>NC_080396.1:67528125-69022500 GCF_030265065.1 Corythoichthys intestinalis
CATAATTTGGAAATAAATTCTTTAAAAATCAAACAATGTGATTTTGTGTTTTTTCCCACATTCTGTCTCTCATGGTTGAGGTTTATCCATGTTGACAATTACAGGCTTCTCTAACCTTTTCAAGTAGGAGAGCTTGCACAATATGTGGTTGACTAAATACTTATTTGCCCCACTGTATGTCACGAGCAGCTGAAAAAGAGGCAGCAACCCACACGGACGTCTGACATCGTTGTTTCTGAGCTTAAATTGCTGTCGAGCTAGGACTTCCCAACGTCTTGGCGAGGACGGTACAATGACGTATAATACATGTTTTCGGATAGTTATTTTGAGATTTAGGGGTCATTTAGGGGTACTTAAAGGGTAAATTCTGCCTTATGTGGAAATTTGGGTTACGTCGCCAGTGAAGGAACAGAACTCGTTTGTAACCCGGGGACAACATGTAGTTCCATGTATAGGCCAAGTTAAATCCAGACATTTATTCTGGTAGGTTTTCAAAATGTTTTAGTAGTTTTTGAATACAAGGGTTTGATTCGAATGGTGTATCACCTGAACCAATACACATGAAAGTTAGTATGAGTCAATACATATTTATTTTGCACAGATCATTGACCCTATCAATTAGGTTTATATTCGAGAGAAATGTAGCCATGACCCACGTTTACCAAATCTGTTTGGTCTTATTAATTACCCATCCCCAGCAAAAAGTGTACATGCAAGTTATGCTGTCATATCGTCCCTACCAATGTCGAGACCAAACGTACGCCCTTGCTAGAAACCTACCGGTGTGTAAAGCCTCACTTATGTATTTCCTTTTGAGATGAATAATCACATGGTAGTCTGTGACTCAAATGTCAAATAAATAATGGGTATGAATATGAAAAAGGTTCTAAGCCACCGACAGAAACGTATACATCAAGAGGTGCAGTCACACTTTTAAGCAAAAATGTTAACACTTTGTTCCGGTTATTTTGGATGATTCTTTACCTACTATTCTACAACTCTATCATTATTCTAAAAATATTAACGACATCACTGGAATTGGTTTATACTAGGAATGTCCCGATCCAATCACATAATTGGAAATCGGACCAATCACTCCATTTTTCAAAGGATCTGAATTGTGTGAAATGGATTGGGTTTTTAAATAAGAAAATATATTCATGTTTTTCTGCTTCATGCTCATACACCCTCTCACTCCCACTCCTGCTGCTTCTCTCGGTCACCAGTGCAGTTGGCGTTTGCTACTTAAAGTTTACAATGATTGACAGGTTTGAAGTTTTGATCTGGCGGGTGAAGGCTCGGTAGATCTACAATCAAAGGCACAAATGCGTTAATAACCGTTTAGTCAATCTTCGTTGTCGAGAGGCTGTTCTTGGCAGTGTGAGCAGCAAAGCGTGAGTGAATTTGAGTGGACTCACTGATATGAATTATACAAATGTTATGGAGAGTTATTAAATTATGGTGTTAAAGGTGATGCAATGAATAATGTGAGTGCACCTACATTTTGTGCTGTTGCACCTTAGGAAAAAAAGTTAGGTGCACCAGTGCAACAATGCCAAAAGTAATTGTGGAGCCTTGGCAATATACTGGGGATGAACAAAATAATGGAAAAAAACTAACATTTTGGCATCATTGAACACAATTGTTAAATCATGACATGAGGAACATTCGAATGAAGTTGCGCTTCTCGTATGACCGGCATTAATCCCCAGACCTTAGCATTACAGAGCATTTATGGTAAGTTTTAGAGATTCAATTACCGTAAAACGTCAATATTATCTGCCATCGTCTCTAAAAGAGTTAGCGGGTATTCTAACTGAAGAATGGCTTAAAATTCCTTTGGAAATAATCCACAAGTTGTACGAATAAATACCTCTGAGAATTGAGGTTGTATTTGCCACAAAAGGCGAACCCACACCATATTACATTAGTTGATTTTTTGAGGCGTTTCCATGACTTTGTCATCCGTGTACTAACCGTTGACTGCAAGATACCAACGTCATCAGTCAGGTGACAGATTAAAAAAAAAAAAAACGTCACCAGTGTTGGACCAGTTCATTGGAAAAAGTAGCATGAACTCATACAATTATAGAAGTGGAGCGTCAAATTAAAAATAAAGGGTAAAATGAGAAAAATTAAAACGGCATATTGCCAAAACTAAACATTTTGTTCATGCTCAGGGAGATGAACACGCCAACGTCTTTGACAACACAGATCTCCAGGTAGGAACCGTCAAACATTACTTTACCCCCTTAATTTTCCGTCACGAAGCAATGTATTATTGTGACAGCGAAGACAACGCCACACAAGTTTGGAATTTGGTAAAGAAGTCTGCGTCATTATAACATTGGCATACCACCACACCGCTGGTGATTTAGCAGACACGCGACAAGTGACACTTTAGTAAAAGAAAATGACATTTTTACTAATTACCGAACCTGGTATACCACACGCTCCTCTGGCCATCGTATGCACGGGCCTAGATTTTGATGGCATATGAAAATCAAGCCCAGTGTGTGAATTAAGTTGTAAACTATTGACAGTTGTTATTGATTTGGCCCAGCCACGCTAGGCTAGCTTAAAGAAAAAGAAAAAAAAAACAGACCTTTTCTTCTCGGCCGTATAGTTGTGGTGTCAACAACTCTGCAGGTGCGAGCTGCTCCAAGGTAGAGCCAGAAAATTACCTTGTAGCCTAGTATTATTCTTGTTCTCTTGGTTCATTATTCTTAATGTCAATTTGATGGACTTCAAAATGGCATTTTGATCTCCGTGGTGCTGAAGCTTGTTAGTCCCACTGTTGTGGGCATGTGTATGTAGTGAAATGATGTTATGATGATCTTTTTTATTTGGGTTTAGGGGGCCAGGAATATGACCGGGCCCCCAGCCCAACATTGATTTGCTCCACCATTGGCTGAAGAAGAGCATCATATTTCGTATGCAGTGTTACTATAACAAATGAGCGTGCAGTTATATTTTGCGAGGCCGCAGGGGTTTGACCACAAGTGTAACAAAAATTATTGAGACCTTTTCATTTATTATTGCCATGTCCCCTTGGAGAGTGAGAAACTCAAGCTCCTTTAAGACATACAATGAAGTCTGTTAACGTACCTGTATTTACCCGGTGTGTACGATGTGTAAACACAATTTGGTGGCTCTGCTAATACAAACATTAGCCGGAACTTTTTCGGCTGCCAGTCTCAAGTCTGGAACATGACCAGACATGCTATGTCTGAATGCAGCAGCTAGTGTACCACTTCAGCACACAAAGGTAATGACTAGGGATGTCCCAATGCAGGTCTTTTTAACTTTGGACTCGATTTTTTTCAAAATAAGTTTTGCCGATTCCGATACCTTTATTTTAGACCAGTGAAAAATAATGCAAAAAATATATATTTTTTAATATAACTAAGCTCTGCTAGTACCTCCGCAGAATATTACACAATACTCCGTTACGGTCTTAGTTTTTAAAAAGTAGTGGTCTAACTCATTCTGCGGATAGATTTGCCAAGTGGTTTGCACGTTGGTACTGAAAACATGCGACTACTGGATTGGATCTAATCTGTGACCAAATCCAGTACTCCAAAAATAGCCATATCGAGTGTCATCACTACTGATGACGTAGCTTTTTGTAACCATCAAATTTCATCACCGTAAGATGAAACAAGAACATTTAACATGCAAACAAAGAACTTCATCTACTGTTTGCCAATCTTAGAGGTTAGGAGACTTAACTTTCTCATGGTACGACACAGGATTCTATAGCATATATTTTTCTATTTCCACATTTAGTTTAATTTTTGTTCATTTTTCTTTATGTATTTACAGTTGTGGTCAAACGTTTACATACACTTGTGAAGAACATAATGTCATGGCTCTTTTGAGTTTCCAGTTATTTATACAACTCTGATTTTTCTCCGATAGAGTGATTGGAACAGATACTTCTTTGTCACAAAAAACATTCATGAAGTTTGGTTCTTTTATGACTTTATTATGGGTTAACATAAAAGGTGATCAAATCTGCTGGGTCAAAAATATACATACATGGATCTGAAAAAGTGAATCATTGACTTGAACGTTCAAGTCAGGAAAGTCACTTGGAGCCATTTCAAAGCAGCTGCAGGTCCCAAGAGCAGTATAAAGTGCATGGCACTGTTTTGTCACTGCCACGATCAGGAAGAAAACGCAAGCTATCACCTGCTGCTGAGAGAAAATTGGTCAGGAGGGTGAAGATTCAACCGAGAATCACCAAAAAGCAGATCTGCCAAGAATTAGAAGCTGCTGAAATACAGGTGTCAGTGTCCACAGTCAAGCGTGTTTTGCATCTCCATGGACTGAGAGGCTGCCGTGCAAGAAGGAAGCCCTTGCTCCAAAAGCGGCACCTTCAGGCTCGACTGAAGTTTGCTGCTGATCACATGGACAAAGATAAGACCTTCTGGAGGAAAGTTCTGTGGTCAGACGAAACAAAAATCGAGCTGTTTGGCCACAATGCCCAGCAATATGTTTGGAGGAGAAAAGGTGAGGCCTTTAACCCCAAGTACACCATGCCTACCGTCAAGCACGGTGGTGGTAGTAGTATGCTGTGGGGCTGTTTTGCTACCAATGGAACTGGTGCTTTACAGAGAGTAAATGGGATAATGAAGAAGGAGGATTACCTTCAAATTCTTCAAGATAACCTAACGTCATCAGCCCGAAGATTGGGTCTTGGGCGCAGTTGGGTGTTCCAACAGGACAATGACCCCAAACACACATCAAAAGTGGTAATGGAATGGCTAAATCAGGCTAGAATTAAGGTTTTCGAATGGCAATCCCCAAAGTCCTGACTTAAACGCCATTGAAAACTTGTGGACAATGCTGAAGAAACAAGTCCATGTCAGAAAGCCATCAAATTTTACTGAACTGCACCAATTCTGTCAAGAGGAGTGGTCAAAGATTCAATCAGAAGCTTGCCAGAAGCTTGTGGATGGCTACCAAAAACGCCTAATTGAAGTGAAAATGGCCAAGGGACATGTTACCAAATATTAGCGCTGCTAAATGTATATTTTTGACCCAGCAGATTTGATCACTTTTTTCTGTTCACCCATAATAAAGTCATAAAAGAACCAAACTTCATGAATGTTTTTGTGACAAATGAGTATCTTTTCCAATCACTCTATCAGAGAAAAATCAGAGTTGTAGAAATAACTGGAAACTCAAGAGAGCCATGACATTATGTTCTTCACAAGTGTATGTAAACTTTTGACCACAACTGTATATCAATATTTGTAATTAGAGCTGAAACGAATACTCGAGCAACTCGAGTTTAAAAACTGATCCGAGTAATTTTATTCACCTCGAGGAATCGTTTAATTTTGCCAGCTCTAAGCATCACGTTTTGCCTGGACTACTTTTAATGTGGGAAAACAGGCTGACGTCATGTGCGTAGAGGAAGAACCAATTTAAAAAAAAAACAAAAAAAACCTCACTGCAGCCGACAGCCATTACAAACTGCGCCGACTTTGCTAAAAACTACGCCCGCATGTTGCCACGGTGGTAGCATCCTAGCAAGTAGCGTCTGATGTGTGTCATATATATCACATGAACGTAGAACTAGATGCGAAATGACCGACTCGGCTCCGTTGATAAAACAGCCGCCATCTTAAAGCAGTACACTTCTCGGCGCTCATAAATAAGATTAACGTTACTTTCACTCGCTCACGTAATGTTATCCCTACGGAGGGCTAGGTTTTTATTCATTATGACCACGGTCGATGCATAGAGGCTTTATTTAATCTGTAAAAACAGCGCAGTAGAGTGATTAGGGTGTAAAATAAAAACATAATAATGCTAACTGTCAATTTTAGCTCAGTAGTCATTGCTGGATAAAACACCAAGTAGCACTGGTGCCTAATGTACTCCAATACAGCACAGCATTTATTTTGAACACTGCAAAAACTCAAAATCCTATCAGGACTTACAGTTTAGACTAACTTAAAACTTAACTACAACTTATAGCTTGACACAAGTGGAAATTCAATTGAAACACGAAGGAAAAACACCTAACTTTTAAGTCTTGTGTGTTATCAAGTGTAATGACATTTTTAGGTAAGAATTTTTTTTTTTTTTTATAAGATCTAAAAGTTTTTGGAGTGAAAGCAGCGAATTAGTCAATTTTTTTTTGTCACATTTGAGATGCAATTGTTGGCTGTTTTCAACAATGTACATCGAAAATAAAGACATTGATTGACTGAAAATGGTTCAATATTACATGAAATGTCTTGTTTTCGCATCTATATGTATAATTGCTCTTTACCTAATAAAAAATGTTTTATCCGATTACTCGATAGAATTTTCAGTCAATTACTCGATTACTAAAATATTCGATAGTTGCAGTCCTATTTGTAATGTTTAAATTTTATTTTTCTAGTTTTTATTTTCACTTTTATTTATTCCATAAATCATACATTTTTTATTCTGGCAGGTCTATTTAGTACTCCGTAAAAGATCGGCTTTTGGCGCCAGATTTTTGATACTCTGGAAAACGTGTCTGGCACAAAACCTGGCGAACGATCCATGCATAGCACTTTTTGGCTGCCCTCCCCTATCACCTGCTCTATTCGCGCCAACACGCCATTTAATCGCTTTCACGACCCTCCTAGCGAGACTTCTTATTTTGCTTAAGTGGAAACATGCACTTTCTCCGTCATACAATAGTTGGCTCAAAGAGGTTCTTACTCACTTAAAGTTAGAAAAGATAAGATTCTCACTTTCTGGTAGGGAAAATATCTTTCACAAAACCTGGAAGCCCTTCAGAGACTACCTGGATGGATGAATAATCCCCACAGAATAGCAACCAGATGCCCTGCCCCACCCGCTCCCCTTTTAATTTCATTTTGAGTTTTGCTTATCATAGCATTCATGCCTATCTATTGTGCTACAGGATGCTTGAATTGTGCCTTTTGTTTTCTTTGAATTTTTTTTTTTTTTTTTTTAATACTTTCATTACTATTATTATCTTGTTTTTGTTTGTGTGTGTGTGGTTCATGTAAAATAGATGAGAACTTGTTCATAATACAGCCAAACATAACTACATTCTTCCCTTGGAATTATGGCAAAAACTAAGTGTTGTTATCAACCTATCCTTTGTATTAATTTTTTTAATCATTATTTTTTTCTTTTTTCCCCACTTATACCAAATGTGCCATGAAAAAGACTAATCGATTTGTTATTTTTGATGTGGCTGAGAATTATTTAATCATGTCCATGTATTTGAAAGCTCAGATAAAAAGATGTATACAAAAAAATGGGCTTCAGAAATGCTGCTATGAAGGACTTTTTCAAAATCTTGTTACTCATGCTGGTTCCCCATCATTTTCTGTCCAGTGTCACAAAGCTTGCTAAAGCTCATACAGGTTTTACTAAAGTGAGCAACCAAGATAAAAAGTCACACTTATGTAAGTTCAGTCTGGAAACGAAATCATCCACACCTTTGAGAGTTCAAAACACGTTGCTCTGTAGTCTCATTTGTGAAAAAATAGGTACGAGTCAAAAACAAGAGACCAACGGCTGGTCATAGGCAAGTTCTGAAAACACAATCCCCACCTCACACACATGCAGAGGACCAATATGTCAGACTACAAACTAAAGTCCAAAGGTAAATATGTTATTTAAAATGAAAATGTTTTACAAAATAAATATTGTTTATACACACGTAATTCAACTGAGCCTCCGCCTTCAAAATCTGTGTTGTCCTCACAGCCGTTGTCCGCCATCTTGGTGTTCTGCATGCCTGTGACCTGCTGGTGGCCTACATGACGTCCTCTCATCCTTTTTCTACTCATACCCAATGGAATTAATTCGTAGTCGTAGATATTACAGTTGCAATCACAAGACCTTGCACCCTAAGTTTTTAGATTTCCCAATTCCCTCAAAAACAATTAGGATTTGTAATTCCATTTGGACACATCTGGACTCATATTTGTTGTACATTATGAAAATACATAATATAAATAATAATATAAATGCCTAATCATGCATGCATCTTTTGACAGCCATTTTTTCCGCAGAGAACTTTGACGTGCCAAACCCTATCAAGGCAATGATTATGAAACTTCAGAGGAAAAAAATGAATGTTGTTAAAAATGTTGTTTATGACCTACAGTTGTTATTTTCTTGACTAGTAGTGGTTGAAGGTAAAAGCGGAGAAAATTATCCCTTCAAATGAGGCAACCCGGATTTCTTGCCTATTATTGATCACAATGAATACCTGAAGCTGGGAGCCAATGTGTGTCTTGTATGGCGTGGCAAAGGCTTTCGTTTGACACGGCAATGTTTGACTGGATCATGAGACTTGCAGACCAGCCTAGGCAGTCCTTGTGCCATTTGGACATGACTATATTAGCTACTGGTGGGGCCCGTCTTGTGTGGTATGTGTACAGTGCATATATTTAAACAGTACAGTGATCCCTCGTTTTTTGCGGTAACCAGAACCCGCCACGATGAGTGAAAATATTTTATACATATATATATATATATAAATTTTTTTTTTTTGAGTGTGTGAGTGTGTTCAATGTATTTATTCTGATTTAGTATTGTAGAGATACATATAAGACTTGTTTTTTTGTTTTGTTTTTTTACTCCCCCCCCCCAAAGTTTAATTACAAAAAAAAATATATGGTGGAAATCACAGACAAGGTCGAAAAAGCAGTTTCTGCTCTTGCACCAGTCTTTAAAATAAACTGCTGTCTAACTTTATTAAAATTATTCACTCACATATTCTAAACTTTTAAACATATTACATCATAATGGAAAAAAATAGTGTCTAAATAGGTCACCGATATCTACCTCATAACTATCGCTTACCGGTAATTGTTTTTTTTTTTGGTTGTTACTGTCGCATTTTCCCCGATATTTTAGATGATAAATAATCGATCCCAAAAAAGAAAATTTGGAAGAAAAAAAAAAAAACATTTAAAAGGGTAAATATTTGAAAAAAAAATCTCAACCACACCTTGATGTCTCCGATTCCCGCATTGCGACCCTTGTTATAATACCGTGTTTACCCATAAAATCCCCAAAAAGTCCGGCTGTGGCCATTCACAGCTCTGTCTTGACACTTGGGGAGACATGCTACGAGTCTTTGGATCGAAACAAGGTAGGTACGCGATAATATCTCTTTAAAATCATGGTGTCTTTCACTATGCCCCCTAATGCTCTCACCTCGAGTTAGGGTTAAATTTTTTTTTTAATATGCCCTCCCGTTCAAAATGTTTCTTCTCTTAGAAAATTGATATTTTAAGCTTTCCAATGATGTATCAATCATGGATATAGGACAATTTTGAAATTTGGCCAAATTGGGGTTCTCAGAACGTGACTTCAAGTCACTTGAGTGTTTTATGCTATAAATATATATATATATATATATATATATATATATTTTTTTTTTTTTTTAAATAAAGGTTTTTAAGCACTTCAAATGTAATAATTATGAAAGTTTTAAACATGCTACTGTCCCACAGAATTATTTTTAAACAAAAATAAAAAAGTAGGAAAATGTTCGGCTTTATTAAATGCTCCATAGTGAGTCTACTCAAATGCTCCTCACACACACAATGAGTTGCCACAGCAACTGTTTAATAAGTTAAAAGATGATTGACGCATGCGGCGCTTTTAAAGTCTGTGACTCTGGCAAGATCAAACACAAACATCTGTCAACGTTGTTAACTTTAATATGCAACTCAAGTGCAGTGCCTGACGAACAAAGAGCAGGGAGAGGGAGGGAGCAAGAGTGAGACTACGCGATCGGCTCGGGACAGATCAACTATTTGTTTTTTTTTCAACTGAAAAAAAATCTGCGATGGACTGAGGGCGCAAAGTTTGAAGCGCGAAGTAGCGAGGGATCACTGTATATTGTTGATTACACATGGTGTAGTGTAGTGGTGGGAACCTCTTGGTACGTCACGATACGATACGATTTGCGATACAAAGCTCACGATAACCATGTTCTCACGATGTGGCGACACAACGATTATTGATGCATTGGTCAGGAAATCATTCTGGGATAGTCTACAAATAATGATAAACAGAAAAAAAACAAGCTATCTCCATCATTCTGTTCTAAGTTTATCACTAGTATATGTCCAATCAATTTGAACTGGGAGGGTGGCAGCGAATGAACCCTCCCTCTTCAAACAGTCCCCTTCTACTTCTATGGCAGTGGCAGCCAATGCCGGGCAACAAGGTAATTTTGGCCCTTTTCAGGTCATTACCTGTTGATTTTCAGTCACTTCCTGTTGATTTTTTGTCACTTCCTGTTGATTTTGGGGCCTTTCAGGGTCACTTCCGGTTGGTTTTGGGGCATTTTATGGGTCACTCACTGTTGGTTTTGGGTTACGGAACGGGAAATGACCCAGAAGAATATGCAGCGACTCAAACTCAACAGGAAGTGACCTGTAAATGCCCTAAAATGAACAGAAAGCGATCTGTAAACGCCCCGAAAATTGGAAAGAGTGACTGTGAATACTCTGGTTTCAAATAAATGAATGTTCAATCGCCCTTCCCAGTCTTAGCCGCCGTCAATGGCAGCCATAGAATTAACGGAGACAATATTATGGTGGAAGATTTTGGTCGCAATTTGTTAATTTTTATTTTTTTTTTTTTAAACAGTGACACCCTTTTCAAACAATATGTCGATTCTTGGCCTGAGCGTAACAAGATAACCTTTTGGGGAGCTAAGTATCACGATATATCACCATTTCGATATTTAGTCACACCAATAATGGTGGGCTCATTATCATCCCATTGGCTGGCTGTGCCTTTACTTTACCATACAGGCGCAGTTACAAAGTTATATCAGACTCCCGTATTCAATTTTCCATCTTTGAAAGTGAGTGGGAAATCATCTTCACTGTACGCTAAATATATGTGTTTGGATTATTTGTGTGGAGTCTCAGTCACAGTTAACTCAAGACAACTGGACTGTTTCTTTACCCTAAGATTTTGGATTAAAGACGAAACAAGAGCTCAAAAAATCCTTTCAGATTAAGGGTGAAACAAAGTTGTCTTGATGTCACCATTGCTGACTGACCCCTGAAAATAATGCAATAACATTCATGAGAACACACGTGATTAAAAAGAAATATTACCCCAACTTATATTCGAATAGAATCAAAATGTTGATAAAATACAATTATGAGCTCTTGTCAGCTTTAACTAAAACTACTGACACATTATCCAAGCAAAGACAATGCGTGCTCAAAATGATCGATTACTGTAGTAATGGTCATGTTCCATCGTAAAAACATAATTGCGTTTGCAGTTTCTTAATATTGGGGACCCACTCCTAAAATGTCTGCAGTAACATATGTCTGTAGGCCGCATTTGTGGATTCCTAGTTGTCCACTTGATTGGGAACTACGTTCACTTTGGAAGTGACAACATAGGAAATATTACCTTCAAGCTTCTTCCCCCGAACCGTCAAGATATTCGATCAACAAAACGGTAGATACAAGATTACCGTTACAATATCAAACTCAATATTCAGGCGAATTTATAAAGGAAGAAGAGCGCCGTTGGGCCATATGTATCGAAATTCGACAAAAGGAGCAGTTGGTCAGACGATTAGAGCAGACGCCATAGCGTAGAGCTAGTTAGGCTAACAGCTACACGATGGTCGATGTTATCAATTACGATTCCCTGCTAATTATATCAAGACAAATCTAACCTTTAACGGCTGTGTGATGTTTTGCATGGATGCCACGAGGAAGTCTGAACGCATACCTCCGACAAAAGTGGATTATTTTCCATCTAACACTGGAACTATCTTGTGAGGACCTTCCATTTTCTTTGCCTTGGTCTACTTTCAAGAGTATCGCGAGAACGAGAGTTCCGGGTGCTTACTTCCTGTTCCGTTTCGTACCGTTTACGTGAAGGGGGGGTGGGGCGGAATGGAAATTTGCTAACCAAAGAGAAACAAAATATTGAAAACATGTTTATTGTTTTCTTGAGTCAATTTACTGTATTTATAACGTGTAAACATGAACAAGACAAACTGAAATTAGACATGCTCGTGTAATCATAACCAGTCAAAACGTACTTTCTATTCAAGTATACGCACTTTTAAACAGTCTTACCAGAATTTACATCAACTTTGGAAAAGTGTAAGACTTCACCCAGTACTGACATACATGAGTAATTTTGGGCCAATTATACACAAATAATATGATTTAATCAAAACATTATAAACATAATAAATATTGTATATGTATTGTATCTTCTTACAAAAACTTTTTACACTTAACTGTTTAAGATATTTTTCATAGTTTTTCTTTAATGTAGGCCTTTACAATATTGGATAAAAAAAAAAAGACCTCTGACACAAAAAGGACACGATTGGAAAAAAGACGCAAAAAAATGCATCAATTACTCATTGCTGTTTCAGCATCTCGCATGGTATGATGATTACTCATTTGAAGAGCAGCAGTGAAACATGTTAGTGTAACAAATATTCTTCAGTTAGTTATAATCTTGTTCAGCCAAGAAATTAAGTGGTAAAAGCAAAAACTAATTTACAGTTTGGAAACGTAGAAACCTCACTCTTGTTTTATCAAGACCACATTTTTTCAGGTGATGAATCTGCAAAATCCATGAAAATTTCCTCCAAGCATTTGAGAAAGGAAACCAAAAAGTGAAACGTCACACAGAAGGCATTGAAGCTCAAAGTGTGACACGGCAAAGTCCACAGACGCCTTGGAATACATGCCACACAATCTAGAGAGACAGTCAAGTCACAGTAACCCCAGCACTGTCTTTGCTTTTCTCAATAAATGTGGGAGAGCTGCCTTTGTCTGAAATGGATGAGGAAGAAGAGGAGGCCGCTGCGCCTGTTGGGGCAGTCAAAGTTTGTGAGACTGGGGAATTGCCTGTTGGTTTGCTTGAAGTGTCTGGATTGGGCTCCACCTCTGGTTCCTGTTGTGACGCTGAAGCTGTAAGACAAACAAAAAAACATCATAGCAATAGAATGATACATGCATTGTTAATATGTTGGTGTGACTGTTGGATGATACATGGTAGCAATTTTATTTTGATGACAATTAATAACAGTGTGACAGGCTAATTTACCTGACTGTGTGCAGGATTTCATGTGTTCTGGCCAGTGGGCTTGCTGGCATGGGTAATCACAGTAACTGGTATTCCAACAACAGTAGAAGATGGCCTCTTTCCTGCAGTTGGCGCACCACTGTTTTTTCTTTGTCTCATCCACAGCTTGCTGCTTTTCCAAATCCATCTGCTTTTTTACCTCTGCTACAAGCCTTTCTCGCTCCTGCTCCAGACTCTGTCTCATCTCTGCCATTGTCAATTCTATGTTGAGGATTGCAGCACAACAAATAAACAATTTCTTAGAAAAACTCTTCCTTCTTTCAGAATCGAATGGTTGTACACATTTAAATGTTGAGGTTTAGTTTGCATACCTATTGCAATATAAAAAAAATATGTTTGCCATGTTTATGTACAATAGCCGAACAGCAAATTATCCTATAGGTCAGGGGCCGGCAACCCAAAATGTTGAAAGAGCCATATTGGACCAAAAAAAAAAAAAAAAATGTCTGGAGCCGCAAAAAATAAAAGCCTTAAAGTGCCTGCGACAGCAGAAAAAAAAAAGTCTTAAATAGAATTATGTGAATTGGAAGCATATTTTGAGATGATTCGACTATATACAACAATTTGGCAAAGCGCAGATGATGAGAAATTAAGTATTTTAATCTGCCGTTTAGACCTGCCTGTCAGATAAAACGACAGAGAGGAGCAAAATCTCATGAATGTTTCAGTCTCTCTACTCAAATATTTTTACAGGATATTCTTTTTATCCAAGTATTTTTCTCCAAATTGCTAAATAAATGGTATGGTCATGACCCATGACAAGTAACAGTCTTGTGCTAAATGGAATATGAAATATTATAATGCATTTATTCAGTATGACAGGGCAAAATTACTGCATAATGGTCAAAACTGGCAACTTCTTCCTCTCCCGAACGGTATTTTATGCCACCGAGTTAACAGACTTTTGTCATTTCAGAGACGAGTTCAGAGACGGAGGAAAGAGCGTCGTTCTGCTGCAGCCACGGCAGTGCTCGTCGCCGGGACTGAACGCCAGAAATAGCCCATTCTCGGTGGACAAACTGGCCGACGTCAGAGCAGGGTGCTGCTCGTGGCCAAGCTGAGGAAAGCGCAATCTCGACGGGCACGAGAATATGACCGAGCGGGCTGGATCGGCCAGCCAAAACGGCTGATGTCGGAGCGGGGTGATGCTCGTGGCCAAGCCAAGCAAAGCACATTCTCGGCGGGCACGCCTTTATTGGCCGGCGACCATGGTGTAGGACAAGCCGCAGGTCGTCGGCAGTGTGGCCTTCTCGGTGGACATGGAGTATTTTCAGTACACCCACAAAATGCAAGCCACCTCCTTATTAAAACTTGTGCCATGATCCCAGGATTTGACATAATATAAAACACGTAGCATCTTTGTCCATTTTCAGACCATTTTTTAAAATTCTCCAGGGAGCCACTACGGCAGCACTGAAGAGCCGCATGCTGCTCTCAAAACACGGGTTGCCAACCCCCAGTATAGGCAGTCCCTGGGTTACGAACAAGTTCCGTTCCTATGCTGGCGATGTAACCCGAATTTCCGCGCAAGTTGGAATTAACCCTTTAAGTACCCCTAAATACCCCCTAAATCTCTAAACAACAAAACATTTATTATACATCATTGGACTGTCTTCGCCAAGACAGTCTGCTTAGCTAGACTGCGAGCTAAGTTGTAATCTTTCCCCTCTCTCTAACTCGGCTACGCAACTTCTTCGTGGGAGCAAATGCGCTCTTCCTCGTGTGCACAAATACCTTCTTCTTCGTGTGTACCTGTGCTCTTATACGCGTGCGGAAGTACTATATGCTCTACGCTTCCTGCGCCAAAATAAACACATGCATCACAAAACAAAATTCGATATTATAATCAAATACACATTTCACCAAAAGGCATAACAGTCATATTAATAAAATAATGTAAAAAATAAGATAATGTGAAGTAAAAAAAGCGTACTGCTTACGTGACTTTAAAAATATTTTTTTTTTTAAAAAAAAACACACGACTGGAGACAAATTGGCGGACAAGACACCGGCATCGTGAAGTCGAAATCTCATAAATTGGGTACGTCGTAACCCTGGGACTACCCGTACATACCCACTTGCAACAAACATACCTAGATTGTGCTTCATCTCAGACAACTCTTGCTGATGCAACCACTGAAGCTTCTCAATCTCTATCCTCAGCCGCCGAATCTATGGAACAACAAAATGAGTTAATAGCAAATAATGTAAGGCGTCATCAAGGGTAATCAATGAAAAGATGTACCTCTGCAATTGTATTTCCTGAAGTGTTTTTGGAAAGGTCATTGTATATCTCAGTCATTGTTCCTTTAATTGAGTCCATAATCTGCAAGGTTGTGTCAGATCTTGTCAAATATTTTTACTTTAAACAATAAATGTGCACGCAATAACCGTAAATTAATTGTTCAACTAAATGAATTATTACTTTTTGACATTATAGTACTGCAATAATGTTAAGGACATACTTTGTTTGTGTATCTGGCTATATCTGCAGCTGCATCTGCAGAAGCAGTCGAGATTGTCAAGTCTCCTGACAAGTAGGAAGATGAGCTACTTGATGCTGAAGTAGTCTGAGTTGAGTCTTTTGACTGAACTAGATGGATTATGGAGTAATAAAAAGATGTTAATAATTTCCCCAAAAATATAGTACATTAGAAGATATTTAGACCAATGTGAGTGTTGACATAAACACCTTTAGCCGCTTGTCTGGTCTGATAGCGGGTACTTGAAGAATTCTGATGCTGACTTTGTATTTGACCCTGACCTTGTGCAGTTGACTGCTCTGCTTGTTGCTGTTTCTGTATATGTCCTTTCTGAGAGGAATTTTGCAATTTGGTGGGATTCCAAACGACTGCTCGCTGTACAGCCTGGACTGTTTCTTTGGGCAACAGGGGACGCTGTTTCTTCACTGCTGGTGAGGTTGACGTAAATGAGGATTGAGTGGAGGGCGTACTGGTAGTGCTGCTGGTAGTTGATGCTCCACTGGGCTGACCAGAGGTGGAAGTGGGAACGGCATTGGGAGCAGATGAAGCAGTCTGCAAGCCATCTTTTAGGGTAGAAGTAGCTGGAGCAACTGCTGTTGTAGAATTGGCTAATTTACCTGAGGAAAGGGGAGTATTAAGAAAAGATTGAAATATAGTAATATCTTCTATGTGATGTATTAAATGTCTCACCATCCGATTTGGCAGCATTAGTCTCTTTTGGGGTTTTGGTAGAAGAGCCACTCGTGTCTTTTCTTGACCTCTTCGAGTCACGCGCTCCGTGTTCATCTCCGAGGTCAATCACAAGCTCTCTTTCAGAATCAGAGTCTTGTTCTCCCATTGATGTTGTATTAAGTGTTCTCCCTTCCTCCGGCGCCTTCGGCTTGTCAGTGAGAGACTGAGTATTGGTCACTCTAGGCTTTTCCTGAAGGGCATTTTCTTGTCCATCGCTACTCTGTGTCTCTTTAATCAAGGTTGCAGGGGTGGATTTTTCCCCAGTCCTTCCAGAAGGGTCTTTATTCTCTGCTTCTGTTTTTACTTTGGGCCTCTTTCGATCTACTTTGACCTTTTCTTCCTGTGCAGAGCTCTTTGGCTTGTGTTCCTCTTCACTGACATATTCGCTATCACTAGTGTCAGATTTATCAGAGTCTTCTGTGTCACTATGATCCACACCTTTATAAACATCTTCAGAAATGTCATCTATTCCTGCAAAAGGGAAATAAATCTAAGGTCAAAATTTTTAAAATGTGAATCAGTGTGTGTCTGATATCAACATGTCTGTTTGGAAGTGGCTGGTCAAGAACTGTGACCAAAGACAACTTTTGGGTAAGTGCGGTTGTTCTCTTTCATTGCCCGCATATTCATGCACACATCATATTCGATTCTTGAGCATTTCGAGAACTTTCTCATCTGCTGTGAGGACATTTATCTTCTTTGTTTTGTATTTGTATCACATTGGAAATGAAGTTTGTCTGGGTTTGTCAGCCCGCTAAAAAATTGAAGTCGGGCGAAATCTCGCTGCATGTATCTGCACTCGTGGTTGAACATCTGTTGGTGAGCACATCCGAAGTCAGCGGTAAAGAGGATGTCACATTGTCAATATAAAAAAACAAATAAGTGAGTTAGTTTAGCAGTCAAACGAGAATTTGAATTTAAAAGTTAATTCACATGAAGGGTGGACAAAGATGCAGGTATTCTAATTCACTGAGTAGGGTTTCAGCTAAAATGGCAGAGGCTTGCCTCGTCAATGAGACTGAAGACATATGACCCGGGTCCCTAGTTTGTTTTCCTCCAAAGGTGATCTAGTTCCTTGCAGTTGACTGGACAATTTATCCACCAACACACAGTTTTGTTTTGTTTGTTTTGAGTAGGACTTGTGGTGTCATGCTCCCCCCAAGTGACAGGCCGCTGCATATGAATGAAAACGCAATTTGGCATGTTGATGAGTATTTATTTGCTTAATCAATAGATTTTTGAATGATTAAATATTTCTGTGTAACATCTCGATTTGTAAATGTAAATATCCCACATATAGACATATACAGTACACCTGCGGCTAATATGTGGATTTTGTGAAATTTAGGGGTTACGGCTTATAATCAGGTGTGCTTTACAGTCCAAAAATTACTTGAGCAGTTGTCATATGTTTACTATAAGGTGTTTCTTTAAAATACTCCAAACCAGGGGTCGCGTTAACCGGATATTTTCCGTCGTTGACCGTTTTTTTAAAACGGTGACGGAAAAAGCTGAAGTCCGTTCGTCATTTTGACAGGTTGCAATTCACACCCCAGACCACAGGGTGGCGAGTTAGCATATTAATTAGCTATTGTCTCTCTTAATGCATGACGTCGTTGGCTCTTCTGTCAGAATATTGTAGCGTCACCGGGGTCTGGCGGTGGCACCGTGATTGACACATCAACGTGAGGTTCTTATTGGTGCACCCGGTGTGCCAGTGCGTCATCCAATTGATG
This sequence comes from Corythoichthys intestinalis, assembly GCF_030265065.1. Lineage (NCBI taxonomy): Eukaryota > Metazoa > Chordata > Actinopteri > Syngnathiformes > Syngnathidae > Corythoichthys > Corythoichthys intestinalis. Next base: position 67,546,211 of record NC_080396.1, read on the forward strand.
GACAAGATTGCCACCTGTGTATAGACCCCAATCACATGACGTCACAACTCCGCCCCCCTGACTGGAGCCGCCATATCGTCATGTTTACACATTACCGCTACATACATGCCTCCTATTACGGCGTGTTTTTCTGCTCGTTAATATTAATAATCAAAATGGTGAAGGCGTGTGTGGCGGTTGGTTGCTGTAACAGAGAAGATAGACGGAGAGACTTAAGTTCTACCGTATTCTGAGAGACCCGAAGATGAGAGCGAGATGGACTGCTGTAATTCGACAAGAAATCTGGGCACCAAACGATCACCACAGACTATGTAGTAGTCTTTTTATATCTGGTAAGATGCATTTAATATATATTTAGAAGATTTTGGGCTGACAACCACAATTAAGATCATTGTGTGACGTTGGTGATTGGGGTCTATATCATTGCCTCTTTTTCTTTGGGGGCGGAGTTGTTGGCGGTAAGCAGAGTAAAAAGGGAGAAAAATACCACGACTTCCGTTTCTAATTTTTCGCCGCCAAGCAAGCGTTACAATATTAATTAAAAATGAATAAAAACTAAACTATTGAATATGTCATCATTATCATTTTAAAAATTTAAGTGACGGGTAAAAATAGACTATGACCGGATTTTTATGACCTTGTCAGTCAAAATGACAGACAACGAAAATGTCTAGCGCAACCTCTGCTCCAAACAAAATCGTAATCTAAAATTCATACAAGGTCAATCTGAGATTTTTACCGAGCTGAGCCTTGCAGCTTTCTATAGTCTTGTCAAGGCTCCTTATCGCTCTCTTTGGCGTGGGAAGAGCAGTCGAGCCCGGCTGTTGCTGTTGTTGCTGCTGCTGCTGAACACTCTCGCTCAGCTCTCTCAGATCCATCTCAGCTTTCACTCGATCTGAATGCAATATACAAATATGTCTCTGATTAGATGAGCTGAGTTTGTTCAATATAATTGTAACATTGTGAATATGGGATAATAACGGGTGCTGACCGAGGTTCAGATTGAGAATGCCACCTGTGGATGCAGGCCTTTCTTGCTTGGCCACTAAGGTAGAGTTGAGTGGTTTGGGGCTGCCTGTCAAACTGCCTGCTGGACCAACCTTTCCTGACACAGGAGATGCTGTAATGACAACAAAACGTTTTGGATCAAATTCACTGTTTTTGTGTATTTGGTTCAAATGTCCAATGTGGAACCAGAGAATAAAGAACCCCCAATCTACCACTGCAGTCCATGGATTCCTCTCCTGTGCTGTAGTGAAAGGCAGAATTTCGACCGGTCTTTTCCGTATCCTGCTCCCCGTCAGACCCCGTGTGAACAGAGGAGTTAGTACTCATCGGTGATCGAGGTATGTCTGTCATGGAGACTCTTCGATTCATACCACTGGGTGTGGAACTTTTACTAAGAACCATCTTCGGAGATGCAGTTAAATCAAAATTAAAGCGCAGTTTATCAGGTTTTTCTGTTTTTACAGTCCCAGCGCTCGGGTTAGAAGGGTCCAGTAGCATTTGAAGCTGGTTGTTAGGCGTGTATGGGGATCGAAATGGCGCATAATTAAAAACACCAAATTTCTTGCGAATGTTTTCTACATAAACTTCCATTTCTTGCATGGCACTGTTGAAAATGCTTTTTGTCTTCTTCACGGAGAAAGGGATCTCTTTGGACATTAGGTAGCAGTTATTGATGGGGACCCAAGCTCTGCAAAGAAAGTAAAACAAAATGCTTAAAGATACAATTAGACACAACTTGACTATATTTGGCTGCACTAGCCCAAAATTTTAGCATTACAGTGGTACCTCTGCATACCAACGCCTCTACAAACGTCATTTTCAGGTTAAGACACACCTCAACAGGAAAATATTGCCTCTTGTTAAGAAAGAAATTTCAGGTTACAAGAGGCAAAAGTATGATACCGGGGTTAATAGAGGTATCAGCAAATCTCATTTAATGCCACTTTAAACTAATTTAATGCCCATGCCCAACTGCAGATAGTTTCACACACACAAATTGTGAGTTGTCCGATAATTACTTTTTAACCGATATCCTGATATTGTTCAACTCCAAAAATCCGATACCGATATCCAACCGATACCAATATATGCGGTCGTGGACTTAAAATATTAAGGCTAATTGTACTGTGATTCCCCACTTGATACTTAAACCCTTTACACTGTGGTGTAAAAGATACTTATCTACTTCCTGCTTTTAAATGTTTCCGATCTCATTCCGATCTCAATTCCGAAATTCCGATCTCAGAATGCAGGTCTACTGGTAGTTCCTAGGGTTTATAAAAGTACTGTCGGAGCTAGAGCCTTGAGCCACCAAGCCCCTGTTTTATGGAATCAGCTTCCAGCTAGTATTAAAGAAGCCGAGACAGTCTGCACATTTAAGATTAGATTAATAACGTTCCTTTTCGACAAAGCTTATGGTTAGGCTAGTTGAAGTCGGAGTAGACTCACAGTTTAGTCTAAGCTGCACTAGAAGCTATAATGCTGGGGGCAGTACAGCCGCTGAGTTCTATCTCCTTTTCTTACTCTACCTACCACTTGTCTTACTTTATTTCTATTTTCCAATGTTAATATCTAGTTGTCTAGTCTCTTCATCACTAGTCACCCGGTTTCCCCTCTCCCCCCTCCCCTCTGGGGAGGGGCTATTTTTCAGCTGCAGCCTCCTGACTGTCCGGACCCCTGGCTGGATAGACGTCCTCGCTGCTACCCCCGTCTCATCTGACTAGAGGGACCTCTTCTTGCTCCTTTACTCCACTGTATTTTTACGGACTATAACTTCGCTTGCTAATTCCCATTAGCAGTTCTGGGGTTCCTGTCTATCCGTCCTGGGAGTGGATCTCTCCTGACTGTGGTACTCCCCAAGGTTTCTCATTTTACTCCCAATTGACTCTGGAGTTTTTGGAGTTTTTCCTTGCCGGCATGGAGGGTCTTAAGGATAGGGGATACCCAGGACTTGAATTGTATCTATTCATCTTTGTTGCTTCATTTTTAATTGTGTATCATATTGCCTCTGTAAAGCCCTTTGAGACTTCTGTTGTGATTGAGGGCTATACAAATAAAATTGAATTGAATTGAAATGTCACGCCATAAGATCCTGCTGCCCAATTGGTCATAATCTTTCCCCATGATGCTTCAGGGATGTGATTCTGCTCCCCTATTGGCCCATTGTTGATGACGTTTCAATTTGGGTGTTGCAGTATGATGACGTGCACAGACGGTGTTGTTGTAATAGCAAGTCAATGTCTTCCCCAAAGAAGCACAAGTCTCCTTGCGTTTTTGTCTCACGAAGAGTATTTTTTTTAAGCCTACACATGATTCTCTACATTAGTAGCACTTTAGAGTACAGGTCTCCTCACATTTTTGTGTCACGAAGAGTAACACTTTTGCCTCACTCGAAAGGTAAGGTATATATTTTCCTTTTTTTCTCCTTTGGATTAAGTACTATTACCTACTTCGTTACAGGTATTAATGGTTAGGTTAGGTATATGGAATGATTTTGGCTGTTGTTGGTTTTACCGGTTTCACCCAGATTATAAAAATTTAATGGGGCGTTTCAGTAGCCTGGAACTCCGACCGTCCCGCAGATCCAATTCCCAAGGCGGAGCACGCCACAGCAAACAGGCAGCGGAGTGGACCAATCAGCGACGGTCAGACTTGACGTTGGTATAGCGACAAGAAACTAGCTTAGTGCGAGCGGAGAACGGAGAAGTTTATTGAAAATGGCTAGCGCGAGACAGACTGTTGTGAATGACTTGTGTCGATGTGTTTTTGGTAATTTAAAACTGATTTTACCGCGGACTGGAACATATTCTCGGCTCTCCCGTTCGCCATTTGTGTTGTTGTGGAGAAGACTTCCGACACGCAAGAGTGACGTTGTTCATTAAGAACACCTCATGCAAATAATCTAATCTGATTGCACGGATGATTTCGTATGGCTCAAGAGGCCATTAAGGAGGTGGCTCCTAGACTATTCTCACAGTGTTTGAAAAATACAGGGAGAACAGTCTGGCCGTGCCAGGCAAGCGTTTCAGACGTAGTTGGGACGGATTTGGGCATTTACATGGAAAACGTGTCACCTTATGGAATTTTCAGGTTTCGAGACTACTTTGAGAACTAATTATTGTTGTAAGTAGAGGTACCACTGTATGGTATATGAGGAATTCATCTCACCTATCATGTTGCCCAAAGAAACGTGCATCCACCTGACCATCCTTTTCACGAAGAGCTTTTGCTGGCCAGAAGGGGAAGCCTTTCAGCTTAGCCCAGACTAGGGTATGAGGTTGACTCTGTTGGTGTAAAAAAATAACATTAAAAATCAAAGTTAAAAACACACACGTTAACAAGTCAAGAAACTAACGTACACATGGCTCACAGAACCAGTTGTCCCTTTTTTGGCAGGAAGACAGATAGCACTCAGGGCATACTTCAATCTCGTTCATCTAAAAGCAAAGTACAAAGAAAGAAAAACATTTTTACTTCATGTATTACAAAAAAATGCCATCATTCAAATTGTAATAAAGTACCGTATATTTACCTCATGTTCACATATCTTGACAATGACTTTGGCTGTTGCTGTCAATTTGTGATTGCCTGGAATAAAATCACAATTTCTTACTTTGCAAACTTGTCTTACTGAATAAACGTTCCATTTATTGATATACCTCCATTATAAATGATGCAGTTGTGTAAGATCCACTTCATATCAGCCAGAAAGGCTTCAGTGCAACCATACATTTTCTTCTTTATGTTCTGTTTTCAAACACAGGAGTGAATGTTACAATCGTTTTCACAAAGGATTTGAAAAAAAAAATGTTACCTTTTCTAAAGTAGACAAGTCCATGGGGTGAAAGATGTACTCAGCATAGTCAGGATGCTGTTCCAAGGACACGGGCTTCTGAAAGGGCTCTGTCTACTCCATACAGACAAAAAGGGGTAAATGGATACATCAGAGTTTGATGTGTTATGTTTTCTGTAGTTGCAATACAATTCCAACTATTTGACTTACCCCAGGCTGTTTAATCTTTTGGAGTGCAAATTTCAGCAAGTAAGAAAGTTGGTCTATATTCAACATAGTCATTGCTTTGCTCTGTGTTTCAATGCATTCAGCAACTGTTATTTTCTGCAACAACAAACATTTTTTGAATGTCACATTAACAAGCAAGGAATGACCTCACCAATAGATTTGTAATCATGTTATATTACATTTTCTGCTGCAGATTGTATAAAATGGTTGTCAATCAGTCACAGTAATCTCAAAAGGTTGAGTCAAGGCAACTGGATTTTTCTTATTTGTTGATCACGTTTAACTTCTTAAAAGCTTTTGATTTGAGGTATTCTGTCCCTCTGTGGGTGCGTTCCAGGAGGGGTGGGAGGTGTTAAAAAAAAACCAAAAAAAACCACATATATATATTAGGGCTGTCCCAAATGACTAATTTCCTCCCGATTAGTCAGCCGACAATTTTTACGATTAGTCGACTAATCTAATTTTTTTTTTTTTTTTTTTTAGTAATTTAATAATGAAATTTTTGTTAAAGCTTATTAATTCCCAAAAAAACATTTTGGAACACCTAAATTCTTTATCAACGTATAAATAAATAACATAAATATCAATAATAAATCACAAACAATGAGGTCAAATGCTGCTGGCATTAAATGGTGCAAAAAAATGTAAACGGAAACACTGTGACTTCACCTTTTTAACAGGAGTCAAAACAATTCTTACTCTTTTTGTGGTATGTCATTGTCTATATTGTTCTAAATTTCAAAATGAATTGTAAGGTCCCGGACAATCATTTTCAGAATACTTTGTGTGAGTTCAGATGCTCTTTCCGGTGTGCATTCCGCATTTTTTGGGGAGGGGGAAAAACTGTTCAACTTTTCTTTGTTTTAACCTGAAGATAACGCAGAGGGCACACTGAAATATTACCACAATTATTTTGAATGAAAGGCACACATACCCACAGTAACAAAAATTAAGTATATAGTATTAATTTTATAGTATACTACTATATGTAAAACTTTATAATATTATATAACTAACATTAGTGCAGTCATGGATTACAGTAAGCAGGCCAGTGGTGTTTCCATATATATTTTTTATATTATGTATATACAGGATATATGTATATATTTTCCCTAAGTGGGAGCTTCCATGATCCTAATAAATTTAATTTTAAAAATATATATAGTTATATTAATTATTTTATTAAATAAAATGCGCGTTGATACGACGCACATAAAGGCAACTTCCATTTAAAAAATCGTTAGAGAGTTGTATGGACTTACAATCCGCTAGCTTGTTGTTTCTTGTTGTCTTGGAAAATTATACTTGGGTGACGGCGCTTCAAGTGTTCGTTTATAGCCGACGTGCTACCGTGGTATGCGAGCTCAGTTTAGCAAAGAGTACACACAGTGGCACCCTCCATATTTTCCTTTAAATAATTCCAGGCTCTGGTTATTCTGGTCGGCTTTTTTGGCTTTATGCCGCTTTCACGTGTAACCATCTCTGCCCTTTTTGGAAATTGGCGGTGTTTTCAACTCCTCACCGGCGATTTACTTGGCTCGTTGTCGTCGGTTCGTCTGGGTTCGTCCGATTTCCTCCTCGGGAAGGCGGCGGCGTGCATAAAAAACACCGAGAGGCGTCGGATGGCTCTTAAAGGATACTTTTATTGACCAAATCAAAAAAGTGGGGGATGAAGCCACTCAACTCGGCGCTACCCGGCCCGCGCACTTTTCCAACTCGCCGATCTCGCTCCCTCTCTCTCGCTCGCTCGCTCGCTCGCCCACTTTCTTCCTCTTTGCTCAATCTGACAACGCCGGTCACATTGAAATAACAGCAGCCCCCTTGGAGGTGCCAGTAACAACCGCTTGTATTGCGAGCGCCTGCCATTCTAAACTTTATCCGCATGTATTTTTTTTTAACCCGTCATTACCCGTCGACGGTATGTTTTGCCCGTCGACGCATTTACGTCATCGATAACGTCGAAAACGTCGACTAGTCGGGACAGCTCTAATTTATATATATGTATGAATATACATATATACATATAGGGTGTGTTTTTCCTGCCGGTTGTTGGTAGTGGAACCACAATACAGCCAGTAGTTCACTCATGTTATGGCAGGATGGCTAGTTAGGAATTTCATATAACGCAGTCTTTGGGTTGATTGATTTCGGGGCATTGTCATAGGCAGACGACAAATGATACCTCAAACTTCCTCCTACTCCGTTTAGACGCTTTTCCAGTTTCACTTGTTTAACACATAGTTTGGCAAGAGTAAAAGATGCCATCTAAGTCAAACTGGAATAGCCATCTCTGAACGAAGTAGGTTTGAGTTGGCACCAACCGTTTGTCTATAACAGGTTCTGACATCCTTCTCAGCAAAGACTGCCTCATTCAAACGGAAGTGTGACCAAATGTGTGGACCTAAAAGTTTATTCAACATGTGAAACTGCAGAGCAAAAAGGAAAGCAGTTTCATTGAACTTTAGCCCTCTTGACCATACAGAGCAATATTGTATGGATTGTTGCTTTACAGAAGCCCTGTATTATTTTTTATAAAGATATTAATTTTATAAAAAGATAACTAAGAAAACATCCCAGAAAAATATTTTTGTCTCGATATAAAATTACTTGTATCAGGATACCATTTTCCTGTGTATCACTCCCAGCAAGTTGTTCAAATAGCCAAAGTTTTACCCATTTTGTGGGATTTGTCTTGACCTTGCCTCTTTGTTGCTTTCTCCACTTTCTAAGCAAAAGACCAAGGACTCACAAAGTTTGTGTCACCTCAAACTCCTGAGGCTTTTAACATGATTGAAAAGGAAGAGATGGGTGCTTTTTTAACTCTAAAACGGAGCGCTCACAATGTTAACCCAAAGACTTCATAATATATAATAAATTATATAGTTTTGAAGTCTATGGTTAACCTATAAGCGTCACGATAGCCGGTGCACTGCTCAAAAAATGGTGTATAACTATATCACTGGCGCATATTGTATTGATTGAGGAGCTTGCTATCAAAACACACGTATCCTTTGTTTCCACGAACTAATATTCCGTCTAATTGTTTTTTTGTCACAACTCTAGTATGCAGAGGTTGGTAGAGTAGCCAAAAAAAAAAAAAAATACTCAAATAGGAGTAGCATTACTTCAAAATAATATTACTCAAGTAAAAGTAGTCATCAAATGTACTCAAGTACAAGTAAAAAAAAGTATTTGGTGAAAAGAATACTGGAGTAATGAGTAACATTGTGAGTAACTTCTTATGATGTTTGATTTCCTTTTAAATAATGGTATTTTTTCCGAGCACAAAGTTAACAATATGAATTGTTATTATTATTATACTGCCAAATAAATAAATTTAAAAAAACATATTGCATTCCGGCGAGAGAAAAAAAAAACATCTACAGAACGAAAGAATCCTTCGTCCAGAGAGCATGAGTGCACTCTAGTGGAGAAAATAGTTCCTAGTTTGAATACCGTAATTTTCAGAATATAAGGCGCACCTGACTATAAGCGACACACACCAAATTTGAAATGAAAACAGCATTTGTTCATAGATTAGCCGCACCGGACTATAAACCGCAGCTGTCCTCACTGTATTATGGGATATTTACACCAAAAGAAAATAACCGGTAACACTTTATTTGACAGCGGCGTCATAAGACTGTCAAAAGTCCATCATAATTATGACATGACACTGTCATGACCATTAATGAATGCTTATGACAGATGTCATGAAGTATCATCCGGCAAATTATCTCACTTTTGAATGGATGTAAAAGATCTAGACTGGACGTAAATGGGGTTAGTGATCAAATTTGTCAAGACTTGTCAAAGTGTTTGTTAAATCAAGAATTAAGACGCACTGGACTATAAGCCACAGGGATTCACAATGAGGGAAAAAAAAGTAGCGGCTTATAGTCCAAAAATTACGGTAGTTGAATAGTAAATAGTTCCTTCATAGTTCCTATTATGAAATTAAAAGGATCATATGTCCGGTTTTCCCTGGTCAATCGGTGCCAAATAAAAACTTGGAGGGAGGTAAAAATCTGCTCTTTTGAGTCATGTTGCGGGCAGAGCTCTATGTCAAATACTGTACTTTTTTTTTTTTACGCTGCTTTAAAGACGCTACATGATTGAACAGGCCGGCGTGATCATAGAATGGCAAGCTTGAGTCTGGTTGGTATAATGGAGTCGTGATTATTGTTGCGAAGTCTCATTGGTGAAACTAGTAGAGCCACTGTTGGCATCGATGGCAAAAAAAAAAAAAAAAAAAAAAAGTAAAATGTAACGACTTGTGTAGCCCAAAGTAGTGGAGTAAGAATAGTATTTCTCCTTCACAAATCTACGCAAGAAAAAGTATGGCATAGTAAAACTACTCAGAAGTACATTTTCTTCAAAAGGTTAATCAAGTAAATGTAAGGCGTTACCACCCACCTCTGCTCGTATGTACTGTTTGTACTGTGTGTATGCAGTCAATTTTACGGCACTTAATGCCAACACAGCTGTTGCCCAAAGTTGGGTTGGTATTTACAGTATTAAGTGGCCTTAAAATGTCCCAAGAAGTGGTGACCATGTCAAAAACTGAAAATGACTACACTAATGTAATTTTAAACGTAGAAACGAATTTGGCTCTCAAATCTAACAGTCTTTTACTATTTCATGTTTATTCCATTCAAAAAAATACATCAGGCCACACCCAATTTTTTCCCAGCAATTATGGGTGTGATGTAAAGTCCATAATCGATGATAATGCCTAGTTGTCTAGTGTTGCGCTAGCTAGTACATGTTTATAGAATGACAGAACGGTCACACAGCAGCAAAAGAATAAAAAGCCCATGGATATCATGCTAGCAGACTGCAAAAGTCAGCTCATTCTGGTTGTGACATTATCTTCTGTCGAACTGAGAAAGTAAGACTAATTAGGATCGCTTCATTATTAAGACTTTTTCTGTTACTATTTTTATGGATTTGTGTCAAATTATGATCTGCTATCATTTTAAAGTTGCTTGTGGTATTTCATACCAACTTTAAATCACCATCATGGCACAAGACGAGTGAACAATTGATTATATGCATGACAGTCATTCCACTGGTTTTCACCACATCCTATGGTTGATATTTTTAACAAACAAGAACAGTCTCCAATTGCCTCGATAAAACCTTGGAAAATGAATTTGAGCATTTAAAAAGGTATCCCATTAATTTCGCTAAATAAAAGAGGGGCTATGTAAGGTTTGGTCCAACACAAGAAAGCAATTTACTGAAGCCTCATCTACACCAAAGAGAAGAGCCTGACACCCATGACTTGCATCAAATACATTTCTTACACTGGGTTTCAATGTTAGACATGCAAAAATTTAATATAAATATTGATTCTTTTCTTTTAATTTACAGTATATCATGATTGATATTCTGGATTCATGCCAAAAAGATTGCATTAGTAATGAAACTGTCTAAATCATTGCATCCCTACTACCAACAGTAAGATTCTGTAATTTGTGTCTACACACACACGCGCATCCACTGAGATACCTCACACTCAGGACAGAACCAGTCGCCCTCAGGCTCAGCTGGTAGTTTGAGGCACTTGGCGTGGTACACCCTGGGGCAGAGCTCACAGCAGAGCACCTGGCCCTCGCGGTGGCACAACCAGCAGTAGAAGTCATTCCTGCCGTCCTGCGGTACAACATCAACAGGGTCTGTGGTGAGTGCTGGCTGCTTCATATAGTAAAAGGGACCATGTCTTAGCTCTGACTGAAATGCAGGCAAGAGAAAAAGGGGGCAAGTTTCAAAAAACACGCAGGAACACAAAAAGGTGCAATGCAACAAAAACAAGGCAACAAATGCAGTGGGGTAGGCCAGGTAAGCAAGGACAGAAAATAAATTCTCAAGCAGCTAATCTCAATAGTTGAGGATGTGACAATTTTAACTGCGGGTCAAACGCAACTGGTTTTAACAAATTTAGGGATTGTGCGATCTGTAGGAATAAATGTCGATTTTTACATTTGTAAATAGGCTGGCCATAATACATATAATTCACCAAATCTTCTCATTTCAGTATTTCGAAACATAAAGAGTAAACATTTTGCATATTTGTACAGACCCCAATGAAAGTAAAGAGATAATACTTGTGTCGATCAAAATAAGACATTTTTAAATTTTTAATCTGTTTTTGCTTTAGAAAACAAAGATCCATATTTTACCAATTTCTGACATGCTACGAACTAAACCAGCAACTGAATCATAATCACTTTATGGGAAAAATCGTCAATTTAATCTATTATACACAATAATAATTTGCCGACGTAAATAAATAACCTCCAATTCTCAAGTGGTTTGTACCAGAAGCAGCATTACAAGTGTGGATCCATTGATTAACCTATGAATAAATACCTTTTCCCAAGAATTAGCGCTCATTGTCACAAAGTTTGTATAGTACAAGATTGATTATGCCCCGTTTGTTAATTTGGTTAGGTCTCATCATTAAATAACAACAAATAAACAACCATATTTTCTGATGAAGAGTAATTGAAGAAAAAATGTATTTATTTAAAAATGTTAATACAAATGAAATAATAATCAGATTATTCAAAAGAATAACAAATTCTAAAAAAAATGATGACGATAGCCCTAATCTGCAATAATTTTAAACCCTTTTTAGAGAACTAACCTAAATGTACATTATTTACATCGTATCTACACTTAGAAGCAAGATCCAGCACGCAAAAAAGCTCCATTCCTTCGGAGTGATTGGACTAAAGTTGATGACACATTTCAAAGGTTTTGATAACACCATGCATACCGTAACTGTATATACTGTATGAACAGAAATACATTTTATTGTGAGCATGCATTTGTTCAAACCACACAAGACACATGGGGTCCCAAAATTGTTTGATTCTCAGATTATAGTATATAAGGGAACACTTGCAGTTAAACTTCAGAATTTGATCCTCACTCATAGACTTCATAATGATATTGACATGACACTTCCCAGGGACCTGGCCAACCTCTTCCGGGAGGGGGCCGGCCCATTCCACACCAGCCCGGGCCCCTGGTATGGAGAGCAATTCTCAAACACACACTCTGCATTCTAAGGCCGGATTTAGCTTGAAATAGGAGGAAACTTAAGCCTACAAGCAGGCACGAGTATCTCAAGAGTGATTTGGTCGAGGATTCAAGGTAATAATTATATTTTTCGCACCATACATGCATTTTGAAATGTGAATACAATAGGAAAAACTAGCTGCTACAGCCATATTGGATTTCTCACGAGCGTTATCCTTCGAAATATTTACGTAACATGAATAATAATGGCCCGATTTTTTCACCTCTAACCAAGAATATTGTAGGAAAGCCCATCGTGTGTATGTGTGTGTGTGTGTGTGCTTTAGTTTAATTGTTGCAATGCTGACCCTTTTGAGCGAAGCTCGCCCCAATCTCTCCTCCTTTCACAGCAGTGAAGATTGTCCCCAAGCTACCGTCATGTTTACTTACCATCTGAAAGTTGTGTGTAAATGAGAGAAGTAAGTATAGTGTTGAAGTGCGCCTTAACAATGTATTAGCACGTTTGGTTGATGACAGTTCCTCAGTTTATAATCCGTTGCATTCGCTAGCCGCCGTGAGCTAATTGCTATCCGCCGCGAGCTAACCGCTATCCGCCGCGAGCTAACCGCTAGCCGGCCTGTGCTAATTGCTAACGCTAACTGTTGGCCCCTTTGACAAAATTGTTGAGGCTAAAGGTTTATGTTTTCAATTCACTTGTCAATCTAGGTTGTTATTCTAATTTCCTGCTTAATGTGTTGATGATTATTGTCCATGATGAGCAATTATATGCACTATGTGAGCGCTATATTTCATTTATATTTAATGTTGATCAAGTTCATTTAGGTTAGGGTGACCAAACGTCCTCTTTTGCCTGGACATGTCCTCTTATTACGTGCTCTCCGGAGGGTCCGCCCGGGTTTCATAAATTCATGAAAATGTCCGGTTTTTATGATTTTTCACGGGACCAATTTGAAGAGAATCCCTCCGGCCGCTAGGAGGCAGCGCCTGCCTGCGTTGATGTGGCTCCAACTAGTAGGGGCGGGAGAAGGAGTACATCTTCTTCTTGTTTTTTGTTGGCAGTTTACCCTTTGTTTCATGGGGAATTACCACCATCTAACGACGGTTGACAGTTTGGCAAGAAATCAGACTACAGCAAGGAGTTTTAAGACGTGGCTCCATACACCTTTCTGTAGGTTTCTCTCCTGGTAATGTCGATCACGTGTGTTGAATATTGGGTTATATGTGATGCAGTATATTGTATTAGTCTTGTATTAATTGTTCTGTGTTCGTGTATTTGGTTGAATGTTAGTATTATATTTTAAGTAGGAGCGCCTACCCATTTGAGAGTTTTTTTTTACGATAAATACGTATATAATGGCAACTGTTGACTTCTGTCGAAGATTTGTACTGGCGTAATCTGTAAAATCCTGTTTGGTGTCTTATTGTTGCGCTGCCGATGATTGTAAACTTTTATAGCAAAGTTTGATTTTGCCTCGCCTGGTACTCGCTAAAAGGGTAGCTATCAGTGCGCTCAGCCGCACTAGGCATTATGGGCAATGTAGTTTTGAACTGCTGCGTCTGGAAACATGCTGGTTGAATAGCTTGTCAGTTTATTTCGGTTATTGTTGTCGTACAATCTAGAACACTGAATGAGAACAAAATTTGAGTGGGAATAACAATTTGTCAACGACAATTGTCGTGATAGTAATTTATAAAAATGTTGAGTTGGCACCTAGCCTACTGTGTGTGCGTATTGACTGGACTACATTTCCATGGGTCTGCATTATATATATATATATATATATATATTAGGGCTGTCAAACGATTAAAATTTTTAATCTAGTTAATTACAGCTTAAAAATTAATCGCAATTCAAACCATCTATAAAATATGCCATATTTTTCTGTAAATTATATATATATATTCTGTAAAATAAATTGTTGGAATGGAAAGATAAGACACAAGATGGATATATACATTCAACATATGGTACATAAGGACTATAGTGGGCACTTCACTCTACTGTCATTTAAATCTGTCTATGCTGTCCTCACTCCGAAGCGTCTACTTTTTCCAAAGCCAGACAGCTAGTGAACGACGCCTTAATAATCAGACTTCTTCCTTTTTCATCTGATTTATTAATAAAATGGCCTCAAACCATTGTCCTCTTTAGACCGTCGTAAAACTACAAAAAAAGTACACAAGCATTGCATTAGCAACAACTTTAGCTTAGCACGCTATACAGGTTCACTAAACATAAACAAAAAGTGTCTCATACAAAAAAATATAACATTTCGCTTACTAACATAATATGTACATTCTTTACAACAACCATACTTACGGACAAATCTTGTCCAAGGATCATATAAGCACAACATTACAACGTAGGCGTCAGCCCGAGACGTCGTGCAGCCATATTGAACTGACAAGAAAACAATAAACCATGTCGCAAAGCGACCACAAGAGTTCGCTGTTAAACAGCACAAAAAGCCTTGCTGTAAAATTTACCAAAAGGCAGAATACTGTCTGAGCGGGACATGTGCGTCAATTGCGTCAAATATTTTAACGTGATTAATTAAAAAAATTAATTACCGCCCGTTAATGCGATAATTTTGACAGCCCTAATATATATATTTTTTTAAGGTTTGATTTTTTTGTAGGATGAATAAAGCCTGTTGAGTAACCAGTTGAGTAAAAAAAATATTTCCATATAGTGTATAATATATACTATATGGCAATAGGCCTATGTTTTTTTTTTTTTTTTTTTTTTTTTTTAAATAAAACTGAATTTTTTTAACCAGACAGAGGAGGCACACTTTAAATATATTAAAGTTATATAGGTATCTTTGAGTGGACGTCGAGTAAAATTCAAGTATCTCGAGGTCGGGCCGAGTGTCCTCTTTTTTGGAAATCAAAATATGGTCACCCTAATTTAGGTAGATACTTTTATATCAAGGGCGTAGGTTTACATTGGGACGGTAGGGACATAACATTATCACTTTTTCAGGATGCTAAAATTGTTCCTAAAATTGTTAACTTTTAAGCAACCTTATTTGCATTATATAATGAGTTCAGTTATATAGGGAATTTAGATCGTCTTCCCCTATGTTGTACGGATAGAATTGACCCTACCATTATTAAGTGAATTATTTTCATTACGTTCATGTTTGCTAATAAAATCCAGACATTTATTCTGGAAGTTTTCAAAATGTTTTAGTAGTTTTTGAAAAAGAAGATTTGAATCGAACAGTGTATTACCTGAACCAATGCACGTAAAAGTTTGTATCAGTCGATACGGGTTTATTTTGCATTGATCATTTAGCCTATCAATCAATTAGGTTCATATTCATGAGAAATGTGGCCCTTTGACCCGTTCACCCAATCGGTTTGGTCTTATTAATGTCCGATCCCCAGCAAAAAGTGTAGATGCAGGCTATGCGGTTATATCGTCCCTACCAATGTTAAGACCAAACCTACGCCCTGGTTTATATGGCATATGCACATGTATATACTAGTATATAACTGACATGTTGCATATGGTTATACTGTATTGCAGAAAACCACACACACACACATCCTCATCATTCTCTTAAGTAAACCAAAAATAAATCCTGGAATGGGCAATGCCCTGCCCGCCTCCTGCAGGGACATCATCCTCCGCAAGAATCCCCGGGGTCAAGTATGTGTGCATGGGGAAGGTCAACTCTGAGCCGATGAGGCATTCTTTTCGCAAGCGCCGCCACATGTGCGGCACCAAATACTGGACAAGCGTAAAGAACTTTATGGTTAGCAATAGGCAGGCCCAGGGCACTTGCTAAAGCTCATAGGGTTCTTCCCAGGGACGTGGAGGCAGACCTGGACCGTGCCAAGTTATAGGAGAAAGAGGATGATGAACAATGGCTACCTGGTCAGGAAGATCCAGGCCAAGCAGGAGCTTGCCCAGCAAGAGAACATGGATATCACCGTGGAGCTCGAGATGGGTGACCTGCCCTCCGTGATGTTCGTCATCCTGGTCGAGCTGGTGGACAAGGGAGAGCTGGGCTGTCCTCAAAAGGCCATCTCTCCCAATGACCCATAGTGACATTGGAATTCGATAAATAATAAGTTGTGATTGTATATAAAATTTATTATTTATTTGAATATTATTTATAATGGATTCTGCATGCTTTCCTCAAGTATTACGTTTCTGATGTGAAAATTGAGTAATTTATTAGCACTTGAAAACTTGTCAAATTTGTGCTAAATAAAAAAAAAAAAAGTTGCTATTTTGGTCAAAAACGTACATGATATGTTAAATATTGCTATTGATCCCGAAAAAACAGGTAATTATCTCTGAATTTGGTGATTTTTGTGCATCTCGTGTAAAATCTGAGAATTTTATATCCATTTCAAGTTTTGTTATACTTATATATGAAGTAATTAATCCGGATTTTAAAAGGTAACAACTTTGAATTTTTTGATGCCGCTGCTCATGGAGACTGTTATATGGCTAAGGTAGGTGCCTGTTTTGGTTTTAGATCGGTAGCAGCTTTGGTTTTGAAAATATTTGAATTTGCAGTTTTTGAAAATAGGCACCCTACGGATCAGCCCCGTTTCCCTTGTCCTGTCAAGTATTATGAAGTCTATGCCTCAATATACTGTAGCACATATTGAAACACTACCTGGTCTTTGTTGGAGTTCATGGCTCCAGGCTTTTTCTTTTTCTTGAGCGGACTGGGGGAGGTGTCAGATGGAGAGTGTCCATTGGAGGAGTGGGTGGGACTCGATGCTCTCCTCTTCAATGGTGCTACGGAGCGTTCTGTTGACCCCGGTGGATCGGGCGCTACAGAGAGATGGATCAACATGTCATCGTATATGAAGAGGCTTATGCCTTATAAATTCCTAAAATAAGAAACTAAGATACCATTGACATGTTAATTAGTAGACAAGCATAAATGTTTGGTCCCAAGAAAAAATAAATCATTATTACAGTGAAAGCAGGAGCATTTAACTATGACAATTTTTGTTGTTGTTTTGTTGTATTCTTAGGGCCCGAGCACTAAGCGTGCGAAGGCCCTATTGTTTTGCAAAGGATTTTTTTTTTTTCTTCAGGGCAAATGAAAACGGCCAATTTGGAGGCCTGAACATGCACGAAAAGTCACCAAAATTTGCACATACGTGCGGAAAATTGTAAATTTCGATAATTTTGCAACGTTGCAAAAAAATGTAACAAAATGGTTCAGTGGCGCCCCCTTGAAATTTTAAAATTGGCCTATAACATTAGGGTCTGTCAGCGTAGAGCGATGAAATTTGGGGAGTCTATACCTTGTCCAAAACCGCTCCAAAAAAGCATTTACACCCATATTCCAAACCCAACAGGAAATCAGTTATTTTGGATTGAATGTGAAATTTTTATCGATTTACAGGGTGCACATTTGAGACCTGGGCATGGAGGGAATTAGTTTGATCATCTTCAAAATTGGCGAGACTGTTCATGAGACATATGAAATCCTAATTATCAAAATGGTGTGTTTTCATTCACGGGCCTGACCTAGGCGAGGTGCAAAAGTCGTCCATTTTTTCGGCTAAACGCCAAATTCGGATAATGACTGATAACTCCCTCATACAACGTTCAATCTCTTTTAAATCTGGCATGTGTGTGAGGTATCCCAGCCTGAACAGGACTGGATTGAAATATTACCAATTGTGCCTGGCGCCTCCTAGTGGGAACAGGAAATGCACTTTTTTACGGGACACATCCCTCCTCTAAGGGAAAAAAAAAAAAATCAATCAACCTCAAACCTGCATAAGGGAAGCCTTAAGACGTGTTGTGATGGCTGATGAAAATTATTGAGGTTTGGGTAAAGCAGAAGGGTCCAAAAGGAAAGTGATTATGACTGTCATCATTTTCTCTCTCCACATATTTTGAACAGTGATAACTTGGGAGATTTAGAGGGGGGCTGTCTGCCACCACCCCGACCTGCATGCCGTCCGAGTTTGCGTGGCGTCCGAGTTGCGCCAAACTGCGAGGGCCTGTTCAGTCCTGCTTGCAGGCCTAGTTCATATTGTGATACTGGTCCTAAAACACGTCTGAAATGACCCATACATTGTCAAAGCAAGCCAGAAGTCATCAAATTATGTCTACACACTGCCAAACAAATAGGGCTGGGTACTGCTGCTTGAAGCGTATATGATCCAATATGGCATTGACATTGTGCATTAGGTATTACAATATATTGGGCAATGTTTGTCAAACTTTTAATTTTATTCTTTATAGTTGAATAAAAAAAACAAAATTCAATGTTTAAGTAATTTTCCACCTTTCAATTACTGCAAATAATTTTCAGGGATTTCAGCAAGCTAGCTATAGCCATATATCCACACCTACATACTTAGAGTTGATAACAAACTGTAAAAATCAGTTACACAAAAATAGTGAAATCATAATGATTGTAGTTACATCTGGCACTACAAATTCAATGAGGTATTCAAAGGGAACAGAACACCTGACCTGTGACATCACCATACCTGTCAACTTTGGCCCAGGGTTTCCCTTATGAAACATTGCAAATAGAGTACCGCACGAATGCTGTTTTTAGACCGCAAGGCTGCATGACGTTGCCATCGTAAACCAGAAGGGGGTTACGCACTCGCATAAAAACAATGCTATTACTGTTTGAAAGACTACTGGCAGAAAACAAAGAAGAACATGCCAATCAAACACTGCTGCTATTGAACTTGTAGAAACGACTCTAGACATTACGACATATGAAGGATGTTTTCTTCATACGTTTCCTGAAACCAAAAACTCTGAGGAAAAAATGTGAAGAATGGATCAACTTGCGCGGACGTCCAAAAGACCAGTTTGACGCCAGCGAGGTGAAGCCATTCACATTTCATACGCAGTAAACATTTTGTTGGGGGCCATGGTCCTACAGAAGACGAAAAGGTAAGCCATTTTGATATTTTTACTTATTTTTTAGCGTGGCGTTTTGCCTGCTGATTCTGTCTGACAATGAATGATCCGAATTTTTTTTACATTTTATTCATATATCACGAAAGTCATGTAGGCCCATTTTTCTAAAATACGGATGTTTAAATAAATTTGCCATGTTTGGTCTTCGTGTTTTTGTATAGTAAGTCTGTTCATGCCTACAGATAGGCTCTATGACAAATAACAATCTTGTGCTAAATGGAATATGAAATAATAAAAATGCATTTATTCAGTACAACATGGCAAAATTACTCCATAATGGTCAAAACTGTCGACTTCACCTTACTGTCGAACCTCCCGAACGCTATATTACGCCACCGTAGTTAGACAGGTTTTTGAGATTTTCCTGCCCCCCGGCTTCGGAGAATGTAAACAAACCAAGAAGTGTGACAGATAGCCGACATGCTAACCCGAACCGGGTGACGTCTCAAAGTCTTATTTTCGCTTTTCCAATCAAAAAATCACATAAAACTAGCCCGGATCATGTCACACTGCCGTGGACTTGTCGATTGTCTTCGCGGATCGGCAACCCGCCCGGCGGAGAGCAAGTTACAGCTCGTTCCCCTGCTACTATGGACAGGCGAGCTTGCGGGGAAGCAGCTGGAGAGTACTGCCGGACAAACCGGCCGACGTCGGAGGAACGCGTAGCTGCCACATGGTCAACAAGAATATACTGAAAAATAATGCAGTACTACACGGCGACGACGTAAACAAACAGCCGCGTGCAGTTGTTGTGCAGCTAACATGACAGACAGAATGTGTCTTAAGAGATCCTTTCTACCTGCCCATCCATAATGAAACATAAGTAAATAATCCTTTATTTAAAGAAAGTTTGTAGTGTTTACTTTGTCATCACTGTATTCGCGGCTATTTTTAACACAAAATTGCAATTTCTGATTGGGTGGGAAATTTGACAAAACACCGGGCACATGAAGAGGGCAAGAAACCGAGTATAGTGCTCTCCCAGTGGGGGGATGTGCGACAAGCCGCCGGTGTCGTCGGCTGAGTGGAGAAGGACCATGTCAGCCACAAAATGCAAGCCACCTACGTATTAAACTAATCTCAGTATTTGACATAATACAAAAGACTATGTTTATTCACTTCCTCATAAGTCCAATGGTCCCACAGTAGTAGGGCTTGTTTTGGCCAATATCCACCGGTGAATGGGAGCCTTTTGAAACCCCAAAAAGGCTCACGCCTCTCCCTGGTGCAGCAAAATTTTTCTGCAGCCGTTTTGCTCCTGTGATGCGAAACAAACTAATTAATCCGCAAAATCAGCTGAATCCTTAGTCCTTCTCATACAACAGTACGGCTGGACAGTGAAGAGGACTCCTTCTACCGTACACGTCACAGCGCCCTCTTTCTCAACTCGAAACTGGAGCCGGAAGTCACTCATTTTCATGGCGTGGGATTCAAAAAACTAAATATCGCAATCGCTTCCACACACATCCAAGCGGTCCATTTCATTCAGGAGCATAAAATACCGCAGAAAATATGAAAAAACATGGTTTTTGCTGTCACAGGCACTTTAAGCATTACTCCTTGAGGTGCATAGAGGGATAATGTCACACTTATCCGAATTTAGCAAATCGTTGTAATTTCAGACCAATTAAATGCAATATATATAAATATATTTATATATATTTCTTAATGGTTGTTTACTTCTGTGTTTTGCTATCTGCTGTTGACGCTGTAGCTCTTTATATCTTACACATCTGCGCATGCGGGTCGCTTTATGGGTTCAGTGAATGTGAATACATTGATTTCAAGTGTGGGTAACTGGAATATACAGATGTATATTGATAATTGGATACAGACACTACAGCAAATGGGAATTTATCATAGACTCTCACTTACCTTTAGATCGTACAGGTGCATCCATCCCTTCTACCACATCCGACTCCGTCTTTATCTCCTCTTCAGCCAGACTAAGGGGAAGCCAGGCAAGCAACACCAGAAAAAAAAAAAAAAAAAAAAAGAGATGCAAACACAGTCAGTAAGGGTGTTCAAAAACCACGGTGGCATCAACAGTAAACAAGTGTAAATCCCAGAGGATCTGTCAACTGGGACTCCCCACGTTTACAATGTTATTACATTCATTAGATTTCTGCATTTGTGAGAGCATACGGCCCAAGTTTAAATCCTTTCCCAGTTATTGTTTAACAAATCAGATGCAATTTGTTTTTGGTGTGGAAAGAGAAATGGAAGAGTCACCATGGCAACCATCCTATCTGCTAAGCATTTTCTACATTCAGAAAGATAAACATGGTTTCAACCATGGCGTTGCACAGAGACTCCATCCTTCAAAAAACATTACAATTCATAGCTTTCAATAAAGCCTTCTATTTTATTCTTCTTTTTGTAACAGTAAAATCCTGCTGGGCAAGAATATTGCCACTAAATATTTCGAGCCTCAGTAACACAAGTCTTTGGGCCTTTTTTTTAATATTTAACATACAGCAAGGGATCTGTCAAAAAAATAAAAATAAGTGTCTGTGTGTATATAAAGGCCAATTTATCATTCAAAGTTTTTGGTAGGAGACACAAAGAGGTCTTTTCATGTATAGTAAAAAGGCTGATTATCCATATTTTAAGTTTATTTCACTCTTGAAAGTAAAGGCTATGTTAAAGCAGTAGAGATCTTTTTATTTTTCTCTGGCTGGCATTGGAGTCAGGTTCTTTGGTGTCCTCTCTCGGCCATTTTGGAAGAAATACTTCTAAACGCTGACCAGATCCCTCAAATCGCCTTTGAATTGTTTAATACCTCAGACTACTTATTAGCTGCAATACTTTGCTGTCCTTCCACTGAAAACTTTGTTTTCAGTGGAAGGACAGCAAAGTAATATACATACTTATACATACTTATACTCATAGATAATTAGACATACAAATTGGTGTCACTGTCACATAAGTTTCGATTATGGGTCACTGAACCACAGTCAAATTCTGAACAATCAACCATATCAGATTTATAATAACAAACAAAATTGGTCTGCATCCGAATCAGAAATATCAGATTCCATGTGACTTGACCTGTTAAGACCCCAATGAAAGAATCTCACTCAAGGCAAAAAAGTTCGAGTAGCTAAAAACACTAATAAAATGCTAAACGATTAGCATTACAATCCCTGGCAGAATGAAAGAGGGCTTTGCAACATGTATATGGTCTTCATAGATGAGCCAAACTGCTAACTAACTAGCAGGTCACCAACTTGACTAGTTGGTTCACTCTTCAATGCACTTTGGGCTGCTAGGGAGCAAGTTCAATTTACAGGCTACAACCCAAAAGTCAATGCTATCCCACATTGTATTACATCCACACTATTCCTATCAAAGTTGTAATAAAATCAGTTGACAACATCATACTAGCAACCTAGGCTTGTCAAGACTAAACAATACCTTTAATCAAGAAGAAATAGTAACTCAGCTTTTAATCATTCTAAAAGATAAAACTTGCATTGGCTCCAACGCGACAGGGTTCAGCAGAGTTCCTTTAATACTTTGGCATATGGGTATCTGGTTTCAGCCAGCCAACAGTACACGCTTACACATGCACACACCCCAACCCTCCAGGGCCTTCCTCTTCCGGACCTTGTGAACAAACACGGCCCACATGAAAATAAGAAAAAGTCCGAGTCCTTCTGCTACCAGCACCAAAGCCCTGAAAAATA
The DNA here is from genome assembly GCF_030265065.1 of Corythoichthys intestinalis. NCBI lineage: Eukaryota > Metazoa > Chordata > Actinopteri > Syngnathiformes > Syngnathidae > Corythoichthys > Corythoichthys intestinalis. The sequence goes on from NC_080396.1 coordinate 67,568,913, forward strand.
AAGAGAGCATTTGCCTGGTGATTTAGAGCTGTTCAACAAAAGGAAGGCCTCTGACCCCCACCCCGACGCACTCACGCAAACAGACACGGCACGTCATAGGCATGAGAAGACATTCCTGAAAGAACCAGGAAATTTGGAAGTAAAAATGTGTGGCGATCCAGAGAGCATTCTCAGACCAGCAGTTATGATCCATCACACGAGCAGGTAAATAAATCCTCATCTGATTCTGGCATAAATTCCATACAGACGCATGTTCCAAAACACACTGACAGAATTCCTCTGTGCAAATCCTACCTGACGGATAAAACGGAAACTACCCTGACTCAGTGCCTTTATATTCCACTCCTGTGAGAGACGAGCAGGGTTCTCTCGTCACAGAAAATGGAGGCCACAGCTTGTTCCCCTCCCCCCTCTCCCCCATCCCCCACTCCCGAGCTCAGGCTCAGACGCTGGCACATCCATGCAGAAGGACCAGAGAGGTCTGTGGAGATTGAAATTCAAAACAACAAGGGTGAATCATGAGGATAAAGCCACAGACAAAAGAATTATTAGTCACAATGCCCTTTAAATATTCTTAATTCGCTTGTTAGCGTATCTCATTGCCTATGAATACAGTAGTCTTGCAAGGATTACTCGACAGTCAAGAAAGCAGAATGCCCCTTTGATGTAATCCTAAACAGAATAAACAATTTATCTAAAGAGTAGATTGTGATGGTGCTTCTAGGAAGCAAATTGGATATTTACCTTACATTTACAAACCACCCAACCACACAGCGATACAAACCCCATTAGAGATTATTAGGTCTGTGTTATGGAACATCCTGAAACAAATGCCAATTGCTTTACCAAGAAAGACAATGCCAGACTAGCAAAACAAGTTGCTGCAAAAAAATGCAAAAAGAAAACAGTCTTTTTACAGTGTTGACATCTGAATTTCTAATATCCACATTTTCAAATCAAAATACGAGTTCTTTAGCGTTGCAACATCAAAACAAGCCGCCATTAGAAAATACACTCCAAAAGTCCTTTGAATATTCTGTGGGGAAAAAAGAATAGAATGACCTGGATTTTATACAAGGTCGAATCAAAGATGGCTGTGGAATTTTCCAGAAGGGCCTTCTCGTTGTTGCTCTCCTTCTGCTAGTCAATCTTTAACCTCTGCTGCATTTGCAATTGGCTGGAGGGCCAACGGGGTGGAACATTATTGGTCGGCTGAGTTATGCCACACGGATCACAGTGTGCTGGCTCCCCTCTTCAAACCTTTTTTTTTTTTTTTTGCTGCAATGCAGAGGTTTTTTTTCTCCCCATTGTGCAAGACAGTTCATTTCCTTTCAATGTACCTTGTCCTTATTGATTAAGATGCTATAAGATGGAGGGGAGTTTGAAAAGTCCTTGGGGGGAATTATGCCAAATATTTATATAAAATGATTCACTTAGTGGCTGTTCTATACAACTTAAAATAAGATGCAGATCTATGGGTACTTACATTTAGGTCAGGGCAAACCTGACAATCACTGTTTCGAGTATTTTAATGTGAGTCTCACACCTATTCATAATCAGTCCTTGGCATTCCTAGAAAAAAATCACTTTGCCAAACTAAGCAAAAACAATAGTCATCTGTCTGTTCAGCAAACAGTGCATCATTTTCCCCTTCCGCTTTCTCTACTTAAAAAAATAAATGATTCGTCCTGAATCTGATCAATGATGATAAATGAATCCTACTAAAACTAAATGTTGCAATGAGCTTTAAGTTTTTTTCCAGAAAATTAAACCTAATTGACATTGAAAATGTTTGAGTAATTTCATGGTCTGATCTGTAAATGCAGTTGAATATTAGCCAAGAATATAACCCTGAGCACAAAATGGCCACTGTGTTAGGATAAGACAGAGAGGAAGGAGCGATTTCACAATAGTGCAGTGTAGTTTGTGTTGCCTTGGAATGTAAACTCAAGCCCTGTGGCAATAAATAAAGGGAACCAGCATCTTTATTTAATTTTATTTTGATGTTCGGAAATTATGTTTTGCATGTGATTATTTCATGTACATGCAGTGTGAGTTTTCCTCTTGTCTACAATATATGTGTTTCACATATAATATGTGCAATTATGTAATCAGTCATTTTCATTGACTGTAAGCTACTTCTACTCCCAAAGTGTTTTTTTCCTGGCCTGGCATGGCACAGCTAGGAAAACAACACAGAGCCAATCTACTCACAAAGGGTATTCAACAGCCCCTTTCCTCCTCCTACTCCACAGCCCATCCCCCCATTCTTTCTCTGCCAGGCTACAATACAAGGGAAGGCGACGTGGATGCCATTTTAAAACCTGGCTCTTGTTTGCATTATGAAAGAAGGGAAAGGATTTGTCATGGTCCACTTTTCCTCCTGTACGGCAGCCTGTATGTCAGGGGCAACCATGTGACCCTGGGACACAGATAGAGAGCAAGGGTGAGCGTCGTTACCCAACCCCCACCCTCAGCACAGTGAAACACAGAGGCCTGGCGAGGCCTCAAATCCGCCCCAGCTCCTCCTCCTGCACACTAAACTGATTTCAATGTGTGCACGTTCGTCATGAAACCAACAGTCACCACAACAACGAGAAGGTAGCCATGCTGTTACGAAACAGTTGATCTAGAATATAAAGACAGAGCTTACCTCTGTGGATGCATGGCTGTCTGACACACTGTTATGTCAACACTTAAAAAACATGGAGGACACTCTCAGCCCTCAGTCGGGGAAGGCTCCGCTCTTCAGGCAAGGCGATCAGGCCCCAGTGTTGTTAGACAGATCCTGACTGGTTGCCCTCCGTGCAGGCAAGATGAAACAGAGCATCTGATTGGCCGAAATGTTTCCTGAGTAATTATCTTTGTTCAGAGCAGGCACACGCAGCACTGTGTGTGTCAGAGACAGAGAAAAGCAAATTAAGGAGACTGTAAGGCCCACAAAAACAATTTTACATTAATAATGTGAACATTTTTGGTATACAAACCACATATGAGCAGTTTCTAAGTGTAGATCTAGTTGCCTTTTCTTTTGCCAGAGGAAGAAATGGGAGCACGTAGAGGTGAAAGCAAGACACAGCGGCTACTCTCAACAAGCCAGATTTTTTTTTTCTTTTAATGGTGAGGGCCTTTGTTTAAACTCCTCCTCCCTCCTGGCTGTTTTCAGTGACATGACAAGCTGGAGTTCTTCACCTAGAGAAAAAAATACAGTCAAAATAATACAATTGGATGATGTATGGATATTATATGCCAAACGTTTTCCCCCCAATAAACAATGGATGAATGTTTATAGTTGCTTTGGTGCCTTCAATATTGTAGCCTAGTTTACATTACTTAACATAGTCATTTTGAAAAACTATAGTATTTTCTTCAATCACTCAGGGTGTAGTACTAAATTCGCCTGACTTTGGGTTCAGTGTGAATGAGTACAAAATAATTGCCAGTAGTGACTGTGTAGTATGTACGTACAGTGAGTAAAATTGGTATTTCAACACCCTGGGTTTTTGCAAGTTCTCCCATTTAGAAATGATCGGGGCATTTGAAAATGTCATGGTAGGTGCATGTCCACTGTGAGAAACAATCTAAAAAAAAAAAAAAAAATCCTGAAATCACAGTGTATGATTTTTTAACAATTTATTTGTATAATACTGCTGCAAATAAGTATTTGAACACCTGAGAAAATCAATGTAGATATTTGGTACGGTAGCTTTCGTTTACGATTACAGAGGTCAAATGTTTCCTGTATCTTCACCAGGTTTGCACAGACTGCAGCAGGGATTTTGCATCACTGCTCCACAGAGATCTTCTTAAGTTCAATCAGGTTTCTGGCCTGCCACTGAGAAACACGGAGCTTCCTCCAAAGATTTTCTATTGGGTTTAGGCCTGGAGACTGGCTAGGTCCCTCCAGAACCTTGATATGCTTTTTATGAAGCCACTCCTTGGTAATTCCTGGCTGTTTGCTTTGGGCTTTTGTCGTGTTGGAAGACCCAGTCACGACTCATTTTCAATGCTCTAACTGAGGGAAGGAGGTTATTCTCCTAAATCTCACAATACATGGACTTGGTCATCTTCTCCTTATGACAGTGCAGCCATCCAGTCCCATGCGCAGAAAAACACCCCCAAAGCATGATGCTAAGTTCCCCATGCTTCACAGTAGGGATGGTGTTCTTGGGGAGGTACTCATCTTTCCCACGTTGCTCCTGGTGCTGCGTCACCAGTAGGTAGATGGCGAGATAGTGTAAAGCGCTTTGAGTGCCTTGAAAGGTGGAAAAGCGCTATATAAGTATAACACCATTTACCATTCTTCCTCCATATTGTATAATTAAGACCAAAAAGTTCCATTTTGATCTCATATGACCACATGAATTTCTCCCCTGACTCCTCTGGATCATCCAAATGGTCACTGGCAAACTTAAAATGAGCCTGGGCATGTGCTGATTTAAGCAAGGGAACCTTCCGTGCCATGCATGATTTTAAACATTGGCGTCTTTGTGTATTACCAAGCGTAGCCTTGGAAATGGTGGTCCTAGGGCCTTTTAAGTCATTGACCAGCTCCTCCTCTGTAGTTCTTGGTTGATACCTCGCCATTCTTAGGCTCATTGAGACCCTACGAGGTAGATCTTGCATGCAGGCCCAGTCCGAGGGAGATTGAGAGTCATGTTTAGCTCCTTCCATTTTCTAATAATTGCTCCAACGGTGGATCTTATATCACCAAGCTGCTTGGTAATTGCCCTGCAACGTTCCTGCCTTGTACAGGAGGTCTACAATTTTGTCTCTGGTGTCTTTGGACAGCTCTTTGGGGTGTATGGGGTGGACAGGTGTTTATATGCAGCTAACCGCCTCAAACAGGTCAAAAAGTCAGACTCAAAATGTCCACCTCTACTGGAGGTGGACTTTTAAAGGTGATGAACAGGTCTTTGAGGCTCACAATTCTAGCTAACAGACAGGTGTTCAAATACTTATTTGCAGCAGTATAATACAAATAAATTGTTTAAAAAAGTATACACTGTGATTTCTGGATTTTTCTGGATATACATATGTACACACACTTATATATACAGTATGTTGACACACATATATGCATATAGAAATGTGACCGAAAATTCAGTGCCAAAAACTTTCGGCCAAAAATAGCTAAAATTTCATTTTCGGTTTCCAGTTAAAAGGCCGAAGGTTTACCACCGAATCGTGAAAAGAACCATAGTCCTCTTGTGATGACGTCATCAAAACACGGGGAGAAACACTACTGGCTCACAGCCAACATGTCCGCGGTTTGGAAGTATTTTGAGGTATCAAAGAAATATATAAATATGCTTCATCGCTTCTACACGTTCGTTCTGAACTTGCTTTCATTGATGTCCCACATCACATCGAGGATAGTGCATTTGAGCCCATGCGTGAGTAGTTTGGAGTTTAATCAAGCGAGCAGTACACAAATTAAGTAGTATTTAAATGCACACATATGCATTTGCTGTGGGTTAGTATTAGAGATGTCCCGATCCAATATTTGGATCGGATCGGACGTCGATATGGGCAAAAAAATGCGCATCGGATCGGCCGACACGGAAAAATTCCGATCCAGACTTCTGATCCAGTTTTTTTTTTTGAAAATCCGGTCCGTGTTTTCCAGCGCACCGATATACATAATCCATTCCAGTTTTTGCTTCGGTTTACCTAAAATCCGGTCCGCATTTTACGGCACTCCTTCAACACACTACATTACCGTCTCCCAATTTACCGAGAGACTTTATCGGTAAAAATGTCAGCTGTGTGGGATCATTTCACCTTAAAGGACAACAAAGACGAAGAGGCAGAGTGCAACATAGACACAATAAAGTCAAGTGTGGTGGTAAAGCTGTAAGAAGTTTTAATACAACCAACCTAATCAAGCATTTAGCGACATACCACCACAAACAATATATGGAGTATGTTAAGAAAACCGAAGACAAAAAGAAGGGTCCTACGCAACTAACACTGGCAGAAACTTTTGCTATGAGTGACAAACTGGCACTCGACAGTCCTAAAGCCCGGGGAATAACAAGAGTCATTGCCGAAGAATTCATTCTGGATGACGAGCCATTATCTCTCGTGAGTAAAGACGCACCATCCAACACTTTTATGCTGCATTCCAGAGAAGTGGGAAGTCGGATTTATCTCACTCGGATGGTACCAGTTCCGACCTCAAAGCGTTCCAAGCAAATGTAAACAACAAAGATGGCTGATCGTGATGAGGTGTGTTTTATTTTGGTCATCCAAAGACATTTTGACCTCCAGCGAACCTGCCTTCCTATAAGTGGTCAAATAGTAGAGGAAAAACGACGGCTGCGTTATTGCCCACACTGTAAACTGCATTTTTAAAGTTACATCCTTTGCTGATCGTCAATATAAAAACATAGCGCAACACAGATAATTCACTGTATGAGAAAAAATATATGGCGTCTCAAATAAACTTGATTTACTTCATTATTGTGTTATCATTCAATATGTTTTCTTGAGCGCCATTTTGTCCAGTGACGTCAGATTGAAACAACTTGGAATTTGGTTTAGTTATTTTTTTCTCCGACTTCGCGACTTGGACCTCCCAGTTCGAGTGGCGTTCCAATGATATTTTCCTGGTCGGAGGTCGGAAAAGTCCGACATCCCGCTTTTCTGGAACGCATCATTAGAACCACGGTACAACACGCCCAGACGTCATTACATCCTTCAGCGATTCGGCCGTGGAAGATTCGAGAACAATTCACAAACATCCAAATTTCGATTATTGAAACATGTCAAGTAAAGCGGAATTAATACACAGCGCGGTCTTCGGGACGTAATGAGAAACAGACGGCATTGCGTCCCGAGAGTATATATCATGCTTGTCTAATATATATCATATGTATATAGAACTAGATGCAAAATGACAGACTCAACGCCGTTAGCAACACATGCATTGAAAACTACGTGCGTTAGTAAACAGCCGCCATCTTAAAGCAGGAGACTTCCCTTGTAGGCTGTTGTAGTGAACCTTCCAAGCGAACCTAATTAACTTTTTATCTAAAATACTCCTAAATCGGCAAAATGTTGACTTGAATCTATCTTCTAGGGCTGCAGCTATCGAATATTTTAGTAATCGACTAATCGACTGAAAATTCTGTCGATTAATCGAGTAATCGGATAAAATATACATGAGAAAAAAAAGACATTTCATCTAATATTGAACCATTTTCAGTCAATCAATGTCTTTATTTTTGATGTACATTGTTGAAAACAGCCAACAATTGCATGTCAGATGTGACTAGGAAAAAAAATCACTGCTTTCACTCAAAAAAACTTCTAGATCTTATTTAAAAAAAAAAAAAAAATTTCTTATCTAAAAATGTAATTTAATTACGCTTGGTAATACACAGCACTTAAAAGCTTAGTGTTTTTCCCACATGTTTCAATTGAATTTCCATTTGTGTCAAGCTATTTTTAACTTCTATTTAAGTTTTGAGTTAGTCTAAACTGTAAGTCCTGATAGGATTTTAAGTTTTTGCAGTGTTCAAAATAAATGTATGATACCTGCTGTATTAAAGCACATTAGGGACCAGTGCTACTTGGTGTTTTATCCAGCAAAGACTACTGAGCTAAAATTGACAGTTAGCATTTTTTATTTTACAACCCCATCACTCTGCAGCGCTATGTTTTCACAGATTAAATAAAGCCAGTATGTAAAACAGGTTAGCCACGCATCGACAGTGGTCATAATTAATAGAAACATAGCCTTCCTCAGGGCTAACGTTACGTGATTGAGTGACAGTTATGTTATATTTATTAGCGCTGAGAAATCTACTGCTTGAAGATGGCGGCTGTTTACTAACGCCACCCAGACGCGGCCGAGTCTGTCATTTTGCATCTAGTTCTATATATATGCGATATCTATGAGATGCATCAGACGCTACCTGCTACCATCGTAGCATCATACATGCGGGCATAGTTTTTAGCAACGTCGGCGTAGTTTGTAGCGGCTGTCGGCTGGAGTACGTTTTTTTTTTTATTCTTTTATTGATTCTTCCTCTACGCACGTGACGTCAGCGCATTGTCCCGCATGAAAAGTAGTCCAGGCAAAACGTGATGCTTAGATCTGGCAAAATTAAACAATTCCTCGAGGTGAATAAAATTACTCGGATCAGTTTTTAAACTCGAGTTGCTCGAGTATTCGTTTCATCTCTACTATCTTCAAAACAGTTTTAAAACTTTCACATGTCAAAAGTAGACAGAAGGGAAATTATGGAATAACGGGAGCAATTTTAACAACTTTGACAGTTGATTCACAAAATTAAACTAATTGAATGTAGTTTAAAGCTGTGGATACAGAATGGGGACTTGAGTATTTTATTCACTGTTTTAAAATGTTAACTTGATACTGAAATAGTCGTTTATTTAAACCTGAGAGGCTTTTTATACAATTATTGTAACTAATGCACGAAACATTAAAAGCATCTAATAGCTTGGGGGGTTTGTGGGATTTTCCACTGACAGTTTACAATATTATTTGCACATTTTACTGACTGACCATGCCATTTCTGTTTGTTATTTATAATGTTTTGTGTTTGTCACTGAATCAACAGGTCAGTTTCTTGTTACCAACCATTGTGTGTTATTCAAACTCACCTAATTCAGCTGGCTAGTTGTTATCAAGAGTACTAAAACCCTTTTCAACATGAGTCTGACAACTAAGTAAGGAGAGGCTAAATAACTTTAAACTTTAATACATGCTTAGATAGGCCGGTATCGGTATCGGCCAGTATCGGTATCGGATCGGAAGTGCAAAACAATATTGGTATTGGATCAGAAGTGCAAAAACCCGGATCGGGACATCCCTAGTTAGTACAATAATTTTATGGTCAACCACTTCTTTTAGTCACATTTTTTCCACGACTTCCACAACCCCTCTGCCAGTCGCCGTTTAATCTGGCTGGGACCAACTTTGCTCGGCTTCATCGCCGCTACGACTTGGCCCGCTCGCCTGGCTCTCAATCGATTCCACTTGTTGCACAAGAAAACAGTGAATCTTATTTAAGGAGTCTGAAAGATTGTAATACCCTTGTAAAGAGCTTTACAAGTTTCGGTGAGAACAGAATAGTTTTTTGTTGTTGTGAACTACAGTTCCACACAAATGTACATCAAGATCTCATTTAGCTTAGCAACTGGAGAGATCCATTTTGTCTCAAACTTCCAAGAAAGTGCATTCATCAAGGTTTCATCGGCCTTGACTTCCACTGAACAGAAGGCCAGGACGACGACGACATCTCTGATACAGGATGCATTCAGGGTTTGCCACAAAATGCTTGCTGCCGCCGGGAACGCACCCTCCCAATGAGTTTCAGAATCTGCACCTTTCAAACAAAATTTCTCGGAGTTCGTAGAACATTTTGAAAGATGTTTGCGTACTTGTGAGAAGGGACCGTATTTTATATTATAATATTTTTTTTAAAAGAAATTAAAAAATGAATTGTATACATGTGTATTATTCGGAGTATCGGTTTTCGATGAAGTGTTTTCAATATTCGGTTTTTAATTTCAGCCAAAGTTTTTGCTTTCGGTACAACCCTAATATACTGTATATGTACACGCACAAACATGCATACTTACATGCATACATACAGTGGGGCAAATAAGTATTTAGTCAACCACTAATTGTGCAAGTTCTCCCACTTGAAAATATTAGAGAGGCTTGTAATTGTCAATTTGGTTAAACCTCAACCATGAGAGACAGAATGTGGAAAAAAAAAAACTGAAAATCACATTGTTTTATTTTTAAAGAATTTATTTGCAAATCATGGTGGAAAAATAACTATTTGGTCTACACCAAAAGTTCATCTCAATACTTTGTTATGTACCCTTTGTTGGCAATAACGGAGGCCAAATGTTTTCTGTAACTCTTCACAAGCTTTTCACACACTGTTGCTGGTATTTTCGCCCATTCCTCCATGCAGATCTCCTCTAGAGCAGTGATGTTTTGGGGCTGTGGTTGAGCAACACAGACTTTCAACTCGCTCCTCACTAGGGATGGGAATCGAAATCCGATTCCAATTCGGAACCGGTTCCGAGTGTTTCGAGGCCTCGACATCACAATGAAAAAGCCTTAACGATCCCTTTAACGAGTCCTGAAGACGCATATTGCGTCGTGACTGTCTTGTTGTCCAAATGCATCAAACTAGCATGGCGCCAAGAACCACTCGCTCCAAAGTTTGACTACACTTCACCAGGAAAGAGTGTGAAAATGAAAGGTTACGACGGGTAAGCACGAGCATTGCAGCCATAAACATAACAATGACAGCACGTAGGTTCAAACGCTTGAAAGTGTGTCTTCACAGTACAAAGTCCCGGCTATACAGTTAGCTAAACTCCCAAATGACGATGCAGAAGACGTTGGTATAATTTGCTGACTTTATTCAACCATCACTTGAAGAGTGAAACTAAGAATAGAAATGAAACAAATCAATTTCGTCCCCAATAACAAACAGGTTTGCATCAAAGTAAATCAGCGATGATTAGCTGCTAATAACAGTATGGTTAGCATTCGTTCGCTAGCATTAGCACATCGTTCAAACCACTACACAACTGGACTTAAGTGTCCGATCGCGAGTGGAAACACAACAACAACAACACAAAAGATGATACATACAGGCGTTGCCTCTGTAGATATTAACATTAACAAAGAACGTAGGCTCGTAGAAGTGTTTCCCTCTCTCACTCACTTGGATGCGCCATTTCTTCTTTGGGTGTATGCGCGCTCCAGTGGTCCTCAAACTGCGGCCCGCGGCCCAAATATGGCCCGCCTCCACATTTGGTCCGGCCATTTTGAATTTTTTTTTTTTTTTCCTCAATCGTGTTATTTATTTTCTGGCCTTGAAGAATTCAGAGAGGGTTATTTGGTTATTATCTATTTGATTAATAGTGTTTTTATTATTAATTATTATTATTATTATTATTATAAAGAATCCAGAAAGGGTTATTTGATTGTGGCTTTCTGAAAAACAATAATTTTTTACATTTATGCACTTCTGCAATCGTCACACTTTTTCTGTAACAAACTGACCCCGGCCCCTCATCAGAGAAGGGAAAAGTTATGTGGCCCTCACAGGAAAAAGTTTGGGGACCCCTGCTTTAACACATATTGCCAAAGGCAGAACAAAAACCTATCTGCCTATATATATATACCAATATTTTTTATTTCTATTAGATAAATGTTTCAGTAAAATGTTACACATTCTTGTGTATTTGCCACTTATTGACACAGTTAACATTGAGGCTTTGGGCCTCTTTTGATCTCGTTGTGAGTTTGTAAGGTTGTGACTTCTGATTAAACAAACTCGATGCCAATCAAAACGTTTGTTCTTCTTTTTTCCCAAATTAGAATCGATAAGAGAATTGATAAAGAATCGAATCGTTAAGCAATATCGATAATGGAATCGGAATCGTAAAAATCCTATCAATTCCCATCCCTACTCCTCACCCCGTAGCGTCAAAATGATAACAAAAACGGGGAGCAAAAATCCCAGAACCACACGAGCGGACCTAGTGAATGACCTACAGAGAGCTGGGACCACAGTAACAAAGGCTACTATCAGTAACACAATGCGCCGCCAGGGACTCAAATCCTGCACTGCCAGACGGGTCCCCCTGCTGAAGAAAGTACACGCCCAGGCCCGTCTGCGGTTCGCTAGAGAGCATTTGGATGATCCAGAAGAGGACTGGGAGAATGTGTTATGGTCAGATGAAACCAAAATAGAACTTTTTGGTAGAAACACAGGTTCTCTTGTTTGGAGGAAAAAGAATACTGAGTTGCACTATACCCAGTGTGAAGCATATTGGTGGAAATATCATGCTTCGGGGCTGTTTTTCTGCAAAGGGACCAGGACGACTGATCTGTGTAAAGGAAAGAATGAATTGGGCCATGTATGGAGAGATTTTGAATGAAAATCTTCTTCCGTCAGCAAGGGCATTGAAGATGAGACATGGCTGGGTCTTTCAGCATGAGAATAATCCCAAACACACAGCCAGGGCAACAAAGGAGTGGCTTCGTAAGAAGCATTTCAAGGTCCTGGAGTGGCCTAGCCAGTCTCCAGGTCTCAACCCAATATAAAATCTAACGACAGCCCCAAAACATCACTGCTCCAGAGGAGATGTGCATGGAGGAAAGGGCCAAAATACCAGTAACAGTGTGTGAAAACCTTGTGAAGAGTTACAGAAAACGTTTGGCCTCCGTTATTGCCAACAAAGGGTACATAAGAAAGTATTGAGATGAACTTTTGGAATTGACCAAATACTTATTTTCCACCATGATTTGCAAATAAATTATTTAAAAATCAAACAATGTGATTTTCTGGGGGGTTTTCCACATTCTGTCTCTCATGGTTGAGGTTTAACCATGTTGACAATTCAGGCCTCTCTAATATTTTCAAGTGGGAGAACTTGCACAATTAGTGGTTGACTAAATACTTATTTGCCCCACTGTCCACTGTATTTTCATATACATATATATACACTCACTGTATTGTGGTGTTAGATAACGCGCTCCTGAAAGCTTCACTTTTTTGCAGCATTCCAAACTGTCCCAGAATCTCATTTGTGAACTGTTATACACATACAGGTGTTTTGACTTTGACATTCATGGTGGACAAGAAAGCCTGCCCGTCTCATCATACCATAGGACATGGTTCCAGTAATCCATGTGCTTTGTTGACATGTCTTCAGCAAGCTGTTTGGCGGGCTTTCTTGTGTACCGTCTTCAAAAGAGGCTTCCTCCTGGGGTGACAGCCATGCACACAAATGTGATGTAGAGTGCGGCGTATGGTCTGAGCACTAACAGGCTGACACCCCACCTCTTCATTCTCTGCAGCAATGCTGACAGCACTCCTGTAACGAGTCACATGACATTTTGGAGGGTAGATGACAAGCAGTACTCAATTTGGACATTTAGGGATGTATGTAGTTTCTAAGGGGTGTACTCACTTTTGTTGCCAGGGGTTTAGATAATAATGGCTATATTTTGAGGGGGAAATAAATTAACTGTAATTTTCCCCTCAAAATATAGCCATTAATATCTAAACCCCTGGCAACAAAAGTGAAAAGTGAAAATAAATTAACTGTAATTTTCCCCTCAAAATATAGCCATTAATATCTAAACCCCTGGCAACAAAAGTGAGTACACTGTAATATATAGGCTGCACACAGACTACTTTTCATTGTGTCAAAAAGTGTCCTTTTGTCAGTGTTGTCCCATGAAAAGATATACTTAAATATCTGCAGAAATGCGAGTGGTGTACTCACTTTTGTGATACACTGTATATAAAGATAAAGAATATTAAATATTATCTAAAATTGTGCATATATAAATTAAGACGGCCAGTATCTTATGTACAGTGCCATAACTCATGATTTGTGTGTGCTGCTCTTGTCTACTTTGCTGCTGTAACTTGGAATTTTCTTATTAGTGCATAATAAAGGGTCCGATTTAAAAGTTAATACCTTTTGTTACGTACTCATCAGACTAATTCACCATCAGACTAATCCATTACAGTGAATCAAGCGAAAAAGTTTAACGCCCAACGTGGGGCTCGAACCCACGACCCTGAGATTAAGAGTCTCATGCTCTACCGACTGAGCTAGCCGGGCTTGACTCAGCCTGGAGACTCTTCCTGTAAAAGAACATTCACTGCCCCACCCCGGATGAACTGCTCAGGTTGCTTTTTGATTGCATGCTGACACCTAGCAACCAAAAATAATACCACAATGATCGTAGGCCACTTAAATTCAAACGCCATTACTTACTAGTGCCTTTAAATATTTCAAATTCATGGCAATGTTAGAATTGGCCAAAAACAAGCGGATTTAAAATTTACCCCAAAAGAGGTTCAGAAAAATAAGACTTGCGAGTACGCCAAGTGGCAGCCAATGGCGATACGAGTAGCTTCGTAAATAGCGTTCACATTTTTGAAATGGCAACCAATACGAGTTACATCGTAAATTCATCAAACGCTTGCACATTTGTAGCACTTGTGCCCCGTAATTAATACAAAAATAGCACATAAAATGTAGGTTCGATTCCCGGTCGTGTTACTTCATTAAATTAGGCTACTGTGACTACTGGAAAATTATATAATGGGATATAAATTACGACAAAACTGTTTGTGTTTTATCACCTAATAAACTAGCTTTAAACTAGCATCGACTCTGTTCCCATGCATTAATTATTAGGAATGTTTGTATTTCGTTGTATCATTTATATATTTTGTTATTTCTGCTTGAAATGATTTATGAGTATTTTCCTTCCCTGCTGTTTTTGTTTTCATTTTCAAAGCACTTTGGCCTATATACGTATGTTGTTGTAAAATGTGCAAACCAACAATAACTTGATGACGATGAAGTAAATACAAGAAAACCTTTTAATCAACAATGTGTATATTACAAGGGCGTAGGTTTGGTCTCAACATAGGGACAGCATAACCTGCATGACACTTTTTGCTGGGGATATTAATAAGACCAAACAGATTGGCTGAACAGGGATCAGTGGTCTATACTACGAATGGAGTTCAACATCCTCAGAAGTAATCCTGTTTACCAGCGGGTAACCAGAGTTGACAAAACCTGGTTACCTAATTTGTGGTCAGTCGGTGCTACAACGCTGATTATGAGGTTGATTAGTCGAACCTGTGTCAACCCAATCAGAGTTACTGCACGTTCAGTGAAAGGGGGCGGAGACCAGAGTCAAACACTACTTGTGAAGATGGCACGAGCACTTTAACTTAACGGAGGAGGAATGCGCGATAATCATGTGGTGTTATGAGGAATTAAAATCCACCCTCACCGTGAAATCCAACACCGCTTCTGCAAATAGGATGCGACTGGTCTGTTGGCAGAAAATTACAGACCGCGTGAATGCGTCAATATGCCAGTTTACATATGTCCATGAAAAGAAATAAAGCCTGCTATCAGGACAATAAAATATGATTTGGGACGTTAACTGTAAGAAATAATTTATCGTATTTGCATCACCACATGAAGCAGGATGATTGTATGTTTTGTCCCATTGACTGTATGAATATGTATGTCGTTTGAACATCCTCAGAGTAGAGGTTTGATCAGGCCTAAAAAAAATCCAGCCCGATCCGGTCATAGCAATTAAATGGTAACTTGATTTGCAGGGAAAAAAAACGAAGTTTTATGTTATATTTATGAGGACTCAGGAGAAGAAGGAAATGCTGGGATGCGATGCCTGGTTGCATTTTGTGTGATCACATTTGTGACGATGCCTGCATGTGCATAATGATAATAAATTAAAGCCCGTCTTTTGTAACAAATTCTTACAGTTAAACAAGACTGTAAGATGCATATTCAATAAACATTTATATCTTTTATATTCAGGGGTGCACATATTTTTTTTGCCCAGGTTCTCAGAGGAGGACCTGGAGATGTGACTTGGTCCTCATTGAGCTTGAGAGCCGACCCGCCTGATGCGATAAAATTATGACAAGCTTTAGTTAGAGCCAAATACCTTTAATTAATTATATTAACAATTAATGCCTGATTAACATCAACTGGCACAACAAAATTGCCATTACTTTGAAGTGAAATGTAAAGAAATAAACATTCATTCATTCATTCATTTTCCATGCATAAAAGCACTAATTCAAAATAAAGGGCATTATGCGGCTCCCACATTAACTCCAAGCCTTTGTAAAAGTGGGATGTCCTCCTCATAAGAGCTCATTGAACGTGCATGTTTAGCTTTGTGAAATGCGAGCAAAAACACGTTTGTCAGTGCATGGCGCTGCTCTTCATTAACTTTATTCCGCCACTTGTCCATAGGGCGAGTGGGGTGCTGCCTGACATCGATAGTTTGCTTAATTGCCACATGCTGTTTTTTTCGTGCTTTTCAAAGTTTGGATGGCTGAAATTCTTTGACCCTACATAAAATGCGCTGCTCTTATCAGCGACATTGGGATTCTCACGGCAAATTTTGTACCACATAGCTTCTAGCCATGGTACCTCCTGCAGCCACTTTTCAGCAAAAGTCCTTTTCTCGGTAGCTCCGGTGACGTCTCTGTCGTCTGTCTGTCCTTTGACGGGGGTGGGGGAACACGGAAATAATTACTCAGTGGGGCCTGCCTCTTTGACATTTTGAGAAGAGATTTTCTCGTGTCCGCCACAAATACAGTGCTCAGCCATCGGTACGCAAAAGCGTATGAAAGCCGTTAAGGGCCTGCGCGTTTGTCTACGTCCAGTACGCATGCGCGCATGCGGACCACTTATGTGCACCGCTGCATATTTGACTTGTTAAAATTGATAACCCTAATTTAATAGAATTTCTATTCATAGATGATCTTGTGATAACAAGTTGAAATACTCAATACTATTTATTGTCTTTACAGTTGGAGAAAATTACCATTGGCCATATTTGAGGTCAACTACTGTTGGTCTGGCCCTATCTTGTAGTTTTTTGAAAAAAGAAAAAAAAAAATCTTGCTCACCACAGGCTCAAAGATACAGATCAAGGGTTGGAATAATGGTGGCCACACCTGTACATGCGGCACATCAGCTGTCTGGCATTTTTTATACGCCACAAATGTAAAGACTTATAAACAATTCATGTCTCTCAAGTCTAGGCTATTTGATGTCTTGACTTTGTTGTTTGTCTGCTATTAGAACCAGACTGGAGTGCAACGCAGAGCTGCCATTGATTTTGAGAAGTGATTATCTCGTGTCCGCCGCAAATACAGTTGTCAGCCATCGGTACGCAAAAGCGTATGGAAGCCGTTGAGGGCCAGCGCGTTTGTATACGTCAAGTACGCATGCGCGCATGCGGACCACTTATGTGCACCCCTGTTTATATTTGTGTGTGTGTTCTATCAGTTGATTTGACTTTTTTTTTTTTTAATCCCTTCGAGTTGGCAGAAAAAAAGTTTTCTCAATGTTTAAATACTTTACATACTTATGATTATTATAAATGCATTTACACAACGAAATAACACTGGAAAAGTTTGTTCAACATATTTCTTGTATGAGAGCAAAGCTCCACATTCGTTTTCATTAAGTAAAGCCGACACAGGTTTCTGTATAGCATTTTCAATAATCAATTTGAAGCGTTTTCATACCCCAGTCCCACCACTTTCTGAAGCGCACGGCATACAGTGTTCTTACTCAGATATTCAGCATCACCGATGGAATACATATACTGTATTGTCCGCAGGCGAAAGAGCCCAAGGACAGGCACACATTCCGCTCAATTGTGAGGGCCTGACTTCGGCGGGTTACGTTACAGAAGTCCGCATTGATCAGCTGGCACAGGTAACAAATTCCTTCAGCTGAAAATCTATATCTTTCATAAAGAACAACATCCGGGTAAGCCAGCGGATTCTGGCGGTCTCTACAAAACGTGCCCTCCGAAGAAAGCCCCTCACAATCCGCCTGCCAATGTCATACTGGTGGACTTCCACTTGCATAGATTTCGGTTAAGTATTTGGTATTATGGCAGGACGGGTCCAAGGTCTAGCCTTATTTTCCCTCTTGAACCGTGCCGCCTCTTGGGAGTCACTCAAAATTATGCACCCATGGGGTTTCCTTTTGAATATTGGATCAATCTCGGGGAGATAAAAGTACTAATTACAAAAACTATTGATCATTGTACCATTTAAAACACCAGACCAGCAGACAAACTCAAGTACAAGAAAAACATTTTTCAATGAGGCTACACAGAACATCAACATTGATTGTGGTTAGTCTCACAATGTTTACGGACTTAACTAAATACACTAAAAACAGGGAATACTTTTTAAAACAACAGGCTAGTAGCCTAACTCGGGCGAGCAACGAACTTTTACTTCTTGGAACATCAGAAACATTGAATTGAGTTTATCTTACTACGTTTACCTTCTTAAAAAGTACAAAAACGCAGATTATTATTTTGTTTTTTTAAATAACAGGGTATTAGCCTTAACTTTGAAATAAACTCACCGGTTTCAACTATTTCGTTGTAGGCCGGTCGTCTGAAAATTGCAATCCATCCTTGTCTAATTCTGTTCTCTTCCGAAAATCTGAGGCCGTCCGGAGCGATAGATGAATTTACGACGCAACTCATATCACCATTGGCTGTCACTCTGCGTAACCCGCAACACTATTGGCTGCTATTTCACTAAATGGAATGCTATTGGCAGCCATGGCAAGAAATGGGAGAACGCTATTGGCTGCCATTCCAAGAAATGGGGCTGCCATGTCAAGAAATGGGAGAACGCTATTGGCTGCCATTCCAAGAAATGGGGCTGCCTTTTCTAGAAGTGGGAGAATGCTATTGGCTGCCGTTCCAAGAAATGGGGCTGCCATTTGCCTGTGCCATTACAAGAAATGGGAGAACGCTATTGGCTGCCATTCAAAGAAATGGGGCTGCCATTTCTAGAAATGGGAGAATGCTATTGGCTGCCGTTCCAAGAAATGGGGCTGCCATTTGCCTGTGCCATTACAAGAAATGGGAGAACGCTATTGGCTGCCATTCCAAGAAATGGGGCTGCCATTTCGAGAAATGGGAGAATGCTATTGGCTGCCATTCCAAGAAATGGGACAGCCATTTGCCGGTGCCATTTCAAGAAATGGGAGAGCGCTATTGGCTGCCATTCCAAGAAATGGGAGAATGCTATTAGCTGCCATTTTAAGAAATGGGGCTGCCATTTGCCCGTGCCATTTC
Organism: Corythoichthys intestinalis; assembly: GCF_030265065.1. NCBI lineage: Eukaryota > Metazoa > Chordata > Actinopteri > Syngnathiformes > Syngnathidae > Corythoichthys > Corythoichthys intestinalis. The sequence goes on from NC_080396.1 coordinate 67,587,619, forward strand.
AAGAAATGGGAGAACGCTATAGACCCTACTCACCAACGTCACAGAATGACGTGTCGCTGTATTCGGCCGCCATATTGTCCGTCATTGTTTATCCGTATTCTCAATGGTTTCAATTTGTCGTGCAATTTATAGTGCAATTCATGGAAGCCCTGGTGCTTTCAGACGCTGTAAACTCATTGGATGCGTTGCATTAAAGGAGTTATGTGGAAAAGCTTCAGTCTATCCATTCGCCAGATCCATATTTGATGCCTAAATTGATATTTTTCGACCCGCTGTCTTCGCCCTCTCTGCCTGACATCTGCTACCCTGATATCTACAACTATCTTGTCCACAAAAAAATCAGCCTATTCTCACGAAAGTTTGAAAAACTTTAAGAGCAGCACTCTAAGCAACATTACCCCGTGTGACCCTTTACTTCCAATTTTCTGAAATGGCAACAATCAATTAAAAACAAAAAAGTTGACTGCGATGGCCGACGCTTCAAGGATAGGTGGATATTGGACTATTTCTTCAATAAAACACGCAACAACTGTGTCTGTCTCATTTGCAAAGAGACAGTCGCTGTTTTCAAAGAGTTCGATGTGACGCGATAATGATATTACCGAATAAGACACGCTGACATGTACGACAAACATTACAGGGAAGATACGCAGCGAGAAATTATAGCAACTTGAAGCTAATTTAATTTCACAGCAGCAGTATTTCGCAAGAGCCCGAGTGTCGAAAGAGAACGCCACAAAGACGAGACTGTTGAAATTATGAATTAAAAAATAATAATAAAGCAAATGTGACACACAGAAGGGCTTGCTAAAATTTGTTTAAATGTATTGTTCTATGTAAATCAGCCAAGGTAGCCCCCCGCATTTTTACCACACCAAATCTGGCCCCCTTTGCAAAAGGTTTGGACACACCTGTTCAACTGATGATCCGTAGACGAGGCCAGCTTCTTTCACTTGGTACCAGCTAAATATTATTCAGAATGTAATGATGGTGGAAGAAATAAGCATCTTCAATTTGAAACTGTATGTTGTCGGCGATTAGCCTCGCAATGATCTTAATTGTGGTTGCCAGCCCAAAACCCTCTAATCATATATCAAATGCATCTTACCAGATATAAAATGACTACTACATAATCTGTGGTAATCGTTTGGAGCCCAGTTTTCTCGTCGAATTGCAGCAGTCCATCTCGCTCTCCTCTCCCCGGGTCTCTCGGAATACGGTAGAACTTCAAGTCTCTTTGTCTATCTTCTCTGTTATTGCAACCAACCGCCACACACGCCTTCACCATTTTGATTATTAATGTTAACGAGCAGAAAAACACGCCATAATAGGAGGAATTTACGTAGCGGTAATGCGTCAACACGACGAGTTGACGGACAATATGGCGCGGAGGCGTGGTTGTGACGTCATGTGAGTAGGGTCTATAGGCTGTCATTCCTGAGAATGAACCTCGACTATTACAACAGGTGTTGACAGAACACCGGGCCTGAAGGTGTACTCGGGGCCCTGGGTGTACTGAGACATTCCGTCTAACATAACTGTCGTTGCCCCACCACGGATAGCGGATGCTTTATTAAATTTGCTTTTTGGTTGCATACTGACACCTTGCAACCAAAAATAATAATTACAGCATCTTAGGCCACTTAAACTGAAAAGGCATTACTGACTACTGCCTTTAAACATTTCAAATGCATGGCAATGTTAGAATTGGCCAAAGACACGCAAATTTATATTTACAAACGAGGTTCGGAAAAATAGTTACCTGCTAGCTGTCATCCGTCCGTTGTCTAGCCAAATGGTTTTATCTAGCATTCACTTGTATAGATACAATGCAAGATATATGAGGCTCAGCCACTAAAAATCACATGGTTTTGTTGGCAAACACCCATTTTTTGAGGGAACCACGAATAGCCCTAAACCAACTGGAACAGGTAACTGCGCTTTTTTTGTGTGTGGGGTTTTTTTTTTTTTTTTTTTGTATTGTTTTGCTTGTTTGGTTGTATTAGTAGACTTTAAGCTATGACGCAGCCACAGCACTCCCTGCTGGTAGGACCACTACTATCACTTTGGGAATGTACTTACGCCCATATCTTTTGGGTTGACCTGAACAATTATATAAATTCCAAAGTTGTGCCATCATTGAAAATTGTTTTTAGACATATTTTGTTTGGCCTATCCAACGTTGAAGAACCAGAAATGGATAAAAGATATGTTGTAAATCTTATTTTAATATTGGCAACATTTCATATTCACTGTGTAAAATATGCCAAAGACCAAATTTTCATGTTTTTGGGAAATTGTTTTCTTTATATTTGGACGATTTAAGTTTTTCTTTGAAACCCAAAGCTATAAGGACCAAAAGACTTTGCAAACAGTACGGCTTGTGTTAAAAATGACCCCGACCATTTTATTTATTATTTTTGTTGTTGTTGTTGTTGTTGTAAATCTGTTGAGTGTCTGTGAATTGTTCGCCCATTATTTGTATTTGTTTTTGTGTAAATAAAGTTTGTTAAAAAAACAAAAACAAAAATAAAAAAAACACTACTATCACTCAAAATTGATGGGTAACTTTTTTGATGAGATAAATATTCTTTTTGCTAGGGAACCGTAGTTCAATAAAATACTGACCAAGTCGATCGTTTATTTGCATATTTACTTTGAAGTTATTTTGAAGTTGGACTAAACTAAAAGATGCCACTTACTGTAGGATCCGTCAGTTGAACTGAACTTACATAATATTTTAACCCTTTATAAGGCACGTCTTTGAATGTTATTTTTTATCTTTAGAATGTTATTGGGGGCCACGACTAGTTTATTTCTATTGTGTCAGCCATTTTATACGGTATATGACACGATAAATCGATATATAAAATGTCAAAAATAGTTTATTTGATTATTATTATTATTTCCTTGGAAGCAGTCCTTACATTTACTAATTGTGACTAAAATGTAAAAGACGATAAATTAATTGAAATAAGACGCACACGATTAAACGAAATAAAACACCAAAATATACTAATATGTATTTGTATAATGAAACAATATATTTATGTGTATAAATGTGTGGCATACGTCCATTACAAACAGCACGAATGTTTTGTTTTGGGTTCTCCTTTTACGTCAATGGCATAGGCGGTGCATGAATGGGCTGTGGGAGTGAAAGGGCCACAGCAGGCTTTTCCCACCTGTGGGTTAAAACGGATAAAAGGTTCGGTTTTCTAAGCTATGGTTTATGTTAGTTTCGGTACGAAGTTTTGGAACACATGAGCAGTGGACCACTTCGTGTACGGACTGTGGATGAGCGATCGGTCCTAAAGAGACGCAAATATCCACCGGCTGCTCGGCGCAGGCTAGCAGCGGTGCGGGTCGTGGCATCCCGGTGCAGGAGGAGGCTGAAAGCCCCGGTCCCGCCTGTTAGCCATGGGTCTCCGCAAGAAGAACAAGAGCCCGCCGGTGCTCAGCCACGAATTTGTGATCCAGAACCACGCCGACATGGTGTCGTGCCTGGCTATGATCATCCTCCTGGGCCTGATGTTTGAGGTACTGTGTGGATGCAGGCGTGTTTATTAGCCTCTTAGCTCCTGCGAAGATGGCATTGGCAGCACATGGATACCATTCTGTCGGCGGCCTGTCTAGGAGTGATAGAGTTGTTTTAAAAAAAAAAATACTGTGTATATGCTATACAATAATTGCATTAACACACATACTGTAAAAGTGTTGCATTGTAACTTGCATGACAGAATAGTGCATGTGACTTATCACCACTATTTTCAGTAGGTGTGATTAACTGCAGTCAAAAAATAAATAAATAAATAAATAAATAAAATGCACAGAAAACACAGGATGTTTTTATTTCCCAATTTAGAAAAAGTGTATAGTATAGTCAGGGGTGCACATATTTTTTTGCCCAGGTTCTCAGAGGAGGACCTGGAGATGTGACTTGGTCCTCATTGAGCTTGAGAGCCGACCCGCCTGATGCGATAAAATTATGACAAGCTTTACTTAGAGCCAATTACCTTTAATTAATTGTATTAACAATTAATGCTTGATTATCAATGTGGCACAACAAAATTGCCATTACTTTGAAGTGAAATGTAAAGAAATAAACATAAAAGCACTAATTCAAAATAAAGGGCATTCATATGCGGCTCCCACATTAACTCCAAGCCTTTGTAAAAGTGGGATGTCCTCCTCATAAGAGCTCATTGAACGTGCATGTTTTAGCTTTGTGAAATGTGAGCAAAAACACGTTTGTCAGTGCATGGCGCTGTTCTTCAATAACTTTTTTCCGCCACTTGTCCATAGGGCAAGTGGGGTCCTGTCTGACATCGATAGTTTGCTTAATTGCCACATGCTCTGTTTTTTTCGTGCTTTTCAACATTTGGATGGCTAAAATTCTTTGACCCTAAATAAAATGTGCTGCTCTTATTAACGACATTGGGATTCTCACGGCAAATGTTGCACCACATTTCCGTGCGAGCATCATTTGCTTCTAGCCATGGTACCTCCAGCAGCCACTTTTCAGCAAAAGTCCTTTTTTCCGTTAGCTCCGGTGACGTCTCTGTCGTCTGTCTGTCTTTTGATGGGGGAACACGGAAATAATTACTCAGTGGGGCCTGCCTCTTTGACATTTTGAGAAGTGATTTTCTCGTGTCTGCCGCAAATACAGTGGTGAGCTGTTAGGTCTAAACTTAATACTTGAACTAAGAAAACAACAAAGACCTAGGAAAGGACGGAGGAAAGATCAGACTTGAGACATAGACAAAATTAACACTGGCGGCCACCAGGGAGAAGGCTGACAGTGTAGCACGTTTGCTCACAATAAGCCTCTCTCAGCCCCCTTCCTGGGGGTCGCGTCTTTTATTGACAAGTGGGAGAGCATTCATTGCGCATGCGTAAGTTTCGTTTAGCTGTTATGGTATCGTTTACTGAGAACAGAAACCAGAATGAAACATTATGGTGACGTTTACTGAATACAGAAACCTTACTCTTTTCATTGTGTAAGCACAAAAGCACAAGCGAATAGACTGTTAAAACATAATCATAACACCTAGTTTTAAACACACATAATTGGTTTAATTATTGTAAATACTGTTAGTGTGCAAAAGCATTAAAGCACATCTTACACAGCCATCGGTACGCAAAGCGTATGGAAGCCGTTGAGGGCCAGCGCGTTTGTCTATGTCCAGTACGCATGCGCGCATGCCGACCACTTATGTGCACCCCTGAGTATAGTATAGTATAGTATAGTATAGTATAGTATAGTATAGTATAAAGTTAGGATTTAATGGTAATTACCAATGCTCCACCAATCAAAACAAGTCTATTTTCTAAAATTATTCTAAAAATCTTTAGTGTCGTGGTGTGGTGGCTAAACCCTGGAGAACTAATCACCAATGATTCATCTATTAACTGTTACTGAGTTACAGTGCATCACAAAAGAAAACCCGCAAACAGTTTGCTGATGATATGTCAACAAAGCACATGGATTACTGGAACCATGTCCTATGGTCTGATTAGACGGGTGGGCTTTCTTGTGTACCGTCTTCAAAAGAGGCTTCCTCCTGGGGTGACAGCCATGCACACCAATTTGATGTAATGTGCGGCATATGGTCTGAGCACTGACAGGCTGACCCCCCACCTCTTCAATGGGATGGCGTGGCTCAGTGGGAGAGTAGTTGTCCCCCAACCCAGAGGTTGTGGGTTCAATTCTCTGCCCTGATGAACTCGGCTAAGTATCCTTGAGCAAGATACTGAACCCCACATTGCTCCTGGTGCTGCGCCACCAGTAGGTAGATGGCAATGCAGTGCAGGGGTCACGTTAACCGGATATTTTCCGTCGTTGACCGGTTTTTTAAAACGGTGATGGAAAAAACTGAAGTCCGTCCGTCATTTTGACAGGTTGCAATTCACACCCCAGACCACAGGGTGGCGAGTTAGCATATTAATTAGCTATTGTCTCTCTTAATGCATGACGTCGTTGGCTCTTCTGTCAGAATATTGTAGCGTCACCGGGGTCTGGCGGCGGCACCGTGATTGACACATCAACGCGAGGTTCTTATTGGTGCACCCGGTGTGCCAGCGCGTCATCCAATTGATGGACAAGATTGCTGCCTGTGTATAGACCCCAATCACATGACGTCACAACTCCGCCCCCCTGACCGGAGCCGCCATATTGTGTGTCAGCTCGTCATGTTTACACATTACCGCTACGTACATGCCTCCTATTACGGCATGTTTTTCTGCTCGTTAATATTAATAATCAAAATGGTGAAGGCGTGTGTGGCGGTTGGTTGCTGTAACAGAGAAGATAGACGGAGAGACTTGAAGTTCTACCGTATTCTGAGAGACCCGAAGATGAGAGCGAGATGGACTGCTGTAATTCGACAAGAAATCTGGGCACCAAACGATCACCACAGACTATGTAGTAATCTTTTTATATCTGGTAAGATGCATTTAATATATATTTAGAAGATTTTGGGCTGACAACCACAATTAAGATCATTGTGTGACGTTGGTGATTGGGGTCTATATCGTTGCCTCTTTTTCTTTGGGGGCGGAGTTGTTGGCGGTAAGCAGAGTAAAAAGGGAGAAAAATACCACGACTTCCGTGTCTAATTTTTCGCCACCAAGCAAGCGTTACAATATTAATTAAAAATGAATGAATGCTAAATACTATTGAATATGTCATCATTATCATTTTAAAAATTTAAGTGACAGGTAAAAATAGACTATGACCGGATCTTTATGACCCTGTCAGTCAAAATGACAGACAACGAAAATGTCTAGCGCAACCTCTGATGCAGTGTAAGCGCTTTGAGCACCTTGAAAGGTGGAAAAACGCTATACAAGTATAACACCATTACATTTCTGCAGCAATGCGGACAGCATTCCTGTAACGAGTCACGTGACATTTTGGAGGGAAAATGACAAGCAGTACTCAATTTGGACATTTAGGGATGTACATTTTTTCATAGGGGACTCACTTTTGTTGCCAGGGGTTTAGATATTAATTGCTATATTTTGAGTTATTTTGAGGGGGAAATAAATTAACTCTATTATATAAGCTGCACACAGACTACTACTACTGCAAAAATGTTCTGTCATACCGTCCCTAAGGTATGAGCTATTTTTTTTATGTACAATAAATGCAGGGAGAAATCCCTCGCTTGCAGCTGCAAGGCTCAACCCTTGCCCACTGGTTGTCGCTCAGTGTCAGTGAGGCAGCCTTGCTGTGGCTGGTTGTGGTGAAACTCCTGAACTTTTTCCCCCTATGGAAGATAACGAAATTGCTGGTATTGTAATACTTCGGCAACAGAAAAGTTACAGACGGCCGTGGCTTTGAGGAGAAGGGCCAACCAACATGTAAAACATGTTTGGCTGCCAAGGAGGCAATACTTCCAATATGATTTGGCATTTGTATAAAATTAAAGGTTAGTAAACACTATCATGAACGTTTCCCACCAAATACGAGAGGTAACTCCAGCATGTTTCTTGTGTCTAGCGGTGGTAAAACGTGTTTATTTCTCTCTGACAACTTTATGTGTATAATGTAAACACGATACGAGTCATACACATGTGCTTTTTATTGAAAATAATTCAATTATTTTGTTCTGATGATAATAATGTTAAGCTGTGGGTTTACGCTCACCTAAATGACTGCATTTATTTTGATTTTATTTAGAATATATATATTGTTTAAAAATTATTTTAACTTAACATTACACTTTTGTTCCAATTTGGTAGTACGTTTTGAAAAATAAAAATCCTGTTCAATGGAAAAAAGTTGTTTTTTTAACCCAGATATCTCAAAGTAACACATTTTAGAGCTGTAATTGCAATACTGTTATACTTTTTGCTTTCGATATTTTTGCTTAAGGTTATCCTACCGTCAGAATCTCATACCAGCACATGCCTACTGCATTTAAATTTTAAAGCATCATCAAAAAAGGCCACCTTAAATGAACACATCATAGAGTAGCAGTTCAGTGACAGCGACATATTAGATATCCGTCCATTTTCTTGTGAGAGCAGATGGGGTGAAACCTGGACGAAATGTAGAGCATCACAGGGCACAGATACTCACTAAACACCGCTTGCCAAATTAAGGTCATTAACCCCAGAGATATATATTTTTGGAATACGGCAGGAAACAATACCCCAAAAGTACTTAGAGCAAGCCCTCGCAAGCACAGAGACAACACGGTATTGTCCAAAATGTAAGCTCAAGAGTAAATATTCAGTATACGAATGGGGTACAGTAAAAAGTGATTTATTAGTGTGTTAGAAATACTGTTCATATGGTTTCCGATGTTCTCTGACGAGTTAGTCCATCAACATTTTCTTTCCATTCCAGATCACGGCAAAGTTTGCCATCATGTTCATTACAGTCCAGTACAATGTCACACAAGTTCTTGGTGAGTTGAAGCATTGATGTCTGTCATCTCCGCTCAAGAGTAAAGGTTGAGAAGGTAAAAGGTTTATTTAATTTTATTTGTCTGTTTTTTTTCCTAGATGAAAAGAATGATCCAGTGAACCTTTACCATTATGGTCCTAAAGATGTGGCCACTGTGTTTTTTTACTTACTAATTATCGTTATTCTTCATGCCCTGATACAAGAGTATATACTTGATGTGAGTATACAAGCTCACCAATCGCACTGTGTCACCTGTTACATTCAATTATTCACTTTAGACGCAACACAATAAGCTCCTTTTTTTGCGTTTTATAAGTATATCGCACTATCATGTGACATTTGATTATTGTCTTGTTTGGTTCCAGAAAATGAACAGAAGGTTGCATCTGTCAAAGACCAAACACAGCAAGTTCAATGAATCAGGGCAATTGGCAGCATTTTACTTGTTTTCCTTCATTTGGGGATGCAGCATCTTGACAGCGGTAAAAGCACATCTCTTCATTTGTTTGCAATATACAGTCATTTAGTATAATCTTTTCTTTCTATCTTATGTTTTTGATAGGAGGACTTTGCAAAAAATCCCACTTTCCTCTGGGAAGGTTACCCCCACACTCACATGGTGTACGTACTTGTACATATTTCATTTCATGTCACACTTGGTATTTAGATATTCAGAAATAAAAATATAATGCACCACTCATGCACACAAATGGTGCCACAGTTCACTATATGCATAATATCTCCTCTCCATAGTTTTCAGGTCAAGTTTTTCTACATTTGCCAAATTGCCTATTGGCTTCATGCACTTCCTGAGCTGTACTTCCAAAAAGTACGCAAGGTAAGGCTCATTTGTAAACGATCTGTATGTTAGCATACTATACAAGTCATTATGTATGTAAAGTTTTCAAGGCTGAATCCACGTTTTAACCATTAAAATAATGGCTTTTGCCTGTGAATAGTCTGACTTCACTGTAAAGTATGTTAATGTTGGCCTTTGTCAAATTTCTGGTGTACTTGATATGTCACTGTTGACTGACTTTTAATTGATGCTTAGAAAGACATATACAGTATTTCTAGAAAAATCCTTCTTAATTTGGGTGCAAGTTACCAAGTGTTGTGTTACTAACTCGTCTGATATATGTTCTGTTGTCAGGAAGACATCCCCCGCCAACTCAACTACATTTGCCTTTATGTTGTCCATATCACTGGTGCCTACATCTTAAAGTGAGTAAAAGTGGATATACTCCACCATATGATTTCAATTAACTAGATTTAGAATAATGCCATTGCTTCTCAAAACAGTTCCATTAAGACGGATGCAAAATGACCCAAAACCTCAGTTCACGATTTTAAAAATATTTATAGTATTTTTTTTTTTAGAATTCAACAGGGCTTATCAAGTAGAAACAACATAAAGACTGCAATGCAGGAAACATAGCAGTTGTTATAAACGATCATAATACAGTAAATCACAGCAAAGACTTTCATTTGACATTCAAAGAAACACTATTTTTTCAAAGTCCACCTGCACTGGGTCCCCATGAATACATGATTGATCGTTTTTACACCCAAAAACAGAGGTGGGTGGTAGCATGTTACATTAACTAGATCAGTTTTACTTGAGTAACTTTTGTGAGAAAAATGTACTTCTAAGATTAGTTTTACCACGCCATGCTTGATAATTGAACTTGAGTAGATGTATGAAGAAGAAATGCTTCTCTTTTCACATAGACCACTGTCGAAGTGCACTTTTTTTTTCTTTTGACCTGTCCTGGTCAGGTGCTTAGTCACGGAGAATAGGAATCATGACTGTCCTTAAGGTCTGAACAGTTTTAATGTTATCACTTGTAAGTGACTTTAGACTAGACTAGACTAGACTAGAACAGAACGCCTTTATTGTCTTCACACAAAGTGTCATGAGAGTGCACACACACTTACACATAGAATGGATTGAAAAGTATATACAATATGCAAAAGAAAAAATATATATAGCCTATATTTACACAACACAAGATAAAACACAATATGAAATGCATCAGTGGGGAGTCAATGACTTTTAATAGTGATACTCTTGTCGTATAGGAAAGATGACATTTGATAGCAGCATTCAGTAATAAATATTGGTTATTAACGGTGCAAAAAAACAGATTTCAGTTTAAAGTATGTGTCCATTTGAAGACTGCCGCAGTGGTATAGGTAAAGTGACATGTTATAGCATTCAGTAATAAATATTGGTTATTAACAGTGCAAAATACTCCCATATGTGTTGTTCATTATGTTTTATTTATTAGGAGAAAGCAATAAACAGGGGTTATGTAGGGACAGAAAAAAGGAGGTAGACAGAAGAGGAGAAGAACAAACATTACATGCCTATGCTACCTATGAACATACTGGTGCTATCTTTAGCTAATTATATTTACCAGTGGATACCATGTGGGGGGGCTATCAAAGCGCACATTTTAAACTCTCTCCCAGCTTTTTCTAGCACCGATAGACCACGGAAAACTGGAGATGGTGATTTTAATTTCATAGTAGGAAATATGTTTCCTCCACTAGAGGACTCTCATGCTCTAGGGACTGGTGGTTTCATTTCTCTAGATTTTTCTAATCAGAATCCGATGAGTTTTCTGTATTTTTTTGGCCATATACAGTACTAGTAGGTTATAATAATGACTAATAGTCATAATATACTGGTATAATAATAACAGCTCGTATAGATGATGTGCCGAGGAAAAAATATACTATTGTTTTAAAAAATAAATTGCATTATCAGCATTTACTCATTACTTTAGTATTCTTTTCACAATGCTTTTCCTTGTACTTGAGTGAATTTTTTGGATGACTGCTTTTACTTGAGTAATATTATTTTAGAAGTAATGCTGATCTACACATAGATATTTAAACCTAGACCAACATAGTTCATTTTATTTAAGTTTACATCCCATTTATGTTTCAACATTTTAGATTTAATCTTCTCATTCAGTTCGGCTGATTGTCTTTCAAACTTACAATAAATTGCCCATGCCACCCAATTTTAAACGTCACGTGAATTCAATTTATGGCACGATATTGCAGATTTACTGGACTTAACCAGGTACAGGACTTGTCATTTTTAAGCCATCACCCACCAAAACTTTAATTTTGTGATGGTTATCAGACAGATAACTAGACCACTGGTAGAATGAGCCAGTAATCATTGACATTTTCTCTTATCCTTTGCAAACTCTTATTGGTTCAGCCTCTACCGACTTGGTGTGGTGTTGCTGGTCCCTCACTATTTGGTGGAGCTCCTGTTTCACGCCTCACGCCTCTTCTACTTCAGTGATGAGAACAAACAGAAAGGGTATCATTCAAACAACTAATACCCTGTTATTTATGGAATAAGATCGCTCATCCACGAATACATGTCATTCTGTTTTCTTCTTACAGTTTCACTCTGTGGGCTTTGCTTTTTGTCATCGCTCGCCTCCTCACACTCACTCTTTCGGTCCTGACATTTGGCTTTGGGTTGCCACGGACAAAAAACCAAGGATTTTCTCTTGTAGAAGGCAACTTTAATGTGCTCACCATAAGGTAAGACCTACTGCCATAGTGGTTTGTCAAACAAATCTATGACACATTTTGGAGTTCTCAACATTAGTGTGGAGGTTTGGATAGAACAGTTAAATTTTTGTTAGGTATTAGATACCTATAATTTGAGTGTAAAATATATTTCATTTTATATATATAAAATGTGCATACGTATTTAAATATTTCATTTTAATTTAATGAAACCTGTTCATGGAGGTAATAATATATTCAGTGAGGAGCAGAAGTATTTGCACCCCTTGTGTTTTTGCAAGTTCACCCACTTGGAAAATAGGTAGAGGTCTGAAGTTTCAATCATTTGAATCATTTCCACTCATAGAGACATAATCTTAAAAAAATAATAATAATAATACGGAACTCACATTGTATGACTTTTCAATAATATATTTGGAATTTACTGGGGTTCATAAGTATTTGTACCCCTCAGAATCGGCAATAATTATGACATTCAAAGAGTCTACCTTTAAAAAAGTGTACTTTTACCGCATGAGTAACCACCCACCCACACCACCCGTTTGAGCTCATAACTGTCACCTGTGCACCCCACAGTCAGTCATAATCCAACTAGTAGCATGGGCAAGACCAGAGAGCTTTCAAAAGAAACCAGAGAAAAAATTGTTGAGCTCCACAAAGCTGGAAAAGGCTATGAGATAATTGGAAAACAGCTTGGTGAGAATAAATCAACAGTTGCAGCAATTGTTAGAAAATGGAAAAGGCTAAACATGACTGATAATCTACCTCAGACTTGGGCTCCATGTAAAATCTCTCCTCATGATGAGAAAGGTGAGGGCTCAGCCTAGAACTACATGACAGGAGTTGGTCAGTGACCAGAAGAGAGCAGGATGCACAGTTTCAAAGGCTGCTGTCAGTAGAACACTATGGTGTAATAGTTTATAATCTGTCATTACTTAGAAGGTTCCCCTGTTGAAGCCAGTACATGTGAAGGCCCGTCTGAATTTGCCAGGGACCATTTGAATAATGCAGAGTGGTCATAGAAGAAAGTTACCTGGTCAGATGAAACCAAAGTATGACGTTTTGGTGCAAACATTACTCGTTATGTGTGGAGGAAAAAGAAGGATGAGTACAATCCCAAGAACACCATCCCCACTGTGAAGTGTGGGGGTGGAAACCTCATGCTTTTCGGCAAAGGGGACAGGACAACTGTGCTGTATAAAGCAGAGGATGAATGGTGAAATGTATGGTCAGATTTTGGGCCACAACTTCCTTCCCTCAGTCAGAGACTTAAAGAAATGGCACGTTCTGTCAACTCATTGAATGCCTCAACGACATAAAGTCGTGGCTTTCACTTAATTTTTTAAGTTTGAATAACAGCAAGACTGAAGTCATGGTGTTCAGACCAAGTAGCTAGGCCTGCCTGAATGTTGACCTCGGTTCATTGTCTCCATTTCTTAAGAACTGTGTCAAAAATCTAGGGGTCCAATTTGATTCTGATTTTAAATTTGAGAAGCAGATTTCTTGCGTTGTACGTGACTGTTTTTATCAGCTTCGCCAGATTGCTAAGGTGAAATCTATTGTTTCACGCTCTGATTTGGAAAAATTGAGCCATGCTTTTGTCATAACTCGGCTGGATTATGGTAATTCTTTGTATGCAGGCGTCGGTCAGGCTGCAACTTGTGCAAAACTCAGCTGCTCGACTCCTAACTAAAACCCGCAGGCGCGAACATATCACCTCGATTTTAGCATCTCTTCACTGGCTCCCAGTACATTACCGAATACATTTTAAGATATTATTATTTGTTTTTAAATGTTTGAATAATCCTGCGCTGCCATATCTGTCAGAACTGCTTCAGCCTTACAGTTCAACCTGAACCCTCAGATCAGCTGACCACCTGCTTCTAGAAGTCCCAAGATCAAGGCTGAAGCTTAGGGGTGACCGTGCATTTGCAGTGATGGCGCCCAGGCTGTGGAACCAATTACCACTTACTATTAGACAGGCCCCTTCACTTACGGATTTCAAATCACGCCTTAAAACATTTTATTTTTCTTCAGCTTTTAATGTGCAATGACCGTTTATTTGATTTTTGTGTTTGTTTTATCTTTGAAAGTTAATTTATTTTGCTGTTTTATGGTATGTAAAGCACTTTGGTCTGCTTGGCAGATTTTTTAAATGTGCTATACAAATAAAGTTGATTGATTGATTGATTGATTGATTGATTGATTGATTGATTGATTGATTGATTGATTGATTGATTGATTGATTGATTGATTGATTGATTGATTGATTGATTGATTGATTGATTGATTGATTGATTGATTGATTGATTGATCAGTCGTAGCAGGATCTTCCAACACGACAATAATCAGAAGCACACAGCCAAGCTGACCAAGGAGTGGCTGTGTAAAAAGCATATTAGGGATCTGGAGTGGCCTAGCCAGTGTCCAGACCTCAATCCAATAGAAAATCTTTGAATGGAGCTGAAACTAGGTGTTTCTCAACGACACCCCCGAAACCTGACAGATCTAGAGAAGATTTGTGTGGAGGAATGGGCCAAAACTATAGAAAGCGTCTGGCCTCTGTAATTGCAAACAAATGCTTCTGCACTAAATATTAGCACTGATTTTCTCAGGGTTACAAATACTTATGAACCCCAGTAAATTACAAATAAATTAAAAATAAATATTTTAAAAATCATACAATGTGAGTTCTGGATTTTTTTTTGTGAAGATTATGTCTCTGCAATGCATCTATGATTGAAATTTCAGACCTCTACCTATTTTCTAAGTGGGTGAACTTGCAAAATCACAAGGGGTGCAAATACTTCTGTTCCTCACTGTATACTCTTGGGCCCTGGTTGTCTAGTCTTTTTCTTCACTTTCAGCATTTAACATCTTTAATTGGTGTCCCTGTAGGATGTCATGTTTGGCAGCCATCTGCCTGACTCAAGCTTGGATGATGTGGAAGTTCATCAATTTCCAGCTAAAGAAGTGGAGAGAACACAGCCAGAACCAGGCCTCAAAAAAGAAAACAGCCAGCCCAAAGAGCAAACCTCACAAAAGGGAGCTGACAAGGGGTGAGTGATTCTCAGGATCTAGTCAGCAATGCCAACCTTACACGGAGGAGATACTTGTACGAGAAAAGGCTGCATCGGTTTTGCCGTACAAGTACATAGAAGTTTATAGACTTTTATGAAACTTATATGAACTACTAGTATATTGAATGTTTGCTCAGGATACTGGGAATGTCTATAGAGGGTTTTCAAATAATGTGCCGTCATACCGGCCGTTAAACAAAGCATATGCGTAGTCGAATTATACAGTACTCATGCATCACGCTACATCTTTACAATGTCCTTCAATCATCATTTTTAGCAGCTTTTTAAGAGAAATTTTATTCCCCCAAACGTTGGCTCCGTCGTAAGCGCATCAGATGGGGGATCCCAACGGGACGACTGTAAACAAATTATTTCCTACTTTTGGACCCACATAGGTGAGGTAACAGCGTACAGGCAAAAAGTGAACTCTCTATAGACATATCCTTTAGTGGAGCTATAATTTTAATACACTGGACTTGTTCTTTTTCAGTGTCTTATGTTTTTTTACATTCTATAGTTTTAGGCATAGTAGCAAAGTCTACGGATGTCCACGCCAACCAAATGTTTGAAAAATACAAACACAAAAAGTATTTTCTGTAAGCAAAGAGTGGGGAGGCTAACCTTATTTGATAGTATTTACCAAAGTAAACATGACATTTGATTTTTAATGCATACACAGTACTGTATGTTAAACTGCCAGTATGGCAGGCGGTTCTCGTTGGGGTGATTATGTGACAATCGTGACATCGGTAAAAACTATTATTTACTGTAGTTTTTTTAATATATTTTCTTTACATACAGTAGTAGAAAACATATTTGTTTCTTGCTGACCACATTACACAGCCTCTAATTGTATTATTTCTTTATTAAATCCTATTACTAAGAGACAGTGGCACCTGGTAACTTAGGAAAGTAATTGTTTCTGGAAGTAGTTTCGTAACTTGAAAATTCTGTAAGTAGAGATGCGTTTTCCATGTAAATGCCCTAATCTGTTCCAAGCCCCTCAAAATTCAGACATAAATATTTTATAATGCATGAAATGCATCACATTACGTGACAAATACATGTTACAATTAGATTATTTCTCAATAAAAGTTAAATCAGAGTTGTGCATATTGTGAAAAAAAACCTAGAATTGAGTAAAGAATAAAAGTTAATGCACTCATATAAAGTTGTCGGAACAAGAGGGGCAAATGAAGAAGATGCTGGAATAAACACATACACATACAGTAGAGGTTCCTCATAGCCAATTGGATTCCAGGGATGCTAGGCAATAGCCAATGGCAGAGCAGCCATAAGTATTTTACGGTCAGTAAACTCTGGGAGCTGCGAGTAGCAGCCATACTGTATTTTTGCCTTTCGTATCCTGAAATTTCTTTTGTAACAAGAGGCAATATTTTCCTGTTGAGGCGTGTCTTAAACTGAAAATTCTATATGTAGAGACGTTCGTAAGTAGAGGTACAACTGTATTTAAAGAACGTATATTTGCAGCTCGGGAAGGGAATACACTGCTCTGAAAACTGATGTTTCTCATTACTTGTTTCATCATCAGGTGCTGTCAATGGAATTGTGAAGCCTGACGATAAAACATCACCACGGATGAGAAGAGTTAAAAACTCATGAAGACTGTGAAGTTGAGAATAAGCTGACACAGTGACATGCTGTATGTTATATACACAATTTAGCATAGTGTCAACTGCTCTCTAATCTAAATTACACACACAAAAAAAACTCACGTAGCTGTCTTTTTGGTATTGAGATTCCCTTTGTGAGACATTCACTGCAAGTTACTTGGTTCTCTGCTGATTAGAAGTTGGCAGGGAGAGTTGGATCTGATGCTTTAAACTGAATAGATTTCACTCCTCAAAAAGTGTCCTTTTGTGTGCAACCATGATCCTATGTTGATTATTCCTTACATTCATCATAATGCAACTTAATGTGAAGTGTTAATTTACACAACTGTACAGGGTTCGTCGGTTGATACGCTTTGGGGTGTTTTTTTTTTGTTGTTGTTTGTTTTGTTTTTGTTAGGCCTTAATTGAGTTTAACTGCCAAAGGCTGCTGGCTCATGTCCAAAATGACTTTATTGCACAGCACCATAAATTATGATTATGTTAGATACACACATCCTGTGAATAGAAGTAGTGGTGTATAGGCACTGTGTCAAAATTGTGACCTAATGATCTGTTATTGCCATTGTGGATGGCCAGTGCCTTTGAAATCCAATGCTGGATTGAGGCACTTTTTCTTGTTTTACTGAAGTCTCACTCGCCTGGTTCTCGGCTTCACACTGCTTCGGGACCGTCCGCAAATTGAAGCTGTGCTGTAACCTTTGTATCTCCACTGTATGCATTCCGTTAAATACAACTGTCAGCATGAGCAGACACTTGAGCAAAGAAGGCTGCAACTCGGCGTTTTTGTACGGTAACGTCAATGCATGGGAGTTTGAACTCAATATAGTTTGCTACCCTTTCTATCACTCTCTCACATATACACACAAACAAACAGAAGCATTCAGTGGCCTTTTACAACTGCTGCAAGAGGGTTATTTATTTTTATCACAGACTATTGATGGTTATTCTAACCAGCAATTACAGCGGTACATAGCAACTGTGCTCAGTTAATCCAAACAATACAATCCTTCTTCAAGTGTCCTTATAATGCAGTGCTTCTCAATTATTTTCTGTTATGCCCTCCCCCCAAAGAAGACGTAAACGTCTCCCCCACTGTATCATTTGTCTATAAAATTATTATTACCAATATACCTCTGCATAACACTGTTATGTTGTAATTAATATTAAAGAAAAAAGTAATTGATCAACGTACAATAAAATATAACTGTATTAACATTGTTTTGTTTGTAACAGATAAGACAAAGTGCATCAATTTGCCTGAAATAAAAAGAAACTGTAAAAATACACTCAAGGTACATTTGTCAGCAACATTAACTCATGAGGACAATATGCCAAAAAATTTGACCAAAAAAACAAAGATTAATTGAACAAAAACGACAGTGTCACTGGACAGAAGGACAATTTTTATTTTTGCTTCTGGCAGTATCAGCTCCTTTGCTATAGTGTGGGGTTATTTTGCACTGAGAAACTTGGTGTGCCACTATATGATGCTAATAGTGTTCGCTGGTTTACTGATGTAACAGGAGGAAACAAAGCGGGACTATTGTTGGCAATTTTCGGTACGTTTTCGTTGAAAAAAATGACGCGGCTTATCAATGTGATTGGGGTCTAATGTCTTTAAGTGACATGTTAATTGATTTGGCTTCCTGCTGTCCACTGCAAACATTTTTAGACACAGTGAACAGACTTGCCTTTCCTCGTCTCCCACTCTATTAAAAGTCAGAGCCAAAAGCCAAACTCTACATACTCTTTGCCATATTTCCGTGTCTTAGCTCTTCACATCTCCAGTGCTCTTTTCTGTGTGCTCTTGTTTGGTTAAAAAATACTGCACGCATTCTGAAAATGAGAGCATCACTGCCACTCACTGAGTGGATGTGCAATTACACTTTATTCTAGTACGGCAAAAATGTATGTTCCCTGAGGTCACATGCGGCACCCACGCCAACCCTGTGCGGGGGGGGGGCACTTTTTGAGAAGTACTGCTATAATGTCAGTGAGTTGTATAATTTGTTCCGCTTGTTTTTTTTCTGTTTCACAATTGTTTCTTTTAATATTATGGGGCAACGAGGCATAAACTGTTACCCCACTTCCATCCTGTGGCGCAATGGGAAGTGTTTCGGGGCGTGTTTGGCTTATTCTACATGTGTGTGAATAAACTTTGCCAGAGTTAGGTTGGTGGCAAATCTAGCTGTTACTTGTCTTTTGGGAAGACAAATGATAATCTGTGTGCAATGTATGGTTTGTCAGAATCTGTCAGTGAAATCCTGCCTCATTAGGTCCCATGCAAATTTCAAGTATCTGATTGTGTTACGCTGTTTCAGCAGACAGCACTCAAATGGTCCTGTTGGGCCACCTTTCCTCTTCCGGACCATTTGTTTTGATACAAAAAGGGGAAGTCATAAAAATATGAATCCTATTTTCTTGGTTTAATTTACTTTATCGGGAATTGTACAGCTCAGATAGAAACTGTTTGATAAATTCGTAAAATGGAAGAAGGAGCAAAGGTATAAAATAAACACTACACTATAATATGTGTCAGATTTTAAAGCTATTTTTATATTGGGGTGTCTCTTAGATGCTACTATTATTATAAATGAATGTTTTACATTCAAATTCTTTTAAATCCAATACTTAAGCTTGATGAACTACCCATACTTAAACATTTTGAGAAGGAGTGGTCAAACGTTAAACTTTCTCTCAAGTGCTACATTCAATTTTTACAATGAACAGATTGGCAGGATAAAGACAAAAAATGTTATCTATAATGTTTATGCAACTTAATTTATTATTTAAATGTTTACACGGACTAACAAAGATTTTAATTATTATTTACTAACAAACATTGTATTCACCATATATATACTGCTTAGCTTCATGATTGTCAGTAATTTTGGTTTGGTAAGCCAAATGAAAGCACAGAGCAAGCCGTAATGTGGCCCACACAGGCCATAATTTGACTACCACTGATCTAGCAGGATGCTCATAAAATTGTGTAAAGTATAATTACCCTAATACCTCTTCTGCATTAAGAAAATATATTCACCCTATACAGCAGTTTTTCGGAATTAAAAGTTGGTGATGCTTTGAATTTAATTGAGTTGTCTTTTATTTCTTTGCTTGACCTTTGCAACTGCCTTTATTTGAAATATTTTTCATTATTTCATTACTGTATGGATTTATTTTTGTGTGGCTGCTTGTTATGCGATGATCACGCATTTTCCTTTTTTTGAATATGTCTCTGAAATGGCTGATGGTGTATATATTTTATATATATACACATATAAATAAATACATTATATATTTATGCAAATTATTGTGTGTTCCGATCACCGTTTTTGTCTTTTTTTGTGATTAAATAAAAGACTTTTGTTGCCTAACAAGTCTTTCGAGCTTATTTGAATGTGTTGAATTAACTGGGACACTGGACCTTTTGCTTTATTGGATTATTTTCCAAAATAGTTGTTAACTCGTTTGAAGCCGTTGACGGCGCTAGACGTTCAATCCATTTTGACTGTAAGAGGTTGGTAGCGAATCATTGCTGCCACTCGTCCCAGTCATAAAGATAATAGATTGGACGCCCAGCACTGTCATTTGCATCCTCGTCCTCTGAGTGTTTATGAATTAAACGTCTATTGTTGTCAATGGCAGGAAATGATTTAAAAAGGTGGCGTTATAAATGCAGAGAAAATGCCATTTTGGATATCCCGCTCATATTATTTTAACCTGTAAGCACTTCCTTTTTCTTATGTTTGTTAGTATTTTTGTTTGTTTCATTGCTTAACTCTTTAGCCTAAGCATTTTAAGTGCCAAGGCTTCTTTTCTATGATCCACTGTTGACTGATCATACATCGAATAGAAAATGGATGGAATCGATCATTTGGGATTTACGATTTAGTTGAATCCTTCTTCCAAAATACCACCAGAGGGCATCACTGAGCTTTTCTTTGCCTGTTTGACAAACGCCATCTGCAGGGGCATGGCTGCAAAACTGCATTAATAAATCATCTGTCAGAGTGAGAAAGAGTGAAACATTGTCTTCTCAACCAATATAGCTTTATTCACTTGTCTTAGTCCTTGGCTGCCAATCGACCAAATCATCTGACATTTAGCATCATACATCTGTGCGTGTTTTGACAATAGCCTTTACCTCCACTGATGACCTTGTGAGACTTGACTGCTGTGACACTAGAATGACGTTTGTCTTCATCTGTCTTGAGGAATGAGTACTTCTCAGAAAATAAAGATATCTGAATCTTAATACTCATATGGTGGCCGCTCCGGAGTAATGGCATTTCACAAGCCGCAGAAAGCATGATGCATCAGAGAGGACGGCTCCAGCTCTGTAGGGTCACTGCAAGGACGGGAGTTCACAAAACAAAATACAGGCACGTTATCCATCAAACACACAGAAAGGCATCTACAGCTCAAACATACATGGTCTGGATTATCTCGAGTGTGCTCAGGAGGTAAAATGCCGAGGATAAAAGTAAGGAGAAGCAAACCCTCCCCTTTAATTCCTCCCCTACAAGGAACGAGGATAAATCTCTCTGTGAATTGTCAGTATTATGTGTAATTTCCATATAAATTAACTTCATTAAAAGTGGAGTACTTTCTTATTTAACAAAGCTCATTTTAAATTCTGTATTTAATAGGACATGTAATCCCAGACTTGGAGACAAATAGTCACCAATTAGTTAGGATGGAGTGGTGTGTGCGCCTTGTGTGTGCAAGTGTAATCTCTTGTAAATAGCCAACAGTATTGTAGTCCTTTACCATTGTTTTCATTGATTGTCTCAGATGAACAAATTGGGCAGCAGCTGTTCTCCGAGACATTTTTTCTTTCCGAGCAGTGTTTTGTGAAGCAAAGAGGGGCTCTATGACGTTCATGACCTTGTGCCTATTTGTCGGCCAGCAGACCAGAGGAGAGTATTTTAGGTGGGTAGTTGAGCAGGTGTACAATGATGAAGGGGTATAAACATATGTTGGCTTAAAACATATGGTGAATAGAAAGGAGACAGGGGTTTATCAGTTTGTTCAAGGGAGCAAATGGAGGAAAAACAGGCAAAATGCAGAGCAGACTGATTTGATTCTGTTAGAAGTGACACAAATATTGACAACTGGTTAGGACATTTGGCTGAGTTCTAACGTCGAGGGTTTAAAACTGGGATCTTCAGTGGGTTTTCCAGATTTATGTTTTCCACAATATTCCCAAAACTTGCAATGAGGGTTAACTAAAGATCATACAATTGTACATAGATGTTAGGGCAATTTATTGTTTGTCTCATGAAAAAGTATTTGTTCTTAAATTATTTATTTATTTAAGTTTTTTTTTTTTTTTTAAAGCTTGCCTCATTACATGTGACATATGCACATCACAGTGTTACAGGAAAAGAATGTTGTACCAACACTGTTGATAGTGTGATAGTCTGGGGCTGCTTTGGTAGTTCAGGGCTGGACGACTTCCTGTGATTGATAGAATCATGAATTCTGCTCTCTACCACAAAATCTTGAAGGCGATCAACCCTCAGTTCATGATTTCAAGCTGAAACGGATGTGGATTCTGCAGCAGGACAACAATCCAAAACACAAGCAAGACCACTTCTGGAAAGCTTGGGGGAAAAAAAAAAAAAAGAAAGAAAAATTTATAGTGGCCTAGTCAAGGTCCAGACTTGCTTTTACATTACCTTAAAAAGGCTGTCCATTTTCTAAAATTAATTAATTTAACCAATTAGAATATCATACAAGATTTTCATAATGATGTGATAGGCTTATTGTCAGTTAGAGAATTCATAATTTCAGTAGTTGCTACTCCCATACCCACTATTTAAGGGTCAATTAATTTTTTACCAAGGACTAGGCAGTTTCGTTCACGCATTCCTCTTCCGTACGCGGCGGTTATTTATAAATAAAAGTAGTATTTTATATAGCTGTCCCGATCTGATCACAAAGTCTCTCATTCCCGCTTCCACCGCTTTCTTGGTCAGGCAGTGCATTAGAGTTGCGTATTAAAGTTAACAATGATTGACAGACATTTAGGTTTGAAGAGGCCAGAGACCCCTGGAAGCTGAAACTTCTAAGCGCCGAACACGTCAATCATCGTTTAACTTGACAAACAGTTGCTGTGGCAATTCATTGTGTGTAAGTGTGCGGTTTGAGCGGATTTGAGTGGACTCACTCAAAGAAGCATTTAATAAAGACAAACAATTTTCTACTTTATTCTTGTTTGATAATAACATGGTTAAAACATATCCTACTTATTACATTTGAAGTGCTTAAAAACCACTTATTAAAGTAAAAATATACATAAGTTTTATTTTATTTTATTTTTTTATTATACTTTAGAGGGTAAAAAAGTGAAAAAAAAACAAACATGTCTTGTACCGTGCTGGCCAAAAGTATTGGCACCCCTGCAATTCTGTCAGATAATACTCAAGTTCTCCCAGAAAATGATTGCAATTAAAAATGCTTTGGTAGTAATATCTTCATTTATTTTGCTTGCAATGAAAAAGCACAAAATAAATTAAAAATGCTTTGGTAGTAATATCTTCATTTATTTTGCTTGCAATGAAAAAACACAAAATAGAATGAAAAAAAAATCATTATCATTTTACACAAAACTCAAAAAATGGGCCGGACAAAAGTATTGGCACCCTTTGAAAAATCATGTGACGCTTCTCTAATTTGTGTAATTATCAGCACCTGTTACTTACCTGTGGCACATAACAGGTGATGGCAATAACTAAATCACACTTGCAGCCAGTTAAAATGGATTAAAGTTGACTCAATCACTGTATTGTGTCCTTGTGTGTACCACATTGAGCATGGAGAAAAGAAAGACCAAAGAACTGTCTGAGGACTTGATAAGCAAAATTGTGAGGAAGCATGGGCAATCTCAAGGCTACAAGTCATGTAGGCTAGGAACGCCACTGGACCGCTTATCCTCATGAGGATCCTAGGTGTACTGGAGCCTATCCCAGCTAGCTACGGGTCGCTGGTCACACATAGACGATCGTCCACCCACAATCACACCTCTGGAGAATTTAGAGTGTTCAATTAGCCTCCGGTGCATGATTTGGGATGAAGGTTAAGCCGGAGTACCCGGAGAAAATGCACACAGGAGAGCCAGAGCCGGGATTGAACCCTTTAACTCAGAAATGAGAGATGGGTGTGCTAACTACATTGCCAAAGCGGTAGAAGGAATTTATGGCGCAACCTGTTATGCAATTTGCTGCCACATCAACATTCATGGGGGAACTTGGAACACCGTTGCCTGCCATTTCCAAAACGGCCCAACATTCACAAAGGATCTCGTAATGCCATTGGTTGTCATTTTCAAAAATGGTCCAGCATTCACGGTGCAACTCGTGACGCCATTGGCTGTCACTTTAGCATTCATGGAAAACTCAGAATGCCATTGGCTGCCATTCCCAAAAAATGAACCAAAAATGAACCCAAACCATTACTGGGATTACATGCTGAGATGTCAGCATGCCGCCAACAAGGTAGTTTTGAACCGTAAAATAGATAAAATCACAGCTTAAAAATTGCATTTTATTTTACTTGTCGTCATTGTTGGTGGAGTTGTACATTCGCCTGAATTTGGCGTGGGTAATGTGGGATTGACTTCCACTTACTGTGATTGTGAGTGCTGCTGGTTGTCTATCTCTGTGTGTGCTCTACAACTGACTGGCGACCAGTTTAGGATATAGTCCGCCTTTTGCCCAAAGTCAGTTGGGAAAGGCTCCGGCACGCCACCACGGCAAGGATAGCCGGTGGTGAAAATGGATGAATGGGTGGATGTTTACTTACCCTTTTCTGACATGTACATTTGATAATCTTAAACTTTAAAAGTGGTATTGTATGATATTGTATGTAGTATCCTAAGTAAATGGAGGATGCCCAGTTGGATACATATGTGTTTATGGCCTTGCACCTACTGACTGATATTATGATCACCATTACATCTGTTGTTGTATCAGCACACAACGTTGCACAGTAGAAAAACTCAGTGATATGCCGTAGTAAAAGTACATTTTCACAAATTTCACTGAGTAGACATTTGAGAGGAGGTAGGGGGATGCTATCATTGCAATTTACAATTTACAGAATCATAAAAACTAAGTCCGTCCTTAAACACTTGAATGTGTTTCCTCCTTGTGTCCTTGCACTCTGGTCAGATTCTTCTTAACCCTAATCCATGTAAACAGGTATGTCTATACAGTATAATGATACTATTTTTTAATTTCATTTAAAAACAAATGCATTTGAACAAAAAAAGACATTCATTTTCCCCAAGTGGATAAGTGAGATCACATACTTATATTCCTACCAGTCCAGCTGCCTTACTAATGTCTTCAAACAAGAAATTCCATCCCACTGTCGGTGTCCACATGAGGTGCTATTAACTGAGATGTGTGCGTGTCCGTGTGAGTGCATTAGCTGTTCCACTATCCTCTTGAAACCTCATCTCTACCTGTTAGGAATTTTAAGCAGTCTCTCTGTTCTTCTCACCCTCCGACACCTCACTATGCAATCTCCAAAATCCTTACAGGGCGACTCTCAACAATGAATCCAACAAAGGTAAATAAAGCAGTGTTCTCAAGTTCAGAATTGAAACCTAGGCTAATTATTGGCCGACTAATAACTTGTAAATAGCAAATCATTGAAAGTACGGTATGATTTTAAACCCCAGCACAGTAGATAGTTTTTTTTTTTCTGAAATAGACACTTCCTTCCAAGTTATAAGATCAATGCTATCCTGTGAAATGTGGAGAAGGAAACATGCACTAAGAAAGGGCTCATTTTTATATATGTTTCTATAGTTGTAATTTATCAGGCAGGTGTAATAAAACAGGCTGTATTAAAACCTATTCAAAATTCTTAACTTTTTTTTTTTTTTTTATCCTGTGTAAATTTGCTGTCTAACAACAGTCACATTTGCAAATCCCTCATTGAGTTATGCTCTAATATCTTTTTCTTCTAACAGGCAGGCCCTTTCATTTCGCCTGATGAATTAAGCCTGACCCACGAGGCTAATTGCTTAAAACCTCCACCACAACCCCAATTCAACGTTTCCTCACTCTGTGTAATCTAAAACTTTCTTCACACCAACTTTCTGAGTCACTTTTTCATTTTCTTACAAAGCTTTCCCTCTTGTTTTTGTTCTTTTTTTTTTTTTTTTTTTTTTTAACTACCACTTATTGGTGTGCTCAGCTCCCCCACTCTCCAGGAAATAGGCAGCATTTATCATTATCTGTGATCTCGTCCTTTAGTTACTCTAAACTAAATGCCACTATCTCATCATCTTGTCTCTATTCTCTCTCACCCTCCTCTTCACTTCTCATCCTCTTGCCTTCACACTGTCACTGCCACAACAGGATATATTGACTGCATGTGCGTGCATGTGAGTGTGTGTGTGTACATCCATCCAGCTTTCTGTGCTCTTGTCTGCCTGGTATCACCATGGTGACGGATTCTGCTGCTGTCTGTCCCTCGCCTAGTGTATCTTGGCAGCAGTTGGGCCGCTGTGTCGACATGTCCCAATTCATAGGCCACCTGGCAAAGACGTCAGTCCCCCATGCTGGACCCACCAGCTCGCATATGGAGCATGCATATGGGCCTCATCTTTAAGAGATAGTTGGCCCGGAGGAGCCAAAGTCCCTCCAGTCAAACACATAAACTCAGTTCACAGAAGCCTGGCACTGGGGAAAGTGAGTGTTATTCAATTATCTTGTTGTTTGCAAAGAGTTTCAAATAAAGAACAGGGTTTTGTATACCACAAGGCAAATGAAGATGAAAAACAAGTCGAAAGTATCAGTAGAATGACTTTTTGCCTTTATGAAACTAAACCTAAACAAAAAAAAATTAAGCAACAACCGCTCATCAGCTCTTGAGACGTTATCAAACTATAAAAAAGGATTTTTGTGGATAGTAATTATGATCCATATGAATTGTATGAATTGCACTAAAAGTATTTTGGTGAGCAAGTGACCTGTATTAAATTGGTTAAATTAACTCTTTTTACCTAATTTTAATCAGTAAAAACTTAAACTTGGACAAAGAAAATAATATCTACCCAAAAATATTAGGTGTGTGCTCAAGGCTGCGCATGTGCCAATGCGTCTTCTTTGAAACTGGAAAGAGGACCATTTCATTTGGCGGGACACTCCAACCTGGATGGCATCGTATACTAGCAGGTAAGTTTGAACTTACCGTTTCTTTTAAAATTGAGAATGCAAAAACATTAATAAGCCTGGTATGCTGCATGTTAAACTAAGAACCCCCTATAGTAAAAATATTTTTATATTTTATTCCTGGCTTTCGTCAGCCATTCCTAATAGCTAGCTAACAATGTTCTTCAGTGCACAGCAACATGAGTTGCTGGTAATAATGTGGCCTAATTTGTACCATTAACCTCATTTTCTAATTGACTTTTTAGTTACGATTTACAGTATTGTCAAATGTTTCGCCCCTCAGTATAATTGAGTGGCAGGTAACCCCCCACCCACCCTATGGCGCTCTGTGGGGCACACATATTGTACATGATGGTCAGCAGTTTGATTGAGCGCGTTTCATATGATGGAAAGCAGAAAGACGGGTGGTATTTTTTGACTAATTCAAGCAAAACATCTGGAAGTACTCCGTCCGCTATTGCTGAGGTGTGTTGCCCGCAGCACACTACCACCACCAGCTAACGTTACTGTTTACATTGACTGACACTGGGCTGCTACTGAGGTGTGTGAAGAACCAGTAATGACGGCAACCAGTAGAGGCCACCACAACTCGAATTAGTCAATATGCATTAAGAATCAACTCATCAGCAAGCTATCCAATAGCCTGATAATGAAAACTGATTATCGGCGGCCGTGGCGCAGTTGGTAGCTCAAGTTGTTCTGGGACCGAAAGGTCAGCAGTTTGATTCCTGGCTATGAATGCCCACTGTCGGAGTGCCCTTGGGCAAGGCACTAAACCCTGATTTGTCTCCAATGGGTTAGCAGCGCCTTGCATGACAGCAACATCATTGGTGTGTGAATGTGTGCGTGAAAAGTTAAATGTGTGCTAATGTGTGCTAATGCTAACACTTTGGGCATTGTAACAACATAGATAGATTTACCATGAGTAAATAATACTAAATTTTGATAGGTATTAAGTGATATAATCTGTTTCAAAAGGTTAAGTAAACCTCACCCAAATTATGAGTACATTATTGTTGACGCATTTAGGTAATATTTACTAAGTAAAATTGGCTAAACTTTACAATATCGAACTAAGTGTAAATTGTTACCTCAATTTTATTCAGTAAATTCTATCTACAGGTTGTTTTAGTTTCTTTTTTCTTTTTTTTTTTTTTATAGTGCACCAATATTTCAGTACTGAGACTTTTTATGACTTTTTTGGGTTGAGTATTGTGAGATTTTTATGTACTGGGATATAAAAGGAGGGAAAAACTGCAGTAGATGAGCAGTATAGTAGTATAAACACCACACTTTAGTCTTTAAAGTCCCGGTGTTCTGCCAGATTAAATAAACTAAATAAACAGGTTACATCATAAACCTACATGTTCCACTTGAATACGGCGTAAATAAATGCTTAATGGCATAGGGAAGACGTTAACGATGAGAGATCAGCGTACAGTCGAGTTGAGCGGAGCCACATGGTACGATGTGTGTGAGGATAACTTTCCTTTGTTTGCTTCCATGACCAAACGTATAAGTAGCTATTCCTTTCTTTATAGAACGTTTGTGGTGTTTACTTTCGACCTGATGCTGCATTCGAGCCCATTTGTAATGTTACGCGCATGTGCAAAACTGCAAAATTGCCATTTCTGATTGGGTACAAAATCTGACAGAACACCTGCCTAATGTGGTTGGTAAAGCTAAATTACTGCCAGATGCACAGCATACAAAGGTTATGTAAAATGTAAAACATTATGTTGAAATGTGCAAAAATGGTTGTAGTTAAATGAGGCTTTTCACAGCAGACATTTAGGCAAACAATAAATATGGATTTTAGCCAAGGGGGTAGCTTTGCATGGGGACGGTAGGAACATAACACTAGCAACTTTTAAGGATGCTCAAATTGTCCCCACAAACTTTAAAGCAATCTGATTAGCATTATATATATATATAGGTAATTTAGATTGTCTTCCAATATGCTCTAATGATAGAATTCACCCTGACATTACGAAATAAATTATTTTCATGATGTTCAGACTCTTTTCGCTTGCTGAATGTGCCAATCCATTTTTTTCCCCTCAAACGCACGTGTGATTAGCTGATGACTTGTATTTATTGAAACTGTATTTATTTATTTTATACATTTTTGTTTTTAAACATATTTTATTTGCAGCCTATGCTCACAATTACATATACATTAAGCATAAGAACAATGACAGGTACTCTTTTTTTTATGTTTCTGACATAGTACCGATCTGCAGTCATATTAGATTCCATTTGTGTTTTAGTTGTAGGTAATTTGTATGTACATTTTTTATATAGTTATTGTTAGTACTAGTATAGTTTGCATATATATTTGACTGTACACTGTCTGAGCTGCTGCAGTGCCTGAATTTCCCCTTTGAGGGATTAATTAAGTCTCTTTACAGACATTTTTCAGATAATTACACATTCATCATAATCGAGGTAAAAAGTTTCCATTTTTTGGTTGAGTTTGGCTGTGCCTTTGACGAAAGCATTAGTGTTTTACCTTATTTTTACCTATTTTTTATTTATTTTTGTTATGCCCAGACTAAGAAATTTTTCAGTTCTATTAATGTATTCATTTCGAGAAATGTTGAGTGGTCTTAAGACGTCAAGATGTTTATTTTATTTTGCATTCCTGGATAGTTTAGAGATTATTAACACGTGTGAGTGTTAATAAAATTTATTTTCATATATTGCAATTTACATTTGCTTATAAAATCAAGACATTTATTCTGGAAGTTTTCAAAAATGTTTCTTTCATAGTTTTTGATAGTAAAAGTTTGAATCGAATGTTGTATCTAGTGCTGCAACGATTAATCGACTGACTCGAGTAATTCGACTAGAAACAAGATTCGAATTCAATTTTCCTGCTTCGAGTATTCGTTTAATTAAAGTGGTGTTGCAATGGTTCGTTTGAAAGTGTTTGCATTTAGTTTTATTGATTTGATTGGATACCCTGTCCTCTACTGGCGACAGTGAATATGACTTAACTCATTTCACATGGCTGAATCCAGCTGCTCCCTGTTAAGACCACGATAAGCTTTTTGTTTGAGCTAATGTTTTTTTAATGCATTCATAATTCAGTTTATAGTATATTTAGCCATTTTTGTGGGAATATGCATTTGAACTATTTGATAAGAGCACTGTAAAAAAAAAAACTTCGCATTTTATAGCATTTAAGCTAGCGGACTTTTGCTGTACAAGTTAGCTAATTGCTCTGTTGTTGTACTTAGATCATCATTTTTTTTGTTTTTTATACCGTTTGAGGCTCAGCTCAGGTATTTCATTTTTTTCTGTTTCTTATCCGATTGCTCGGTTATTCGAACTAAGTAGTTCATCGATTAATCGGCTACTAAAATAATCGATTGCTGCAGCCCTAGTTGTATCACCTGAACCAATGCATATGAAAGTTTACCCATCCGATTACTCGGTTATTCGAACTAACTACTTTATCGATTAATTGACTACTAAAATAATCGATAGCTGCAGCCCTAGTTGTATCACCTGAACCAATGCATATGAAAGTTTGCCCATCCGATTACTTGGTCATTCAAACTAACTAGTTCATCGATTAATTGACTACTAAAATAATCGATTGCTGCAGCCCTAGTTGTATCACCTGAACCAATACATATATGAAAGTTTGCCCAGACCCCCACCCCGTTCAGCCAATCTGTTTAGTCCTATTAATGTCCCGCCCCCAGCAAAAAATGTTCATGCAGGTTATGCTGTCCCTACCAATCAAGGGCGTAGGTTTGGTCTCAACATTGGTAGGGATGATATAACAGCATAACCTGCATGTACACTTTTTGCTGGGGATGAGACTTTGATAAGACCAAACAGATTGAGTGAATGGGGGTCAGGGCTACATTTCTGACGAATATAAACCTAATTAATTGATAGGCTAAATAATCTATGCAAAATACATCTGCATTGACCTATACTAACTTTCATATTTATTGGTTCAGGTGATACACTGGCCCATTCCTCCATGCAGATCTCCTCTAGAGCAGTGATGTTTTGGGGCTGTCGTTGGGCAACACGGACTTTGAACTACCTCCTCACCCCATGGCGTCAAAATGTTAACAAGAACGGTGAGCAAAAATCCCAGAACCACACGGGGGGGACCTAGTGAATGACCTACAGAGAGCTGGGACCACAGTAATAAAGGCTACTATCAGTAACACAATGCGCCGCCAGGGACTCAAATCCTGCACTGCCAGACGTGTCCCCCTGCTGAAGAAAGTACACATCCAGGCCCGTCTGCGGTTCGCTAGAGAGCATTTGGATGATCCAGAAGAGGACTGGCAGAATGTGTTATGGTCAGATGAAACCAAAATAGAACTTTTTGGTAGAAACACAGGTTCTCTTGTTTGGAGGAAAAAGAATACTGAATTGTACTGTGAATTCCACTGTGAAGCATGGGGGTGGAAACATTATGCGTTGGGGCTGTTTTTCTGCAAAGGGACCAGGACGACTGATCTGTGTAAAGGAAAGAATGAACTGGGCCATGTATCGAGAGATTTTGAGTGAAAATCTCCTTCCATCAGCAAGGGTATTGAAGATGAGACGTGGCATGACAATGATTCCATACACACAGCCAGGGCAACAAAGGAGTGGCTTCGTGAGAAGCATTTCAAGGTCCTGGAGTGGCCTAGCCAGTCTCCAGATCTCAACCCCATAGAAAATCTGTGGAGGGAGTTGAAAGTCTGTGTTGCCCAACGACAGCCCCAAAACATCATCGCTTTAGAGGAGATCTGCATGGAGGAATGGGCCAAAATACCAGCAACAGTGTGTGAAAAGCTTGTGAAGAGTTACAGAAAACGTTTGGCCTCCATTATTGCCAACATAAGGTACATAACAAAGTATTGAGAGGAACTTTTGGTATTAACCAAATACTTATTTTCCACCATTATTTGAAAATAAATTATTTAAAAATCAAACAATGTGATTTTCCTTTTTTCTTCCAAATTCTGTCCCTCATTTTTGAGGTTTAACCATGTTGACAATTACAGGCCTCTCTAATATTTTCAAGTGGGAGAACGTGCACGATTAGTGGTTGACTAAATACTTATTTGCCCCACTGTATATTAAAATACACAATGAATTCTAACTTGTTAATAATCTCTTAACTATCCAGGAATGCAAAAATAAACATTTGTCTTAAGACCACTCAACATTGTTGAGAAATTAATATAACATATATACACATATATACACACACACACATATATATATATTAAGAAATAACACAAAAAAAAAAAACTCTTAGTCAGGGATAAACAAAAATAAATAAAAATTCAGCCTTCCTTCAGGTAAGACACTACTGCTTTTGTCCACAAACACAGCCAAACTCAACAAAAAAATGAAAGCTCCTTTAAAGCAGCTTGGGCTGCTTTAAAACCACGTAAATAAAATAAAAATGAAAATTGGGGAGAAAGGGATAAACATTGGTTCACTACATTGCGCACAGTTTAATTAACCTTAACAGTAGAAAATACATAGAGGACACTCCTTTCTAAGCAGCTTCCTACTCAAGTTTTGCAGGTTAGCAAATTCACAGTTTAATGTTGTGCTAACGCTGATACAGGTCGGACTTTCAGTAGCAAAATTAGTGGTGTGTTTACCACCTCCACAACACTGATGTCTTTATACATTAAATACAGTGGGTGCAACTGGTCGAGAAAAAAAACAACAACCTCTATACCCCCTCTTCGAAGGGATGGGGGCATGGGGCTGAGGCTGTGAGTGCGTGTGTGTGTTTGTGTGTGTGTGTGTTACGGAGGTCCAAGTCATCAGTCAATCCAACGTGCATTTAAGGGGGAAAAAATGGACTGGCACACTCAGCAGTGAAAAGGGGTAAATGTAAGTCTGAACATAATGAAAATAATTCACTTAATAATGGTAGGGTCAGTTATATCCTTACAACATATAGGGAGACAATCTAAATTACCTGTATAACTGAAGTCATTCTATAATGCAGATAAGGTTGTTTAAAAGTTGGTGGGAACAATTTGAGCATCCTGAAAAGTTGGTAGTGTTATGTCCCTACCGTCTTTATGCAAACCTACGCCCTTGCTACCAATATTGAGACCAAACATACACCCTTGATTTTAGCTATTGTATTTATTCAGGTCGAACTTTGTGTATTATTATTTTTATTATTTAGTCATAGCATTACTGTAAATATGGTGTTAAACTTCCAATCCAAGTCTATTTGACTATTTTGTGTTTTTAAAAAAAACATAAATGTAGTTTGAGTCTTCAGCAAACGACAGTTTACAAAACAGTTTATTCAAACAAGCCAGGGATTTTTCCATTCATGTCAAGTGAAGGTTTCCACCTTGTCACCTTTGGCCGACCTGCTGTATTCGCTGACACCCGTCTGCAAGCGGCGAGACAGACAGCGAACGCCCCCGTGAGCCCCTTACCTCCCCTGCTCTCTCCGACGTAGTGGTGTCGTCTGTCAGTAGTTTATTTCCGGGTTTAACAGCGAAGACATAACTGCAGTGCATTACACTAATAAACTTCACTACCCACAACCGCCCGCGACGCCTCAACTTACAGAACTGGCTTCGTTAGGCTCCGGGAGTGTTTCTCATTTAAACAAATAGTGCCGAAGATGGCGGAGAGTTAACGGTGTAAAGACAATATTATCGTTCCACTAGAGAGATACGTCTAGAAGGTAAGACCTTCCTATTTGTTTGTTGGCATTCATGCATGAATTTCACCAGACTTTGCGTTGGGTTTGCGATGTGATAGAGGACGGAAATGCAGCCCGCTTACTTGTGTTGCCTGCGGCAGTGCACACAAATTGGTATTGGTGCGGTGCAGAGGGCAGATTGTACGCTCTTCCACATGACAGTGAACAAATATTCAATTTCCTATGTGCAGTCTTGGAGAACTTTGAGTGACGACGAACATTTATTTATTAGCATCTGTATTTAAGCAAGGGAACTTCACACGAGCTGCCTGGTTCTCAAACAAGCCGCCGGTGTCAAGTGTTTCCGCTTAAAGTGTCGGGGAAGTTTATGTTTAAAAAATCAAACAAACACGCACGCGACCAGAGTCTGGCGAGACGTCAACGTTCGGGTCCGCGTTTGACAGCGACGGTCAGCTGGCAGCTTGCGAGACGTGCCGTCCACGAAGCGCTGGCTACGCAAGGCAGCGAAAGGTTGGCAGATCTAATGAGTTCACACACGCACGCACAAATTTACACGATCGCACATATGACACACTGCGCGGTTTGCATGCATTGAGAAAACCGTGAGCCTGCATTTCGCTGGTGCATGCGTGCGATTTGTGGAGAATAAGCTGATGTCTGTCTGCAAGAGCACGCTGGACACAATGCAGCGTACCGGGCAATGAGAAAGTACTGAAAGTACATATTTGTACTTTAAATCGTGAATGCATTGAGTGCAAATATCGTACGTGAATGCGTGTCCATGCTGTTATTTATTTATTGGCTATTCCTATTGTGTCTGTTTTACATTATGTCATTTGCTCTGCCCTCTGAAACGCGTCTCACCGTGCATATCTGCAGGGGGCAGCACAGCGGCCTTGTACCGTCACACTGTAATGCTCTAGCTCCCTTGTTTTATACTTTAGTTCGTCTGACACTAATGTGAGCGCGTGTGCGTGTACACGTAAAGTCATGTGTGCTCGCCGCAATGTGTGTAAACAAAGAGGAAGTCAAAGTAATGCATCTGATGCGTGATCTTGTGTGCAGTTTTGCACGTGAGGACAGCTTAATTGCTTGAATGTGTCCTTTTCATGCAGCTGTGAATGCTCTCTTCATGATTATTTTCATCGACTGATAGCTGGGTTTTATGTCTAATTTGCAGTTGGGTACAAGCTTTAAGTAAGAAAAGAAGCTTGGATTGTTTAAATATGTACCCTTATACATGATTATTGATTATTTTATCTTGGGGTAAATACAGGATTTTTCAGTGCACCTGTTGAATGGTTGGTGGATTTATGTGGCACGTTTTGGGTATTCATGATTAGAAAGATTTAACCTTTATACCAAAGAACACCTAATTTATGCTAATGTAAATATATCCATCTACCATCTATAACAGGGGTCTGCCAGTCCGGTCCTCGGGAGCCACTATCCAGCTTGCTTTCCATGTCTCCCTCCTCTAACACAACTGAATCAAATAATCAGGATCTTTATCAGGCTCCTGCAGAGCTTGTTGATGAGCTGATCATTTGATTCAGGTGTGTAAAAGGAGGGAGACATGGAAAAACAGCTGGATAGCAGCTCTCGAGGACCGGACTTGCAGACCCCTGATCGATAATGTTTATTCAATACAAGGTTACAGGAGGTGGTGCATAGGCAAAGTTGTTGATAACCCCGAAACGCAATGTCAGCAATAAAATTAACTTGACTATACAGTGGTACCTTGACATACGATCTTTTCGACATCCGATGTAAAATTTGACTCTCCATTTGTTTCTGCATCCGACGACATGCACAAAATACGCCAATTTATGACAGCGCCGCAGTTTCTTTGTTTTTCCGCAAGACTTTTCTTGTGAAAGAAATCAACATGGGTTTCAGCAATGTTAGTGCAGCTGGTGAAAAAAGGAAAAATGTGAGGCTTACCATTGAAATGAAGATGCAAATTATATATATATATAAAAAAAAAAAAAGAAGATATGAGCGTCCGGTGCGCATCCGTGAACTCGCTCAACAATACAGCCGTAGACGGTCTATGATCTCGGCGGTCCTCCTCCATTCGCCAGTCTTTACAAGGTAAGGTGACAATTATCATTATTGTAACATCGGCAAAGAAATCGCCAGCTTTGTCAGGTTTTTACTCATTTAAAATAGAATAAAATAGAATAGAATAGAACTTATTGTCATTGTCGGCAAAAAACACTGTCAACAACGTAATTTGACTTGGCACTCC
This sequence comes from Corythoichthys intestinalis, assembly GCF_030265065.1. NCBI lineage: Eukaryota > Metazoa > Chordata > Actinopteri > Syngnathiformes > Syngnathidae > Corythoichthys > Corythoichthys intestinalis. The sequence continues at coordinate 67,623,427 of NC_080396.1, forward strand.
AGTATGAAAATTTGTATTTTATTTCAGAACTTGTGCAACACAACATGTCTCCCGCAGCTGAACAAAGTAAAAGTAAAAAGTCCCTCTCTGACTCAGTCACTCTGTGAAGTGCGTTCAGGTACACCACAAAAAAAATACCAGTAGTACAGTGGTACCTCGACATACGATTGCTTCGACACACGATCTTTTCGACATCCGACGTAAAATTTGACTCTCCATTTGTTTCTACATTCGACAACATGTTCGAAATACGACGAGATGACAGCATCGTGGATTTTCTTGTGCAAGAAATCAACACAGGTTTCAAAAAGGTTGGTACAGGTGGTAAAACAAGGAAAAAGGTAACGCTTCCCTTTAAAATGAAGATGCAAATTCTAGAAAAATATGAGCATGGGGTGCACGTCCGTGAACTGTCTCAACAATACATTTCTACGGTCCTCCGACGACTACCATTCGCCAGTCTTTATAAGTTAAGCTGACGATTATTATTGTGGAAACATCGCCAAAGAACTCGTCAGGTTTTTATCATTTATTTCAGAACTTATCCAACACAAAACGCCTACTGGTCTTCTCAAGAAAACATTGAAAGTGAAAGTAACTCTAAACCTCACTTTTCCCTCTCTGTCACGTCAGCCACGCGGTGCGTTCATGTACACCAAAAAATGTCCGCCACGTAAGAACCTGATTCGTTATGTTATTACAGGAATTATTATTATTATTCCGATTTTTATTAATAATTTATTTGTTTTGCTATGTTTAATTGCCATTTGTAATAATACCAGCAGCATTTATTAAGGATTTAGTGTAGGTTTTTTTGTGCTGTGGAACAAATTAATGGAACTATAATGTATTCTTATGAGAAAATCCTGCTCGACATACGACCATTTCGACTTACAAACAAGGTCCTGGAACGAATTAACTTTGTATGTAGAGGTACCACTGTATATATCTTGACACTGTTCGTTTTCAATCTTCGGTTCAAGCTCAGCTCAGTTCAAGCTTGTTGTTAAAGCTTTTGAAAGCTTAGGTTTAAAGAAATGTCAAATACCCATCTTGCCTCCTCAGGTGTAGTTTCAGCTAAGCAAAGCAAAGGAAGTCTCTAAGGCGCTAGTCACATGATCTGTTTGAAAAATAATTTTGACCCGTTATGAAATACTTTGTTGGATTTTTGTTCATTTCATTCATTTTTGTTGTTTGTTTTATTGCTTTACAACTGTTATAAACAATATTTTAACAGCTAGGTCTTGATTTTTTTCAAGGGAAGTTCAGATTTTGTTTTTTTTACATTAGGCTTAATCTTCGAAATAGCTGGAGTTCAATTAGTCAGTGAAGTTGATTTCACCAAATTCCGTGCAGTTTGTCAGTTATTAGTTAGTTTCAGGACTCTGGAGTGGCTAAGCTAGTGCGAGTCAATGGTGCCTGCTTAGCATGTAAATAATAAATGATATTCACAGATCTAGCATAGTCAAATAAATTCAAAAAATACAGATCATTTTTCGAAACATCCTTGCGGCCGAACAATCTCACACCAAACTGCCTTAATTCATTTCATTCTGCAGGACTATATTTTTAGATGCGTAATGCAACCACAATAGAGAGAAGGTCTTCGGCCATTCGTGCTCAGTCTGCTGGGAAGTCCCTTTCGTTCCCACAAAAAAATCAGCAGTGAAAAAAACGATAGGATATCAGTCCGGCCTGCTTGCCTAGGCGTCTCATTCCCTGCAGAGCTCCTGGATTACAAATGTTTCTGTTCATACTACAATTAATGACATGCAATGGGAATCTTTAATAACTTTATCCTGTAAACATAGCCAACACTATTGATTGCATGGGTTACCGGTGATTCTTGTGCGTGCATATGTTGTTTTTTATTGGTATTCTAAGCAGGCACCATGGACTCGCACTAGCTTAGCCACTCCGGAGCCCTGAAACTAACTAATAACTGACAAGCTGCACTGAATTTGTTGAAATCAACTCCCATCGACTAATTAAACTCCAGCTAATTCGAAGATTAAGCCTTATGTCAAAAACTCTGACCTTCACCTTTAAATTCGTTTATGGAAAAGCCAATTATATGCAATGACATTTTTCATTTTCAAAGAGGAGAAAGGTGACAGTGATGCACGATGTTTGCAGAGTTGGAAATAATAGGGACGCAGGACATACTGGTGAATGGAGCAGGGTTGGGTAACCTGGACTCCACCTACTACTGAAATGAAGAGGGGCACAGGTGGAGACCCTCCCCGGGATTTTACCTGGAATCCCTCCATTGTTTTAACCTCTTTTGTTTGGTCTATTCCGCACTGTCATCTGTTGCGGAGTCAGGAAGCCTTCTGACTCCAAACTCACCACATTCTTCACTCTGTTCTCACTTGTCTTTCGGGGGCGTGTTTTACCCACTGTCCTGGGCCTTCCCCCAACTGCACTGTGGCGACTGAACTGTTGTCCTGTTGTTATTGAGGCCCGTTCACCATGTGTCAAGATGTGTTAAACAGGAATTAATCTTCAGTGGTACACATTGATTCGGCTCTGTGGAGGAGGTTTTTTGCGTACTCATTTGGTTGATGCCTCTAGCCTCAATAAAAGCTGTCAAGCGTTTCCCATTTAGGTACTCATGACAAAAGCTCTCATATAAATGCATGAATACATATAATAAATGTTTATATTTGCGTTGCTCCAGATCCCAATACCACGTTTTTGGAAAAAATATCCAAAATATTTATTCCTAATATTAATTAAATACTAAATTAATGCATATATTCACTTGAATTTAACATATTTACAATCATGGCTTGGTCAGACACTGCTTAAAAACCTGTAAAAACACTAATACAAACATTGCGAATGGATAGTCAATGCCATTATACCACATTAGTACGTTAGCTAAGCTCATGTGCTAATCACTTTTGCTAGGAGACATATGTTCACTAGCCTACTTTTCCGCCTTTGACCACCTTCTAACATAGCTAACATCTTAATAAATGCTCATGTCAATGTTCATAAAATGTTATATCCTGGCTGGTATTACCGTTTGACATGTACATATATCCACCATTCAAGGTATCGTCTCTAAAAACGAAAATATGTCTGCTAAATTAACAGAATAAAAACTCGTCTCCTTGGCTCAAAACACTACAAGATTTGACGCTATCATTTTCCATCTTACAAAATAATATTCAACGCCATTTTTTAAATACTTTTAGTGCATTTATCTTCGTTTTCTTCATTTTCTTTTTTGTAATCGGTAGGGCTGCTTATGTCACGTCAGCCTTCGTACCTGGCGGTCATCTCGGGGAAGACAACTGGTGTTTGGAAACAAAATATTGAGTACATGTTGCACATCATCGGTCCATTATTTCTTAGTACTTGCAGATTCCAATACCCACATTTTAGTGTCGTATTTGGGCCCCTACAGTACTAGTATCAGTATTGTTGAAAGCTGAGTTTATATACAGGATAAGTGTACATACAATGTATGTATGTGAGGGAGGGTGTGTGTGCAAGCCTAGGTACAGCGACAAAAAAAAAAAAGTGACCTGTTTTTTTTCCCCTATAAGCTGTAGTGTTTGTCATGCAGATCAAGATGATTTTTTTTTTTGTACAATGCAAAATTATTGCAAAGCGATATTTTAAACGGTAGGTAAGCTGGCACTTCATAGCCTAAAAGTAACAACGACCAGGTTTAGACCACAGGTCTTAATGCACAATTCCTATTTTTTGTCATAACGATCTATTTGCGTGCCCGTTCAGAATGCCTTTTTCCATTAAGACCGTTCAAGTATTACGCATGTAGCTCGCTGTCCACCACGCGAGCAAACTGACCCCCATGCGAAGAGGCATAAAAACAAATGATTACACATGATGGCTCTACTTTACTCTAGTATAGGGTGACCATATTTCGATTTCTAAAAAAAAAAAAGGGGACACAAATAAAAGACTTGGAGGATCCTATCCATTTACTTAAAGATTGCTTATTATTTTAATACAATTTAAAGTTAATATGTATGAATAGAAAAGCACTCACACACAAACATTATGTGGTCAGTTTGCCCCGATTTTCTGCAATGTCAGCAAGACGCTCATTTCGTTTCCCTGCAAGGTGGAGCGGTGGATGTACACACAGCAATATGAGGACTTGAGATCTAGCGTGTTAGCCTAGCTACAATTCACTTGTTCAAGTGCACACAAGCAAGTACTCCCACTTAAAATGCATCACTGTCTTTGTTAAAGATAGGAGATAGCACAGAAAGACTATATATATATATATATACACACACACACACACACACACACACAGTGGGGCAAATAAGTATTTAGTCAACCACTAATTGTGCAAGTTCTCCCACTTGAAAATATTAGAGAGGCCTGTAATTGTCAACATGGTTAAACTTCAACCATAAGAGACAGAATGTGGGGAAAAAAAGCAGAAAATCACATTGTTTGATTTTTAAATAATTTATTTGCAAATCATGGTGGAAAATAAGTATTTGGTCAATACCAAAAGTTCATCTCAATACTTTGTCATGTACCCTTTGTTGGCAATAATGGAGGCCAAATGTTTTCTGTAACTCTTCACAAGCTTTTCACACACTGTTGTTAGTATTTTGGCCCTTTCCTCCATGCATCTCTCCTCTAGAGCAGTGATGTTTTGAGGCTGTTGTTGGGCAACACGGACTTTCAACTCCCTCTGCAGATTTTCTATGGGGTTGAGACCTGGAGACTGGCTAGGCCACTCCAGGACCTTGAAATGCTTCTTACGAAGCCACTCCTTTGTTGCCCTGGCTGTGTGTTTGGGATCATTGTCATGCTGAAAGACCCAGCCACGTCTCATCTTCAATACCCTCGCTGATGGAAGGAGATTTTCACTCAAAATCTCTCGATACATGGCCCCATTCATTCTTTCCTTTACACAGATCAGTCGTCTTGGTCCCTTTGCAGAAAAACAGCCCCGAGGCATGATATTTCCACCAACATGCTTCACACTGGGTATAGTGCAATTCAGTATTCTTTTTCCTCCAAACAAGAGAACCTGTGTTTCTACCAAAAAGTTCTATTTTGGTTTCATCTGACCATAACACATTCTCACCGTCCTCTTCTGGATCATCCAAATGCTCTCTAGCGAACCGCAGACGGGCCTGGACGTGTATTTTCTTCAGCAGGGGGACACGTCTGGCAGTGCAGGTTTTGAGTCCGTAGCGGCGCATTGTGTTACTGATAGTAGCCTTTGCTACTGTGGTCCCAGCTCTTTGTAGGTTATTCACTTGGTCCCCCTGTGTGGTCCTGGGATTTTTGCTCCTCGTTCTTGTTATCATTTTGACGCCACGGAGTGAAGAGGGAGTTGAAAGTCGGTGTTGCCCAACGACAGCCCCAAAACATCCCTTCTCTGGGCCAAAATACCAGCAACAGTGTGTAAAAAGCTTGTGAAGAGTTACAGAAAACGTTTGGCCTCCGTTATTGCCAACAAAGGGTACATAACAAAGTATTGAGATGAACTTTTGGTATAGACCAAATACTTATTTTACACCATGATTTGCAAATAAATTCTTTAAAAATCAAACAATGTGATTTTCTGGATGTTTTTTTTTTCCACATTCTGTCTCTCATGGTTGAGGTTTACCCATGTTGACAATTACAGGCCTCTCTAATATTTTCAAGTGGGTGAACTTGCATAATTAGTGGTTGACTAAATACTTATTTGCCCACTGTATATATATATATATATGTATATAATATAGATACAAACAAAGTAAAAACAGAAAAAAAATATTACTGCCTGCCTACATTTGCCCCCCTATGTAAACACACAATACACTTTTGCTTTAATAACAAACCAAATACATTTTAAAAAGGAAATACATCGAGTGTGTTTGTCAATCTCCAAACAACTGAATTAAAGTATTATAAGACTACGATGGCTATCCTTGGTGTTTAGGGTGTGTGTGAGAGTTTAAAAAAGATCCAGGCCACTTTCTTAATTTTGTTAGTTTTATATGTGCAATTAAAATACAGGATAAAGCAACCTGATAGACTCATTAACATCTTAAAATTGTGTGCATTCACATTATCTCCACATGGGTGATAGATTACATTTCAAAATTAATAAACACACACATTTTCAGTACCCTGCTGATTAAATATCATTTAACTTAGTATTTGTTGCAAATCAGCTGTGTTTGGCACACTGTCAGTGAGTGCCATTTATAATTGCCGTAGTTCCCCAAAAATTAAACGGTTGAGAATACTTTTTTACAGTGCTTTGTCTGATCAACTCCTGCATTGAGTCAGGCCACATTTCAGGGGCAAAATGGACTATACATGCTAAATTCACTTTAGTCCGTGATTTCAATCTGCCTCACACTTTGCATTAGCACACATGTCTTGGGGCTAATAGCTGCTCACACACGCTCATATGGTATTTTTCTTTACTGAAGTAATGGGTACTTGAAGAGAAGAGCAGACAGCAGCCGGCGTGGTTGACATGAATACACTTATTTTGTGATACTAATGCTGAATGTTGCATGAAAAGTCGCTAACAGATTAAAGGCCAACTTTTGAAAAAGAACATAGACATATTAGACAGATGAGCACACATTGTAGATTCTACAAGGACAACGCCAAGATTATGATGATAATACTTAGCAGGAAAAGCAGTACATCATTTTCAATTCAACCTACTTAGAAGCCACCAACTGTATGTTAAAAAAAAAAAAAAAAAAAAAAAAACCTTGAGTGAAGGAATTTAGTCCTCCCAGCGCAAACCGCACGGGGAGGCCGGCAACAGAACGGAAATGTGCTCCGCCGCTCGACGCCCCCGCGAGCCAGGCCAGGAGGAAGCTAAACTCCGCGCGTTCCTGTGTTAACCCTTTGCACACTGACTCCATGTTTCAAAAGCTTGAAGAACACTCGCCGAAAACAGGTTGACAATTTATTCGTCGACAATCGTCAAAAACAAGGCAAAAACAGACGACGGAGGGACAATTCTGGATCCAAAACAAGGCTACATGTTTCCGAGCAGAAGAAATCTGTCTTATCTCAGTGTCCAGTCTTTTTGAAGTCTTTGCTGACGCGGGTCTTGTCGAAGGCGTTTCTGGGCGTTGCTTTTGGGCCGCCCCCGCTGTGGCCGGTTTTGGGCGGCTTAGGTTCGTGCGCGGATTGGGACGCCCGCTATCAACTTTGCTGCCCAGGCTGGTTGTACTTGTTTTAGGACAAAGTGCTTTGTCCTTGGAGTTTGCTGGGAGAGCAGATTACCCGAGTTGAGTTCACTCTTGTGATAAGATGGCATTGTGTATCTCTTCTATTTCTTCTCATTAAACTATGGTGTGCTATTTATTTTATATTAGTAGTGTAGTCCTACCGTAAATATGAAAATGATACTATTTCCTGATTAATTATATTACGTGTGTTAGACTAATGCAAACAGTTAGATGGTGCCTACGAAAACATCATTTATTCTTACTGACAAGAAAAGCCAAGTGTCTCTGCTTTAGACTGACCAGTGTTTTAAGAGGACGCTCACCATTCTGGAGATGAAGCTAACAGCGAATGGTACGCTAACGCTGAGATACATTTAGCGTCTGATGATCACTCAGCACAGACCTTTAAAGGCTAAAGCAACATTGCATATTTTACTCTTCTTTGTCAACAATGACGATAATGAAAATATTTCCTCGACGAACAATTTTTAAGCGATGATGACGAGATAAAAATGTTGCTTGGGAGACTAGAACATGAAAAGAAGAATGGCAGTTTTCGTCTGACGAGATGAAGAAACAAAAATGCGACATCCTTACTGTCATATGTTCAAAATGTGTGATATTTTCATACTGTATTGTACATGGAGTACGTCAGCTTGGATCGTAACAGTGTTTGGGTCGTGTCACTCATGTGAGATGTGCTGCATTTTCCCTCCTCACCAGAGTTTAGGATGTATCTCAAACTAGGCTTCATTCCTTCTTGCTTGTTTGAAGACACAGTAAGATTTGTTTTCTTATCTTGGCTAGACAGAATATGCAATGTTGCTATAGCTTTTAAAGGTCCGTGCTGAGAGATCATCAGACCCTAAATGTAACTCCTAGCGTTAGCATCACATTCGTGCTCGTGTTAGCATTAGGTCCGGAATGGCAAGCGTCCTCTTAAAACACTATCCAGTCTAAAGCGGAGCCACTTGGCTTTTCAGGTCAGTAAGTCTAGATGATGTTAAATGCTCGGACATTTTCTTTAACATACAGATTGTGGCTTGTAGGTAGGTTTAATTGAAATAATGTATTTCTTTTCCTGCTGAGTCTATTATCACAACAAAGTTGGCATTGTCCTTAAAGATGATACAATATTTGCTCATCTGTCTATGTCCATTCGAAATTGCTGGACAAGTTTATTTTTGGTCTAAAACATTTGAATATTACAGACGAAAACATCAGACTATTGGGGAAGTGGTTGGACAGTTGAGGTTTGTAAGACAATACTGTATGATGAATCAATGCATCAATAAGTATGGTCTTGGTCTGGTGTTGGGTCTATTAAAGTCCATTTTTTTTTTTTTTTTTAAATCATTCTCAGTGATCAGTCGTGTAATATAAGCAACTAAATGCAAATGCAGAACAGTCCCTTAAAAAGGATCCATTGTTGGTTTTTCAAGTGGAGCTGCCAAAATTCAAATGAAATATATGAATGAAATAAGTAATAAAATAAAAATGACACTAAATACAAAAATAATAAGAATCAAAGATTAAAAATACATAGGGACATTCAGAACTAAATTAAATTATAAATAAAAATGATTTTAAAAACAATAAGATTGAAAAATTAAAAATACGAAAATGAATGTGAAAATTTATATAAAAGGAACTATATAGATTGAATTACATAGCAATCATATAAAAGCGCTTTGCTCTCATATTTATTTTTTTTCATGTTGAACATGCAGAGGGAAATGCTATTAAAATGAGGGGACGGTCCTAAGTGTGTTGAACTATTCTATTATGGGTCAATCGACATACAGGTGAAGCGGTCAACTAGGAAATTCCTGCCTGTACACGACCAAGTAAAACAAAATGTACAGAACTGATAACGAGCTAGTCATTACAAACTCCTTTGAGCAGCTAATGCCAGCTGTTGCAGAGCAATTGCAGTTAGTATTTGCAGTCAATTTTGGCAAATACCAGAAGCAAACAGTGCCCACGTTAACATCCGCATAGCATTAGGGTCGACATAACCAACCAATAGGCAAACAGATCAACCCAAGGCACACATAGGACCGCCCCCTCATTTGAATATACTCCATGTTCATTCATGCTGACAATGGAAAGAAAATAAGAGAGCAATGTGCTTTTATTGATCAATGGATGTTGAATTCAATTTATATATTTTTGCATTTCTTTCCAAATTATTTTTTGTGGTTTTAATTTGGGAATCTAGGGTGAGAAGCTTGGTCATCTGGGAGGGATTCTGTGTCAAGCGGGTACTCCTCTGCACTGGGAGGAACCAGATGAAGTGGCTCAGCTGGATCATCTGGATGCCTCCCTGGAGAGGTGTTCCGGGCATGTCGCACCGACGGGAAACCCCGGGGATGACCCAGGACACGCTGGAGAGCCTGTCTCTCTGCTGGCATGGGAACGCCTTGGGATGCCGCTGGAGGAGTTGGTTGAAGTGGCTGGGGAGAGGGATAGCTGGGTTTCCCGACTAAAGCTGCTGCCTCCGCGACCCGACCTCGGATTGAGCGGTAGATGATGGATGGATTTGGGAATTTTACTTTTCCATTTATACTGTATGTTTAATTTTTACATTGATTGATTTATTTCAATATTTATTTTTTAATCTTTGAATCATATTCATTTTTTTAATTTAGTCAATTTTATTTTCACTTTAAAAAAAAAATATATATATATATATATTTTTTTTTTTTTTAATGTGGTAGCTTTGGTCCTCCATGCAGGTTAGGTAAACTGTAAAGGTAAACACACATAACAGAAAATTACAGATTGTGCACCAAAATACATTTAATTTTTCCCATTTCTCATATCTGCAGTTGTGTGATTTTACTCTGACATCGTTTGTGTTCCAATAAAATCTATTATATTAAAGTTTTGACAGCTGGCATGCAAACTGATGAGGAAATAGTTGTAAGTTGGTAAAATGCCAGGGCAACCACTGACATTCTGCATTTCACATTTCCTTTCTCTGTGTGAAACCATTTGGTATAGACCATCTTAACCTCTGCTTCATTTTTTATGTGACATGAATGTCAAGTGGCCATCTCGATGCCTTTCTCTGGTGTTACTTTGTTAGTCGCCTTAGGTTCTGGATTCCTTTTTCATGCTTTTTATGGCTTCTGCATCTCTAACTTCAACATACACAAAGGACGATATTCTATTTCTGAAGTGGTGTATTCAAGCTAAGTTTGTATTACCGCTACTGAGGAACCAGGATTTCCTTTGTGAAAGCGATCTTATTTCCTTGTGCGCTTGTGTGAAAGCGAGATGACGAGACTGTGCGCAAAAGAGGTAGAGGAGGGGGGTAAATAAGAGGGGATGTAATAAAGTGGCGACACCCACAAAAATTCACTGCGTGCTGTAGCATCCAGCTGTTACTGGTTTCGTGAGGCTTGGTTGCCACAGCAACACAACCCTTCTCGCCTGCTCAAGGTCGTTCATCCAGCGCGGAACTGAGCATCATGCAGCACACACTGTAGGATGCTTGCTAGAAGAGGGAGGCAAAGATTAAACTGCTTCCAAGTGACCAATGGAAGGCTCTTCAGTGACATTGTGTTGGTGAACATTCACAGTTGGCTCCACCTCCCCCCACTGACACGCACTCTGTTATTTTTGTCAATAAAGCAACAAGCAGTGAGGAACCTCTTGGCTGTGTAGTCTCTGATAAAATATTTAGCTGGTCAGTTGAACAGAGACACTGGTTTGAAATTGTGGTTTTCCTTTGCTTTATACACATTTGCACCCGCTTTACTCCATCACTTTCTTCTTTCTTTCCTACCTTGGAGGTTTTCACAATCCCTGAGGGGGAGCTCCTTGTTTGCTGTCACTATTTCTGTTCATTTTTACAGGAATTACCACTGAATGTTAAATGCAGATTAGGTTGGAATTTTTTTTTCTCAGATATTTTCGGCTCTATGTACACATAGCAGGGTGTTTGGCAAAGAGAAAAACTTTTTCTATGGTTTGACCTGTCATCCTCATGCACACGCACACTTAAACGAGGGTTCTTAAAAACTGCGCCCAAAGGTAAGATGTGCGAATTGTGCGTTTGTACCACCATCATGTGGACCCGATAACCGTAGATTCAATTGTGGAATTGTCACTGTCTACGACAAACTTGTCGCTACGTCACACATTAGACCAATCTTCACGTTTGGAGTAAATTAGACAGGTGCTTCTTTGCTTTAATTTATTTACAAGCTCTTGCAGTGCTTCATATCGAAGAACACACGCGAAGGATGGGGGTATTATGAACAATTATTTTTCGCGCATTGTTATGAATGTATTTAAAAATGAAAAATGTGGTTGGCTGTGGAAGCTTTTTTTTTCTACAAATGTGCTGGTGTGGACGTAATTATTTTTCCCGACATATTATGGCAGGATCCTCGGTTTTAAAAAAGCCTGCTAGGTGTAGACATGCCTCAGAGTGGGGAAATTTAAACTCAGGGCTTCAGACTAACATTTTTCACGAGGAGCACGTGTCGCTGTCGCTTGCCGCTGCAGTCGCATCGCGCCCCATGTGTTGGCTTTCAGCTCAATGGCGAGGACTTTCACATTTTGCCATCACTCATTGCCTCCTGTGTGTCGAGCCCCTGAGTCGTACTTATCCCCCCCCCCCATTGGTTTGCTTTGAAACACTACTGGCGGGTTTGTTGGAAGAAAGCAGTCACTTATTGTCCTTTTCGCCATTGTTCGCAAGTGCTGTGAAGTTTTCCCGTTACCCCAATTATAATCCGCTCCACACATCGCCCACCCACACCTTATTTTTCTTCTGTTGTATTTTCCCTTGCAACCAGCTCGTTACATTTCAGCCAACTAGTGGATTTAACCATAAAGGAGTTTGTCAGCAACAACAACAACAAAAACCTGCAATATTACTGGTTGGCATATGCGAGTAGATGAAAAAAAAACTTGCACAGGCTCTAATATTAGTTGCAAAATGCAACCATTTGGTTACAGTCTGGAGTCCTGTAAATAACCTTTTAGTGAGCTACTTCTGGTGGACTGATTATATAAAGGGCTACCAGTGTGATACTAATTGATTTAAAATACTTTCTTACTCCATTCATGCTCCAACAATGCCCTGATGAGTACACAGAGCCCTGACGTTTTGACTGAGACTGCCCCAAAATTCCCCTTTTCTGACCTTCAGTAGATAGTTTTTGGATCTACCACCCTGGGCAAACACGCGCCTGTGCAAATATGCCCCTGTCCCCGCAGTAGCAGAGGTGTTTCACCAGACCTCTCCCTTGTCTCTGCTTGGCAAAAACACTTTCCTAACCCACTTAAGACTTGCTATGAACTATTTTCACGTTTCTAGAACTGATTTGATGGGCCAAACACTTGTTGCATTATGTTCGTACTCATACAAGCATGCGCGCCAGGCACGAGCTCAGCACAGGCTGCAGTTACGCTTTAAGTCACGAGTTAAAAAGTGAAAAACTCTGTATAGTGCCTTAAAATGATCTTTTATAATATGTTATAAATAACACTGAGGAACACAATGTTTGTTGTTTTGGTCTGACAATTGTCTTTGAAGGAGCATTATGAAAGATTTGCACTTCAAATATTCGTTAAATGGCCCCAATATTTCAATACACATGAATGAATAGACGATTTGCGACCTCAAAAGTTATTTTTACTCTGTGTTTACAACGGATGTACCACTCTCCACCCTCCAATTGCAAGGTCAGTTTTTAGTCTTCGTCCAGTTGCCACAGCTATGTAGGCTACATAAACTAAGGTTGCTACCACACTCACTGTCCAAATTAACAATGTCTGCAACTTTCACCTTCCAAACCACTTATCTTCGCAATAGAGCAAAAAATCGTTCTGAATGTCAAATAAGTCATGGCAAATTCAGTAACAAAACAATGATATGCGTCGGAGATACCTTCGAAAAAGGAGACAACTAATAAGGGCGGAAAAATTGACGATGGACGTCAGTTTTACTTCTTTAAAGGTGATGTACTTTGAGTTTTCCTATATTACTTTACTGAATGGTGAATTGACAATAGAAATTGAATTGAATTGCATTGAATCATTGTTTCAGTGCCATTGACGGCAGTAGACGTCATATCCATTTTGACTGAGATGTCTGCCAGCAATCATTCAACTCTCCCAGTCATAATGGATTGGATGTTCATCACAGTCTTTGGCAGCCAATATGTTGATTTATGAAATAACATTAAAGCCATTAGAACTACAGGTCGACCAATATATCGGGCTGATATATGGATTTTTTATGGGGCTGTCCCAAACGACTAATTTCCTCCCGATAAGTCAGCCGACTATTTTTCAATTAGTCGACTAATCTAATACATATATATATATATATTTTTTTTTTTTACTACTTTATTAATGAAATTTTTGTTGAAGCTTATTAATTTACCAAAAACATTTTGGAACACCTAAATTCTTTATTAACGTATAAATAAAATAAATATCAATAATAAATCACAAACAATGACGTCAAATGCTGCTGGCATTAACTAGTGCAAAAAAAAATGTAAACGGAAACACTGAGACTTCACGTGTTTAACAGGAGTCAAAAGAATTCTTACTCTTTTTGTGGTATGTCATTGTCTATATTGTTCTAAATGTTAAAATGAATTGGAGTGTCGCTGACAACCATTTTCAGAATACTTTGTGTGATTTCAGATGCTTTTTCTGGTGTGCATTCCACATTTTGGGGGGAGGGGAAAAACTGTTCAACTTTTGTTTGTTTTAACCTGAAAATACATAAAGTAGAGGGCACACTGAAATATTACCACAATTAATTTGAACGAGAGGCACACATACTCAAAAAGTAACTAACATTATTGCAGTCATGGATTACAGTAAGCAGGCCAGTGCTGTTTCCATATATATTTTTATTATGTATATATACATGATATATGTATATTTTTTCCCCAAGTGGGAGCTTCCATAATCCTAATAAATTTAATAATAATAAAAATATATATATATATATAATTATATAATATATATATTATTTTATTAAATAAAAATGCACGTTGATACGACGCACATAAAGGTAACCTCAATTTAAAAAAAACATTGTTAGAAAGGTGTATGGACTTACAATCCGCTAGCTTGTTGTTTCTTGTTGTCTTCGAAAAAATACTTTGGTGACAGCGCTTTAAGTGTTCGTTCATAACCGACGTGCTACCGTGGTATGCGAGCTCAGCTTAGCAAAGAGTAGACACAGTGGCACCCTCCATATTTTCCTTGAAATAATTCCAGGCTCTGGCTATTCTGGTCTGCTTTTTTGGCTTTATGCCTGCCCTTTTTGGTAATTGGCCGTGTATTCAACTCCTCGCCGTACTGAGGAGTGAACCGGCGATTCAGTTGGCTCGTTGTCGTCGGTTCGACCGATTTCCTCCTCAGGCGGCGGCCTGCATAAAACGCCGAGTGGCGTCGGATGGCTCTTTATGGATACTTTTATTGACCAAAACAAAAACGTGGGGGATGCAGCAACTGAACTCCGCGCTACCCGCACACTTTCCCAACTCACCGATCTCGCTCCCTCTCTCGCCCACTTTCTTCCTCTTTGCCCAATCTGACAATGCCGGTTACATTGAAATAACCCCTTGGGGGTGCCAGTAACAACCACTTGCGTCGCGAGTGCCCGCCATTCTAAACTTTATCCGCATGTAATTTTTTTTTTTAAGCAGTCATTACCCGTCGACGGTATGTTTTGCCCGTCGACGCATTTATGTCATCGATGATGTCGATTTTGATCAGGCATCTGTGTGGGCAACTGTGACAGCCGCTGACTGACTGTAAAGCCTGAGTTATACTCCCGCGTTGCGGTGACGGCGTAGCGACTACGGCGTCATTCGACATTCGATAGTTCTGCGGTGAGGGAACGCGTTGCTCTGTAATTCACCTCCAAGCCACTAGAGGGATGTGGCGTTATGTTTGTACGGTTTTGGGGCATGCTTGTTTACTTCCGCTAGTCGGAGAAAAAATAAACAATGCAAGATGGAAGTCTTGAAAGTAAATATTCTGCTCATCAACACTGAATAAATATTGAACATACAAATGTTGACGGGCAGGCGACGCAGAAGACGGTTTCGAGGCGGTCTGGCCGACCTTTTGATGCCGCACAGAGAGAGACCCTCGTCAGAGAGACTCGGGTGGAGAGAGCTAGCTGTGGCGGCTAGCTTCAAACTGGCGTCGAGCACTGCGTTCAAGGTCTGCAAAGCCCTCCAGCCTGATTTGTTTGCCGTGTCCTACAACCAGCCAGTGGGAAGCCATAGCAGATTTCTGGCATCTAGGGAACTTCCCAAACTGCGTTGGGAGGCTTGATTTTAAGGTTATCATAAAAAGCACCGAGGCCCTCTCAATCAGTGATGATGTATTGTGTGTGTGAACTGTCTGTTATTGAAAATTAAAGATCAAAACAACTCTTTTGACACCAGATCTGTGCTTTATTCTTCATATACTTGAAACATATGTACACAGTAAATGATGAAGTGCACCAACCAAAAATAAGACAAAGTGATAAAAAGTTGGCAGTTTTTGGCCGACTGTGTCACCGCTTCGTGTGGCCATTCGATTCCGACCACCCACGTCTGGGTGGTTCTTCCATTTATTTATTTTTTCGATCGCCGACCTTGCCATTTGGCAGTCACAATAATAATTTCTTGACGAGACTTGCTCTTCGATGATACTCCCGTCGGCTTGGTGCATTTTTGCGTGTAGAAAATAATGTTTGATTCTATTCTACAATGGCGGTGTTTTCGCCCGGAAACAACAGTCTGAGCGGACCAATCACAGTCCGTTTTCGCTACGTGTACGCGTCTACGCGACGCGAAGGTTACAAAAATCGAGAGGTGCGCGTCAGGCTACGGCGTAGGGTCGTAACTCGATTCTTCCTTGACGGCGTAGGTCTGACGCAGAAGTATAACTCGGCCTTAAGACCCCAGAAGGACCCTGTAGCAGCTTAAAGGCAGGCTGTTTTGTAAATATTGTAAGATCTTTTTTTTTTTTTAATCTTTCATGAGAGAAAATGCAATGTCGTGTTTGGCCTTTTAAGGTTTTTAGTCAGTGATCCTTACACTCTAAATGTATCATGTACAGTTAGCATTAGCTTAAGCATGGCAAGCATCCTGTTAAATTTGAAGCTGTTGAAGCTATATTTTAAAAATTGCCTGAGAAGACAGAGGTGATCATTTTTGGGCCAAAAAAGGAAAGGTCAAAGATAAGCAGGCAACTTAGCACAATATCACTTACAGCTCCAAATCAAGTCAGAAACCTTGGCGTAATTATTGACTCAGACCTAAAATTTGATAGCCATCTAAAGTCCGTCACTAAATCTGCTTATTACCACCTAAAAAATATAACCAGAATTAAGGGGCTTCTGACTCAACAAGACATGGAAAAACTTATGCATGCATTCATTTTCAGCAAATTGGACTATGGCTACGGTATATTTACGGGTCTTGATAAAAAATCAGTCAGGAAGCTGCAGCTAGTACAGAATGCTGCAGCCAGAGTCCTCACAAATACAAGGAAGCTGGACCACATTACACCGGTTTTGAAATCGCTACACTGGCTTCCAGTGAGTCAAAGGATAGACTATAAAATACTACTGCTTGTCTACAAAATACTTAATGGCCTTGGACCAAAATACATGCTTGATTTATTAGATACCTATGAGACATCTAGACCCCTAAGGTTGTCTGTTCTCCTGCATGTTCCAAGAACAAGAACCAAGCAGGGTGAGGCAGCATTTAGTTATTATGCTCCTCACCTCTGGAACAAGTTACCTGAACGTCTGAAGTATGCTCAAACTGTTAGCTCTTTTAAATCAGGGCTAAAAACGCTTTTGTTTAGTACTGCATATCCATAACTGTCTATATATTTCAATCTACTTGCTTTCTATTCCTCTTGTGCTTATCTCCATTGCTGATTTCAATTATTATTAGTAGTAGTAGTTTTTGTTTTATTTTTATTTATGTATTTTTATTCTATTTGTGATTAAATGCAATTTTTATGTATAATTTTATTTCCGATATTGATTGTCTTGGTTTTTACGTTGTATTGATTTAAATATGATTTTTATGATCTTCATGTGATGTAAAGCACTTTGAATTGCCTTGTGTTGAATTGTGCTATAGACCCTACTCACATGACGTCACAACCACGCCTCTACGCCATATTGTCCGTCTACTCATCGTGTTGATGCATTACCGCTACGTAAATTCCTCCTATTATGGCGTGTTTTTCTGCTCGTCAACATTAATAATCAAAATGGTGAAGGCGTGTGTGGCGGTTGGTTGCAATAACAGAGAAGATAGACGGAGAGACTTGAAGTTCTACCGTATTCCGAGAGACCCGGAGAGGAGAGCGAGATGGACTGCTGCAATTCGACGAGAAAACTGGGCTCCAGACGATTACCACAGATTATGTAGTAGTCATTTTATATCTGGTAAGATGCATTTAATATATATTTAGAGGGTTTTGGGCTGACAACCACAATTAAGATCATTGCGAGGCTAATCGCCGACAACATACAGTTTCAAATTCAAGATGCTTATTTCTTCCACCATCATTACATTTTGAATAATATTTAGCTGGTACCAAGTGAAAGAAGCTGGCCTCGTCTACGGATCATCAGTTGAACAGGTGTGTCCAAACCTTTTGCAAAGGGGGCCAGATTTGGTGTGGTAAAAATGCAGGGGGCTAACTTGGCTGATTTACATAGAACAATATATTTAAACAAATTTTAGCAAGCCCTTCTGTGTGTCACATTTGCTTTTTTGTTAATTTTAATTCATAATTTCAACAGTCTCGTCTTTGTGGCTTTCTCTTTCGACACTCGGACTCTTGCGAAATACTGCTGCTGTGAAAAAATAAACTGGCTTCAAGTTGCTATAATTTCTCGCTGCGTATCTTCTCTGTAATGTTGTCGTACATGTCAGCGTGTCTTGTTTAGTAATATTGTGTCACATCGAACTCTTTGAAAACAGCGACTGTCTCTTTGCAAATGAGGCAGACACAGTTGTTGCGTGTTTTATTGAAGAAATAGTCCAATATCCACCTATCCTTGAAGCGTCGGCCATCGCAGTCAACTTTTTTTTTTAATTGATTGCCGCCATTTTAGAAATCACACAGGGTAATGTTGCTTAGAGTGCTGCTCTTAAAGTTTTTCAAACTTTCGTGAGAATAGGCTGATTTTGTGTAGACAAGATAGTTGTAGATATCAGGGTAGCAGATGTCAGGCAGAGGGGGCGAAGACAGCGGGTCGAAAAATATCGATTTAGGCATCAAATATGGATCTGACGAAAGGATAGACTGAAGCTTTTCCACATAACGCCTTTTATGCAACGCATCCAATGAGTTTACAGCGTCTGAAAGCACCGGGGCTTCCATGAATTGCTCTATAAACTGAACAACTAATTGAAACCATTGAGAATAGGGCTAAACAGAGACGGACAATATGGCGGCCGGATACAGCGACACATCATTCTGTGACGTTGGTGAGTAGGGTCTATATAAATAAATTTGCCTTGCCTTGCCTTTCATAATCTATGTGCTTTAAAAAAAAGTAAAAAAAAAAAAAAAATCAGCTTAGACAATTGCCTTTGGATATCGGCAATTGGCTGAAAAGTATTTTAGATATCAGTATCGGCATTTGAAACTCCCATATCGGTCGACTTCTAATTAAACATGAGGAAGGTTGTTGATCTGTTTCCTTAGTTTCAGTGTTGGAAGTGGTAACATGTTTGTAGTTAGTGTTTCGTTAATGTAAAAACAGTTTATTTTTAAAGCAACCCTGCTTCGTCTATCACCGTCAACAGCAGCCAATGAGTTAAGCGAATGGTCATCATACATGTCAACGCTTGGGTGAAGTGTTAAAGGGTTACACGGATAGAAAGACATAGTTTTAAAAGATAAGTGTTAGGACAAGTTATCATAATTTCATATTAAAACCTCTCTAAATGGTTTCGTTTTAATAAAATTTTAACTAGTAGTTCGCCATTTTTGTTGATGTCGCAGGGCGGTGACATCACATGGACACGCTTTCACGATGTCACACTCGAACTACATTAACATGTCCTCGGTGCTGCCCTTCCGATTTGAACCCGACTGGAACATTAATGTGAAGGACAGCAAAAGGGATGAGCCGAGTAGCGTTTATGTGTCAAGTTCACTAGTGACAGCACTACCCTGCTTTAGTGACGAGACTAGGAGTGTTTCATTTCAAAAACTGCTTGCAGATCTTCACGGTAAACTATTGTGTGATTAAACTTATTCCAATATTATTATGGAGATAGTTAGCATCCAGAGCTGCCGTGTGCTTTACATATGATTAGGTTAGGGTATACAGTGAAACACAGCAGTTTTATTTTTGCTGATAGCCAGGGGCTGAGCATCACAACACGCGAAAACGTTTGCCTCTACCGAGATGTCTAATGGCGTCCAATGACGTCCTACCTTGTTTTTGTCACGTAAAAGCAGATGTCCAGATTGTTGATCATCCTGCCGGTTGCACGACATGTAAAACGAATTGATGTATTAATGCCCAGCAGATTATAATGATGCCTTATTTTGCACATTGAGATCTAAGAGGCAAAGAAAGTGGACACAGGCGTTTATTGGACGCTGTTTATTGGCATACGCTTCGGCAAATCCTTCCCAACAAACATAAGCATATAATAGTGAAAATACAGCTAAAATATTATTCATATCGCTCAAAAAAAAAAAATGTTCACAAAAAGAAAACGATTCAATCTGTATCAATGAGGCCAATTCTCACACAGTTAAACAACAATGCAAAGCGAGCTGGCATTCAGAATCAAGATATGCAAAATACATATAAAACTTACTAAGACTTTGGTAAAACTATAAACATTTTAGCAACTCGTGTAGCTCAACAAATACACTGGATGGCAATATTTAGTCACAATATACAAGCTATGATGCTGGGAGCCATTATCAGGAGTCTTGTACATTGTGAAGTCCACACTCAAATGAACGTAAGGTACAATCAACCTGGAAACTACAGTCGAGGGACAAAACACACTAGTTGGCTTGATCTCTAATTAATTTAAAACTCTCCATTGACACCTTGTGGTGTATTTTAATCACTACCTTAGATAGTTAGAGTGACACTGTGGAAGTAGGTCAGGGAGCGTATGTGACGTCACCTTCTGCAAGGTCAACAACAATGGCGAGCTATTAGTTATTTTTTTAATTTAAAATTATAGAAATTTTATTAAAACGAAAACATTAAGAGGGGTTTTAATATCGAATTATTATAACTTGTACTAACATTTATCTTTTAAGAACTACATGTTTTTCTTAACCCTAACAACTAAAAAAAAGTCCCCATGTAGCTTGGAACTAAAACACAAGCAGAACTATTGAAAGGGTCTGAGGTTTTACATTTCTCCTTGCTTTAAGCTAATTGACACTTGTTTAATAGGTTCTTTACGGACGGAGGTGTGTGGCTTAAAGAATGGTCGCTTTGTGTTTTTACGCATTTTTTCATTGTAAAATATCCAGACCGAGTCTATGCCTTTTAGCTGTCCTTTAAGTGCCCACTGACATACACACACACACACGCACACATTTACAGGGCAGAAGTTGAGATAAATGTTACCAGATGCAGCCTAGTGAGGCAGCGGTTTCAACTCTGTCTGAACCCGTCTGTTACGTGACCACCACCTCAACTCGGTTCACCCCCTGTCCTGCCTTCCTCTCTGGTGCCACTCCGCCGCTATTGCTCTGCTCTACGTACGCACGCACACGCACAACCTCACCTTCCATCAGCTCCTCTCTCCAGTGTCAGCAGCATCACTCATTTCAGCGTAGCCTGATAGCACCTCCAAGGTCCGCTGCACCCACCTCGTCACCATGATTTGGAGCAGCATCCTGGGCCAAGTGAATATCATCCAAGTGAATAGAACTTCGCTTCCTTTCCCAGGTCACAGAGTTTGTGTTGGGATATCAAAGATAAAATAATGGCATGAAGGCCATCTGGCGAGTGTGGGTGACTTAATGAATACAAAGAATTTCTGATTATCAGCTCTTTTTGTCTATCTTTTCAACCTGGAACATAGTAAACCATACAAAGGCAGAACAGAATGTGATGAAGATTAGCTAACAAAATTGATCTTTTTGTAACCGCTGTTAGAGAGTTGATAGTGGACTTACCAATAGTGGTGTGACAGTATAGCAAAAAGGTGATATAGCGAGATGAGGGTATTGAGATGCTCCCGCGAAGAATCGATATATAATTTTTTTTAAAGTGTCACTGTCACCAACAGGTTGCTACCCACATCTTCCACCAGAATAGTGTATATGTCTAATACCTAATTGGCTGCCTTTGACGGTTCTAAACGTCCAGTTCATTTTGACAATTAAAATTAGACATTTCCCAGACCCGGTCACGAAAACCGGGCCGATCAGGCCATTTTTCTGAGGATAGGAATCCGGTGAAAAGGATGTGAATTTTGATTTTTTTTTTTTTTTTTTTTTTTTAATTAAGCGCTAAAAAGTAACAAAATAATCCAGAAATACAACAACATTGCCAGAAGAAAAAAATATACATGTTTTATATTCTGCAACACTCCCAGAAAAAGCGTAGGAGGAAGTACTGTAAACACTACAGTAGTGTAACATGTTTGGAACTGTTGTTCAAATAAATTAAAATAAAAAAAATTTGGGGTTTTCGTTAGGGACTCTTTTTCGACAGATTTTCAAAATGAGGCGACTCGGACTAATATGCGATTGGGACATCCCTAGTCAAAATGGATTGGACGTTCAGCGCCGTCAACGGCACTCTAACATGGCCAGTTCCCGGTTTTGGGGGCATTTACATTTACATATCGTGAGATAATCATTATCGTTAGCCTTGTATCGCATAGCATATCGTACCGTGATCTACCCAGAAGTACCCACCCCTACTCACGAGTAAAGGCAATGCTTTGCAATTTTTGAAAAAAAAATTCCTTTGCCAGGATGTGACATACATGTCACTGAGTAGATTTTCACATGACGCGCAGACAAGGCAGTGGATTAGGCTTTCACCAAAGTGCTGAATTGCACAGTATGTAAGAGGACACAGCACTGTTACTATCTTACATGAAGTATGCAAGTCTGTCACTCTGGCAAATAGAACAAAGCATAGGGAGCAAATTTTGTCAGCTCCGTTTTCCATTACCAGCCCACCATACCCCCTTCTATTTCTCACAACATAGTTGTTAGTCCTATGAGATCAGGGACATAATCAACAACGGTGACAGGCTCTTTGAAGAGAAAGGGGGACAGAATATTAATATTGATTTGTATGCAATATGAGAAAAAGATGCAGTGATTTTGTCCTCCAGGGTCTTTTTAACAGCCATTGTTTGTGTTTCTCAAAGTGATAAATCCATGTTGGACCTACATCTATCAACTGTGTCTGTTAGTCTGGCTGTCTGAGTATCTCATCTAGTCTGAAAAAATGTCATCCATCAATAGATGCTTCTGATTGTCGGTGACAAGAATAGGCGACCCATATTTCAAATTTACATGGAATTTTCGTTTTTATTTCCCCAACAGTTGCATTTTCTATTATATTGCTCTGTGGTCAATTAGTTTAGTTTATTCACATCATCTATGGAATACAATACAGTACAGGTACATATACATCAAATATTATTTACACACACAGATGTGTGGGGTCACCCCAAGGAAGATCTTGATACCGTAATTTCCCGTATATAAGGCGCACCCGTGTATAATGCGCACCCAAATTTACTTGTAAAATCTAGGGAAAATTATTGTACCTGTTTATACCGCGCACCCTAATTTTAGCACCAATAAATAGAAGACTACAAGAAAACAGAGCTCATGTACAGATACAGAAATGTCATTTTACTGACTGGTGAAACACAGCACAAGCATAGCACATTGGTAGGTCAATGTAGTTTATTACCATAAACTGACAATATTTACGGTAATAATATGATTTGACAAGTTCTCCAACTTACCAGAATCTAGGAGAAAACAAAACAGATGTGACTTTTCTTTTAAAGGCTGCTGTATAACTTGCTCGTTTCATCATGATGAATAAATGTTTCTTCCATGGATTGATACGGTAAAATGAAAGTGAGAACGTTTAAGTCGGAAATCCGCGAGAGCTCATCGCTGTCAGCACGACAGTAACAATAGGAACTATTGTTATTTGGGTTTGAGTTTCCCGAGAAAAGGATATAGTTGACGGACACAGGAAGTCTGTGTGCTTACGTTTGTTATGGTCCGAGTTGCGGAGCTGCAATAAATGTTGACTCAAATGAGTTCAAGAAACTAAATTTTGTGCTTTATGAAGAGTGGGGAAAAAAAGCAGAATTTAACACAGACGAAATCATTCGGCCGATTAGAGTGAAGTATTACTGAAACAAAATGGTGACGTCACGTACCGTAATGGTCGTCAACGGGTCGCCG
This sequence comes from Corythoichthys intestinalis, assembly GCF_030265065.1. Taxonomy (NCBI): domain Eukaryota; kingdom Metazoa; phylum Chordata; class Actinopteri; order Syngnathiformes; family Syngnathidae; genus Corythoichthys; species Corythoichthys intestinalis. The sequence goes on from NC_080396.1 coordinate 67,647,078, forward strand.
CATACGTTTCTTCAACACAACGTGGCCGTGTCAATAAAAAAAAAAATCGGTTTATATACAGTATATATGTAATTTATATATATTTCTGTCTCCATCCATGTACCCGTTTATAATGCGCACCATGATTTTACAAGTTGATTTTGGGGAAAACAGTGCGCGTTATATTCGGGAAATTACGGTAGTCCACTTTCCACAAATATTAGATATTGGCCAGATATCCCTTTAACGTGGATAACATGAAAACTGATAATTATGGTTTCATAAATAAGAATTAATACTTGAAACAATATGATCAGTGGTACCCCGACATACGATTGCATCGACATACAATCCTTTTGAATCCAACGTAAAATTTGACCCATCATTTGTCTCGACATATGACGACATGCTCGAGATACGATGATTTATTACAGTGTCGCAAGTTCGTTTTCCCGCAAGATGGAAAAGAAGGTTGGTGCAGTTGATGAAACAAGGAAAAAGGTGGTTTATCATTGAAATTAAGAAGAAAATGATAGAAAAATATGGTCGTGGTGTGAGTGTGAGTGAACTGGCTCGTAAATACAGCACCCCCCCCCCCCCCCCCCCGTACTTACCTACATGTCTGCTGTCACCTCCCTCCGACCTACGTTTGCCAGTAAGTTAAGGTGACAAAAAAAAAAAAAACGCTTTTGTTATTTCTTATTCTTTCATAATTTGATTCACATGTGTCTTATTGAATGCATTTGTTAAATTACACAGAACACTGCTCACCGTATCCGCATTCACCCGCCTCTCACCATCAGCCTCACCTCTCCCTCGCAGGTATTTCGAGAATTATTATACAACACATTAAACATATATTGCTAGGAGTTGATTTTGTACGATGTACAATAACAACAAATTACATTTTTTCTTAATTCCATTCCAAACCAATGGTCCTCTCCACACAAAAGTAAAGCTTGTAAATTTTAGACTGAACCCCAAAGTTATTAGATTTTTATTCCTGTCGGTATATTTGTATATCATGTGTCTAGCAGCGGAGGTTGGGATGGAATCATCGTTTCTGTTCATTATGAAGTACAGCCCACTCACTCATGTTTTATGTAACATTCAGAGGTAGGTAGCGCAGACAAAGATTTTACTCAAGAGTAGAGTTACTTAAAAAATAACTCAATTACTCAATTTCTTTAAGTAAAAAAAGTATTACTTGAGTATTCTTTTCACCGAATGAGGAATTGCTTACAATGTCAGATTTTTTTCTTTTTTTAACATTGGTATTTTTTTGGGGGGGCACAACGTCATCCATGTAAACTGTCATTATTATACAGTACTATAACCTACTTCATACCCAAATTTGGCCCGAAAAAAGTCCTCACATTTCAACTCAAAAAATCAATGGAAATGAAGCATCACTAGTCCAAAAAGCATGAGTGCCCTCAAGTGGAAAAAAACATTAACATTAAATTAAAATGATAATTTCTCCGGTTTTCCGTGGTCTATCGTGCTAAATGTAAACGTCGAGAGAGGTTGAAATCCACACTATCGAATAATGTTACCGCTCTATGTGAAATAGTTTATTTTTTACACCCCTCTAAATACAACACGTGATTGAACAGGCTGGCATGATCATAAGACTTCCAACTGCATGCTTGTGTGTGGTCATGTGACTGTTGTTACGTCTGATTGGTATAATGGAGTCATGTGATTAATGTTGCGATGGCTCATTGGTGAAACTGGTAGAGCCATTGTGGGCATCTTTGGCAAAATAAAAGTTAATTCTAATATGCTGAAGAGGAAAATTTTAAGGAGTCTAGTGTAGCCCAAAGTAGTGGTGTAAGAGTAGCATTTCCTCTTTACAAATCTACTCAAATAAAAGTAAAAAGTATGGCATGGTAAACCTACTCCTGGAAGTACATTTTTCTTAAAAGGTTACCCAAGTAAATGTAAAACAGTAAATGTAAACTGTGACTACCCACCTCTAGTAACATTAAAAGTTTTAAAAGGCCTTACGACAATCTCTATTACTATCCAGGAATGCAAAATATATTTGTCTTAAGACCACTCAACATTGTCTGTCTAAATTAATAAATTGAATAGAACTGAAAAAACTTCTTAGTCAGAGTTTAACAAAAATAAATAAAAATAGAGCCTTCCTTCAGGTTAAACACTAACTGCTTTTGTCCACAAGCAAAGCCAAACTCAACAAAAAATGAAAACATTTTACCTCGATTATGATATAATGTATAATTATCTGCAGAAAATGTCTGCATAGGCTGCAAATACAAATATTGTTAAATAAATATTGTAGAAAATAAATTAATAAATTTAAATAAATGCAAGTCCTCAGTAGGGATGGGCATCGAGCATCGATATGATCCAGTTCTAACACTCTGATGTTCCCGGAACCGTTCGAATTTTAAACATTTCGATTCCATGTTTCGAAGCCCTGACTGCGGAGCGAAAAAAATTGCTGCCGAAAACCACGAGGAAGCCACAAGAAGCGTGTGTTTGTGCATTGCAACTTGATTACCCCCATGGACACAGTGTGGCGGAGCTCAAAAGTTTGTCTCAACTTTACCAAAAAAAAAAAAGACCAGTCAGCTCAGTGCAACATTTGCAACACAACTATATCATGCAAAGGTGGCTGCACGTGCAATGTGATTAAACACCTCCGGCTTCATGGAATACAAGTGCTGAGTGCCAAGTGCAGAGCTGAGTGCCACGTATTTGACATGCTGCGGCGATGTTCTGACAAATTTTGCACCCCACGAATGCAGTGGTTCCAAAGTAAACACTACAAACTTTCTTTGAAGAAACCAATATTTACTTAGGTTTGATCATGAACGGACATGTAGAAAAGTTCTCCTCAGACACATCCAGCCATGTTCACTGCACACTGCTCTCTAACTGTTAATGTCTTCACCGTGTCGTTAAGCATTAATTTCCGCCATATTCGTGTTGCACATGTGTGTTTATGGTATAACTTGTTTATTTTGCACCTTTGGATAACATTGAGAGTCCAGCTGAATGTAAAAGACCGCTACAACAGCTTCGGTTGCAAATTCTGATGAGGGTACAAAATTTCTCAGAACACCGGTCCTCTAATTATTTAGAACGAGGTAAGTAAAACAATAAATTACGTCTGTCTTCTGCTGTCCCCGCGACCCGAACCCAGACTAAGCAGTAGATGATGAATGGATGAATGGAATAGTACGAGAATAAGTTGTATTATTACGTCGGGCTACGGTAGATATCACATGTATAGAGAACTAGATGGGAAATGACAGACTCCCCAGCGTTAGTAAACAGCCGGCATCTTAAAGCAGTAGACAGTCTGTGTAGTCAGTCAGTCTATACGTATAGCCTATATAAGAAGCTACGTACTTTACATAGCGCATGGCGGCCTCCGGTAAAATGAACAGTATTTAAAGATCAATAGAAAAATTTATACTAATGCTTTGTCGTAGCTCCCAGCTAAGGTACATATATGGCAAAAGAATATGTGTAAATGTTTTTTTTCCGTGAGCTTTTGAAAAATAAACTTATAATCTTTGTGAAAGTTCACTCATGTGGAAACTTCAGATTCTAGTTCAAAGACTGTTATTTATACACAAGTTAAAAATCGCCCTGTGAGAGGTTCATATAATTTAAAAAATCATCGAGAAGTTAAGACATTAATAATTAATTAATCGAAACGTGAAATCTGAACTGGAACCAGAATCGTTCAATTTCAAACGATGCCCAACCCTAGTCATCAGCCAATCAAACGTGCATTTGAGGGGAAAAATGAACCAGCACATTCAACAAGTGAAAAGAGTAAATGTAAGACTGAACATCATGAAAATAATTCACTTAATGATGATAGGGTCAATTCTATCCCTACAACATATGAGAAGACAATGTAAATTACCTATATAACTGAACTCATTAAACAATGAAATAAGGTTGCTTAAAAGTTGGTGGAGACAATTTTAGCAGCCTGAAAAGTTGGTAGTGTTATGTCCCTAATGTCCCTATGCAAACCTACTCCCTTGCTTTATAATCATAGCCACATATTTATTAGCATTATTCTTGGTATCTTCTCATCAGTTTGAGGGGTTGTTTCATCACAGACATTTACAGCACTTATGTTTACGCCACGCTTGTTTGGCAGAATTTTATTAAGTTGTCTTTTGAATGCTTACAAGATTATATTTTGTAAAAATGTGGTAATTGTGGTTTTAGGAGGTGGATTAGGTCACTTTCTAGGGCGAGTTATGCTTCTGCGGCAGACCTGCACCGTCAAGGCAGACCCGATTTATGACCCTCCATTGTAGCCTTTCGTGCACTTAAAGAAAATCTTGACTTGTTCGGCGTCAGCGCATGGTGACGTGGCGCAGATGGACTGTGATTGGTCCGCTCAGACTATTTTCTTCGTTTCAGCGCAAAATCACCGCCATTTTCAAACATTGTTTTGCTACAGGCAAAAATGGACCAAGCCGACAGGAGTATCATCGAAGAGCAAGTCTCATCAAGACATTATAAAGACTGCCAAATGGCAAAGTCAGCGATTGCATAAAAAAATGAAAGAACCACCGAGACAAGTATATGTGTGTTCGGAAGCGAATGGCCACCCGAAGCGGTGTCCCAGTCGGCCAAAAAATGCCAGCTTTTTATCACTTTGTCATATTTTTGGTTGGCGCACTTCATTATTTATTGTGTTGATATGTTTGCTGTGAGTCTGTGTCTAATTTACATGTCACATTTCAAGTACATAAAGAATAAAGCACAGGTTTGGTGTCAAAAGAGTTGTTTTGATGTTTAATTTTCAACAAGACAGTTCACACACTTGATACATCATCACTGATTGAGAGTTCCTTGGTGCTTTGATGATAGATAACGTGTTGCCCATCGAGGTTTCCAACGCAGTTTGGGAAGTAGGACACTGCAAAGAAATCTGACAAAACGCTGGACAACGCAGTTTGTTGGCTTCTACCGCAACTGTCTTCTGCCTCACCTGCACCTGTAGCCTGTTGTATTGTAATACATGGGTGGAAGAAGGTGAGGAGTCGATGATGGCTTTCCCCACTTTATTCTGGCAACAATAAAATAAACAAATAACAAAATAATAGCGGGCTGCTGCAGCATGCGACCGCTAACGTTCGCTTTCTCCCGTTCTTTCCACTTGCTTCCCGCTATGTCACCGCTCCCCAATCTGATCGCCTCTTGCCTCGCATCGTTACGGACATTACAGTATGATCAACATTTGTTGTTCAATGTTGATGAACTGAAGGTTCACATTCAAGCATTCCATCTCCATTGGCATTGCTGTGTAAGAAAACTAGAGGAAGTCGATAAGGGTCCCCCCAAACCGTACAAACACAACGCAACACCCTTCTAGTGGCTTGGCGGCGAATTATAGAGCAACACGTTCCCTTGCCGCAGAACTATCGAATGCTCATTGACGCCATAGTCGCCACGCCGTCACCGCAACTCAGAAGCATAACTCAGGCTTAAGTTCCCACTGAATTGCCCAGGTCCGAATTTTCCGCCACTATATGCTACGTTCCAAATACATTATAATGCAGTAAAGCTCTAATTTGAATAAAGTCAGTGCTTGTGTGGAGGTTTTTATTTATGTTGTTTTGCCTGTCTGTTTTGATCACCAATATCAGTCTCAAGCAGTGTGATCATTAGTTTTGCGGCCTAATGATGGGCCTAATGAGCCTAATTAAAGTGAAATTATTTGTTGGTATGGGTGTTGTTCTGAGTTTTTGGGCAAGTCTGTTTTATGGACAAGACAGATCTTTTTGCTTATGGAAAAAAATTATATATTTTTGTTGAGCTGGAATTCAAGCTGATGTCTGATTTTCATTAATAATTCATTTTTTAATAGGTTCTTTTGTCACATTCGGTTTACTGATGTAACCTGTTTTTTTTTTTTTTTTGTTATTATAAGAGGTGTATCAACAATTTGCAGCTTGTGTTTAGCTCTAAATTTCAAATGAGAGTGGGGGGAGCATTTTTATACATGATTTTAAATGTAGACTTTGCCACGAGGGCTTATACCAATAACTCCCTCGCTGACCCACAGAAGCTTGAAATATCCACATTTTTCCACTTACTGCCAAGGGGTACAAAACAGTGGTGGAAGGACTATGGTAGAAGAAAAAGAAGGTGTGGCCGAAGGGCAGAGTGAGTAAACACCAATCAGAAGGAAAGATAGAGGAGAGAAGACTGAGCTGTGGGGCCAGCAGAAAAAGAAAACAAGTCATTAATAATTTACTTGTGGCTCGACCTTTAGCTCTGGCCAGTCATTGTCAGCAGTGAACATTATTGCGCAGGGTATTAAAATGTTGGGAAACTGTCACATGCCACTCTCTCATTCATGTCCAAAGCAAACCTATCATTAAAATCCAACATGAAGGACTACCTCTTGCTAGAGAAGGTGTCAGTTTTTCAACTTTTTTTCTTCTTCTAAGCCTGTGAAAAATGATTTCTATAGTGATCCCAATTTTTGCAATTCGCAGTGGTCTGAATAGTTCTTATTATTTATCTCGGTTGGCCATTTGGGTATTGAAAGGTACTACATAAATGTGTCTTGATTTGGTTTTTTTGTTGTTGTTTTCTTTATTTCTTTCAATTGTCTGTACAGTGGTACTCCAGAGGTAGAGTTGTGTCTTTATTATTCAACCAAGAAAAAAAGTTGTTTCGGTCAAAATATAGTGTATATTTTCAATTTAAAAAAAAGTCACTTCAATTAAAAATATTTTTTCAATTAAAGAAAAAAAAATGTTTAAATGCAAAAATTTGAGACTCAATAAAATGCACAACTTTTTTTTCTGGATTGAATAATAAAGACACAAATCTACCTCCATATGGTACCTCTGCTTATGAAATTAATTGATTCTGGAAGTAGTTTCGAAAATTTTGTAAATAGAGATGTGTTCTTCATTTAAATGCTCTAATCCGTTTCAAGCCCCCCAAAATTAAGGCAGTAATGTTTTATAATGCATAAAAATGCATCAAAACATGTACACACAAATACATGTTACAATTAGATTATTGCACAAGTCTGATTTTATGTTTATTGTGCAATAATGTAAGAAACCAAGAATCGATTAAAGTATAAGAGTTAATACACTCATGTAAAGCTGTCAGAACACAAGGGGTGAATGAAGAGGGTGTTGAGATACACACATACACATACTGTAGAGGTCTCTCATAGCCAATTGAATGCCAGGAATCCTAAGAAATAGCCAATGGCAGAGCAGCTATAAGTATGTTACATTCTGTAAACTCTGGGAGCTGTGAGTACCAGCCATACTGTATTTTACCCTTTGTATCCTAAAATTTCTTTTGTAACAAGAGGCAATATTTTCCGGTTAAGGCATGTCTTATCACTCAAAAATTCTTTCAAATATTATTCACATCAATAACTAGAGGAGTGCATTTTGTCTACTTGTTTGACCAGACCAGGGGTCCCCAAACTACGGCCCGCGGGCCGTATACGGCCCGCAGCCACATTTGGTCCGGCCCCCTGAACAAAAAAAAAAAAAAAAAAAAAAAACAATTTTTTTTTTTTTTTTTTTTTTTTTCCCAATAGAGTTATTTATGTCCTGGCTTTTTTTCTGTGAAGAACTGAGCAATGGTTATTTGGTTATTATCTATTTAATTAATACAGTATTATTATATTATATTACATTGCATGATATTATATTATATTATATTATATTCAGGGGTGCACATAAGTGGTCCGCACATGCGTACTGGACGTAGACAAACGCGCTGGCCCTCAACGGCTTCCATACGCTTTTGCGTACCGATGGCTGACCACTATTTGCGGCGGACACGAGAAAATAACTTCTCAAAATGTCGATGAGGCAGGCCACACTGAGTAATTACTTCCGTGTTCCCCCACCCCCGTCAAAAGACAGACAGACGACAGAGACGTCACCGGAGCTACCGAAAAAAAGGTCTTTTGCTGAAAAGTGGCTACAGGAGGTACCATGGCTAGAAGTGAATGATGCTCGCACGGAAATGCGGTACAAAATGTGCCGTGAGAATCCCAATGTCGCCGATTAGAGCAACGCATTTTATGTAGGGTCAAAGAATTTCAGCCATCCAAACTTTGAAAAGCACGAAAAAAACAGAGAGCATGTGGCAATTAAGCAAACTATCGATGTCAAACAGGACCCCACTCGCCCTATGGACATGTGGCGGAATAGGGCGGAATAAAGGTAATGAACAGCGACATGCACTGACAAACGTGTTTTTGCTCGCATTTTACAAAGCTAAACATACACGTTCAATGAGGTCTTATGAGGAGGACATCCCACTTTTAAAAAGGCTTGGAGTTAATGTGGGAGCCGCATAATGCCCTTTATTTTGAATTGGTGCTTTTATGTTTATTTCTTTACATTTCACTTCAAAGTAATGGCAATTTTGTTGTGCCAGTTGATGTTAATCAAGCATTAACTGTTAATATAATTAATCAAAGTTAATTGGCTCTAAGTAAAGCTTGTCATAAATTTATCGCATCAGGTGGGTCGGCTCTCAAGCTCAATGAGGACCAAGTCACATCTCCAGGTCCTCCTCTGAGAACCTGGGCAAAAAAATTATGTGCACCCCTGATTATATTATATTGTATTATATTATATTATATTATATTATATTAAGGGCTGTCAAAGTTATCGCGTTAACGGGCGGTAATTAATTTTTTTCATTAATCACGTTAAAATATTTGACGCAATTAACGCATATGCCCCGCTCAAACAGATTAAAATGACAGCAGTGTCATGTCCACTTGTTACTTGTGTTTTTTGTCTCCCTCTGCTGGCGCTTGGGTGCGACTGATTTTATGCATCATGAGCATTGTGTAATTCTTGACATCAACAATGGTGAGCTACTAGTTAATTTTTTTTATTGAAAATTTTACCAATTTTATTAAAACGAAAACATTAAGAGGGGTTTTAACATAAAATTTCTATAATTTGTACTAAAATCTATCTTTTAAGAACTACAAGTCGTTCTATCCAGGGATTGCTTTGACAGAATATTAATGTTAATGCCATCTTGTTGATTTATTGTTATAATAAACAAATACAGTACTTATGTACAGTATGTTGAATGTATATATCCGTCTTGTGTCTTATCTTTCCATTCCAACAATAATTTACAGAAAAATAAGGCATATTTTAGAGATGTTTGAATTGCGATTAATTACGATTAATTTTTAAGCTGTGATTAACTCGCTTAAAAATTTTAATCGTTTGACAGCCCTAATTATATTATATTATACTATATTATATTATATCATTTTTATTTTATTTACTTTGGTTCCTTGAAGAATCCAGAAAGGGTTATTTGATTGTGGCTTTCTGAAAAACAATACATTTTTACATTTAGGCACTCCTGCAATCGTCACACTTTTTCTGTTACAAACTGACCCCGGCCCCTCATCAGAGAAGAGAAGGGTTATGTGGCCCTCACAGGAAAAAGTTTGGGGACCCCTGGACCAGACCAACCAAACTCGAGATAAAAGAGGTCTGGTTTAAATTCATAAAGTTGATTTACGTAAATTTAATCCTTGTTTCAATATTTTTCTGCGTAGTACTAGCACGTCTGTAAATAAGTGTTGTCCTATTGAAGATGAAATATAAAAAATTGTTCATGGAGATAGGCTCATCATCTTCCTGCCTACTTGCAAAGTCATCCTCCAACAGCAAATGAAATATAGCACTTTTTGCTAACATAATTTGTGTGCATGGAGTGCAAAACAAAATATGCATGTAAATGTCACTTTAGGCATTCTCATCAGAATACAGTTGTACCTCGACCTACGATCGCTTCGACACACGACGTAAAATTTGACTTGCCACTAGTTTCTACATCCGACGACATGCTCGAAATACAACGGCATGACAGCACCACAGACGAACGCACGGCGGATTTTCTTGTGTGAGAAATCAACACAGGTTTCAAAAAGGTTGGTACAGGTGGTGAAACAAGGAAAAAGTAAGCTTGAGAACGATAAACTGATACGAGCGGATATCCGGTTTTACAGGTGAGAGATACAGCTGTATCGGTAGTAAAGTTACCATTCGACAGTAATTAGCCATTAAATATTCAATGAACTGATAGTAGAGATAGAATTCGGCTATTGTGACCACAAGAATCGGCTTCTAATGCGTAGTTCAATCCATTGCTTAATATGATAATTATTTAGCTTTTACCTCACATGCTGCGCTTGTGTCATTCACCACACAGCGCACTTAGATTGTGACCGCCGTCGTGGTTGCCTCAACTTCCCATTCATTTCGGCAGAACCGCTAGTAGTCGCCGTCATTACCCGAGCGTCACGGGCGTGTCATAACAACGCGAGAGCCACTGTGAGAAACCACTGTAACGCACGCTCCGTAGCGTTCTCTTCACAACCCAAAATGAAACTAGTAGTGGCAACGAGGCAACATGCTAAAAGAATGGACAGTTTGCGCACCACGCCAGTGACGTGCAGCGTTTGATTTTCAACGCACCTAGGAAAACAAAAGTCGGACTTCGAAGTGACAAAGGCAGCCAGATCTGATCGCATGGGACAGAGCTAGTGTGAAGTGTGAAGCGGTACAGAGATCGTGAGTTTTTAACCCTGAAAAATAACCCACTACAATGGTGGAAAGGGCAGCACGATCTGCTGGAGATATTGTTTCCACAAAAAGCAGTCTTAAACATGAACATGTGGATCAGTTGATCTTCCTCAGGAAAAATCTGCCCTTCAAAAGAGATATAGACAGTAATGAGGAATAAGAAAATGTGGAAGCACAGGCATAAGTGAATGACTTTGCTGTGTATAAGGTTAAAGTAAAGTTTATAGACCAGTCTGTCTAAAATGCCATCTTTTTATTCCCCCAGTTATACCAGTGGTAAAGCATAATTTATTATTTATTTATGATAACACTAACAGGTTTAATTCTTTTTTTCAAGAGCTGCTGCATATAATATTTTTTGCTTGTAAGATGTTTACGTTGAAAGTTTGCACTTAAATTACTTACCTATTGTGTTCAAAACACCAGGAAATACAGTAATTAAATTACTGCACTGTATTGTTGTCTGTCAGTTTTATTGTATTATCAAGCCCATCCAACAAAATGACGGTCATATAGTAAGCCTTATTTTTTTTCATTAAAAAATAAAACATGACATTGGTATGAAATTTTGTTGTTTAATATTGCTATTAAAAATGTGGTCTTTTTTATATTTTTAAAATACTGTACGAACACACACAACAAATGTTTACTATTGTATCGTTTTCACTCTGTATCGAACCGTATCGTTCGAATCGCTCGGCCTAAAAAATGTATCGTTTTTTAATCGAATCGTAACCTGTGTATCTAGATACATATCGAATCGGCTTCATGCCAGAGATTCCCAACCCTAGGAAAAAGGTGACGCTTGCCTTCTAAATGAAGATGCAAATTATTGAAAAATATGAGCGTGGGGTGCGCATCCGTGAACTGGCTCAACGATACCTCTCCACGGTTCTCCTCTGACCATCGTTCGCCAGTCTTTATAAGTTAACTGACAATTATTATTGTGGTAACATCGCCAAAGAAATCACTAGTTTCGTCACGTTTTTATCATTTATTTCACAACTTATTCAACATAAAACGCCTACTGTCCGCCGCAACTGACGGTGTTCACATTGAAAGTGAAACTCTCACCGCTCTCTGTCACGTCAGCCACGTGGTGCGTTCAGGTACAGCAAAAAACGTCCGCCACATTAGAACCCGATTCATTACATTATAACAGGAATTATAATTATTATTATTATTATGTTATTCCGATTTTTATTTATAATTATTTGCCATGTGCAATTGCCATTTGTATTAGTACCAGCAGTATTTATTAAGGATTTAGTGTAGGTTTTTGGGCTATGGAACGAATTAGTGGAATTATAAGGTATGGGAAAATCCTGCTCGACATACGACCATTTCGACTTACAAACAAGGTCTTGGAACGAATTAACTACGTATGTAGAGGTACCACTGTACTACAAAACTTGCCAAATTGTCGGCGTTTGAATGTTTGAATGTTTTGTTTCCATTACTTCAAACCGTGATTAAAGGGAAAAATCTAAATGGACTTTAATCCAAAAAAAGTAATCAACAACATTTCTACTTTAAGTCTTAAAACAAGGTCGTAATTGCCGCTCCAGGTACATAAAATCATAAAGAAAAAGAAAAAAATACATTTTAAATTTCAGGTTAAAATAACAAAAATCTTAATTTATGACCTAATAAACACTTATTTAATGGAGCATCCAGTTAGCAGCTCCCTTTGCAATAGTAGAAGAACAGACCAACATAAAAACAAGTGAAACACAAAAAATGGTGAACACTGGGCAATGCTGTGCCTCTCTCCTCTCTTTAAGCATTTTGCCGTGAGGTCTGAATAAATATGAAAGGCATACATTCCAACCTAGGCGCAGTAAACCGCTACATATTAATACTTAAAAATTTAAGATTTTTGACATAGACCATTACAGGACACATTGATCAACAACACATAGCAAAACGTCTCTGGGCTCATTAGCCTGTTGCTTCGCCGAGTGACGCTGCCCATGGCCCATGGTTTTCTTAATGCAGTCCAAGGCAGGCGGGCAGTGTGGGCTTTAAACACTTTTTGTAAGCACATTATGAAGGAGAAGAAAATTAACAACGGAGGGGTATGTCATACGATTGCATATAATTAAATTGCTCTACTTTTTTATATCCCACAGAAAATTTAAGAATGAAACAATGAATTCAATTAAAGCTAATTTAATCCTGTTCCTGCCAGAATGCTTTACATCTGCATTGTGATTCATCTAGTTAGTAACAAAGTCCATACTACTAACCCGGGTCTGGGAAAAAAAGGGTTTTGGCTAGTACCTCATATTGTCAGGGGTTAAAGTAGGCCGGAGCTCACCGGAGCGGAGCCCCGCCACCTCAAAGTCGAACTCCCCCACCCCGGAGCCAAGCTCCGCCTCCTTAGTCAAATAAACAAATAACTCAATTCAAATTGGCAGTCGCGTCCATGGGCTGTATATAAAGGGAGCGCTGCGGGCTAGATATCATTTTCGCGTGCACAGTCTGCATGGCTCTCTCATATGTAAATGTTGACATGCTCAACAAAGCAAAGCGCAGCATCATCCTCTGCTAGCTCCGCCTTCTTTAACACGCGGCATCTACCGAGTCCATCATATCACCAGTGTTTGTTTGAATGTTCTATACTAATTTTGAATATTTCAGCAGGAGTTTAAAACAGCGACCTAAGGAATAGAATAACTGTAAATTTACTTAGATAAGAAGTTCTGGAATATTCAACAATTCATCAGGCCAATAAAAAAAGTTAAATCCCACTTTAACCACTGCATATTGTAAACCTGAGTGATCCAGGTTCCACACAGCAATGATGGAGACACAAAAGTCATTGGAAGCTGTTTTACCTTCAACTTGATGTTAAAACTGTTCAGCTCTGGTTTGAGTGTGGATTGCGATTGCTCTCCTTTTAACCTTTGCCGTGAAACACTTTGTCTGCACAAAGAAGAGAAATACAGCCAGTAGCTATAGGAGGGCAGATTGTTGCTATGAGATTGTTGTCCCATGACAAACAATGTGCAGTGTTTGTTTTTAGTGCAGTGAGTCTCTACTTACAAAACAAACAGGATATGGTCCTGGAGAAGGGTTAAGGACATGTTCTAGGGAAGATTCTATTTCACTCAGAATCTCACACACAAACGATGTCGGGATAGATTTTTTTGCTTAAATGCCGCAAGGGGATCTGAAATTGCAGAAGCATGCACAGGACAGTTGAAAATGTTGCATTTAAGCAGGGTTTGACCTATTCGCAGGCCTAATGGCCCGGGGCAGTACACTGTTGTATCAAACCACCACCTAGCTGAATTCACGCAGAGTGATTACATATAAAGTCAACGCAAATGCACAAATGAGCAAAAGTTTGACACGAAAGGTACATTTGACTTGATGCAAATCGAGCAAACACAATTTGCTTCTCCGCGATTTTTTTTTGTCTTGAATATTTCCAACTTGAGTAAAAATCACACGTTCCTGTGTCGTGATAGCCATTTAACATTGAGAAAAACGTTTAGTGTTTACAGGGCAAAAAGAAAACACCGAACTGATCGAAGTGCACTTGGCTAACCACCAGTTGCTGTTGACATCGACATTTACAAATACTTTCAAACCACCCTGAATGTCAATCATCACCGTCAAAACGTTAGAAAGTGGTCAAATACGAGTGATGGAAGCTCACTGAGGGAGAACGATTAAGATACAAGATCATATACAGTATTTGAAATATCGAGAGTGGCCCTTTAGGAGATGCTTCCATCTATACATTAATCCATCCATTAGCACATGCATGTTTTTTAGTTGCATGCAAATGCTAAACGATTTATTATATTTTAGAGCTGCAACGATTAATCGGTTAACCTGACTACTGTATTGGCCCGAATATAAGACTGCCCTGATTATAAGACGACCCCCTCTTTTTCAAGACTCAAGTTTGAAAAAAGACTTTTTGAACACCAAATTAATTTTTATACAGAAAATAATTAAGTACATCTGAAACAAATGATTATAACAGTATGTTTGAGAGAAAAAGCATGTTATTTTGCCTCATTCAAATCTTAATATCTGAACATTTAAATATGTAAACTAAGGTGCAATCACATTCGTAAATGAATGGCTTCTGGTTTTTGAAATTTGAATAAACCAATATATTGTAATACAACAACAAAATTGCAATAACTGAAATAACCATCAAAGTCAGGTCTAAATGTAACTGTAGTCTTGAAACAAATCTGAATAAGGAAAAATATTGCAATAAAATAAAGCAAACTGGTTACGGTAAACTTCGCTGAGTCGCTGAGATCTGTCATGGCAGAACATCGCTTCAATGATATCTGGCGCCATCTAGCGTCGTGAATGGGTATAACGTCTAGACTGCGAATATTAGACGACCCCCACATTTTCAGTCTTATTTCGATGCAAAAAACACCGTCTTATATACGGTAATTCGATTAGGGAAAAAAAGCTTCAAATCAATTCAAATCAATGTTGCTGCTTCGAATATTCATTTAATTAATGTGGCGTTGTAATGGTTTGTTTTAAAAGTGTTTGCTTTAGTTTTATTGATTTGGATGGATACATTGCCCTCTCGTGCCAACGGTGAATATTACATAACTCATTTAACATGGCTGAATGCAGCTACTCCCTTTTAAGACAAACATAAGGTAAGTTTTTGTTTGAGCTCCTGTTATTTTTATGCATTCGTAAGCTAGTTTACATACGTAGAGGCTATTTTGTGGGAATATATGTTTGAACGATTTCGTAAGAGCATTGTCAAAAAAAGGTTATCATTTTATAGCATTTAAGCCAGCTGACTTTTGCGATGCAAGTTAGCCAATTGTTTTCTTGTTGTACTTAAATCCTCACTATTCTTTTAATATCGTTTGAGATTACAGGTATTTTAATGTATTTTTTAATGAAAGTGCAATTCTGCATAGTTAGAAGACACACTCGAGATTTTTTTTTTGTATTGAAATTTAATGCTTTTTTTTTTTGAAAGTGCAATATTAGCAAGATTTTGTTTTAAATCTCCTAAAATTTATTTTACAATGCATTAAATGTTCCTAATATGAATGCTCGATTATTCTAACTAACTAGTTGATAGATTAATCGACTACTAGATAGATACAGCCCATTGTATTTCAATTTCAAAATTCGCTATCATTTCTAAAATCGACAAGAAGTGACTCACAAATATCCCTAAATCAACAGGAAGTGATCTACACGAATTTACTGACCAGGATGAAAGCATTCGGTTGAAATATCTCCAAAAGTGGTATTTTCATCATTAATGTTGATTTTTAAATAAAGTGCAGGTTAGTTAAGGGGCAGATACTGAGTTGTCGGATTTCGATGTAATTTGACGAATTTAAACTTTAGACGAGTTTGTTGAAATGACTAATATATTTTTCAGACTATTATTAGCAGGTTTTTTTAATAGTTTGGCTGGGGGTGCGACTTATACTCTAGAGCGACTTATGTGTGAAATTATTAACACATTATTACATCATTTCATATGCTATTTTGGTGTTTTGGAGTGACACTGACGGTTTGGTAAAGTTGTTAGTATGTTCTTTATGCTATAGTTATCACAGTGCTTCTCAATTATTTTCTGTTACGCCCCCCAAGGAAGACATAAATGTTTCACGCCCCCCCAAACTCTGTCGCCACTGTTGTGACATATTTTTGTCACACTGCTGTTGCCATAGTGTGCACTTCCTGTGGGTGTGGTATTACTGTATAAAAGGGAATCTCTGTTATGTCTCTGTGACATATATTCTGAGAAGCACACTGAATAAAGAAGTGTTGTTCCATTCAACTCTCGGCCTTACATGTACTTAGATCAAGGAAGTACATAACAAAAGTAAATAGTATCATTTGTCTATAATATTACTATTATAAGTACGCCTCTGCCTCACATTGTATCCTTTTTTTCTATTAGAGAAAATAACATAGATGAACTTATAAAGTATAACTTTATTAACACTGTTTTGTTTGTAACAGAAAAGACTTAACGCGCATCAATTTGCCTGAATTAAAAAAAAAAAAAAAAAAAAAAAAAGTCACATCCAAACTGTAAAAATACACTCAAGGTACATTTTTGACCATTTGATACTGAAAAATAAAATTAGTAAATAATAACAAATTCAAATTGAGGACAATATGCCAAAAAATTTGACGAAAAAAACAAAACTGAATAGAAGAAAAAAAAAAAGTGTCTTTTGACAGACGGACAGTTTTTATTTTCGCTGCTCCCAGTATCACCTCCAGTTTGCAATGATGTGGGGTTATTTTTGCACTGAGCATGCTGTTCTACTGATATAACACTGACAAAGCGGGACGATTGTTGGCAATATTCGGCACGTTTTCGCTGAAAAACAACCAAGCGGTTTCTCAATGAGATTGGGGTCTAATGTCTTTAAGTGGCGTCTTAATTGATTCGGCTTCCGGCTGTCCTGCTATAATCATTTTTAGACACAGTAAACAGTGGTCTTTCCTCGTCTACCATTGTATTAAATGTCAAAGCCAAAAGGCAAACGGCCCGAAAAGAGCGCACTCTCGGCGGCCGAGGGAGAACCGTAGGTGAGGGCGGTCGTCGTGACGATCCCAAGCCGAAAATGGCACTTCTCGGGCGGACACGTGAGAACCGGAGAAGACAGTGGGTCGCTGCGTGAGTCCGGCCGGAAAACGGCTTTCGAAAACGGCGCACAGCTCTCCAGCTCTTCGTCAGCTCTTCCGTGTGCTGAGTGCTCTTGCTTACTTCAAAAACACTACGCGCACTTTAAAAATGAGCGCCACTGCCACCCACTGAGTGGATGTGCAAGTACACTTTATTCTAGTACGGAAAAAAAAAAAAAGCATGTTCCCTGAGGTCACACGCGCCACCCCTGGCATCGCTCTGCGCCACTATTTGAGAGGTACTGAGTTATCTGAATAACTCTTAATAGCTATATCGGGTTAACATACCGACCACGTTCGCATTTCGTTGTTCATGCATCATGCATGTAACATTATTATACTGTACATAAGCCCGTCGCAATATGCAATAATTCCATTTATCGCACGGTAAATAAAAATGAAGGCGATAATTTTTCCGCGGCGATTTATCGCCTCGCGTGCACCTGCGTGCGCGCGTTGGGCTGACGTGCTGTTAAAAGTTCGGCGTCCTTGTTACCAACTACGCAAAGTGCATTTTAGTTCTGTTTTTAGTTTAGTGCAGTTTAAGTTTAGTGCAGGTGGAGAAAAAAAAGAAAAGGTGACGCTTACCATTGAAATGAAGACGTGAATGATAGCAAAATATAAGCATGGTGTTTGCATCCATGAACTGGGTCGTAGAATGCCGACCTCGGCCGGCGGTCTCTCTCCGTTCGCCAGTCTTTATAAGTTAAGGTGACAGTTTGTATTGTGGTAACATCGCCTAAGAAATCGCCAGCTTCGTCAGGTTTCAAATCATTTATTCCATCAACTCGCCGAGTGTCCACTGCTGTTGACGCCAGGATCAAAACAGAAAGTAAAATAGCGCTCTCCTGCTCACCGTCAGCCCCATGATGCATTCAGGTACAGCAAAAGAAGTCCGCCACATTAGAAGCTGATTCGTTACATTATTACAGGTACTGTACTGTATTATTGTTATTATTGCTATTATTATATTATTGTTATTCTGATTTTTATTCATATTTTATTTATTTTGCTCTTTGTAATTGCTATTTGCAATAGTAACAGCAGTATTTCTTAAGGATGTAGTGTGGGTTTTTGGGCTGTGGAACGAATTATTGGAATTATAATGTATTCTTATGGGAAAATCCTGCTCGACATACGACCATTTCGACTTAAACAAGCTCCTGGAACGAATTAACTTCGTATGTAGAGGTACCACTGTATTACACATGGAACGCCGTAGCAGAAGCTATGAGGGGAAACGTTTTCATTTGCCTAGATGCTTAAATTATTAAGTGGAATTTTATTTTTCTTAAAAAACACATTTTATTTCTTCTGTGTTTCTGTGCAGTATTAATATTGTTGTCTTTTACTTAAAAGAGGCATGGTTTATTGTTTTTAGTTGTGATTTCCTAAAAAGTATTTTTGAATTAAGAGTAAACATTTATTGCGTTTAAATGGGTGTACATGATCTATTAATATATACTGTATTCTCACAGTGTTATTGTAATTTTTTTTTTTTTTTAATTGGGGGGGTGCAATAATATCGCATATCGCAATAATTTATGAAATAAATTATCGCACACTAAAATTTGTTATCGCGACAGGCCTAACTGTACACTTATTCAGCATGTTGTTCTCTATAGACCCTACCCACGTGACGTCACAACTCCTTCCTCCTGACTGGTGCCGCCCACTTGTCCGTCAACACATCATGTTTCCCTGTTACGGCTACGTACATTCCTCCTATTTACGACGTGTTTTTCTGCTCGTTAACATTAATAATCAAAATGGTGAAGGCGTGTGTGGCGGTCGGTTGCAATAACAGAGAAGATAGACAGAGAAGACGGAGAGACTTGAAGTTCTACCGGATTCCGAGAGACCCGGAGAGAAGAGAGCGAGATGGCTGCTGCAATTCGACGAGAAAACTGGGCTCCAAACGATTACCACAGATTATGTAGTAGTCATTTTATATCTGGTAAGATGCATTTAATATATATTTAGAGGGTTTTGGGCTGACAACCACAATTAAGATCATTGCTAGGCTAATCGCCGACAACATACACGTATGTATGTAGTGAGAGTGCTATCGCTAAACCATATAAACATTAAAAGCCCTAACTCCATTGACAAACGACATGAAATACATTAGACTTGACAGTGGATGTTGGCAATAACAAAAGATTTTGAATTGAAAATTTCGTAACTCACCTTTCCAAGCACAAGATAGATTCCTGCCGAATTTTCGTGGACGAGGACCTGTTTCACCCAACCAGCAACGAAGTATTTATAAGCCTCCAAGCTCTTAACGTTTTTCAAACTTTCATGAGAATAGGCTGGTTTTGTGTGGACAAGATAGTTGTACAGTTCAGGGTAGCTAGCAGATGTCAGGCAAATACGGCGGAGACAGCGGGTTGAAAAACATCGATTTAGGCATCAAATATGGATCTGGCGAATGGATAAACTGAAGCTTTTCCACATAACGCCTTTTATGCAACGCATCAAGTGAGTTTACGGCATCCGAAAGCACCGGGTCTTCCATGAAATGCAATATAAATTGCTCGATCAATTGAGATTTGAGACCATTGATAATACAGACACAAAATGACGGACAAGTGGGCGGAACCATACAGCGAGCACGTGATTTTGTGACGTCGGTGGGTAGGGTCTATTGTATTATTTTAAACTGCCTTTCAAGATGACATATCTGTTCTATGTGTTTGATTTTATCAAGTAAATTTCCCACAAAATTGCAACTTATTCTCCAGTGCGACATATATATATATATATATATATATATATATATCTTTTAGTTTTTTAGCACTCCGTCAATACTGCCTTCCCAAACCTGGAAGTATGACATCATTTCCAGAAGGCAGCAGAAGACATGGCAGACTTTATCCATAGCAGCACCAGCAATAGTGTTATTTACAGCGAAAATAGCCGTTCAGGATTGCTTTTTCGTGATATTAGCAATGACGAGGGCTCCCAGGAAAGATTATCTACAAACCTGACGCCTCAGATGACGACGATTTACTCGGCACAGCAGACGGTGATGATGATGCCAATTGGCGGCTTGACACTTCACAAAAGGAAGGGTGGTAAGCCTGTGTCTAGCATCGTGATCTCTCTCTGAACCTTTCTTTCCCCAGTTATTCTGTGATATAATTACCAGTAATAGCAAAAACAGACGAGTAGTTGTTTAGATGTAGTATAATGTATCAAATGTGATGCAGTGATGAATCTCGTTAGTAAAACACAGAAAATCTTTGCGATAAATGTTGAGGATAGCATAGTGATACATTTTTGTATTGGAGTGCTTGCGAGTTCTTCTGTAAATTACGGCATCAGGTAGAGGCTAGCAGCAAGGCGTGTCCCTCATTGCTAAGGTGTTGCTATAGCAGTAACTTGGGGCGCTTTCACACTAGCACTGTTTGGTCGGTTTTAAACATACCATAGTTCTTTTTCGTTTTGTAAATGTGAATGTGCATCAGGACGAAACAAACAAACTCTGGTCCGCTCAAAAACCGTGGGTCTTTTTCCACTTTAAGCGCACGCTGCTTCGCTTGTGAATTCAACTGGAGCAACGTCCGCTTTTGCTACTTTATGTGCAGCGTCACAGCGTGGAGCTGTGATGGTACACACAGGGCATCCTCGGAAGCAGAAATACAGCACGCACACTATTCAGAATCAACAATGGCAAGGTGACAGACTAGATATGGCCAAAAGTTGTTGTACTGCGCTAAGCATTTGCATTTGATATGTAGAATCGGGTTCTACTGTGGCAGTTGTGTTTTGCATGCTGTTGCTGGATGTACTGTCTGAGAGTGACAGTGGCATAGACAGGCGGAGCCTCTCGGGGGGCTGTTTCGTGAGTCTCGCTCTCCTGGAAGTGGCAACAATTTGACAGACCAAAAAGTCACGAAAGTGTGAGCGATCTCGTGTCTGCGTGACTTGGGTTACCACGCGGTTCCCATTCGTGGTTTAATTTTCCACTATGCATTTTTATATAGTCCAGTTCACTCAGCATTGAGTCTGGAGGTAGCGACCCCGCCGCTGGCCGAGTGGCGACTCCCTATGCTATGATACATCACGTGCAGTGTCACAACAACACGTTGGGACGCTCCACACGCCCTCCCCTCCTAGGAGGGAGGTATTTCCTCTTTGTCCAATCAATGAGTGTGCCTTTTGTCTCCGTGATGCTTCTCGGAAAGTTCGGTTGACGCAGTGTGAACGCTGAACCTTTTCAACAACTGCTGTGTTGGTGCAAGGTAGCTCTTCAACCGGACATTGGTCCTTTTAGTCCATGGGTGTCCAAACATGTCTTCAAGGGCCGCTGTGGGTACTGGTTTTTGCTCCTACCAATCAAGCACATACAGTTTAACCAATGAAGTTTGTGCTAAAACAAACAGCACCTGACTGCAATCAACTGATTACACTTTTGAGACACCAGATTGGTGAAAAGATATCGTCTTCTTTTGTAGGAATGAAATCCAGCACCCACTGCAGCCCTTTGTGGAATAGTTTGGACACCACTGTCTTAGTCTCTTACTGTTTTTTTTTTTCAATATGTTAAACAAGATTTTTTTCTTCTGAGATGTACATGATAAAGGTAGTCTGTCCATGTAAATACCTTTTGTCTATTGTACGTGACCATTCTATTCCATTATAATGTAGTCCTGCGTGTTGAAATAAAGTGATCCATCTGACAAACATACCTACTTCTCCCAGCTATTCTCAATACGTTGATCATCATAACTAAGGCACTCTTGGCACCTGCACCATCGCCATTTTATCTGCACGCGCACGTGCAAACAGTAGCCCACTGTGCTCTTACTGTCTCTCTCTCTCTCTCACCCCCTTTCTTTCTCTCACTACACTAGACAGGTGGATAAGGGAGGAGGTTGGTATCCAGCCATACAGTTGATGGCAGAAACAGGGCTCATCGCGCGTGGCCGTGCCTGTTAATTAATCAAACACAAATGCAATGATGTGGTGGAGAGCCTGTTAAACATTCAAACACACAAACACACATAGTCTCTTTAGAGGCTTAAAGCATTTCCACTCAGCAACCGTGCTGACTCTATGCTTGCTTTTTTGCAGAATCTCCCCTCCCCTCTCAGTGCTGTGATCAAACTGCAGCCTGTCCCCCTTTGTAGACACACGTGCCCCCCTTTACATGCCTAAACACACACTACTGAGCGCGGTGTGCATCTACTGTTGCGCGGTCCGAATAGTCCTGTCTGTCTGGAAAAAGCGTGAGCACCACCTACGATGATATGGTTTAATCAGTGGAAAAACAATTGAATTTGAGGCAAAACATTGTCAGTGATTCTTCTGTGTGTGGGTCAAAGTTCTCTTAGCAGCTGAAGCTTGACTCTGATTGGCTGCGGAAAGGTGAAATTAAAACCACGGTAAACTTTTGACCTCGCTAGGAGCAGGCTGAGTAACGCCCTCCCTCCCTCTCATTGCCTTCCTTTCCTCCCTACTCCACCACTCACTTCCAGATATTCCACCATTTGGTCTGGTTTTCGCTTCCTTGCAGTGAGAAGCATCTCTGTTTCAACCCCCCTCCATGTTCCAGCTGTATTTTGCTGTTTCTTTATCCCCAATGAATTTGTGCCTTGCTGCATATAGTCTGCTGAGCGGGAGGGAGGGAGCAGAAAAAAAGCTGAGGGGGAGGCTATAGAGGAGGAGACAGGCGGAGAGGGGGATGGGAGTGGAGACTGAGGCAACAGAGGAAGACACGGGGAGAGAAGGGCAGGAATGTTCTTGAATATGTGCCACACACACACACACACACACACACACACACACACACACACACACACACACACACACTCAAACTGCTTAACGGTAAAGAAAATCCGAAGAGGAGTGAACGTATAAATAGACCCTGCAACCACCGCTCTGACTGCTGAGCAGTGAGGCGGGAAGAGCCCATTCTTACAGCTAATGGTTTCTCTCATTACATATCAAACACCCAGGATGGGGGTCTGGTTTGTGTATGTGATTTCTTGAGCAGCTCTTGCATGCTCACACTGTGTCTGTGTCAAGAGCAAACAGTTTATTAAAGGAGTACCTAGCCACTTCTTGTTCGCCATTTGAACATTTGTCATGATATCTGTCATTATTGGGCTTGCAGAGAGGAGGAGATTTTTTTTTTTTTTTTTTAATAATGTGATTGAACTATTTTTTTGTTGTTGCTAGGATTAAGCACCACAACAACTGAAGGTACGGTAAAGCAAGAAATTGTTTGAGGGGACGAGACAAGAGGGAGGAAGAGGAAGCGGCGTGAGGATGTGAAGGAGGCAGTGGGTTAGGAAATGAGACGGTGGATGTTATTGAGTTAAGTAGACTGAGCTGGTGGGAGGGGTCTTACAGTGGGAGCTGAGACACCTGCTTGAGTGCATGAGAGCTGAGAAGTGCTGCTCCACTGCCTCCTACCATACATCGGAGGCGACATATGGCCTCTAAATGTACTGCAAGTTTGGAGAACTGAATCTTTCCTCATTAGTTTCCTCTCACCTTGCCCCTCTGTACAGTACCACCAAATTAACTCACCCAAGAAAGGCCCATTTTATTCATACACACCACTCACTCCCAATGGGCTTTCACACATTCATACTGTAATTCAAGGGAATCCGACTCCTTATTTGGAGAGTTTGAATCGCACAGTCGTCAAATTTGCGAGAGGTTGCATCTTTGGCAGAGGAAGAACAAGTTTATATTTGCTAAGCGATTTGAAAAGAAATCGATTCAGTGAAACAAACCAATCCACATTTATTGAAAGAAAGACTTTATATTTTATAGAAGAGATTGCCACAGAAATAAATGGCTTCAAATGAATGAAAATCACAAAAATATTAATAATATGCTGTTTTAAAGTCCGAATGACAATTTGGAGTTGAAATAAAGGTTAATATTAGTGTATATAGGATTAAGTAGATTATTAAAAAGGAAAATGCAAAAATAACCTCATTTACTTTTAAGAGTTGTGGGAAAAAATCCCCTATCACAACACACAAGTTTTTGATGACTTGTAGTCAAATAAAGGCATTAGTAAAACAGCAGCGGCGATCCAGATGCAACATTTCAGTATCGATATTTCTATAGTTTGCAATAATGATGACAAAGATAGTATATTTTAGCATTACAAGGTGGTGTGTAGGTGATATTTTTTTCCTATTACCTTTCATATGTATTACTACTACATTGTTATGAAAAAGTATCTTAACCTTTCGGAATTTCTCACATTTCTGCGTAAAATCACCATCAAATGTGATCTGATGTATGTCAAAATCACACAGATAAAAAAAAAAAAAAAAAAAAAAAAGCACTGTCTGCTTTAACTAAAACCCCTAAAACATTTGTAGGTTTTCTTATTTTAACGAGGAAAGTATGCAAACAATGGCAGAAGGGGGAAAAATAAGTAAGTGAACCATCACATTTAATATGATGTGCCCCCCCCCCCCCCCCCCCACACACACACACTTTGGCAGCAATAGCTTCAACCAGATGCTTCCTGTAGCTGCAGATCAGTGTGGCACATCGATCAGGACTAATATTGGCCCATTCTTCTCTGCAAAATTGCTGTAGTTCAGTCAGATTACCGCGATGTCTGGCATGGATCGCTGTCTTGAGGTCATACCACAACATCTCAATGGGGTTCAAGTCTGGACTTTGACTTTGCCACTCCAGAACGTGCATTTTGTTCTTCTGAAACCGTTCGGAAGTTGATTTACTTCTGTGTTTTGGATCATTGTGTTGTTGCAGCATCCATCCTCTTTTTGGCTTCAACTGTCTGACAGACAGCCTCAAGTTTTTCTGCAAAACATCCTGATAAACTTTTGAATTCATTCTTCCATTGATGATTGCAAGTTGTCCAGGCCCTGAGGCAGCAAATCAGCCCAAAATCATGACGCTCACTCCATCATGCTTTACGGTTGGGATGAGGTGTTGATGTTGGTGAGCTGTTTCATTTTTCCTCCACACATGACCCGTTGTGTGTGACTCCCAAACAATTCAACTTTGGTTTCATCAGTCCACAAAGATTTTGCCAAAATTTCTGTGGAGCGTCCAAGTGCGTTTTTACCAACGTTAAACGAGCAACAATGAATTGTTTTTTAGTCAGCAGTGGCTTCCTCCATGGAGTCCTCCCATGAACACCCTTCTTGGCCATAGTTTTACATATACGGTAGCTGATGTGTGCACAGAGATATTGGACTGTGCCAGTGATTTCTGTATGTCTTTAGCAGACACGTTATGGTTCTTTTTTTACGTCTCTGAGTATTCTGCGCTGAACTCTTGGCGTCATCTTGGGTGGATGGCCACTCCTTGGGAGAGAAGCAACAGTGCCTAACTCTCTCCATTTGTCGATTGATGAATGTCCAGACTTTTAAAGATGGTTTTGTATCCTTTACCAGCTTTATACAAATGAACAATGAAATGAAATATTCATTTTCATCATCATCGGTATCATTGACAATTACAAAATGTGATATGAAAGAACCGAAGAAAGACAACGGCAGACGGGAGAAGTATATGCTTATCATTTTCCCGTCCCCCATCCAAAGACGCACAATCAAACATGGTAGAGTTGCATACATCACATGACATGAGCTTATTTGCAATCGTTGATTGCAGGTCTTCAGACAGCTCTTTTGACCGAGCCATGATGCACATGCTCCTCATCAAAACAATTCTTACCAGGTGTGTGTTTTATATTGGGCAGGGCAGCTTTAAACCACTCATCATTGATTAGGCACACATCTGACTTATTTTTCTGGTAAAAATTGGTTTCGACTGCTCTTTAAGAGTCCTGTGGCAGAGGGTTCACTTACTTGTTTTTTCCCCCATTTGTGATTGTTTGCATGATATCCTCATTAAAATATGAAAACCTATACATGTTTGGGTGGTTTTAGTTAAAGCAGACACTGTTTTTACGTCTGTGTGATTTTGACAAAGATCAGATCACATTTGATTGTGATTTTATGCAGAACTGTGAGAAATTCCAAAAGGTTCAGATACTTTTTCATACCAATGTATATTGGTGCTCATATATACTTGTACGGTAATTGGTGTATTAAAGCTTATCATGAAGGGGTAGGAGTAAATATGTTTCCTTCTTCCTACACGTTTTTAGATGTCTAATCTTTATGGCCATTGCTTTGTTGTTTTGCTAAAGATGTTCTTGTTTCTTGTGTGTGGCCATAATACTGCGGCCAAAAGGTAGCCAGGGGTAGTTGCGCTAGTCTTTTACAGTAAATAAGAGGAACATACTGCAAACACGCGGATCACGCACTGCTAGATAAGGACCTGTTATTGGCAGCAAAGTGATAAGGAAAGAAAAGACTTTCCCCGAAATGTCTCTAATCCTAATTTATATAAATATTTAAAACATTCGTGGAATGGTTGAATTTCAATATGCTGTAGTCAGACTTTGTGACCAGTATGACACAGAGGTGGATACTAAAGCGTTACATTGACTCACATTTATTTGAGTAACTTTTTGAGAGAAATGTACTTCTAAGAGTACCTTTACCAAGGCATACTTTCTACTTTTACTTAAGTAGATTTTTGAAGCAACGCTACTCTTATTTCACTACTTTGGCCTTCACTAGAGTCGTTACATTTTTCCATTAACTTATTTTTGCCAGAGATGCCTACAGTGGCTCTACCAGTTGCACCATTGAGACGTTGCCACAATAATCACATGACTCCATTATACCAATCAGACTGTATTATACCAATCCAGTCACATGACCACACACAAGCTTGCAGTCGGAAGTCCTATGATCACGCCAGCCTATTCAATCACCTGGGACCTTTAAAGCACAATAAAAAAGAAACTATTTAACATAGTGCTCTGCCATCAACATTAGTCCAAAGCGCAGATTTCAACCTCTCTCCCAGTTTTTATTTGGCACAGATAGACCATGAAAAAAAGAGATATGATCTTTTTAATATCATGGTAAGAAATGTTTTCTCTACTAGAGGTCACTCGGGTGCTGTTTAATTGAATAAAATTTAATTTAAAAAAAAATTCTAGTCGAAATTCCATGATTTTTGTGTATTTTTCTGGCCTAATATGGGTATGTAATACGTTATGGTACAGTACAATAATAACAGTTCTTATAGACTAATCCAAGCAAAATGACCGGAAGTACCCCGTCCGCTAGTGCTGAGATATGCCGCCTGCAGCATACAGGCAACAGCAGCCTGCTAATGCTACTGTTTAAATTGACTGAAACTGGGCTGCTATAGGTTTGCAAACACCCCAGTAATGGTGGCCAACCGCTAGAGGGCGACGTACACAAATCTCTATTTGAATTAGTCAATAGACCTTGTGCTGAGGAAAATACAACTGTTTAAGTCAAATGTGAGTAAACGTAAGCAGTTACTCACTTTTCACCGAATACGTGTTTACTTGTACTTGAGCAAATCTTTTGTAGAGCTAATTTTACTTAACTAATTTTGAAATAGTGCTACTGTTACTTATGTACAATTTTTTGGCTACACTACCTACATTTGGTGATTTCCTAGTATTTCGTGTGTGTATGTATCAAGGTGTGGTGACTGCCACTTGAGTGTGGACAGTTGTGCGTGTTGCCGTGCTGTTTCTCTGCCTGGTTACCATGTGCTTTTGTCTGTAGCTGTGATGGATCGCAGGCAGGCCGGTAATGTAATTTGGATGTGGTACTGAGAGTGTGTTTTTCTGCAGCTGTATATTTGTGTGTTTCAGTGCATCAATTTCTGCTGCACCCTCCTCATCTCCTATTAAACCCACAACAGCAGCCTTTTCTCGCCATGTATTAGGCATTTTCTAGTCTGTTAGCAGTTGGATGTCAGAAGACACGGGGGCTGGGTGTTTATCCAGTCAATCTACCCCCTCGCCACCTAACAAAATTGTGATGATGCAAGTAACAACCAAAAATACATTAAATATAACAGAGGAAATGATGCTTTCTCACTCAGCCCCACTGTTAGTATATTACGAACCAATTACTGTATATCCTATTCCCACTCGGAATTTCTCGCAGCTTTACCATTTTTGCTCACTCACACACATCGTCAGTGACAAGTCGAGTAAATTTGTCCGCACACCTTAAGTAGCCCTTCACGTTGAATTTTTGACCTAGAGTTCCCTCACTTTTATTACACTATACTGATACATGTATCGAGTATTCTAATAATTTGCTTTATAATACAATAGCATTTATGGGCTGTTTAGCATTCGGTTGTTTGGTTACTGGAGACCTCTGCCCATCAGCCTTTCTTCACCAAGCATGTAGAACATTTGAGGCCTTTAGGCAGTACTAGTATATCAAGAGCCATCCTCAGAGAAATGTCACTGCTAAACATTTTTAGAGATGCACTGAAACTATATCATGTAATGATATTTTGACATAAACATCACATTCTAGTTTAGATGTAAAAGAAATTCTAACCAGCTTGCAAGATTGTGATTTGTTTGTAGTTCTTGATTTTCCATGGGAAAAATCTCTGCCCCGGTATTTCATACACTTACGCTGCATTGAGGGGGAAGTGATTATGTAACCGCACCTTATTGTTGCCATGGTTGCCAAATGACCATCACAAAAGGGGAGTGGCTTATTGATTGACCTGCTACACTAATTAAACCAGAAATTACCCCCAGCTTCTCTGTACCTTTGCTTTCTTGCTATGCTAAAGAAAATTAAAGTGAGACACCCCCGCCTTGTTTTAAATGACATGAAAGCTACTCCAAATGCATGAAATCACATGTTGCCTTTTGCTTTGAGTAATGACAGATACGCTTTTCACACAGGTCTTAATTAAATTCCAGGGGGGGAAAAAAGGGCGGGCGATATGTATATTAATAGTTATTGTATTTTTGAACATTATTTACAAATATATTTTTAATGAATAAATACATAGATACGAATAGAAATACACTCTCAAGTTGTAGCACTATTTAACTGATTGCCTGCTATTGACAATTCATTTAAACAGGGATGGCCGACAATGATCATTTACCGCCATTCTGTCCCGGTCAAAAATAGATAGGACTTCTAGTGCAGTCAATGAGTTAAACAAGTGTCCTATGAATATATATACAGTAACTACAATTTTTGCAATCTAACACAATATTAGCTCTCGTGATGCTTGTTGTGTTGCAACGTCACGTGAAGGTGATGGCAGAGGACATGAACCTTATATTATTACGTTATCTTATCAGTTTTTTTTCCTAACGCTGTATAGTCTTTACCAAACACGCGGCTGCATCATTTGCTTCATGAGGCGTCTTCACGTGGTGAAATGAGTCACTTGAGAAAGAAATGTTGTTATTGAGAAATTGAACTTTTGTACCTGAAACTGTGACTGAAATGTGATTAAAGTTTAGCAAACGGTTTTAATGACTCCTGACAGCCCTCATTTAGTGCACTCTGGTGACTTTTTCTCCCCAAAGTAAAACACAGTATGACTATCTTATTGTATGCATGCACATAGTCAACATTTGTTGCTGGCATTTTGACTCCAAGATCCTGCTACGGTTCTATTGAAGACCATTTGATGACCCATGTTATAGTTGTATCTATAATCAAAATATTAGATTTTTTAATCAATGTAGGGGTACAGACTCACATTTTTTACAAGGAGCACAGTGGCCCGTAACTTAAAATTTTAGGGGCACAAGCAGTAGATTCCCATTACCACCCTCTGTTGTCGTGGCAACAATTTAGAAGTCAAAAAGATGACTAAGGCAATTATGGCTAAAAATTCTCAAGCTGAAATGTTGTAATGACGATTATATTTTGTTAATAGTCACGTGGATGAATTATCACGTTATGCTGATACCAAAGGTACCGTTTTTTTTAACTTGGTTGTCTGCATATGTGGGCATTGATCTGCACACCTTGCAGTGAACCGCATTTTTTGTTTCATCGTAGCGAAGCCAATTCCAGCGGTCTTGCCACTGGGGCTCAGACTTTCCATTTTCTTTTCATATTGGATTTTGCTTTCCCTCAACTCCTCTGGTGACTTTTCCCCTTGTGCTTGGCTAGGTGCTGGGGTTTTCAGAAAGATTTCGTCTTGTAGTATAACGCCAGGTGGGTACTGAGTTACTGACAATCGATCAGCAGCAGTAATCAGGTTGCACTTGGTCACGTGGGAGTGAGCGAGCGAACGAGGTTTGTTAACGCTCGACGGAGAGCGGCTGCTGCTGCTGCATAGACTGTAAAGGTTGTCTTTGATAGGGATAGCGTAACGTCATCAAAACACGGAACCACTTAGAATTAATGTGAAGTAATTTTTTTTTTTTTTTTTTAATCGACGGGCCGGTGGTGGGCCTGACTGTTTTATAGAAAATCTGGGCCACTGGGCAATTTATAATTTTGGCCCCTGCATTGGTAAACGGTGGCATTGCAATTTGGTTTTATTTACCTTCTTGGGTACGGTGACTCATATGATAACCTATTTCCTTCTTTGAATATGCAAATGTTG
Organism: Corythoichthys intestinalis; assembly: GCF_030265065.1. Taxonomy (NCBI): domain Eukaryota; kingdom Metazoa; phylum Chordata; class Actinopteri; order Syngnathiformes; family Syngnathidae; genus Corythoichthys; species Corythoichthys intestinalis. Next base: position 67,677,806 of record NC_080396.1, read on the forward strand.
GCGATGTCGGCCCACAGCAGACACACTTGACTGGCTTGATGAGATCCAAAGTTCAACAAGTCAAGCGTTTTCCTTCCACTCTCTCCCCTCAATCCTAGTCTTCCCTCTGAAGTGCAAGGTTCGACGTAGCAGGTTGTGTGCTGTGATGGCGTTAATTGGTCTCTAAAGATGAAACGTTAATGCTCAGCTTGGAAGCACTTTGTTTCTAATGAGTGGTCCTGAGCGTGTCAAGTTTAACATCAACAGCCACAACTTTCAGCTAGGTTGTATCGTTCTCCCCTCTTTGGTGCCCCCTTGTCTGCAGAGGCAAGCTTGGATGTGGAATCTGTGCGTGTGTTTTTGTGGTGTGGGGGCAGGGGGGGTCTGATTTGTTTAAGCGCAGGCAAAGAGCCAAGATTTGGCTTGGTTCCTGTTTCACTCCAATGTCACTGCTCAATTTGGTGTAGAGTCTCCATACGTTCATGATATTTTCACACGTTTTATGTTTTGTTCTTCATGTTAGCATCCAGATGTGCAGTAACTGTTGCTCATTTTGTTCATCTCATCACAGATGGAAACAGAAAAATCAAAGGAGTAGCAGAAGTGTGGGAACACGCAGTGTTGAAGTATAATATTGAGAGTTTTGCTAAATTTAAAGAACAGTGCAACCAAAGAATTTCATTTTGGTTGACTGGTTTTAAGATAAAATAATAATTTACAAAAAGTAATAATGTGAACAAATCTAAACACACAATATGCTGTAATTATTCATAACAGTGTTGAAAATACAAATGTAACATTAAACTTCATGCTGGAATATTACGTGTACTGTACACGTTTTCAGTTTTGAAAAAGCATTTGTATAGAAAATACATGGACGGATGGGCAATATGTACTCGGTTAAAATTCATCTGTGTCACCTTTTTCCTGTGCTTATCAATAATTATAGCTTAACAGGAATCCCATGATTTATATCAGGTAGCTCATTAAAAAAAGAGACCACCTTATTTAAAAAGGTGTCATCTGTTCTTTTCACCGTGTCACATCCATTTAATCAGCATTTTATTCTTCCTGTTGCTGGTCTCATTTTCAGAGTATAGCTACAGGGTGTTAAAACACTAATTAGCCCACCTCTTAACAGCACCACCATATCTACCATCTTTGTCAACAAAAGGTGATTAAAGATCTAAAGTGAATCTTGGAGTTCCACTTATTTATAACTTTAGTTGCAGATGTTTCAAGTGAAATCTTAATCAAGTTTGATTAAGGGATTTACATGGATTTGGATTTAATAAGAGGATTTGATACAGGATTAAGATTCAATAAAAAGCTAGTGTACTCTGTCACTTGCTAGGCAGCCAGGTTCGCAGTGGTAAATACAGGCATTGAGTTTGATGACATTTTTGAAAAGATTAACTAATAATCAGGAGTCCAACATTAAAGTGCCTGTGACATGACAAAAATAAATCTTAAATAGCATTATTATTGGAATTAAAATCATATTTTGAGACGATTTGACTATATACAACAACTTGACAAAGCGCAGATAGCGAGAAATGCGTCTTTAAATCTGCTGTTTAGCTCCTCCTGTCATTATAGCGCTCTGGCGCCTCCATCTTGGTGATGACGTCAGAGAATGAGCAATTACAGCGGATTTAGCATTGAGCCCAATGGAGAAGGAACTATTTTTCAGCGATTCTGGTTCAACCGTTGATTTTTCGAACGATATTGTCGATCCAGAGGAAGTTTGTGACATACAGCCATAGATGTTTAAGTCATGGTTGGAGGAGGCGGAAGATTCCAAACGAGAAAAAGGTGAAAGAGACAACAAACACGAGGCTGATGACTACAGTAGACTGCAAAATGTCATCATTGTTTTTATTTCTTTACGCCAATATTTTTAAAGTATTTTTTCCCCGATTGCAAAATAAATTGTATGGTCATGACAAATAAGTCTTGGAATATGGAATATTAAAATTGCATTTTTTTTCAGTATGACAGGGCTAAAAACTGCATAATGGTCAAAACTGCCAACTTCTTAAACCTCCCCAACAGTATTGTATGCCACCAGAGTTAGTCCAGCTCTTGTCATTTCCCTGCAGGGACTCTGAAATGGAGGAAAGAACGTAAACAAAAGAAGAGAGTGAGAGCTAGGCTACATGCCAACCCGAACCGAGCGGCTCTTCCAAGTCTCTTGGTCGAATTTCGAACATGAAAAATCATACAATTACTACCCCGACTCATGTCACACAAGTCGGCGGGAGTAATTGATTTTATCGATCGGCCAGCCTCTGGCGGCGAGCAAGTTTCGGCACGTCGGTCACCTGCTGCAGCCCCGGCAGGATTGCTCATCGCTGGGGATGCAGCAGGGGAATGAACACCGAAAATGGCGCATTCTCAGTGGACAAACCGGCTGACGTCGGAGCGCGTGGCTGCCCGGGCCCAAGTGTAGCACTCTCTAGGCAGGCACGCGAAGAGGGCAGAGAGGGGTGGAAGTCTCAACACAATCGAGACCCAGAGACAAGAGCGGTGGGCTCTCCGGGCCCAAGCCGAGGATAGTGCTCTCTAGGCGGGCATGTGAGGTGGTCCGATGGTGGTGGAAGTCTCAACACAATCGAGAACTGGAGACAAAGCAGTGGACTCTCCAAGCGCGGGCGCCCCCGCCTTCATCGGTCGCCGACCATGGTGTGCGAAAAGCCGCCGGTCATCGGTCGTGGAAGGTGGCCACTCCCGCCTTCTTGGTGGACAGGGAGCATTGTCACCCACAAAATGCAAGCCACCTCCTTATTAAAACGTGTGTCATGATCCCAGTATTTGACTTAATATAAAACTCTATAATATAAAATATAAAAAGCTTACTCACTTCCTCGTCCGTCCAATGGTCTCTCGATTGTCAGACTTTTTTTGCCCATTCTTCGCGGTGAACGGGATCTTTTGAAAATCCAAAAAGGCTCACACCACTCTGCCTGGTGTTGCAACAAAAGCCTGCAACACATTAGGCTGCCGTGACGCGATAAAATAAACAATCCCCAAAATCAGCTGTATCTGCAGTGTTTCTCATACTAAGTATGGCTGTTTAGTGAAAATGGTGTCACTTATTGACGTCACATCCGCCTTCCTCCTCAATCCGAGACTGTGGTCTGAAGTCTCTCATTTTCGTAGCGCGGGATTCAAAAAATTGAATAAGTATGTTGATCGCTTCTGCACACATCCAAAAGGTCAATTTCATTCAGGAGTGTAGAATACCACATGTAATATGAAATAAACATGCTTTCTTGTGTCACAGGCACTTTAAGTCGTTATGATAGGTGGTCGTCTGCGGGAGCGGTGCATGATTATGGCCATAATCATGATTATTTTGATCAATATTGTAATCTCAATTATTAAGCACTTTATTTAATTACATTTCAACAAAAATATGTTGTTTTTAGTGAAGAAAAATAACTTTAAAATGATTTTATTCTGATTTTTAAAAATCTGAATAAAATAATATTTTTTAAAATGATCAAACAACTGTTTAAAAAAAAAAAAAAAAAAATGTAATAAAATTTTACCTAAAAGTTTAAATATGATTTCATCTTGACATTTGATGAAAAGCTTATTTGTTAACATTAATAGAAACATACCAGGGTTATGTCTAATAAGAATTTTTTTCCAATTATTTCAACTTTTTGTAGTCACATTATTCTGCTGGTTAAATACAGTACATATTTTATTTATTTATTTATTTTTAATACGGAATTATGGATATGTCAACCTAAAGAATTTATTAGTTTGGATGATTCGAGACTGTTGTAAAAACCCAACAACAACAACCCAATAATTAAAAAAAAATAAAAAATACATACAATAAACAAAATGAAAAAGATAGTTGAGTAGAAACATCATGTAAGGTCAAACCAATTTGTCTTCTGAGTAAATCAGGTACTTCAAACACATACGTTAAAGTTCATGTAATTATTAGCCTCTTTACAAACAACCCACTGAACATCTTTATTGCATCTTTAAACCGCTTTTACAGGAGGAAGAAGTTGTTGCGTAAGATATTTATTGCTCAAGTCCTTGGCAAAATGTAAACATGAAGACATTTATACAGCAAAGCTCATCTAATTGAGGAACATACTCACGAACAAGCATATACAAGGAGAGGGAGGAGTGCAATATGAAAATGCGTTCAAGCAACTTCACACTGCCTTATATTGTGTGGAATCATAGATTATTGACTATGCTACTGAGAAGCTATTTCAGGACTGTTTAAAAGTTTGAACCAGGAGCTGCAGTTAAGATGGCGCACTCCAATTAACTCATTGGCTGCCACTGACGGCGACAGACAAACCAGACTTGTTTAAAAACTGTTTTTATATTGACCACACAGTAACTTTATCAAATTACAATTTGTAACACTGAAACTAAGGACTAACTAACCTTTCTGCTGTTCTAAAGGCTTTAATTTTATTTAATTCTGCAACGACGATTAATCAATAAACTTGAGTAATTTGATCAGAAAAAAGCTTTGAATCAAATTTTGCTGCCTTGAGGATTCGTTTATTTGAATAGCATTGCAAAGTGTTGGATTTAATTTTATTGATTGGGGTGGATACACTGCCCTCTAATGGCAACAGTGAATATGACATAACTCATTTAAAATGGCTGAATCCAGCTGCTACCTGTTAAGACCAACATAAAGTAGGTTTTTGTTTGAGCTAATATGATTTTTTTTTCATGCATTCTTAATTTCATTTATTGGTATATTGTTAGGAACGATTTGTTAAGAGCGTTGTTTAAAAAAAAGTTTGCATTTTATAGCATTTGAGCTAGCGGACTTTTGCTATGCAAGTTTGTTCTTTTTTTGTACTTAAAAAAAAAAAAGTAAATGAGTTTTTTTTTTTTTTTTTTTTTTTTTAAATACAATTTGAGGCTAAGCTCCAGTATGGTAATTTATTTTTAATATGAAAATGCAACTCTGCATAGTTTGAAGAAATAGTCCAGAATTTTACTTTGTATGTGCATTTAATGTTCTTTTAAAAGTGCAGTCTTAGCAAGCCTTTGTTTTAAATTTTACTTTGTATTCGCATTTAATGCTGAGATAGCCTTTGTTTTACATCTCCTAAAATTTATTCTGCGATGCATTAAATGTTCCTAATCCGATTACTCGATTATTCGAATTAACTACTTGATAGATTAATAATCGATACTAAAATAATCGATAGCTGCAGCCCTAATTTTATCTCATAAATTAACATTGTTTGCCGTTGATGGGGATAGACATTCGACCCCTTTTGACGTTAATTTGCCCCTCCTTGTCAAAAATGGATTGGACGTCTAACGCCTTCGAGGGCATGGAAACATCATTAAATAGCAACACTCTTAGTTATAATAGATCTGATGTCTAATGTCTGGCAGTGAATGAGTTAATATGGAACACATCGTCTGGAGGGAGGGTCTTTGTTGCTATGTTCGAGTCCATACATCTCTAAAAATGGAGCAGCTACCTCCCCACTCCTACAAACACACATACACACGCGTACAGCCCCCATCTGCTCCTAATCATGAGTGCAGCCAGCGGTCGGGTCGCTGACGGTCAATAGCACACCAAAGCACACGCACACATGTAAACACACATACTGTGTAGACCAGTCAGCCACATCCTGGAATTTTTACTTGTAAACTTTTTTCCCCCCCAGAATGTAACTACACGGACACACGCACTCAAGTAGACCAACAAGATGAACAGGGGACATGCTGGCGGTGTGCTTTACAGATGACAGGGAGTCATGGAAACGCCCAACGCTCTCCATGGTTACACATTTGATTCCCCCACGGGATTTCTCCTTTGATTGTTGAGATCGCACACTTAAGCTGCCACAACAAGCCAAAGTGGCCAGAACACACACAGGCATTGTACAAACGTCGGTGGATCTCATCAGGATTGAAATTGACACAAATTAACCTATTAGGTTGTTTCTCTTTGGATGACAATGGAAGTAATTAGCCCATCAGTTTTTCTTCCTTTTCAGCCACAAAGCATATGTTTTAATGTTAGAAACACATCTATTGTATACAACCTTTAAAAATGTTTTGCAGGTTAATATAATATTAAAAACTTTATTTCTACGTAAGTCACTGTTGTTGTTTACGTCGCAATGTGGTGACGTAAAGCAGTGCGGCCGGCGATAGCGAAGAGCTCTCAATTGTCACTTCCCGATTGGGACGGGTTACAAAATCGCGACGGATTGCGACAGCACAAGCGCGAACCGGCGTCACGGTGATAGCAAATATAGATATATATGTGATGGATCAAACGATAGAAATTAGGGCTGTCAAACGATTCAAATGTTTAATCGAGTTAATCACAGCTTAAAAATTAATTATTCGTAATTAATCGCAATTCAAACCATCTCTAAAATTCGCGATATTTTTTTGTTAATTATTATTGGAATGGAAAGATAAGACACAAGACGGACATAAACATTCAACATACTGTACATAAGTACTGTATTTGTTTATTATAACAATAAATCCACCAGATGGCATTAACATTATTAACATTCTTTCTGTTAAAGGGATCGACGGATAGAAAGACTTGTAGTTCTTAAAAGATAAATTTGAGTAGAAGTTATAGTAATTTTATTTTAAAACCCCTCTTAATGTTTTTGTTTTAATAAAATTAGCAAAATTTTCAATCAAAAAATAAACTAGTGTCTTTAACTACGTAAGGTAGTGATTGAAATACACCACAAGGTGTCAATGGCGAGTTTTAATTTAGAGCTCTAGCCAAGGCAAAATCTGAGTAAGTTTTATGTGTATTTTGCATAGCTATATTGATTGGGAACGCCAGTTCTCTTTGCATTGAGCGCTTTTCTTTTTGTGAACATTATTTTTTTTGAGAGATACAGTTGTGGTCAAAAGTTTACATACACTTGTGAAGAACATAATGTCATGGCTCTCTTGAGTTTCCAGTTATTTCTACAACTCTGATTTTTCTCTGATAGAGTGATTGGAACAGATACTTCTTTGTTACAAAAAACATTCATGAAGTTTGGTTCTTTTATGACTTTATTATGGGTGAACAGAAAAAAGTGATCAAATCTGCTGGGTCAAAAATATACATACAGCAGCAATAATATTTGGCAACATGTCCCTTGGCCATTTTCACTTCAATTAGGCGCTTTTGGTAGCCATCCACAAGCTTCTGGCAAGCTTCTGGTTGAATCTTTGACTACTCCTCTTGACAGAATTGGTGCAGTTCAGTTAAATTTGATGGCTTTCTGACATGGACTTGTTTCTTCAGCATTGTCCACAAGTTCTCAATGGGACTTTGGGAAGGCCATTCGAAATCCTTAATTCTAGCCTGATTTAGCCATTCCATTACCACTTTTGATGTGTGTTTGGGGTCATTGTCCTGTTGGAACACCCAACTGCGCCCAAGACCCAATCTTCGGGCTGATGACGTTAGGTTATCTTGAAGAATTTGAAGGTAATCCTCCTTCTTCATTATCCCATTTACTCTCTGTAAAGCACCAGTTGCATTGGCAGCAAAACAGCCCCACAGCATAATACTACTACCACCGTGCTTGACGGTAGGCATGGTGTACTTGGGGTTAAAGGCCTCACCTTTTCTCCTCCAAACATATTGCTGGGCATTGTGGCCAAACAGCTTGATTTTTGTTTCGTCTGACCACAGAACTTTCCTCCAGAAGGTCTTATCTTTGTCCATGTGATCAGCAGCAAACTTCAGTCGAGCCTTAAGGTGCCGCTTTTGCAGCAAGGGCTTCCTTCTTGCACGGCAGCCTCTCAGTCCATGGAGATGCAAAACACGCTTGACTGTGGACACTGACACCTGTGTTCCAGCAGCTTCTAATTCTTGGCAGATCTGCTTTTTGGTGATTCTCGGTTGAATCTTCACCCTCCTGACCAATTTTCTCTCAGCAGCAGGTGATGGCTTGCGTTTTCTTCCTGATCGTGGCAGTGACAAAACAGTGCAATGCACTTTATACTTACAGACAATTGTTTGCACTGTTGCTCTTGGGACCTGCAGCTGCTTTGAAATGGCTCCAAGTGACTTTCCTGACTTGTTCAAGTCACTTGCCACGTTTACATGGAGCCAAATATTCCAATTACAATCGGAATATTTGTTCAAACCGAATAAATGTGTTCCATATAAACACCTCATTCGGAATGAACAGGCCCAAACCGAATGGAATTTCATTCCGATTCACAGGGGTGGAATATTCCTTTTCCCAAACCGATTAGAAGTAAAATTGTATCATGTAAACAGGGGAGCGGAATGGTGGCTGGTTGCGTTCTTTCTGCACATGCTCCGTACTGACGTGGTGACGTCACTTGGTGACGTAAGTAACGTCACTTGCAACATGGCTTCCAAGCACAGCGCACCTATTTGGAGTCCGGCGGAAAGATTGTATTTAATTCAAACTTTAAAAGAATTGAATATAATTGCTCGCTTAGACGGGCGTAAAACGAGGAACAGTGAACTATTTAAAAAAGTTCACGAGAGGTTACACGAAGCCGGAATAGACCGGAGCGTTGACCAGATTAGAAACCGGTGGAAAACCGGCTATTACAAGGCAAAAGAGCAAAACAGCAGAAGCGGATACGACCCCACAAACACAACAAGTGGGTTAAAGTTAAAACAGCAGCACTCTGACGATCGATCTCCATGTTTTGCAACGTGACGCTTTGTTTTGATTAATCTGCGCATGTCAGACGGCAGTTGTCAAACGTCCTTTCGGAATAAAGGCAGACACATGTAAACGCTGGATCGGAATAGATGAAGTGACATGTAAACAGCTGATCTGAAATTTCCATTCGGAATGATTTGAATTGGTATGAATAAAAGTCAGCATGTAAACGTGGCTAATGATTCGCTTTTTCAGATCCATGTATGTATATTTTTGACCCAGCAGATTTGATCACTTTTTCTGTTGACCCATAATAAAGTCATAAAAGAACCAAACTTCATGAATGTTTTTTGTGACAAAGAAGTATCTGTTCCAATCACTCTATCGGAGAAAAATCAGAGTTGTAGAAATAACTGGAAACTCAAGAGAGCCATGACATTATGTTCTTCACAAGTGTATGTAAACTTTTGTCCACAACTGTAGAATATTATTTTTGTGCTTTCACTAAATGATACTGTAGCGACTTAACTGTTCCGCCCAAATGCATGATGGGAAGTTGGGCAACCATGACTGTCAGTGGTGGCTGCAAATGGTATGCAGTTAGGGTTGCCACCTTTCAGAAGTAGAAATACGGGACAACCCCCCTTGCGCTTCAAACTACAGGCAGAAAAAAATGAGCATCCCCAAAACTTCTGAAATGCATACAAATGTATTTATTCATATATATTCCGTATTGGTTCAATACGAAACGCAAAATTCCCAATTACGGATTGTTCCTTATTTCAAGAGACGGGTCGCAATCCTATATACAGTATGTTCTGCATTGTGTTCAATTAAGCATGTTAAGAAAAGATTGTCTCCCGTGAGAGATAGGAATAATATTTTTGTTGTGCTTCACGAGTTGCTTGAATCTGACGTCACTCGACAAACTGGCGCTGCCCGTCGAAAAGCAGACCGTGAATAGTGTGTGCTATTTTGCCTTCCCACCTTCTTCGAATGCAGCATAAGCAAGAGTGGACGAAGAACTCCTCCTATTGGGGTTTCATTATGCATCTAAAAACAATGGTCTCGCAGAATGAAATGAATTATGGCAGTTTTGTGTAACATTGTTTTGGCCGCATGGATATTTGGAACAATGATCTGCATTTTGAATTTATCTGACTATGTTAGCTCTGTTAAATATTGTTTTCTATTGACAGGCTACGATAGGACTCGCGCAAGCTTAACCACTCCGGAGCCCTGAAACTAACAAATAACTGACAAACTGCACTGGAGACCGTGTGATTCAATAAACACGCTTTAGGAATTTCAATTAAGTTCAGTGTTTGCATTATTAAATTTTTCACTGCTGAAAAGTGCAAGCAAGCTAGTACAGTGCCTTGCTCATGGTGTGAAAACATTGCATATTTCCCCAAAAAAACAATGCATGACCATTGAACTTTACTTGTAGTTACATGTTAGTATAGGACCACTTGCTTAATATCACTTTAGTAAGCCTTGCATCTATTGTGCTTGTGAGTTCTTGGACAATTTCAGCTTTAATTTCTCTGCAGGCTGTTGTAATAGCATCCCAGAGCTGCTGCATGATGTGAACTGTCTCCTACTATTGTAGATCTTTTGCATGATGATGCTCCAGAAGTTCTCAATAGGGTTAAGATCAGGGGAAGATGGTGGACCCACCATCAGTTTTTCTCGTATGCCCATAGCAACCAGTGACTGATTGGTGTTCCTTGCACCATCAGATTGGGCATTGTCATGCACGAAGATGGGTTTTTGTCGGAAGGTAAGGTTCTTTTTGTATCATGGAAGAAAGTGGTTAGTCAGAAACTCTACATTCTTTATAGAAGTCATTTTTACACCTTCAGGGACCTACAAGCTCTCGCCCCTTGATTCCAGCCCAAAACATGCGAAGAGGTTCCTACACCTTTATGTTTGTTGGACTCAAAAGGCATCAATGGCTTAAAATGCCTGTTTGCTGCTTTGCAATGGCCTTATAGAACCTTCTCTCTTGATCCAATGAAGTTGTCTGGCAGAAACTTTTCTTATTCTGCCTTTATCTGCACAAACTTGCCTGTGCTTTGAATTAGCAACAAATTTCTTTACCGTTCGACGGTTTTGCCTAAGTGGAAATATGCAATGTTTTCATTCCTTGAGCAAGGTACTGTACTATCTTACACGTTTCAGCACCAGAGAGATGGTTTTTCTTCCCCATATTGCTTAAAACCCGCGTCCTGCTTACTATTGAGGAACGTCACTTTTAAGCATTTTTCCTTTTTTTGGGCTCACCTAGAAGATTTATCGTAGAACTCCGAGATCGATGTCCATGATCTACAGGGCCTTGACAATGTAACTCATAAGTTGAATGGAAAAACCCAAAAAAATCTTTTTATACTCTAAAATACTTATTTATATTTGGCTACATATTTATGACCCTTTTGTTTCCCACTTGATTCCACTGATCATCTACTATAAGAAATAATGGTGGGTAGGGTGGGGTGCTCCTGATTGTCCATCACCTTAGCCCTAGGTGCCCCCCTCCTCCACGTGGTTGGCATGACAACGGTGTACCAGGTTGGGAGAGTTTCTTGTTGTTGCCACATTCTTACAACATCCTGACCTAAAACATGTTTTCTGATGCTAATGTTTTATGGAGGTGTGTTGGTGGGTTTGAGCCTTTGTCCGGGCTTGCAAAAAAATGCTTGGTGGGTGCGTTCTGTGGCACAAAATAGGGTGCTTTTCAGGCAGATGAGAAAATAAAGGGTGGGGAGGCAGCATATATACAGGAGGAGAAATCAAATTATTTCTTGCGCTCTGCCTGCCGCTGTGGCTGGAGGAGAGCATTAATCTTTTACCTCCGTCGGCAGGTGATGCCACAGGAGCGCGTGTGGAGACTTTACTAAATCATACTCCCTTTCATTCACACCCTGCTGCTGATGCTGTTATTGCACAGATAACAGGATGAATTCATTAGAGGCCAGTGAGACGGTAAAGATGAGGAGGCACATACAGTGACTGCGGAGTTGCCCAATGCGACGACTGATATCGACTGGTCGATCTCTAAGATGAAAGATGGTGTCGGTCAATTGTGTTTCCACTAAATAAAAAGAAAAATTAAGACCCTTTAGCCTATCTCCCACCCTCCCTGGCGTTTGGCCTTCGATTGACAAACATGACAGCAAGTCAGATCTCATTGTTGCCTGTGTCAAAGAAGTAAACAATACAATGTGCTACATACATTATTTCCTGTATGTACGTCGTTTTGGGTTGGTCACTTGAAAAGCAGCTTGGTAGTGAAAAAAAGATGTGGAAAACCAGGAGTAGTTGGGGGTGGGTGCATTTTGATATGGTAAAATGATCAGGAAGTGAAACATTTTTCAAAAGATGTCTGTGATGAGCAATACTTACCTCCCTGTTTTTAGGTAAAAATTAAAGTAAAAATGTGAAATTTGTGCAGCTAATCAATCATTTTAGAAGGGATAAAAGATAACATTTCAGTGTGTTAAATTTACAACAAAAATTAACCCTATTTATAGAGATGAATGCATTTGATTGATAAGTGGTGGGTAGTGTTTTTTTCCCCATTCAAATTTGGAAGGCGTTTTGATAACACTCCTCCGTGTTGTGTGAAAATTACGAGACATTTTTATTTTCATTTTAAAGGGACTTCAAACACTTCAAGCTAAATACAGTGATTGTTGTACAAGAGCTACTTAATGGTAAAATAAACAGAAAGACTGGATTATCCAATTGTTTAGTTGATTATTGAAATTACTGCTTGTTGAACGAGAATGAGGACATTTATTTCACTAACTCAAACCACTTGATGATCATTGGATGATCACCCCCCCCCCCCAAAGAAAAAAAAATAAATAAATACTTAACCGGAAAATGTAACTCAAGCCAATAAAAAAAGTCTGATTATATTCAGTTCAGAGCAGACCAACTATTTCCTAAAGCTTGCCTTTTGAGTTAATGTAACCAAAATGAAGAGTGTGAAGATTGTAAATGTACATGTTTGGACATGAATTTCTATGGTGTTATTTTATTTTTTTAACTCATTAAATCACAGCTATTTTATACAAGACAACCCCCTTCACTACGTCCCATTTTCGACAAGTTTGACTGATCTTTCAAGGCCCACAAATATTGTCTTTAGGGCTGTCAAACGATTAAAATTTTTAATCGAGTTGATTACAGTTTAAAATTTAATTAAACCAAATTAATTGCAATTCAAGTCATCTCTGAAATATGCCATTTTTTTCCTGTAAATTATTGTTGGAATGCAAAGATAAGACACAAGACGGATATATATATTCAATATACTGTACATAAGTATTGTATTTGTTTGTTATAACGATAAATCCACAAAATGGCATTAACACTATTAACATTCTTTCTGTTAAAGGGATCCACAGTTAGAAAGACTTGTAGTTCTTAAAAGATAAATGTTAGTAAAAGTTATAGTAATTTTATATTAAAACCCCTCTTAATTTTTTTCTTTAAAATAAAAATTTGTAAAATTTTCAATCAAAAAATAAATTAGTAGCTCGCCATTGTTGACGTCGCTGAGCGGTGACGTCACAGCCGTTCTTCCACAGTGTCTTTAACTACGTAAGATAGTGATTGAAATACAGCACAAGGTGTCAATGGCGAGTTTTAAATTACTTAGGAATCAAGCCAATGAGTTTGCTTTGTCCCTCGACTGACGCTGTAGCTCCGTTTTTTTTTTTTTTTAGACTGGGTCTATTGTGATTCACGTTCATTTGAGTGCTGGCTTCACAACACATGAGACCAGTGATAGTTTGTATATTGTAACTAAATATCGCCATCCAGTGTATTTGTTGAGCTAAACGAAATGTTTGAATCGAGTTTGACCAAAGTCTGAGTAAGTTTTATGTGTATTTTGCATAGCTACTGTATTTTGATTGGGAATGCCAGCTTTTCTTTTTGTGAACATTTTTTTTTGAGAGATAGGAATATTATTTTTGTTGTGCTTTCACTAAATGATACTTATGTTTGTTGTGAAGTAGTTACCGAAGCTTATGCCAATATACAGCGCGGTCCAATGAACGCCTGTTTGCACTGCCTTTCTCTGCCTCTTAGCTCTCAATGTGCAAAAAACGGCGTCATTGTAATCTGTTTGAGGCAATCCATGAGCAGGTCATTCCGCGCATACGTTAAATGCGTCAAATATTTTAACGTGATTAATTTTTAAAATTACTTACCGCCCGTTAACGCGATAAATTTCACAGCACTAATTGTGTTCACTGGCTATATAAACATGGACCTACCAAAACAAAACAAAAAAAGACCTTTCATCACTATTAGTAAATTTTAAACAACTTTCTATCTGAGGGCAAAAATACAACCTCTTTGTAAAAAGGCATTTCAAGTAAGGCAGAACGATATTGGGAAAATCTGACATTGTTACTTTTTGGGGGTTTGCGATATATTGTGATATATATTTGTGGTCAACCGATATGGAATTTTCAAATGCAGATACTGATACCTAAAAACAATTTCAGCTGATTGCCGATATCCAAAGCTGATTTTGTAAGACTATATTTGAGGCCATCCATATACTTTTTTTTGGGCACGTAGATTATGAAAGGCAATCAAAAAAATACTTTAACAACTTCAATTTGCAATGATTACCTGAGACTTAAACGATAAATTCGGTCTAGAGCGACCAAACCTATGAACACAGCGCTTTGTTTTAGGTTTATACACTCAGAAAGAACAGTAAATTATTTAAAAATAATTAAACCCACTAGGGCGTCACGACGAGACGTAAACAAGCAAGAGTGAGAGTTTAAGAGGAGGCTCGTCATACTAAACCTAACCCAAATGCTACGCTAACCCTACGACCTACATCTAGAGTGTAAGGATCACTCTATAAACACCTTGAAAGGCTAAAGCAACATTGCATATTCTCTCATGCAAGATTGAAAAAAATCTTACAATATTTATAAACAAGCAAGCCTGAAGCTTCCTACAGCAGCTTCAAGCTGCTGCAGGGTCCTTCCGGGGTCCTACCGTCAGTCAGCAGCGGCCATAGTTGCCCACACAGATGCCTGATCAAAATTCTTTTTTAATCGGCTTTTTTTTGTTGTTGATCGGCCGATGGCTGATGTTGGGGAAAAAATTACATATATCGACCTCTGATATATATTGCAATATTAAAACAAGAATTTTCACCAGATGACTTGAATAGCTCTGTTTGAGAAGACTGAATCATTAAGACTATTGCATTCATATGATACTGTTTACGCCAAGATAAGGAGGTTCATCTGTGAATAATCAAGATTGCTGTATATAGACCCTACCCACCGACGTCACAAAATCACGTGCTCGCTGTATGGTTCCGCCCACTTGTCCGTCATTTTGTGTCTGTATTATCAATGGTCTCAATTGATCCAGCAATTTATAATGCATTTCATGGAAGACCCGGTGCTTTCGGATGCCGTAAACTCACTTGATGCGTTGCATAAAAGGCGTTATGTGGAAAAGCTTCAGTTTATCCATTCGCCAGATCCATATTTGATGCCTAAATCGATGTTTTTCGACCCGCTGTCTCCGCCGTATTTGCCTGACATCTGCTAGCTACCCTGAACTGTACAACTATCTTGTCCACACAAAATCAGCCTATTCTCACGAAAGTTTGAAAAACTTTAAGAGCTTGGAGGCTTATAAATACTTCGTTACTGGTTGGGTGAAACAGGTCCTCGTCCAAGAAAATTCGGCAGGAATCTATCTTGTGCTTGGAAAGGTGAGTTACGAAATTTTCAATTCAAAATCTTTTGTTATTGCTAACATCCACTGTCAAGTCTAATGTATTTCATGTCGTTTGTCAATGGAGTTAGGGCTTTTAATGTTTATATGGTTTAGCGATAGCACTCTCACTACATACATACGTGTATGTTGTCGGCGATTAGCCTAGCAATGATCTTAATTGTGGTTGTCAGCCCAAAACCCTCTAAATATATATTAAATGCATCTTACCAGATATAAAATGACTACTACATAATCTGTGGTAATCGTTTGGAGCCCAGTTTTCTCGTCGAATTGCAGCAGCCCATCTCGCTCTCTTCTCTCCGGGTCTCTCGGAATCCGGTAGAACTTCAAGTCTCTCCGTTTTCTCCGTCTATCTTCTCTGTTATTGCAACCGACCGCCACACACGCCTTCACCATTTTGATTATTAATGTTAACGAGCAGAAAAACACGTCGTAAATAGGAGGAATGTACGTAGCCGTAACAGGGAAACATGATGTGTTGACGGAGAGTTGGGCGGCACCAGTCAGGAGGAAGGAGTTGTGACGTCACGTGGGTAGGGTCTATAAAAGGGATCATGGAGGTCATGTCTCTGCACAAAATAGATGTTTTATTTAACACTGTATTTCACAGTTCGATAGCAGCAAAGAAATTGAACATATTTTAAGCAAAAAAATCAAAGGGCTCGTGCTCCACACAGTCTTACTAAAGGGCTGTTTACATGGTGACTCTGCAACACCAAGACGCAACAATTGTGTTGGGGAATGGCCTCGCTATAACACGGTGACGGCGAAAACGCAAGGTGAAGATGCGAACTTTTGATTCCGGCCTCCAAAGCGGAACTATTTGATTGCGGGGATTGCTCCGCAACCATATGAATGGAACGCTCTCGCTCCAATGTTGCAGCACTCGCACACGTCACTTTGGGCATGCACAGTTGCTGCTACTAAACATTCAAAGCAGTAAACACGGCGGAACGTCGGCTTTAGTTGACTGTTTTTGTAATATTTCATTTTATTGTTAATATTTTAATATTTGATTTAAATGTAGTCTGCATTTTTGTGACAAACAAAATAAAAAATCACGTGGATGCTATTGCTTGGAGTGGGCGGATTTGTTGTCTTCTGAGCTGGGTTGTTGTCAAGGAAGTGCATCATTCACTGTCGCCTTGTAAAACTTCATTACCCTCTAGAGCCTGGCATGAATACTACATCGTTTTCATGCAGAATTGCGACATTGTTATCATGGAGACGGGACCATGTAAATGCAAACATGAGATGTGTCGTATTCTCGGAGCGCCACTATGTGAACGGCCCCTAAGACACACTTGACAGTTTTGACATACCTTAATCGCACAGATGTATTTTCAAAAAGAAAGAAAGAAAGAAAGAAACAATCGCACATCCTGCGATGGGACTATTCCGCATGCACAACTTGGTCATGGTCAAACGATATATCGTGCAGGCGTAATTTCAAGCATAACTTTGACACTAATACAGTTGTACCTCTATAAATGAATTTAATTCGTTCCAGGACCTGGATTGTAAGTCGAAATGGTCGTATGTTGAGCGGGATTTTCCCATAAGAATACATTATAATTCAATTAATTCGTTCCACAGTCCAATAACCTATGCTAAATCCTTCATAAACACTACAGGCACAATTACAAATACCAATTACACAGAGCAAAAGAAATGAATTATACATAGAAATCTTAATAATAATAATATAATAGTAATAATCTAACGACTCGGGTTGAATTGTGGCGGTTGTGTTTTGTTTTCTGTTCCTGAATGCACCGTTAGTGACGAGAAAATGAGAGAGGTGCGAAAAGAGTTTTTACTTTCACTTTTCATGCTCTATTCTTGTTGCTGTCGGCAATGGCGGACAATAGCTGTGTTGTGTTGCACAAATTCTAAAATAAATGTTTAAAAACCTGATGTAGCTGGCGACTTCCCTGCTGATGTTACAATAATAATAATTGTCACTTTAACTTATAAAGATTGGCCATCGAAGGTCGGAGGAGGACTGTCACGATCGTAGACATATTTCCGTCTCAATTTCAGTGTTAAGCGGTCGCCTTTTTCCTTTTTTTTCACCACCTGCACTAGCCTTCCTGGGACCCATGTTGATTTCTCTCACAAGAAAATGCATCGTACTGCTGTCATGCGGGAATGATTGCGACACTTTTATAAATCGTCGTATTTTGAGCATGTTGTCATATGTCGAGACAAATGACGAGTCATATTTTACGTCGGATGAAGAAAGAATCGTATCTCGAACTGATTGTATGTCAAGGTACCACTGTATATCTAAAAAATGATTTGATTTATGCCAAAATATAAAAAAACAAACACAAAAGGTAATTTTACATCAGAATAATTTATTAATAAATACACATAATTTCCATGAGCTATCTACGATTTCCACATTGGCCTAATCCATTGGTGAGGAGACATGTAAAACGTTATTAAACCTGCTGCACAAAAATAATATATACAGTCTGTATTGTACATACGTAAAACCCATATAATATATCTTTGGGATCTGGCACATGTTTTTGGGATGAGTTAAAGATTTAAGTTATCGTCATGGTCCACAGACGCTGACTTTGTGATTTAATATTGTGAGTTGATTAATTGTATAGTTGTGTTCTTTGCAGCATGTCTTCATTATTAGTGAGAACATCTGTACATTTTTGGAGCCACATCAACATGGACATGCATTATTGTGGTAGCCTTTCAGTCTTAAATTCAGCTGCATCGCTTTTTTAAAATCACCATCCCTGCCTCAGCAATGCCAACGCCATCTCCCATTTTCCCTCGTTCTTCCTCCCGCTGCCCCCCTGCTGCTGCATTATGCTCGGCATGGCCAGGCTGCCTCTCTGCCACCAGGTCCTACTGCCTGTGGCGTATAATTGACTTTCTCCCTGCATTGGAAAAAGCGGACAGTCCACGCCAGGCTGGAGGTGACCCATTTCCCCAGGGCATTCAGCAGCCTTCTAATCAACCATTCTTTGGGGCCGTTTCATTCACTCCACAATTAGAGCAACTCCCTTTTGGAGAGCTCCATCAAGAGGTAGGCAAGGCACGGACTCAAGGGGTAGTGGAAAAGGCAGACTTTCTAGCCAACATTGACTTTGTGCCACTCTGGTCGTCAACTTGTAAGTAACAGGCAGGTGGAACGCATACGTGAAGTTTAAGCCCCCGCCCACCCAGACTGAAAAGTATCTTTTGTAATTGACTTTCCTATAAATGATTTTAAAATTAAGAGATTTCCGGTAAAATATTGTCAATAAAAGTTGTAAAGCAATAAAACAAACAACAAAAATAAATTAACAAAAAAAAGATATTTTTATAATGGGTCATAATTATTTTTCAAACAGACCATGTGACTAGCACCTTAGACGGTCATCTGCTTTGCTTAGCCAAAACCACCCGAAGACCGAAGAGGCAAGATGGATACATGCAATTTTTACAAACCGAAGCTTTCAAAAGCAACAATAACTACTGAGCAAGAACCAAAAATTGAAAATGTGCAACATGAAGTGCCAGAGAGCACCGCCAAAATGGTTTATACGACAGAAAAAAAAAGTTTTTTTTTTTTTTTAGGATGGATGGGCCATGTTTTAAAACCTTGTAGATAACTACATCACCAAAACACGGAAATCAAGCAAATCAGTGCAGCGCAGTGGCCCAGCCCAGGGGATACAATTTTTGACAGGGGGAACTACATTGGCACAACACCGGCGGGCGTACCATATTCAATGAATGACGATCTTGGCAAAAAGTATAGCTGTCCTAAGCAGCCTGAATTTCCCTCAAGAATGATGGGAAACAAAAACAAAAACAAAAACAAAAAACAAAAAAAACCCACTCATTTTTGACTTCTTATTATAGATATTCTTGTAAGTTAATTTTATTGCTTTATTATTATTTTTATTGATTTATTTATTTATTTACAGCGTTTCGTGGTCATCAACATGTTGTGCCCGCCCTGCCCCAAAATTTAAACTCCGCCTATGGAACGATAAAATAGATACCGAGCCGACAAAAAGGACGCTGACAGACTTTTTAAGATTTTTAGATTGAGATTTTAGATCGGGAAAAAAAACATTTAGGTAGAACTTTGTTATTCGAACAAAAATGATGGGGATTCAAACTGCCTAAAGCTTATCGGGGTGGGAACGTCTGGGTACCTCATGATACAGTTTGTGAGACAAGGCTCACAATAATGATTCTCTCACGATATGGCAATACAAAAATGATCGATACATGGGCCAGAAAATCAATATATGATATTCTCCGTCATAGCATCTACGATGCAACTAATAATGGTAATGGTAATGGAGTTATACTTGTATAGTGTTTATCGCTAGTAGACGTCAAATCCATTTGAAATGGGAGTGTGGCAGCCCTCCCACAATGGCAGACAATGAGCTAGTATAGACACTTGTTCCGGAAAATTTTGATAGCAACCTGT
Source organism: Corythoichthys intestinalis (assembly GCF_030265065.1). Taxonomy (NCBI): domain Eukaryota; kingdom Metazoa; phylum Chordata; class Actinopteri; order Syngnathiformes; family Syngnathidae; genus Corythoichthys; species Corythoichthys intestinalis. Next base: position 67,697,678 of record NC_080396.1, read on the forward strand.
CGGTTCCTTTTTTTTTTTTTTTTTTTAAACTCACACCATTTTAAATTGATATTTCACTTCTTAGACAAAGCATATCAAATACCTACTAGGTTAAAAAGTGTTGCAATATTTCACCACCGCGATATATTGTCACATATGTCACATAAAAGTTTGGCAGATAGGAAGCGGTCCTTCAAAGAGAATCCAATGTTGATGATTTAGAAGCAGAATGTGTCATGGCACTACAGTTAAAGTAAACTGTAACATTAAACACAAATACAGTAACAAAGAAAATAAAACATACTGTACATTAAAATACAAAATGCATTTCATTTTTTAAACAGCTGCTACCTTACTGCTAATATACTTTACGATGGAAGACACCATTCACGTGCTAACAAAAATTAGCATCGATTTGCCTTATTTAACTCATAACAATAAATATTCATAGACTCAAATGGTTTTCATTGCAAATTATTTCAAATTACCAGTTAAAAAAATTCTATTTGGCAAAAATATTGTCTAATATTAAAGCATTTACAACAGTAGGATGGTAGGTAGGGCTGTTTGATTTTGCCCTAAAAGAAAATCCCGATTATTTTCTCACCAATGCAATTTTTCGATATCGATTACTTGGCAACATAAAAATGACATATAAAGTGTCAACCAGCCTGCCAGCCAGTCAATCAAGTCAGTCAGGTGAAGTAGATAGACAGCCAGGCTCAGGGTGATGGGCTGTCACATTTCTCTCTGGTCTTACTTACATGAATTAATTAGTGCAAAACTGTCACTCAGTGATAACAATACGCAAAGTGGCAATCACCTTGTCTAAACAAACCCAAATATCCACGCCGGTGAAGGTAACAGAATGATCCCTAAGGTCAAACACGTTAATGGGCCAATGAACTTTATGCATATACAATCAGGAGCAGAAGTACTTGCACCCATTGTGATTTTGCAAGTTCAACCACTTAGAAAATAGGTTGAGGTCTGAAATTTCAATCATGGATGCATTTCCATGTAAAGACATAATCTAAAAAAAATTCCGGAACTCACATTGTATGATTTTTAAAAATAATTTATTTGTAATTTACTGGGGTTCATAAGTATTTGTACCCGTGAGAAAATCAGTGCTAATATTTAGTGCAGAAGCCTTTGTTTGCGATTGCAAAGGTAAGGGGCTTTCTGTAGTTCTTCACCAGGTTTTCACATACGGAAATAGGGATTCTGGCCCATTCCTCCACACAAATCTTCTTCAGATCTGTCAGGTTTCGGGGCTGTCGTTGAGAAACACGAAGTTTCAGCTCCATCCAAAGATTTTTTTTTTATTGGATTGAGGTCTGGAGACTGGCTAGGCCACTCTAGAGCCTTGATATGCTTTTTACGTAGCCACTCCTTGGTCAGCTTGGCTGTGTGCTTCGGATCATTGTCGGATCCAGCCATGACCCATCTTCAAGTCTCTGACTGAGGGAAGGAGGTTGTGGCTCGAAATCTGACCATACATTTCACAATTCATCCTCTGCTTTATACAGTACAGTTGTCCTGTCCCCTTTGCTGAAAAGCAGCCCCAAAGCATGATGGTTCCACCCCATTCTTCTCAGTGGGGATGGTGTTCTTGGAATTGTACTCATCTTTCTTTTTCATCCACCCATGACGAGTAAAGTTTGCACCAAAACGTTCAACTTTGGTCTCATCTGACCACATGACCTTCTTCTATAACCCCTCTGCATCATTCAAATGGTCCCTGGCAAACTTCAGACAGGCCTTCACAAGTACTGGCTTCAAAAGGGGAAACTTCTGACCATTGCATGATTTTAAAGCATTGCACTGTAGTGTTCGACTGACAATAGGCTTTGAAACTGTGCATCCAACTCTCTTCAGGTCATTGACCAGCTCCTGCCATGTAGTTCTAGGCTGAGCCCTCACTTTTCTCATGATGAGTGATGCCCCACGAGGAGAGATTTTACATGGAGCATCAGTCCGAGGTAGATTATCAGTCATGGTTATCCTTTTCTAATTTCTAACAATTGCTGCAACTGTTGATTTATTCTCACCAAGCTGCTCTCCAGTTGTCACTGACCTTTTCCAGCTCTGTGGAGCTCAACAATTTTTTTCTCTGGTGTCTTTTGAAAGTTCTCTGGGCTTGCCCATGGTAGCAGTTGGATTAAGACTGACTGTGGGGTGCACAGGTGACAATATTGAGTTCAAACGGCTGTTGGGTGGGTGTGTACTCTTGGGTTTAAGGTAGAGTGACGACTCTTTGAGTATCATAATTTTTGCTGGTTCTCTGGGGTACAAATACTTGTGAACCCCAGTAAATTACAAATTAATTATTTTAAAAAATCATCATCATACAATGTGATTTCTGGATTTTTTTAGATTGTCTCCATGAGTGGAAATGCATCTATGATTGAAATTTCAAACGTCTACCTATTTTCTAAGTGGGTGAACTTGCAAAATCACAAGGGGTGGAAATACTTCTGCTTCTCACTGTAGATTCAATTTTCAAATGTAGGCCTATGCATTTTGCCAAAACATGTTATGGTATTAAAACAAAAAACAACATGGCATGCTTTTAGTTACTGTAATCTAGTAGCAGCAATCTTGACAAGAAAACAAGACAGAGGGAACCACACCCACACACACACACACACACACACACACACACACACACACGCACGCACGCACACATACACACACACACATATCTAGACAGACAGACAGACACAAACACTCACACACATATACTTTCTAGCCTGGAACTCCAGACTGATCGCTGTTCCAGCGATTGAGTCTGGTGACCGTCCGGCAGATCAAATTCCCAGGGCGGAGGAAGCCTCAGCAAACAGACAGCGGAGTGGACCAATCAGCGACGAGCGGACGTGACGTTGGTAAAGTGACAGCGCGAGCAGAGAACGGAGAAGTTTATTCAACATGGCTAGCGCGAGAGACTGTTTTCAGTGACTTGTGTCGATGCGCTTTTGGTAATTTAAAACGGATTTTACCGCGAATCAGAATATATTCTCGGCTCTACCGTTCGCCATCTGTGTTGTTGTGGAGACTACTTTCGACGTGCAAGAGTGATGTTGCTCGTTAAGAACACAACGCAAATAATCGCATCTGATTCCACGGATGATTTCGTTCGGCTCGAGAGGCTATTAAGGAGCTGATCCCAGACTATTCTCACAGTGTTTTAAAAATACAGGAAGAACAGTCTGGTCATGCTAGGCAGTATACTTTCATACTTGTGGTAGAGTGCAAGATACACTCGGAGGCTTCCTCCTGGGGTGACAGCCATGCACACCAATTTGATGTAGAGTGCGGCGTATAGTCTGAGCACTAACAGGCTGACCCCCCACCTCTTCAATCTCACGAGTGACATGACTTTTTGGAGGGAAAATGACAAGCAGTAATCAATTTGGACATTTAGGCATGTACGTTTTTTCATACGGGTGTACTCACTTTTGTTGCCAGGGGTTTGGATATTAATGGCTATATTTTGAGTTATTTTGAGGGGAAAATAAATGAACTCTATTATATAAGCTGCACACAGACTACTATTCATTGTGTCAAAGTGTCATTTTGTCAGTGTTGTCCCATGAAAAGATATACTTAAATATCTGCTGCAATGCGAGGGGTGTACTCACTTTTGAGACACACTAAGATAAACGGTGCGGTTTTGAAAATCGAAGGTACCAATTTGTAAGTTTTTACCATCGTTTTAACCAGAAAAGTCAGTTTTGTTTCAAAATCGATTAATCGAACCGCCTTAATGGTAGGTTATCTGTTTCCTTAGCTTCAGGGTTGTCATTGGTAACATGTAAAAGTTACTGTGTGGCGTAAAAACAGTTCATTTTTAGAGCAGATTTGGTTTGTCCATCACCTTCAATGGTAGCCAATGAGTTCAAGTCTAATTTAACTTAAGTTTAATAAAAGTTTAGTATACTCGAGTCAGCTAAGATGATCTTTGCTGCGTGTTGATTTTTCTCTATTTCTGAGAAGTAAAGGAAACGTTTTGCAGATTGCTTCGGGAGACACTCTCGTCTCACTGCTGCCATTGGTCTGAATTGTTATGCAGCAGAGGTACTCTGGTCAGAGGATAACCATGTAATCAATGAAATGAAAACACTGCTTTGGCTGTGAAGGTTAAGAGGGTTACTGGTGGCTTTCAGGCCACTCATTGCTGCACAAGTGCATGCATGGAGGACTCCTACTCATTCTCCTTTTATCTCTTACCTGTTTCTGTGTTTGACATGCCTATCTCTTCGTCCCTAGTGACCGCCCACCCCCCTTCACTACTGCCTCTTTCTTCCTGGTGTTTCTAGTCGTCTGCATTTTCTCTGTCTTCTCTAGTTGTGTTCACTTTCCCCTTCCTCCCACTTCTCCCCAGTGCCTGTCGCTGTCACTGTGGCAAAGAAAGTGACCAATCAGAGCTCAAGTCACAGCAGAGGATTCTCCCACCCTCCCTTATATCTTTCTTTCCTTCCCTCTTCCTTCTCCTCTTCCTTCTCCTCCTGTCTTCCCATCTGCTTCGCCTCCCAACAACCTTTATCAGCTCACTTCCTGGAGACGAAACGTAATGCATTATGGGAGACAGACGGCTGTCTAACGGGGTTAGTTGTGCAGTGTGGCTTTTCATCAGAGACACTGCTAATCCTGTGTGTGTGCGTGTGTCTAGTGAGAGAGACAGCCATATGAGATGATGAACTCCCACATACGCACGCACACAAACAAACAAACTCAAATTCTTTTTCGAATGTTCTCCCAGCGGAAGAGGCCAGCAGACGGGTTTGTCATTCCCTGCCAGGAGATTATAATGTGCGTGATATGAGCATTTTTTTTTTTGGGGGGGGGGGGGGGGGGGGGGGGGGCTGATCTTTACAATTTACAACTTGCCACCCATGATATTAATGTAGAATTCAATAGTCATAATTCATTTGCTTGCATAACTTTTCTATTCCTATTATTTAGGTGCCAGCTGCAACAAAAACAGCCAACAACCATCCCAGTACAACAACGAATGGCACAGAAAACAACAATAACCAAATATAACAAGCTAATTAATCATTCACTTATTTAGACGCCCAATCTCAGAGGAGACAAAAGAATATTTTAGCCTATTTGTCCTGCATTTTGGCAGGGTGTGCTTGCGACCTGACAGTAGCAGCACCAGCGGAGGGGTAGCTCTAGTCACTGCGATAATTCACCAAAACTATAGTAAATAATAAAATCATCCTAAAAAACTTGTAACGTCACTATCGTCAATTTGACTAATCTACTGCGGACCCTCATGATACAAGCACAATCCGTTCCATGACGAAGCTCGTAACGTGAATGTGCTCGTATCTCAAATGGGTTTTCATCATCAGAGATCAATGAAATCCAGTTGATTCATGCAACACTTCCCATAACCCCTATGTTACCCCTAAATAATAATTAAAGGCATCATTTTAAAGGCTAAATAATATGATAAAGAAATTCAATGTATTGTAAAAAAAAAAAATAATAATAATATTTACAAACTAGTCCGAGTAGAGATTTGTGTACGTCACTTTCTGGGGGACATGGTTAATGTTCACTTGTAAGCACTAATGATTCAGATGCACTTTGATACACAATTCTACCAGACAAGTATGAGCAGCAGGTGGACAGACTGGGAAATTTTGTTTATGCGAGATGCTGGTATGCCACCAAGGGGGATGCCAAGACACTTGAGTCAAAGCAAAGGGCAGTCGGAAAGAGAGACTTTTCTATATTTCGCCCGTCAGTCATAAAGTTAAAATTTGCTTGCATAATGAGACTCATTTTCTCTCATGACGATGCTTGTATATTAAAAACCTGTAAGGTGAGGTGCTTGTATTAAGAGTAGGGTTGCACCAATACCATTTTTTTGGCCCCTCGCTGTGCAGTATCGGCCGAAACCAATACCATACCGATAACACTTGACTTTGTTTGAAATGTATATATATATATATATTAGGGCTGCAGCTATCGAATATTTTAGTAATCGACTGAAAATTCTATCGATTAATCGAGTAATCGGATAAAACAAATAACAATTATAAATATACATGAGAAAACAAGACATTTCATCTAATCTTGAACCATTTTCAGTCAGTCAATGTCTTTATTTTCGATGTATATTGTTGAAAACAGCCAACAATTGCATCTCAGATGTAACTGGAATAAACAAAAAACAAACAAACAAACAAAAAAAAAAAATATATATATATATATATATATATATATATATATATATAAATGCCGTTACGCTTGATAACACACATCACTTAAAAGTTAAGATTTTTTCCCACGTTTCAATTGAATTTCTATTTGAAAACACACCTGTTCACGCTTTCTAACCCACCATAACCCCTAGCTGTCATATTTTTACTTCTTTTTATTGTGATTTTAATTTTTTATCCTTTTAAAACCTTTTTATTGTACTGTGATTCCATGTCTCTTGTAAAGCGTCTTTGTGTGTTTGAAAAGCGCTCTAGAAATAAAATGTATTATTATTATTATTTGTGTCAAGCCATTTTTAAGTTCTAGGTAAGTTTTAAGTTAGTCTAAACTGTAAGTCCTGATGGGATTTTGAGTTTTTGCAGTGTTCAAAATAAATGTATGATACAGGCTGTATTGGAGCACATTAGGGACCAGTGCTACTTGGTGTTTTATCCAGCAATGACTACTGAGCTAAAATTGATAGTTAGCATTATTAAGTTTTTATTTTACACCCTCATCACTCCACAACGCTATGTTATGTTAAAGCCTGTATGTAAGACACGTTAGCCACGCATCGAAAGTGGTCATAATTATTAGAAACCTAGCCCTCCGCAGGGCTAACGTTACTTGAGCTTGTGACAGTAACGTTAATCTTATTTATTAGCGCTTAGCGCTCTTTATTAGCGCTTAGCGCTCTACTGCTTTAAGATGGCGGCTGTCTGCTAACGCTGCCCAGACGCGGCCTAGTCTGTCATGTCGCATCTAGTTCAACATACATGTGATCTCTATGAGACTCATCAGACGCTACCTGCCACCAACGTAACATCGTCCGGGCTAGTATTTAGCAACGTCGGCGTCGTTTGTAGCAGCTGTCGGCTGGAGTAAGTTTTTTTTTTTTTTGGCTTCTTTCTCTACGCACGTGACATCAGCGCATTGTCCCGCATTAAAAGTAGTCCGTGATGCTTAGAGCTGTCAAAATAAACGATTACTCGAGGTGAATAAAATTACTCGGATCAGTTTTTAAACTCGAGTTACTCGAGTTGCTCGAGTATTCGTTTCAGCTCTAATATATATATATGTATTATATGGAAATACACACAAAAAGTGAAACCAGTAGAACTTTTTATTGCATACCTGGCATGGGTGACAAGAGTTAAATAAACCTTTGGCTCTCAAAGGCCAAAACAGTGCTAAATTTGTGAAATTAAAACATGTATAATACTAGCCCAACAGTAAGAAAGTAAAACTACAATGAATTAATAAACTTTTCTAAACCCTGAGTTTTGGCTCTCAAAGACCAAAACAGTGACACTTTCATGAAATTATAAATAATAATGATTGACCACAGCATCCTGTCTCTATTAGCCTCCCTTTCTTAGCACCAGCAGAGAAACACACTTAGCCACTTAGCTTAGCTTACTTTGCTTACTTCTACAGCACTTTTGAATAGGCCACCGTCCTTTGAAATAAGAAAATTGTTTTGACGTGGGAATAAAAGTTGTGTTCCGTATTGAATCAATACAGAATATATATAAATAGATACATTTTGATGCATTTTAGGAGTTTTGGGAATGTCCCTTTTTTGGGTCACTTGTATGGCTTTGGGCGTGAGGGGCGGCGTCTGTTATTTCTATTTCTGAAAGGTGGCAACCCTACTTTTGAAAAAGGTCTCAAGTTACCGCGGCATTTCCTTCAGTAAAAGACGATAAAAGTAAAGTAGACAGTCAGCTGACCGTTCTCTTGGTAGCATTTGCTGCTGTTGTAGCCTCAAACTCTTTTTATCAGGTTCATGGCATTGGAAATTTGCCGATTTAACTCCACTTCTCGAAACTCTCAGGCCGCAAATCTTGCATGCAGTTATTGTACTCGACGGAGATTATAAGATGAAATATGTCCAGACCGCCAACATTTTTGTCTCGTAGTTTGTTTTTCCCTACATATGAAAAAACTGCCCCGGCATTAGTTAAGAGCGGCTATTGGCCCGCTATCATTGGTCTGGAGCAGGCACATATTGATAGCTGCTTGGCATGCAAAGTGATCACGTGTCATCACACAACAGAGAGTGTAGTGAGCGTCAGGAGAAAAAAAGGCTGCGGTCAAGTGTTGTAATACAGGACAGGTAAATGGTATTGGCGACCTCTCTGTTGGTACTCGCAAATGGGGGGCCGGATCGGATCGCCCCTTCCGATACTGATATTGGTGAATCTTTAATTATGAGGGTCCACTGTATTATAAAAATACACTGTACTCAACTATATAGTGTTGAAATTTCTTAAATCAATGATGCAGAACAGCCTCTAGAAGCGTGAATTAGAATGAGCAACACGTTTTGTCTTCATGATGCCTGGCTTGATGTGAATGATCTTGTTTGAGTGCCTTTGATGGTGATAAATGTCTGATCCGTTTAAACTGAGAGGAGTCGGCAGGGATGTGCCTTCTTGCAGACGGCCACAACATGAGAATCAAAAGACAGCTTGTCATCAATGTTGGTGCCAAGAGTATTTGTAACACCTAATTTTTTATCTTTTTGCAGGTGCTGGTATGTGTACATGATGAGCAGTTTGGGGGAGAACTCCATGGAACCCCTGTTCTCAGAAAACCGGAAACGCAAACTCTCCACTTGCGACACACCTGGTCTCGGGTGAGTCTTGACAATCATCAAATAATAATAAATTATGTTGTTCCTTCACTTGTTTTCATAGATGGATTTAGTCAAATAAACTATTTTTTGGACAAAGCTCATAGTAGTATATTTCGTTGAAACAATATATTTAACAAATTTTGCCTAGTAGAGACAGACACGCCGGTTAGTTTCTTTGGATTGACTTTGGTCATCATTTGTTTCACCTGTTTTGCATTGAAAAAAATCCCCAACTCTGCATTGTTGGAACCTAATGACATAGCTTCATTTTGGGATGGGCGCTTGTCTATGGGGAAAATAAATGACCAATGACTGTAAATGAGGAGTTTAAAATGCTGAGTGTTTAAATAGTTATTTTTTAAATGCCAATGAAACATCGGTCTTGATCTTGATCTTATTTATTTATAAGCCTCTGTTCATAAACAAAAGTGCTCGTGAGCTGAAACAATTTCTCCTATTAAAATGAATGCAAATAGAAGTATCCTGCTCAGGTTCTACAACCAAGTTACATTCAAATGTTGCCTGCACAGATACGTAGAAGAAACGGCAGGGCCTCTGACTGACACTTAGGGGGTATTCACACCTGCCTTGTTTGGTCCGGACCAAACCCAAAAAGTTTGTTGTGCGCATTATTTGGGCTGGTGTGAATCAGTGGTGGAATGTAACGAAGTAAAAGTACTTCATTATTGTACTTAAATTTTTCGTGTATTTTCGTGTATTTGTACTTGAGTACAAATATGAAGTGGTACATTTTACTTCACTACATTTTACAGTAGGTATATGTACTTTTTACTCCACTACTTTTCAAATTGTCACCTGCGTTACACTTTACTTTTGTATTTCTTTTTTTGTCCTTATGAATTGATAGTTTCGTTTTCATGCCTGTGGCACAATCTATTTGCCCCAAGCAACTATACTGTAACTTAACACTAGAGACAGCAACACGACTACAAGCAAGATTAGGCAGGTGAAATAGATTTTGACCAGTAAAAACCACTACGATCTTGTGCAGTAGGTGGCGGTAAGCACCTGATAGTTGCTTGCAAGATGAAGGTTTCGGGGGTTTTGAGCTTGTTAAACATCTGTTTACAGCCCAGTCAAATTTATTTTGCTTTTTTTTTCATCCATCCAGTTTTAAATTAAACTGAGCAGTCAATGAATTTTCTGATTCCTTCTTTGAATATTGACTCGGCTACATATACTGTATATATAATATACTGTATATGTATATTACATTTTTTACACTGTATATATACAGTGTATACAGTATGTATATTACATTTCTGCATCGGGAGAAAATACTTTTACTCTTGTAAAGTATTTTAAAGCAAGCACTTGTATACGTGAGTAATTTTCTTAAATACTTTTATTTAAGAAATTTTTTGCACCACTGGTGTGAATACAAACCAGCAAACTCTGGTGCGGACCAAACAGCCGAGACCTCGCTGGAGAGGTGGTCTCTGTTCGCTTTCAAGCGAGATTTTTACAAGGGCTGTAAAAAGATTAAAATTTTTAATCGAGTTACTCACAGCTTAAAATTTAATTAAATGTAATTAATTGCAATTCAAACCATCTCTAAAATATGCCATATTTTTCCGTAAATTATTGTTGGAATTGAAAGATAAGACACAAGATGGATATTTACATTCGACATACTGTACATAAGTACTGTATTTGTTTATTATAACAATAAATCCACAAGGTGGCATTAACATTATTTACATTCTTTCTGTTGAAGGGATCCACGGATAGAAATTCTTAAAAGATAAATGTTAGTATAAGTTATAGTAATTTTATATTTAAACCTCCCTTAATGTTTTCATTTTAATAAAATTTGTAAATTTTTCAATCAAAAAAATAATCTAGTAGCTCGCCATTGTTGACGTCGGCGAGTGGTGACGTCACATGGGCTCCCTGCCGTTCTTCCACAGTTTCTTTAACTACGTAAGGTAGTGACTGAAATACACCACAAGGTGTCAATGGCGAGTTTTAAATTACTTAGAAATCAAGCCATTGAGTGTGTTTTGTCCCTCGCCTGACGCCGTAGTTCCCGTCACGGTCATTTGAGTGCTGGCTTCACAACGTACAAGACCTCTGATAGTTTGTATATTGTGACTAAATATTGCCATCCAGTGTGGCTGTTGTGGAGCTAAATGTAATGTTTGAATTGAGTTTGACCAAAGTCTGAGTAAATTTTATCTGTATTTTGCATTGCTATTTTGATTGGGAGCTTTTCTTTTTGTGAACATTATTTTTTTTTTTTGAGAGATAGGAATATTATTTTTGTTGTGCTTTCACTAAATGATACTTATGTTTGTTGTGAAGGAGTTGCCGAACCTTATGCCAATAAACGGCGCGGTCCAATGAACGCATGTGTCCACTCGCCTTTCTCTGCCTCTTAGCTCTCAATGTGCAAAAAACGGCGTCATTGTAATCTGTTTGAGGCAATGCATGAGCGGGTCATTCCACGCATGCGTTAAATGCGTCAAATATTTTATGATTAATTAAAAAAATTAATTACTGCCCGTTAACGCGATAAATTTGACAGCACTAATTTTTACACATGCGTAGGTTTGTTGTAAAATCCTGGGTTGCTCGCTCAAATTGCAACATGAAAAGGAACCGTCTCAAAAAAGTCCGAATCAAATGTATTTAGGAGCGGACCAAAGAAAGCGAACTTAGAACTTTCCTGGTGTGAATACACCCTAAAGGCCGAGTTATACTTCCGCGTCAGACCTACGCCGTCAAGGAAGAATCGAGTTACGACCCTACGCCGTAGCCTGACGCGCACCTCTCAATTTTTCTAACCTTCGCGTCGCGTAGACGCGTTGACGTAGCGAAAACGGACTGTGATTGGTCCGCTCAGACTGTTGTTTCCGGGCGAAAACACCGCCATTGTAGAATAGAATCAAACATTATTTTCTACACGCAAAAATGCACCAAGCCAACGGGAGTATCATCGAAGAGCAAGTCTCGTCAAGAAATTATTATTGTGACTGCCAAATGGCAAGGTCGGCGATCGAAAAAATAAATAAATGGAAGAACCACCGAGACGTGGGTGGTCGGAATCGAGTGGCCACACGAAGCGGTGACACAGTCGGCCAAAAACTGCCAACTTTTTATCACTTTATGTCGTATTTTTGGTTGGTGCACTTCATCATTTACTGTGTACATATGTTTCAAGTATATGAAGAATAAAGCACAGATTTGGTGTCAAAAGAGTTGTTTTGATCTTTAATTTTCAATAACAGACAGTTCACACACACAATACATCATCACTGATTGAGAGTGCCTCGGTGCTTTTTATGATAACCTTAAAATCAAGCCTCCCAACGCAGTTTGGGAAGTTCCCTAGACGCCAGAAATCTGCTATGGCTTCCCACTGGCTGGTTGTAGGACACGGCAAACAAATCAGGCTGGAGGGCTTTGCAGACCTTGAACGCAGTGCTCGGCGCCAGTTTGAAGCTAGCCGCCACAGCTAGCTCTCTCCACCCGAGTCTAAAACTCTATGTGCGGCATCAAAAGTTGGCCAGACCGCCTCGAAACCGTCTTCTGCGTCGCCTGCCCGTCAACATTTGTATGTTCAATATTTATTCACTGTTGATGAGCAGAATATTTACTTTCAAGAGTTCCATCTTGCATTGTTTATTTTTTCTCCGACTAGCGGAAGTAGTCAACAATCATGCCCCAAAACCGTACAAACATAACGCCACATCCCTCTAGTGGCTTGGCGGTGAATTACAGAGCAACGCGTTCCCTCACCGCAGAACTATCGAATGTCGAATGACGCCGTAGTCGCTACGCCGTCACCGTAACGCGGGAGTATAACTCAGGCTTTAGGCTATGTTCACACTACAGGTCAAATCCGATTTCTTTGCCCATATGCGACAGGTACAGTATCTGATTTTTTTTCATGCAGTATGAAACAGTCCAAATCAAGATTTTTTTTCAAATCTTACCGAGGCTCAATTGTATTTGTGGATATATATCAGATGTCTTCGCAAAGCCACTGCAGTGTGAACGCGATTCATATGCGTGCAAACATACTGTACGTTATCACCAGGTGAAAAATGTTATGACTGTTCGGCAAAACAAGCAGAGGTGGGTAGTAACGTGTTACATTTACTCTGTTACATGACTAACTTTTTGAGAAAAATTTACTTCTTAGAGTAGTTTTGCCACGCATTACGTTTAACTTTTACTTGAGTAGAATTGTGAAGAAGAAACACTACTCTTACTATGCTACTTTGGGCTACACTAGACATTACATTTTTCCTCTTTATTCTACATATTGACTTTATTTTTGCCAGAGATGCAGACAGTGGCTGCCTTTTTCACCAATGACACATCGCAACAATAACCACAATTATACCAATCAGAGGTAACAATGATTTTCTCCTCTAGAGGGCCCTCATGCCCTTTGGATGGGTCATGTTTCAAATGTTGTTCTGGTCTGAATTCGATGATTTTTGTGTCCTCTGTTTGGCCTAATATGGTCATGTATTAGGCTGTAGTACAGTATTGTAATAACAGTTCATATAGATGAAGTTGTGCTGAGGGAAAAAAAAAAAAAAATCTAACATTATAAGCAGTTACTCACAATGTTACTCATTACTTGAATGCTTTTTTTTGCTTGTACTTGAGTAATTTTTTTTTAGAAGTAACGCTACCCTTACTTGAGTAAAATCTTTGGTTACTTTACCCACCCCTGAAAACAAGCAACAATGCGAACAATCAGGCATAGAAAATACCTTCTTGATACCAAACGTGTCATTGTTAGTTCGAGAAAACGCTTTCTCCCGTAGCATAAAATCCACAAAATTGCTGTAAAAGCGCGACGGCAGAGACCGCTCGTAAGTACCGTATTTACTTCCGTAAACACTATGACACCTGACGACAAGTTACGGTGCACAAGCATGTTACGTCACGGACACGTTCCGTTCACCAATGAGTCGCGCCGGTTTTTGAATGTGAATAATGACTACACACACACACGCACACATATTAAAAAAAAAAAAAAAAAAAAAGATTTAACAAAAAACCCGAATTGGTCAACACCAATGTTCTCTCTAATTTTTCATGTGTCTAAACAGACACAGAAGCTCTGAGCACACTGCGGACCACGGTGAGCAACATCAGATGATATACATGGAGGCCACACACCAGTATCACGCCTTTTCAAAACCTTGGAACATAGCAAGTGACATGGCTTATTAAAGGAATGAAATTACAGCAATTTTCATTAGTTTACTTTTAATGCAGTATAATTGATTTGGCTAACTTAAAATGAAAAAGGCCAAGATCTCGTTGTTCATGACATGTGTACTATGTTATATGTGAGAGTCCGGCTTTAACCATAGGAGGGTCCTGCTTTGGCCTGGGTAAGGTCCAATTGTGGCAAGGGTGAGTTAAAAAAATAAAATATAATGAACAACCACAATGTATCACACTATATCACTCCCACATTAAAACTGTTCAAACAATAAGGACACTCAATATTCCTATTCTCTGTTTCTGAGCAGCTACACTGCAAAAAAACACATCCTTAAAACTAGTTAAATTCCTACGTTTTACTGTAAATCTACAAGAAATAAGTGAAATTATCTGCCAGTGCTTCAAGTAAATTTTTACTCACATTTCTTGAAATAAGAAAAATAGCTAGCTGAAAATTAGCTTAAAAGACATATTTTAAGCAATAAATTAGTATATTTCATCTCTAAAAAAAGCTTTGAAAAGTCAGAAACGTTCTTAATTCAAGAATAGATATTGTTCAAAACATTATTTGAAAGCATTTTTCTAGACACCTGTCGCTCATTGATTTGTGTTGCGAGATAGTACAGAAAACAATTTTGTTGGTCCAATTATTAATTAACTAGATTAGTTCTAAAATCAGATATTAATTAATACTGTATGATTGGCAGCGAAATGTTGCTTCAGTAAACTCCCTTTTCTCCACCAACGAGAGTGTTGCGTTGCCGTATCGACCGCACAAATGGGAGCGTCACGTTGCCGTATCAAACGCACCAATAGGAGTGTCGCGCTGACATATCATTGCGGCGCTAACAGAAAATAGTCCTATTGGCGCTACAATACGTTTCCGTTGAATTTTATTTTTCTTCGCTTCATAGATTTTCTTTTGCGCTGAGTGTGTGCAAGCAGCTTAGGGGGAACATTGGTCAACACGCCCTGCGGTGTGAACGTAGTCTTAGTTCGAGTACCAAAGCCATATCTGTCCTAAAATGTTATTCTAAACATAAGTGTAGATAATCCAATTAGGGGTGTGACAAAATATCAAATGGTGATATATCGTGATACTTTGTATCCCAAAAAGGTTATCGATATGCCCCTGCCAAGAATCGAGATATCGTTTTAAAAATGTGTCAATGTTTAAAAAAAAATAAAATAAAAAGGAACCAACAAGTTGCAACCAAAATCTACCACCATAATAGTGTCTCAGTTACCTCTAAGGCTGCATCTACGGTGCTCGACGCCCAATCCATTTAGACTGGGAACATTCATTGATTCGAAACCAGAGCATTCACAGTCATTCTGTCCGATGTTCAGGGCATTTACAGGTCACTTGCTGTTCATTTTGGGGCATTTACAGGTCATTTCCTGTTGAGTTTAAGTCACTGCCTATTCATTTGGGTGATTCCCAGGTCACTTCCTGTTCTGTAACTCAAAATAAACAGGAAGTGACCCATAAAATATTCCAAAATCAACAGGAAGTAACTGAAAATCAACAGGTAAATTATCTTAAATGGCCCAAAATTACCTCATTGCCTGGCATTGGCTGCAACTGATGGCCATAGACGTTCAATCCGTTTGAACGTCTATGGCCAATCCGTTTGAAGTGGGAGGGATGGGAACCCTCCTAGTTCAAATGGATTGGACGTCTACTTGTGATAAACTCATTCCAATTCACAGCAGAAGCTTGTTTTTCTGTTTATTCATCAGATCATCGTTATCGCGAGCTTTGTATCACAAATCGTATCGTATCGTGAGGTACCAAGAGATTCCCACTCCTAAATCCAATATTGCCAATACTTCTCATTTTGCCACAAAGGTGTAATTATTTTCTGCGATTGGCTAATGACCATTCCGAAGTAAGCCGGATAAGATAACAAAACATGAGACCATAAGCAGTGGAAGAGCATCAAATAAACGGCCCACGAAAGGTCATTGTTCACGGCATTCACCTACTACTGCACGTTACCACCTGCAGGAGTGAGCGGAAGCGGCGGGAGCAAGAAAGCAAGTACATCGAGGAGTTGGCAGAGCTGATCTCAGCCAACCTCAGCGACATCGACAGTTTCAATGTCAAACCAGACAAATGTGCAATCCTCAAAGAGACTGTGCGGCAGATCCGCCAGATCAAGGAACAGGGTGAGTTTTCTTAATGACTGGGTTTTTAGAAAATAGATATACAGTATTTTTTTTTTTTACAGATAATCACATCCTTTCTGTGTCCAATCATTGGTTGTGTTAAAGCTATGCTCTTGAACCTTAGTCCGATTGCTAAAGGTTTTGTAACTTTAGGCTACAACTAATTTAAAGCTTAATTAGATGACAGAATTAAGCTTGGTTGTTTCTGTGGGGCTCAGTTGGAGTCTGCCACCTCGACAGGAAGGGGAAGAGGCTACAGCTGGCCCTGACTGGCTGCTGACAGGTTGCCATAGTTACAGGAAGTGAAGACAGACATGACACAGGCTGATGGACTCATCTCGAGCTTCCTACCTGTTCTATTTCTCACTGTCTTACTTTCACATGCTCGTGTTGTAGATTTTTTTATTCAGTTTGCCCGCAATCAATTTGTCTCTCAGTTTCTGTCCACACTCTCCTGCCTTAACTTCTCAGCACTCCAATATAGGCAGTATCGTATTCGCCTTTTTGTGTATGTCTATGCACCCTGGGATCCAAACGAGTGGCCAGATTTTCAGCAAAGCGAACGCCAAATGCAGTTTTCCAAGCATCATTTATTATTGCAGCCATCTGTTTCTCTGGCTGCTTCTCCCAGCATCACCCCCTCTCTCTTAATTCAGGTGCCTCGACTCATTCCCCAGCACCATTACGGCTCGCAGAGCCTCTCCAGCTCTCTCCCACGCTCCCTCTCTCCGACTCAGCCTACCAGACACTTCCTCTGAGTCTGACACTGAATATAAAGCATGAGGATGGCTACTACCTGCTCCACATGCACCCAGCCATCGACTCCTCCTGATGGGCTCCTTAGAGAAACCTGCCCCCTCATACGCCTCCCTCTTTTACCTGTATAAAAAAAAAAAAAATCTACTGATGCTTAAGAAACACTGCCCCCTGCTGGAGTAGCTTGCGTTGAGAACGCCAGTGTGCCTTTCCATGTATTTTGATACATTTAAATTTTCTTCAATTTCAGGAAAGGCTTCCATCAGCGACGATGTCCAGAAATCCGACGTGTCCTCAACAGGTCAGGGGGTCATTGACAAAGACCACCTAGGGCCCCTTTTGCTACAGGTGAGTCCAGTTACTCAATGTCAAATCAACCTTTGAGTCCACAAGTGTTGACCTCCGTCACTGCAATGTGCTTTCAGGCTTTGGATGGCTTCTTGTTTGTGGTGAACCGAGACGGTAACATTGTGTTTGTGTCGGACAACGTGACCCAGTACCTGCAGTACAAGCAGGACGAGCTCATCAATACCAGCGTCTACAACATTCTACAGGAAGAAGATCGGGAGGAGTTCCACAAGAACCTGCCCAAGACCAACAGTGAGATTCAAACATGAACACACACTCACACACGTGCATGCTCACACACGCAATTGGTTGTAGTATTGTTTCCCTCTCAAGGCCATTATAACTCCCAACCCATAATAATATACTAATGGCTCATATTATTACAAATACAGTACGTGACAAATCACTACCTGGTTTTGTTAACAGAAGCAAGTCCAAACGTCTAAACTATTCAATTTATTTTAAAAAGGAATTGATTACAAAAAGTGCTTGCAAAATCTCAACTTCTTATATAGTGACAACAATAGGAGATATTTTTGTTATTATAGCAAGAAACATTAGTACTAATCTGTCACAAAATCTGCAATTTGCAGTGACCTGATGGTTTGATGAAGGGACTATTAAATTATTATTATTATTATTATTTATTACATCATATACAGTATCATCATATAAATGTCCTGTCTGTCACATTATATCACAAGGTATTAGGTAATCAACAAAACATGTCATATCATCGGTGTACTCTTGCTTAGAGATTGACCGATATGGGTTTTTCAGGGCTCTGATTATTAAGAGGGACCGATAACCGATATTCATTTGCAGTAAAAGTCTAAAAAATTGGCGTAAAATAAATTGAATAATGCAAACACTGAACTTCATTGAAATGCCTAAAACATGTTTATTCAATCACATACAAATAGAAAATAACAGCTAACAATAAGGGGTGGAATGGTTCAGTGGTAGATAAGTCATTCCCCAACCAAGAGGTTTGTGCGTTCGATTCTCCACACAGATGACCTAGTCTAAGTTTCCTTAAGCAAGATACTAAACCCCACGTTGCTTCTGGTGCTGTGTCACCAGTAGGTAGATCAGGATATAATGTGAAGCACTTAGAGGGCCTTAGAAAGGTGCAAAGACGCAATACAAGTGTAACTCCATTCACCATTTAACCAATCAGAGGACAGGTTGAATACTAGTGTAGGAGAGAGAGGCACAGCTGCATCTGAGCCGAAATTAAAAAAAAAAAAAAAAAAAAAAAAAAAAAAAGGCAGATACCGATAGACGTTGAATTTCTAAATATCTGCGCCAATCATCAGCCCGGCCGAAAATCGGTCCATCTCTACTCTCGATGGAAAATGTATACAAGCATAGATTATTTTCTCGGAATACTTCATGTTTAATATTGACTGATTGATTAGAGCACTCTTGTCAAACTCAAGGCCCGAAAGCCATATCTGGCGTTTTATTGGCATTTTATTGTGTGGCCTGCGAAAGTAAACCGTGTGCATCAACTTCGTTTCTTGCTAAGATCAAATTTGAGTAGTCCTCAATGAAAAATCAAGGACTACAGAAATAAGTTTAATGTTTTTTCACCATACAAAAATAGATTAAAAAAAATACTGAATGAAAAGGGAGTCATGTTTTTTCCTGATTTTTTAATAACATTTTTTTTTTTTTTAAATTTAAGAGAATGTTTCATGTGTTTTTTTCCCTTTTCGTTTTGTAATAAAAAAATGTATGTACGAAAATATTATTATATTAAATAATATATTTTGAATGCAAATTGACAGAGTAGTATAGTGTCGACAAGGACAACACCAACTTGGTGATTATACACACTCAGCAGGAAAACAGTACATTCATTTCAATTAATTACAGCCACATGGACACCACAAACTGTATTTTTAAAAAATTGAGAGTTTGAGGTAGCTCGCTGTTAGCATTAGCCTAAAACTAACGCGAACGCAAATGCTATGCTAATGCCACGGGTTACATTTAGTGTGTGATGATCACTCAGCAGAGTCGGCACAGACCTTCAAAGGCTAAAGCAACATGGCATATTCTCTCTGGCCAAGAAAACATATCTTATCGCGTGTGCAAGCCTGCACGGAGACGACACACTGGTGAGCCGGAAAGTGGGTGCAGCACATCAGGAGTGACACAACCATACACTGCTACGATGCAGGCTAACTACACATAAAACGTCACAAATTGTGAACATGCGATGGAAACTATTGCGCATTTTTGTCTCGTTCGAGTCTCGTCAGACGAAAACTGGCATTCGTCCTGTTCTATTTTAGTCTCTCTATTTTAGCTCGTTATCGTCTCATCATGGTCATGACAAAAAGTGTTCTTCAACGAAATATTTTCGTTAACGTCATCGTTGACGAAAACAACACTGCTACTTACGGATACTACTTAATTTTGTAAATAGAGGTACCACTGTATTTAAGAATATTAGTTGTTGGTTAGTTTGATAATCTATCAGTGATTCAGAGCGGTAGCTCTAATTACCAGACATGGACCTCTGAAGAAAACCAAAACTAAGGTGTGGCCCAGGTCAAGATGAGTTTGAGACCAAGATGCTGTTTGATTGAATCAAAGGATGTCAAAGTCAGACAGGACCCTCAACTTAGCATAGAATTAAACAGTGGCAGAGACAGAACATATACCATGAATGATAGTATATGCCCTGCTACTGCGCAGCGCATATACCGTACAGTATATGTTGTCACTTGGCAATAGAAGGAAAAGTAAGTGTCAGTCGCACGTTTAACTTTAGTTTAAATTCCTAGCCACTCGGAAACAAAATAATTTAAATAGTGGACCCCCTCCACTAGTTTATCCTTGTCAGAACTGCTTCTTCCCAAGGTTAATTATTATTGTGGTGACGCTAGTGTTGTCACAAAAGACAGCAGTAAACCATTTTAGCTTAGTAAAAACAGAAAAAGTTTAAATAATATGCATGGACAAAAGATGATTTTAATTTAGAAAAAAAACTTTTTTCTATCCCGATATTTTTTACTATAGTATTGATGTCATTAATATGTACTACAGTACAATAGAAGTTGGTTTAGGAAGGTATTTCAATAATCCTGCTATCTTTGCACTCACCAATAATAAGCCCACAGGGCAAAGGTAGAAACCAATGTTGCCCAAGAGGATACGCCTACTTGACTTATTCACGGGCATGAACCCACTCAGTTATGGTTTGTGCTCCTTTGTGTTTTTCTTCCTCGTCATAATGAGGAGCTCCAGGGAAGTGTCTTTTCAAAGAACTCGCACACACCTGACACAAACACATGTGAGTGGAAGCACCTACCCACTCGGTGGGAAGCAGGCAGTGTGCAGGCGCAGCTGTCAGTCACACTCAGTGGTCCGGACAGTGTAAAACAGGCCTGAGCTTTATTCAGATCCCTTGGCAGCCATCTGGAAAGTACTTACTGCTGAATAATGCACCTCAACACGCTCTTCCTCTCACTTCAATGAGTTTCTATGTGCATATGTGTTGTTTCTTACATTGATATGCTAGAGACGGTAATATTTGGGCTGTTTTCACTAATCCCCAAGAGTATGCGAAGGATTTAATTTATGAGCTTGATTGCCTCTAAATATTTTTTTGACTGAGTTTGCCACTTTTATGCTTCACCTCCCTGCATTCATTCCCTCTTTTGTCTTATCTTACCTTTTTCCCCCTGACTTTTTTTTTCCCCTGACTTTCTCACCTTCATTGAACCAGACAGAGATGGCTGGCAAATAAGTTGAATCCCACAGTTGGCTGTTTGACAATATGCTTGTGTACTCACTGCCACCCCTTATTGTGTCTCGGTCTGCCGCTCCCCGCCATCATTAGGCTTCCGGAGCCGTGAATGAAATGACCTCTCGCTGCACATTCCTGCAGAATGACCACTGACTACACCATCTACAGTTACACAAAAAAGCAGCAACGTGTGCCGTGTTTTTGTTGTTGTTGTTGTTGTTGTTGTTGAAATAATGTTTTTCACTTTTGAGGGGCATTATTTGCACTCAATTTAACTCATTTGAACTCAAAAGAATACTTGCCTCTTTGAGTACTTACCACCATCAGGGTCATTAACTCATTGCCTACCAAAAACCTAGAAAAAAATAAGTAAAACTGACAATTATTACTGTTTTCCCACCTATTTATTTTAATTGTAAATCATTTAAAAAGAAAATATATATTTAAAAAAGAAAGAATAATTACTGTTTTCCCCTTTTTGTTTTAGATTTTAAATAAATAATGACATATAAATGAAAAAGAAATGAGGAAATATTTGCTTTTTAAGTGGCTTTAAAAAGAAGATTCGGACAATTTTTAGGTCAAGAGTATCTGTAATCTTCAATTCCATAAAGTATCAAAATTGTTGCCCATTCATTTGCTAATCGATTAGTTGATGTATCATGTCAGCTCTAGTTTTACTGCAATGGCATACCGCAAGCAAAACGTCACTTATGCTCATTAATATTCATGACGGTAGCAACTGTTGCTAGGCGGGTCAACCTCCCGTTTGTCGCTAATAGTAAATGAATGGAAATGGTATACGAACGAGATGTTTACTGACCTTAACCTACCAATTCTGTCCGAAAACCTTTTTCTTGTGTGCGTTGCCTTACACCACTGACAATGACATTCTTTTGTTTCAACAATCTATCCTTTACCACCATATGCCCTGTCTTTCTTATATATTATATCCTCTGGTTGTCTTACATCTCTGACCGTTCTTGGGGGCAATTTACATTGCTATTTTTGTGTAGCGATCACAAATGCTACTCAGTGACACCCAACAAAAACTTTCAATTTTTTCATTCATAACAAATCTTAATTCTAATTTATTTGCACTTCCCTCTTACTAAAGTTGATGTTTTTTACAACAGAAAAGGTAACAGTGGGTATCAGATACAATTTTAATTTTTTTCAGGTCATTAATTGTGAGACAGAAGCAGCACGGAAAAACGCCACGCTAAAAAACAAGTAAAAATATCAAAATGGCTTACCTCTTCGTCCTCTGTAGTACCAAGGCCCCCGCCAAAATGTTTACTGCTTATGAAATGTGAATGGCTTCACCTTGCTGGCGTTAAACTGGTCCTTTGGACGTCCGCGCAAGTTGATCCATTCTTCAAATTTTTACCTCCGAGTTTTGGTTTTGGGAAACGTATGAAGAAAACATCCCTCATATGTCGTAATGTCTAGAGTCGTTTCTATAAGTTCTATTGCAGCAGTGTTTGATTGACATGTTCTTTTTTGAAAGATTACCAGAGAAAACAAACAGAAATAACATGGATTGTATGCGAGGGCGTGTCTATAATGGCGCACTTCCGCGTTACAATGGCAACATCACTGTCTAAAAATAGCATTTGTGCGGTCCAATATGACTGGGAAGGCTGTAAATTTGTTTTCATCTCTACCAAATGACCTGGAACTCTGTGAGGTTCTTGGCGCAGCTGCATAGTAACATCAGTATATCGCCGTAATTTAATTACTGCCAACCCTCCCAGTCAAAATGGATTTGAAATGTAGTGACCGTTAAAGGCAGCCAGTAAGTTAAATAATTTCTGCGGTTTGGCAGAATTAGTGGCCTTCGGAAGGAAAGCACAACTACTATGTGACCCATGACAAAGATAGTATAGAGGAAGCCCACTTACGACAGGTGGGTATAAATAGAATAGCCAAAAATATTACTCAAGTAAGAGTGGCGTTACCTAAAAAATAATAGGCAAGGCAAGGCAAATTTATTTATATAGCACAATTCAACACAAGGCAATCAAAGTGCTTTACATCACACGAAGATCATAAAAATCACATTTAAATCAATACAACGTAAAAACCAAGACAAAAGATCGCATTTAATCACAAATAGAATAAAAATAAATAAATAGAAATAAAACAAAAATAAAAATAAAACAAAAACTACTACTACTAATGATAATTGAAATCAGCAATGGAGATAAGCACAAGAGGAATAGAAAGCAGGTAGATTGAAATATATAGCCAGTTATGGATATGCAGTGCTAAACAAAAGCGTTTTTAGCCCTGATTTAAAAGAGCTAACAGTTTGAGCATACTTCAGACGTTCAGGTAACTTGTTCCAGAGGTGAGGAGCATAATAACTAAATGCTGCCTCACCCTGCTTGGTTCTTGTTCTTGGAACATGCAGAAGACCGGTTCCAGACGACCTTAGGGGTCTAGATGTCTCATAGGGATCTAACAAGTCAAGCATGTATTTTGGACCAAGGCCATTAAGTGTTTTGTAGACGAGCAGTAGTATTTTATAGTCTATCCTTTGACTCACTGGAAGCCAGTGTAGGGATTTCAGAACCGGTGTAATGTGGTCCAGCTTCCTTGTATTTGTGAGGACTCTGGCTGCAGCATTCTGTACTAGCTGCAGCTTCCTGACTGATTTTTTATCAAGACCCGTGAATATACCGTTGCAATAGTCCAATCTGCTGAAAATGAATGCATGCATAAGTTTTTCCATATCTTGTTGAGTCAGAGGCCCCTTAATTCTGGTTATATTTTTTAGGTGGTAATAAGCAGATTTAGTGACGGACTTTAGATGGCTATCAAATTTTAGGTCTGAGTCAATAATTACGCCAAGGTTTCTGACTTGATTTGTAGCTGTTAGTGACATTGTGCTAAGTTGCCTGCTTATCTTTGACCTTTCCTTTTTTGGCCCAAAAATGATCACCTCTGTCTTCTCCACATTTAACTGGAGAAAATGCTGGCACATCCATTCATTGATTTGATGAATGCATTTACTCAGGGAGACTAAGGGACTATAATCACGTGGGGACACAGAAATGTACAGTTGTGTGTCATCTGCATAGGCGTGATAGGAGATGTCATACTGTTACATTATCTGTGCTAACGGAAGCATATAGATGTTAAATAAGAGTGGTCCAAGAATTGACCCTTGAGGGACTCCACACGTGAATTTGGTTCGTTCTGACTGATAGTTTCCGATTGACACAAAGAAATCCCTATCATGTAAGTAGGATGTGAACCACTGAAGAATAGTGTCAGTAAGCCCTACCCACTGTTCCAATCTGCTGAGTAGTATGTTGTGATCAACCGTGTCGAATGCGGCGCTGAGATCCATATTATAAAAGTAAAAGCAATCATCAAAAAAATGTACTCAAGTAATGAGTAACTGCTTACTATGTCAGATTTTGTCAGATGGTATATTTTTTTCTCAGCACATCATCTACATATATGAGCCAGTATTATTAGGGGTGTTAAAAGAAATCAATTCTGAGATATAATCGAGCGATATTACGTCATACAATTCCTGTATCGATTCACAAAATCCATCTGTATCAATCCTTGCACGTTTGTTTTTGGTGGAAATAAACAATTCAGTGGCTGCACTTCTACTCCCGTCCAATAGTTGGCAGCATGCAGCAGAATTGCCTTGCAGTCTGCTGAAGTAACAACAATATTAGACTAATCCGAGTAGAGATTTGTGTACGTCGCCCTCTAGTGATTGCTCGGATTAGTCCTTTTTTTTTTTTTTTTTTTTTTGTAAATCTGAAATTTGGGTTTATTTTGGCTTTGACTGCAAAAACAGAGGCATGGAGTATTTAGAATCCTGCATTTAAGCAGGTTTGGACTAAAGCAGGTTTGGACTAAAAAAAAGAATGTTATAATGAAAGCCATATGTTGTTCAAACATAAAACAAAAACATGTTTACTTGAGTGCTGGATGAGGTTTCAGGAATAAATTCATATAAGTGTATTCGTGTCCATTTTGATTCGTTTTTTAGTTTTACCGCAATAATCGTCTTCAAGTGTAGTATCGGGATTAATCTGGATCGAATCGAATCGGGACCTGTGAATCGTGATACAAATCGTATTGCCAGACACTCCTAGTTATTATTGTTGTTTTTGGCCTTTTAATTTTTGTCTGTCTTTTGGACGAAAATTTTTAACTGTTTTCGTCTTCGTCTAGTTTTAGTCGACGAAATATCATACAAATTTCGTCTAGTTTTATTCGACAGTTACCCAAGATGTAGTCGTCTGTAAAATTCAAATTCAAAGTGTTAGCCCAAAAATAAAGGTTTCCAACTATTTCAAATGACCATAGACAGACAAGCACATATTGTAGCGTCTACCAGGACCACGCCAACTTTAGATGATAATACACACTCAGCAGGAAAAGGAGTACATTATTTTCAATTAAACCTACCTAGAAACCACGAACTGTATGTAAAAATATAAAATAAAAAGTTGTCTGAACGTTTCACATTCTTTAGACTTTCTGAGCAGAAAAGCCAAGTGGCTCTCGCCATTCTGAAGCTAATGCTAACGCGAATGCTATGCAAACACTAGCATTTACATTTTGCGTCTGATGATCACTCAGCACAGATCTTTAAAGGCTAAATCAACATTCTATATTCTCTCTTTCCAAGATAAGAAAATAAATCTTACCGTGTTTTCAAACAAACAAGATGGAGCGCAGCCTAGCTTGAGACTCATCATAAACTCACGTTAGGAGGGAGAGGCGCAGCACATCTCTCATGAGTGACGTGACCCAAACACTGCCACGATGCAAGCTGACGTACTCCATGTACAGTACAATATGAAAATATCACGCATTGTGAACATATGACAGAAACGATGTCGCATTTTCATTTAGCAGTCGTCTTGTCAGACGTAAACTGGCATTCGTTTCGCTATGTTCTAGTCTTCCCAGCCACGTTTTAAGCCCATCATCATCATGAAAAAATTGTTCGTCGATGAAATATTTTCATTCTCGCCACTGTTGAAGAAAAAAACACTGTACTGTACTTACAAAAAACTACAAACAAACAAACAACGAACAAACAAACAAAAACCATCAGATTCGGACTGAAAAATCTAAAAATCTACAGGAAGAAAACATCACCCTTTCAAAGAGCAGGAGTGCCCTCTAGTGGAGAAAACATTGTCTACGGTGAAATGAAACCGATCAGAGCTCAGGTTTTCCGTGGTTTATCGGTTCCAAATATAAACTGGGAGAGAGGTTGAAATCCACGCTTTCAAGTAATGTTGACGGCAGCGCTCTGTCGAATAGTTTATTTTATAAGGCGCATTAAAGACACCACGTTATTTGACAGGTCGGCGCGATCAAAAGGACTTCCAACTGCAAGCTTGTGTGTGGTCATGTTACTGTATTTCTACATCTGATTGGTTTAATGGAGTCGTGATGATTGTTGGTGAAACTGTTAGAGCCACTGTGGGCATCTCTAAACCCTAAACCCTAACCCTAAAGTTAAATCTAATATGTTGAATAAATAAGAAATGTCTCCGACTCTAACGTAGCCCAAAGTAGCAGAGTAAGAGTAGCGTTTCTTTCAAGTAAAAGTAGTAACTGAGTAAATGTAACGTATACTACCCACCTTTGCTCTTTGAGAATCCCTGATATAATATGTTCAACTACCCTCTTGACATATCTCCAGCTCATATCCTCCCTGCACCTGCCAGGCAGAAACCTCCTGCCATCAATCCAAGGTCTTAATGAGACCTTACAAGACGGTTTCTGTTTTCTCTGTGAAGTTTGCTTCCTCCTGTCTTCTACCACTGCCCTCCCCTGAAGGTGACCCCTGCACTCCCAGGCCATGCAACGTGTATGTGTGTGCGCTTAGCTGTGTGTGAGTGTAATGAGGAGTCAGGACCCTAATGAGAATAGATGACAGTCTGTGCCTGCCCTCTGCCCGCCACACAGTACACTTAGGAGAGGTATTGGAAATCGAGACTTCTGCTACAATAATCCCATGCTCCATTTAGCTGGGATCTGAACATCAGGAACACCTGCTTCTCCATCTGAGTGGGGAAATGCACTTTTCAGTGTGGTCTGTTTCTTTACTTGGAGGCTATGGTGACTTTTGATTGTAGACCCTAAGTGTGCACTCTTGTTTTTGTCTTTTCTAGTAAATGGAGTGTCGTGGGGAAACGAAGCAGCCCGACAGAAGAGTCACACCTTCAATTGCCGAATGCTTGTCAAATTTGGCCACGCTCATGGCACTATGGAGGAGGGGCCAGGGGGGCCACGTTATGAGACCATGCAGTGTTTTGCCCTTACTCAGCCAAAGGCCATGATTGAGGAGGGGGAAGGTACATTTTCATTATTTCAAGAGTGATCTTTTATCTTTTTCAGACATCTTTTGGCTCTTCAAAGAAATGCTAAGAAGTTAAAAACTAACATGAGACATATACAAATTGAGTATGACACATTAATATTTTTAAATACAATGAATAACAATACAGGTCGCGTCAAATGATCAAAGAAAGGTCTAGAACACTCATTAGATGAAATCAAGGTTAGACAATCTCACAACTACTTTTGTAGAATGACCTCAGCGAGTGATGTGTGAAGTTGTGCCAGGAGACCAAGGCTACATAGCAAGAAGATAAGGAGGAACAAAAAAATGTCTGTTAAATGAAAATGCATCCACTCCTCAGATCGTAAATTATCAAGTTGTGCGTGAAAGGTGCATACTAGGTAATTATATCTTTATTTACACTGGGGTGGGGGGGGGGGGGGGGTTGTCATGTACAGTATGTTTGTTGTCAAGTGGTTGCACAAAATTATTTTCCCTAAAACCAGATTTTAAAAAAAATATATATTTTGACTGAAGTGAGTGAACGGTAAACTTAATACTAAAATATATTAAACTCAACTAACTATAAAGTCATTCATCTTATTTCATGCTACCACCAGTTGATTTGTTTTCCCCTTTAAATTTGACAGTATTTAACCTATTAACTGCTGGCCAGTTCCTTTTTAAACTGGGAAGGACTGGCTGTGAATGCTTACCTTTCCGTGCCATTGATGATGCTAGATGTCCAGTCAATTTTGATTGGCAGGGTTGGCAGTGGTCATTCGCTGCCAGCTTCTCCCAGTCTTAATGGATTGGTTGACTAGAGCCGTCAGTGGCAGCCAATCAGTTAAATGAGTGCCTTATGAAGGGTTAAAGAAACCTCTGGTATAAAAATAAGTCAAATATTTAGTCTTGATAAATCGTAGAAGCAAAAACTTAATGCTCTCCCCCTTTACCAGATCTGCAGTCATGTATGATCTGCGTGGCCCGTCGGGTTACAGCTATGGAAAGAACTGAGAGCTTCAATACCAGGCACGAGCTCTCAGGTGAGGACCTAAACACAGAACAAGTTCACTTAAGACCAGGTGTTCAGTGGTAATGAATTCTTCTTGCTTCTCCCACTTTCCCACATTTGTCCTCCCTGGTAGGTAAACTGATCCAGATAGACCAGAACTCTCTGCGAGCATCAGTGCGTCCCGGTTGGGAGGATTTATTGAGGCGTTGCATCCAGATGTTCCTCCAGCACAGTGATGGACAACCGTGGTCTCACAAACGCCACTATCACGAAGGTGCGATACAAACCAAGGAACCTTCGCTACAGTTTAATATCTCAACAAGCTCCTCTTTTGTGCAGCCTTTTTGCAGGGCCATGCCGAGACACCGCTGTATCGCTTCTCCCTCTCCGATGGCACGCCGGTCACAGCCCAGACAAAGAGCAAACTGTACCGTCACCCTATGAGTAACGAGCCACAGGGCTTCATCTCTACTCACCTCCTTCAGAGGTCAGAAATACAGATAGTGTTCTCAAACATCACCATGGCTTAAAAAGAACAAGCATGTCTGATATCAAAGCCGTGCATAGAATCTGAAGTAGCAGCTGAAGTAGCTTTTTATACAACAAAGACCACCACTCCATACTGTATATTGTAACTGGATTCATATTGAGCTTCTGCAATTTAAAAATCAAGGTTGCTCTGAATACGTTTCATTCTTTTCTTTCATTCTGATTTCTTTTTTCAGAGAACCGAATGGTTACCGCTCAACTCAAGGTGGAAACATGTTGGCCAACACCATGAGACAGCAACCCATGGGAGGCCCCAACCCGAATGCCCAAATGAACATGAACCCCAGTGGTGGGATGGTGATGGGGGGCATGGGCGGTACGAATAGGGGCTTTGGAATGAACGAGCATGGGCACATGGGCCATATGGGTCACATGGGTCAGATGGGTGGCTGCTCTGCATATGGAGGAAATAGTGGGGGTGGAAATGGGGGCATGGCTAATCGCATGATGCAGATGAGTCAGATGGGGCATATGAGTCAAATGGGTCCAATGAATAACCCAAGTCAAGGCATGCAGCACCACCCACATCAGCCCCCCTTTCAGAGTAGCGGGGGCTATGGGCTGAGTGGCTTGAACAGCCCTTCGGGGAGCCCTAGGATGGGCGCCCCCCAGTCAGGACTTTTAATGTCACCACGAAATCGAGGAAGTCCAAAGATGGGCGCCAATCAGTTTTCCCCTGGAGGTGAGTAGGTCTTTGTTGAGCAGTTGCGATACCACGACATTTGTTCATTGTCCACGTGTGTGCTCTGATTGGTTTTCTTTCAGGCATGCATTCTCCCATGAGTGGCATTTGCAGTGGTGGAGGAAGCAGTGGGAATACAACAACCTACTCAAGCAGCTCCCTCAACGCCTTACAAGCTATCAGTGAAGGAGTTGGGAACTCAATTCCTTCCACACTGATGTCGCCTTCGCCTGTCCATAAACCAGATAGTTCTCCTAGTGTCCATTCGTCTTCCTCCTCCCAGCCTAACCAAATGGCCAAACCAGGCCAGGATGGGTCCAAAAGCCCAGTGGGAGGCTTGGGGCCAGGGCTTGGACCTGCTGAGCATCCCCACACCTTGCACCATCATCAAGCTGAAAGCTCTGGAGACAGACCTGACAGTCAGGCAGCTACAGCATCTAAAGATTTGGGAGAAGGTAGCAATGAAGTGCCCGCGGCAATGTCAGAACCTACTCGAAGGGTACCGGACAGTAAGGGTCACAAGAAGTTGCTGCAGTTGCTGACTTCACCAACTGAGGAGCTCGGAATAGGTGGAAGTGGACCTCCAGGGCCCAATGTACCACAAGCGCCAACCAACAGTAGTACTCCGGTAACCTCAGAAAATAAGGACCCTGCAGGGGGAATGACTAGCCCTACATCCACTGGGGTGTCCTCTTCTTCCTCTGCCAGTACCATTTCAAATCAGACAAGCGGGTTAGCCACATCAGCCAACTACACAGGCTCACTCCAAGAAAAGCACAAGATCCTCCACAAGCTACTTCAGAATGGCAATACGCCCGACGAGGTAGCAAAGATCACAGCAGAGGCTACAGGAAAGGTGGCACTAGACAGTCAAGAGGGCAGTGAAGTCGGTACGGGCGGATCGGGGGCTGGTAGTGGACCAGGCTTGATCACTGAGCCAAAACAGGAGCAGCTTAGCCCCAAGAAG
Organism: Corythoichthys intestinalis; assembly: GCF_030265065.1. Classification (NCBI taxonomy): domain Eukaryota; kingdom Metazoa; phylum Chordata; class Actinopteri; order Syngnathiformes; family Syngnathidae; genus Corythoichthys; species Corythoichthys intestinalis. Next base: position 67,728,326 of record NC_080396.1, read on the forward strand.
GAGAAGACCCACGCCCTTCTCCACTATCTCCTTAACAAGGATGATTCCAAAGAGCCGGCAGACATCAAGCCCAAATTGGAGGAACTAGACGGCAAGGGACCCTCGGGAACAGCTTGTGGTCCCCCAGGTGGTGGCCCTTGCCATACTCCTGAACATCATGAGAGCAAGATCAAGTCTGAACCACCTGATGATGTAAGTTTACCCAATGTTTAGACACAGTTCCATCTGAACCAGCAGCTTGGATTATATATATAATATATCAAGGGCGTAAGTTTGGTCTCATTATTGGTAGAGATGATATAACGACGGAACATTGATAAGACCAAACAGATTGGGTGAAGGGCGGTCAGGGCTACATTTCTCACTAATAAGAACCCAATTAATTGGTAGGCTTAATGATTAATGCAAAATAAATCTGTATTATACCAACATTCACACTGCAAATTTACAGGATAACGTTTTAATCTGATAATTTTTCTTAAATTTAGTCGAATAATTTCTCCATCTTGTTCTTGGGTGTTAAAGGCTAGTGAACAGATGAATGCGTCAGATTCTTCTACTTACTTTTAGTAAATATTATATATTCTTAAGCCCATACATCTAGAAGTTGGTCATTTTTCACCAAAATCAAGAAAAAAACAATCTTTCAAATAATGTTTTGAATACTATCTATTCTTGAATTAAGAACATTTCTGTCATACAAGGTTTTTTTTTAAGATAAAATATCCTAACTTTTTGCTTAAAATAAGTCTGTTAAGCTTATTTTCAGCTAGCCTTTTTTCTTATTTCAGGAAATCGGAGTAAAATTTACTTGAAGCACTGGCAGATAATTTCACTTATTACTAGTAGATTTACACTGAAAACAAGGGAGTTTACGTCCCCCCCTCCCCTTAGTTTTTAAGGAGGTAGGTTTTTGCAGTGCATATGTATTGGTTTAGGTGATACACTGTTTGATTCAAACCTTTGTTTTCAAAAACTACTAAAGAAACATTATGAAAACTTCCAGAATAAATGTCTCGATTTTCTTAACAAATTTAAATTGCATTATTTGAACACAAATTATCTAAATATACAAAAGCAATATAAACTTGTTAATCATCTCTTAAGTGTCCAGGAATGCAAAAAAAATAAACATTTGTCTTAATACTACTCAAAATTGTCTGTCTAAATAAATTAAACATAACAAAAAGAAATAAAAATGGAGCCTTCCTTCAGGTAAAACACTCCTAATTTTGTCCACAATCACAGCCAAACTCAACAAAAAAAAAAAAAAAAAAAAAAAAAAAGAAAGCTCCTTTGGGCTGCTTTAAGACCACATAAATAAAATAAAAAATAAATTTGGGAGAAGGGGTAAACCTTGCTCCACTACATTTCGTACAGTTTAATTGACATTAACAGTAGAAAGCATTCAGGAGGATATTTCTCTCAAAGCAGCTTCCTACTCGAGTTCGAGAAATTCGCACTGATTAATGTTATGCTAACTCTGATGCAGATAGGACTTTCAGTTGCAAAATAAGTGGCGTGTTCCCCACCTACACAACATTTACGTTTTTACATTACTTACAATGGCTGCTGCTGGCCGAAAAACACAAAAAAAACTTCAAATATAAATTAACAGACTAAATGATCAATGAAAAAGAAATTTGTATTGGGGGTCAAGTCATCAGCCAATCAAACATGCGTTTGAGGGTTGAGGGGGAAAAAATTGGACTGGCACATTCAACAAGTGAAAAGGGGTCAATGTAAGTATGAACAATAATGTAATTCACTTGATAATTGTATGGTCAATTCTATCCTTACAACATATGGGAAGACAATCTAAATTACCTATATACCTGAAGTCATTATATAATGCAAATAAGGTTGCTTAAAAGTTGGAGGGGACAATTTGAGCATCCTGAAAAGTTGGTAGTGTTTTGTCCCTATGTATATGTATGTATATCTATCTATTTATAATAATATATATTTTTAAATTTATTTAAAAACAACTTTGTCCAGTTGCACAACCTTGAGTCCATCCTGGGAGATCTAAGGGGCACCAGTTCTGCTTTTTACCCGGATCAAGCCGGAGGCACCGGGCCAAACGATGTCAACAAACCCCACGGTTGTCTTGATGAGAGCTTTCAGGGTAAGCAATGATGACTCTTTATCAGTCATAGCATCATGTGATTGTTGGTTGCATTTACCTTTCACAGTTCTGCAGTCAATCTTTTATCAGGTCCTCTGTTATAATGGATAATAGTGTTACCCGTCATGCAAAATACTTCCTCGACAAAAGTAGTGGGACTATGCAAAAATTGGGTACTAAAAAAGAAAAATGAGGTCAAAAGCGTTAATTGGCTATAAATAGTTTTTGAGATATAGTGAAACATAGCTACCCCAAAAAATTATCTACCATTTCCGAATATAATCGTGTAGGCAAGAGCTTTGAAATAATATGCTGTGTTTTTGAAGTGGACAAAACGCATTTATGTAAACATACTTCATAAGCGGGGGAACACACTGATATATCCATTTCATGTAAAATATAGCAACTTGTAAAACTGATGTAATTACACCAATGTATCTTTATAAATAAACTTTTACCATTAAATATCTTAATTACTTTAGCCAATCAGCACTAAAATATTTTATTTTCCAATCCATGTCACCACAGTAAGAAGGATTTGGCCATTATTATCTCTGAAGCAGATAATCTTCCAAAATTATGTAGACCAGTGTAATGCTTTGTAAGAGGAGTGAATTCCTCTATTATTTTGTTCACTTAGAGAGCCCAGGTTTGGGTCCAGGACATCGAGGCCCTTTCCAGAGGGCATTGTCTGTAGATGGGAAGTCCCCTGGTGCGCTTGGAGGAGCAGGAAGGCGCCCCATGCTTGTCAAGCAGGAGAATGTGACGAATAGCCCAGATGGGTACCTAGGAAATATGGGTGTGTGATTGCTATTTTTTTTAAATTTATTTCACATTTCAAGTCCTTTTCAGAATAATCTCCAGATGTAAAATGAATTTCATGTCACACCAGTTTCTGACTTTTGTGTACATATTCCTGATCATCAGGACCAATGAATAGGGCTATGGTGGCCCAGAGGTCTCCCATGGGGGGATCCGGAGACTGGGGTATGTCCCGCTCCAGCACCAGTCCAGTGGGTTCATCTGTTCATCCCTCCATGATGCGCCCCAACATGGAGTACAATGGTAGCAAAGGAATGATGGCAGGCCCAATGGGGGGCCGTTCTAATAGTAACCCAGGACCTAGGTCTATGTTGCAGCAGCAGCTCATGGATATGGGTATGTTGTCATCTTCGGTGTGGCCTATCAATTGCAAACTTAGTCTTATTTAAGTGTAAAATAACTTAACATTGTCTTGTGGTTAAGGTGGCTCCACTGACATGGTGATGAATGTCAGCGGCTTCAACCAGCAGGGCCAACCCAACTCCTCATGGCCGGACGCTCTAATAAGCATGGAAGGAAACCGGTGAGCACAGTCCCCATCCTTGTTTCTCCTTGCTCGTATAGAACAAAAAAAAACATCTTTGTGTGCGCTCACCACAGACGCCAGTTTGCAAGCACCTTAGATGAACTTTTGGCACCACCCACCACCAGTGAGGGTCAAAGCGACGAGCGGGCGCTCCTAGACCAGCTCGATACTCTTTTGAACAACACCGATGGCACCACTCTTGAGGAGATAGACAGGGTTCTAGGCATCCCAGACCTTGTCAGTCAGGTGGGTCATAGGAATTGATGACAGTATCTTAATTTGCTAAGAGTCCTTTAGTGGAATAGTAGCCTTTCCTGTCTGTTCTTGCAGACTCAGGGAGCAGATCAACAGCTGGAGCCTTTCACTGGACAAGAGCCTTCCATGGTACTGGACCAAAAGCCTCTTTATGGACAAGGCTATCCAGGACCCCCTACCATGGCCATGCAAAGTGGCTATGGCGGGAATCCTATGCAGGGACAGCCTCAACAAGGCGGATTTGGGCCCATGCTGTCTCAAATGGGCCAAAGTAATAGTTTCCCTGGCATGGGTGGAATGGGGGGCATGGGGCACCCTCGTGCTAACATGATGAGGCCCAGGATGATGAGTGCTAACAAACCCATGAGGCTCCAGTTGCAACAAAGGCTGCAGGGACAGCAGGTGTGACTCAAATCTTACCAATAATTTTGAATGGGGAATGTACCGAAAGCAAAATTCTTAGCCGAAACCGAATATTGGAAACACTTGGCCGAAAGGTAAATGGTGTTATATTTGTATAGCGCTTTTCCACCTTTCAAGGCGCTCAAAGCGCTTTACACTACATCGCCATCCACCTACTGGTGACGCAGCAATGTGGGGTTCTGTATCTTGCTCAAGGATACTTAGGCGAGTTCATCAGGGCAGAGAATCGAACCCACAAACTTTGGGTTGGGGTACAACTACTCTACCACTGAGCTACGCCAGTAACGCGTTACTATGCGTTACGATGTTGGTTGACTGACGCGAGAAAAGTCTGAAAAAGACGGACTCACGGAGACGAGAGAGTAGAGCAGGAGTGGGGAGAAGGCAAGGGAGTGTGACGCTGTTGCAAACGCGATGCTACTATGCTAGGTGGCTCAAATAATACCTGACTGTAGCTGATAGCCTACAAACTACGGCCACATGATGGTTCGGTAGATATCACATATATACAGAACTAGATGCAAATGACAGACACAGCGGCATTTCAATGCATTAGTAAACAGCCGCCATCTTAAAGCAGTAGACTTTTCAGGAAGGCTCTGTTATAGAGAACCTTCCTAGCGAACCTAAGTAACTTTTTTTGTAAAATGCTCCTAAATCGGCAAAACTTAACTTAAATCTATCTTTAAATGATGAAACTGTTTTAAAACTTACACATGTCGAAAATAGACGGAAGGGAACTAATGCAATAACAGGAGCAATTTGAATAACTTTAACGGTTGATTCACAACATTTAATGGCTTCCACACATAGCAAAGATTTCTATCTGGTACCCGTAAGTCTAGGGTAAAGAATTGGGCTAGGGCCAATTGTCCCAAAAACCCTTTAAACTTCACATTTTTGAAAAAAAAAAACATGAAAATTATCACCAGTTATTTTGCCAAGTAACTAATTACTCTTACTTTCAGGTAACTGAGTTACTAACTTAATTACTTTTGGGAGAGGTAATTTGTAACTGGAATTAATTACTTTTTTAAAGTAAGATTGACAACACTGCTCAACACACTTAATGTGATCTCGATATACGTTTGTGTGAAACTGTTGTTCACAACAACAAAAAACTGTTCCGTTCTCGCCGAAACCAGTAAAGCTTTTTACGAGGCTATTAAAGTCTTTCCTACTCCTTAAAATGAGATTTGCTGTTTTCTTGTGCAAGAAGTTGAATCAGTCGAAAGCCAGGCGAGCTGGGAGAGTCCTAGCAGCGACGAAGCCGAGCGAAGTCCCTCCCGGCCGGATTAAACGGCGACTGGAAGACGGATCTAGAAGTCGCGGGAAAAAATTGACAAAAAGAGGAAGTAGTTGTGCCATAAAATTATTGTACTAAACCACAACAAATGCACATGTATACATTTGGATACTGCTTTATTTGTATACTGCTCGCTTGAGCTTGATTAAATTCCAAACTACTCACACACGGGCTCAAATGCACTGTACTCGATGTGACTCGGGACGAGAAGTAACGTTGATTTTGATTTTTTATTGCGTCATCTTAAGAGGACCACGGTTCTTCACATGATTCGGTGGTAAACTTTCGGTCTTTTAACTGAAAACAGAAAATGCCGTTTTCAGCACCAAATTTTCGGTCACATTTCTTTTTTCAAATGTCTTCACCAATTGTTAATGCCGTATGTTTTCTAATGAGTATAAGTTGCACCAGTCCAGAAAAAAAAAAAAACATTTTTTCCCTGATTTTCAGTTCATGAATCAGACACGGCAGGCCATGGGCATGAAGATGGAAAACCCTGGAGGCAATCCTGGCATGAGGCCCACTATGCAGGGGGGCATGGCTGGACAGGTAAAAAACAGTAGACTTGACTTCTCTATTTATCTGTAGTGTAGTGTTGCAGGTGGGCTGTACTAAGATGGGTATACTCAGGCCCAGCTATCTACAGGCTACCCCTAATAACATTTTATTTTTCCATGTCCAGTTTGTCAGGACATTAAGACAAACAGACATTAACACTCACGTCCACAACTATTGACATCGTTATTCTTCAAATGTCATTATTTCGGGATGAGGCAACTCAAACAAAAACGGGAAAACATGGTAACTCCACCCTTGACTTTGAAGCAGACGTGCTAACCACAAACTTCTGCACTTCCCTCTTTTACTTACAGGACATTCAAAAAGCTTTCCACGCACAGACCTTCTCACAGGTTGTGAATTTTGTTTTCCCAGCAGGGTTTCTTGAATGCTCAGATGATGGCGCAACGCAGCAGGGAGATGGTGACCATGCAGATGAGAAGACAGCGCATGATGATGCTAATGCAACAACAAGCTGCTGCAGGTGGATTCAGCCCCCCACCAAACGTCACAGCTCCTGGCGGCATGGACAGCAGTGTGGGAGGCCCAAACATGGGTCAGCCTGGTCCACAGCAGTTTGGCTATGGAGGGAATTACGGTGAGTACATTGGGGCAGATTGACAGAACAATGCTGCTCCCTGTTGGCGAGTCTCTGAACTGTACGGTTTAAATGGCGAATTGTTAGCTCTGTCCTGAATTAGTTGTGTTTGCGTGTGTGTGTTTTTTTTAAATACATAATTATTTATATATATATTTATAACGAATCCTAAAAATAGTTATAGGTGTAGGTCAAGCATGTGGCGCCATTGGAGTAAAAGCCTGTTTGTTGTGCACAAATAGTTTGTGCCTTTTTCATGTTTTTGCTTTTTCAGTTTCTGTTTCTGTGTTTCTTATGTCATTTTTATGTTGATTTGTGTGATATGGACACCCCGTGTGACTCCTGAATAAAGATCATATATTTATCTTTTCAGGTATGAGCCAGCAGGGTGACCCCTCATTCGGCCCATCTGTTGCCAACAGTCCTCCTAACCCCATGATGGCGGGCCGCCTCGGGCCTCAAAACACCATGATGCAACAGCACCCACAGGGCAGTCCCATGTACCAAGGCACAGACATGAAGAGCTGGTCGCAGGGCGGCATGGGACGAAACAGGTATGTACAAGCCCGCCACAGTCGTCCTATGCCATTGGTAAGAATGTAAATCTTGAGATGTGCTCTGCTCCCATATCAGTTCGTACCCTCCCCAGCCATTTGGTCAACAAGTGCCTCAAGGACAGCAGCAGTTCGGGCAGCAAGGAAATCCTGGCCAATATGGGGGCATGATGATGAATGGTGGCATGGCGGCTAGTGGAGGAGCAGGTCACATGGGTCAGATGGGTATGAATCCAATGGTGATGGGGCGCATGATGGGACAAGATCAGGTAAGTGGACATAGCTCATTCCAGAACTGGAGGGTATTTTGGCTTCAAAATTGTCATTAATAATATGTAACTAACGGAGGTGGGTAGTAACGTGCTACATGTGCTGCATTACATTTACTTGAGTAACTTTTTGAGGAAAAATATACTTCTTAGAGTAATTTACTTACTTTTCCTCTACTAATACTTTTTACTTGAGTAGATTTGTGACACTACTCTTACTCTGCTACTTTGGGCTACACTAGAGCCGTTACATTTTTTCTCTTTGTTCGACATATTGACTTTATTTTTGCCAGAAATGCTAACAATGGCTGTCTCGGTTTCACCAATGCGACGTCGCAACAATAACCAAATGACTACATTATACCAATCAGCAGGAACAATGTTTTTTTCTCAGCTAGAGGGCACTCATACTCTTCGGACGAGTGATGTTTCATAGTATTGTTCTGGTCTGAATTCAATTATTTTTGTGTTATCTTTTTTTGGCCAAATATGGTCATGTAATAGGGTATAGTACAGTATAATAATAACACTTCATATAAATGAAGTTGTGCTGAGAAAAATAATTTACCTTTATTTAAAAAATCTGACATTGTAAGCAGTTACTCACAATGTTACGCATTACTTAACTATTCTTTTCAATGAATACTTTTTTAATTGTAGCATACTTGAGTAAATTTTTGGATGACTACTTTTACTTGAGTAATATTATTTAGAAGTAACACTACTCTTAGTTGAGTCAAATTTATGGCTTCTCTACCCACCCCAGGTAATAAACTAACACAGGCTTAGGTTATTTTACAAATTAAAGGCGATTTTTTTTAAATGATATGATTTATTAGATACAGATTAGATTAGATAAATATTTACAATATTTGGCTTAATAACAGGAACTAGGTTGCAAATCTGTACTAATGTTTTTTTTCTCAGTAGTTGATACTAGCTGTTTAGCTAGCTGTTACTACTGATCAAGAGGACAAACCTAATTATGCAAATAAAGAAATAATTTTATTTTTATTGTCTTATTCTGTGATTGAGGTAAAGTGAGACGTTCAATCAAGGCTAACTATTGTATAAAATATGCAAAAAAAGAAGCAAGCACATCAATTTGCACAACCCATTCTTTTCGAATTGTGTCTAGGGTATCATCAGTCACTGTTTCCTTCTTCTATCATGCTAAAAAGGTTATGGTAATAGTGTTTCATAATTAACAATTAATATGATAAATATTGTATTTCTTAAAACAAATGTCCCTAGTTTAAAGTAACAGCAATGAAACCATTAATACATTTTAATTTAACTGTTTTATTTGAGATTCAATTTAGCCATTAGAGAGTGGGTTGGGATAAGAAAAATGTTTTTTTAGGGGGTACTCCAAACTTATTTGATGTTTTAAAAAATTTCTAGCACTCTTTTAATATTTTTAGATTTAGTCTGAGGACAAGTAAATTTACATTGAAACAGCATGTTTGATGGTAGCTTTGCATGTAATGCAAAAGCAATGATCTATGTTATTCCATCAACACCGTTCAAATACCAAAATGACCAGAATTCTCGTGCGACGCAAGGAATCTTTTAAATGACCCTTCAAAAATTACCGTTTGCCCCAAAATGCTTCTGAAAAATAAATAACTTAAAAAAAATGTCAAAATGTATCTAGTCCTACATTTTTTTAATCCAATTCATATAAATCATACATTAAAAAAATCAGGAAGGTGAGGGGCATAAAAATGGTATACAGAATTTTCAAAAAACATACAGTTGCCCCGAAATTCGCCAAAAACTTTCCTATTCCTTTCTAATGGATGCCATTGCCGTGTAGGTTGTTCCATCCATTTCTGATGGCCAAAATTACCCCATTATTTTCAATGGCAGAAAAACATGGGTGGTTGTGATTTTTGACCAAAAATCATTACAGCCCATTGACATTCAACTGACGCTCAAGTAAGTCAATGCAAATGACAGCACAAACATCCACGTCCATGCCATTGACAGCCATATATGTCCTTGCCATTGAGGTCCATGTACCTCCATGTCAATTATATTGATGCCAATGCACTTGGATTCCATTGAGGCATATGTAAGTCGATGCCATTGACGGCCATGTACAGTGGTATGAAAAAGTATCTGAACCTTTTGGAATTTCTCACATTTCCGCATAATATCACCATCAAATATGATCTGATCTTTGTCAAAATCACACAGATGAAAAAACAGTGTCTGCTTTAACTGAAACCACCCAAACATTTATAGGTTTTCATATTTTAATGAGGATAGTATGCAAACAATGACAGAAGTGGGGGAAAAAGTAATTAAGTGAACCATCATATTTAATATTTTGGCAGCATTAACTTCAACCAGATGCTTTCTGTAGCTGCAGATCAGTCTGGCACCTCAATCAGGACTAATCTTGGCCCATTGTTCTCTGCAAAACTGCTGTAGTTCAGTCACATTCCTGGGATGTCTGGCACGACTCGCTGTCTTTAGGTCATGCCACAGCATCTCAATGGGGTTCAAGTCTGGACTTTGACTTGGCCACTCCAGAATGTGTAATTTGTTCTTCTGAAACCATTCTGAAGTTAATTTACGTCTGTGTTTAGGATCATTGTCTTGTTCCAGCATCCATCCTCTTTTTAGCTTCAACTGTCTGACAGACGGCCTCAGGTTTTCCTGAAAAACATCCTGATAAACTTTTAAATTCTTTCTTCCATTAATTATTTCAAGTTGTCCAGGCCCTTAGGTAGGTAAACAGCCCCAAGTCATGATGCTCCCTCCACCATGCTTCACGGTGGGGATGAGGTGTTGATGTTGGTGAGCTCCATTTTTCCTGCACACATGACGTTGTGTGTTACTACCAAACAATTAAACGTTGGTTTCATCAGCAGACACTGTTTTTACATCTATGTGATTTTGACAAAGATCAGATCACATTTGATGGTGATTTTATGAAGAAATGTGAGAAATTCCAAAAAGTTCAGATACTTTTTCATATCACTGTATGTCAAAATATCAACAGGAAATGACCTGATATCAACTGGAAGTGACCATATAATGTCTCCAAATCAACCCGAAGTGACCCTGAAATGTCCCCAAATCAACAGGAATTGACCTGAAATCAGCTAGGCGTGACCCCAAGGGGTTTACCAGAGAAGGCAAAGTTACCATTACAATTTCTCCAGGAATTGCATTTTCTAGTTTGATATGTTGTTTGTGAATTATTTAAAATTTGAAGGGTGGAGTGTAAAATGTCCTCCAATTCTGGAAGAGACTATTATAATTTCAATGCACCGTTAAACCTTCTTGTCTTTTCAACTTCTCCTTCCAGAAATATTGCTGAACTCCACGGAGGACTTCATGGTTTGCCGGAAAACACGCACTCGCCACTGGAGTCGCAAGACTTTTGACTTATGTCTTGGCTACAGACGTGGGAAAAATAACAGTGCTTGTCAAGCTAACACTGTGACACAAACACGTACAGTAAAAAGCGCCTTTGTGATTCCCCTGCTGACCGCAGTTTGACATACTTGTCCAAACAGGTAGCAATGTAGAAACGCCACTTAATTGGGCAAAATGGCGTCAGTGGGCTTGAAGAGCTCATGAGTTGTTTCTGTGTATTTGAAGCCTACTTTGTCGAATGTATGATGAAACTATGTTTTTTGTTCTTTGTTGTTCATTGCCTCTCTCTCTCATGTTTATCCGCCGTTTGGCTTCTGCTTCCGATGGAGGCGCCGACAGTAAAGATGGTTGTAAATTGAAGCAAGCCACTGGATTGTGACACTCAGATGAATGTCAGTAAAGAAGCCACGGGCTAGCGTACAACTGATTTACTTGTTGGCTGATTGCACTTTAAGAAGAGGCCAGCATCGACAAGATTGTGGTAATATAGAGGCCTTTACTCAAGTTTGAACCCATAGTGGAATATATATACACAGTTTAATTTAACCTTTGTTCTAATTTGGGGAAGGGGCGGGGGGAGCGAAAATAAGTTTGAGGATCTTTGTTCCTAAGTGGGAACCAGTAGAAAGGTAGCAAGCACAGATTTTACAACAACACTCTTGTCGTCAGTGTACCAATTTGTAATAACAACAGAAATTGAGAGGGGGGAAAATAAAACAATCCTTTTGAAAATCAAACTGGCGTATATTTATACAGATTCAAGAGGAGGTTGTTTTATCAATCCAGAGGACATTTTTTAAATCGCAAAGTTGAAGATATTTTGGTTACCTAAAATTTTCAGTCTTTAAGCGTACAGAAGTAGAAAAGTGGCCGCGTGTGACATCCATGTATATACAGTATAAGTTCACTGTAAGATAACTAGATTTCTAGCAATAATCCTTCCTCCTGGTTCTCGTCTGTGTTGAAGCATCAGTTCCTCAAAGTGGTGGTACTGCAGTATTAGACACAATGTCTTGTTGTAGTTCCTTTATGATTAATCGTAATTGTAAATAGACTTCAGATGTACTATACGGTATATATAAATATATATATGCTTTTGTAGGTCACATACTTTTTTGCACAGATTGCAAGGCTTCGTATTTAATTTTCTTATTCCAACATAGGTCAGCTTTTGTTTTAAAGACTGAAGAGAGAAGGCCTCTGTATGTTTTAAAAGCAGTACATGTGTATTTTTTTCATACTGCACTTGCATTCTCTTAAAAAGCACTTTTTATTGTAATTTTTAAATCGTTATTTCTCATTTCTATTTTATGAGGGCATAAGCTTTGTTATAGAGGTGCTAATGAAAACCGGTTCAAGGAAATATTGTATTTGGAGGGGTCGGAAATTGTATTCGGGAAGAGTTTTTCTAGGCTAGGTGCTTTTTCGACGTGTGGGTGTATTTCCATTTAAACAGAACTTCATTATTCTATGGCATTTTTACTGTAATTTGGATTTTGACAATAGGCTCTTTGCACATAGTGCCATGACATCATATCCATTGTGAATAATAAAGTTGACCATTTTCCGGTTTGTACTATAGTCTTAAATAGTTGAGTATGAGCCATAATAAAGAATTTAATTCCAAACACAACATGAATGTTTGAAGCATTCAGTTAACTTTTAACTCGCTTATCATTAAGTGTATTAGCATTAAATTAATAGGGGATACATACACTCTATAATAGAGCCGGGCACTAGCAATGTACTGTATTTTTCGGACTATAAGTCGCACCAGCACAAAAGTGCGGAGTGAAGAGGAAAAAATAACGTATAAGTTGTGTTTTTGGGGGCAATTTACTTGATAAAATCCAACACATACAACAGATATGTCATCTTGAAAGGCAATTTAAGATAAAAATACAATAGAGAACATATGCTAGATAAGTGTACAGTATGATAATGTTACATGATGCATGAACAACGAAATGCGAACGTGGCCGGTATGTTAACGTAACATAGCTATTAAGAGTTATTCAGATAACTATAGCATAAAGATTATGCTAACAAGTTTCCAAACTATCAGTGTCACTCCAAAACACCAGCATAACATGTGAAATGATATAATAATGAGTCAATAATTTCACACTTAAGTCGCTCCAGAGTATAAGTCGCACCCCCAGCCAAACTATGAAAAAAAAACTGTGACTTATGGTCCAAAAAATACGGTAGTTTGAATTTCAATAGCAAAAAAAGCTATAAACACATTCATCTCTGTTTTCATACATCGTCTAAACCTAAACCAGCGTGGCCTGTTTATACCCAATCAGCGGGCTGTATCAGGTCCAGTGTGTACAATTACCATAGTTTTAAGAAAACTGAAACAATGTTGGAAATGACGTGCAAAGAGCCCATTTGCTCCACTTAGCCTCCAAACATGTGCGTTCTTGTTTGATTAGTGTAAAACCCCTGCTCAACAAGTTAGTTGTAGCTCATAATAGTTTTTTGATACAAAATGTGACTTTCCCCTTTTATTTTTTTAAAATATCTATATGTATTTCCTGTGAATCTTTTGTTTTAGGAATCTACCTATGAAGACGTGCTCAATCCAAAGAGTTTTTTGTCGTTTTGCATTGCTTAGAGATACTTCCTCAACTAGATTGTACACGTGGGCTTTTACTGTTGCGCCTATGATGTTGAATATGATTGCATATATTATACCCTCTCCCATAAAACAAATGGTAGTATTAATCTGGTTGTGGTACTTTTATCCCTTCTTTTGGGATTTCTGTTTTCCTCTGGCTTAAAGTAAAAGAATTGAAGATTTTGTAAATTGCCAGCACTTCAGGAACTATTTTCCTCCCATAGATAGAGAATCTTTAAACAACGATTTGATATTGAAAAAAATCTAGAGAGAAAAAGATAAACCCCATGTGAAGTACATATTCTTTTTTTTTTTTCTTACTTTGTTTTTCGATGTTAATATTCTTGTAAATACAAATTTATATTTAAACCATTTGTCTCTGCTGGTTTTTTTTCTCCACTCATAACATCGCTTACAATTTCTTTTGAATTGCCAAATGCAATTTTAGTGATGTTTTTTAAATACTGGCATATTGCAGACCCAATGTTAGCATTTTAAAAGAGCTGCACATTAATCAGTATTTTCAGGTAACATCAGTTTTGAAAGTTACCCACGTGTGCCCACCCAAGTGTTATGTGATTTTCATTTAAAAATGACATCCTTTAAAAGGTGCTCATCCTCCTGCATGAAAGCATTCGTGAAGTCTGCTGTTGACCAATGATGGACAAAAACGGGATTTTTTTTGTGTAGGCAGAAACGAGAAAGTGGCAGGACTGCGACACAGTGACCTTGAGCAAGTAAAAAATTTGTCATTTTAGTAACTATGGTGAATTCAGGATGAAATTCACAGAATCCCAGCTCAGATGAGGAATCTCAACAGCAGATTTCCAGAATGCGTTCGTACAGCAGGGCGCCATTTAAAGAACGTCTTTTTTTTTTTTTTTTTTTTTAAATTCCAGCATTTTTTCTTAAATGACATGTTTTAAGGTTTCAATTACGATGTTGTTTTTCTTCCATCACACTTTTATTGGATTGTTAAAAAGTACCCGATTTTAAAGTGAGATAATTTACATAGTTTTACTTACATAATGTAATATTGAATTGGAACAATATTATGTATCTCGTGAACCTTTATTTTAGAGTCTGCTTTATAAATAAGGAAATCCTGTTTGTTTGTTCCTTTTTTTCCATGCTTTCATATTTTGTCCCCCCAAAACTCCTTCCTGTCCACTGCTTTCTCCTAATAAAAACAATATGAACAACCACAATTGGGATACGTCAAACTCCCACGTGGCACATTTAAACTGCTCAGTCTATATTCATAGACTTCACTATCAGTTGACGGGACATGGGGCTCGGGGCTGATCTGTAGGGGCCCTATTCCCAAAAACTTAAAATTCAAATATTTTCAAAACCAAAGCCGCTAGCGACCTAAAACCAAAACACCTTCCTTAGGCATATATGAGTCTCCATGAGCAGCGACAACAAAAAATTAAAAGTCGTTCCCCAATAAAATCCTGATTAATTATTTTTTATACAAGTATAGCAAAACTTAAAATGGCTATAAAATTCTCAAATTTTATGCTAGATGCACAAAAATCACCCAATGCAGAGATAATCACCAATATTTTCAGGATCAATAGCAACATTTAACGTATCATATTTTTGCCCAAAATAGCAACTACATTTTTTTTTATCTAGTGCAAGTTTTCAACAGCTAATAAATCACTCAATTTTCACATCATAAACTTAATACTTTAGGAAAACATGCAGAATCATCTTAATTTTACTCAATAAAAGCAAAATTTGCATTTTTATACATGTTTTTATACATGTTACCATTGCCTCAGCACGGAGGCCCGTCTTGCCGGCTATCTGACCCTCGTTGTTTTTAGATTGAAATGTTACACAAAATAACACACGTAAAAAGCGATTTATTTATTTATTTATTTATTTATTGTATGGACGCAGAAATGTCTAAATTACTTTTTTTTTTGTTGCCAAAAACGGGCAGTTGGCCAAAAATTGACTGATCATTAAAATGGAAACTTACGCTACTGTGTATGGATACAACATGACGGCCATCACAAAACAAAGAACTTTTTAAGTTCAATATTCTTGTAAATAAATGCATACGTCACCAGAATTCTTATAGATATGAACATAGAATATTCTAGATTCTTAGTTAAAAACAAAGAAACGGGCAGTTATCATTCATTTTACTTAAATATTTTAATATATGTTAACTATGCAGGAAGTTGGAATTCAAAATTGCATTGATTTCATGTGGCCATTAGTAAATTTCTTCGAACTCTCGGTACATGAAACACAATACGGTATTAGTGCGGAGTCCAAGGCTTATCTGAATTCCCCATTTCATGCCAAAATAAGCTTTGTATGATCTTCTAATGAAAACTAGTAATGCCTCAATGCTGTTCTTTCAGCATATACTCCCCACAAATGTAGCAAAATACATTTGGACCATTTTTACACTTACGTCTTCGTTCTGCCATTAACATAACCCTATGAAAGCAGCGTATAACTATTTCTAAAGATCTCAAAGAATAGAGCTAATTAGGAAAAACCAACACAGTGATCCCTCACGACTTCGCGCTTCAAACTTCGCGCCCTCAGTCCTCGCGTTTTTTTTTTTCCAATTAAAAGAAAACTACAGTATTTTATACATATACAATACAATACAAACATATACAGTATACGATACAGTATTTTGTTTAAAAATGTTATGATATATGCATGTATACATGTACACAATATTTTCATATATATATATATCATAATTGTTACATTTGCAGTGCTTAAAAAACATGTTTTTTTTAGTCAACCACTAATTGTTCAACTTCTCCCACTTGAAAATATTTGAGAGGCCTGTAATTGTCAACATGGGTAAACCTCAACCATGAGAGACAGAATGTGGGGGAAAAAATCAGACAATCACATTGTTTGATTTTTAGAGAATTTATTTGCAAATCATGGTGCAAAATAAGTATTTGGTCAATACCAAAAGTTCCTCTCAACACTTTGTTATGTACCCTTTGTTGGCAATAATGGAGGCCAAACGTTTTCTGTAACTCTTCACAAGATTTTCACACACTGTTGCTAGTATTATGGCCCATTCCTCCATGCAGATCTCCTCTAACTGGACGTGTACTGGCTTCAGCAGGGGGACACGTCTGGCAGTGCAGGGTTTGATTCCCTGGCGGCGCATTGTGTTACTGATAGTAGCCTTTGTTACTGTGGTCCCAGCGCTCTGTAGGTCATTCACTAGGTCCCCCCGTGTAGTTCTGGGTTTTTTGCTCACTGTTCTTATCGTTTTGACGCCTCGGGGTGAGATCTTGCATGGAGCCCCAGATCGAGGGAGATTATCAGTGGTCTTGTATGTCTTCCATTTTCTAATAATTGCTCCCACAGTTGAGTTCTTTACACCAAGCGTTTTACCTATTACCTATTGCAGATTCAGTCTTCCCAATTTTGTCTCTGGTGTCCTTCAACAGCTCTTTGGTCTTGGCCATAGTGGAGTTTGGAGTGTGACTGACTGAGGTTGTGGACAGGTGTCTTTTATACCGATAATGAGTTAAAACAGGTGCCATTAATATAGGTAATGAGTGGAGCCTCGTTAGACCTTGTTAGACCTCGTTAGAAGTTAGACCTCTTTGACAGCCAGAAATCTTGCTTGTTTGTAGGTGGCCAAATACTTATTTTCCACTCTAATTTGGAAATAAATTCTTTAAAAATCAAACAATGTGATTTTCTGTTTTTTTTTTTTTTTCCCCCACATTCTGTCTCTCATGTTTGAGGTTTATCCATGTTGACAATTACAGGCCTCTCTAATATTTTCAAGTGGGAGAACTTGCACAAATGGTGGTTGACTAAATACTTATTTGCCCCACTGTATACAGTACGTTTTTTTTTTTTTAATGTTTTTAAAATTATACTTCGGGAAAGAAAGGGAAAAATATTATATGTATCTCTTTCCAATGATATTAGATCTGAATAAATATATTTAACATACAAAAAAAAAAATAATAGTGAAAATAAGCTGCACCTTTCCTTCGTAGATTTTCGATTTTCGCGGGTGGTGCGGGCCCCATTAACCTAAAAAAAAACGAGGGATCACTGTAGACATTTGAAATCAGCTGGTTCTAATTATCTAGAAACATAAGCGGAGATTAAAGGGAGACCGGAGGTGGTCATAGCCCCCCCTGGTGGCTGGTAAAATGCTGTCTATAGAGTTGTGAAGCAAAGATACAATAAAAACTAATAAAAGGAACATAAAATATTTTTTTTATTATGGGTTAAAATTATTTTCCGAACAAATCATGTGACTAGCACCTTAAAGACGGTCATTTGCGTTGCTTAGTCAAGAAAAAAAAAAAAAAAAAAAAAAAAACAGAAGAGGCTAGATAGGTATACGGAATTTTTTCAAACCTAAGCTTTCAAAAGCGACAACAGCTACTGAGCAAGAACCAAGGATTGAAGACATGGAGCATGAAACGCCGGGGAGCACCGCTAAAATGGTGAGCGCATTTAATAAAGAAAATAAAATTTAAAAAACGCTTATTTTCAACGTATTATTATAAACATTCCTGGCTGGAATATTCAGTCAAAAGAGGATGCAGCGTTTACGTCACCACTAGGTAAGACAAACGCGCATGCTCACGCACACGTGCACACACACACAGCTGGGATGCCTGTATGTACGAGCAAAACTACTATCCGCGCATATACAGTAACTTTTAAGTTTATTTTATTGCTGACACTGCGTTTTGGGGTCATCAACATTTTTGCCCCCCCCTCCGCCACAAAAGTCAAACTCCGCCTATGTCTAGAAATCAAGGGCGTAGGTTTGGTCTCAACATTGGTAGGGATACATTTAATCCTTAATTCACTTCATTTTTTACAGTTTAATTAACGTTAACAATAGAAAAACAGGAGGATATTTCAACGCAGCTTCCTCCTTTAGTTTGAGAAATTCACACAGATTAATGTTATGCTAACTCTGTTGCAGGTCAGACTTTCAGTAGCAAAATTAGTGGTGTGTTCCCCGCCTCCACAACATTGACGTGTTTTTACATACAGTGGCTGCTGCTGGCTCCTCGTAAATGGGGGCAGATGAGGCAGCATGTTGTATTTCTGTTGGGCTGTAAATGCGTGTGTGTGTGGTCGGGGCGAAGGGGGGTTAAGTCATCAGCAATTCAAACGTGCATTTGAGGGATAAAAATGGACTGGCGCATTCAGCAAGTGAAAAGGGGTCAATGTAACTCTGAACATGATGAAAGTACTTATGGTCAGGTCAAATCTATCCTTACAACATATTGGAAGACAATCTAAAACACCTATACATATAACTGAACTCATGATATAATGCAAATAAGGTTGCTTAAAAGTTGGTGGGGACAATTTGAGCATCCTGAAAAGTTGGTAGTGTTTTGTCCCAACCGTCCCTATGCAAACCTACGCCCTGGGTAGAAATTACCCAAAAAACACACAAAAAAGGAAAAACTCATGCACTAACAAAAAGGTTTTTGTTTGTAGACCTGTGTAATTGTATGTTTTAATTATTGACGCTTACTCTGATGGTATATAGCAGGGGCGTTACCGGGGGGGGGGGATCAGTGCCCACCCACGGGGACACGCTCTACCCACCCAAAGACAACTGGATGTAGTACTAACTGCAGTCTGGGCACCGCGTATGGCAGGGGTCTCCAAACCGGTCCTCGAGGGCCACTATGGGTCCTGGTTTTTGTTCATACCGATCAAGCACAGACCTTTTAACCAATGGGGTTTCTGCTAAAACAAGCAGCACCTGACTGCAATCAACTGATTACACTTATAAAACACCAGATTGGTGAAAAGGTGTGGTCTTGTTTTGTTGGAGTGAAATCCTGCAGCCACTGCGGCCCTATGTGGAAAAGTTTGGAGACCACTGGCGTATGGTATCCCATTCAGATAGTACTGATGTGTTCTAAGTTTTAACCTTTGCGTTGTTACCTCCTCTTTCACCTTTTAAAAAAAAATAAAAATAAAAAATAAAAATGAAATTTTGTTTTTTTTTCCTAGGGGGTGCTACTCACATTTACGCATATATATATAAATTTATTTATTTTTTAATCCCCACCAGTGTTCACCTGGCTGTTGAGTTTGGTAAATCATGAAGCATTTTGAGGGGGTCAAAGTAGGCCTCGAAGCGTCGACGGGACAAAGAATGACTGCTAGGGGGCGCTACATGGTGTATTTGGAATTTGTCAAAGATTGCACCTGTCCTGACCTGCCTGTCGATTTTGGTGCATTTTATAGCATTCTAAGGGGTCAAATTGAGCTCAAAGGGGCCGCGGAACAAAGAATAACTATAATAATAATAATAAAAACCGAGGAACCACAATAGGTTACCTAAAAAAAAAAACATTGTCACCTGCATGTCCATACTGTTCAGTTATGGATGTGTTCTAAGTCAAATAAAATCAAATCAACTTTTATTTGTTTAGACCAAATCACAACAACCGTTATCTCAAGGAGAAAACAAAACATGTTTTAAGGTGCAGTAGCCCTACACTGGATTTGGACCTACTTGAGCATTATAGCTTTTTTTTTTTTTTTTTTTTTTTTTTTTTTGTCCCCCCAGGTAAGACTAATGCCCACCCACACCTGGCGTCCTGGTAACACCACTGAATTGCTGGAGTTAAAAGAGGGAAGCACAGTCGGGCGAAGGAGAGAGACGCACGGCTCATCCATTGGACTCCACTTGCACATCGACCCGCCTTCTTCCAAGCAACATTTTTGCCTTATTTTCCAGAACAGGAGTCAAGTAGGGTCCACTTACCACTCCAAAGCGGCGAGTGTTCATGTGTTTTAATCATATTACTGTAACCGCTCCTCCGTGTGTTTTTAGGCACGTTTTCTCTTTCCCAATCGTCTTTTTCCTTCCCCCTAATTGTACTGTATTAATTAATATTGTTCCTCACACATGAGTTCGCCGCTGTTCTTTGGGCATTTGGTCGGGGTTCCAGTCGAACCAATGGATCCCGGTGCCCCGGAGAAAGACACGACTCGCACCAAGATTTTTGTCGGCGGGTTGCCGTATCACTCGGACGACGCCTCACTTTTGAAATATTTCGAGACTTTCGGGGACGTCGTCGAGGCGGTGGTGATCACCGACAAACACACGGGCAAGTCCCGAGGATACGGCTTTGTGAGTACGATTTGAACTCCTCTTATTTCGACTGAACTATGCCTGTCTAGTGAGTCCGGACTGGTAGGAGTCACACGCTTGTGGAGTAGCAGGTTCATTTGAATAAGTGTGCCAGTCAATATTTGTCCACGCTACCCAAGTCCTTGGTGAACTGAGCTTCATTTGATGTCACGCATAGATGGAAGGTCTGAAATGCCCGCTCCCCAAATATGATCGGGTTAGAATTAGGCATGTGCCGGTATGATAATCTGACGGTATGATAACCTTAAACCTAAATTTACGGTATCATGTTATTGTAAAAATCCAGCTCTAAAATATGTTACTTTGACATAACCGGGTTTAAAAAAAAAAAAAAAAAAAAAAAAAAAAAATTCAATTGAAAGGATTTTTTTTTTTTTTACAAAACATATTGGCAAATTGGAACATAAGTATAATGTTAGGTTAATATTAGGGCTGTCAAACGATTAAAATTTTTAATCGAGTTAATTACATCTTAAAAATTAATTAATCGTAATTAATCGCAATTAATCGCAATTCAAACCATCTATAAAATATGCCATATTTTTCTGTAAATTATTGTTGGAATGGAAAGATAAGACACAAGATGGCTATATACATTTAACATACGCTACATAAGGACTGTATTTGTTTATTATAACAATAAATCAACAAGATGGCATTCACATTATTAACATTCTGTTAAGGCGATCCATGGATAGTAAGACTTGTAGTTCTTAAAAGAAAAATGTTAGTACAAGTTATAGAAATTTTATATTAGGCAGAGGGCGGCAAAACTCCATAACAACAAGTGAGCGTTTCACTGTACTGTCATTTAAATCTGTCTGAGCGGGACGTCTGCGTTAATTGCGTCAAATATTTTAACGTGATTAATTTAAAAAATTAATTAACACCCGTTAACGCGATAATTTTGACAGCCCTAGTTAATATATGCACATATATATATTAGGGGTGTCAAACGATTAAAATTTTTAATGGAGTTAATTACAGCTTAAAATTAATTAATGTAATTAATCGCAATTAATCGCAATTCAAACCATCTATAAAATAT
Source organism: Corythoichthys intestinalis (assembly GCF_030265065.1). Lineage (NCBI taxonomy): Eukaryota > Metazoa > Chordata > Actinopteri > Syngnathiformes > Syngnathidae > Corythoichthys > Corythoichthys intestinalis. The sequence goes on from NC_080396.1 coordinate 67,749,997, forward strand.
GCCATATTCTTCGGTAAATTGGCTTTACCATTATTAACATTCTGTTAAAGCGATCCATGGATAGAAAGACTTGTAGTTCTTAAAAGATAAATGTTAGTACAAGTTATAGAAATTAAAACCCCTCTTCATGTTTTCGTTTTAATAACATTTGTAAAATTTTCAATCAAAAAATAAACTGGTAGCCTGCCATTGTTGATGTCAATAATTACTTACACAATGCTCATGAGTGCTGAAGCCTATAAAATCAGTCGTACCCAAGCGCCAGCAGAGGGCGCCGAAACTCCGAAAAACACAAGTACACATTTCACTGTGCTGTCATTTTAATCTGTTTGAGCGGGGCATTTGTGCGTTAATTGCGTCAAATATTTTAACGTGATTAATTAAAAAAATTAATTACCGCCCGTTCACGCGCTAATTTTGACAGCCCTAATATATATATATATATATATATATATATATTTTTTTTTTTTTTTTAACATGTTTTGTTTTCTCCTTTAGATAACTGTTGTTTTGATTTGGTCTAAACAAATAAAAGTTGATATGATTTTATTTGACTTAGAACACATTCATAACTGAACAGTATGGACATGCAGGTGACAATGTTTTTTTCGGTAACCTATTGCTGTTCCTCGGTTTTATTGATATTATTATTGTTATTCTTTGTTCCGCAGCCCCTTTGAGCTCAATTTGACCCCCTTAGAATGCTTCAAAATACACCAAAATCAGCAGGCAGGTCAAGACAGGTGCAATCTTTGATACCGTGTAAAGACAAATTCCAAATACACTATGTAGCGCCCCCTAGCGGTCATGCTTTGTCTCGCCGACGCTTTGAGCCCTACTTTGACCCCCTCAGAATGCTTCAAACCCCACCAAACTCAACAACCAGGTGAACACTGGTGAAAACTTTGATAAAATGTACAAAAAAAAAAAAAAAATGTGTGTAGTGCCGTCTAGGAACAAAACCAACATTTCATTTCTTTTTTTTTGTGTGTTTTTTTTTGTTAAGGTGAACGCAACGCAAAGGTTAAAACTTAGAACACATCAATACTATATGAATTGGATACCATACGCGGAACCCAGACTGCCGTTAGTAATACATCCAGTTTTCTTTGGGTGGGCAGAGCGTATCCGTGGGTGGGCACTGCCGACCCCTGCCCCCCCCCTGCTGGTAACGCCCCTGCCATCAGATAAAATTGTTATACACACACACTCTTTTTCAACACAGACAGTAGCCAGAGAGAAAAAAAACACGTTTTACCACCGCTAGACACATTAAACATACAGAGTTAAGTCTCGTAACTGGTGGGAAACGTTCATGACAGTTTATACTAACCTTTCATTTTAAGCCGCGGCCGTCTGTAACTTTTCTGTAGCCGAAGTATTCCCATAACAGCGGTTTTGTTTTCTTCGATCTTCGATGGGGGGAAATGCTCAGAGTTTCACCTCCTCCAGCCATCGTGTAGCACAGCTGACTCATTGACACTGAGCAACAACCTGTGGGGGAGGGTTGAGCCTTAGAGCTGCAAGCGAGAGATTTCTCCATGCATTTTTGGGACATAAAAAATAGCTAATACCTTAAGGACGGTATGACGGAAAATTTTTGCCGTTTTAAAACCTTGACATTTTCATACCATGGTATACCTTGAAACCGGTAACCACCACATGTTTAGTTAAAATGGGTGGGAGCAATATTATTGCAACTATCTTCCAAACAAATGTCTTTCTTAACTCATTGGCTGCCTTTGACAAACATAGACGTCCAAATCGTGTGAACTGGGAGGACTGGCTTTCAGTGCTCATGTTTGAGTGCCATTGACGGCGCTGGACGTCCAGTTCATTTTTCCTGAGAGTGGGGAAAATGAACATCCGCCCCCTCCCAACGAAAATGATGTGGACGTCTAAGTGCCATGAATGGCAGCCAATGAGTTAAAATACACACTATTCTAATGAAAAATTTTGTGTAGTTCCTTACCTCCGTGAAGTTGGCCCCCATCAGACACAAATTTATCAAAAAGTTATGTCATTCGTTTGTGCTAGGTTTGTGCTGAAAATTTTTTTCATTTGTGCTATTGTTTTTGAGATATTAAGAATTCTTTTAAAGGTCAACCTGAGGTCAACTAGCCCCCCATTTTGAATCAAAATGGCATCAATTATTTGTGCTACATTTGTGTTGTAAAAATTTGTGCTGCTATTGTTTTTGAGACATTAATTACGAGTGATGATGGCACGCAGCCCCATATTTATTGCAAAATGGACCTGAAATAGTGCCATTTGTTAATGCTACGTTTGTGCTGTAAAAATTTTAATTTGTGCTGGTATCGTTATATAGATCCAGCGGTACCTCTACTTACAAATGTCTCTACATACAGAATTTTCAGGTTAAGACACTCCTCTAAGGGAAAATATTGCCTCTTGTTACGAAAGAAATTTCGGGATACGAAAGACAAAAATACTGTATGGCTGGTCCTCGTAAGTCCCAGAGTTTACTGAATGTAACATACTTGTAGCTGCTCTGCCATTGGCAATTGCCTAGCATTCCTGGCATCCAGTTGGCTAAGGGGGACCCCTACTGTATGTGTACGTGTGTCCCAGCGCCCTCTTCATTCGCCCTTCGTGTTGCAACAGCTCAAGTTAGGCAGTTAATAATGAGTGTATTAACTTTTATTCTTTATCTTATTCCTTTTTTTTACATTATGCCAGCTCTGCTTTTATGTTTATTGTGCAATAAGCTAATTGTAGCATGTATTTGTTACGTTTTGATGCATGTTTGTGCATTATAAAAGAATTATGCCTGAATTTTGGGGGTGGGGTGGCATTTCTTCTAACAGAATTTTCAAGTTACGAAACTACATCCAGAACCAATTAATTTCGTAAGTAGAGGTACCACTGTATTGAGGTATTAATTTTGAGACATGACGTCAATCGCAGCACCTCCGTCACGATTGACGAAAAGTACCGACTCTCTCAATAACAGAGGGGTGTCCCAACAACTAGCGCAAACCTAGCACAAATGAATGGCACCCCTTCGGGTCCACTTTGCAGTAAATAGGAGGCTGCGAGTCACAGGACAAATATAGACACACAACCATTCACATCTGAGGACAATTTGGAGTGTTCAATCAGCATACAGTGCACATCTTTTTAGGATGTGGCAGGAACCCGGAGAAAACACACGCAGGCAAGGGAAGAACAAGCAAACTACAAACAGGAAGGCTTAAACCCAAAATCCCAGAACTGTGAGGTGGACGTGCTAACCACTGTCCCACTGTGCCGCTTTCATAATGTGAATTACTATTTTCAACATGAATAACGCACAAAAATGCTTGATTTTTATTAAATGCTTCTCTGAGTGAGTCCACCTAAATTCACTCACGCTGCCAAGAACAGCCTCTCACTTACAAAAGGAGTTGTGCTGAGTTGCCACAGCACACTTATGACAAGGCATGAGACTGTGACGGTATGATAACCTTTAAGCAAAAACACTACGGTTTCACGGTATTTCAATTATATCTCTAAAATCTGTTATTTTGAGATGTATGGGTTGAATTTTTTTTTTTTTTCCATTGAACTGGATTTTTTTTTTTTTTTTTTTTTTTCCCACAACATATTTACAAATCTGAACATCAACATGAATATAATGTTAAATAAATAACAAAAAATAAATAACTGAAATTGTTTAAATAAAATTGAAATGAATAAAACTTTTAGACTAAAGCCACAGCTCAAGTTGCTCAACGTTAGAACAAGAACCCTCGGTAATAAAGAACTGGACTTGATTTTATGTAAAACACATACTAATACTACTATTAATATCAATTAGTTGAATATTAATAGAGAGTGAGAGTAAGAGACAGAGCGCGTGTATGACTCGTATTATTATTTACACATTATACAGACACACGCACACCCAACCTCTCTCAACACAGAAAGTCGCCAAAGAGAAAAAAACAACACATTCTGTATTATGATGTATTCTGTATTATTTTGAACAGATGTTTCCAGTGGCGGACGACTTTACAAAAGTAGGCTAATGGTAGAGAGGAAACTAATTAGCCATCTTGGCATGCTAACTAGCCACGTTATCTGCCTTGTTAACAAGCTTACATTATAGTATTTGTTTTACCATCGCTAGACACACTTAACACACTCGAGTGAACTTTCATAGAGATACCGGTACTTCAGAGCTACTTCATGTTCCCTCAAACCATCGGTTTCACTTTGGTGGACATATTGCCTTAATTTCATTTTTACTGATAATGTCCCCTAAAATATTTCTAAACTCCAGCAGATTTCCAAGCATTCTCAACCATTTGCAGAAAAGCTTCCTGTTAAGTATCTATATGCGCTTTTGTGTCTTGACCTTGAGCTCCAAACACTCATCTCCCCTTCCCACGCTATCTTCCTACTCCTCAAACTCACTCCCTCAAGGTAGATTCCAGTTGCTCATCCCTATCCGGAAAAAAGCCTCCCACATACTGTTACAGCCTACGCTAACATAACATGCTATTGAAGCTGAGCTGGAGTATCTTAATGCACCTTTTTTTTCTCCCTTCCAAATGTATTTTTGCAAAGCATTGTCTTTTTATAGAGAAACAAGGACAGAAGCTTCCTCTGAGCCACCCATAGAGGAGTCTGTTCATGCACATGATGTAGTTAGGCTGTTTTGGGAGCTGACCTCCAGGATGTTGTGTCAACAGGTGACCATGGTGGACAGCACGGCTGCAGAGCAGGCATGCAAAGATGCAAACCCCATCATTGATGGAAGGAAGGCCAACGTCAACCTAGCGTACCTAGGAGCCAAACCGCGCTGCCCACATACAAGTGAGTGTAATTTCCGGACAGTATATAGTATATGAATAGTATTCCTAAAGACACAAAAGACGACAGAAGACATTCAATCTACTTTGACCAGGAGTGTTGGCGACAATCGAACGATCCCAGTCAAAATGAATTGGGCACCTATTGCCGTCAATGAAAGTGAGAAAACTTTAACAAAACAATTAACCAGAATATTTTTTTTTTTTTTTTAAACATGCACTTATTTTTAACTTCAACGTTTTGATTTGCTGCACTTTTGTGGCTAATGGTTCGAATAATTTAAAAACATTAATCAAAATTAGGTATGCACCAGATTTTTTTTTTTACTTAATTTTTTAAAGTTATAAGATATTAGTGTAACCACATTTTTCAACTTCACATCACTTCGCATAACCTGTTAGGGCTAAGGCTAAAGAAAATGTTTAGCAGCTTATTGAAAACAAACTTAAGGAGACGATTTGTGCTTACTTTTTAGATGCTCATGCAGCAGAGCACGCTGCAGTGAAAGGCAAATTCTGACTTGCAGGTTTTGCATCACATTCAATTTCTTATTCACTATTTTGGGTAAAATCATCCCAAAATTTTGGGTTCTGTCGCCAACACCAGCATGTGTTTACATTATGGTTTACGGATGACAGAACACTGCTACTAGGTAATTTGCCTGGTACACCAGACTCACCGCTGTTCCAGCTATTGAGTCTGGCCACCATTCAAGCGGATACAATTTCCAGGGCGGAGCAAGCCACAGCAAACAGACAGCGGAGTGGACCAATCAGCAATGGGCAGACGTGACGTTAGTAAAATGGCGAGGGCAGGACGAGGGACTTGCGCGCGGAAGTAAACATACGAAGAGAGCGGAGTTTATTCGACATGGCTAGCGCGAGACAGACTGTTGTCAATGACTTGTGTCGATGTGTTTTTGGTCATTTAAAACTGATTATACCGTGGATTGGAACATATTCTCGGCTCTCCCGCTCACCATCTGTGTTGTTGAAGAGATGACTTTCGACGCGCAAGAGTGACGTTGCTCGTGAAGAACACGTCACGCAAATAAACGAATCTGATTTGTCGATTGATTTTGTAGCTGCTCGAAAGGCCGTTAATGGGATGGTTGCCAGACTATTTCTCTCAGTGTTTGAAAAATACAGGGAGAATAGTCTGGCAGAGCCAGGCAACTAGGTAATGGTAATGTGTGTCATAGACAGCCAAGACGCCCGAGCTAGGAAGCAGTTTTAAGAACAATAAAGTTAACAACGATGTTGGCTATTAAATTTAATTGTTAATGATATTGATCGTCAGTTTAATCGTGACTAATTGATACATCTTTGCAGGGCTAGCCTGTTCATATTTCGAATGTTCTAATCAGCTGATTTTTTACAGAATTCCTGAACCTTCCTAGTCTGTGTCACACATACCCAAAGGCATAGGTTTGGTCTCAACATTGGTAGGGGCGATAAGGTAGCATAACCTGCATGTACACTTTTGCTGGGGACAGGACATTAATAAGACCAAACAGATTGGATGAACAGAATTTCAGTAGTAAAATTAGTGGTGTGTTTCCCACCTCCACAACATTGACGTCTTTTTACATTACTTACAGTGGCTGCTGCTGGCTGGAAAAAAAAAAATTCGAATAATGAATTGATAGACTAAGTGATCAATGCAAAAGAAATTTGTATTGATTTATACTAACCTTCATGTGTATTGGTTAGGAAATATAACATTCGATTCAAACCTTTGTTTTCAAAAACTACTAAAGAAACATTTTGAAGTGCAAGTCCCTTTATTAAAAACAACAGGGAGGTATTCAGAATGGGTCCACTGGAGCAACCCTAGACTCAAACTAAAGTATTGTAATATAAGTGATTTTGGAAGAAAAATAATGAAAAATTATCTGAGATATCCAAGGACTGATCTACATCTGAGGTATACTAGACTACCCCAAAACTTGAACCAAAGTACTGTAATCTTATGAAATTTTGATGTGTGATTTCATTTCACAGATTTATTTTTTCATGTCAGTTCATATTCATGTCAGTGTTCCCCTAAAGTGGACCCATTCTTGGATAATTCCCGTTTTTTTTAATTTTTTTTATTTTTTTAATTAAATAAGAAGACTTGCACTCTGAAGCCACCGCGTTGCATTACCATAATGCAAACAATGATCCAAATGAGGGACGGGTAGCTTGACTTCATTGCTCCTTGTGGAGCTTGGCCTGGCCGCTGTAGTTTTGCTGGTTAGCAAGTTCACATAGTCTAATGTTATGCTAACTCTGAGGCAGGTTGGACTTTCAGTAGCATAATTAGTGGCGTTTCGCCTCCCTCCATAACATTGACGTCTTTTTACATTACTTACTGTGGCTGCTGCTGGCTGAAAAATACTTTTCTCTTCGAAGGGGCAGGAGGAGGCGGCATGTTGACAAGATGAATTTGCCGGGGCTGTGTAAGTGTGCGTGTGTGTCTGTGTAGCGAGAGGCGTGGGGCTTCGAGTCATTAGCCAACCAAACATGTCGTTGAGGGGAAAAAATGGACTGGCATATTCGGCAAGTGAAAAGGGATAAATGTAAGTCTGAACACAATGAAAATATTTCACTTAATAATGGTCAGAGTTGGGTAGAGTAGCCAAAAATTTTACTCAAGTAAGAGTAGCGTTACTTTAAAATAACATTACTCAAGTAAAAGTAAAAGTAGTCGTCCAAAAAAATGCACTCAAGTACAAGTAAAAAAAATATTTGTTGAAAAGAATACTCAAGTAATGAGTAACATTGTGAGTAATTGCTTATAATTTTGTTGGATTTTTTTTTTATTAAACAAGTTTGTTATGAGCACAAAATTATCTTTATCGACTATTGTTATAATGACACTGTACAATAACCAATTACATGACCACATTAAGCCAAAGAAATACAAAATTTTTTTTAAAAAATCATTGAATTCCCACGAGAGAAAAAAAAAATACATAAAGTAAGCATTATTCGTCCAAAGAGCATGACTGCCCTCTGGCGGAGAAAATAGTTCCAAGTTTGAATAATGAGGTTCCTTCATAATTACTATTTTGAAATTGAAAGGATCATATCTCCGGTTTTCCGTGGTCAATCGGTACCAAATAAAACCTGGGAGAGAGGTGGAAATCCGCGCTCTCGAGCCATGTTGAGGGTAGCGCTCTATATCAAATACTTCATTTTTACGGTGCTTTAAAGACCACATGATTGAACAGGCTGGCGTGAAGATAGAACGGCAAGCTTGCGTCTGATTGGTATAATGGAGTTATGTGATTATTGTTGCAACATCTCATAGGCAAAATCGGTAGAGCTACCCCGGTAATACACTAGGCATGTACTACTCTCATGTCCGTACGCTGGCAAAAAAATAAATAAATAAATTAATCTAATATGTAGAATAAAGAGGAAAAATGTACGGACTCATGTGTAGCTCAAAGTAGTGGAGAAAGAGTAGCGTTTTTTCTTCACAAATCCACCAAGGTAAAAGTAAAAAGTATTGCTTAGTAAAACTTAGAGGTGCACGATAATTTTCGGTCCGATAATTATCGGTCCGATAATAGGAATTATGACATCCTCCCAATAAATCCGATAACAATATGTTATCGGGCGTATTAATAATATTTTCGGCACGGTGTCGGATTGGATTGTGTGCGTTTGTTTCCACTCCTGTTTTGCAGTAAGTTTTGTTACTGTTCTAGAGGCGGTATTTTTCCTTCACTGAGTTATAAAACTTACTATGGCAATTAACAAATGTTTGCATATTACAGTGTTATGTTTACAAGTTCTTGAGAGGCCTTTTTTTTATTGATAGGCTTGCTGTTCTTTAATTGCTAGGTTAAGAAAGTTGTTTCATGGACCAAGGCAACAATAGTCTCATCTCCTGTTGCACCAAATGTTTTATCTGCTGACAAAGCACAATACCTGTTGGGTTTATGTTTGTTTTAGATCAGTGCTCATTGTTCAGGGGCACACATCGTCAATAATATTGACTGATTGATTGTGATTGACTCAAATTATATTTATATGAAAATATCATTAAGGCCACTTTTTTTTTAAGTTAAAACTATTCTTGTCTTTGTTTTGTTCATTATAATAATGTTCATGTCATCATGAAAACTGGTTCGGTCAAAGGCAAATCTATGCTGAATCAACCACTAGCATTTTTGACCTACTGGTGTTCAAAAACTCAGGTGAATATACATTGAAGAATTATATATATATTATCAGTTATCGTATCGGTATCGGCCATGAAGATCAGGAAGTTATCGATATCGTATCGATTTCAAAAAATGGATGTCGTGCACCCCTAGTAAAACTACTCTTAGAGGTACATTTTTCCCAAAAAGCTAGTCAAGTAAATGTAACGGATTACATGTAACGCGTTACTATCCACCTCTGAAGACAATCTAAATTACCTATATAACTGGACTCATTATAGAATGCAAATAAGGTTGCTTAAAAGTTGGCGGGGACAATTTTAGCATCCTAAAAGGTTAGTAGTGTTTTTTCCCTACCGTCCCTATGCAAACTTTTGCTCTTGCCCCTACCCCAGCTTTTTTGGAATGTGTTGCAGCCAGGCATCAACTTTTGAACAAGATAAACGTAGAGGGGGGCACGTCTAATGTGTTTTAAGAATTCTGTAGACCTGTCTGCACTAAGATGTGTGTATCAGGACAGCAAGCGTGTGCAGGAGACAATTTGGTGAATGAAAGGCACCTTTTTGCTTCAGCGTTGATGTAATCATAGGTTCCAGTACAATGCACCACTAATGTAAGTTTTGAGTAGCCTGAGATCAAGTGGCAGGCAGAGAATGTGCTGTGTTTCATAAGTATTTGAACCACATGCATGAAATTCTATGAATTAATGTATAAATCAATTAATTGAAGGGATAAATGTTATCGTATTCATTATATTTTTTAAATCATCCCAATGGATGCAAGACAACGGGGTAAAGTGGGTTGGGAGTAAGACATGGATAATGAGCAGGGTGTAAGGTGAGTTCCAAGTGCCTATTTCATAGTGCAGAGCTCCCTGACTTCACATCATCTCTCCATAACGTCTGCTTGTATTTGTAGTATGATGACTAAAGTAAAGATATGCAGAAATATAGCACCCAAAAAACTAGTACTTCCTCTTTCCTTTCAGCAGATGTTTCACTTTGACAGTGTCTCTTCCCAAATTGTAGTCTAACACATCTAAAAAAAAAAATAAAAACATGTCTAAGTCAGTTTTCCATCTGAGATTTAGGGGTAATTTTCTATTTAAAAAGGCAGTCCCTCTAAAACAAAATATTTTCTAATGGAAATAAAATTTAATTTAATCAGATAATATATTCCGGGCCACCATTCATTCAGTCTGTATTTCTCCGTACGTTTTCCACTTGGTTTCATGCACAGCTTGCGTGCCGAGGGGCATTTTCAGTGTGAACCACCAGAGCACATGCTTCGTGTTTTCCAAACAATCTCCCACTGCACACCAAACCTTGACAGCCCCCTTTGGAGCTTCCTGGCGAAAACACAGTTGCGTGTAGGTGCGATTGACTAACAGCCAAAAACCAATGAGTGTGTGTCCTCATCGCTTGGCCAGTTTACGACACATGCCAGCGTGCTGATGATGCAAGCTGGCAGTTCTGGCTAATATGTGTTTGTACAAATGCAGTGAGATTAGGAAAAATAAAAGCACATTTGTTGCTTCTCCATGATTACTGGATATGTTAGAAAAAAATGAGAAGAGAGGATAAGGATGGATGAATTTCTCCATTTACTCAGCCACGGCTCATTCCTGATGAACCTTGGAGGCAGTGAGGTCACAGATGTTGCATGTCAAGGGGCTGGCAGTCAGTCAGCAAGCAATATTCTTGAATACAAGCTCGCAATCTCAACAAAAAGAGGAGCGCAAATGTTCCCCGCCTCATCACTGCCTCTCATTTGTCTGCAGGTCTATCTGCCGGGGTTCAAGTCCAACAATTCCACCCTGCATGGGCTCAAAGGCACTACGAGTAAGGATGTAATTAATCAATGCTTCAATTTCCCATGTTGACTTTTTCTCCTTCTGGTCTAATAAATACGCGAGATGCTGGGTTCTGGATTTCAATCACAGTTGACTTGGGATCCACTGAAGCAGCAAGCCACTTTGTTAAACACTCACACACAGCTGATGTCATCTAATCACACTCCTGTACTAAGGGATTTGTTGTATAAACAGTATGAGAAGATAACTACTCGGTGAAAATGATGCAAAGGCAAATATGAATGAATTATGGGTAAGTTAAGTTTGTTATAAAAGAACTGACTTGCTACCACAACTCCAACGCTAGGGAGGTTGAATGGTGTTTTTTCCCCAAATAATTGTCTTCTAGAGTTGCAAGTGGCATTGTTGACTATTTTGTATTCATAGTTAAAGCAACTTTCTGACATAGTATGCCAGTAGGAAGTAGAGTTAGATGTCCGATGACTAGGGGTTAGGCATTGTTTGAAGCTGAACTATTCCGATTCCACGTTTCGATTCCGTTTCCAAACGATTCTCGATTCAGATTCTTTTAAGAAGCAGGGTAAAAAAATTGCATACTTTCTATTAATTTATTACTTCTCGTTTTTTTTTTTTTTTTTTTTTTAATTATATGAACTTTCAATTAACTATGAATTTCTCACAGGGCTATTTTGAACTTGTATATAAATATCAGTCTTTGAACTTGAATATGAAGTTTCTTCCCACAGGAGTGCACTTTCACAAAGATGTTTATTTTTCAAAGGTTCAAGGAGAAAATATTTACGCATATTCTTTTGCCTATGTTTTAGAGTGTCTAATGCTGCAGGCATTTTTACATAATATTGGGCTTACCTGGTGCAGAATATGAAACTGACAAACAAAAAACAACTTGTAAAACCCAGTCCAGATTAGCAGTGGGTACAGTATAAAATCAGAAAAAGTTTTTGTTGAGAAAAAAAATTATCATATCTGCCTTCTCAGGCAGTAAGTGTGAGCGTTCTGGAGAGATAGTGCCTCCTGCAGTGGAGAACACACCTTCACTGGGTGTAGATGAAGCTTGAGCGCATAAATATGAGAAAGCGAGGACAATAAATATTCTGAATCTGAATCTGAATCTGAAAAAGTTGCAAATATTACGTGGGGTAAGGTAGCTGTGAGCCGCTACACACTTCAGATACATGTATTTTAGCTGGGAGCTACGCTAAAGCATTAGTTGAAATTCTTCTATTGAATATAATTTGATGTAGATGAGGCAAACTAATTAGGATTTCGTTATTCGTAAAACCAATTCTAAAACAAAAGATTCTTTTAATACTGTTTGATGTTAACAGAGGCGGCCCCGCGCTACGTAAAGTACGTAGCTGCTTGTATAGCTACATTAGCCCGTTGTAATACTACGACTTATTCTTGTACTATTCTATCCATCCATCATCCATCCATCCATCCATTGATAAACGATGCCCAACCCTAACGATGACATATGTTTGCATCCGAGTTTGAGTCCAAGTCACCTGATTTTGAAATCTGCCAAGCCCGAGTTGCCTGGCATGGCCAGACTGTTCTCCCTGTACTTTTCAAACACTGAGAGAATAGTCTGGGACCCAGCCGATTAACGGCCTCTCGAGCAAGTACAAAATCAATCGTCAAATCAGATTCGTTTATTTGCGTGACGTGTTCTTAACGAGCAATGTCACTCTTCCGCGTCGGAAGTCATCTCCACATCAACAGAGATGGCGAACAGGAGAGCCGAGAATATGTTCCAATGTTCCAAATATGTAAAATCAGTTTTAAATTACCAAAAACACATCGACACAAGTCATTGACAACAGTCTGTCTTGCGCTAGCCACATTGAATAAACTTTGCTCTACTCGTATGTTTACTTCCGCACGCAAGTCCCTCGTCGCGTTTTTAACGTCACATCCGCCCGTCGCTGATTGGTCCACTCCGCTGTCTGTTTGCTGTGGCTTGCTCCGCCCTGGAAATTTTATCCGCTTAATGGTGGCCAGACTCAATAGCTGGAACAGCGGTGAGTCTGGAGTACCAGGCTAAAGCCAGAGTACCGATCTGATAACTTGCCAATTTATAAAGGAGAAAAAAAGCACATCCAATTGCAAAATATTTCCATAATATGGACAGAGTTGGGTACAGTAGCCAAATGTTTTACTCAAGTAAGAGTAGCATTACTTCAAAATAATATTACTCAAGTAAGGGTAGAAGTAGTCATCCAAAAAATGTACGAAGTAAAATGTATTTGGAGAAAAGAATACTCCAGTACTAATGAGTGACATTGTAAGTCACTGCTTACGATATTTGCCTTCGGATCATGTTGATGGCAGTGCTCTATTTCAAATACTTCATTTTTTACAGTTCTTTAAAGACACCACGTGTTTGAACAGGCTGGTGTGATCATTGAATGGCAAGCTTGAATCTGATTGGTGTAATGGAATCATGTGATTATTGTTGCAACGTTTGGTGAGACCGGTGCCGCTAGAGCTTCTGTTGGTGTCTCTGGCAAAAAACAAAAAGCAAAATCTGGAAGTTTTGCCCGAAGTAGTGGAGAAACGCTAGCGTTTCTTCTTCATAAATTTACTCGAGTAAAGTAAAAAGCATGGCTTAGTAAAACTACTAGAATTACATTTTTCATAAAAAGTTACTAAGTTGCTAATTAAATGTAATGGAGCAAATGTAATGCGTTACTACCCACCTCTGATTATAGACATTATTAATCTTGCATGATGCTATCATACTGTTAGCTTCCACTGCAGTTAGCTTGACGTTCTCTCACTGCTTCTGCTGTGTTTTGATTTTCGGTAGTACAAAATACCTTATTATTTTGGTTTCTTTTGTGAATATGCTTGCACATATAGATGATTTTGTTGCTTTTTAGCCTTTCCAAATTCAAAATCAAAACAATAAATGACTACATCCGATTCCGATCCTCTGAAAATGACGGGTTCGGACTCGATTTCAGGTACACGTGATCGCATCGTGGACATCTCTAATAGAAAGTCTATAACCATTCAGAAACATTTATACGGTATTCTATGGACCAAAGCATCTACCACAAAATATACTGTCACTAATGTTCCCCCACTGGCTGCCATTGACGGCGAAAGACATCCAATCCATGAAATCCACTAAAGTACATTTGCTGCCACCCTCTCAGTTCAAATAGTTTGGACATCTACTAATAATAAAGTCATCTAAATTCACAGCAGAAGAATAAAAAGATAAAGTTCTTTGTGTTTACAACATGTCAGAACGAAGATGGAGGCTAACATTTTGTGATTTAGACTGAAGAATACGATTGATGCATGTCACATAAATCACTCATATCTTAAAACACAGTTAAGCCTCATTCTGTAGCTTCTAACACTAGTGTGTTTAATACAAAAAAAAGTTTGTTTTTATGTATTTATCTCAACGTTGAAAAAGGGTGAAGTCCACTGACTCTATTTGCTGCCAAACAAAATTGCTCCTTTCATTCCCTAAATGTGGCGCTGTCCGTTTTTGGAACGACAACCGAATCTGACGGATTTGTGCTTTATCTTGCACCTTCACCGCTTCTTTCACAAGCACAAAAGATGACAACAACAACAGTATGGAATTCTCTAACAGAAACCCTGGGTTTGCAGTAGTGAGCGTAAAAAAGCTGATCTGCTTTGTTCAGGAGGAACATAGGCTTTATTCTGACTTTACTGGCAGCTTGAAAACTGAAAATTCCACCTTTCACCAGCCAGACATGGACAATGTCGGACGATGCCGCAGTCTACCATAGGCCTTTAGGCTGAATTGTAAATGCATGACAGAAGGTCAGCCTCTATATCCAAACCAGAACACTAATGACTCAGTGAAACAAGAAGGATGATTCATTGCCAGAGGAGTTTCAGAAAGCACAGGGATGTGCGAGCCCATGACAGTGTTGTGTTGTTGAGGGTGGATGAGTCCAAAGATATGATGACTTGACATCATGGTGCTCTGGCTATGACATGGCTGACCAAAGTCACAACTGTCCATGTCACATTGAGCAAGAATTTCTGCATTTTCACTTTAAATTGTAGCTAAAAACAATGTTTTAGGTTTAAAAGTAGGATGAATCGTTTTGTGTGTCCTGCCCCGCTTTTAGATGACAAGCTCTCATCCCGAGGCTACAAAAAAGTCCATTAAAAACCCCAATTGCTCCAAGTGCTATTAATATTGCAGTCCTCAATTTGTGAATGAGTGATGAGGGAACTAACGCTGACCCAAATGAATCCATGAATGAGTGATGACGGATTGATTTGAGGTGTCCTACTGCAAAGGACACTAACAATCACTTTAAATCTCAATTGCAGTTTTAAAAATACACCATATATATTTATGTGCACTTTAAAAATTACTATGATTGTTTATATCATCATTATTATTATTATGTCTGATATTGTGTTTTGATGCTACATAGTTTTATTCTACATCTTACTATCATTTTTTTTTTTTTTAAGATATTTACAATTATTTTATAGGTAAAGCTAATGTCAACCAGCCCCCCCCCCACTTTTATTAAAATGGTTTCAATTGTTTGTGCTTTGTTTCTGCAGGTTTGTGCTGTAAAAATGTTTGTTCTACAACGGTTCTAAAGATATTCTGCTTTTATTTTGTAGTGATGGCATCACTAGCAGCCCCCCACTTACTGCAAAATTGACCTGAAGTGGTGCGATTTGGTTGTATGTGGTGGTGACGCCCTCAGTAAAAAATAAAAAGTGTAATATCTACCAGTATAGGCAAGTTTCCTAAGCGAAACATGGGCGGTGCCATCTTTGACATTTTCTGCTCTCAGAACCAGAGCTGAAGAAAGGAGGGTGTAGACAAAGTTAAACTGCAAAATCAAACCAGAGGAACCCACGGAATCTCCAAAAATGGATTCAGCACGATGTAGATGAGGCTCCCATCTACACCCCATTAAATATTAAGTTCCCTATCAACAAATGTTCACATATCAATGACTGATCATGTTTTTCTTTATCATTGGAAAAGAAAGTGTTTTAATTGCATGTAAACAACAAGAATTTACATTGTTTTACTCATTTAATGAAATATATCAATAAAAATGCATATTCTGAGGAAAAAGATAGGACACCCTACCATCTAATAGCTAGTGTTACCCCCTTTGGCTGAAATAACTTCAGTGAGATGCTTTTTGTAGCCATCTACCAGTTTGCGCCACTCCTCAATGCAGAATATTTTCAACACTGAGATGTTTGAGGGGTTTCTTGTATGTACAGCCCATTTCAAGTCACCCCACAGCATCTCAATGGGATTAAGATCTGGGCTTTGCCTAGGCCATTCATAGACTCTCCATTTCTTTTCAGCCAGTCCTTGGTGGATTTACTGGTATGTTTTAGGTCATTGTCATGTTGCAGGGACCAGTTTCGCTTCAAGCTATAATTTTTTTTTACAGATGATCTCACATGTTCCTCAGGCACCCTCTGATACACGATAGAATTCATGGTGGATTGTATGATGGTGAGCTGGCAAGGTCCTGCTGCAGCAAAGCATCCCCAAACCATGACACTTCCACCTCCATGCTTCACAGTTGGTATAAGGTTCTTTTCTTGGAATGCTGTATTGGGTTTACGCCAAACATGTCCACTGTTTTGGTGTATATACTGTATTATATTGTATGTATATTTCAATTTTAGATTAATCTGTCCAAAGAACATTATTCAAGAAGTCCTGGTCTTTGTCCACATTCACTTTGACAAACTTTAATCTGGCCTTCATGTTCTTTTTGGAGAGCAAAGGTTTCCTCCTTACACACCTCCCATGAATGTTAAATTTGTGTAATCTCTTTCTGATTGCAGAGGCATGCACTTTCACATCAACAGTAGCAAGAGCCTGCTGAAGGTCCCGTGATGACATTTTAGAGTTTTTGGAGACTTCTTTTAGAATGTTGCAGTCTGATCTTGGGGTGAACTTGTTTGGACGGCCAGACCTGGGCATGTTGGCAGTTGTTTTGTATGTCCTCCACTTGTAGACTATTTTCCGGACAGTGGAATGGCAGATTATATATTCTTTTGAGATCTTTTGAAATCCGTTGCCAGACTCATAAGCGTCTACAATCTTCTTTCTGAAGGTCTCAGACAGATCCTTTAACCCCACCTTGCTGTTTTCTCTCACTTCAGCAGTTAGTCACTGTTGAAAGTATTCTGCGTTGAGGAGTGGGGCAAACTTTCTTCAGACCGATGTCAAAGACTGGTAGATGGCTGCAAAAAGTGTCTCACCTAACCCTTTCAGCCAAAGGGGGTAACACTTGCTATTAGGTGGTAGGCTGTCCTAACTTTTTCCTCAGTTAGAATAAGGATTTTTGCTGATATATTTAGTTAAATGAGTAAAACATTGTTTATTTTTGTTGTTACCTGCAATTAAATCACTTTCTTTTCCAGATATAAAGAAAAACAACATCAGACATTCATGTGTGAGCATTTCTTAATAAAGAATTGAATATGTAATGGGGTGTCCTAATTTTTTCACTTGACTTTACATGGTTGGCAGTGGAATGTTTTGATCACTGAACAGCTACAAAGCGGCAGTGTGGATGTACCACGCCATACGTCTTAAATCGAAATGAGCAGCAGACAATAAGTTGTGGCCCGCTGCTTCAAACTTAAAGGCTCTAACTAAAAGATAGTATGTCTGCTCTTATCACGTCGTTGATCGTTTGAAGATTTTAGCTTCAATATCTTTGGAGCACTGCACAAATGAAATTGCAGGGATGCGAAGAACATACCTTCCTTAACACAGCGGCAGCATGGCTACATGAACGCCCGGACATGCGACACGAGTGCAGCCTTCAGTCTCTACGTGTCCCACCTCTGTTACCAGCACCCATGTTATGGCTTTGTGGTGGCACTCTCTTGGTTCCACATCTGCCTTCATGAACACAAAATTTCCGTGTTCATGTATTAGGACACATTCAACTTTGTTGCTGCGCAGGTGCTGGATGCCTCGGAGCTTTTCAGGTTCCTGATTGTGTTTCCTTCCACGACCATTAAATCGATAAAATATATAAATATTTTGTTTGTGGTGATACTTAGCCATTCCTTCATGTTGTCCTCCAGTGTCGTGATGATGGCAGATGGGTATGGTATTTCCAAATTGTCTTTTTTGAGGGATTTTGATGAGTGATGCTCCAGCTCCATTAATGTTTGGTTAGAGAACGTGTAAAGCGGAAGTCGTGAGCAGAAATGCAGACGCAAAGATTGTTTATAAACACTTAGCAGAGAAAACCAAAAGTTTTTAACAGGACAAACAAAAGATAACATTTCCACGTTGAGTAGGAGTGAAGGGAGGACCAGTTGAACTCTTGATGAGCTAAAAAATAATAATAATTTGTAATAAATGCAAATCTGTGACAACACAAATTATTTTTTTTACAGCACAAACTAGCACAAATGTAGCACAAACAAATGACACCACTTCCAGTCCATTTTGCAGTAAATGGTAGGCTGCCAATGACGACATCACTCGAAATGAATATCTCAATATCAATATAAAAAGATAGCAACACAAACGAAACTTTTTACAGCACAAACGAACAGCACGACTTCGGGTCAATTTTGCTCTAAATGGGAGGTTGCGTGACATCATCACTACAAATTAAAAGCAGAAAATATACAAAACTGTTGCAGCACAAACAAAAAATTTTACAGCACAAATGACTGACACCATTTTTAGCCATTTGTAATCAAAATGGGGGCTGGTTGACCTCAGATTGACCTATAAAAAGAATTGTAGATATCGCAAAAACAATAGCAGCACAAACGAAACTTTTTACAGCACAAATGTACCACAAATGATTGACATCATTTTTATATAAATTTGCATCTGATGGCCAACTTCACAGAGGTTTTAAAAAGTAATGTATTAATATTTCATGCGCAAGTAGACAAAAAATTTACTCTGTCTCCATTTTTAGTAGCAAAATGCGACTACTTCAGGGCAGTCTGGACCACTGGCCCATATCTGCCATTTACAGCCACTCTTTTTACATACTGTCCATCCATTATATGCTCAGTTCTGCTATTGATGAATGAGTGCAAGTATCATTTAGCTGTGTTACTTGCCGGAAATAACTGATGATGCTGTCCTTTTCCGTCTGTGTGGCTCTCAGGCATTTCAAT
Source organism: Corythoichthys intestinalis (assembly GCF_030265065.1). Taxonomy (NCBI): domain Eukaryota; kingdom Metazoa; phylum Chordata; class Actinopteri; order Syngnathiformes; family Syngnathidae; genus Corythoichthys; species Corythoichthys intestinalis. The sequence continues at coordinate 67,768,965 of NC_080396.1, forward strand.
CTATGATGCACCAAAGTCATTATGACATTCTGTGTCATCATAATGTCTATTGGACACTTTCTCCATTGGAACCCAATAGTCAAATTTAATATTCATTTGCATGTTGACAGCAGGCCCTTCTTTCGCCTCCCCTCCCCCAAGCTCTGTGTGTGTATGTTTGTAGAAGGAGGATAAGGAATCTATGTGCTTGTGTGTCTCTTTTTAGTGTGTGTTTTCCTCAGCCTGACTCACCCTACTCACATCCCTCATCTGAACTATTAAAAGCATAGCTGTCTTAAGGCGTGAGGGATATATGATGGGCGATCCTTCAACTCTTCTCTCCTCCTGATCTTTCTCGCCCAAGGTGTGCCGACAGTCATTCCCTCCCATCCCTCTCACTATCGTCTAGATTCACATCATCCCACTCCTGCTTTTAGTGCTTTTTGACAAGGGGGTGTGAGTGGGAGTACAGAGGAAACTGACTGCAAGGGAGTGAACCCATAGAGAGGAGGCAGAGTGCCGTCTGTGGAGGTTATTCTGCTCTCGTGGGTCTGTTAGCGTACACCCATGCAGCTGTGCCAATTAGCCTGATCCCTTCCACACGTGCACGATACAAATGCACCCGATTATTCGCATAGTCTAAAAAGCTCAGATTTTTTGCATGTGACTGAGACGTCCTTGTCTTGCATGTTTATTTTTAAAAATCCAAAGGCTGTGTATACATAAATGCGCGTTTGACAGCCAGTAACGTCCCAGGGTCGGGAAAAGGCGAGGCGAGGCGCTCTGCCGTACGATGCGGTTGTCACATTGGATCAATCAGGCGGCGGCACAGGCCCGTGAGAATGACACTGCACTTCTGCTCTGGGAGAGTCTGCGCGCGAGCGAGGAGACATGAGATGCCAAGGAGTTGGACAAGGCGTCATTTACTTGAGTTTTGTTGTTGTTTTGTTATACATCTCCTGTTGTTATCTCTGTACAGAAGTCACCATTTAGTTTTTGCTTATGTAACTGAAAGTTAGGCAGAATTCGAACAAAGCTGACCGAGAAAAACAGGGTAGTTTGTATGACAGAGACTAAAGGCATCTAGGCAGAGTCAGTTTCTCATATGGGCGAATTGGGCCCAGGGTAGCACTTGACCGCGAGCGCAACCGGGGAGCCTCAACCACCACTCTTGCTTTAAAACAGAAATGTATAGGCGAATTCTTCGTGACATTGCCCGTAGCGCAGTACTGTGCGATCACGGTACCATGTTTGCTCATCGTCACTGTCATCTACTGCCAATTTATACCACAGTCTCAAAGTACTGACACAGGTAGAATCAGCAAAGCAAGATTGGGGCCAGATGCCCCAAAAGTAGCAAACCAAGGCTGTTTTGAATTAGAGCACACCATAAACTTTCATTCATTCATTCATCTTCCATCATAACCAGTGTTTTCACAGATTACTTGAAAAAGTTATGCAATTACTCATTACGCCTCAAAAAAGTAATCTATTTACTTTTACTTTACTGATTACTTCATTATCAAAGTAAGTTACTTTAAAAGTAACTTATCGGTTACTTTTTACTAGGTCTGCAACTAAGCCTGTCGCAATATGCAATAATTCCATTTATCGCGCGATAAATAAAAATGAAGGCAGTAATTTTTCCGCTGCGATTTATCGCCTCGCGTGCACGCATGCAACAGACGTGCTGTTAAAAGTTCGGATTCCTCCTTACCAACTGCGCAAAATGCATCTTCGTTCCAGGTCCGGCAAAAACTAGCACAGGAGCCAATCGTTCCCAATATTATGCACTAAAATGCATGTTTATATGATGGCAATTTAATTTTTGCTCATTAGCAAGGGGGGAAAAAAAATCTTTTTTTTTTTTTTACAGAGCATTAAATGTATTGAATCGGATCGAAAATCGTGTCCCCCGTATCAAAAATCGTACCAAACCATGACTTAACTGTATCGTTGCATCCCTATGGAACACCATTGCAGAAGCTATGACGGGAAAAGTTTTCATTTGCCTAAATGCTTAAGTTATTAAGTGCTTTTTTTTTTTTTTAGACACATTTTGCTTATTCTGTGTGTCTGTGCGGTATCAATATTGTTGTTTTTTACTTAAGAGGCATGGTCTATTGTTTTTGTTGTGATTTCTTAAAAAGTATTTTTGAATTTAAGAGTAAATATATATCGCGTTTTAATGGGTGTACTTGATCTAATAATATATACTGTATTCTCACTGTGTTATTGTAAATTGGTTAAAAAAAATTGGGGGGGGGGGCGCAATAATATCGCATATCGCAATAATTCATGAGATAAATTATCGCACACTAAAATTTGTTATCGCGACAGGCCTACCTGTATCTTGTCATTTTGTACTCCAATGTCCGTGGTTATTTTCACCAACTTTGATTTATGTCCGCCTTGAATTCAGCCAACTCACTCTTCAGCTGTGATTTGACCTCGGTGCGTTTTCAAGTCGATCTTCATTTCTTTTTGTAGGACTTGAATTTGTTGGCTAATGGTGTCAAACCCGCTTTGGCGTGTCTCCATGTTAGCTTCAGAGTCCAGCGTATTTTCGGACATTTTTTCTCCACCTTGGGTGATCGGGTTCTTTTTTTTTTTTTGCAACTCCATTCATTTCCTCGATTTTAAATCCTTCTGTCGTGTTACTTTGAGTTAAATGGAGTTTAATTAGTTGGCTCGGGGAGCTCTTCTTTTACGTGTCCATCTTGCTCAACCCGGAAATCGCCCACAATTTACAGTGCCTTGCAAAAGTATTCGGCCCCCTTGAATCTTGCAACCTTTCGCCACATTTCAGGCTTCAAACATAAAGATATGAAATTTAATTTTTTTGTCAAGAATCAACAACAAGTGGGACACTATCGTGAAGTGGAACAAAATTTATTGGATAATTTAAACTTTTTTAACAAATAAAAAACTGAAAAGTGGGGCGTGCAATATTATTCGGCCCCCTTGCGTTAATACTTTGTAGCGCCACCTTTTGCTCCAATTACAGCTGCAAGTCGCTTGGGGTATGTTTCTATCAGTTTTGCACATCGAGAGACTGACATTCTTGCCCATTCTTCCTTGCAAAACAGCTCGAGCTCAGTGAGGTTGGATGGAGAGTGTTTGTGAACAGCAGTCTTCAGCTCTTTCCACAGATTCTCGATTGGATTCAGGTCTGGACTTTGACTTGGCAATTCTAACACCTGGATATGTTTATTTTTGAACCATTCCATTGCAGATTTGGCTTTATGTTTTGGATCATTGTCCTGTTGGAAGATAAATCTCCGTCCCAGTCTCAGGTCTTGTGCAGATACCAACAGGTTTTCTTCCAGAATGTTCCTGTATTTGGCTGCATCCATCTTCCCGTCAATTTTAACCATCTTCCCTGTCCCTGCTGAAGAAAAGCAGGCCCAAACCATGATGCTGCCACCACCATGTTTCACAGTGGGGATGGTGTGTTCAGGGTGATGAGCTGTGTTGCTTTTACGCCAAACATATCGTTTTGCATTGTGGCCAAAAAGTTCAATTTTGGTTTCATCTGACCAGAGCATCTTCTTCCACATGTTTGGTGTGTCTCCCAGGTGGCTTGTGGCAAACTTTAAACGAGACTTTTTATGGATATCTTTGAGAAATGGCTTTCTTCTTGCCACTCTTCCATTAAGGCCAGATTTGTGCAGTGTACGACTGATTGTTGTCCTATGGACAGACTCTCCCACCTCAGCTATAGATCTCTGCAGTTCATCCAGAGTGATCATGGGCCTCTTGGCTGCATCTCTGATCAGTTTTCTCCTTGTTTGAGAAGAAAGTTTGGAAGGACGGCCAGGTCTTGGTAGATTTGCAGTGGTCTGATGCTCCTTCCATTTCAATATGATGGCTTGCTCCTTGAGATGTGTAAAGCTTGGGAAATCTTTTTGTATCCAAATCCGGCTTTAAACTTCTCCACAACAGTATCTCGGACCTGCCTGGTGTGTTCCTTGGTTTTCATAATGCTATCTGCACTTTAAACAGAACCCTGAGACTATCACAGAGCAGGTGCATTTATACGGAGACTTTATTACACACAGGTGGATTCTATTTATCATCATCGGTCATTTAGGACAACATTGGATCATTCAGAGATCCTCACTGAACTTCTGGAGTGAGTTTGCTGCACTGAAAGTAAAGGGGCCGAATAATATTGCACGCCCCACTTTTCAGTTTTTTATTTGTTAAAAAAGTTTAAATTATCCAATAAATGTTGTTCCACTTCACGATTGTGTCCCACTTGTTGTTGATTCTTGACAAAAAAATTAAATTTCATATCTTTATGTTTGAAGCCTGAAATGTGGCGAAAGGTTGCAAGATTCAAGGGGGCCGAATACTTTTGCAAGGCACTGTAACTTTAAGTTGTTTTAGGCATGTTGTAAGTAACAATGACGACAAAATGGATGACTATTTCCTTCAGAAATAATATTTTATTACAGCTTCCTGACTTACCTGTAGTCTTCATCTGTACAGTTTTAAGTACATAAACTTTAAAGTTTTTAATAGAGTTTAAGAGTAAAATTTTTGAGTATAAAACATTAAAAGACTTTCTCAGTACACAAATCAGACAAAAGTCCTGTTCATTCAAATAAAAAAAGTGTTGTTTTTGTGGTGGGCAAAGTGCTGATATAAATTGTGTCAATGACTCATTTATTTTCTTTATAGAAACTAACCAACATTGAATAAGGAGGAGGCAAACTGTAATGAATCAGTTCAGTTCTCTTTATCATGAATACAATCCAATTTCAAAGCACACTCTTGCATGACAATTTACAGTTTGAATGAGAGCTTGTGTTGAAAGAAGGCGCTAAGCTGTTATATGAATGAGTTTATATGTGTGGTTTCTTTATAAAAAGAAATGAGACAACTTTACTATCCAACAATAAGTGCTAATATGCTTCTCCAGAACGTAATAAACGGACACCCAAGATACTAATTAGTATAATCGTTAACTTTCTTAGCGCTCCTTGAGTCCTTGCTAAGTAGTCACGTCTCATCAACAAAGAATACAAACAACAAACAAGTTTCCGAGGTAAGTCCGCTTTACTTCCTTATGTCTGCAAGTAACTTTCGTTTTAGAATTTTTCCATCCAAAACAACAGTGGAGCTGGAGTAACATTACCCATCAAAATCCTTTAAAATATAAAATTTTGAAATACCGCATCCATCTGCCATCATCACGAAAGGGGAGGACGACATGTTCATGAAGGCAAGTGTGGAACGAAGCTCGTGCCACCACAAAGACCGGGTGTTTTTGTTGCCATGTTGCCGCTGTGTTATGGAAGGTGTGTTCTTCCAATCCCAGCTTTTTCATGTGTCTGGTACTCAAAAAATACTAAAGCTAAAATCTTGCGCATGAAATGGCTTGTTGCCTTTGATATTGTTATTACGATGATAATTGTAATTATGATGAGTTTTAATTGTATGTACTACAACTTCAGTACTGCTGTAGCAGTACAGGCTGCTAGCATGTTACTGATCAGTACGTGTAGATGGCACAATTATGTGAACGCATAAATGAAAGTGTTACAAGTTTTTTGTTTGTTTGTTTACAGATAGAAAACAATGTTAGGCAAGGGAAGATAAGTTGATGTGCCTTACATCAACCCTTACTGTACATTGATGGACATACTAGTATATCGAGACTACGTGCGTTCTACTCGGGGGCGGCCGAGAGGCTGAGGCTGGAGACGGTGACTCACCTTGCGGCAGACCGTCAGCTCGATCCTGAGATCCAACTATGAGCTTTTTAAATGCAGTAACTTTAAAGGGATCCTTGATCTTAAAGACAAGTAATTCTTAAAAGATAAATGATAGTATGAGTTATAATAATTTGATACTAAAACCCCTCTTATTGTTTTCGTTTTGATAAAATTTGTAAAATTATTTTAAGTGATAGGTCACCATTCTTGTTGACGTCGCAGTGCAGTGACGTCACCGGGCCTGCTGCCGAACTTCCGGTGTGTCACTCGTTAGCTACCCCAACATGTCGTCGGTTCTGCCCTTCCAATTTGAACCAGAGCAGAAAGTGAAGAGCAGGACAGCACTGTCGGTTTTTCCCAAGACGAGCAACAAAGGTAAAATGCAGAGCAGGAAATACCTGATAAGACAAGAGTTGGGCAAAACTGGTGATGTTACTTGCGGCAAGTGCGTCTAAATGACAACGGAGCGAGAGAGCATATGCTGTTGAGAACTCCGGTTTTTGTTAGATCTTCAAGGTGAGCTATTGCGTGATCAAACTTATTCCAATATAAATATGTAGATTGTTAGGATCCAGAGCTGTTGTGTGCTTTACATACAGTACAGGCCAAAAGTTTGAACTCACCTTGTCATTCGTGCATTTTTATTTTCATGACTATTGACATTATAAACTCTCACTGAAGGTAATAAAACTATGAATGCACACGTGTGATAGTCAGGATCGGAGTTGTGTCATGGCTGACTGTCCTCATTAAATTCGTCATCTGGATCGAGTGTCCTCCATGTCTTGTACATCCAACTCACGTTTAGCTAAGTAAGGGTGGTCTATATTAAGTGCTCGGTGCGCATCAGCTGGCCACTGTATCGCTGCATCGGACGTGTCTGGATCAGTTTGAGTGGCAGCATCACTCATATTAGGTGAATACTGAACAGACACACTTATTGCCTTGTAGAGGTGAATTATTAGCTTCCTCTGTGACTAGTGGTACGCCAGAAGGTTCGCCTACCGCTGTAGCAACAGGAGCGGCTTGCCTGCTTAAGAGAGCGGCCAGAATTTTCTTGTCTTTGGCGCTTTATTGCGCGCATTTCACTCGCTATCTGAGCGCGTTGAGGCTTCTTGTGAGGGAAAATAGTTGGACCAGCATTTGATTTTGGTCTCCGCTTATATCCAGCCGCTCCGGTGAGCTCTTTCATAAGTTGTCGTCGACTAAAAGCCTCGAACGCGGTAGGAGAAAAATGGCGAGAACAAAGCCATGAGTCTTTGGGAAGTTTTTTCAGTCTACAGGCATTTTTCCCAAACCTTTCTCCTCTTCTTGTCAATCTGTGGAGACTCACATCACTCCCCTTGTTTCCATTTGACTTGAAATTGCATCCAAAAGCAGCACATTGCGGCATTCTTCTTAGCGAGTTTAGGCAACAATACACAATTCTTGTACACAAGTGGAAACGTCCCAGTTATTCATCACTCCGAGCCCGCAAGACATGGCCCCAACTATCGGTCAAAATATGTACTAAATATTATAAAATATTGCCATTGATTTAACATTTTATGTGTTTCTAACAAGAGAACAATTGTGGTTTAATAGAGCCTACATGTCTTTAAGATCGAGGATCCCTTTAAGGTATGCTATTGGAGCTGGAATTACCAAGGACAGTGGGAGAAAGCCCATCTGGATGCCGCCGACAGTCTGCGTAATGTCGGCTGAAAGTTCGGCGAGGTTCTCAAGCTGCTCCAGAGCTCTGCTGTCTGATATCACATTCTCGTATGCTATTTTTCTAATAATTTTATAAATTGTGATTTATTGACCTGTTTTGCACATGCACCAATCGTTTTAAATAAAACAAGAAATGGAATCATGTCCAAATGTTTTATTGCGATCAATATTGCAAGCAATAAAAAAGAATCACATACTATTTTTGTTTATATGTACATACCTTGTAGTATTTCCTTGTAACAACAAAATCTGTGTCAGCCCTTCTGCATTCGGCAAATGTAATATAATTTGTAATTTCACCTCATTTTGGTTATTCAAGTGGCCCGCGTATAAGTCTGTACCTCACGTCAACACAGGCTGACAGGCTGTTATAATTTTGTCCACGAATGATCAACGAAGTGATAAGAACAAACATATAAGGTCACCTACGTCTCATCTACGTTGTGCTGAATCCATTTTTGGAGATTCCGTGGGTTCCTCTGGCCTGATTTTGCAGTTTTACCTTTGTCAACACATTGCTTACTTCAACCGCAATTCATGTTCTTTCTAAACCGGACGTTCAGGGCAGACATTTTCTAAGATGCCACCGCCCAGATTTCGCTGAGGAAACTTCTCTATACAATCGGCTTCATATACTCACCTCTGATGGAGGCACACTGGACCTAACAATACAAAAGACAATCTAACTCATGACATTTAAGCCCTTTTCACACACACATATCCAGGGAAATTCCTGTGTAAAGTGACGCGGGATTCACTCGTGTCATTGTATTTCCATAAAATACTTGAGTAGTAATAATACTTAATTAATGATTAATACATACAAAAATGAATGATTAAAGATAACATTTGCTGATCTGAACCAATCTGTTTGCCAACCTTTTTTGAGCTAAGGCCCATGTTTCACATTGAAAACCAGAGAAAAAAAATGCATACATGTTACACAGTTTGATTTAGTACCTACTTCCATCTAGCGAGATTTTAATCCATCACTATTTTAATTAGCATTGATAAATGAACAAAATAGGGTTGATCATGAGATCACGACAGATCACGTCATTTTGGGAGGATCGGAATCGGGTGAAAAGATTGGGGTTTTTAAATATTAATTCTTATTAAGTAATAACTCATTGTCTCCCATTGACGGGGACAGATGTCCAGATTTTGACTGGGAGGGCTGGCAGTGATCACTGGATTGGACATCTATTCAACGCAGTGAAACATGATCATTCAATGCCAGCTTTTTAGCTCAAATAAATTTAACATCTATTGCTTACAATGGCAGTGAATACTAAGGGCTACAAGCAACAAAATAATCCAGATCTTTAGGAGGACATTTATAAACATTACAGAAAATAAGAGAGTAGGCCCTCAATTTATTTTAACCGCTTGCAAGGAAAACGGAGGAGAGCTATACAATGCAATTCTAAGACTACACAATACAGATTCCACACTCGTTCTAACCTAAGACCTCCATTTCCTTTCTTTTTATTTAGGATGGCTTACCAAGGAGGTAACTTGAGGTAACTTACCTTGAAAGGAATTGGAAATAAAAAGTGAGGGCAACACCCAGTGAACTTGTTTGGCTATTTGTGTCCATGTAAGTGGTCACAATTAATACATGTGTGTCAAAACATTCCAACGGAAATCAGGCTTGAGTACACTATTTTTAAGAGGATCGGAATTGCTTAGAAAACGATTGTGTTTTTAGGATTTTTTTCAATGGCTACAAAGCAACAAAATAATCATGATGGACAAGGATATTTTCAAAACGAACAAAAAAGTTTGTTTTGTAATAAATTATTAAATACATTAATACACTGTGGGCCAAATGTATTGGCACCCCTGCAATCCTGTCAGATAATGCTCAATTTCTCCCAGAAAATGATTGCAATTAAAAATGCTTTGGTAGAAATATCTTCATTTATTATGCCTGCAATGGAAAAAACACAAAAGAGAATTGGGGGAAAAATTACACAACAGCACCTGTTACTTACCTGTGGCACATAACAGGTGGTGGCAATAACTAAATCACAATTGCTGCCAGTTAAAATGGATTAAAGTTGACTCGACCTCTGTCCTGTGTCCTTGTGCGCACCACATTGTGCAGGGAGAAACGAAAGACGACCAAAGAACTGTCTGAGGACTCGAGAAGCAAAATTTTGAGGAAGCATGGGCAATCTCAAGGCTATAAGTCCATCTCCAAAGACCTGAATGTTCCTGTGTCTACCGTGCACAGTGTCATCAATACGTGTAAAGCCCATGGCACTGTAGCTAACCTCCCCAATGTGGACGGAAAAGAAAAATTGATGAGAGATTTCAACGAAAGATTGTACGGATGGTGGATAAAGAACCTCGACTAACATCCAAACAATTTCAAGCTGTCCTGCAGTCCGAGGGAACAACATTGTCAACCCATACTATCCATCGGCGTCTGAATGAAAAGGGACTCTATGTTAGAAGACCCAGATAGACCCCACTTCTGACCCAGAGACATAAAAAAAGCCAGGCTGGAGCCAAAAACGTTTTGGAGGAATGTTCTTTGGTCAGATGAGACAAAAGTAGAGCTTTTTGGGAAAAGGCATCAACATAGAGTTTACAGGAAAAAAAACAAGGCCTTCAAAGAAAAGAACACGGTCCCCACAGTCAAACATGGCGGAGGTTCCCTGATGTTTTGGGGTTGCTTTGGTGCCTCTGGCCCTGGACTGCTTGACCGTGTGCATGGCATTATGAAGTCTGAAGACTATCAACAAATTTTGCAGCATAATGTAGGGCCCAGTGTGAGAAAACTGGGTCGCCCTCAGATGTAATGGGTTTTCAAGCAGGACAATGAGCCAAAACACACTTCAAAAAGCACTAGAAAATGGTTTGAGATAAAGCACTGGAGACTTCTAAAGTGGCCAGCAATGACTCCAGTGTTAGGCTGAGGGTGCCGATACCTTTGTTCGTAAGTAACAGGTGCTGTTAATTACACAAATTAGAGAAGCATCGCATGATTTTTCAAAGGGTGCCAATACTTTAGTCCGGCCCATTTTTGGAGTTTTGTGTAAAATGATAATGATTTCATTTTTTTCCCATTCTCTTTCGTGTTTTTTAATTTCAAGGTATTACTACCAAAGCATTTGTAATTACAATCATTTTCTGGGAGAAATTGTGCATTATTTGACAGAATTATAGGGTTGCTAATACTTTTGGCCAGCAGTGTAAATTGCCGAGGGATCTGCACTCGGTATCGGCAGATTTTCAAAATCAGGTGACTCGGACTCTAACTCGGGTGTCATAAATGTCATCAGGACAACTCTAAAACAAAATATTTGGTCGTTTGTTGTATAATTTATCATTTTTAGTTCGAATAAGTGATTCTGAATAACTTACCATACAACATATGCTGATCTCTTAAGGCGGACTGATGTGGAATGACATTGATTGTAAATCACTGATCGAAAGCAATAGTCACTCTTAAAAGATGAAGCGCCACTGGCTAGGACCACCCCTGCATGTGGGTATGCAGTACAAGGAGCCAGACCAACCATGAGCAGCACAGTCCCAGAGGGTTGATACTCTTCAGTTCTTTCCAGCTCAACACCTCCTGACACCAACACCAGCCTGTAGCCCAATATGACCTCAAGGTGCTATCGCTAGTGGTAATACTCCACTTGACCATCCCTGCCTGATGGGATTTGCCCATGTTTGACTAGTACAGAAAGTCTTTGTTTAATTTACCAAATGCGTAGAGGATTTTTTTTTTTCAAATCTAGACAAAAGCAGGAATTGTACTGCGACTTTTAACATAACACTTAAAAAGAAGCACAAAACACACGATGTGACTTTGCGGCCTTTGCCACTGCTCACCACTATTCCATTGTGCTGCTGTTTTTCAATGCAGTCACTGACTAGCACTTTATCATGCTTACAAAGGGGAAATAAGAACATTCATAAATCTATGGCAGCGAGGCATATTTGCGTGTGTTGTGTATACAGCCGAGAGGCCCAATTTGTTGTGTGCACACCTGATGTCAGGTGTAGTGTGTTTTGCTGTAAACATTAGTACTCTTCAGCTGTTCAACTCAAAGGTTAGCATCAGGTTAATGATGTTTTCTGGCAGGAACTGTTCACAGGTGTTAACTTTACAGGATAGAATATTATGGAATTTTTGTCACACCTATGAAGGTTGGTGATAAGTTATAGATTAAAGGAGCTATATGTAAGATTTGCAGTTTAGTTATTCATTAAATGCCTCAAATATTTTTATAGACATTAAAGAAAAATAGTTTATGGAAATATTTCTAACGCACTTCTCCATGGTTAAGCCAAGATTTTCCCATTTTAAAAGTCGATTGTCAGCTCGTAAAAGTTGTTTTGATTGTGTTTACCACCCTCTACCAGCCAATTGTACATGAATAAGGCTATGTCTACACTAGGACGGATAATGGCCTTAAACGTGTAATTCGTTAAACTATATGGCATGCGGGCTACACTAATCTGCCTCTTATCCATTCAAGAATTTACACGGATAAGTTAACCGGCTAATATTACCCACCGCTTAATATGGACTGCTGTCTCTGTACAACAATCAGATACTAAAGAAGTGACGTCATGGAGCGTGCCATCGCCATTTTTAGTGCGGCACACCGGCGTTGTAAACAATGGTGGCGGTCAATCAAGACATGGCATTCCTGCTCAGCGTTTCTTGTCCACACATTTTTCTTGAACCTTCAAACTACGTCGCGATACTATCCTTCAATTCAGTGCCCATTTGTGGTCTTCCCATCGCGGATTACACGGAGATGAGGGTTTTCTTACACAGCTCGTCTCTCGCGTTAAGTCAGCCAGCTGCGGGGCTGGCCCCTCCCAACTCAATGCCGACCGAACATGAGTATATAAAAATGCATAGAGGAAAATTAAACCCCAAAAAGTGAACTGTGTGGTACCCCCAATCAAAGAGGCGCGTGACCAGTTTTTTTCATGACATTTCCACCTGTCAAAACTGTCGCCACTCCAGGATCGCCACTGTTATGCACAAGCACTCGGTTGCGGTTTCCAGGAAATATTCGCAGCGCCACACCTTATGTTTCTATTTGTCATTTTCCAAGTGGTGAGGGCGCAACTAAGCATCGATTATAACACCCCAAGTAATGATTTCAGGCCATCGTTGTTGTTTTCTAAAGATTTATTTCAATCACAACTCGGCGACTGCTCGTAAAAGCCAAGCATGCTTTCCCTTCACTCTCACTCCCACGTGATGCGTTCACAAAAAAAAAAAAAAAACGTGATCCCAAAACGGAATACCCGACCCCTGGTCTAGAAGGTGTAGTAATTTCGAAATTTCACGCCGGCGAGTCACGAGTTCCCGGCTCAGAGGTAAACCGCTCAGGCGCCTTCCTACGCATGTATAGTTTGCGCAAATGCAGGCATTCTGTACCTTGCAGAAGCGGGGAGGGGGGACCGTAAATGCACCTTAAACGTAGTGCAAACAGGTATAGAAATAGTCTGCAAAATACCTTGGAGAAAATGATCTCTCCTAGTGTAGACGTAGCCTTAATTGCCTATCTGTTGGATATAACCACTAACAATTTTGCGTCATAATTTGCTATTTTATTTGCTACTGCAGTGCCTGTAATCCGAAACAAAATGTATTTTTTTATTTTAATCAAGCAGCATTACTCTTTTAAATGGACATTAGAAAGTTATTTTCTCGTAGCAAAGATAAATCGGCAAGGAGGAATGAAAGAGGTAAGCTAGGTAACCCGCCTAGGCAACGTAAACCACTCTTAGGTCAGAACCTACCAGATTAATTGCATAACAGTTACAGTGATATATCCCCATTTCTGTCCAGACAAAGGTGAGCAGTAGAGTATAGGAAGAGGTGAAGGAGAGATGGAAGTTGATGAGCATGAGCAGGGATGAAATGACTATGAAGTGATGTCCCAATTTTGATTATGAATACTGATGGCTGAAAAACAAAAAAATGTCACTTTTTCCAGAAAATTATAGTATATATATTCACTATTACAAAAACTTATTCGAACCACAGTGTGAAAGTAACACTCGCACGCTCACTCTCACACGCATGAGTACTGTGAACACGTCGCACATGTAGCAGCTTTTACAGTGAGGACTCTGCTGTCACGCTTTTGTGGCAGTTTTGAGGACTTTATTCAACATTTTTTTAATCTGATAGCTTAATGTGCAGCATCAAGAAGGAAAATGTATTTTTTCTGCCTTCATCCTCTTCTGTTCATTTGCATCTGCTGTTTGTTTTGTGGAACAGTAGTGACGTATTTCAACTGGGGTGGCGTGGCTCAGTGGTAGAGTAGTTGTCCCCCAAACCCAGAGGTTGTGGGTTCAATTCTCCGCCCTGATGAACACGCCTAAGTGTCCTTGAGCAAGATACTGAACCCAACGTTGCTCCTGGTGCTGCGTCACCAGTAGGTGGATGGTGAGATAGTGTAAAGCGCTTTGAGCGCCTTGAAAGGTGGAAAAGCGCTATATAAGTGTAACACCATTTACCAACTCCTGATGACGTACAGGTCACATTTATGCAGATATTGCTGAGGTGTCAGATAGATATCTGATTCTTATCCACATATGAATGAGCCCACATCAGATTTGAAAAAATCTGAATTGGCCTGTTTACACTGCATGAACAAATATTAGATACATCGTATGTGCACAGAAATCGGATTTGACCTGCAGTGTGAATTTAGCCTGATTGTCATTTTGATTTTGGTAAATGACATTTCATAAAAACACAACTACAGTATTTACTTCATCAGAAAGAGTTTTTCGGTGTTGAACACCCACTGAAGAATTTGTTTTTATTTACAAATGAAATGTCTGCTCTGACCATTTTGCAAGACAAGGGCGAAAAGAATGACTAACGATAAACTCGCAAGCTAATCATTAACTCACTGGCTGCCATTCACTGCGGTATACGGCCAATCTATTTGAAGTGGGAGGGTTGCCAGCGAACAGACATCCCTGATAGTGAATGATCCTTCTCAGTTCAAATGGCTTCGACATCTACTAGTGATAAACTCACAACAGAAGGATGAACATGTTGTTGTCAGAAATTGATTTTCAAAGCTGTCCCTTCTCTCTTTCCAGCTTAGCTCATCCTTACATCTACCCTCCAGCAATCCTGCAGCCCAGCCTGATGCTGCCGTCCACCATGAACCATCCCTACTTTACTCCCTCAGGATTGGAGCACTACCCCATCAGCCCTTCTCCATTGCCCTATCTCAGCTACGGCTTTTCACCCGGAATTCCTACACCCGCTTTCGTTGCATCCCAGACTCCAGCCGCTGCCGCCCCTTCGCCTTTAGCTATGTTTTCTACCTTGCCCGGCATTGCGCAGGTCACAATCCCTAACTTCGTGCACCAGTGCCATCGCTCGCAGTGAGCAGCTAATGCAATGCGACGTCATGAGTGAGATGTCATCAAAAAAAGGGCTTACTGAAAACACTCCTGAGTTTGTTGTAATAGTTCATAAACATTGCTGTTACTTCATAACAACCTGAATGTTAGATTAGTCAGGGACTGGAATAAATAAGCCCAGTGGCTGGCCACCAGAGGACTTTTGGAGAACACGTAAGGTGGCACGACAATGAGAATTTTTTTATTTGAAAACATGCTGAATTAATTTTCTGGGTTGTTGTTTTTTTTAACTTCCTGTTTAAGGTTTCTTTTCTAAGCAGCCTCGTTGAAACATTTATGTCATCACCACATTTAAACATGTAAGTCTATATTCAATATATTTACTCTATTTTTCGGACTAAAAGTCACATTTTTTTTTAATTTATACTCCAGAGCGACCTATAGGTGAAATTATTAAAGGGACAACCATCCAAAATGGTATGTTGGATTTATATTGTGGCGCTAACGAGACAGTGAGGGACAATTTGCACTTTAATAGTATAAGTAGAAGAACATGCTTACATTGAAACCCTCAAACAAAGACAAATACTGGCTGGTTATTAATTCAAATGTCATACACAGTCACTGTGTCATAATAAAACCAAAATTAGCACATAACAACACACTAAATGGCATAACTAGCAAGTAATGAAACAACAGGAACAGTTACTGAAGAAATAATTAGCTTAGAACCTGAACTTTAAACTTTATATACAGTGGTACATCTACATATGAATTTAATTCGTTTCAGGACCTGGTTTGTAAATCGAAATGGTCGTATGTCAAGCAGGATTATAAACTCGATTAATTAATTCCACAGCTCAAAAACCTACACTAAATCCTTCATAAATACTGCAGGTAGAATTGCAAAAAGCAATTTCACATCGCTAAACAAATAAATTATAAATACAAATTGGAATAATGATACCAGTAGTCCCCAGGGTTACGAACAAGTTCCATTGCTACGCTGGCGACGTGACCCAAATTTCCACATAAATTGGAATTAACCCTTTATTAACCCCCTAAAGCTTAAAATAACTATACAAAAACATGTATTATATGTCATTGTACTGCCCTTGCCAAAACGTTGGAGCTAAGTCCTAGCTAGACAACGAGCGAAACTGTAATCCTTCCCTTCTCACTTGGTCACTCGACTTCTTTGTGGGAGCAAGTGCGCTCTCCCTCGTGTGTATGCGTTCGGGCTTCTTCTTGTGTGCAAATACGTTCTTCTTCGTGTGTACATGTGCTCTTACTTGCGTGTGGAAACATAACTAGTCTACGCTTCTTGCGCCAAAATAAAAGCATGCATCACAAAAGTCAAATTATAATGAAATACGTACACATTTCGGCAAAGAGCTGAACAATCATTTTAATTAACTAAAGTAAAAATAAGATACTGTGAAGTACAATAAGGTACTATTTACGTAGCTGGAGAAAAAATGAAGGATGAGACTCCGGCGAAAGTCGAAATCACTTAAGTCTGGTACGTCGTAACCCGGGAACTACCTGTAGAATAATAATAATTATGTATCAAATTGGGTTTTAATGTGCCCGTTGTGTTTTGCATGCTGTCCCTGAACGCACCGTGTGTGATATGATAGTGTGAGAGATGCGGAAGAGTGGGAACTTTTTACTTTGTCTTTTTAAGTTCTGTTGTGGTTGGCGTCTGCTACAGCGGACAGTAGCCGTGTCATGTTACACAAGTTCTGAAATTAATGATTTAAAACTTGACGAAGCTGGTGATTTCCTTGACGATGTTACGATAATAATAATTGTATCCTTACATAAGAAGACTGACGAACGGAAATCAGAGGAGAACCGTCGAGATCGTAGACCTATTAATTATCATTTCCTTCTAAATGTCTATAGTAAGTGTCACATTTTTTAACCACCTGCACTAACCTTCTTGGGACCCATGTTGATTTCTCTCAAAAGAAAATCCACCATGCGTCCGTCTTGCGGGAAAACAATGAAATTGCGACTCTCATAAATCGTCATATTTCAAGCGTTTCGTCATATGTCAAGTAAAATGACGAGACAAATTTTACGTCGGATGTTGAAATGATCGTATTTCGATGCGATCATATGTCTGGCTACCACTGTAAATCACGAGCGCCACAATGCATGTTAAGGAGGCATGAAACTGTTGTTATTGGTCTGCTCCGCCCGCAATGGTTGATGATTAATTTGTTAGGGCACCGTTACAGAGTAGTAATATTTACTAATGCCCTGCCTGTGTGCTGCATACAGTATAGTCAGCTTTTTATTGATGCTGTACAGTGCATGAGCCTTAAGAGCAGCCTGTTAAGGAAAGGCTAGTAAAGGGGAGTCTAAACCGGTCGTCAAGGGCCGTTGTGGGCCCTGGTTTTTGTTCGATCGCGCACAGAACGTTTACCCAATAAGGTTTCTGCTAAAACAAGCAGGACATGACTCAATCAACTGATCAAACTTGTAAGATGGCAGATTGATGCGAAGTTGTCGTCCTGTTTTGTCGGAAAGAGATCCTGCACCCACTGCGGTTTGGCGCTAGTGTCTCTATACTTTGTCCCTCACTCGCTACATTATTTTAAATTGCTCTCAAAATGAAATACAGTGATCCCTCGCTACTTCGCTCTTCAAACTTCGCGCCCTCAATCCATTGCGGATTTTTTCAAATAAACAAATACAGTATTTAAAAATGTTAAGATTTATGCATGTGAACATGTACAAATCATTGTTTTCTTTTATAAATATCTCATTCACATCATAATTATTACATTTGCAGTGCTTTAAAAATATTTATAAAAGTATACATATAAGCAGGGGTGCACATAATTTTTTTGCCCAGGTTCTCAGAGGAGGACCTGGAGATGTGACTTGGTCCTCATTGAGCTTGAGAGCCGACCCGCCTGATGCGATAAATTTATGACAAGCTTTACTTAGAGCCAATTAACTTTAATTAATTATATTAACAATTAATGCTTGATTAACATCAACTGGCACAACAAAATTGCCATTACTTTGAAGTGAAATGTAAAGAAATAAACATAAAAGCACCAATTCAAAATAAAGGGCATTATGCGGCTCCCACATTAACTCCAAGCCTTTTTAAAAGTGGGATGTCCTCCTCATAAGACCTCATTGAACGTGCATGTTTAGCTTTGTAAAATGCGAGCAAAAACACGTTTGTCAGTGCATGTCGCTGTTCATTACCTTTATTCTGCCACTTGTCCATAGGGCGTGTGGGGTCCTGTTTGACATCGATAGTTTGCTTAATTGCCACATGCTCTCTGTTTTTTTTCGTGCTTTTCAAAGTTTGGATGGCTGAAATTCTTTGACCCTACATAAAATGCGCTGCTCTTATCGGCGACATTGGGATTCTCACGGCACATTTTGTACCGCATTTCCATGCGAGCATCATTTGCTTCTAGCTATGGTACCTCCTGTAGCCACTTTTCAGCAAAAGTCCTTTTTTTGGTAGCTCCGGTGACGTCTCTGTCGTCTGTCTGTCTTTTGAAGGGGGTGGGGGAACACGAAAGTAATTACTCAGTGTGGCCTGCCTCTTCGACATTTTGAGAAGTTATTTTCTCGTGTCCGCCGCAAATACAGTGGTCAGCCATCGGTACGCAAAAGCGTATGGAAGCCGTTGAGGGCCAGCGCGTTTGTCTACGTCCAGTACGCATGCGCGCATGCGGACCACTTATGTGCACCCCTGCATATAAGGGTTTATTGCTTTGGGGGTTTTTTGTTTGTTTTTTTCCTTTTTTAAAATTTTATTATACTTTGGGGAAAGATGGGGGGAAACGTCTTTTATGTATCTCTTTCCAATGCTGTTAAATCTGAATAAATACATTGAACACTCCAAAAAAAATTTTTTTTTTAATTGTTATTTATTTAAATGTAAATAATCTCCGCCTCTACTTCGCAGATTTTCGATTTTCGCAGTGGTGGGAGTCCACGTTGAAATGAGGGATCACTGTATCTGTTCTTTGTGTTGGATTTATCAAAACAAATTTCCCCATAAAAGTGCGATTTATACTCTGGTGCGACTTATAGTCCGAAAAATAAGGTAATTCCCTCCTTGAGGTAATTTTTCATCTCTAAATAAGGCTATTCAGGACAACACTGGATCTATGGTATTCATTTGCCTACAGCAAAAAACGATTTTACATTTGGAAAAGGTTTTGTTGTTTTGTTTTGTTTTTTTCGAAAATGGATTTTAATTCCAAGGTGGTATATATCCTGTAGATGATTACAATGTTAGATCTTGAGTATATGTCAGTTTCAGGTCATAAATTCTCTTACAGACGACAGAATTGATATTGTCTTTTTTATGTCTTTTTTGTTTTTGTTTTCCAACTGCAGAATCAGACTGGTGCTTAAGTGAAGCTAGATTGGCAGTTTGGTTATGTGAATCCATCCACCTTTGTACTATTTAAAAAGCCATATGTAACCTTTAGTAGAAGCAAAAAATATGTATATGCAAAATAAAAGCAATGTTTCATATTCTTTCTTGTTTGCGGATTTTTGAAATTTTAACATTTTTTTTAAAGCAGGAAATATCCCATCGAGATGAAGAACCTTCTTTTCAAGGGAGACTTCATGGGTGGTTGTTGTTTGAGTAAGTTATTGAGGTCAGTATCAGCTCAAGATGAAGGTTGCCTGATGAGCCTTGGGAGGCACACATGACTCATTGCAGACATTTCTTTTGGATTAATACACAGACATAAAGGTTGCATCCTAAGTCAAATGGAGCATACGATATGTTAAAAGAAAGCACTGAAGGGAGAAAACATGCACGCTATCTGCGGTCATTTTGCATAATTTTGGGGGGGTTTGTGTATTTTGCTAATGTTTGTAAGACATATTTTTTAAATTTTGGATCACATTTAAAATTGTAATACATGTAAGTATGTAATTATATATATATATATATATATATATATATATATATATATATATATATATAATTAGGGGTGTCAAACGATTAAAATTTTTAATCGAGTTAATTACAGCTTAAAAATTAATTAGTCGTAATTAATCGCAATTCAAACCATCTATAAAATATGCCATATTTTTCTGTAAATTATTGTTGGAATGGAAAGAAAGGCGGATATATACATACAACATACTGTACATAAGTACTGTATTTGTTTATTCTAATAATAAATCCACAAATGGCATTATTAACATTCTTTCTGTTAAAGTGATCCACGGATAAATGTTATAGTTACAAGTTATAGTAATTTTATATTAAAACCCCTCTTCATGTTTTCGTTTTAATAAAATTTGTAAAATTTTCAATCAAAAGTAGAGTTAATATAATAATAATAAGAATAAAAATAACAATAATAAGAATAAGAATAGAGTGACCAAAGTCTGAGTAAGTTTTACGTGTATTTTGCATAGCTATTTTGATATGAAATGCCAGTTCATTTTGCATTGTTGTTTGACTGTGAGAATAGGGCCTCATTACTATAGACTGAACATTATTACACATACATACATTGTGAACATTATTTTTTTTGAGAGAGATAGGAATATTATTTTTGTTGTACTTTCACTAAACGATACTTATGTTTGTTGTGAAGGAGAAGCTTATGCCAATAAACGGCGCGGTCCAAAGAATGCCTGTGTCCACTCGCCTTTATAAAATACATATCTCTCTACATATCTTACCCAAAATACAACGAGACACATGATTGCCACTAAAAGAAAGAAAACTTACCGAAATATGTGTGGAGCACAAATAGCAATTTGCATTGCATTGTGCATACAGCATAAACATCTTACAACTACTAATTCTCCCACGTATAGAAGAAATAACATTAGTATGGAACGGCGCTGCCCCCAAGCGGCCGGTGGCATTCTCTTCACTCTTAATGTCCATAAACGGCCTCATTGTAATCTGTTTAAGGCAATGTGTGAGCTGGTCATTCAGTGCATGCAGGGGAGGACTGGGACTAAAAAGCAGCCCTGGACTTTGACTCAACCCAGCCCACAAGAATCGCTGTACACAGACCCTCTGGGTGGGTCCGGGGGCATGCCCCCGGGAGATTTTTTTAAAAAATATTTTATTGTAAAATGCATCAATTTCGTTCACTTTGAGAGAAAAATGAAGAAAATGTTGCACCAATACCATTTTTTGGCACCTATACCGATACCTGGCTGTGCAGTATCGGCCGATACCGATACCATACCGATACCACCCCGTTTATATATATGTAATTCCTCCCCCCCAAAGAGCTACATAATTGGATCAAGTCTTCAAGTCTATCAAGTCTTTGTCAGGCTGTTGCTTACCTTTGCAAAATAGGAAAAAGACTAGTACAAAGTATAATACTAGCCCAACAGTAAGAAAGTAAAAATAAGTTCATAATAATAAACTCTGAATGAACTGAGTAAACTTTTTTTTAAACCTCTCAAAGGCCAAACAGTGCAACTTTCATGAAATTATTGTCACATTCTGCTGCTGGTTAGATTGTGTTTTGTTGCTGGGCTGTTAGTGGGGGCGTTTCTGACGTCGCACCTGAATCCAATGCGGGCTCATCAACGCAGCATTTAAGCACGGGTGAGCTCAGAGAAGGCTGCCGAGATATTTGCTTTGCTGATCGCCATTTGACATGTCGCACTATAGTCTTGCTACATTTGCTTGTTACGCCCCTGCATTGGGTTTTTTCTGTTAGTGTGCTGCACTCGTTTGTAACCTCTACCCTGTGCAGGTATTTGAGTGTTTTTATTTTGGCTTTTTGGCTCGCTGCCTATCGTCTTAGTTAACCTTCGAGTTTGTAGTATTGAGCTCCGTCGACCTGCTGTCACGGACTCCTTTTGTTATTTCTACTATCCCGCAATCGCGTGTAATTTTTTGTATGCATTTAAACCCTTGTACATATCCCCCGCTTGTTGTCCGCTTCGAGGTCCAACCTTGTTTCCGCATTTGCGGACGCTAACAATTATAAGTAATAATAATTGACCACAGCATTCCGTCTCTCTATTAGCCTCCTTTTTTCAGGAGGGGGGGGTCCCTTATTTCTATTTCTGAAAGGTGGCAACCCTACTTTGGAAACAGTTCCCAAATTACTGCAGCATTTCTTTAAGTAAAAGACAAAGTTGACGTAGTGAACTGACCAGAGATTGTTGCACCGGTCCAGCGCCCGTCCTCTGGATAGCAGTCCTGCTCTTGCAGGATCAAACTCGTGTTCGTTCACGTTTCGTCTTCAAATGTTTTATTAGGTTCGAGGTATTGAAACTGGCCGATTTAACTCCACATCTCGAAACTTTCAGGCCGCAAATCTTGCATGCAGCCATTGATTTTAATTGACGGGATTTCTATTTTGAAATATTTCCCGACCGCCGCCATGTTGGCGGCGCCGACATAGCGGCCTTGTCATTGGTTAGGAGTGGCTATTGGCCCGTTCTCATTGGTCTGGAGCAGGCCAATAGCGATAGCTGCTTGGTGTTCATGTGTCATCACACAACACAGAGACAAAGTGTAGTGAGCGCCAGGAGAAAAAAAAAGGCTGCGGTCAAATGTTATAATAATGGACCGGTAAATGGTATCGGCGCCGTCTTTGTTGGTACTCGCCGATACCACCATTTTGGGCCGGATCGGTGCCCCCTGCCGATACTAGTATCGGTATCGGTGCATCTTTAGTCTAGACTGTGATTGTCTGACTTGGGGCGCTCAAAGTACTGCAAGGCTGAACTGGAGTTGGATTCATCTTTCTGCCCTAGCTCTATAATCAACCTGAATAAACAAATAAAAGAATTTATTTTTGAAAGCAAGTTTTATGTATTCAATTGATTATAATAACACCTATCCCCTGTGTCTATAAAAGGACTTCATTGTTTATGCCGTAATTAATCTTGCCACACAAATAATAAATTTAAATGATAATACAATAAACATTTCAAGACAAATCCTGTATACATAACCTTCATTGGAAAGTATTAACCAGAAAACAAAACGATATATAAATGATTAAAAACATATATCATATCAATTTAACTACCTAAACTTTAAAGTAAAACCATTCATTTTATTAATATTTTGTTATATTTCTTCTGAATTAATATTGCTGCTGCGTGTGCATACGTTGTTTTACAGCTAAAATGTTTTTTGCTGGTACTAGCCCTTTAATTGCCATTTATTTCATTCAAATTGTAGCTACCTGGTGGATAAAAATTGCCAATATACCTAGCAAGTAACCCTCTTCATTCCATCTCAGCCCGGTGGCAACTAGAAAGTCCGCCAAAGTTCTTATCGCTCTATCCTGCCCCTTCATGGGCCACAACAAGTCTTTCAGCCAGGCGCATTGCTGCCACCTGTCGGATTGGATGCGAACTGTAGATAATCACAGAGTATAGAGGGGATAAAAAAAAGGGATGTATGTATGGCGGCCGCCGGCCGTCCAGAGCACCGGCCGTTCTGTGATCCTCCAGAAGCTACAGATTACCAGTCCGCCCCTGAGTGCATGCGTTAATTGCGTCAAATATTTTAACGTGATTAATTTTAAAAAATTAATTAACACCCGTTAACGCGATAATTTTGACAGCCCTAATATATATATATATATATATATAATGTATATAAATGGCGGAAAACACAGACAAGACTAATAAAGCAGTTTCTGCTCTTGCACTCTTTGAAAGAAACTGCTGTATTTTAAGCCAAAACAACTGTTGTGTTTGATAGAACAATATGTCTATATGTATGCTGCCGTAGCAGATTCATGCCGCATTAAGCCCCCAAATTATTTTTAATTTGTCCATTTTACCCTGAAATCCCCCGTTTACAGACGTCGCGCAACTGCTTTTGTTTCAACCGAGCCATAAAACTAAGGTAATTAAATATATTTATTATTCAAAATGTGTCGTTTTTAGCTTAGAATCATTAATTGATGTCTAATATTTCATTAAAAAAATTTAAAAAAAACTTTAAAAAAATTTTTCACTCGCATATTCTAAACTTTTAAACAAATGACGACACTATGAAAAACATGGCGTCTGTAAAAAAGTCTTGGATATCTACCTCATAACTATCGCTTAATTGTATTTTTTTTTTTTATTTTTTTTTTGTACTCTCGCATTTTCTCCGATATGTTAGATGATAAATAATCGATCCAAACAAAGAAAAATTGAAATAAAAAAAACGTTTAAAGGGGTAAATATAAATAAATAAATAAATAAGAAAATCTCGACCAGTCCTTGATGTCCGCGATTTCTGTATCGCGGCCCTTGTTATATTGCCATGTTTCACCCATAAAATCCCCAAAAAATCCAGCTGTGGGCATTCACAATTGTGTCTTGACACTCAGTGATACATGCTACATGGGGTTTTTGGATCAAAACAAGGTGACTACGCGATAATATCTCGTTTAAGTCATGGCGTCTGCTCTCGCGTACTCTTGCCTCCAGATAGGGTTTTGCTGTTTTAAAAACTTAAAAAAAAAAAAAAATGTCCCCCTGTTCAAAATTTGTCTACCCCCAGAAAATTGAGATTTTAAGCTTTCCAATGATGTATCACACATGCATATCGGACAATTTTGAAATTTGGCCAAATTGGGGGTCTCAGAGAGGAATATCAAGTCACTTTAGTGTTTTCCGCCATATATACAGTGGGGCAAATAAGTATTTAGTCAACCCCTAATTGTGCAATTTGTCCCACTTGAAAATATTAGAGAGGCCTGTAATTGTCAACATGGGTATGAGAGACAGAATGTGGAAAAAAAAACAGAAAATCACATTGTTTGATTTTTAAAGAATTTATTTGCAAATCATGGTGGAAAATAAGTATTTGGTCTATACCAAAAGTTCATCTCAGTACTTTGTTATGTACCCTTCGTTGGCAATAACGGAGGCCAAACGTTTTCTGTAACTCTTCACAAGCTTTTCACACACTGTTGCTGGTATTTTGGCCCATTCCTCCATGCAGATCTCCTTTAGAGCAGTGATGTTTTGGGGCTGTCGTTGGGCAACACGGACTTTGCCCCATTGTATATAGAGACTTCATAATGATATTGAGAGGACATGGGTCGCGGGGCCGATTAATAAGGGGGTCTATCTCCGTCAAAGCTGACCTACTTGAAACAAATAACCGTGTTGTTCGCATTTATTTTACGTAAGTATGTTGAATGTGCTGCTTTAAGCCACTGTAGCGCCGCCTTGTCATCACAAAAAGCTTTTTTCGTTGAAAATTCTTGTTAATAAATGCTTAAATCCTTAAATTCTTAATAGATATGGACGTAAAACAGTCTTGATTCTTTGTTAAAAGAGCAAACAACCGGGCAGTTAGCGTTTATTTTACGTAGATATGAAGAATGTGCTGCGGCCGCCTTATGAAAAGAGCTTTTTCCATTTAAAATTCTTGTGAATAAATGCTTAAATCCGTAAATTTTTGTATAGCTATGCACGTATAACAGTCTCGATTCTTTGTTAAAAGCAAAAAAAAAAAAAAAAAAAAGTGCAGTTAGCATTTATTTTGAGTAAATATTGCGAACTATGACGCCAATGCTGTTGCGCATGGGTGTCAAAACCTGTCCTCAAGGGCCGCTATGGGTCCTGGTTTTTGTTCTTACCAATCGAGCACAGACAGTTTAACCAATGAAGTTTGTGCTAAAACAAGCAGCACCTGACTGCAATCAACTGATTACACTTGTGAGACACCAGATTGGTGAAAAGATGTCATCTTGTTTGGTAGGAATAAAATCCAGCACCCACTGCGGCCCTATGTGGAGTAGTTTGGACACCACTGCTGTAGTGGCTAATTTCTCCCATTGATTGCTTTCACAACGTTTCAAAATGCATGCTTGGAATGAAAAATATAACTATTACCTTGAATCCTTGAACAAATCATTCCTGAGACAATGCTTCCTGTTTGTATGCGGGACAGCTTTCATATTTTTTCAACCTAAGTCCGGCGTTGGATCGCTGCGTGCGTGTGTTTGAGAATAACTCCTCCTGATGTGAGCAGGCCCCCTACTTGAAGGCGAGGCGCAGTGTATGACGGAGATGACCTGTCAATATCATTATGAATTCTATGAATATGTTTTTGTTTTTGTTTTTAATTAAGATTGTAGCTAAATTTAGGTTGTATGGTAGACTTTCTCGTTTGATGTTTGCGTATTCTCACTTTCTAATTTTGACATATTGTCATTGAAATGATAAGATTTTACCAACCATGCTTTCAGTGATCAAATGAGTACATAATATACTTATGACAATGGTCTCATATTTCAATACTGTATATACTAGTCATTCTCAAAAAATGTGCATATTGCGATACATTTAATTATTTTCCATATTGTAATGATAAAAATTAAGCTTTCATATATTTTAGATTCATTACACGCAACTGAAGTAGTTCAAGCCTTTTATTGTTAAAAAAAAAAAAAAAAAAAGTAAAGGAAAACTAAATATCCCTATCTCAAAAAAATTGCATATTTGATCAGACCAATAAAAGGGTTTTTTATAACCAAAAAAGTCAACCTTCAAATCATTATGTTCATTTATGCACTTAATACATGGTCAGGAATCCTTTGGCGGAAATGACCGCTTCAATGCGCCATGGCATGGAGGCAATCAGCCAGCCTGTGGCACTGCTGAGGCGTTGTTAGGCCCAGGATGCTTCAATAGCTGCCTTAAGCTCATCCACAGAATTGGGTGTCGTGTTTTTCAACTTCCTCTTCACATGATCCCACAGATTCTCTTTGGGGTTCAGGTCAGGAAAGTTGGCAGGCCAATTGAGCACAGTAATCCAATGGTCAGTAAACCATTTACCAGTGGTTTTAGCACTGTGAGCAAGTGCCAGGCCGTGCTGGAAAATTAAATCTTCATCTCCATAAGGCTTTTCAGCAGATAGAAGTACGAAGTGCTTCAAAATCTCTAATAGCATTGACCCTGCCCTTGGTAAAACACAGTGGGCCAACACCAGCAGCTGACATGGCACCCCAGACCATCATTTACTGTTGGTACTTGAAACTGGAGTTGAGGCATTTTGGCATTTCCCCCCAGTCTTCCTCTAGAACAGGGGTCCCCAAACTTTTTCCGGTGAGGGCCACATAACTTTTCCCTTTTCTGGTGAGGGGCCAGGTCAGTTTGTAACAGAAAAAGTGTGACGATTGCAGGAATGCCTAAATGTAAAAATGTATTGTTTTTCAGAAAGCCACAATCAAATAACCCTTTCTGGATTCTTCACGGAAGAAAAGTAAATAAAATAATAATAATATAATATAATATACCATATTGGCCCGAATATAAGACGGCCCTGATTAGAAGACGACCCCCTCTTTTTCAAGACTCAAGTTTGAAAAAAGACTTTTTGAACACCAAATTAATTTTTATACAGAAAATAATTACAGTACATCCGAAACAAATGATCATAACAATATATTTGAGAGAAAAAGCATGTTATTTTGCCACATTCAAATCTTAATATCTGAACATTTAAATATGTAAACTAAAGTGCAATCACATTTGTAAATGAATGGCTTCTGGTTTTTGAAATGTAAATAAACCAATCTATTGTGATAAAACAACAAAATTGCAATAACTGCATTAACCATCAAAGTGAAGTCTAACTGTAGTCTTGAAACAAATCTGAATAAGAAAAAACATTGCAATAAAATAATGCAAACTGGTTAAACTTGAGAGTAGCTGAGAGCTATCATGACAGAACATCGCTTCAATGATATCTGGCGCCATCTACTGTCGTGAATGGGTATAACGTCTAGACCACGAATGTAAGACGACCCCCTCTTTTTCAGTCTAATTTCAATGTAATGTGTATGAATATATGTCTTACATTCGAGCCATAATATAATATAATATAATATAATATAATATAATATAATATAATATAATATAATATAATATAATATAATATAATATAATATAATATAATATAATATAATATAATATAATATAATATAATATAATATAAATATATAATAAAATAACACTACTAATTAAATATATAATAAAATAACACTATTAATTAAATATATAATAACCAAATAACCCTCTCTGGGTTCTCCAATGAAAAAAGCCAGGAAATAAATAACACTATTGGGGGGGGGGATGTTCAAGGGGCCGGACCAAATGTGGAGGGCCATAGTTTGGGGACCCCAGCTCTAGACTCTGGTACCTTGATTTCCGAATGACATGCAAACGTTGCTTTTATCCAAAAACAAAAACTTTGGACCACTGAGCAACAGTCCATTGCTGGTTCTTTGTAGCCCAGGCCATGCACTTCTGCCGCTGCTTCTGGTTCAAGAGTGGCTTGACCTAGGGAATGTGGCATCTGTAGCCCATTTCCTGCACACAGTGTTATTTTTGGCTGCCCTTTTAATTTTTGTCTTAGTCTTTTGGACGAAAATACTTTTTAGTCCTAGTCAAATTTAAGTAATTTCGAAATGTTTTCATCTTCGTCTAGTTCTAGTCGACAGTTACTCAAAACATTTTTGTCTGTAAAATTCAAAGTTTTGGTCCAAAAATAAATAAAGGTTTCCAACAACTTCGGATGAACATAGACAGGCGAGCACATTTTGTAGCATCTACAAGGACAACGCCAACTGTGTGATGATAATACACACCCAGCAGAAAACGTAGTATATTATTTTCAATTAAACCTACCTACAAGCCATGAACTGTATGTAAAAACAGTATTAAAAAGTTGTCTGAGCGTTTAACATCCTCTAGACTTACCGATGGCCAAGAAAGGCCATGTGGCTCTGCTTTAGACTGGCCAGTGTTTTAAAGCAACACTAGGTAAATTTTCAACAATTATAAAATATTTTCATACCATTTGTGATGATATGTCAACTGATAACTAGTTGAATCACACCACTTTTATATCTTGGAGGGGGGTCTATCGCTTTCACCAGCGCTAATCTACGTAGAGGAGGCTGGCAGGAACCCTGTCACACAAAAAAACTACAACTTTGTAGCATTGCAACAAAAGGGACAAAAAGTTTCAACAAGGAGGGAAAAAAAGGCCCGCTACCAGGGATAAATGGATACTGGCGTGACCCCCACCCCCCACACACGGTTGCTATTTTTTAACCACAATTGGATTCATTAACTCATTACTATTCATCCTTCACACAGCCCCTGAAAACAGAAATGTCGTATGATCCATCTGCAGGCGACCGGGAGATCATGATTTCACGACACTGTGCGGTTGTGCACTGGTCCTCATGGGCAACGCAGTCTTCCTTCAGGCAAAACACTACAACTTTTGTCCAGCGGCGTCGCTAAAATCGACAAAAACTGAAAAGTTACCATGTGTTGCTTTAAGAGGACACTCGCCATTCTGAAGCTCATGCCAACGCAAATGCTACGCTAACGCTAGGACTACATTTAGTGTCTGATGATCACTCAGCACAGACCCTTAACGCTATAGCAACATTGCATATTCTCTCTTCTCATGATAAGAAAACAAATCTTACTGTGTTTCCAAACAAGCAAGATGACACACAACCTAACCTGAGACAAATCCTAAACTCCAGTGATGAGGGGAAGCCACAACACATGTCACATGAGTGACACGACCCACAAACTACTACTGTGGAAGCTGACCTACTCCACGTACAATATGAAAATGTTACGCATTGTGAACATGGCAGAAACGATGTCGCATTTTTGTCTTGTAATCATCTCGTCAGACGAAAACTGGAATTCGTCTCGTATATTCTAGTCTCCCGAGCCACGTTTTTAGCTCGTCATCATCACGTCATCGTCTTGAAAAAATTATTAGTCAGCGAAATATTATCATAATCGTCATTGTTGACTAAAACAACACTGCCTGCACACGCCTGTGCACGACTCTAGATGTTTCTACTCCAGACTCACTCCACTGGTTCCGCAGGTCCCCCAAGGTTGGGAGTAGGTCCTTCTCCACAGTCTTCCTCAGGGTCCGGGCACCTCTTCTGGTTGTGCAGTGTTTTCTGCCACACATTTTCCTTCCCATAATGTGCCTTGCTACAGCACTCTGGACAAACGTGGAGATTAAGGGGGGGGAGTATAGCCATCCCCCTGTTGGCCGAAAATATCTTTGCATGCAATTGACTGTCCTATATATGAATTTAAAATTTAAGACTTTGACAGTAAAATGTTGTTTTCGAACAGATCATGTGACTAGCACCTCAGAGAAGGTCATTTGCTTTGCTTAGCCAAAACCGCCTGAGGACAGAAGAAACAAGATGGAAATACGTATTTATTTTCAATCCTAAACTTTCAAAAACAACAACAACTACTGAGCGAGAACCAAGGATTGAAGATGTGGACCATGAAACGCCAGAGAGCACTGCCGAAATGGTAAGCGGAGTTTCAGTTTGTCCCACTAAAGACGCTAATTGTACAACAGAGCCACAACCAGGCATACCGTATTCAATGGGAGGCATCCTTAGCTAAAAGCATAGCTGTCCTAATCAGCCTGATTTTTTTTCAATCTAAAAAATGATGGGAAACAGCAAACACTCATTTTCAATGTATGGTTATAAATATTGCTAGCTGGAATATTCAGTCAAAAAGGATGCCGTTTCCTGTTTTGCCTGCTACCATTTTTCAAACTCACCATGGTGAGTATTCGTTTCGCAAGGGTGTGAGTGATTGGGAAAAACTTGGCATTAAATTGGATCTCCTCGGAACGCAAAAATTGGCGTCTACTTCTCTGCAGAAAAACGCAGGCACACCCAGACACACATAGCTGGGATGCCTGTATTTACGAGCATGGGTTAAGCTACTAACCGAGCAGATATCTTGTACCGTATTTTTCGGACTGTAAGTCACAGTTTTTTTCATAGTTTGGCTGGAGGTGCGACTCATACTCAGGAGCGACTTATGTGTGAAATTATTAACACATTATGATATAATTTCACGTGTTATTTTGGTGTTTTGGAGTGACACTGATGGTTTGGTAAACTTGTTAACATGTTCTTTATGCTATATTTATCTTAATAACTTAATAGCTATGGCCACGTTCGCGTTCTGCCTTTGGCAATGTGTGTTCAATTGTATTATTGACTTTTTTATATTGAAATGCATGCTTCGTTTGTGGCGCTTTCACGCCCATGTGAGAGCGCACTAGCACTTGTTTACGTGAGGAAGACCGCTCACACGCCAGAAGAAGACGGACAACTATGCAGCTTGAGTGAGTGGGCGGGATAATGAGAGAGAAACACGACTGCGAACCTACATTCATTGTTTATGCTTGTAAAATATCTCAACAGAGGCAACACCTGTGTGTATCTTTTCTGTTGTTGTTATTTTCCACCCACGATCGGACACTTAGAGCCAGTTGTGTGGTTGTTTGAACGATGTGCTAATGCTAGCGAACGCATGCTAAACATTTGTGTCATTGCTGTAACAGCATAAATTATCATTTATTTACGTTGATGCGAACCTGTTTGGTATCGAGGACGAAATTGATTCTGCGAATTATACGGACGTCAAGCATCGTCATTGGGGAGTTTAGCTCGCTGTATAGCCAGGACCGGTGAGGACAGTATATTCGCATTTCGTTGTTAATGCACTGTACACTTATTCAGCATGTTTTTCTCTATTGTATTTTTATATTAAATTGCCTTTCAAGATGACAGATCTGCTCTATGTGTTGGATTTTATCAAGTAAATGTCCCCCAAAATGCGACTTAAACTCCGGTGCGACTTATATATGTTTTTTTTCTCTTCGTTGGGCATTTTATTGGTTGGTGCGATTTATACTCAGGTGCGACTTTTAGTCCGAAAAATACGGTAAGTTAATTTTATTGCTGACACCACATTTCGGGGTCATCAACATTTTGCCCCCCCCTCCCCCGCCCCCCCCCGCCACAAAAGTCAAACTCCGCCTATGACTCTGGAAACAAGCCATAGTAAGGCCGCTATCGAAGATTCCTGGGGCTACATAACACCTCAGCAGTGCCACAGGCTGATTGCTTCCATGCCACGCCATATTGAAGCAGTCATTTGGTCCAAAAGATTCCTGACCAAGTATTGAGTGCATAACTGAACATAATTATTTGAAGGTTGTTGTTTTTATTATAAACACTTATTTTTATGGGTCGGATGAAATATGCAAATTTTTAATGAAAGGGATCTTTGTGTTTTCTTTACGTTTTTGCCAAACTCATCAATATTAAAACAATAAAAGGTCTGAACTACTTTAGTTGTGTGTGATGAATCTAAAATATGTGACAGTTTAATTTTTATCATTACATTATGGAAAATAATGAACTTCATCATGATATGCTATTTTTTTTTTTTTTTTTTTTTTTTTAGAAGGACTAGTATCTGTTTGGTGGAAAACACAGACAAGGCTGAAAAATCAGTTTCTGCTTTTGCACCCCTATTTATAATAAACTGCAGTATTTTAAACCAAAAGAACTATTGTGTTGTATAGAACAATATGTCTATATGCTGCCATAGCAGTTTCATGGCGCATTAAGGCCCTGGACTTTTTTAATTTGTCCGTTTTACCCTGGGGACCCCCGTTTACAGACACCGCACAACTGCTTTTGTTTCAACAAATAATTTTTTTTTGTAATTTTATTTATTATTTGAAATATCTCATTTTTAGCTTAGAATCATTAATTGATGTCTAATATTTAGTTTTTAAAAAAAAACGACTTCAAAAAATTATTCACTCATATATTTCAATCTTTTAAATAAATTCACAATGAGAAAAAATGTGTCTGTAAATAGGTCACGGATATCGCTTGATTGTTTGTTTGTTTGTTTGTTTGTTTGTTTGTTTGTTTGTTTTGTTACTGACACATTTTTCCCAATATTTTAGACGATATATAATTGATCCAAACAAAGAAAATTTGGGGGGGAAAAAACGTTTAAAAGGGTAAATATTTGGAAAAAGAAAATCTCGACCACTCTATGATGTCTGCCATTTCTGCATTGCGACCCTTGTTATATTACCGTGTTTCACCCATAAAATTCCAAAAAAAGTCCGGCTGTGGCCATTCAAAGCTGTGTCTTGACACTCGGTGAGACATGCTACACAGAGTTTTTGGATCGAAACAAGGTAAGTATGAGATAATATCCCCTTAAAATCATGGTGTCTTTAACTATGCTCTCTCGTGCTCTCATCTTGAGTTAGAGTATAGGGCTTTAAAAAAAAAAAATAGAGGTAAAATACCCTCTTGTTCAAAATCTTTCTTCCCCCAGAAAATATAGATTTTAAGCTTTCCAATGATGTTTCACTCATGCATATCGGACAGTTTTGAAATTTGGCCAAGTTGGGGGTCTCAGAGCGGAACTTAAAGTCACCTGAGTGTTTTCCGCTATATATATCTTTCTTTTGTCTCATCAACTGCTTTTAAATGCATCCTCTGAACATGAAAACATACAGAATAAGTAATAGACAAAAGACAGCTGGTAGCATTTATACATAATTTCAATATTCACTTTCGCCATCTTCTGGCCAAAAGTGTTTATTGCTGCAAAATAGAAGCTGTTTTTTCGGACCCCTTCCAAAATAATCTAATATTTTCATTTATTATAAGTGAAAGTTTATTGAAACACGGTTGTAATCCCAGTTAGGATTAAATCATAACAATAGACTCACTGTAAAACTGACCTCTCTATTTCTTCCAATTCTCAGATTCTATCTTTGCTTTTGTGCTGGTTAAGATAGTGGGAAAGCTTATGGATGGGTTTATGTAAAAATGGATATCATCACAAATATCACAGTGAGGGGAGGCCATGTGTCACAAAAATGAATAGTGATTAGTACAAAACAGTCGAGCTGCAATGAAAATGAGGAAAAAAAAGAGGTACTGTATCGGCAATCTTCATCCCTCACACCCAAGCACACACACATGCACACTTGAAAAGACACTCGCATTTACAAGCTGGCGCACATTCACTCTCACACAACAATTCTCACACACCCACAAATAAAATGTAGCCATTTGTAAAATGTAAAATCCTGGTCAAATGTAATCATACATCACGTCTTGTGTTTGAAGTGCAGAAAACAAAATAAAGCCTGGTTGGGGGGGTACTACACCGGAGATTATGTGAGCTGCATGTAGGAAACCACGCCCATTTCACTTTCAATTGGAAAGAAGCAAAAACCCAGAGTGTTGCCCACTCGCACCCTGCACCCCTCACCTGTGCCGTGATTTTTTTTTTCCAATTTTACATTCAAGCCCTAGCCCCGCCCCCACACTCAATTCAACAACAACACCCTCCCAGTTGGCATGCTCCTCTCCATCACAGAAGCAGGCCTGACTGGACTGACGGGAGGCAAGCGGGCCTGCCTTTTATCACAAACACAAAGTCCACTTCTCAATACAGAGGGGGGCCATGTCCCTCATTTTTTACCCCAAGGTGGGATGAGTGGTGGGGTTTACAAGGCTTGCGTCTTGAGCTCGATGGGCTCTCCGCGGGTGTCCTGCTGGGTCTCTCTCTCTGGAGGTCGGCTTCCCTTCAACGTGGCCAGGCGCTCAGACAGGCCCCTCATACGTGGGAACAGAATGAAATCGTACAGAAGGGCGCCCAACGCACCACCAATTATGGGCCCCACCCAGTATACCTACAAATACACACATTAAGTTTTAGATAACTATTTATCGTGACAAACTCACCGGTTGCCTTTGAGGGTGATAGACTAACCAGAAATGCTCTAAAAATGAACTTTTTCTAATGTTGACATATTACCACTTACAAAAGAGAGTGGCAAACTCATTTTTTTTTGCAGACAACGTCATAGTAATTACTTCCATTAACTCGATAACTTCGATTAATCGGTTAATTAACAACAACTCGATTATGCAATTAATGAACAACTTTTTTGATAGACATTGTATTGTTTAATGACATTGTTGACGTAAAATTTTTCCATTCATACGTTTGTTTGGAACTAATACGATCGCTACCAAAGATGTATCAACGATGTCGCTTATGATGTTTAACTGCTAATAACTAATGAACAAAAAGCAGTGGAAACAACTTTTTTTTTTTTCATGACCAAAGATGGGAATCTAATCTTTCTTTTTGTAAATTCTGTGTTCATGTAGCCATAGAACACAATACTCTATGGTGCTTGAAAGAAGGGGATGTCTTGTGAATGAGTTAATAGCAAATATTCTGATTTGTTTTTATATTTAAATGTCTTTAATAAAATAAATAAATAAAAAAAGCTGGGGACAGTCAGTATTTTTTAAAATCTTTTTTTTCCCCTTATTTTATTTTGTTTCAGTTACTGTATTGTTTTTTATTTAAGAAAGGAAAATCTGTATATCCTCTTTTTATTTTATTTAATTTTTTTATTTACTGTATTTTCCGCACTATAATGCACGCTGAAAACCCTTCAATTTTCTCAAAAGCCGACCGTGTGCCTTATAACCTGATGTACCTTATATAGGGACCAATAATTGTTAATCATGGCATGACATTCTCTTTAACAAAGCTCCATACAGTAGATTCATAACACAACCCCAACCATTACTACTTCTACTACTACTACCATTACTGCTCCTGTGCCTTATATTGTGGCGCGTCCTTTATATCAAAACAGTTAAAAAAATAGGCCATTCGTTGAAGGTGCGCCTTAAAGTGCGGAAAATACAGTAATTATTTTTCAAATAATGAAGTCACTAAAAGTGGAAATAAGATAATATTCTGTTATTTGTTTATTGTTTTTCAACTAAAAAAAAACAAAAAAGAAAACAATAAGTATTTATACATATGTATATATATATATATATATATATATATATATATATATATTTTTTTTTTTTTTTTTTTTAAATCTATTTTTTTGTTATTATTTTATTTCACAAAAAGAAAACTTAACTATCCCTTGATTTCCTATTTTTATTTTATTATTTCGAGAAACAATAAGTTTACTTTAGTGTGGGCCATACATGGCAGGATCTGGCCCCCAGGCCTTCAGTTTGACACCAGTGACTTATAACACTGAACCTCATAAAACAGATCTTTAATCTTTCTGGTTGTAACTGCCTCAATGTTGTATCCTAAATGAACTCATTGGCTGCCTCTGATGTAGATAGAAGTCCAATCCATTTTGACCATGAGGCGAATGACCATGGTCAAATTGGATTGGACGTCTATCACAGATATTCATTCTTTCGTTATTTTACTTACTACTACACTAGATACTAGAGATGCACGATAATATCGGTCACCGATAATTATCGGCCGATAATGGCAATTATGACGTCACACAGATAATCCAGATAAAACGAAATTCAACCGATAATGCAATCCAATAATTATATACTTGATTTAGCCTCCAAATGTGCGCAATCAACAGTTTTGTCCACTTCTGCTAGTTTTAAGGAGGTGTTTTTGCAGTGTAGTAATGTGATATATGTTAGGAATGGCTTACTTTTAAAGGCATTTTTGTGCAACTTGGGTGTTTACTCTCTAAGTAATTTTTGCCAAAA
Organism: Corythoichthys intestinalis; assembly: GCF_030265065.1. Lineage (NCBI taxonomy): Eukaryota > Metazoa > Chordata > Actinopteri > Syngnathiformes > Syngnathidae > Corythoichthys > Corythoichthys intestinalis. The sequence goes on from NC_080396.1 coordinate 67,805,197, forward strand.
GCTTACCATTACACATCATTGCCATTGTTCAGTTGTTGGAATTTACTACTTGTTCACATTTGATGTGGAAGAAAATAGGACTAAATTACATTTTTGCACAGTAACATTTGCTCTTTGTATACTTTAAAATTTTACACACATATTTGAATAGAATTATCGGAGTGACATTATCGGTTATCGGGTTGAAGGGGCAGGAAATTATCGGTTATCGATATCGGTTGAAAAATGTATTATCGTGCATCACTACTAGATACTCTGCGAATACAACCTTCCTGCTTTTGTAAATATTACTTCATAGATTGACACTAATTGAAATAATCCACGATCTTACCCAGTGGTTGAGGAAGTTTCTGAACAGAACCGCTGGAGCGAAGGACCTGGCAGGGTTCATGCCGGCACCAGTGTAGTACATCTGAAACACAAAGTATCACCATCATCACCTCCTGATGCATGTTCGCGAGCCCTTTGCCTCATGGTTGCCCCGCGTCTCACCCCCAAAAGATGCCCAATAGCGATGGAGAAGCCGATCGAGAGGGCGGCGGAACCCAGGCGCCCGTTTCTCCTCTCATCAGTCACGGCGAAGATGCACACCACAAGCTGCATGGTGAGGAACACCTCCACGGTAGTAGCCATTCCCAGACTGATGCCAGGTTGCAGCTGTGGACAGGTAGGATTGTTTTTTTCAAATGAAATAAATTAAACGAAATCTCCACAGTGACCTCTTACCGTGTTCAATGCCAGGTTACCCCTCATGTTAGCAGGCGTGACTCCGTAGAGCACAGCGGCGCCGGCGACCGCGCCGAGACACTGAGCGATAATATAGAAAAAAGCACGGAAAAGAGACAGCTGGGCCCCGACCAGGTATGCGAAGGTAACAGCCGGGTTAATGTGACCGCCGCTGATATGGCCGATGGACTGGATGAGGGTGGCGCCCGCCAATCCGAAGCACAAGGCCACGTGGAGAATGTGATGAGGCCCGGTGGTCCAGCGCAAGGCGGCGCCCAGGCCGAAAAATACAAAGAACATGGTCCCGAAGAATTCTGCGAAGACCGCCCGCCAAAAACTCATGGATCGGAACTCCCACATGGTCGCGCTTTAACGGAAGGAACTTCTTAGGCAGCGATCAGACAAAAGTTCAACCTTTTCAGTCCTTATCAGAATTGAGAAAATCCACCGGTGGGATCTTCACCAAGTCGTGTGTCTTTTCTCTGCTCGTTTACCGCCTGTGTCCACCTCTTTCAAAGACATAGGTGTCAGCTGAGTGGGAGTGTGGGTAAAATAATCTCAGGTAGAGGTGGACATCAACTCGAAAGATGTGTTGGGCGAGATTGCGAGATTGACCGGTACAGTGTCCGGTAAACCTTTAGCCTCTCTGACAGAGCGTAGAGGGCCCGACTGAGGCTTTATAATACACCCTCCGGGGGCCCCAAATGACGCCATAATCCCCCCCTGTAGGACCGAGCGAGGGAGGGAGGGGAGGCATCCATGGACATCCTAAATTAAACAAATGTAACCTTTCTCTATCACCTTTTCACAAGGGTCAAAGAGACCTGTTGAAAGCAATAAAACCAGAATGAACCGTAAACACTTTTTCCAACGTGAGTGGCATAAACACAGAGAAAATGGCGGTTTTTTTGTTTGTTTTGTTTTTACAGCTACTTTCAAGACACAACAAGGTGGGCGAAGAGCAGCTGGAGCCTAGCAGTGGATGCTATCTTTCCTGGGGAAGTCATATGTCATCTGTTGACATATCATAACTGTGACAATCAGGGGACACAAACGCTGACAGACGCTGACGCACATAGATAATACAGTTGAGGCCCCGGACGGAAGAGTCGGTGAAGTGACCCATGCTGCGAAAAGCCTGACCCTGTGAAAGCATTGTGCGGAACACGCACGACGGCTATGGACGCTCAAGGGCAAGACACGGACATAAAGACAAGTCGTCTGCTTTCACACTAAATAATAAAACATGTCACAAGGGAGAAGTGAACATTTGGGATTTTCATACAAACAAAATCAATCTTAAGTGTTGTTTTAATCTCCTGTTGCGGAACAGAGTCAACAATTATTCACCAAACGATGAATAGCAGAGCCGTGAAGGTTCTGTGGGTGAGTCAGAGGTGCACTGGGGATGCAGCGGGTGCATGCTGGGGTTACTGAGCAGTCCAGAGCCCTCTTTCTGCTGGAGGGAAGCGGGAGGGGGAAGTGAATGCAGATCGCTGAGTTTGCCATTTCCAACTGCCTTTTATACGTGTTGGAAAGTAGACACACAATGTAAAATGCTGGCAGCTATGCAGTGGTTACGGCTTTTGTGCACAATGTGTGGGTGTGTAGATTAGTTTACTGTAGATCAAATTTCATTTGTATACTCGTCGGGACCTGGCCTATACTACCAGCAATAATATCCTAAAATGCAAGAGACAATAGAAATACGCAAATTTGTTGGATAAACACCAAGCAGATTTCGTTTCAAACAGCCACGGTTATGTCCTAAAATACATCTGACTAATATTTCAATGCTTTTTGCATTTCCACACTATGGTTGATTTAATGGAAGCCATTTTAATTAAAGAGGTTGAAGCAAAAAGGTCAAATTTACTATTCAAGACTTACAAATGAGTGGATAGTACATTCATCGCACAGTTCTAAGGATTTTCCAGTGTGGAGTTTACATGTTCCCATGCTTTGTAGATCAGTTGAAGACTCTAAATTGCCCAACATGAATAGTTGCCCGGCGAAGAAAACCAGCACATGATGTTTTCTGTACCAGCAAGATCAGGACTAAAACACAACATATCCAGGTTTAGCTTGAATTTATGAAACATAGGTGGGTAGAGTAGCCAAAATTTTTACTAAAGTATGAGCAGCAATACTACTAAATAATATCACAACAGTAAACATAGTCATCCAAAAAAATGTACTCAAGTACAAGTAAAAAAGTATTTGGTGAAAAGAATACTCAAGTAATGAGTAACATTGTGAGTAACAGCTTAGAATATCTGATATTTTTTAAGCAATTTTTATTTTCTCAGCACATCATCTATGTGTACTGTTATTATTATACACCGAAGATGTAGAAGACTATAACCTACTACATTAAGCCAAAGAAATATCAAAAGAAATCATTCAATTTCGTCGAGAGTAGGCATGTACCAAATACCAGTTTCAAGGTTTTGTGGTATGACAACCTCATTGTTTCAAAACCACTGAAATTTTCCATCATACCGTAGCACGTTATTAGCTATTTTTAATGTCCTAAAAATGCACTAAGAAATCTGTGCCTTGGGGCGGCAGCGCTCATCCCTCCGACTCCGATTGTTGCTGTGTCCTTTGTCCGTCAGTGACACTACACCTGAGCTTTTTCCCTCCTCAAAAAGGACAAAGTCAGTAGTATGCGAGTACTTCGGCTACTGAAAAGAAACAGACGGCCGCGGCTTAGAAGAGGAAGGACAGCAGGACCTCCAACATGATTTCACTTTACGTGACCATCAACAGTCACTTTACACAAGATTTAAGGGAAGTAAACGCTGTCATGAACGTTTCCCACCAGCTGCGAGAGTTCAATTTAGTGTGTTTAGTGTGTCTAGTGTGTGTAAATCAGATACTATAACGTAAGCTTGTTAACAAGGCAGATAACGTGGCTAGTTAGCATGTCAAGACGGCTGATTACCATTAGCCTACTTTTGTAAAGTCTTCCGCCATTTTAAACATCTGTTCAAAATAACATTTTCAAAATACAGCCCGTGGTGTTTTTTTTCCTCTCTGGTGACTGTCTGTGTTGAGAGAGGTTGGGTGTGTGTGTGTGTGCGTGTGTGTATGTATAATGTGTAAATAATTATACGAGTCATACACACACGCTCTGTCTCGTCTTCTCGCTCTGTATCAATTCATTCATTCATTCATTTTCCATGCCGCTTTTTTCCTCACGAGGGTTGCGGAGGTGCTGGAGCCTATCCCAGCAAACTATGGGCAGTAGGCAGGGGACACCCTGAACTGGTTGCCAGCCAATCGCAGGGCACAAGGAGACATACGCTCTGTATTAATATTCAACTAATTAATATTAACAGTAGTATTGATATGTGTTTTACATAAAAACAATTTTATCATATATTGTTTAAATGCAGTTCTGTAATACCAAGGGTTCTTATTGTAATGTTGGGCAATTTGAGCTGTTTTACTCTATAAATTATATTTATGTAATTTTATTTAAAATATTTCAGTTATCTATTTTTTGTAATTTATTTATTTTAACATCATATTCATGTTGATGCTCCAATTTGCAAATATGTTGTGAATTTTTTTTTTTTTTTAAATCCTGTTCAATGGTAAAAAAAATCATACACATCAAAATAACACATTTTAAAGCTTTAATTGCAATACTGTGATACCGTGAAACCGCAGTATTTTTGCTTATGGTTATCATACTGTCAGAGTCCTATACCAGCACATGCCTAGTCAGAGGGAAAAAAACAGAAATTAAGCATCATTTGACCGAAGAGCATGAGATCTCTGGTGGAGAAAACATATTTTCTATTATGAAACTAAAAGGATCACATCCCCGGTTTTCCGTGGTCAATTGTTGAAAAATAAACACTGGGAGAGAAGTTAAAATCCACGCTTTCGAGTCATGTTGACGGCTATTTCAAATACTTCATTTTTTTCATGATGCTTTAAAAACGCCACACGATTGAACAGGCCAGCGTGATCATAGAACGGCAAGCTTGAGTCTGATTGGTGTATTAGAGTCATGCAGTGTTGTTTTTGGCATCCCTTTTAATTTTCGTCTTAGTCTAAGTCTTTTGGACTGTAATGCTTATTAGTCTTAGTAATATTTTAGTCATCTCAAAATGTGTTTGTCTTTGTCTAGTTTTTGTTGACGAAAATTCAAGACTAAATTCGTCTAGTTTTGTTTTTATTAATATAAATATTTTCGTCCGTAAAATTAAAACCTTTAATCAGACCTACCTGGAAGCCACGAAATGTATGTAAAAAAAAAAGTTGTCCGAGAGTTTAAGAGTACACTTTTCTGATGCTAATGCAAACGTGAATGCTATGCTAACGCTACGAGTTACATTTAGTGTGCGATGATCACTCAGCCCAGATCTTTAAAGGCTAAAGAAACAGTGCATGTTTTCTCTTGCCAAGATAAGACGACAAATCTTAGCATGTGTTTCAAAGGTTAGGGTTTAGGGACTCATGTAATTATTGTTGCGATGTATCATTGGTGAAACTGGTAGATTCGTTGTTGGCAACATATTTTTCTATCATTTTCATTTCAATGGTAAGCATCACCTTTTTCCTTTTTTCCACCACCTGCACTAAAATTGTTGGAACCCCTGTTGATTTCTCTCACAAGAAAATCTGCCATGCGTCCGTCTTGCGGCGCTGTCATGTCGTCTTATTTCAAGCATGTCGTCGGATGTAGAAACAAATGGCGAGTCAAATTTTACGTCAGATGTCGAAAAGATCGTGTGTCGAAGCGATCATATGTCGAGGTACCGCTGTAGGCTGAATTCCTTAGCAGAGTGGTTGTCCATGTCAGTCTGAATACAATTCCACCTCAAGTTGTATTTTTTATTTTGTTTCTGAAGCCATACCAATCGTTGCCCCCTGCTTTGTACGCCGTGATTCATTGTCAGTGGTGGCAAGACAAAAATAAGGACTGATACAGTATATCTTTTTTTTAAGTACACGTCTAGGTAGTACTTGAACACATCACCAGTAATGAACTGGAGGTCATAGGGTGCATTGGGTCTCTTATCATCTGACACCCTAGCTCCGGCAAACCAGCCAGGGGTGATCAGCCCCCAACTTGTGTCCAAGTGGCCTGCTACTCCAAGGACCCCCCCCTCCGGATCCATAGCCATCTTGAGGCTTTTTCCGCAGCCTCAGAGATTGATTTGATGGCTCTTCGGCACAGCTGCCCTTTTACTCCAAGGAGTTTAAGGGTTCGAGATAATGACTGGCCAGCAAAACCCCGACACCCCACCTCAACTGGTTGGCAGCGGACTTTCCAGCCATTGCTCTAGCACTCGGTTACCAACTCCACATATTTGTCCCTCAGACGTTCATTGGCCTCCTCCAGTCTGTCTTCCCAGGGGACAGTAAGCTCACCCAGGACCACTTGCTTTGTCGACTCTGACGTTAGCACCATGTTTGGGCGGAGTGAAGTGGCAAGGAAACTCTGGAACTCTGGGAACTTGAGCTGTCTCCCCAGGTCGACTTGGAGTTTCAGTTTTGGTGGTGAGAAGCCCCCCAGAGGTACTTGGCTGATATTGGTACCTTTCCCCAGCTCTGACAAAGGTTATGGACTGCTTGGGAGTGTGCTGGTACCTTTAGTAGGCAATAGCTGCATTGAGCCAATCGGCCAGGGCCCTGAGAACCTGGTGGTGACGCCAACGGTACCGCCCTTCCCCCAAGGCCTTTGGGCAGCAGCTGAGGATGTGCTCTAGGGTGGCTCTCTTCTGGCACAGCTGGCATTCGGCAGTGTTTGCTAATGACCAGTGCTGCAAGTTAGTTGGGCTTAGGAGAACGTTGTACACTGAGTGGATGAGAATCTTGATGTGCTGGGGTTCAAGCTTCCAGAGCTCTGGCCAGGTGATTTTTCACTGTTCGGCATGCTCCCACCTTGTCCAGGCGGCTTGTTGATGCATTTTGACATGCCGGTCCCCCTCCACCTTTGCTCTGATCACATCCTCTACCATCTGACGTTTTTCTTTCCCTCTGGCTTTGTCGTGGCAGGGCTTGGGGTAGCTTCCAAGCCCTGCCCGGCTCATAACATAAATCAAAGTAAAATCTGTCAAACTTCTGTACAAAAGTAAAAATGAATTTCTGCTGTGAAATGGATACTATATGTATACAACCCTTTTTGGTGCAGATGAGTGGGAAAAAAAACACAATGTAGTCATTTTTTAAGTTTTTTTTATAGTGCCTGTACTAGGAGGGGAAAAGTCACCAAACAGCTACAATCTAATCAATTCTGGCAGTATAATCAAAACTGAACTGACAGCAAAACAGGTCCCGTAGGAAGAAAAGCGAGCAATATACAGTAGAATAGGACGATAAAACATTTGAATGCCCAAGGATGACATCACCATTGACATGTTTGTTTGTTTGTTTGTTTGTTTGTTTGTTTGTTTGTTTGTTTGTTTGTTTGTTTGTTTGTTTTTTCGAGCAAAACTGAAATTGACAACCTGCAAGTTGACAAGCTATAAAGTTTCTCACCTCCAGTTAGGGTTTCGCTGTTTAAAATTATCATTATTTTAATGGCTCCTGTTCAAAATTTTTCTTCCCGCAGAAAATTGAGATTTCCAATGATGAATCACACATGCATATAGGACAATTTTGAATATATAGGCATCGTCGATCTCGTGAAAGAGGACATTGCCTCACTCAAAAGGTAAGATTTTTTTTTTTTTCTTTGTTTCTTTGCACTTTCTTCTATGATCTACTTTATTACAGGTATTAACAGTTAGGCTAGGTACAGTGAAGAAAACAGGTATTTGAACACCCTGCTATTTTGCAAGTTCTCCCACTTAGAAATCATAGAGAGGTCTGAAATTTTCATGGTAGGTCCATGTCCACTGTAGGAGAGAATCGAAAAAGAAAAATGCAGAAATCATAATGTATGATTTTTTTTAACAATGTATTTGTGTGATACAGCTGCAAATAAATATTTGCATAATAATAAACACCTGAGAAAACGAATGTTGATATTTGGTACAGTAGCATTTATTTGCTATTACAGAGGTCAAACGTTTCCTGTAGTTTTTCACCAGGTTTGCACACACTTCAGGAGGGATCTTGGCCCACACATCGGTTAGGTTTCTCGGCTATCGCTGAGAAACACTGAGTTTGAGCTCCCTCCTAAGGTTTTCTATTGGGTTTAGGTCTGGGGACAGGCTAGGCCATGCTAGAACCTTGTTATGCTTCTTACTGAGCCACTCTTTGGTTTTCCTGACCGTGTGCTTCGGGTCATTGGAAGACCCAGGAATGACCCATCTACAATGCTCTGACTGAAGGAAGAAGGTTGTTCCCCAAAATCTCACAATACAGAGACCCAGTCATCCTGTCTTTAATACAGTGCACTCGTCCTGTCACATGCGCAGAAATACACCCCCAAAGCACGATGCCACCACTCCCATGCTTTACAGTAGGGATGGAGTTCTTGAGATAGTACACATCATTCTTCTTCCTCCAAACATGGTAAGTGGAATTATGACCAAAATGTTCTATTTTATTCTCATCTGATCACAAAACTTGCTCCCATAACTCCTCTGCATCATCCAAATGGTCATCGGAAAACTTGAGACGGACTTGACATGGGATGGTTTAAGCAGGGGAACCTTCCGTGCCATGCATGATTTCAAACAATGACGTCCAGTGTATTACCAACAGTAACTTTGGAATAGGTGGTCCCAGCTCTTTTCAGGTTATTGACCAACTCCTGCGGTGTAGTTCTGGGCTGATTCCTCACCTTTCTTAGGATCATTGAGAACCCACGAGGTGATATCTTACATCCGACTGAGATTGACCGTGAGGTTTAGCTTCTTCCAGTTTGTAATGAGTGCTACAACAGTGGACCTTTTTTCACCAAGCTGCTTGGCAATTGCTCCATATCCCTTTCTAGCCTTGTGGAGGTGAACAATTTTGTCTCTGGTGTCTTTGGACAGCTCTTTGGTCTTGACCATGTTGCAAGTTTGAGTCTTACTGATTCTATTGGATGGACATGTGTTTTTATGCTGCCATCGACCTCAAACAAGTGCATCTGATCAAGCATAATACATGGAGTGGAGGTGGACTTTTTGTTGGGTCTAAACTTACTATTGTACTGAGAAAATAATAAAGGACCTGAGGGAGGGCTGAGAGAGAATCAGAACGAAGACAGAGATAAGGTTTTTATGCTGACGGCCGTCAGGAGAAAGGTTGATGCGGAGCGAGTGGCTCACAACAAGCTTATCTGACCTTCCCCTGAGGAGCGCAGCCTTTTATTAAAAAGTGGGAGAGCATTCATTGCACATGCGTAAGTTTTGTTTTATCGAGATTGTATCATTTACTGAGAACAGAAACCAGAATGAAACATTATGGTGACGTTTACTGAAAACAGAAACTTTACTCACTAAAGCACAAGTGAATAGACTTTTACATGAGGAAACATAATCATAACACCTAGTTTTAAACACACATAATTGCATTAATTTTTGTAAATATTGTTATTGCATTAAAGCACATCTTACACTTTTAATAAGCAGACTAACAGGTCTTTCAGAGTGAAAATTCTAGCTGATAGACAGGTGTTGAAATACTAATTTGCAGCTGTATCACACAAATAAATTGTTTTAAAAATCATGCATTGTGATTTCTGGATTTTTCTTTTTAGATTATCTCTCTGACAGTGGACATGCACCTACGATGAAAATTTCAGACTCCTTCATAATTTCTAAGTGGGAGAACTTGTAAAATAGCAGGGTGTTCATATTCCAATTTTCTTCACTGTATATGGAATGATTCAAATGTGTTTGGTTCATCCCAGTTTTACCCCAATTATAAAATTTAATGTGGCGTGTCAGTAGTCCTTGGAACTGATTAGGATATTTACTTGTAAAACCTCTCTATTTACTAAATTAATTTCATAAGTAGAGGTACCACTGTACTCTAGATTCATTTGAGCATGCAGAAGTTTAGAATCAAACGAAAAATATATTTTGTACATTTTTTTAATGTGGTATCGGTACAGCATTGACAATATCGACAAAGTAGCAAGAGCCAAAAAATGGTACCAATGCAACACTACTTATAACGTTTTTCCTATACGTAGCTATTAATTTGCTTGGATCTGTTTGATTGAGAATAAAAGGCCCGGGAGAAGAGACAAACACCAAGGCAGGAACTAAAAGCGTCATTAAAGCTCCTTAGCATTTCAAAGCCTTGCTGCCCTCAGGATGCAACGTACACAACAACAATGAGTGTGGGGTTGTTGTTTGTAGGAGGGATTTGATTAGCCTGCATTGTGTAGTCTAATGATTTGCAAATGTGAACGGTGTGTGAGAGAAGAAAATAACACACTATTGTCTCTGAGCTCGCAAACAAGCCACTACACATTCAGCCGTTCAGCCTTTGGGTGTTCCTATTCAGCACCATTAGTTGTTGTCTTATTTGTGGGCTTGTTTTGATCTATTTGCGTTCTGAGTGACCGTGGAAAGGGACGAACCAGTCATACTGGTCGTCTCCACTATCTCAATGTCCTTGCACGTCAAACATGCCACAAGCTTCTGGCGGGAGGCGCTTTGTGCAAAGAAGAACTCGTGGGACACGCCGGCCAGGACTGCTCCAAGGACCGGTCCGATCCAGTACACCTGCAGGAGAACGGAATTGGACAGGATTCATTATTAGTTACGCCTGAATGATAAAGCAGCATCAAAGTGTTTTACGTGACAATGATAACAGTGCTCCATTTTGATTCACTGAACAGGGCGGGTGTTATTTTCATTAATATTCAGGTTGTGTTGTGGTTGTGGATCATTGTATGGCTAAGTTTGCTGACTATTAGCATAAAAGCATTGTTAGCATGTATTTATGCACATAAAATTAACCCTGTGATTAATGAATTATGAAATCTTAGGTCAAGATTTTTTTTCTGAATTGTTTTTATCATTCTTAGGACATTAAAATAATGTTACATTTCTTATTTTTCAAAAGTATGATTTTTTTTTTCATCTGACCACACTGAGGACCACTGTGAGCAACATCATATATGTACGCTGTGGCCACACACCAGTATCACGCCTTTTCAAAACCTTGGATCATAGCAAGTAAAATGGCTTATTTAAAGAATGAAATTACAATGAACGATTTGACCAATTTAAAATGAAAAAGAAATATTGTTCATTAGATGTGTACTATGTTACATGAGAGAGTCCTGCTTTGGCCTGAGTAAGCTCCAGTTGTTGCATGGCTGAGTTTATAAAACATAATGAACAACCGCAATTGGAGTATATCAAACTCCCACATTAAAACTGTTCATACAATAAGCAGTGTCTAAGCAGCTGTACAGGATAGGTCTTAAAAAGAAATGAAAAAAAAAGAAAAAACTGAAAAAATCTCACTCAGTTGCATCGCTTGTTCTACTATTTGTACATACTCTGACAGCCATTCCATCTTAAAAGTAATCACGCGATAATATCTTGTTAAAATCATGGTGTTTTTAATTATGCTCTCTCATGCTTTAGGGGTTTAAAAAAAATTGAAAACACTCAGGTTACTTGAAGTTCCGCTCTGAGACCCCAAATTTGGCCAAATTTCAAAATTGCCCTATATGCATTAGGGTTGGAAATCTCTGGCATGAAGCCAATTTGATCTGTATCTACTGTAGATACACAGGTTACGATTCGATTAAAAAACGATACATTTTTAAGGCAGAGCGATTCGATACAGTTTAGGAACGATACAGTTCAATACAGTGTGAAAACGATACAATACTAAACATTCGTTATTTGTTCTTACATTATTTTAAACACAAAAGAAAACATTTCCGCAAACAAAAGTAAACAACAAAATTCCTTACCAATTTATGTTTATTTTTGAGACATGAACAAAAAATAAGACTTGCTGAATGACCATTATGTTGGATAGGATCTATAGTTAAATAAAACTTTAGAGACAGACAACAATAAAGTGCAATATTTCAATCTGCATTTCCTGGTGTTTTGAACACAAGAGGCAGGTAATTTAAGTGCAACATTTCGATATAAACATCTTCCAAACTAAAAAATATATGCAACAGCACTAAAAAAATTGTTTTTAAAAAGAACAATTAAACCTGCTAGTATTATCATAATAAATGATATATAAAGCATAATACTACTATGCTTTACCACTGGCATAGTATATGGTATATGGCATTTTAGCCAGACTGGTCAACAATCATTACTTTAACCTTATACACAGCAAATTCATTCACTTTTGCCTGTGCGTACACCTTTTAACTCATCACTTCCCACATCTATTTTGAAGGGAAGATTTTTCTTAAAGAAGATCAACTGATCCACATGTTCATGTTTAAGTAGACTGCGTTTTGTGGAAACAATATCTCCAGCTGGTATACCGTAAAAAAGTAAAACATGGACCTTTAACTGCCAATCTGGAGTGACGTGGTGGGCCATGATTGTCACATAGGACTCATATCCACCTGATGGCCAAGCATCAATCGTCACTGCCACTTGCTCTGCATTTTCTATTTCTTTTTCAAAGTGGCTTTTCACTTCAGCATGCAACTCTAGCATGCATGTATTAGTGATATGCTTTCGGGACAGTACTGTATAGCGTGGCTATAAGGTACGCATAAAATCCTGAAATCCTCCCCACTCAACTAAACTGTACGGGCATAGTCCCTTGACGATGAAACTGGTTATAGATGCTGTTATTTCCTTAGCTCGTGCTTTATTGTGGCCAAGTTGCCCAAAATAGTTTGAAATTTAGCATGCTCTTGCTCCTTGCTCGTCTTTAACTCACTCTACTCGTCTCCGTTTTCTCGTTGCGTGAAAGTCAAGATTTGTTGTACTACGAGTGGACTTCAGAGCTGCTTGGCACAGCTTGCCTGGCTTTTATAGAGTTGTCCATCGTTCTTGCAAAAATCTGAACACGCTCCAAACTTTTGACTTTTGTTGTCCTGGCACGTTTAAAATCGGTTGCTGTGATTCACCACTTCGGCCGGGCAAGTTGGCGCTGGCGTCGGTGCTCATGCTGTTTGTCCATGATTTTAGCTTCTTGCTTCGTCAACACTGCTACGTTTAGCTTTGGGCTGTGAAAGAACACATGAATAGAATGCTACGGCGCATGCGCGACTGTCAGCTTTCGCGTTATTATTTTAGAGAAGAAAACAGTAAATCCTTGGGTAACCGAAACTTATTTTCGCGATAGCCGGTTCATAGCTCTAAAATCGATTCATGGAAGGATTTGTGGCTGTTTACTGTCGAATGGTTAGTCTGCTACCGATACAGCCGAATCGCTCGCCTGTAAAACCGGATAACCGGTCATATCGGTTTATCGTTCTCAAGCTTAATATGCATGTGTGATACACCGTTGAAAAGCTTAAAATCTCAATTTTGCGGGGGAAGAAAATGTTTGAGCAATAGGGTATTTTTAAAAATAAAAATAAAAAAACATTTTTTCAAACAGCAAAACCCTAATTGGAGGTGAGAGCATGAGAGAGCATAATTAAAAATGCCATGATTTTAACGAGATAATATCACGTACTTACCTCTTTTCGATCCAAAAACTCCATGTAGCATTTATCACTGGGTGTCAAGACACAGCTGTGAATGGCCACAGCTGGGGATTTTATGGGTGAAACATGGTAATATAACAAGGATGCAGAAATCGCAGACATCAAGGAGAGGTCGAGATTTTCTTTTTCATATATTTACTCTTTAAAAAAATTTTTTTTTCCATTTTTTTTTTGTATGGATCGATTATTTATCATCTAAAACATTGGGGAAAATGCGACACTAACAAAAAAAAACATACAGTTAAGCGATAGTTATGAGGTAAATATCCGTGACTTATTCACAGACACTATTTTTTTTATTGTGACGTAATTTGTTTAAAGTTTAAAAAATCAGAGTGATTAATTTTTTAAATAGTTTTTTTTTTTTTTTTACTAAATATTAGACATCATTTAATGATTCTAAGCTAAAAATGACAGACATTTCAAATATTAAATATAATTACCTTCTTTTTATGGCTGGGTTGAAACAAAAGCGGTTACACGGTGTCTGTAAACGGGGGTCTCCAAGGTAAATCGGACATATTAAAAATAGTTCGGGGGCTCAATGCGCAATGAATTTTTTGAAATTTTATTTATTTATTTTTTTTAAACCACTGTAGCTCTTCGGGCATAGAAGTACTGACAGAAAATGCTGGTTGTAGTAGACACGGGTGGCAGATAGTCGGCTACATCGTATTCAGAGGATATTTACTTGCAGTTACACCAACTGACCGATAAATTTACCACAACGGACTATGGCAGTAGAGACCACTCCCGAGGTTGCTATGAGGTTGTACGATTGAAACCAATGCAATAAAGAGAAAGTTAAGTTTTAGTAGCTGTCCACTGTAGTGACCACTATGCACCAGAGGGTTAACATGCTCTGAGCATTGATTTGCAGCCTTTGTTACTTTGACTAGAGAAATACAAGAACTACTACTTTGTTTAATATGACTCGTTCAACATTACTTTTTTATACATGTTTTTAGTGTAACCTGCATCTTTAACAGGGTTGTGCCAAATACTATATACATATGACATGAGTATTAAAATATCACATTAAAAGTACATTCTCTAAAATATCCTCCAATTCTGAAATGAGCCATGTCATTGACGGTGGTGTGGAACTGGGCAGAAATTATTAGAGTGATACGGTGGAGTACTATACAATCCAAAACAACAATACTTGTACTAATTTAGTGCTTGGTGTGCCTTCTTTTCAGTGAACCGCTCGGTACAATATAACAACATATTAGGACTGGGAGTGCTCACCCAATGGTTTTCCCAAAATCCTGTCACGAGGGCCGGACCCAGAGAGCGAGCAGGGTTCATACTTGCACCAGAGAAACGAGCCTGCTCGGGAAAGATGTGAGCTGTCAAAATGTTCCAAATCATAATCCATCCATTTCCTACAGCGCTTGTCAGCATTAATATGATAATCCATCCCAGTCCAGCTCTGGACTGGTCCCAAGCCAATAGCAGGGCACAAAGAGATATAGTACTCACACATCTATAAACTCTATAAAATCTTCAATAAATGGACTACTTTTAACTAAAGCTCATTTTCTGTATTTTTTTGGGCAGCATTCATTTTCAACTATAAAATTATGCTTTGGAGCAATCTGTAAGTATATTTTTAAAGCATAAAAAAAACTATTCTGCAAGCTGAATAACCCACACAAACAGGTGTTAGTGCTGTGGGTGGACCCACCGGTCACCAGGTTTTAGAGGGCAAAAACTTTTTCACACAATGAATTTATTTTCCCCTAAAGAACAAATTTGCCCTTTAAGACTACTTTTATGGTTATTTTGGTTATATTGGTCTGATATTTACCGTAAATACCCAAATATAACACGCACCCGTGTATAACGCGCACCCGAAATTTACCTGTAAAACCCAGGGAAAATTCTTGTACTCGTGTATAAAGAGCACCCTAATTTTAGCACCAGTAAATGTGAATCTTGTGTCTCGAACTTTTATACGTTTCTTACCAGTAATCGGAAAGAGCGGCTCACAGTACAAATGAAACGAACTCACGGAAATCATTCAACCAACCAGAGTGAAGTTTTACCGAAACAAAAAGGTGACGTCGTATACCGTAATGGTCTGCACGGATATGATAAGAAAACACCAGTAAAATCTGCATTTTTTAATTTCTTTTGTCATATATATATATTTTTAAATGAATATTAATTTTCTGTGGTATAATTGCTCACAGTATACGTTAATAGTTTTCACAAAGCGAGTTTTAACAGAATTCACCTGCGGAACTAATGTTGGCAAGTTGTGTAGTTCCCAGGTGGAAGAGTTTAGTGAAAGGGAACAGCCGGAAGTAAACAGACGGCCCCCACGAGTTGCATGCAAGACGTATGTTGTGACTTTGTGAGTTTCGATGTCGATAAAACGCGGCATGGCTCCGTGGTTCAACACTCCTCCTCAGACTCCTGTCCTAGCTCGCCACACGGTCAATATCTATACGAAACGGATCGCCGTATAGACCCTACCCACGTGACGTCACAACTCCTTCCTCCTGACTGGTGCCACCCATTTGTCCGTCAACACATCATGTTTACCTGTTACGGCTACGTACATTCCTCCTATTTACGACGTGTTTTTCTGCTCGTTAACATTAAAAATCAAAATGGTGAAGGCGTGTGTGGCGGTCGGTTGCAATAACAGAGAAGATAGACGGAGAAGACGGAGAGACTTGAAGTTCTACCGGATTCCGAGAGACCCGGAGAGAAGAGAGCGAGATGGGCTGCTGCAATTCGACGAGAAAACTGGGCTCCAAACGATTACCACAGATTATGTAGTAGTCATTTTATATCTGGTAAGATGCATTTAATATATATTTAGAGGGTTTTGGGCTGACAACCACAATTAAGATCATTGCTAGGCTAATCGCCGACAACATACACGTATGTATGTAGTGAGAGTGCTATCGCTAAACCATATAAACATTAAAAGCCCTAACTCCATTGACAAACGACATGAAATACATTAGACTTGACAGTGGATGTTAGCAATAACAAAAGATTTTGAATTGAAAATTTCGTAACTCACCTTTCCAAGCACAAGATAGATTCCTGCCGAATTTTCTTGGACAAGGACCTGTTTCACCCAACCAGCAACGAAGTATTTATAAGCCTCCAAGCTCTTAAAGTTTTTCAAACTTTCGTGAGAATAGGCTGATTTTGTGTGGACAAGATAGTTGTACAGTTCAGGGTGGCTAGCAGATGTCAGGCAAATACAGCGGAGACAGCGGGTCGAAAAACATCGATTTAGGCATCAAATATGGATCTGGCGAATGGATAAACTCAAGCTTTTCCACATAACGCCTTTTATGCAACGCATCAAGTGAGTTTACAGCATCCGAAAGCACCGGGTCTTCCATGAAATGCATTATAAATTGCTCGATCAATTGAGACCATTGATAATACAGACACAAAATGACGGACAAGGGGGCGGAACCATACAGCGAGCACGTGATTTTGTGACGTCGGTGGGTAGGGTCTATACGTTCTCTTCAAGACAACATGGCCGTGTCAATAGGCCGGCATGTTGCGACAACAAGGTAAGAAAAATGTACCGGTAAATAATAGACGAATAATACAACAAAAGCATTTTGATTTTATTAGATGTGAAAAATATCATGAAAACAATTATTTACAACATGAAAGTTGATTATTATATCACTGTCATTCGGATCAGGTAATATTGTGCTGGTCCATGCTGACACTGGAACATGAATCATGATGAATCTTTCTGTCTCCATCCCTCTACCTGTGTATAATGCGCACCCATGATTTTATAAGTGCATTTTGGGAGGAAAAGTGCGCGTTATATTTGGGTATTTACAGTAAATTTGTTTTATGACGTTAAGAAAAGGGGTAAATACAATATCATGCAGTACAGTGCCTTGCAAAAGTATTCGGCCCCCTTGAACCTTGCAACTTTTCGCCACATTTCAGGCTTCAAACATAAAGATATAAAATTTTAATTTTTTGTCAAGAATCAACAACAAGTGGGACACAATCGTGAAGTGGAACAAAATTTATTGGATAATTCAAACTTTTTTAACAAATAAAAAACTGAAAAGTGGGGCGTGCAATATTATTCGGCCCCCTTGCGTTAATACTTTGTAGCGCCACCTTTTGCTCCAATTACAGCTGCAAGTCGCTTGGGGTATGTTTCTATCAGTTTTGCACATCGAGAGACTGACATTCTTGCCCATTCTTCCTTGCAAAACAGCTCGAGCTCAGTGAGGTTGGATGGAGAGTGTTTGTGAACAGCAGTCTTCAGCTCTTTCCACAGATTCTCGATTGGATTCAGGTCTGGACTTTGACTTGGCCATTCTAACACCTGGATATGTTTATTTTTGAACCATTCCATAGTAGATTTGGCTTTATGTTTTGGATCATTGTCCTGTTGGAAGATGAATCTCCGTCCCAGTCTCAGGTCTTGTGCAGATACCAACAGGTTTTCTTCCAGAATGTTCCTGTATTTGGCTGCATCTATCTTCCCGTCAATTTTAACCATCTTCCCTGTCCCTGCTGAAGAAAAGCAGGCCCAAACCATAATGCTGCCACCACCATGTTTGACAGTGGGGATGGTGTGTTCAGGGTGATGAGCTGTGTCGCTTTTACGCCAAACATATCGTTTTGCATTGTGGCCAAAAAGTTCAGTTGGTTTCATCTGACCAGAGCACCTTCTTCCACATGTTTGGTGTGTCTCCCAGGTGGCTTGTGGCAAACTTTAAACGAGACTTTTTATGGATATCTTTGAGAAATGGCTTTCTTCTTGCCACTCTTCCATAAAGGCCAGATTTGTGCAGTGTACGACTGATTGTTGTCCTATGGACAGACTCTCCCACCTCAGCTGTAGATCTCTGCAGTTCATCCAGAGTGATCATGGGCCTCTTGGCTGCATCTCTGATCAGTTTTCTCCTTGTTTGAGAAGAAAGTTTGGAAGGACGGCCGGGTCTTGGTAGATTTGCAGTGGTCTGATGCTCCTTCCATTTCAATATGATGGCTTGCACAGTGCTCCTTGAGATGTTTAAAGCTTGGGAAATCTTTTTGTATCCAAATCTGGTTTTAAACTTCTCCACAACAGTATCTCGGACCTGCCAGGTGTGTTCCTTGGTTTTCATAATGCTCTCTGCACTTTAAACAGAACCCTGAGACTATCACAGAGCAGGTGCATTTATACGGAGACTTGATTACACACAGGGGGATTCTATTTATCAACATCGGTCATTTAGGACAACATTAGATCATTCAGAGATTCTCACTGAACTTCTGGAGTGAGTTTGCTGCACTGAATGTAAAGGGGCCGAATAATATTGCACGCCCCACTTTTCAGTTTTTTATTTGTTAAAAAAGTTTAAATTATCCAATAAATGTTGTTCCACTTCACGATTGTGTCCCACTTGTTGTTGATTCTTGACAAAAAAATTACATTTCATATCTTTATGTTTGAAGCCTGAAATGTGGCGAAAGGTTGCAAGATTCAAGGGGGCCGAATACTTTTGCAAGGCACTGTATGTACAGTAAATGGACATAGACTTGTATAGCACTTTTCTTCCTTCAAGGTACTCAAATCGCTTTGACACTACATATACAATGTAAACCTACTGATCATGCAGCATCAGGAGCAACGTGGGGTTCAGTGTCTTGCTCAAGATACTTAGACAAGATCACCAAGGCAGGCAACCTCTGGGTTGGGGAAGGCCTATTCTACCACTGAGCTACATGGACCCATGTTTTGCCTCGTGCTGTATGCTTATTCCTGAACCATCCAAACCAACCAATTCCAGCCTGACGTGGCTGGGACAAGCTGTGGCAGGATTTGTGGCTCCAGGATTGGGCTTCATAGCCATATGGAGTGGCATCGTTGACAGCAATGTTAGCCACTGACCACATTTACACAACGGAAGCTAAAGTACGTCATCTTCGACTATGATGCTCATTATAAATGGCTATATATTAAAATAAGTATACACCGTTAAATTTACTGTATTTATACTACAAGATAAAAACCTCCTTACCCCTATCATCACCCCAGCAGTGTGTGCCAGTCCAATAGCCAGATTTCCCGGTTCTGGGCTTTCCCTTCGCCGTTGAGCCTCAACTGAGAACACTGTGAAAACCAACTGGAAGGTGCATAAGACTTCGATGCCAAGGGACTGTGCTGCATTCAAGTCAATGGGCACCTGGCACAGCAAGGAGTAAATACATTTATTTCATTTTCCATTCATCTTATGTAACTGCTTGGACATCTAATCCATCTGGACTCATATTAACTCATTGGCTGCCATTGACAGCGATAGACGTCCAATCCATGTGAACCTGGGGGAGGTTGGCAGCAAATGAACATTTGTTTGAAAAGAGTCACATCATCAGACATTGCTGTCAATGGCAATCAAATAGTTAATTATCTACACAACAGATGTCAAACTCAGGGTTAGTAAATCATGTGCATCCTACTAAATGACAAAACCAGGGCCTACAGCTATAAAGTGAATGTTTAGACTTTTTATAGGGCGACTCCAGTCAAAGTTGTACCATATTATTTTTTAGACCAGATTTATTCTCTGCAATGATCTGAAACGTACCAACAATACTAAGTCCCAATCTGTCCAGTATTTTTTTTACATCATTGACATCTAAAGTGCACCTGCCTCACGCTTCTGCAGTGAACACTTCACCTCACATGGCTACGAAAATTGGCTAGCGTGACAGATGGGTCATGTGTCAAATTTGTTAGATTTAAAACACTAGCTGAGCCGACAATATACCACGAAGGCATTTGTGGGACGCCAGCTACTCTTATTATTATCTTACTAACTAGCTATTAGATTAGAAACTAGCCTATACCTCCCAATCTCTATGCCTTGAACCTCAGACCATATCTTGATATATTCATCTTGCTCGACATAAGAATGATCCCTGGTATGCAAGGATAAACATATATGAACTACTCCTGTTAAGGTGTGTGCTGTACTGTGTAGTGGCGATGACTCGCGGGGTAATTTGCTACAGTATTTCATGTAAAACGCTGCCGTCAACATTACTTGAAAACGGTTTCAACCTCACCGTTTTTATTTGGCATCGATAGATCACGGAAAACTGCAAATATGATTGTTTTAATTTCATGGTAGGAAATATGTTGAGTGATGTTTCATATCTGTAGATTTTCTTTCGAGGATTTTTGTGTATTGTTTTTGGCCTAATAATGTGGTGTTTATGGCTCTCTCAGTCAAAAAGGTTCTCGACCCCTGGTCTAAACTGTATGCTTTTGCCTTGTGAGATTGCTACAAATGTTTATATTGTGAATATAATCCTCCACTGCATATTGTAAACCATTTTGCCTCAATCTGGAGGATGTTGCACTGGTTTTGCTCCGAAATAAATCACCTAAAACACTCTGGTATACTTCTGTCTGCAATGGGTTGTACCATTGGAGTCACGAAGCTTGTCGTCTTGGCACCCGTAAGTAAGGGGGCGGAGCGTTTTTTTGAAAGGTCAGTTTAGTAAAGTACCCCCTGAGGTTACAGTGGAACTTTAAGACTCTACAGGAATCTTGAAAACGTCAGATAGTTACTGTTATAAATGTTGAAAATTTGTCAGTATATATCAGTCCTTGATTAACTCACTTCTGATTTCAAAACCAGTAATACTATTAGGCATTCATTTTTGACGGTCCTCCGAGGGACACCACAATGACAAAAATGAGTTTGACACATCTGATGCACAGTGCACTATTTATGAAAGAACAAACCCTATTGACGAAGTAGTCTGCAGTGCTTTTGTGGGGCAAAGCCAAATAGAGGGCCCCAGACCCTAATGAAGCCCCCAAACACTGGGCAGTGACATAAACAAGAGCCCTCATGACGTCCAGCCTCCGTGTGGCCAGCAGGGACAACGTGACAGCCGGGTTAACCTGAGCACAAAGCACATTAACGCTTTTTCGTTTATAGAAATAAGCAACAACAACAAAAATCTAATCATCTAGGGTACCTGTGCCCCGCTAAATTCACCAAAACAGTGTCCGAGAGCAACGATCACAGCACCGACTGCCACTGCCGAGTACAAGGGTCCCTCGGGCTCTTCCCTATGGCCCGGCACCGAAGCACCCAGCACGGCGCTCACCAATACCAGCGTGCCAATCAGCTCTGCCATCACGGCTCGCCAGAACTGACGGCTTCGTAGCTCCTCATGTCGAGGGCACAAAGCAGTGTTTGTCAAAACTGAGTTTTTAATGCTCATTTAACTCATTGACAGCGATAGGCATCCAATCCATTGGAAGTGGGAAGATAGCAGATGATTGATGAATGTTCGCTCGCTGCCAGCCTCCCAGTTCAAATGCAGTAGACGTCTACTCGTGACAAACTCATTTAAATTCACAAACATCCAGATAATTGGACATCTATCATTGTCAATGACATTGAAAGAGTTAGAAACGATGAAATTGAATAAGAACAACAAAAATGAACGTCATAATCACTGTCTATCTTTTTTTATGTTTCAATTTTGTTAATGTTGACATTATATATGTATGTATATATATATATATATATGTGTGTGTGTGTGTGTGTGTGTGTGTGTGTGTGTGTATATACACAATACATACATACAATACACAAAACAATAAAAATCTAATATTTACATAAAAAAAGATAAAAATCTAAACAAAATGGTATATACAGTAGACTTATATAAAAATAATATAAATAAGTAGACATTACATTTTGGGTATGGATATACAGTACCCAAGGGCGTAGGTTTGCATAGGTATGGTAGGGACATAACATTACCAAGATTTCAGGATGCTCAAATTGTTCCCACCCACTTTCAAGCAACCTTATTTGCATTATATAATGAGTTCAGTTATATATAGAATAGACCCTACCAATATTAAGTATTATTTTCATGATGTTCTGACTTACATTTACCCCTTTTCACTTGCTGAATGTGCCAGTCCATTTTTTTTCTCTCAAATGCACGTTTGATTATTGACTTATTGACTTATTGATTATTGACACATACACTCACAACTCCAACAGA
Organism: Corythoichthys intestinalis; assembly: GCF_030265065.1. Lineage (NCBI taxonomy): Eukaryota > Metazoa > Chordata > Actinopteri > Syngnathiformes > Syngnathidae > Corythoichthys > Corythoichthys intestinalis. Next base: position 67,827,530 of record NC_080396.1, read on the forward strand.
AATACAACATGTCACCACCACACTTCAAAGAAAAAGGATATTAGAAGTCCTTTTTCAGCCAACAGCAGCAACTACTGTAAGTAATGTAAAAAGTCATCGTGAGGTGGGAACACACCCCTAATTTTGCTACTGAAAGTCCGACCCTCATCAGAGTTAGCATAACATTAAATTGTGAATTTTCTATCCTACAAAACTCGAGTAGGAAGCTGCTTAGAGAGGCGTGTCCTCTTTTGTGTGTTTTCTACTGTTAAAGTACTGATAAAGTACTGTTAAAATAGTGAACCGAGGTTTACCCCCTTCTACCCAATTTTCATTTTTATTTGGTTAATCTGTTCTTCAAGGAGCCCGAGTGAGCTTTAATTTTTTGTTGAGTTCGGCTGTGCTTGTGGACAAAGGCAGTAGTGTTTTACCTGATAGAAGACTCCATCTTTATTTTATTTTTGTTATTCCCTGACTAAGGTTTTTCAGTTATATTTAATTTCTTTATTTAGACAGACAATGTCGAGTGGTCTTGAGACAAATGTTCATTTTTTGCATTCCTGGATAGTTAAGAGACTATTAATAAAGTTATGTTCAAATATTGCAATTTCAATTTGCAAAGAAAATCCAGGCATTTATTCTGGAAGTTGTCAAAATGTTTCTTCAGTAGTTTTTAAAAACAAGGTTTGAATCGACAAGTGTATCACCTGAGCAAATGAAAGTTAGTATAAGTCAATACAGATTTATTATGGATTGATCATTTAACCTATCAATTCATTAGGTTCATATTCGTGAGAAATGTAGCCCTGACCTTTATTCACCCAATCTATTTAGTCCCCAGCAAAAGTCGTACATGCAGGTTATGCTGTTACATCGTCCCTACCAATGTTGAGACCAAACCTACGCCCTTTACACCATCCGTTAATTTTATGCAGTTTGAATGAATAAATTCAACATTTTTCATGGGTTTTAATGCTGATTTAAAGGCCACTTTAAGGTAAAGTTGATCTGATACACATTTTATTCACATTCCTTTTTTTAACAACTCTCTGGCTCGTCGAAACTTGCTCATAGCTCGCGTTACGTCTTGCAACAGAGAGAAAACGATCAAGCAAAGGACAACCCGTAATACGAAAAGCAAGTCACAGCTAGACATGTCAGCCAAGGTACACATTAAACTCCATAAAATGTTCAATGTTATACTGTAGTAAAGGTAATGCAAAAATTAATTTTTTTGCAACTATAATAAAATTCACTACTAGGGGCCAACTTTCAGTTTAATTAGCAGTTCATCTGCTGTGCCATTCTCAATATACAGAAATCAATAACAACGGATCACATTATTTCAAGCAACTACTTTTTCACCTGTACAACAGCAAGACGATTAAAGATGATTCTCACCTCATGCCACGTCATTTACACCCACAAAAAGTCTCAGTATCTGTGATCAGGATGTGTCTCCGTCCTTTTATGGCATCTGTCTGTTTGTCAGGTGGTGAGGCGTTCAGAGTTGTCACTCCATCCTTCATTAGACACTGAGAGGTCTTCTGATGATAAGCACAGCCTCCTCCCACACTCTCACCCACCCTCATTCCTCTCCTTATTGAAAACCTTCGTCAGTAATGTCTATGTCCGCACATGAGTCATCATGGCCATTAAAAGCCTCCAAGCATGTGTATTTCTTGTAAGCCCCAATCCCGTCCTCCTCTAGCAGGTTCCCCTCACACTGCGTTGGTGACCTTGAGCAATTGATCATATCCTCACTTGTCTGCAAAGTGAAGTGATTGTGACCCCTTGAAAGGCCTGGACACTATGTGCTTGAATCCAACTACAGGAATAAAACAAGATGACTTGTGAAGACGAAATGTGAATTGAGTGTTGTGTAGTATAGCCTAATCACCAGAGGAGTGAAAAACGCGTTAGGTTTATTCTGTTACATTTACTTGAGTAACTTTTTGAGGAAAAATGTACTTCTAAGAGTAGTTTTATGACGCCATACTTTTATAATTTTACTTAAGTAGATTTGTGAAGAAGAAACGCTACTCTTACGCCGCAACTTTGGGCTACACTCAGGGGTGAAAGTGGGCCGGAACAGGCCCGGAACGCTGCTTTGGTCCCGAAAATGTGACGCCAACCGTCCGAACACATTGTTAAAAAAAAACCTGCCAGTTGCCACACATGCATCTCCAAGACGAAAGCAATCTACTAATGTCATATTTACATACACAAGTGCTAACAACAAGCCTAATAAAATGCTTGTGTAATGTATTCCGTTCCGCCGATGTTTATTATGTATTTGTTCCACGTAGTTCTCTACAGCGAATCTATCCCTTTGTATCTCACAAGTCACGTCAATTTCCGCACGCGTGCAGCAAATGACTCTGGACTTACAGTCATGTGAAAAAATTAGTACAACCCATTAAATATTCAGTTCTTTATTAAGAAATGTTCCCATATCATATTATCTGATCTTGTTTTTCTTTATCACTGGAAAAGAAAGTGATTTCTTTCAAAACATAACATTGTTTTACTCATTAGAGATTAGACCAAATATATCAACAAAAATGCATATTCTAACTGAGGAAAAAGTTAGGACACCCTACCACTTAAGAGCTAGTGTTACCTCCAAGAGACACTTTTTGTAGCTATTTACCAGTCTTTGACATCGGTCAGAAGAAAGTTTGTCCCACTCCTCAACGCAGAATACTTTCAACAGTGAGATTTCAAGTCACCCCACAGCATCTCAATGGGATTAAGATTAGGGCTTTGACCCGGCCATTCCAGGACTCTCAATTTCTTCCTTTTCAGCCAGTCCATGGTGCATTTACTGGAATGTTTTGGGTCATTGTCCAATTTCGCTTCAGCTTTAATTTTTTCACAGATTATCGCGCATGTTCTTCAAGCACCCTCTGATACACGATGGAATTCATGGTGGATTCTATGATGGTGAGCTGACCAGGTCCTCCTTAAGCAAAGCATCCCCAAACCATGACACTTCAACCTCCATGCTTCACTGTTCCTATGAGGTTCTTTTCCTGGAATGCTGTATTGGGTTTACACCAAACATGTCCTCTGTTCTGGTGTCGAAATAGTTCAATTTCAGATTCATTTGTCCAAAGAACATTATTCCAGAAATCCTGGTCTTTGTCTACATTCACTCTGGCATACTTTAGTCTGGCCTTCATGTTTTTCTTGGACAGCAAATGCTTCCTCCTTGCACACCTCCCATGGATGTTAAATTTGTGTAGTCTCTTTCATGAACTTTCACTAACCAGTAGCAAGAGCCTGCTGTAGGTCCCGTGATGACATTTTAGGGTTTTTGGAGACTTTTTTAACTTGTTGCGGTCTGCTATCGGGGTGAACTTGCTTGGACGGCCAGGCCTGGGCATGTTGGCAGTTGTTTTGAGTTTAGTCCACTTGTAGACGATTTTCCGGACGGTGAAATGACAGATTTTATATTCTTTTGAGATCTTTTGAAATTCCTTACCAGACTCATAAGCGTCTACAAGGTTCTTTCTGAATGCCTCAGACAGCTCCTTTGATCTCACCATGCTGTTTTCTTTCACTTCAACAGTCAGTAACTGTTGAAAGTATTCTGCTTTGAGGAGTGGTGCAAACTTTCTTCAGACAGATGTCAAAGACTGGTAGATGGCTACAAAAAATGTCTCACTGAAGTTATTTAAGCCAAAGGGGGTAAAACTAGCTATTAAGTGGTAGGTGTCCTAACCTTTTCCTCAGTTAAAATATGCATTTTTGTTGATATATTTGGTTTAATGATTAAAACTGTTATTTTTTTGTTGTTTACCTGCTATTAAATAACGTTTTTTCCAGAGATGAAGGAAAACAAGATCAGACATTGATATGTGAACATTTCCAAATAAAGAACTGAATATTTAAGGGGGTGTCCTAATTTTTTCACATGACTGTTTGGGCCATTCACATGGTGATGCTGTGATACCAAGACGCAACATTTGTGTTGCTGAAGGGCCTCGCCTTTACATGGTGATGGCGAAAACATTCAAAACAGCAAATATAGCGGAACGGTGGCTTTAATTTACTGTTTTTATAATATTTTTAATTTAAATATATTTTATTTTAGTTTTTTACGTGCCTTTTGAAGCAAGAGAGAAAACGCATGGACGCCATTGTTCAAGGTTTTATTTGTATTCAATTGACGAGCAATGTTAAAAAATCACTTGAACTTATAAAGAACAGCAAACAGACAACAAATACGAGAGAAAATTTAAGTACACATAAAAATGTGATTAAAACTGAAAAATAAAACAGTGGCGGTAAAGAAATAATAAATATTTAAAAAAATTTTTTTACGTAATTACTTGGAGTGGGCGGGCATGTTGTCTCCGGGCTTAGTAGGAAATGCATCATTGGCTGTCACCTTGTAAAACTGCACTGCCCTCTAGGGCCTAACATGAATACTACATCGTTTTCACGTGGAATTGCAACATCGTTTGAATGGAGACGGAACCAAAACGGAACCATTTACAGTGGTAGCTCTACTTGCGAATCAATTGGTTCTGGAATTACTTTCTTAACTTGAATAATCTGTAAGAAGAGACATGTTTTCCCTATAAATGCCCGACTCTGTTCCAAGCCCCCAAAATTCAAACATAAATCTTTTATAATGCATATAAATACATCAAAATATGTTACGAATACATGTTACAATTAGATTATTGCAAAATAAATATAAAATTTGAGTTGTGCATCATGTAAAAAAAAACAAGAATCGAGTAAAGAATAAAAGTTAATGCACTCATGTAAAGCTGTCGGAACACGAAGGGCGAATGAAGAGAACGCTGGTATACACACATACACATACAGTAGAGGTCCATCTTAGCCAGCTGGAAGCCATGAATGCTCGGCAATAGCCGATGGCAGAGCAAATGTAAGTATGTTATGTTCTGTCACACACTCTGGGAGCTCCGAGTACCAGCCATACTGTATTTTTGCGTTTTGTATCCTGAAATTTCTTTCTTAACAAGAGGCAATATTTTCCCTGTTGTGGCGTGTCTTAACCTGAAAATTATGTATGTAGAGACGTTCTTAAATAGAGGTACCACTGTAAATGCAAACATGAACTTTGTCGTATTCTTGGAGCGTCACCATGTAAACGGCCCCTTAGTTGCCCATTCAGTTGGCTGATAACTGACATGTGAGCAGAATGGATAGTTAGCTCTGATTGTTACAAAGGACCTGTTTCGGGGGAAAAAAACAAAGAGACGTAACTAAACGTCTTCAATCATTTGAAATTGAATGCAATAAAAACAGGATAATGCAACGAAAATATTATCAGATACTTAAGCGAAAGGAGAGAGTTGAAGAGGAGGATGAAAAGGCTAACGCAAATAAAGATTATAAAACAACACCCAGGAATGATGGTGACCCAGACACACAGCAGGGGGAGGAGGAGCCAGAGACCATGCCAGAAGAAACAGCAGGACACTCCCAACAACATGCAAGTACAGATAATGCTGGTTGCCATACTAACCCTACCCATCCAGGTGGGAAAAAGAAGCATTATGAACAGCTGAGACAAAAAAAAAAAAAAAAAGAATGGCTATATGCTCAAAATGGGTATATAGGCTGCACTGTAAATGCTATCATGCAACTTAATTAAATATGATGAGTGGGCCAAACTCGTTTTTTTTTACTAACCTGTTGTGGACACTAATTTTTAATAAGTAAGCAGTCATTTTGTGCTGGAAAACATGCCTAACTTGATGTATCTCAGTTAAGTCAAATTAGAAAAAATACTTTTTGTACCCAGTGTTTTTGGGCGCTCTTTCAGACATGCGCAGAATTCCCTCCCGCTCGCATCCACGGTAAACCGCACCAACAAACAAAGCTCTCCTCAGTACCTTCACTTACTTTACTTACTTCCCATCAACTTGGTAAGCAAATATTTGCTTGCTACAAGGCAATGTGACAGGTTATAAAAGAGTAAAATATTGTAGTGTGTTATTTATCTGTTCCACCGCAATGGTTGATGGGTAGGTGTGGCATCCACAACTGAGAGTAGTGATTGCTGTTGTTATGTCATGAGTGTTCTGTTCAATAAAGTGTGTTGTCTCTTGGGATCGTGCAATGTATGGTGCACAAGAACAACAAGTGTTAAGAACAAAAGCATGTGTCTTTCTTCTCCACGTCTCTTGCCACAATGATTACTTACTATACAGTATAAGGTTATACTTTTAGGGTTCCAGATCATACCTGTCATTGTTGGTGTTTCTGGCGTTTTACATTGTTAGTTCTGGTAGGTGCTCAATACCCCAGCATTACTTGCGGCCACGGGTGTCTTTCCCTTCCTCTCATTCGCTCTCCTCTCACCCACCTCTGCAATTCGTCCAGCACACCTGACCCTCATCATCATTCCCCTACTTAAACCCTCTCTGCCTACAGATCACTGCAGGTTTGTTAGCCTTTCAGCAGCATATGAGTGTTTTTCCTGCCCTTGATTAACTGACACCCGTTTTTAACCTAGCAGATTTTACCCCAGCCTGTACTTTTCCTGTGCTTCTGCCTGTTCTCTGCGGTATTTGTGTTTTGACCCTTGGCCTACTCTGGACCTCAACCCAGCTTTTCCGTGGCTGTACCTCTGCCACTTCGGACCCCGGCTTATAACACCTGTTGTGGCTCCTTGGCAAGAATATACCGTTGCTGTTTCCTTACCAACGTCAGTGTGGATTCACACTTGACTCAAGCTGCAGTCTCGTGCCAATAAAATTGTTAACTGTGCTTCTGTCCTGGAGTCTCCATTTTTAGGTCCTTTTGTCTCCTGGTACGTGACATATAATACTGATTGTTCATTTCACACTAAGCATAAACAAAACATTCAACAGTGTGTCAAGAGTCAACATCTCTAGTGTCTTAAACAATTTTAAAATGCTCAACAATGCATTTAATTCCCCTGAGTTAATCCGTTAAGTGTTCTCTATTTATTTGGGGGGTAGGGTCTTTACTTTTGAAAATGCGTTATTAATAAAATTAGCATGTGCCTAAATAAAATTAAGCCATAGTTGTGAGGTAGAAATCCGTGACTTTTTTTACAGACACCATTTATTTCATTGTGACATAATTTGTTTTAAAGCTTAAAATATGCGAATGAATCATTTTTTGAAGTCATTTTTTTTAAAAGGAAATATTAGACATCAATGAATGATTCTAAGCTAAAAATGACATTTTGAATAAGAAATATAATTACTTACCTTCTTTTTATGGCTGGGTTGAAACAAAATGGTTGCGCGATGTCTGTAAACGGGTGTTTCCAGGGTAAAACGGACAAATTAAAAATAGTTTGGGGCTTAATGCGCCATGAATATAGACAGATTTTTCTATCAAACATTACAGTTCTTTTGGCTTAAAATACAGCAGTTTATTTTAAAGAGGGGTGCAAGAGCAGAGACTGCTTTTTCAGTCTTGTCTGTGTTTTCCGCTATATATATATATATATATATATATATATATATATATATATATATAGTATTACTGCTGTCAAACGATTAAAAAATTAATCTAGTTAATCATATGTCAACTGTGTGATTAATCATGATTAATCACATTTCCCTTGGGATGAATAAAGTTGCTCTTCAGCAAAAAAAGATACTGTACTAAAAATATTAGGAAAATACTATAATTGACTTAAAATTTGCTTTAAGATGTAATGTATGATGTGTGAATGAATTAATACGTAACCAAATAGAGTTTTAAGATTTTATTTAACAACTCAGCTCGTATAAAATAAAAAATAAAATAAATTGTCTGTATTATACAGCAAAGAATTTTAACAGATTAAAGTGCCTCAGACTAACAATGTGGCTCAAGTACCGTTTGGCATATTACCCAAAATTAACTGCATATTTAAAGAGTAGACAAGCACAATACAGTAACAATAGCTAGTGTTTCAAAAAATGTGTAAACAACTTGTCTGTTAAATTGAACATTTCACAAATAAATGCAGCATTTGCAGTTTTGCACTAAATGGCCTGAAAGCTGTGTGAGATATATATTTAAAAAATGTCAATTTTCACACACTTAACTGAAAAACATTACACTTAACTGTGTAAATATGTTTAGAAACACTGCTTAAGTTAGCCATACCATTTATTTATTTATTTATCTATTTTAACCAACTGCTCAGGCAAACTAGCTTGTTGACATTTTCAGATAACAGAGCAGACCTTTTCTTTTGAACAATGTGCCCTGTCAAAGAAAGCAGTCTCTCGCAAGGAACGGTTGTGGCAGGTGTGACCAGATACTTTTTATGCAAGGTGGGCCAGCTTACTGTGGGCACCATTGTGCACCGACCACCACGTAGTGGACTTGAGTCCATGCTGCCACTGCCTTGTACCTGTCTAGTGGTTTGTCATTAATTGTTGTTGTTGTTGTTGTTTGTTGTCATTGGATTTTCAAGGCCCTTGTCTTCGACTATGTTAATGGGTCTACACTCTACAGTCTCTGGCTACCCATGTAGCGGTAGCAGTAGTCAACCTACTTGTTGTCTTTTTGTTGGCAAGTCCGAGTCCGCACTCTGCCAGTGTAGCTTGATGACTGCGGCTTGTTCCCACAGTGTTAGCGTCATTGCTAACACTAGCGAAGATATGCTTTGCCCGAAGGTGGTTGAGCTTCGATCGAAGGACAGTTCATTACATCAGTATGTGCACACAACTTTGGTTTTATCCAGATTTCCATTAGGCAGCTTTTTAAAATGGAATTTGGTCATCATCCTTACTCATCGTGGCTGGTTGCATTTTGTCCTGCATTGCCGCGCGGAGAATGTAAACATCAGCGTGTGAGACTACGGGAGGCAGTTGTGGCCAAATTTAGTGTGAGCGGTAAATTGCGTTTTTTTTTTTGTTTTTTTTTTAATGCGTTAATATTTCCAGATTAATCATGGTCGTTAACGCGTTATTATTGACAGGCCTAATACATATATATATATATATATATATATATATATATATATATATATATATATATATATATATATATATATATATATATGTATATATTCAAAACTGAAAAAGCAGTTTCTGCTCTATATAAAAGGTTTTTTCTTTGTTTTTGAGGGTTTTTTCTTTTTAATTTGGGGACAAAAGGGAAAAACGTATTATATTATATTATATTATATTATATATTATATCTTTTCAATGAATCTGAATATATTGAAACCCCCCCCCCCGCCAAAAGCTCCGCCTCTACATCGCAGATTTTTTTGTTTCCCGGTGGGGTGCATTCAGAAGTTCATGTGTAAGTGTTATGACTGGGAGCGAATGATCGCTGCCAGCCTCTCCCTGTCAAAATAGATTGGACGTCTACTGCCGTCAATGGTTGCCAGTGAGTTCATGTTGGCTAGTGAAGTGTTTGCATGTCTGTTCGGCTGGAAGGGGACTCCTGTCTGAGGCACATGCTCCTCAGGATGGGTTACTATCACTACCAGCTTCTCCGAATTCAAGTGGGAAGAACTTCTTCATCTATTCTCATGTCTGCCTAGTCAAACAATTAACCCAAAATGAACAATATGATAAATATATCTTTCTCCATCATTCCCTCAAATCCCCTAGCTGGCACTTTGTGTGTGGGCGAAATTGTGAAAGCGTCAGCACTCCGGGGGGAGGGGGTCGAAAAGTCCCCACGCCAGCGGGTTCCAGTGTGGCTCACCCCCTCACTGCTGTGCCCGCTCCACACATTTGGACTTAGTCCCACAAAAGGGGGGATAATAGTTTAACAGTTGCCGTGATAAGAAGGGGCTAATCCACCTCATAAAAGGCCACCCCCTCAGCTCTAACCAGTTCATTCTGGACCCAGTCTACCAGATTGAGGGGCCCTGACACACCCGGAAGGTCCAAATCCAAACACCCTGTGATGTGGGGGCCCAAACAGAGGGTCCTTCACATCTTGTTATGCTATGAGATTAACTGCATTTAAGTGACGCTGAGAGGGTGCAAATGATAGAACGTGTGTTCTTTTCAACTTCAACAAAGTGTATGTTTGTTTGATATCATTGATGATGGAAAAAAGAAGCGTGTCCAGATGCAGCACCACAATAGGCGCCAAGGCAACAGGATTATGAAAGGGTTCGTCACCATGGAGATCAGAGAGATGCGACACAAGTAGGTTAATTTGTAGCAATGATAATGGATGTTCTGAACAGGCATCAAATTGTAGGTCAAAACTAGCATGCGAGGTACTTTATGCTTCCTATAACTGCTCTTAATGTGTGATTTTGTTCAATTAAGTAAAAACGTACCTAAATTATGAGAGAATTTGAGGATCATTCGAAAATATCTGCTCACAAAATGTATGGGGCATTCCAGAATTGAAGGACAATATACAGTGGGATGAAAAAGAATCTGAACATTTAGGAATTTATCACATTTCTGCATAAAATCACCATGAAATGTGATCTGATCTTTGTCAAAATAACACAGATGAAAAAAACAGTGTCTGCTTTAACTAAATCAACCCAAACATTTACAGGTTTCATATTTTAATGAGTATAGTATGCAAACAATGTCCTGGGCATCCCCCATCCTTAGACCCTTCATGGGTCACTTGGCCACTCCAGAACGTGTATTTTGTTCTTCTTAAACCATTCTGAAGTTGATTTACTTCTGTGTTTGGATCATTGCCTTGTGGCATCCATACTCTTTTTAGCTTCAACTGTCTGACAGACGGCCTCAGGTTTTCCTGCAGAACATCCTGATAAACCTTTGAATTTACTGACTGCAAGTTGTCCAGGCCCTGAGATAGCAAAACAGCTCCAAATTATGATGCTCCCTCCACCGTGCTTCACAGTGGGGATTAGGTGTTGATGTTGGTGAGCGGTTCCATTTTTCCTCCACACATGATGTTGTATGTTACTCCCAAACAATTCAATTTTGGTTTCATCAGTCCACAAAATATTTTGCAAACATTTCTGTAGAGTGTCCAACTGCCTTTTTGCAAACATTATACGAGCAACAATATTTTTTCAGACAGCAGTGGCTTCTTCCGTGGAGTCCTCCCATGAACACCATTCTTGGCCATAGTTTTACACATAGTTGATGTGTGCACAGGAGATATTGGACTCTGCAAGTGATTCTTGTAAGTCTTTAGCAGATAGTCTAGGGTTATTTTTTTACCTCTCTGAGTATTCTGCGCTGAACTCTTGGCGTCTTCTGGTGTACAGCCACTCCTGGGGAGAGAAGCAACAGTGCCAAATTCTCTCCATTTGTAGACAATTTCTCTGACTGTCGATTGATGAACACCCAGACTTTTAGAGATGGCTTTGTATCCTTTCCCAGCTTTATAAAAATCAACAAACCCTTGATCGCAGGTCTTCAGACAGCTCTTTTGACCGAGACATGACGCACATCAGACAATGCTTCTCATCAAGACAATTCTTACAAGGTGTGTTTTATAGTGGGCAGGGCAGATTTAAACCACTCATCAATGATTGGTCACACACCTGACTTAAATTGTTTGGTAAAAATCGGTTTCAATTGCTGTTTAAGTCTTAGGCAGAGGTTCACTTGCTAATTTTCCCCCCTACTGTCACTGTTTGCATGTTATCCTCATTAAAATATGAAAACCTATAAATGTTTGGGTTGTTTTAGTTAAATCCCTGTTATTACATCTGTGTGATTTTGACAAAGACCAGATCACATTTGATTGCGATTTTATGCAGAAATGTGAGAAATTCCAAAAGGTTCAGATACTTTTTCATACCATTCTATATCCCATCCTTTAAATTTTTAATAATTTCGTTTTTATTGAAGCTTTTTGTTTGTTTGTTTGTTTTTTACCTTTCCATTGCCTCAAAATACTTTTTGGCGTGTTTTCCTATGATAGCTTTTAAGCATTGTGTTTTCCTATGGTAGCTTTAAAGCAGTGTTTATCTGCTGACCGCATTAGTCACGTTGTGTATTTAGCCCACCCTTATTTGATATACAGTATTTAAGTATTTTCTTAAGGTATTTTAAGTACTGTATTGTATTTATTTATTTATTATTGAAAAAAATCTGCAATGAAGTGAGGGCGTGAAGTTTGAAGCGCAAAGTAGCAAGGGATCACTGTATGATATGATTTGCGGTACAAGGCTCACGATAACGATTATCTCACGATATGGTGATCAGAAGTGGGTAGAGTAAAATGTAAAATTTAAGTTAAACGCGTTTAACTCGTCATCCCAAAAAAATACTCATGTACAAATAAAGTATTCGGTGAAAAGAATCCTCACACTTGCAAGATCTGATTTTTTTTTTTTTTCATCTATACTTGAAACATATTACATGAACATATTAGGCCAAAAGAAATACATTGAACTTCTCACTAGAAAAACCGAGAAATGAAACATGACCTGTCCAAAGAGAATTAGTACCCTCTAGTGGAGAACGCATATTTGCTGTCATTAAATTAAAACGATCATATCTCCGCTTTTCTGTGGTCTATTGGTTCCAAATAAAAAGGGGGGAGAGATATTGAAATCAGTGCTTTTGAACAATGTTGATGGCAGCACTCTACATGAAATAGTGTACTATAGTGTACTATATTACATAATCACATTAAGCCAAAGAAAGGCAAAAAAAAAAAAAAAAAAACATAGATTTCCGACGAGAAAAAAATCTACAGAAATTAAGCATTATTCTTCCGAAGAGGATGAGCGCCCTCTAGTGGAGAAAACATATTTCCTACTATGAAACTAAAAGCATCACATCGCCGGTTTTCCGTGGTCAATTGGTGCCAAATAAAAACTGGGAGAAAGCACTTTCGAGTCATGTGGACAGCTCAGCGATCTACGTCAAATACTTAATTTTTACAGTGCTTTAAAGGCGCCACGTGATAGAACAGGCCGGCGTCATCATACAATGGCAAACTTGAGTCCGATCGATATAAAGGAGTCAGGTGATTATTGTTGCGACGTCTCATTGAACTGTAAACTGGTTGAGCCACTTTTGGAGTCTCTGCCAGAGGAAAAAAAAAAAAAGTAAAATACCGTCAAATGTCATACATATGTACTGTTATTAAAATACTGTACTAAAACCTAATAAATGACCACATTAGGCCAAAGAAATACACACCAAAAAAAAATCTAATTCCGACTAGAAAATTATACAGAAATTAAGCATCACCTGTCTAAAGTGCATGAGTGCCCTCTAGTGGACAAAACATTTTGAAGAATAAAATACAAACGATCATATTTCTGATTTTATGTGGTCTATTGATGGCAAATAAAAACTGGTAGAGGATAAAATCTCAATGTTGACTGCATTGAAATTGTTTTACGGCACTTTACAGATGCCACGATATTGCATTTGTGCGTGGTCACTGGTCATGTGACTATGTTACGTCCGATTGGTATGTGATTACTGTTACGACATCTCTTTGGTGTAACTGGTAGAACCACTGTGGGTATCTGTGGAAAAAATGAAGTTAAACCTAATTCAGTACGTAGAATAAAGAGGAAAAATGTAACGATAAGTGTAACCCAAATATAGTCACGTAAAAAGTATGGTTTACTAAAACTATTTAGAAGTACATTTTTCTCAAAAAGTTACTCAAGTAAATGTAACAGAGTAAATGTAACCTGTTACTGCCCACCTCTGGTGAAGGTAGGTTCTCAAAATAACGCTTGATGTAGTGTGGCGGTATAATAGAATACAGAAATGTTCCAACTTGTACCTCTCCAAAACCCCTCAAAAACAAAGTGACTCTACTAGATTTTTTTTTTTTAATTCAACTCACAGTACATTCTACAGATGCACACGTGTTACATCACCTTAATACAACAGTCTTAATACATCCTGTTAAAAATGAATTGGTCCTAAAAATATAAAGGAACAAAATTTCAGGTCACCAAAACTGTACATTATTAAAAAGTCACATAACACCACATTTGGTTTTCTGGTCTTTTTTTTTTTTCTCAATAGGAATAATGTATATTTTCTACGAGCTGATCTGAGGTCAGTGTAAAAAATGATTTTAAATAAAAGCTGGACTGCAGTGTGGTCCTGCCGCAGTCACATCACAAGCAGTGCCTCATCCTGCGCTGATCAACGAACAGCGCAAAAAGCGACGGAAACCAGGAATGCAACCGGGCGGGAATGTAGCCAGTGCTTGAGCTCTTCCTCAATTCTACTCTGTACAATATCAAGATGACAGACGTTGGGTGTTTGCACCTTTTCAAATACTCGTCTTTTACAACAACTATAATTTACTTACACGCAACTGGCATTTTTGTCTCATATTCGCCAGTGTTTTGGGTGGGTTGCCACTAAAACAGATCCTTTAAAGAAACCTAATAGTGCAAGTAGCAGTTATACAAACAGTGTACAGCCTGCTGCTCAACTTGACAGTGAAATCCATATCGACTTGACAGATATCAAGTTTGTGACGTGCGCGCAGCTGAGTGGAGATTACGCAAAAACTACTCAAGATTTCTAGTTTAACTGGCCTTTGTCGTTAATCGTCTAGACAAATCTATGAGTTCATCTGTACACATTCACTACAAGCTATTGCTATTAAATAATCCCAGCTATTGTCATCTTCATATATATTTATATATAGAATATATAATAAAAATATATTGAGCAAAAAAACTTCTAGGCATAAGACCCCATTACAATTCATTTGAACGTGTAAGAAATGGCCAAGCTCTTTTGCTGTGGGATACTATGCAGGTCCAGTACGAAGTCGCTCAAGTGGTAAAATGCAGTGAAAAATGGGAGAGCCAAATCGTCCGAATAGACAGTCCTTGCCCGAGAGGAGATTGATGCAAAAACTTGTGAAAGGGTGTGGAGGAGGGCACACAGCAGACTGGTGAGGACCAAAAAAACAAACAAGTTCAAGTCTGTTCAGTTGCAGGCTTATAAGACCAGCCCAGCGGGGGGAAAACAAAAGCGGGAAAAATACCCAGTTCTACACAGAGATATCTATACATGAAAAATACACATAGCTGGAGAACCCTCCTGAGTCTTATCAGTAACATCTCTCGCAGGGTTGACGAAGCACCAACAGTCAACAACGTTGCGGGCGTCTATTTCTCCTTGTTTGAATAGAACTCTGCCCATCGGCTCTCAAAGAAGCGCCTCATGGAGTGTCCTGCCATCCCCACTTCAGACGTGTCCTCGTTGAACAGCTCACAGTTGTTGAAGACCAGCTGAGCATCAGCCAAGAACTCCTCACAGCTGCAGTACCTGGGACACCGACGTGATGGGTGTTAAATTGGCATTGTAAAAAGGAGGCCAAACCATTTGCCTGCCTTAAAGGAGCAATGTGTAAAATTTGAACATCAATTACTCATTAAATGGCCCTAAAATTTCAACAGACATGTTTTTGGGAAACTCCTCTAACACTGTTCTTAATGATTAGGCCGTGCTTTTCCCATTTTAAAAGTCGATAGTGAGCCCGTAAAAGTTGCGACTGTTTTGAGTCCGTGTGTACAACTGATGTCCTGTCCTCTACCAATCAGCCAATTACAAAATGACTGCTGTGTATGTCCAGGTTGCCACAGCTCTGTAGGCTTCTTAAACTAAGGTTTTAGAAATAGGACAAGGACATGCATACTCGTCAAGTCACAAATAATATGTTCTCAGACATCTGAAAAGACGTTTATTGGATAATAAAACAAAAATAGGCCGGTGCATACATTAGGGTACCCTTGTGTTTTCATTGATTAGAAAATATTACTAATTTTTGGAACTCAACATTTGTTTGATAAGCTGAATGACCTGACCTAAATCCTACCTACAAGAATGTAAAGCCTATCATGAAAAAGGGTATATAATAGGGATTTTCTGATCGCATATTTTTACCCACCCTTTTGTTTTGAACAAGTTTTAAACATGTCACTGTCCCACCTTCATAATGTGAATTATTTTTTAAACAAGAATAACGTAGGAAAATGCCCATCTTTATTGAATGCTTCATTGAGTGAGTCCACTTAAATCCACTCACGCTTCTGAGAAAAGCCCCTTACACAGTGAGTTGCCAGAGCACACTTATGCAAGTTTAACACATTTGTGGCTTTGATTGTAGAGCTAGCAAGATCAAAAGATCAAAGCTACAAACTAGAGCCGTGCGGTATATCGAAAATTTACCGTTACAGAAATTCTTCACGATGACCGACGTAATTTTGACCGTGTCGGTAAATTTGGTAATTTAATAAAACAAGAAAATAGTCTTTTCATCCCGCTTTGACTGTGGGTTGTTCGGGTATGTTCATTCCCCTTTAAGAAAGCAGTCAGTGTGCTTACGTATGAAGTCACGTGATTATCAGGAACTCAAACAAACTGAAGCCCGGTGGGTTAATGGGCTAACACTACAAGCGAACGTGATGGAGTCGGACTTAAGGGAGCTTCGCCAAACTTTCACCCGACATTAAGTAAACTCTTGGCAGCCTCCAGACGGGCTTTCACTGGCTTTCCTCCGTGGTTCTCACGATTTCAGGAGTGTGCGCTTTCAGTGCTTTCTACTGGTAGCCAGGCCACAGGCTAATGCTAGCGGCTTACAGCGGCTACAAATACAAATGAACGTGGAGTCGGATAGCAACTCTAACCTTGTCGAAACGGCTGAACTTAATGAGTGGATTGTGCACAGACTGCATCTAGCAATTAGTATGTCGCGTTATTTTGTATCTCTGTGTGTGTGTGATTTCTTTGATATCTTTTATGATGGTAAAGCATTCAGCATAAATTATAATCCAACAGTGACTGTTTAATGGCCACAGCTATTTTTCTGTATGTGCTTGCTTTATTGTGTGTCATTACTACCATCATAAAATCTTAAATGTTTCATTGGCATAAGAGCAATATAGCTTTAATGTGTGTGTGTCTGTGTGGGGGTGCACGTATTAAAAAATGCTCTGGTAAAAAAAACCTGAAACCTTGAAGTAAACACTTGTGTTGAGTAATATGTCACAGCAGCCATTAACAATAAGTTGTTTGAAGTGTACTGTTCAAGCTGCACGTCATTTGTGTTACAATGACATGTTTGCGCAGTCGTCGTATTGATTTTTATAATGTTGTACATTGTTCAAGTCATACAAGCTGTTAAAAATGTTCATACTTTCTTATTGTTTACAAGAAATTTTTATATACTTAATGTTTAGACTGCATGTACAATTGTTAAATATGTTAAATTGAAAGCTGGTAAATAAATCAGCGAGAAACAGTTAATTTGTATTTCATGCATTTATTCAGATTTTCAAATTATATAAGTCCGCTTGGGCGAATTTATTGTCATTTATCGTTATCGAGGTAAATCTGCTCAATTTACCGTGATACGTATTTAAGGCTATACTGGACTGTCTCAGGAAATTAGAATACACAATATTCTAATTTTTTGAGACAGTCCTGTGTATATATACAGGACTGTCTCAGGAAATTAGAATACACAATATTCTAATTTCCTGACTGTCTCAGGAAATTAGAATATTGTGTATTCTAATTTCCTGAGACAGTCCTGTCTCAATATTCTAATTTCCTGACTGTCTCAGGAAATTAGAATATTGTGTATTCTAATTTCCTGAGACAGTCCTGTATATATACACAGGACTGTCTCAAAAAATTAGAATATTGTGTATTCTAATTTTCTGAGACAGTCCAGTATCTCCCAGCCCTACAACAAACACAACGTTCCAAGACGAACACTTTCTACCTACAGTAAAATTTGGTGGTAGTTCCATCATGTTACGGGTCTGTGTGTGAGGCGCAGGCACTGGCATTTTGTTACACTTGAAGATCACATGGATTCCAGTCAATACAAAGCATTCTTGCAAACTGTTCCAGAGTCAGTGACAAAGTTTCATTTGCACAGGGGCTGATACTGCTACAAATCTACTAAAGCATTCACGCAAAGGAACAAGTGCAACATTCTAGAATGGCCATCTCAGTCCCCAGAACTGAATATTATTGAAAATCTGGTCTGCCTTGAAGTAGGCTATCATTGTTCGGCAGCCATCAAACCTGACTAAGCTGGAGATGTTTTGTAAAAAATGAATAGTAAAAAAATAACTGCAACCTGAATCCAGACCCTCATTGGAAGCTATAGGAAACATTTAGTGGTTGTTCTTTGGGCAAACGGAGGTTCTACTAAATGTTGATCACGTTTTCCTATTTTTTATTTTTTAAATGATTATTACGCACTTTCTGCTTATCCTATGAACTTCATTTCACTTCTCAAATATCACAGTGTTCATCTGCTATGTGAAATATTTAACTGATTTTTTTGTTCCAATCAGTAAATTACAAAGGAAAATAAATTATTAGGGGCGCCCACACTTTTGCATACCACTGTATATTACCATTACACCACCACTTGCTGCTACTCACTTATCCACTTTATTCCTAATCTGTGTACCCTGTAACCTGCGTTTTTTTTTTTTTTTTGTATTAGCCTTCCTGTACTTTTGCTTTTATGTGGTGCATGTTACGGCAAAGCTTTAAATAAAAAATTAAAGCTTTAAAAAAAAAAAAAGTCTTCTATTTCTATAAGCAAGTACTTGTACTACAAGTACATTTTGACACTTTTAACCTTTTAACTAGAGGTGTGCAAAATTTCCGATTCTTAGATTATTCGCGATTCAGCCGTGGAAGATTCGAGAACGATTCACAAACATCCAAATTCCGATGATTGAAATATGCGAAGTAAAGCGGAAGTACACAACACTCAGCGCACCGCACGGTCTTCGGGACGGAACGGAGCGAGAGTAGCTAAACATCATGCTTCCCATTACCCGGCCCCTCGGGTAATGCCAATGCTCAACTCACGGCTCTAGCTCAACTCATGCAACGAGATAAAAAAACACAACAACATACCTGACTGCTGCCGAAAAGCTGTACATCCATATAATGTTACGGTGGATATCATTTATATAGGACTAGATGCAATATGATTTGGTAGTGTTTGCAGCACATCTACAAAAAGCTAGATGCGGACATTATAAACGGCCGCCATCTTAAAGCAGTACACTTCCCTGCAAGGCTGTTGTAGCGAACCTTCCAAGCAAACCTAATTAACTTTTTATCTAAAATACTCCTAAATCGGTAAAATATTGTCTTGAATCTATCTTTAAAATAGTTTTAAAACTTTCACATGTCGAAAGTAGACAAAAGGGAAATTATGGAATAACGGGAGCAATTTTTACAAATTTAACGGTTGATTCACAACATTAAATTAATTGAATGTAGTTTAAAGCTGCTGATACAGAATGGGGACTGGAGTTTTTTATTTAATGTTATTTTTGTATATTTGTTTACCATTTACTGCTATGTTAACTTGATACTGAAATAGTAGTGTGGTTTAGCCTGAGAGTATTTTTGAACAATTTTGGAACTAATGTACAAAACATTTTTTTTTAAAAAAAGAGAAAAAAAAAAAGGAGGGGGGTGCATCAATAATCGTTTTATAATCGAATCGGAGCCTCTGAATCGTAATCGAATTGTTAGGTGCCCAAAGATTCCCAGCTCTACTTTTAACCATTCAGTTGTATGAAAAACTCAACTTTTGACAATGGTGTATTTCTAACGCACATTGCATATGTGAGTGCTGGCAGCGACAGAGCAGTGAGGCCGAAAGCCTATAAAATATCAATACATTTTCTTAGCATTATCATTTTGCAGGCCAAGAATTTTGGCAATTCTTGTTGAAATAACTGCAAATGTTCACAAAATTTTAAAAATGATAAGATTTTTTTTTTTTAATTCAAGATGAAAAATGCAATTCAATTCCAAAGTAAGTTATTTTGTGTCTTGAAATGTATTCGAACCCAGTTACTCAAAATTGCAGTGTGGCTGCAATTCAAATTTTGGAAAAATTTCACCAAATACAGGGAAATTTTGTTTTAATACGGACGCTTCATGTTTGGCAAGAACCTGACTGTCAAGAGGATTTACAAACCTTTGAATTTTTCTTTCAAATTTGAATGAATAAAAAACCTAAACTGTTCAATTTCATTGAGCTTTCTTTGGTGGTTTCTGAAATAATTGCTTTTAAAATGTCAATTTTTGGTAGACTTATCCACTGTGTCCAGTTCAGTTGCGCTCCTTCGAGTCGCTCAGGATGCTGTGAAAAACTTACCCTCCTTGCAGCAGTCTCTCTCTCATTGTAAGGAAGTCCATGGGGTTTTTGACGATGCGGCGGTAACCCGGCACCAGTCGGGGGTTAACCGGCTCAAGGAACGGCCAGGCATCTGCGTGAGCCTCCATCTCCATTAGGATGATCCTACCAGGTAAATTCAAACAGTTAACATCCATTCACTGAGGAGAACTGTATAAGAACAAAGCCAAAACGCACTCGCAGAAGGTGAGGTCCGGCTGGTTACGTGTTGTCATGCGACGCCGTTTGGCAGCCCCTCCGTCTACCGAGTGACGCGAAGATGAAGATGAGGAGGCGCCCGCCGCTGTGGCGGTCGCCGTGTCCTTGTGCCGCGTTGACATGCCCGAGCTCCTTCGTGTTGTTGTATCGTCATCAGAGCTGTTTTCTTCGTATCGCTTCTTTTTCACCCGGGTCCGCTTTTTGGACTGCGGTGATTCACTTTCCTCCTGAGAGAAAGGGTCAAGCAACTTCAGGCATTGAGGCACTGCTACGAAATAACACGTTATGGTTCTCACCTTGGCAACACAAGTTGGACAAAACCAGTCGCCCTCGGGCACCTGCGTGATCTTGGGCTTCAGGCAGTACATGTGACAACCCCGATCGCAGCCGTCACACAGAAGTAGGCAATCATCATTGTCACCTTTTCTGCAGATCTGGCACGTCTGTGGTCAAATTGGAAAGTTAGAAAAGCATTTAGAGCCAAGTCCAACTCAGAAATATGGCTTTAAAAGAGCTATTTTTCAATTAAATGTTTAACCACTTCGCTAATTTTGTTTTGTTCCCCTTTGATTGAAATTTAGTTTTATTTCTGACACATAATAGTAATAAAAGTGGACATTCCCTGATGCATTCTTTGGGTGGAATTACTAAGAAAATGGTACAAACACAGCCAGATTTGAGTGCCAAATTAGTCTTCTACTTGTAAAATGACAGAAGTGCAGTCATTTTCATTTTCTGAAATGCTCACCATTTCATAGCACCTTTAACATTATCATTAATACAGCTGAAAACACATGTACATCTACTGTATATAAAGTTTGCCATGCGTGAACATAATACATTATTTCCCAATTACCTATTTAAACAATGTTATATAATTTCAGTCTTTATACCATTGTAATGAATGCTCACCCATTGTGGTCACTCAGGCAAATTCACGTTTTTAACATTTGACCATTAAACCATGAAATTGTATGCACCCACTAGTTTTAAAAAAGCTGCCAAAACATCTGAATTCCCCACCACCACATTAACTATTGGCAGAGCAAACTTTTTGTGGCAACATCTGGCTGGTCCCATCGCGGGTTGGCGCTTTGAATCATTCAAGCCATTCTACAAGGAAATTATCCTGCCAAATTAGGTAAGAGTAAAGTCTGAACTTTCTTACCACTTTAGTAACGGACCTCTCCCAGGCAATAGCTTTCTCGAGCTGCAACAAACACAGACATAACTGGGGGGCGCTGCGGCAGCGATCTAGAGCTTGCCGCCAAGTTCTTAGCCTGGACGTGATCTCGCTTTCAAGACTGGAACCGAAGAAATACAAAAATATTATTACCTATTACACACATACAAAAAAAGCCGCCAATCTCTCCTTCCTACCTGATGACATCCATAGGTTGCTCTTCTCCTGGTGTCGGCGTAAGAGGAGCGAGGCGCATCACATCAGCCAGGTTCCAGAGCGGCTCCTTCAGGTAGCGCCTCTCGATGTTCCGCTCAAGATTGGCGAGACGCAGCACGGCTAAGTCCAGCGGGTGAGTGGCGATGCGAGGTAAGCCGGACCACTCCTTCTTGGTTCGGACGATCCAGTCGTCACGTGGATCAGTGTCGTGTTCGTAATACTGGAGGTCAGCCCGGGTGGAGTCCCGCTCTGGGACTGCATAGGCCTTAAATGTAAAACCGCATCGGCGTTAAGGAAAAAATTGTCTTGTTGTACAAGTAAGGATATTGGGGAAGCTATTGAAAAGACATTTTGTCAATGGCAGCGAATGAGTTAACCTTCTCTCCGAACTTCACAAAGAAACCTTACACATTTTACATTCTAATAAGATTTTTTTTTAAAAAACAAAAAAAACCTTGGCACCAGTGAGTTTACCGTTTCCATTAGGAAGATTTTTTTTTTTTTTTTAAACTCCATGATGGAAAGAGTTAAAAACAAAGCTCATGAAACAGCATCATTCAGACACCTTAATGTGACAGACAACACCTTTTTCATGACACAAAAAATTGAATTTCATTTGCCAGAGGTGTAATAGTGGAGAAAAGCGTAATCAAAAGCCAGTATTGCCAAATTTTATCAATGCCTGTTTTGACCAATCAAATACGAGATATCAGATTACCTGACCTTCATCATGATGATTTCCCTCATTAGCAGAGGTCAAGCAAGTCTTTCTTCACATGGAAGTCATTTGTACTAAATGCCGTTTTTTTCCCCTTTAAATGTCCTTCACTTTGGTGTGGACTGACTATCACTTGCGTGATATATAAGATCTACATTAAGCCAGTTTTTAAATTCCCATTGAATCCTGACATTGGCTATATAACTCCAAGGCAGTTTTTTTTTTTTTTTACTAGGGGAAATGGGCATTGGATATGCTAGTTTTCTGACTACCTGAAATTCTACAGCTGGTGCGTCTGTCTTAGATTCAGCATCATTGAGGCTCTGAGGAGCCGCCTTAAGGAGACACAAAAGGACAAGAATTGTTTCTTTTGTGTTGCTGGAAAGTCTGTTACATCGCTGTGATTTCTCACCTTAAGATGGAGGTCTGCAGCAAACACTCGCTGCTCTAGGTCCTCCACCCACCGGAGGACGCTATTGTCCGTCTCCATTGCTTTATCCTGTACTTGCCAAGGCTGCTGCAGGGCTTCAAGCAGCCGCTCCTTCTTCTCTTCTTTCAACTCAAAAATAGGATCTTGTAGAAGAGAATATTTCAACTATGTTAAATCTACAAAAGACTTTTAAGTGTCTTTATTCATAATCACCATTGATGGATTTGGAGCACATCTCCGTTAAACTCTCCATGTGTTTGGCCAGATGTTTATGGAGAACCTTTTCTCGAACGCCTCGTGGATGTAGAGCCTGCAGTGTGCTAAAAAGTTCTTCTGGATCCTTGATCCACCACCAGCCACGCACCATTGCTGCAAGAATATTACACAGCGTACATATTAACTGCATTCACAGTTACATGAAGTACACTGGGCAGCAATAAAAAAAATAGTATTGTCTGACAGATGTTTTTAATTTTTGGGGTCCAGTATTCAAAACTGGTGTCAAAAGTGTTTTTTTTTTTCTCCAGTTTGCTTATTTATCATGTTGTAACTACATATGTTCACTGAACTAGCCAGATCATTTGGTAAAAACAAGTGTTAAAATTTGCTGTCACGCCCGTTTTTTTTGTTTTTAAAACAAAAGTTATGAATGTAACTACGCATTTATGAAGCCCATATGACTGCTAGGAAGATTCACTCATAATCATCTTGCTCATGCGGGAGGTTCTGTAGGACTGGACATGTTATGACACCAGAACTTATACCGGTCAACCAGGGTTTACGGGTAACTTTTCTTCAGTCAGCCCTCTGGCGGTTAGCAGGGATGAAATAGAACAGGGAGAAATGTTAAAGCTAGTGGTTTTTATTTTTATTAAGAAAACCAGGATTACCATGACCACATGGCCAAGATTATTTTTCCACAATTATTCTCTTAAAATATTTGCCTAAGTCTTTTAACTTAGATTTTCTACAATGGCGTTGAACCATTGTACATTTGGATTAAAAGAGAAATATGTAATATTTGCACTTTAATTATACATTAGATGACCCTTATATTTTGATATTAAAGCAAAGTTTTTTTAAATTGATTGGAACACAATTGTCATTGGTTGAACTGATATTTTCCCCGTTTTAAAAGTTGATTGTCAGCCCGTTTAGTTATTGTTGTGATTCCGTTTATACAACGTTGGAACCGCCCTCCACCAATCAGCCAATTACAGGATAAGTTCTTTCTCTTCGTCCAGGTTGCCAGAGCTCTAGAGACTTCATAAAATTAGATTGTCGAAATAAGAACAGGATATGCATATACGCTGTGCACTTACATAAACTACAAGAACATGCACTTAATTGTACTCAACTATGGGTACTTGGTGAGTATGTGCTTTTACGCGTACCTGTACCACAAGTAGGTGTATGCTAAGTATGCTAAGGCTGCAAACAACTAATTCATTAGCTTGATTATTGTTAACGAAATTGAAAACCTTTTTGCCGGTAGCTATTATGCGGCAGTCCCGTTTTGGTCCTTGTTTGTGTGTATCGTGAGGCTGCGTGCGCAAGTTATTAGAGCAAGAGATCGAGAGTTCACTGCTACACTCAGGCCAGGTTGCTGAATCAATAATATTACAAAGTGTCAAGAGTTAGAATGTCTTTTATGTTGTTAGATCCAATGTACTTCCGTCAGAGGTGAGTAAATGAAGCCATTTGTATTGTTTGTATTCTCTGTTGATGACACGTTACTACTTTGCACGGAGCTCTAAGCTAGTTAGCGTTATGCTAATCAGTGTCTTAAGTGTCTGTGTTGTTTTGAGAAGCATAGTATTAGCACTTGAGTTATTGATAGTTAAGTTCTCTCATTTCTTTTTATAAAGAAACCACACATATAAACCCATTCATATAACAGCTCAGTCTTTCAACACAAACTCCCATTCAAACTGTAAATTGTCATACAAGAGTGTGCTTTTGAAATTGGATTTGGACTGTATTTATGAACAACTGTTAAAAAAAAAAAAAAAAAAAGATGATTAATTCCTACTGCCTCCTCATTTGATTTGTTTAGTTTGTTTGAAAATAAATGAGTTGTTGACAAAATGTATATAAGCGCTTCGCCCGAAAGAAAAAAAACATTTGAACAGAACTTTTGTCTGATTTATGTACTGAGAAATTATGTTTATGTTTTATACCCAGAACCTTTATTAAAAACTATTTTGTGTTTAAAACGGTAAAGTTGTAGACGACAGTTTAGTCAGGAAGCTGTAATAATATTTTTGAAGAAAATAGTCATCATTTTGTCTTCATTGTTACTAAATGCCTAAAACAACTTCAAGTTAAATTGGGAAGGTAATTGGAAAAAAATGACATTATCTGATTAATCGTTTAAATAATCGTCTGGTTAATCGATTATAAAAATTTTCGTTAGTTGCAGCCCTAGTATATGCATACTACACGTACATGTACAGACGCTCGCAAAATGCTATGTATTTTAGTAAACAATATGTGGGATTTTCTTTGTTGTGTGTTCAGCTTTCCAGTTGACCTCATCTGGTGTGTCATAAAACTGCTTGAATACCTTCAACATTGGACTTTCTGTGGGACAGTTGAAAATCTGCCAAATTAGTCTTGAGCACATGCATATCGTTGATTGAATACGACAAAGCTGATCGAGGTTGATCTAAAACTTTTTTGACCTTCATCTTAAAATCGCTCTGACCTCCTAACAGGGAACCTATAGCTGAAATGCGAAGAGAAAAGCTAATATCAGTTTGCATTCCGTACCCAAAAGTGTTTAAAAAAACAGCTGTCAGGCCCCCCAAAAATATTGTGTTGCCTAGAGTTATCTTTAACTTATTGACATCAAGAGACGAGAAACCAATTCGAAATGTGATGGCTGGCATTGAATGATCACGTTAAGTGCCATTAGACCTCTATCACCGTCAATGCGAGCCGCTAAGTAAGGTTTGTTTTACCGTATTAACTTTAAGCAGTTACAACAGCAGGAAGGTAGTTGATTAGTTTCCTTAGTTTCAGTATTGTTTAAGTTCTTATATGCCAATGTTTCTGAGTGGTCAATGCAAGAACAGTTCATTTTTAGAGATCTGGTTCGTCTGTTACTGCCAATAATGTTAAGACATTGCAGTGTCAGCAGTGGTACCAAGTGTGTTCTACTTACATGCAGGTATGGGTTTAACTACCAACTGTATAAAGTACTGCTGCTCAAGTTCTTGGAAAACAGAAGTGGGAGGGCGACCTCTGCGTTTAGCTGCGCCACCACGCGGCCCCCTGCGGGCTGGGCTACTGCCTCTACTGCCCCTTCTCCGTCTCCGGCCTGGCCTGGCGCGGGTGGTCGGAGTCCGTGCTGCAGGGGTGGTTTGAGCGGATGGAAGGGTAGTAGGCAGCGGAGGCGTACAATCTGGAAAGGTTTGTGGTGCAGAGGGAACTTCCTCTGGTGGCACCGGTGTATCTGGGGCAGTAGGAGCTTCACCTCCAGATGCCATGAGCATGTCCGACTAAGTGATTGAGACAAATTGCAAATACAAAATCATTGTTACCCTAAAGTGAGGAACTCTAAGATGTTAAAGGAACAAACAGGGCTTCCCATTTTGGTAAATAGCCTGGCGAGCATTTTTAGAAGTCCGGTGATACCATATCTGATGGAGCAAGAAGAGATTTATCTGCTAAATAAAATCCAGGTGATTTTTTTTGTTCACTTTTGTGTTAGCAGTTTAAGTAGGTTCACATTTTTTTTGTATCAACCACTGTGATTTTCTGACTATAAGCCGCTACCATTTTCCTTCATTTTGAATCCTGCGGCTTATATTCCAGTGTGGCTTGGTAACACTATTTGACAATGGTGTCATAAGACTGTCATAATTATGACATGACACTATCATAGGCATTACTGAATGTTTATGACAGATGTCATCTGGCAAATTATGTCACTAACTACATTTATGTCCAGCTCTAATCTTTTATATCCATTAGAAAGTGAGATAATTTGTCGGATAACACTAAATGACATCTGTTGTAACCATTGATTAATGCTCATGACAGTGTCATGTCATAATTAAGATTGTCTAATGACAGTCGTATGGCGCCACTGTCAAATAAAGTGTTACCAAACACCATAACTACCAATTAATTAAACAACTGGAACAGTGACTGAATAAATCATTAGCACAGAACGCGAATTTATCGATATTTATGTCTGTAGCACTGCAATGCATGCTAGGAGGCATGTTGGACAACAACAGTGTTGACAGAGGTTGACTGTCTCCCCCAAAGGACCAATGATGGCCAAATGAAGCTTCTTGAAGCAATTAAGCTTGGCAGTCAATTGGTTTAAAGCTTCATGGTGGTTCATTTAGTCTTATGACAGTCATATGTTGCCGCTGTCAAATAAATTGTTACAGGTTAATATCTTTTGGTTTAAATATCCCATAATACAGTGAGGACAGCTGCGGCTTATAGTCCAGTGCGCTTATCTATGAACAAATGCGTTTTTCGTGCCAAATTTGGTGGGTGGCAGCTTATAGTCAGGTGTGTCTTATAGTGCAAAAATAACGAAAATGATTAGATTGCTTGCACTGATCTAATCTGCAGTATGTGCTGAAAAATGTTAAAAAGTGTGTATACCCGTGTATACTCCTTGGCCATGTTTGCATTTTAAGTCAATTTATTCTCCTTTTAAAAGTGACCAGCAAACGATTGTGTTGAGATTTGACAAGGCTTTCAGTGAAAACAATTTTTAGTTGTATTTTTTTTTTGTTTTGTTAAAATTGTATTTACATTTCTATTTACTTTCAAAAATATGGTGGGGCTATGACAAGTAGGTTTCTTTACGTTTTGCAAAACCCTGAAACAACACCTGTATCGTGTGCCACCCAGCGCAAAGAATCATGTTAAATTTAAGAGCCCAAACTTCAATTTTTCTGATGTGTAATAGTGGAAAAAAAATCTAAATGAAAGCCAGTATTCCAGGAAGCTGCCATCTGGGGCAGAGGTTTTAGCCAATCAAATGCATCCAAGATTGAATGCCCTTCTTCGGGACATAAGTTATACTCATTATCACATAGACCTCTGCTTGAGTCTATCAGTCAGTATGTGAGTGGACATAACTGGCATCAGAAAATAGCTGTGCTCGTAAGCAGTTTAAAGTGTTGTTTCCACATACTTTCCATTATCATAGGTCTAAGAAATTTGCGATTTGCATACTTAAATACTTTGAAAACTTTTGCACTGTCTTTCATAAAAACTAGTCATTTATTGTAGAGCTTACAGTTTGTCCCTTTAACTATAGTCAAAACGGGATCAAACCTCTCTGAGTGGAGCATCATCTGTGGGAATTGTACTTTGCATCTGAGGGGTGTCAATTGTGCTGTTATCACTTTCTTGTTTGAAGCACTGGTCCTCTCGATTTTCCGCCTCATCCTTCACATTCTCCATTGGTTGGCTGCCCTCTAGAGGTTCTGTGGTGTCAGTTTCATCAGGTACTGCATGCCTCGATTGGCTCAGCCAATTTAGGAACGCAGACTGCGAGAGATCTTGAGTACATGTAGTGACTGTGGAGACTGGAGACCCTGGCACATCTTCTCCGCCCATTGACCTGACACTACTTCGTCGCTGGCGCCGTATTTTTGCTGTGCGGAGGTGGAGCTCCACTTCGGGTTTGATTTTTCGAGGACGACCTCGTCCTTTTGGTGTGCTCATAAGTGATGCGGTGCCAGGGAGGGCGTCTTCATCTGGGGACAATATCTGGGTTTGAGGGGTAGGTGAGGAAGGTGTACTATGAGGTGGAGTAGTAATCACAGGAACCTCCTCTTTTTTGGGCTCCTTTTGGAGGAACGTGACTGGCACCTCTGCTATAACAACATCACCTGAAGCTATGACACAGAAAATAAAGCAAGTTAGTGATTTGTTTAAAATAAATTTTCTTTTTCCTGTAGTCACCCAGACTCACTCAGAAGCTCTTCAGGACCCTCAACCAAAACTCCTCCAAGATGAGGTAGCGCCAAGTACCTCCGCCTGTAACGATCTTGGCCCAAGATTACTGCCCGCATGGAATGAGATGTCTGAAGCAGCTTTTTACGGAAGAAAGCTTGGCGCTGTGGATCACCCATAAATCGTGCATTATTTCAGACGTCACAGACCAAATGTTTCGTTAATGTTTCCTTGCAGAGTTTATCGTTAAACAATTTTCCTTACCTTGTTGAGTTTATCTATCTGCCTTTCTAGCTCATGTACGCTGGCATTGTTAGGGCTTTCACTCTGTTATGGAAAGACACTTCAAAGTTTAAAAATGTTCATTTGTACGGTAACATTTTTAATTTCAGCACATACATCACTTGTTTTAGGTTCCTCTTTGCGACCACGGCGGTTGCTTCTCTCCAGAATACTCTCCTCCAGACCAAGGTTGGCTTCTTCAGCCACTCGGGCACTACGTCGTCTTTCTTCTAAACACAGTTCTTCTTCGGAGCGGCCGGTGCGACGGGCGAGTGCCGCCTTGAGCCTGCATGACAGCACATATATGAGCTTTTACTGTATGTACATCTACAGTAAAAGATTTTCTTCATCTTGGTTGTGTGGTGTGTGGCTTACTTGCGAAGTTTCCCCTCAATTATCCACTTATTCTTCCTGTAAGTCGACATGTTCTCCAGTGTATTGTCAATGTCACTATGTGGACATGAGAATCTTGGTTAAATATAACTTGTTGAATTGTAAATCGTAAAGAGTGCTTCAAACCTTGTCACTATGTTGCTACCGTTGAGCTCCTCTACCACAAAACCCAGCACGGCTGCCTTGGTTTCTGGAGGCAAGGTGTGGAAAGACTTGGTCCTCAATGTGTTGCACACTTCTGTCTCATAGCCATGAGATTCCAGAAAGATGCGCAGCACCTCTGAAACCGTGCTGCGAGTCAGTTGGAGATCAACCAGCTTTTCCCCAAGGATCTTTACTGACTAATAAGGAAGGGGGAAAAAGCAAGCTTTAATCAAACAAACCAGATGTGCTTTAAAAATGAACCGTTTTTAAAATGACCACATGGTAACTTTGGCATATTACCATTACAACATCAAAACAATGGAAACAGATCAACAACCTTCCAACTGTCTATACTGCTTTAAAGGGAAAGGTAACACCTAGTAGACATGACCTTCATATTAAGCGGCAGTTGTGCAAAATATATTATGTATGCGCATTTATTTTAAGACCTCGATAATGGAGAAAGTAATGGCACCACTTACGAGCGTGGCAATTGTGTTGCTTTCAGCTATACAGACACGCGGACACCACAAACATTGATAAAGTTGACACAGGTGTAAACAACATTTAAAAAAGAAAAAAAACTAGTTACTGTTCCTGTTCTCACTATCTCTTCAGGTTTTGAACTTGGTTGTTTCTTTTTTAAATGTTTTTCTATTTTTTTTTTATTTTTTTTTAAGTTTTAAGATTTTATACAGTGGCATATACCATTGTCTACAAGCATTAAGCTATGCTCTTAAGGTGAAATGTATTTTGTACCAAGTATTTTAGTGCACAATATACGTACAGTGGGGAGAACAAGTATTTGATACACTGCCAATGGGTTTTCCCATTGGCAGTGTATCAAATACTTGTTCTCCCCACTGTACTTTTCTTTAAAGCTGTAACAAACAGTTTCAAACGACCAAAATTGGGACTCTTAAACCTGCGAAACTAGTGAGTTCAAGTCAATTTACGGGGGGGAAAAAATTGCCCCCCCCCCAATGGCTTTAATTTACATTTTTCGACACATTGTTTTTTTTCCATTTAAAAAAAATAAATAAAAATTTAAAGATTTTTTCCCACCGGGGTGCACATTATAAATGTGTTGTTTTTCCCCTTGCATGTTCTTTAATTAATTAACTTATTGGCTGCCACAGACGGGGATAGACGAATCAATTTGAATAGAATCCATTTGAATGGGGGAGGATTGATTATATCTCTATTGCCGTCAAAGGCACTGAAACATCTTTCGATGCCAGATAACCCAGTTCAAATGGATTTGACGTGTATCACTGCTGATGGCAGCCAATGAGTTAATAGAATTGGAAAATGGACAGTTAAGTGTAAAAGGGGGGGAGAGAAAAATGCTCAGGCAAAGTTGAACTATTACACACTTGATAATATGATGGCAGGCCAGGATCACGGAGTGCCGCTTCCATTAGTTTTATGAGCAAATCTTGGACCTCCCCCTGGCTTTCACCCACGTCAAGTAGACCCTCTTGTAAGGTTGCAAGGCTGGGGATGTCTTTTGGTACATTGAGGCCAATCAGCTTTCCATAAGCATGAAGGAACTCTACCACAGCCAGGCAGTGGGCAAAAGCAGTGCCAGAAAGAATCACACCTGGGACACGGGAAAGCTCTGGCAGGGGCTGCAAGAGAAGATAGAGGCCATTATAACCTTGATATCTGCAATCGCAGACAATGTGGAAAAACTCACTTTGTGATCAGTGAGACACATATCTTCAGTGGGTTTCCTCAGCTCTTCGATAATTAGCTGTTGCCTTCGACGTTCCTCCAGACGTCTTTGTGTCTGCACTCTCCTTTCTGCGTTTTTCTTCGCTGCCAGGGCAGCCCGAGCTGCTGCTTCTGCCTCTGCTTGAACTTTGGCCAGAGCCTTGGCTTTACCACGAGCACTCAGCACCCTCTTGCCCTGAGCTATTCTCTCTTCATCAGTCTGCTGAACAGGAGGAGGAGTCTCAACCTTGACAGATCTTCGGCGACCGGGCTTCCTGGGCTCATCAACTGGCTGTGATGAAAGCTCATTTGTCTGTGGGCTTCCAGAATCTTGGGGTTCAGCCTGCATTTCCAAAATCTGTAGTAGAAACCCAGGTCAGAACATACATGTAGTGGTGATGAGCAAACAGTGGTGGCCGTATGAGTGATAAATATTTGAGGGGAAAATACCTTGGCTTTCTTTTTGTCCTCTCTGATTTTCTTCATTTTCGCATCCTCTCTTCTCCTGATTCTGGCCTATGTGGTTCATACAAAATGAGAATTGGGCATGAAAGTCACATCGCGATCACATTGCAAAACGGGGATCTCAAACTTGTGGCGTGGGGCCAACTGTGGCCAGTGGGACAGTATTTTGCGGGCCCTTACTTGATATATTAACGTCCATGTATATTTATATGGCCCTGTTTTGTTTGTTAATCAATTACAGAACAACCTAGCATAGCTCAGGCTAATGTCTGTTTTCAGAGATGTTATTCAAGCTGTTAGCAAAACAGTCACTAGAATGAATCGTTATTCATAATCAGAGGTTGGTAGAGTAAGTAAAGATTTTAACCAAGTAAGAATAGCGTTTCTTCAAATTAATATTACTCAAGTAGTCATTCAAAAAAATGTGCAAGTACAACTACAAGTATTTGTTGAAAAGAATACTCAATAAGTAACATTGTGAGAAACTGCTTACGATGTTTGATTTTTTTTTTTTTTTTTTAAACAATAGTATTTTTTTCTAAGCACAAAGTTATCGATATGAACTGTTATTATACTGTATTATAACCTATTACATAAAAACATTAACCCAAAGGAACACAAAAAAATATTGAAGTCAGACGAGAGAAAACAAATTACATAAATGAAGCATCATTCATCCAAAGAGCATGAGTGCCCTCTAGTTAAGAAAGATGAGAACATTTCCTATTATGAAATAAAAGGATTATATTTCTGGTTTTCCGTGGTCAATTGGAATTGGTGCCAAATATATATCTTCTATCTATCTTCTTCTTCTATAATAGATATAATATAGATATAATATATATAATAATATCTATTATATTATATATAATAATTAGGACTGTCAAACGATTAAAATTTTTAATCGAGTTAATTACAGCTTAAAAATTAATTAATCGCAATTCAAACCATCTATAAAATATGCCATATTTTTCTGTGAATTATATATATATTCTGTAAAATAAATTGTTGGAATGGAAAGATAAGACACAAGATGGATATATACATTCAACATACGGTACATAAGGACTGTAGTGGGCATTTCACTCTACTGTCATTTAAATCTGTCTATGCTGTCCTCACTCCGAAGCGTCTACTTTTTCCAAAGCTAGACAGCTATTGAACGACGCCTTAATAATCAGACTTTTTCCTTTTTCATCTGATTTATTAATAAAATGGCCTCAAACCATTGTCCTCTTTAGACCGTTTACGTAAAACTACAAAAAAAAAAGTAAACAAGCATTGCATTAGCAACGTTAGCTTAGCACGCTATACAGGTTGACTAAACATAAACAAAAAGCGCCTCATACAAAAAATATAACATTTCGCTTATTAATATAATATGTACATTCTTTACAACAACCATACTTACGGACAAATCTTTTCCAAGGATCATATAAGCACAACAGAGACGTCGTGCAGCCCATATTGAACTGGCATGAAAAAAATAAACCATGTCGCAAAGCGACCACAAGAGTTCGCTGTTAGACAGCACAAAACGCCTTGCTGTAAAACTTACCAAAAGGCAGAATACTGTCTGAGAGGGACATGTGCGTTAATTGTGTCAAATATTTTAACGTAATTAATTTTAAAAATTAATTACCGCGCGTTAACGCGTTAATTTTGACAGCCCTAATAATAATATATATTATGTATAATATTTTATTAAAATTCGGGCTTTGAGTCATGTTGACGGCAGCGCTCTACGTCAAATACTTTATTTTTTTACAGAGCTTTAAAGACGACACAACCCAACGTGATCATAGACCTGCAAGCTTGAGTCCGATTGGTGTAATGGAGTCATGCGGTACAAACCTTTCTCTTCATTTTCTTCTTGATTTTTGCCATTTTCTCCTTTTCTTCCTCTGTGAGTGACTCTGTAATTGCAGATTTTTGGTATTAGTCCAAACAAATAAATATTTGTTACCTGGACCAAGCTTACTACTACTAATACTACAACAAGCCCTATCCAACACAATTGTTCGAATTTATCATCATGGTTACTCACCCTTATCCTCCAGTCTCTGCAAAAGCTTGGCATCAACTTTACTAAGGAAGTCAATCATCTTGGGTTTGGGTGGTCTACCTGGGCGGCGGGCCTGCCCTGTTTTCGGCCCACCAAGCCTGTTCAGTTTCTCTTTTTCAGGGTTCGGCGGTCGACCTCGCCTGCCAGTAATGGCCATGATCATAGAGGGAATCTCCTCATTAGCCAAAAGAAACCACTTCGCACCCTGCCACACATCATAAAGAAGATAAAGTGTCATTGTTTGATGTACTTCAGAAACTTGCAGTGATCAGAACTATAATCACAAATGCTGGAATTTCAATAACCTCAGGACTTTCCCTTTCTTCATAAAAGTCTCCGACAGGCATCCTCGGACTAAAGCTAAAGTGTTCCCTGGTGACGATACCACCCTGGTGTTTCTTCAAGTACTGAGGGACATCATTTGAAAGAAATGTTCAATAATGTGTACCTTTTATAACAACATATTTTTTTGATCTTTTTAAAATGCAAATAAAAATTACCTTGATAACCTCTGGGAACTGCTTCATTCTTCTTCCGCAAGGTGTGTAATACCAGGTTTCCCCCCTCATGCGATCATTCAACTTCCTCACACGGATCTCTCTTTTCCATCTATCAAGAGAGACATTAAGTCATTGTTAAAGGGTATCACTGACTCATAACTGACAAATGTATTCAAATTATTATTCAAATAATTTTTCGGTCGGCTCTCAGTTTCTTGTAAACTCATACAAGGAGAGCAAAATGACTGCGAGGTAGCCAGCCCTATGTTTACTTGAAATTCAGTCGTTTCTCTCTTTAGTGCTCCAAGCGGTGTGTTGGTATTCTTTGAGTGAACGAATGTACTGTGTTGCACAAGGACGTAGTAATGATATGTTTGATGGTGTTTGTTGGGGTATTTTTTTACAGACCAAATGATGAAAATGTTGCGAGCAACTGGACGCAATTACGCTGTCCTAGCAGCTCTGCGAGCAGCGACTCTTCAGGCTAAATCAAATCGATGTACAGTTTAAAAACCTAAGACATTCAGAGTTACAGTTAGAGATATCCATCATCACATTTTTTTGCACCCAATCCACTACGCTGGAATTACTGTACACTAAATAATATCTGTAATCCTCAATTGGACACATACACAAATGAACTGGGGACCTTCCAGGGCAATCATCAGCAAGAAATAGAACTGTCTTAAGAATAAACTTGGGCACTGTGATCGCTGTCCATATCCTGTTACATTGAGTGCGGCCTTTTGTATGAGCTGCATTTCTGCAGCGACAGAGTAAGAAGGTACTCTATGATTCTGCATACTTAAACAAGTAAAATGCTAAGGATACCCTTTAAACAAATTCAATCAACTCTGAATCTGGTCATTCTCATCTATTCCCTTGAAAAAAGTGATAGGTATGTTACCCATGCAGCAGAGGGAACTGGACCTGCTGTTCTGTTGCAACCCTCCTCTTGACAGATGTACCTATTAAAAAAACAAAGTGAGTCAACACAGGACTATCACCTGTTTGATCAAAACAAAAGTTTTCTCACCTCTGCCTGACGTGGACGTTTCATCTACGTTGTCCTCTGCATCACTGGCAGCTTCTCCAGTATCATCATTTTGTGTGCTATCATCCTTTCCATCTTGCTCATGTTTCTTCGCTCTTTTAATCTTCTTGGATTTCTCAAAGGGTAAAGTGATAGCTGATGTGTTGGCAAGAACTGCTTCAATTGTGGCTGTGATTGAATCAATCTCCTCAGATGGAGGCTGAATCTGGTCGCATTTGTTCGATGTTTCTGTGACCTGCTCTGGTCTGAGCGACACCTTTCTCTTCCTTCCCTTGGCTCCCTCCTCTTTGTTTTCCCCATCTGCAGAATCGATCTTGTCCACCCTAGGTGTTCGACCACGAGGTCTTCTCTTTGCCTCCTTGGGAGCTTTAAAAGTAGAATAGAAATGCATATTATGAAATGAACTCTGACCGCTGCAGACCTTATAGTCAATAAGAATATTAAAAACCTGATTTTCTAATCCATAATGCCTTTGGCGACTGAGGTTTGCAAGGTTTTACTGGGCTTTTCAGAGAGCCTCCAGTGGCTGAAAAAACCTGATCTGCAACTGGCTGCAGTGAGTGCTCAGCAGGTCTGTGTGCTGGTGTACTGAAGGCGATAAAATTCTCATCCCTCGTCTTGCAACTTGGAGTGGAAATGAACTCGATTGCAGTGGCATTAGGGTCTGGTGCATGAAGACCAACAGGAATCCAGTCCGGTCCGGTCTCTAAACAAAAACATTATATTATGTTTATTGGTTTCTGAAGCTAGAGTTCAGTTTAGCCTTATGATGAAACAAAGTTACCTTGGTGATGTCGTTGAGAGGGTCCAAATGAAGCATTGTTGAGTGAAGACTCCAGCATGGACTCTCCTGTCTCAGACCTTTCACGCTCCTGGGTGGAGTTCAGGCTTGAATAGTCCATAGATGAGCTACCATCTCCAGTTGTCTCATAAAGAGAAGATCGTTGTTCTTCTGTATGGCAAATGCTGGCAAACTGAGAACTGGCATTTCCAGAATGAAAGCCGTTGCCAAAGCTTCTGGAGTCACGTATATTTGGGGTGCTGTTAGCAAAGGACTTATCCAAGAAGGAACTGATATGAATTCTTGCTGGCGTGCCTGAACTTTCCCCATATTGGGAAGAGAGCGAAGAGTGGTCAAAACTGGTTTCAACAATCAGTGAGGAGTGTTTGTTACTGGGCTCATGCTCACTCGGCAAATGTTGCCCTGGAAGATCAGATGATTTCTGAGGATCAGAAACTTTGTGCGTTCTCCCTTTGCTTGACTCTACATTAGTGGGACATACTTCCCCCGTTGTACCCTTTCCATGTACGAAGTCTTTCTCCATGTTACTGTGACCCTGGTGCTCTGGCAACACAAGTAACTGATTCAGCACACTGACAGAAGATGAAGTAGAAGGATTCTGCCCAGAGTCAGAACTCTGATTCCTTTTGGAAGATGTCGCAGGAGGCACAGATGCCAAGGCAGGAGGGTTCAAAACCGGTGCAGTTCCGGTACTTTGCGTGGTTCGTAGAGGTAGGGTAATGAGAGGGCTGGCTGAGGGACTGTCACGGGCTGACAGGGAAGGTGAATTAAGCCCCTCTGGTGTTGGTGATACAGAGACGTTGGCGTGACCAGAACCAACAGCTGCGGCAGAGTACAAAGAGTCATGCTGGGGTTTAACAACAGTAGAAGGCATTCCCTGTGTCGATTGAGACATGTCAGGAGACGACCCTGTCGAAGAACGAATGCTTCCTGATGAATCACATTTTGATAAGTTTGATGGTACAGCTGGCATCAGGGGGATCTTAGAGCCTTGGACCATTTGTTGAAGAGATGAGATGGGTGTAGAACCAGAGTATGATGATGTGGACACAATAGCAGGTGTTAAGACTGCTGTAATTGATCTAGAAATAGACTGATGCTGGGCATCTCCGGAAACACTGTCAGTCAAGCCTGGAGGTGGGCAGTACTTTGGATGTGTTGTAGATGAGGAGGAAGACAAGGACCCTACCACGAGATGTTTCGATCCAGGAAGTGTCATCTCAGTAGCAAAAGGAAGAGGAGGTGAGGAATGCCTGGGGGAAGGAGTTGATGCCTGGGGTGGAGTAGATTTGATATCAGGGTGAGAACCAATAGATGATGCAGGGGAAGCCATGGGAGAATCAATTGCAGGAGCACTAGACATCTTATTCTGAGATGCTGCTGCAGATGTTAAAGGTGCAGCGAGTGCCCGAGGTGGTGTGCTTGCTGCAGTCACTCTTACGCCCTCTGGTGGTTGCACAATTAGCTTCTCAGAACTTTCATGTTCCCTCACATGTCTGACAGAAGTCGATGAAGAGTTGGGTGGCCTGGTAGCAGCAGCTGTCTCCTCTGTGCGGCTAGAGCCTTTGTTTGGCTCCTTGCTTTCCTCCCGCATATGCACTGAGAATAAAAACACCACTCAATCAGAAACAAAAATATAAAGAAGTGCATATGTAATTAGTGTTTGCTAAATGTGTAGGTCTTGGTAAATAACCATCTGCAGCTCTTAAAATAGTATTGTAGTGTTTTGAAGAAGTGCCCTATATTTAAATAAGTGACGGAAATAAACATTCTATGATGCTACTAGATATTATTCGATCAGCGAGGTTGTTATCAATTTCCTACAAATTATTTTAAAAATATAGCTTCTCTAATTGGTCGGTAATAACATTTTAGGGTAAACAGTGGCACCCGCTGGTTAGCCATTAGTATGCCCATGTCACATGTCAAATACCAAATGCAACTGAATACAACTGGACATAAAATAGCATGAGGAAATGTGGTCGTGCTTTATATAGAAGTCAATTGAAATACAGCCACTTCTTGTTTTTACGAATTATTAATCAATTTCAATAGCTGGAGAAGAAATCTGTACTTTCTTGATCGCTAGGTAGGTGTTTCTGAAGTAGGCACGACTAACCATTAGTTGTTCTATGGATCCAATTAAAGCCAGTGATCATCATTAAGCACTTTGGGCACTGTCATAATTGTAGATAAATGCACTACTTACAGTAAGTCCATTTACCATCATGTCTCAATATTTACAGGCTGTGTTTACTAAACTCTGCAAATTTGGACTAGATGCTAGTGGCTTTGAAGACAACTTTTGGACGATGCTGAACAGCCATTTGCTTTGTGACATGTAAAGAAGCTTGTGATGGCATGACGTCAATGGCACTGCATTCATAGCGTTTAAATAATACTGGTGATTTAACATAATTTTGGGGTGCTGCTATATCTGTGTTGACGTGAGTATACAAAGGTATCATTGCTGTATGAGTTGAGTGGTGCTCAAAGTAACTAAAAGTAAAATCCTCTCCCCCTCAAAAAACAGACCAAAAGTCTGATGACTTTATCTTATTTATTATTGTACACATTCTAACAATTTATCGTATTTAATTGAATTAATTTAATGTATTGAACTTAATTTCATTTGATTTATTCCTTTATTCTTCCCACGGCGTCTTTTCTTAAATTGTTTTTATTTTATTTACAGCTCCGTACCCTTTCAAAGGACTTCTAATAAAGTGAACTGAACTGAACCGAACCGCTACCATGCTTTATGAGTATACAGAAGCATGCTGAAGTTTGGGCACCAGTATGCCCAAACTCCTCCATACTGTTTACTGTT
Organism: Corythoichthys intestinalis; assembly: GCF_030265065.1. NCBI lineage: Eukaryota > Metazoa > Chordata > Actinopteri > Syngnathiformes > Syngnathidae > Corythoichthys > Corythoichthys intestinalis. The sequence continues at coordinate 67,866,554 of NC_080396.1, forward strand.
GTTCTTTTGATGATCAGCAGAACAAAAGTGTTCGTACTAGCCACGCTTTTGGGGATTATGGCGGAAGTGTTTAACCTTGGTGTTATCGGACAATGGAAAAAAAAAAAAAAAAAAAAAGACTCTCAAACAGATGTAAAATGTTACGAGTCGATGAAACCAAGGGCAAATTCTTAGGCCTTTCGGTTTGTTGCAATCAACAATTGATCATTACTATAAGATCCCCAAATTGACAGTGAAATATTACAGTGACAGCATCAAACTTAGAGCTGTTCTGGAAATTTTGCATCCTCTGACCTTGTGATGTAGATTGCTTTGGGTGCTGGGGAGACGTCAGAGATACATGCTGCTGCTGGTAGTACGGCATCCCGTTCGACAACACGCCGTAATGTTGCGTGAGGTGAATTGGTGGTCGCAGGTTGGGGTGGAGGTGATGCTGTGATGATGGAGGGGACACTTGCTGGTTATGTTGTGGCGGAGAAATGCCACGATGTGCCTGACTCTCATATGTCCCAAACATGCTGCGTGAAGTGTAAGCAGCACTCTGTGGGGCTGGGTTACTTCTATTCCAAAACTGACTGCTAGTAGGGGGCATGTTTGATGGGCCTGCCAGAAGCGACTGTTGGGAGTTATCCACATCCCCATTCAGTTGGTATGGTCCTTGAGCCTGGAAGTGATGTGACTGAGGCTGTACAATGCCCGGTGTCGGCTGCTTCTGATGCACGCCGTGCACGGCAGACGCGGCCATGCCCGGACTGAACTGAGGGTGTCCTCCCCACAGGTAGCCCATGCTGCTCTGAAGGTGGTTGCTGATAAGCGGATAAGGACTGGAAGGTGGTTGGGAAGCAGGTGGCCCAGACCCGAGCGCAGTAGTGACGCCATTCACATTCATTTCGCCATTCATATCTGTCAAGCATAGGAAACATTGCAGTTGCATTTAAAAACAAAGCAAACTTGATGGTATCTGTAAAGCTACCCACTCTTTCCTTGCTGAGGAAAACTCATGGAGGAACCATTAGTATAATGGGAATCCCCTGAGGAGCGTTTCAGTCCTGAGTTTGGTGAGGAATGGGTGCCATAGTTGAAATGATTATTTGCCTCCATCTAGAACAAAAAAACAGACACGTTAATACATACAAGGGAGAAGGGCGCAATTATTCATACTGCCAACACCGCAATTACGGATTCAAAACACGTCCATCAGCATTTTCCTATTCTGTAGTACTAGTTGATATAATTATGACAAAGTGTAAACGCCTATTTATAATAGTGGTCAAGTATCACCTCCTGTCAGCACCATTTTGCTCCCAAACAACACGCTTCAAAATGTCGCACGCAGCGGCGACGACTAGCAGATGCCAGCGAGGCCCAGCGATACGCAACGCAAAAGTAGACTAAGCCCACAAGAGGTTCGTCAGTCCGGCTTGATGAGACGCTGCAAAACATGTACACAACATCCGCGATAAACACCAACGCAAGAACAAACTTCGTCTGAATCATGTATTCAAATAATCGAATACGATACATTCACCCAACAGGCCCGATTTACGTCTCTCGTACTAACCCAAGTAACCCTCTAAATACTTGATTTCCTAATTCAACGAGGCCATGACGAGCGCCGCTTTGGCTAAGCGGTACTAGCTTCATTCTCACGAGAACAATTCATGCCAGACCGATGCTAGTCTCTTTTCGGAAGTGGTAAATTGGGAGTCTAGGCCGACAAGAATACATGTAATGCGGTTTCATTCACAACGGAGCCAAACACACGCTTTTCCGTTCCAAGGTTATTACGCTAAATCATCACAATGGAAAACCTAGCGAGCCAATGCTACTCAAAGAAGCTAACCCAATATCGTTCTTTATAAGATCGGGTGCATGTGCCGTGAATACACAACCACGCTGGTTAGTAACCCGTTACGGATTTATATTCACCTCTTCTAGACGGAAAATTGTGAACATAACGATTCTTAACAGCCGGGTAAGCTTTGCCTTTGTTCGTCGGCTAACGTAAGCTAGCAGCCTGATGAAGTTACATTGTTTACGCCGAAATACACACGAGCAGTTTTCGCAGAGCATCATCTTCCCACCCTGCGAGATCGAAACTTGTATTGAGATCTCACTCCAATCCTGCAAACCTTTCGTTCCGTGGATCTCGAATGCACGGGTGTCTGTACCCCGCGTCGTAGATGGCTCGGAGCGAAGATGGCACCGCGATAAATAATACACAACTCTTGCCTAACCTTTGGGTTTTAATTTAGCAAACATGGCTGATATGGTCCCGTGCAGCCATCACAGAAAGCGAGCACCAGTGGCGTAAGCCTCTGTACAATGATTCGCACATATCCGGTCAATAAGGCGACGCTTCAAAGTAAAATGCCTTATGGCGTCTTAATTATGTCGTTTCTACAATAGCTACTCTACTAAAAACAACAACAGAAATCAAGGTTATCAACAAAGCCAGATGCCAATGTTATATAAACGCTTCACGGGCGTAAAATATTGCAAAATTGCAGTTATCGTTAAAGTCATTCAAAGTGAAGACAGGAAACATGCACGTGTCCGTACTTCATTTTGTTTCGATGAACGAGAGGAACTCCAGTCCGAAGAGGAAGTGTACATTTGACGGAAAAAGTCTTGTGTCCAAGAGGCATCAAAACAAACGTGACCGTTTTCCACCTTCCACCTTCGAATGATTACTCATTTATAAAGTCTACGTGGGCAGCTTAACGAGTTTAATGAAACGGATCAAAGAATGCTTTCAGAGACAAATTTTCAAAGCCTTTGACGTTAGTAACTGACGATGTAACTTTATGATCGCCTGGAATTTCTACTTTTCAAAGGCATTTAACAAACATCATTGCATGGCGTCACCCTGCGCTTCTTGCAGTGCACCATTCTAAAATAACTTTCATGTGAAAGACTGTTGCTCCGCGCATTTAATTGGTTGGCCACCCTACTGGCCACCCCGCTTGCCAGTATATAGTTAGATTGATGTAGCATCAGTTATGCATTTCATCCCGAATGAATGCATTTATTTTGTTTTGTTAAATGTAGGGCTGTTAAATTTATCGCGCTAACCGGCGGTAATTCATTTTTTTTAATGAATCACGTGAAAATATTTATCGCAACATAGCACAATTCAACACAAGGCAATCCAAAGTGCTTTACATCACATGAAGATCATAAAAATCACATTTAAATTAATACAACGTAAAAACCAAGACAATCAAAATCGGAAATAAAATTATACATAAAAATCACATTTAATAACAAATAGAATAAAAATAAATAAATAAAAATAAAACAAAAACTACTACTACTAATAATAATTGAAATCAGCAATGGAGATAAGCACAAGAGGAATAGAAACCAAGTAGATTGAAATATATAGACAGTTATGGATATGCAGTACTAAACAAAAGCGTTTTTAGCCCTGATTTAAAAGAGCTAACAGTTTGAGTATACTTCAGACGTTCAGGTAACTTGTTCCAGAGGTGAGGAGCATAATAACTAAATGCTGCCTCACCCTGCTTGGTTCTTGTTCTTGGAACATGCAGAAGACCGGTTCCAGACTATTATATACAGAGATAAGAGGCAGAGTGCAGTAGATACAAGCATTCAATGCGGCCGTGCTTTTAATTGGCAAAAGCTTTGTCATCTCTCCCACAGCAACTATAAATATTGTGGGATGCGACGTGGGGAAGAATGACAGGAGTTGATCTTTTTTATTAATATCCTGTAGTGTACCCAACGCAAAGAAGATATAGCATTTGCAGCCACCACACACAGTAATGGTTGCACCACTTCCCATCATGCATTTGGGCAGAACAGTTAAGTCGCTACAGTATCATTTACTTAAAGCTCAACAAATACACTCGATGGCAATATTTAGTCACAATATACAAACTCATAATTATCCTTTAAGAATGACAAGTCTTTCTATCCGTGGATCCCTTTTACAGAAAGAATGTTAATAATATTAATGCCATCTTGTAGATTTATTGTTATAATAAACAAATACAGTACTTATGTACAGGATGTTGAATGTATATATCCGTCTTGTCTCATCTTTCCATTCCAACAATAATTTACAGAAAAATATGGCATATTTTAGAGATGGTTTGAATTGCGATTAATTACGATTAATCAATTTTTAAGCTGTGATTAACTCGATTAAAATTGTAATCGTTTGACAGCCCTAGTTAAATGTACACTTTATGCCTAATATATATATATATATATACAACGCAATAAAACAGAATTGTTGTGGAACTCAAAATGTTGACTGGACAGTTATGGACTTTGCACATTAAATCATTAGTAACATCAAATATTACACAATACACCAAAGTATACCAGTAGCTGTGTCCTTTAGTCTTTCTGATAGTTTACCCCTGGGCCCTGACCTTTTTACTGCAATAATATAATGAAAACCTGAAATTATGGCTTTTAGCTTTGGCCACCCCAAGATTTTAAGTGGTCCCATCTGGCCACCCCTATGAAAAATTTTGGGAGGCGCCACTGGCTCACTGGCTGCCATAGACAGCGAAAAACGTCCAATTCATTTTGAAATGGGTTTTATTTACATTTTTCTCCGCATACACGTACACGCATACACTACATAACCCCCCTCCAATTATTCAACAAATTCTGCTGGGATGGACATGGTGTTGTCTATTTTTTTAATGTGGCTATGCCAAAATCATCCGCTCTTCCTTGTCATTAAAACCCATTATCAAGTCCATTAGTGGGCATGAGCATGGGTGTAACTGGCGTCACAAAAGGCCGATACCCAAAACTGTCATTTTTTTATGTACAAACATTTTCTACATTATCTGACGTCTAAGTAACTAGCAATGTATTCCAGGCATGCAAACTGGTTAGGGGTGAAAAAGGTGACAAAGTAACATGGACACACGGCAAGCGCGGAAAAGTGCATTTCATAGTGCAACCAGAGACATCTCGAATTAAATACAGTACATAATAATTTAACATATACAAGTCTTTATTGGACAACTGTAGACAAAAAAACAATGTCAAAGGCATTAACAGTATTGAGAACAAAGTTCATTTCTTTTTCTTTTTGGCCTGCACTAAAATCTCACAGGCCCTCTTCCTGTGCTTAGCTGCGTGCCTCAACCTGGCCTGCTTCTCCTTGTCAGCCATCTCGGCTTTACTTGCTGTCGCACTTTGCAGCACTCCACAATCAGCCTTTTTCAAACGCTGTTGTTGCTGACATTTGTCGGTTGTTCCAGCTGTCCGGATGTTTTTGCACAAAACATGGTTCACCTCTCCATTACGCACATTCTCCCTTCTGAACAATTCCACGGCAGATTTCCCTCTAGCCAGGTGGTTGTATTTTACAGTTTGAATGGCATTGCAGGTCAAAATGTTCATATTGCCACTTTTGCTCTCAATCACTTCATTCATTTGACTGAAGGCTGACTCAACCCTGGGGCCATGGAAGATGGACAGAGCACTTTTCACCATTGCAGTGAGGGCCTGATATTTCTCCTTCTGAAAAACATGATCCCACCACTCCACGAAGCAATCTCCCTCCTTGAAGACAGGCAACGCCAGATCAACACTGAACTTCAGGATTTCTTGGTGGACATCACAGTCTGTCGGAAGGAGGTGATTCAACATTCCACTCAGTCTCTTCAGTTGGATGGGTCCTTGAGAATGGCCTCTCAAAAGTGGGTCGAGAGCAGAGAGGGCCTTCAGGGTCTGGCTGTCCAAGGGAAGCTTTGCCTGCATATATGCAGCAGTGGTTGTGTAAGCGGTCTTTAGCTTCTCCATAAATGGCTTCAGCAACTAAAATATGACACAACAAAGTTCATGATGAATACATGTTCCCAATGTATGGCTAGAACGGTTATTTAATACTTCCTATGCTACAGAGTACTTACAGCATGATTTGGAGTCTTTGACCTGAATGTGTCTGCATTCTGTCCAACATAGATCTCTTTTGCAGGCAAAACCATGTGGTCCTCCAAGACCAGATTAACAAGAGCCCTGGGTGACAATGCTGTGAAGTACTGCCCCTTAACAAAGCAGGCCAAGAAGGACATGAACAGCTCAAGCTGTTTTTCATGAAGCTTGTGTATCAATGTGTCACTTCCCTGTGAATGGAAACATATTATATTACATTTCGCTTTCATCCAAAGCAGCGGCCACAGAGATTCCTCCAGCAGGTTAAGAGTGGGATGCAAGTGTGTGTGTTTGTGTGTGTGTGGTGTACACATACACACTAGTCAACACTAGTGAACAGTCACGACAGAAAAGGCTGGTACCCAACTGGAAAACCATGACATACTCCTTAAAAATGGCCAGGACACCAATGTAAACACTGAGCTGCAGCTTTGTGATTGTCTCCTGATGCCAGATTTTTTGGCAGACCCTCTTCTTATGATCTTTGCCCTTCTGGGTCATACCTAAGTAAGGCATAAAAAAGAAAGTAGTATGTTGATAACTACCCACAACTTATAAGTTTAATGAGCATGTCTGAAAGATGCAACTGGGGATCAGTGTTCTTCACCTTTCCTCTTGAGGTCTTCATGTATCCACCTGATCCTGCTTTTTCCTGCCTGACTCACACTGTATTGGGTGCATAAGGCTTCGAGGGGCTCTTGGTACAGTTCCTGGTCCTCCATGCTTAAGTACCCATAATAAAGGACTTTATAGGCTGGTAGCATGCTGAAAGTGCTCATGCTGGCATCATACGCTGAGAGCCAGCGATGGTTTACAAACCCCCTCTGAGGACTGGAGGCAGGAATGTTCATCAAAAGGGTTAGGGTTAAAGTACTGCACCTGACCAACAGAGAATTTGTGAAATTACTAAAGTGCTATACCTAAATTCTCTAAAATTTCTCTGATTAAAAGGCCCAATATCCATTCCAGCATGTTCATTTTATATATAAATTAAAGTCCTCTGTAAATATGTTTTGTACATATTGCCAAATGAAGTGGAAATATACTGTACATAGTAATGTATTGCCATTTAATCCAAATATGGAACCAAGGTCTAAGTACTTCAAGCTATATTCTGGTTATATAGACATATAAATCATCTTTCAGTATTTCAGCCCCTTTTCTGGTTTGTCTAAGATGGATGATTGACTTCCATATTCTCTAAAGGAAGAAACTACACATTAAATTTAGTTTAATTTGTACCTGATCTGGGCACCACTGGTGGTCCATCTGAAGATCACTGAATAGCTGCTCCAGGTGACGTTCAAACGGCTCTGCAAACATCTTTGCACAATTGTGCATATGGTGACAGGAGTCCCCATCGAGGTCGAGAAGGCCTGGACAGTACTGGTGGATTCTTGTCTCCAAGCCAGTCTTGCTTCCTCTCATGACAGCACATGCATCCATCAAGACCAGATTACCAGATTTCTCCATGGAATTTTGTTCTGGTCAAAGAACTGACAGAGCTCTCTCTCCAAGCTGGCAGCAGTACCTTTTAAGAACCCCAACGTTCCCAAATGCTCGACAAGAACTTTCTTCAGGCCATCGTGGTAGTAGCTCACAAGCATGGACTGCACCTTTAATTATAACAATAATAATAATAAACCACTTTTCTATAGCACTTTTCATGGTATTCAAAGATGCTTTACAGGAGGATCAGAACAAAAACACACACATAAACACTAATGCATCGTGGATAAAAATTATTATCATCAAATTTTAAATCATACATTTTGAAGCCAAATGGTTATTGTATATAGCCCATCATATCATTAAAGGCTTAAGAGTTATGAAACTGAAAACATTACTGAAAACAACTCAGAATATTACCTTTTTGTTGTTGTTTGTTGTACTTTCATCTATATTTAACAAAAAAGGTCTACTCCTCATGTAGGACAAAGTTCTGTCGGAGTAGGTCCGCCCAAGTCTATGGACCATCTTGTAAGCTGCAGCGGTCCTAGAAAGCTTCACCCCCTGCAAAGCCTCTTTGTCCAGAGCAAGGGTTTGAGCAAGCTCCACAATCACTGGTGCAATAGGGAAGGGAAGAGAGCGCTCTGCTAGCACTCCAAGAACCATTGCCTACAACAAAAAAAGACAATTGTGTACCAACACATGGATCAGGTTATGGCTTGTAATGTTGGTGGCGCTGCCTGTGCTGAGCTGAAAGCTCTATCCCTAGCTCTGAATTTGCTATACGATTTGCAATGGGAGTTGGAAGCTTTGCCTGGCACTGCTGTCTGATGTTCTCTGGTCCCTGGTTTGGAGCTGATGTAGATGGCCCTGCTTCACTGGAAAGAAGGCTGGCTATACCATGAGTGCCTGACAGGTCGCACACTTTCTTTTTGTGGATCTCTGTTTTACAATGTGCCAACAAAGCATGGCTCCCTTTGTTTCCATAATTTATTTCTTTGTGGCACGGAATGCACCTTGCATGACCTGCTTTATCTATCTTCCTAAACACATCTGATAACAGGAATGCCCTGTCTTTTCCCTTCACCTCCACATGATATTCCAGATCAAGCCAGGCCAGGTTCCAAGCACACCTGAGGCCTGCATCCAGCTGCTTTATTATAATAGCATCGTTCACTCCTAAATCTCTCATCCTGAAATCAGAACATATAAGACACATTAAGTAGCAAATTATACAAAATCTAAATTATAAAATATACAATATGTCTCATTTGCATTAAGCAGCTTAAGAGAACAGCTGTACACCATAAAATATGAATTTACAGGTACAGTATAAATTCCATTCACTTAACTATTATGTGTTAGATAGATGGATGGATGGAATACATAAATGACAAGTCTTCAAAAGCATTAAATGTAGTGATCATAACTTTATTTACATTCAACCAAAGCAATTAGTCCCATGGTCCTTAACTTCGATTGACAGGGCATCATACTGGATAAACAAAAGTACACCTGTAGGCTGTTTTATGAACGGGGTTGTGTACGAAAAGCGCGGTAATGGGGGTACTTTCAAATGCGACCTGTAGCGGAGCTCTCCGGTTTGATAAACTCTCGATGGCTGAACAAATGAAACGACCTCCACAACAAGGCAAAAGTCTTCCCTTTCTGTAATTATCGGAGAGTATAGAGGGCAGTGGCGCCTCCAGAAATTTTTCATAGGGGTGGCCAGATGGGGCCACTTAAAATCTTGGGGTGGCCAAAACTACAAGCTATAATTTCAGGTTTTCATTATATTATTGCAGTAAAAAGGTCAGGGGAAAACTATCAGAAAGACATAAGGACACGGCTACTGATATACTTTGGTGTATTGTGTACTTTTTTATGTTACCGATGATTTAATCTGCATAGTCCGTAACTGTCCAGTCAACATTTTGAGTCACACAACAATTCTGTTTTATTGTGTTATGTATATATTAGGCATAAGGTGTACATTTAACTAGGGCTGTCAAACGATTAAAATTTTTAATCGAGTTAATCACAGCTTAAAAATTAATTAATCGTAATTAATCGCAATTCAAACCATCTCTAAAATATGCCATATTTTTCTGTAAATTATTGTTGGAATGGAAAGATAAGACAAGACGGATATATACATTCAACATCCTGTACATAAGTACTGTATTTGTTTATTATAACAATAAATCCACAAGATGGCATTAACATTATTAACATTCTTTCTGTGAAAGGGATCCACGGATAGAAAGACTTGTCATTCTGAAAGGATAAATGTGAGTTTGTATATTGTGACTAAATATTGCCATCTAGTGTATTTGTTGGGCTTTCAGTAAATGATACTGTCGCGACTTAACTGTTCTGCCCAAATGCATGATGGGAAGTGGTGCAACCATGACTGTGTGTGGTGGCTGCAAATGCTACTTCTTCTCTGCGTTGAGTACACTACAGGGTGTTAAGAAAAAGATCGACTCCTGTCATTCTTCCCCACGTCGCTTCCGACAATATTTATAGTTGCTGTGGGAGAGCTTTTGCCAATTAAAAGCACGGCCCCAATGAACGTTTTTATCTACTCCACTCACTTGACACTGCCTCTTATCTCTGTACAGAAGTAAAACGACGCCATTGTAGGCTGTTTGCGGCAATGCGAGAATGAGTCGTACTACGAATGCGTTAATTGCGATATTTTCACGCGATTAATTTAAAAAAATTAATTATCGCCCGTTAATGATACATTTGACAGTCCTACATTTAACAAAACAAAATAAATGCAATCATTTGGGATGAAATGCATAACTGATGCTACAACAATCTAACGATATACTGGCAAGCGGGGTGGCCAGTGGGGTGGCCAACCAATTTATAGGGGTGGCCGTGGCCACCCCTGGCGGCGCCACCGATAGAGGGGCCTTAAATAACTCGTAGTCAAAAATAACTGGTGACCATTCAGACATTTACTAAAGCCCTGAACATGACTTGTAAGGAAGGGACTAGTTCATCACTCGAGTTACCTCATTGCTTTTTTTTTTTTAGCGTTAACAAACGCTTTCCGCAGTAGTTAGAGCTACCTCGAGTAAATATCGAGGACTATCTGAAGTCCGTTATCATGAAATTAAGCGAATACTACTTGTGTTATAGACACCATTACAAGCGCAGGAATTGATCGAACGACACGATTGAATTATTTATGAGACTATTATAGGCCATCACTCAAACTTTTAGCTTTAAGAAGTTAACAATTTTTGACATTAATCCCTTACCTTGCCGCAATTTCCAACGGGTCCGGGCGAGAAGCTGGGATGGAGAGGGGTTCGGCCTCCTCATTGCTGATTGGTGATAACTGTGCTCTCGTCTCTCACTCTTGTCAGTCATTTGTTGTCACGAGAAGAGAGTGGCAGTGATAGGACTAGGTCATAGGACTAGAGTGTAGTTTTGAGCATGGACTACAGTTTTGAAGTTAACAGTTTCACTCGCTCGTTAACATGTCCCCCCCCCCCCCCCCATTTTTTTCTCCTCAGATCTACGTGATTCAGAAGAATGACCCATTTTGATTTCAAAACGGCGAAATTTCGCCGAAAGGTGGCACGTTTGCATGCCTGGACTATTCTTAAATAATTTGAGCAAGTATTTTTATATGAATGTCTACATGTAAAGTTGATTTTTCACTGCATGTCAATCATCACAAGGGTCATTGGAGCTTATCCTAGCTAACAACAGGGAGTAGGTAGGGTATACCCTGAACTGATTGGCAGCCACTCGCAAGGTACAGAGACAACCATTAACGCACATTCAGGATAATATTTTTATGCACATCAGTACATAAGTCATAAGTAAGTAAGTCATACCAGGCCAATTATTAAGGAGAGCATGGGAGCATCTCAGATTTATCTGTTTATTAGAAATATGTAGACAAAAAAAAAAAAAAAAAAAAACAACTGTCCACTGCAATTCAACATGTCTCGTCATACTTTTTTTTGTTGACAGTGCAAATAGAATTTGGTCATTATACAGCATAGCATCTTTCAAACACACACTTTGCCGGCAAGGTTCTATAGTAGATTGGGGGTGCAGAACCCAGAAGACAAAGAAGTCACTGTGATGCCGCTTCCTGCAAGTAGTTTGAACTTAATTCAGCAGACTCTGTTCGTCTTGGTTATGTTGGAGAGAGGTAAAGATATTCATATGGAAAAACCTCATTCACAATACCCCAGTATAGTATTGGACAGATGAAACATGTTTGTCCTGATTTCATATTAACATATCTGTCATCATTTCGTATAAACAAGTAGTAAAGGGAAACATGTAAGCAGAAAGTCAAAGTTACAGGAAAAAAAAAAAAAAAAAAAAAGACTGGTTATCTAATTCACTGCACATGGAAGGCTTGAGAGACCACGAGTATTTTTCTTCATTTTTTTCTTCTACAGAGGAAACTACACTATTATCTAACTTGAAACCACAACATTTTGACAAAGGTTGAACTAATAAACCACAAACTGTTAGTCAATTTGATCAACATACAGTATATTGCTCAATCGAGGACTTTTCCATTACCATGTGCTTCGTTGGTCATAACAGTAAAGCAAGATACCCGACGTGCAGTACAGCAAATGGAAGTGGAGATAGCGGCTCTGTACATTTACCATGCACCTTCACAGTTGCGTAGAGCACAGGCTATGCATTAAATTATGGCTGTCGACAGTTCTTTAGTTTCACTGCCTTAAAAAAAAAAAAGGGTGTAAAAGTGTCAATTTTGCTTGCTTCCTTTGTCAGCTGATCTTTTCCTTCCATAGCACCTCAGTTCGTTTCCAAATCTGGCATTTCTGAATGTAAGGAGAAATATTCCAGTTTTCAGGCCAAAACACACAAAAATGGAGAACTGCGTGATACACAGGAAAGGATTTCTTACTTTCATCATCACTGTCTGCAGAGTCATCCTGAAAAAAGAAAATGTGGTGAACAATTAAGTAAAACACGGGACAATCGACTGGATGAGCCGTTTAAAAAAGATAAATGTCTTACATCGTCACCATCTAAATCAGGTTGGAAATCATCACCGCCCATGTTATTCATCATCTGTAACAAGAAAGAAAAGTTTAAAAAAAGGAAAAAAATGAAGAAAACCAGCTTGCGGTAGGGTACTTTGCATTTCTCCCGTCCCTGATTTTGACGTCATAGAGCATATTGTCGCTGTTAGGTGGAAACCCCCTGTACAAGAAGTTAAAATTCGTAGATTTCACTTACCAGCACTACCAGTTGCTATTAATCAAATCTATTTTACTGAGATTATCAGAGTACACTATACACACACATAATATGACCAAAACTGTTACTTGCCTAATTTTATCTTTACGTTTTGGGTCAGAGGGAAAAATAATCTTTAAAGATTTGCATTGCATTGCATTTCCATTAGAGCTGCACCAACCATTATTTTCATAATTGACTATTGTGGCAATGACTCATTTTCTGAAAAGAAACAAAACAAAATATTTTTTTTCTTCCATCAACTAAGGATGTTTGTTCCGTCCTGTCCCAAAAGCATGAGTGCCCCTCTAGTGAACACCTAAAAAGAACAGTTTCTACCATGAATTTAAAACAATTACATCTCCAGTTTTCTGTGGTCTATCGGTGCCAAATAAAAATTGGGAGAGACTTTAAAAAAACAGTACTTTCGAGTACAGGTAGTCCCTGGGTTACAATGTGCCCGACTTGCGTGATTGTCTCTAGTGTCTTTTTTTTTTTTTTTTTTTTTTAAATGATGTTGACTTTTACATTTTGATGCATGCTTTTATTTTGGTGCTGGAAGCATAGAGCAGGTAGTACTCCCACACGCAAGTAGGAGCAAATGTACACACAAAGAATGTATTTACGCACACGAAGACGTCGCGCAGCCGAGTGAGCTGTCTAGCTAGGATTTGGCAAGTACAGTACAATGACGTATAATACAGTACGTTTTTGGATAGTTATATTGAGATTTGAGGAGTATTTAGGGGTACTAAAAGGGTTAATTTTGACTTGCGCGGAAATTCGGATTACGTCGCCAGTCTAGAAACCTAACTCGTTCATAACCCGGAGAATACCTGTAATGTTGAAGGCAGCACTGCGTGAAAGTTTTGAAAGTTTTTTTTTTTTTTTTTAACGGTGCCTTAAAGACACCACACCAAGAGGCTTAAAAAAAGTATTTTATTAAAAGTATTTTTTTTACCACTGTAACATAGTATAAGACAGCATCGCTACATTATCTACAGTGCCTTGCAAAAGTATTCGGCCCCCTTGAATCTTGCAACCTTTCGCCACATTTCAGGCTTTAAACATAAAGATATGAAATTGAATTTTTTTGTCAAGAATCAACAACAAGTGGGACGCAATCGTGAAGTGGAACAACATTTATTGGATAACTAAAACTTTTTTAACAAATAAAAAACTGAAAATATTATTCGGCCCCTTTACTTTCAGTGCAGCAAACTCACTCCAGAAGTTCAGTGAGGATCTCTGAATGATCCAATGTTGTCCTAAATGACCGATGACGATAAATAGAATCCAACTTTGTGTAATCAAGTCTCCGTATAAATGCACCTGCTCTGTGATAGTCTCAGGGTTCTCTTTAAAGTGCAGAGAGCATTATGAAAACCAAGGAACACACCAGGCAGGTCCGAGATACTGTTGTGGAGAAGTTTAAAGCCAGATTTGGATACAAAAAGATTTCCCAAGCTTTAAACATCTCAAGGAGCACTGTGCAAGCCATCATATTGAAATGGAAGGAGCATCAGACCACTGCAAATCTACCAAGACCCGGCCGTCCTTCCAAACTTTCTTCTCAAACAAGGAGAAAACTGATCAGAGATGCAGCCAAGAGGCCCATGATTACTCTGGATGAACTGCAGAGATCTACAGCTGAGGTGGGAGAGTCTGTCCATAGGACAACAATCAGTCGTACACTGCACAAATCTGGCCTTTATGGAAGAGTGGCAAGAAGAAAGCCATTTCTCAAAGATATCCATAAAAAGTCTCGTTTAAAGTTTGCCACAAGCCACCTGGGAGACACACCAAACATGTGGAAGAAGGTGCTCTGGTCAGATGAAACCAAAATTGAACTTTTTGGCCACAATGCAAAACGATATGTTTGGCGTAAAAGCAACACAGCTCATCACCCTGAACACACCATCCCCACTGTCAAACATGGTGGTGGCAGCATCATGGTTTGGGCCTGCTTTTCTTCAGCAGGGACAGGGAAGATGGTTAAAATTGACGGGAAGATGGATGCAGCCAAATACAGGAACATTCTGGAAGAAAACCTGTTGGTATCTGCATAAGACCTGAGACTGGGACGGAGATTTATCTTCCAACAGGACAATGATCCAAAACAAAGCCAAATCTACAATGGAATGGTTAAAAAATAAACGTATCCAGGTGTTAGAATGGCCAAGTCAAAGTCCAGACCTGAATCCAATCAAGAATCTGTGGAAAGAGCTGAAGACTGCTGTTCACAAACACTCTCCATCCAACCTCACTGAGCTCGAGCTGTTTTGCAAGGAAGAATGGGCAAGAATGTCAGTCTCTCGATGTGCAAAACTGATAGAAACATACCCCAAGCGACTTGCAGCTGTAATTGGAGCAAAAGGTGGCGCTACAAAGTATTAACGCAAGGGAGCCGAATAATACTGCACGCCCTACTTTTCAGTTTTTTATTTGTTAAAAAAGTTTAAATTATCCAATAAATTTTGTTCCACTTCACGATTCTGTCCCACTTGTTGATTCTTGACAAAAAAATTAAATTTCATATCTTTATGTTTGAAGCCTGAAATGTGGCGAAAGGTTGCAAGGTTCAAGGGGGCCGAATACTTTTGCAAGGCACTGTATCTACACACTGTGCCAAATTAATTGATCCTGTTTTAGCATTCATGATTTTATAGCACAAATTACATGATACAAGACTATTAATATATGAGAATTGTAAATGTTAAAAGCTATGACAACAGGTGCTCACAACCCAATTTACCGGACTGTCATTGTTGTATTGATTTCCAGTCTTCTTTTAATTAATAGTGGATTGCAAGCAAATTTTAGATGCGTATCGGCACCTGTTGTACAAGAGTGTGTAGTGCCTATGCCTCACCTTGATTTTAGCATGCACTTATGCGAAGTACATCCACGATCAGTTGCCGACCATAATTGATAATCAAATTTGTTGGAAACAAGTTTATTATCAATATGTTGTTGCAGCCCTAGTCTACGTGCAGATTAGTGCTGCAACAATTAAGCGATTAACTCGAGTAATTATATTAGAAAAAAACCTTTGAATCAAATATTACTGCTTCGAGGATTCGTTTAATTAAAGTGGCGTTGTAATGGTTTTTAAAGTGTTTGCATTTAGTTTTATTGATTTGGGTGGATACACTACCCTCCACGACATAACTCATCGAACATGGCTAGATCCAGCTGCTCCCTGTTAAGACCAACATAAGGTAAGTTTTTGATTGCGCCAATGATTGTTCATGCATTTGTACTTTAGTTCAGAGGTATATTTAGCAGTTTTTTTTTTGAGGGAATATGTGTTTGACGATAATTAACTCATTCACTCCCAGACATTTTCTCCGGAGAAAGGCCGTTCGCTCCTGGCCGTTTCACTGGATTTTGACTGATTTTGCAAGGCCCACAGAAAATTCTGTTCTATTGCTATATGAACATGGAACCCACCAAAAGAGAGATTAGACTCCCTTCTTTCAGCAGAAAAAAAGTAAGTTCATATCTTTTTCCATTCTTTAGAAATCAGCATTACAAAATAGCTTCGTTTGAGCAATTTTCCAATTTCTGATGAAAAAACGGAGGAAATGAGCTTTTTGTAAACGCAAACATTTCAAACATAACTTTGACTTTAACATGGCTATTTTTTACTTCAGTTACATTCCAAACATCTGAATAATGTTTTCCTTTTACAAAATATCATGAACAACCAGCCAAATAGAGCTTTTGATAGTAAAGTAACAATTTATTCACACTTACCTAGTTGAGAGATGACGTTTGGTGGCTGCGACAGCAGTTAAACTTTTCCCTCATTGCTGACTGTTTCGTAAAGATGGATTTTCTTTTAGTTTTTTTTTTTTTTTGTGGTGACCACTGTCTCGTTCGCCTGGGGAACTTGTGTTCCTGGGGGGAACTGGTTTGGCCGTGCACGGTTATGTGCAAGATACTCGAGCGTTCGGGGGACCTGAGCAGCAAGCCTGCGGAGGGGCTCTGCTAACTTACTAGCACGGTCAATGCAAAGAGTTACTGGTTGAATCGGGGGGTCTTGGGGGGTCTTACCAAATGCGCTACTGCCCTCCAGTGGCCAGTTTTATTGCTTTAAAATTGGTTTTGAAGCTTGTTTTTTGTTTCGGAGATAGATCGGAAGCTATAGATTCTTCTTGTAAAAAAAAAAAAAAAAAAAACGCAAAAGACTTGTAAATATGTTTTTGGGACAAAGAAGCATTTAAAAATAGAATATATTTATATGTTTCTGGGAGCAAATGAGTTAAGAGCATTGTACATAAAAAAAAAAAAAAAAAAAAAAAAAAAAAAAATTTATAGTATTTAAGCTTGCAGACTTTTGCTATGCAAGCTAGCCAATTGTTCTTTCGTTGTACTTCGATCCCCATTTATTATTTTTTTAGCGCAGGTATTTTAATTTATTGTTGAATGCATTTATTGCTCTTGTGAAATGAAAGTGCTATCCTGCAAAGTTTGAAAAACCCTTGGAAATTTTATTTTGGTATCGCATTTAATGCTCTTTTGAAAGTGCAATCTTAGCAAGCCTGTTTTAAATCTCCTACAATTGATTCTGCAACGCATTAAATGTTCCTAATCCGATTCCTCGATTTGTCGTACTAATGGATAGATTAATCGATTACTTAAATAATCGATAGCTGTAGCTCTACTGCAGATCAATGTCTAAGGGTGTCTGTCTATACGCGGGCTTTGATGTGCAAGGCCAGTGCTAGACATGCTTACATCCCATTTTAAGTAAATGACAAGAGTAAGACATTGGTACATTTTTGGCATATTTAATCAATGATTAAACATGATTTTGTGGTGGTGATGTGTTGATGTGAGTGGGAAATGGTATACGATATAAGTTATAACACCAACTTGAATACTGTTTGAGAACTCAAGCAGGTTGCCATTTTTTTTTGTTTGATTACCTGAAAATAGTCATTTTAGTGGTTCAAGGATTCCACAGCAATTGAGATTTACATTGTACTGTGACAAAAACATTGTTCCATTTGTTTGTCTTCAGCATTAACCAGTTAGCGTTGAACATTTTCTAAAGCAATTATTCTCATGTAAATCCTGCTAACCTCTACTGTAGTTGAACCTGCTAAGTCAAACAATCTGTTCCATGATGCCACGCTGGGTGACTTCAAATTTGATCTTATTTTGACACCAGTTCATCATATAATTGTAACCCCATAATCATCATTTTTGGTACTTTATTGAGGAGGCATAGCAGACAGGAAGGTTTGCAGCGCAATAATGACACCTACTGGCGCTTTATTAGCTAATGCTGTAATGTAAATGACATGTTGAGTTGCCTGCTTGTACTAAACCATGACTACCGGAGCCCTCTAGCATAGAACAGCAAATAAAAATATTTCATCTACAAACATCTCTCTCTCTCTCTCTATATATATATATATTTTTTTTTTTTTTTCAAAATACTGTGCACATACTCCTAAATTCAGCATCTTTCACGTAGAGTCATTTATGTTCTTTTCATCTTGGAAATTTCAAACCGATGGCAGTTACATTTTAGTTAGAAATAACATTTTTTTGGCCTTAAAAAATGAATGCATAGTTCAAAGAGTTCTTACATCTGAAAATTGGTCAAAGTTGCCCATCTCCTCCTCCGAGTCATCCTCCCACTGTTTCCAGTTGTTAAAGTCAAGGCTGACCCACCGCGGCTGTGGAGACACCACCCCCAAAAAAAGTCATCTAACCCGTTAGGTGATGTTGAACGTGTGACGATTTTGAAAGGCAACCGACCTGAACTTTTTCTTTGGTAAGCCTCGGCCATGACTTGCCTGGCTGCGCTTTCCGCAAGTAGCACATCACAGATCTATCTGTGCGTTTGTGTTTGGATTCCTGCATTAACAAACACACTGATGGTGAGGAGGGGAAACATAGGCCAGTGAAGCATACAATACTTACACTTTGATCAATAGCATCAAAGAGTTCTATTTCGTTGTCATGTTTGACATTGTCAGTTCCTCCAACACAACTGTGGAGGCAAAAAACAAGCTCAATAAATTACTGCAGCCTCACTTTTCTTCGGATCTGAAAACATTCATTGTAGAGTGAATATTCTATACCTGAAAGTACATTTTGTTTTATCAAAAGTGACTTTTACATTTTTGCTGTCCACTACACAAAACTCTATAAAAACGGAGTCCCTCCTATCGTACCACTTGGCACTTGCTGGGTGTCTGTGAATAACAAAAAAACATGTCAATTCATTTTAATACATTAAATAATGTTTGCATTTCAAACGTTACTTAATAATAGGTTCACAAAAGAAGACTCACATTATAACTATCCTGTTCATTAAACAAATTTTAACTATAATTTAAAATTACATTTAAACAAAGGCCGCAACAGGTGGCTAATGGGCTTGAGTACTGGTATAAAATCCGGGCTTCCATTTTGTTAAAAAAAAAAAAAAAAAAAAAGAAGTCAGTATCAGGTGACGCCAGAGTCAAATTACAGTAGAACATTCCGCATCAAAATGTCTCCTTATTCTACTTTTAAAAATGATTCAGGGCGACATGTGTCATTGCTGGATTGGAAATTTTGAAGTATACAAATGCATCTTAATTTTCAATATCCTCTAGAAATAAAATTCAATAAATTCCTTCCCTCATGACATGAGCAAAATCCTCTTCGTCACAGAATGGAGGGGAACGTAAATATGAACTGGATCACACGGTTACTCCTTATTTTCAATGTATTACTATATGGCTTACTGTAAAAACCCAAAAGAACGCCGCAGTCCTTCGACGCGAATCCGATAGTCATTACAACTGGCTAGAATGTCGTTGAATGAATTCTCTGTGCTAGCTCAGCTAACAGTAGTTGAACCATGCGGTGCACCTGACACACGCCATAACGTAATACAAATGTAGTCGCAGTCCAAACGAATCTTTGCAAACACAGTAAGGAGTACTACCAAGAGCATTTTAAGGAGTGGCCTGAAATTGTCTGACATTTAGCTGCTTAATGATAGCTCACAGTTAAGCTAGGTAAAGGCCAGCCTCCCGCCATTACCGCGGCATGTTGGTCGGGCGGCTAACGTTAGCAAGAATTCCCACTTTCCAGCCTTAGCTGGGTCACACAACTTACGCGTCTTGACGAGAAGTCATTGTCTTCTTTGGGGACAAAACGGTCTCGCGAAAATAACGCCAAGAGCCTGTGGAGAGAAGGAGCGTTTGCCACACACAAGCAACGCAAAACGTCACCAAGCCAGTTACTGAAACTTAAGTGAGTGTGTTGTTACGTAGTGTGGCTTCGAGAATAGCAATGGAGGGAGGCGTACGTCCACTACACTAGACCTTTCTAGAGCTTTCGTTTTTGACTATCGTGTCTCGGGCTGCTGCCGCCGCCACCTGACGCGATTAGTACGACTCAAACACGTCCGAAGTTCTTTTTATTGTCTTGCCAATACATTATTTTTCCAATTTAAAAAAAAGGCAATTTGCTCTTAAAAATATACATTTTAATCGTTTTTGCCTTGGTGTGAAACTTGTATTTCGATGTGGCAAAGGTTTTTCTCATTCACTGCCATGGACGGCGATAGACGTTTAATCCAATTTGACTGTGGGCCTGGCATCGATCGAGTTGTCCCAGTCAAAATGGATTGGACGAGTAGCGCCGTCAATGGAGGCATCAAAAGATAAGCAACCACAGCCAGCTTTTGATCTAATTGGAGCCTGGCAAGACTGTTAAGTTACCCCCACAAATATGGGTTCAAATGAGATGACTTTTAAAAATTGTTTAATCGGTTACCATGGCAACATAACTCCCCACCCACCCTTAAACACGCCCCAAACATTTTTTTGGGGTCGACACGGTTCCGGATGTCGTGATTCAGATTTATGTTCGTCCTTTTACTGATTCTGATTAACTTTTTATTTTTCCGGAATTGTGGAACGACCGCAGATTGCACATTAGACAAGCACTCTTCTTGTTTAAAGTTGGCATCAAAACCAATTTTTATTCCATGCTTCTTCTACATAGCAGTCATATTCCTATGTTGGATCATTTAATACAGCAGAGCGATTACCTCAGTCCCGCTCACGGCAAGAGGAATCCAAGAGGGAGAACAGCAAAGTCTATGGCTGTGACACAATAAATCGATTGGACGTCTATCGCAGTCAATGCCGACAATTTAATCCCACTCTGATTTTTATGAGAGCTTCAATTTAAAATCAAGAAAATGACATATCATGAATGCATGTCATTTAATGGATTGACATCCTATTAAAACAATTTCATACTTGGTGGCAAAACCCTTGCTGACAAAGCACAGAACTAGTCAAACGCTAGTTGTAATTGTTGTCTAGGTTGGCATACACATAAGAAATTTTGGTCCACTGCTCTCTGCAGATGTCTCCAAATCCTGAAGGTTTTGAGGCAGGTGTTTTGAAGTTAGCAGCTTCACCTCTCTATAGATTTCCAATAGTGATAAGTTCAGGAGACTGACATCCATAACAATGATGTGCTTGTGGAACCACTCCTTTGTTTTTAATTATTCAGAATTAGAAGTATAACATGGATGAATCTATACTAGAGCTCCATGCAAGATATCACCTCGTGAGGTTACAATGATCCAAAGAAAGGTTAAGAGATTAGCCTATAACTAAACAAGAAATTAGTCATCTCAAGGCAGTTGGGACCACAGGTATCAATAAAACCATTGGTAATATTCACTTAGACAAAGTAGTTTAAAATCCCCCAGTTCTTGAACAACTAAAGGGAGCTAGAGTACAATTGGTCCTAATGCGGATCCACGACAAAATGTTTTCATCAAGCAATGGAACGTGGTTAGGGTTGTGCATTGTATTTGGCTATTAATTGTCTTATTGAACGGAACCAATTTAAAATGTGTCCCAATACCAGCTCTGCAAAATTGTGAAATTCCGCAGGGTCAATCTGCCGTGTGCTTGCGCATTATAAAAGTGTGTAAA
Source organism: Corythoichthys intestinalis (assembly GCF_030265065.1). Lineage (NCBI taxonomy): Eukaryota > Metazoa > Chordata > Actinopteri > Syngnathiformes > Syngnathidae > Corythoichthys > Corythoichthys intestinalis. The sequence continues at coordinate 67,888,159 of NC_080396.1, forward strand.
AGGCACAGCATAAAAAATCAGCAGGTGTCACGGGTAGGCTGCCACAGGTGATTTTCCATGGGAATAGGCTGGTAATGTTCATGGCAAATCGATGCCTTAATGATGTAAAACCTTCAAATAAATTGCAATGAATACGTCTTTTTCCCCAAGAAATGACTAGAGACATTTATATTGTGGAGTCACATTTTTATTTCCATCTTGGCTATAAATTCTATAAACGAGCTAAATCAGCAACCTTTCTTCAAACACTTCTTGGGTCCAGTTCACATCGTCAATTCCTGCAAAGAAAAAAAATAGTTGGTCAACAACAATTATTTCTTTCCTCACTAAAATTCCCAAGAGTACTTCTACTCAGGACAGATATGTTGGCTTCAGATGAACTCAGAAGAACGAAAGTCACTGTATCAATCATCACTGCAGATTTCTTTCAGCAAACCATCTGACATGGCTTCGTCAAGTTAAACAACAGAGAAAGCGCCAAAGAACTTACCATAATTGCGTTGACGATGTCATTGTTGTTATTTTTCAGAGCACGCACAGCCTTTGCCCGTGACACATTGGCTTGTGACATAACGAGCTCAATGTCCTTGACTTCAACCCCAGTCTCATCAACCTAAAACAACAGGATGAGGAATGTATTTAGAGAAAAGGAGGGGATGATGGGACATTTGCCCGTTGTTAGATTAGTCCTCACCTCTTCCTCTTCGCTCTCCTCCTGTACTGTTGGCGTCTGTGTGTTTTCTTGAACATTTGATACGGCTTCTCCCTGAACTTTGAATTTTTCTGCAGCGGCAAGCTGGGCTTGCTGTGAGAGATCTTCGATCTGTATTATAGAAGGGTGTTAAAAAAAAAAAAAAGTGATGGGGAATCATCACACAATGGTTAAAGAGGATTCACATTCCTGACAACAGAGGGCAGCATGACAAGGTACGACTGAGCTATATACCTTAGCTTCACCGAACACTATGTATGTGTCTGATGCCGGGCTCTTGTAGACGTCTGGTTTGGTAATGACAAACAATATGTTCTTGGACTTGCGAATTGTGACTCTGGTGACGCCTGTGACCTGCCTCAGGCCGAGCTTTGACATTGCCTATAAGAAAACCACAAACAAATCCATTCCATTAGAGTCATGATTTAGGCAAATCAAAAGGAAAAAAAATACAACTCAAGATTACCTTTCGTGCTTTCTTTTCACTTCGGCTTTGTTTGGCTTTACTGACTGGTTCCTCATCTAGTTCAGCAGCGGCAGCAACCTATTGCCGGAAAAGTTTCATCCATATTAATGTGAACCAAGAAATTAAAATTGAGCACCTTTGATAACAAGAAAATCTTCTCAGGACAGGAAGGGTGGCTTCAGAAAGCTCAGAAGAACGAAAGTCTCTGTGTAATTCATCACCGAAGAGACACGGCCAAAAATATTTCGCAAATACCACCAGCAAAGAGACTTTAGCTTTACCTGTGCTTGCTGTGTCTGTGTCTGTGCAGAGTCCTGTTCCTCCAATTCAGGGACCGAATCGTCACTCTCCGACTCCGTACCAGAACCTAAAAGTGTGATCAAACAGCTACCATAAGAAAATGCTGGCACATTGGAAATCGCCTATTTTCCATATTGCAATTTGAGCTTGCTTCCATCCCTACACATGTACTGCATTTAGTACTTTTCCAAAGGCAAGGAAATCTAAAAGCAGCCAAATTGATACTTTTATTTTTAAGATTAGGAAAGTGATTTGAACAATGTGCGTCAACGTGTGCGAAACTATCCATTCATTTGACATTAGAACATACAGAAAGAAGAAAAAAATAGAAATACCCTCATCATTCTTGACCACAGTTTCCACCTGGGCTTGGGTTTTATCAGTTGTAGGGGCAGTTTTGAGTGATGGGACCGAATTTATTACCTCAATATCAGGTTGGACAAGGGCCTCAGCAAACGTCAGCTTTTCGGAAGTTGGGTCAGAGACAGGACACTGCGCAACCAATTTGTTCTTAACTTGTTTAGTTTTTGCATTAGATTTGGGTACAGCCTTCTGATTAGGCTTTTCTGCAGCTGCCATCTCTGCCAATGCATGTTTCTCCGGCATGCCCGATTTAGCGCCATTCATGTTTGATTTGTCCTGTGGCGCTGGGTTGGGGGCCTTGTCCTGTGGGGCTGGCTTGGGGGCCTTGTCCTGTGGGGCTGGCTTGGGGGCCTTGTCCTGTGGGGCTGGCTTGGGGGCCTTGTCCTGTGGGGCTGGTTTGGGAGCCTTGTCCTGTGGAACCTTGACCTGTGGCGCTGGCTTGGGAGCCTTGTCCTGTGGCGCTGGCTTGGGAGCCTTGTCCTGTGGCGCTGGCTTGGGAGCCTTGTCCTGTGGCGCTGGCTTGGGAGCCTTGTCCTGTGGCGCTGGCTTGGGAGCCTTGTCCTGTGGCGCTGGCTTGGGAGTGGATTTTTCCTTAGGGGCTGACTTGGAAACCTCCACAGGAGCAAGCTTGACAGCTTGTATGGGAGTAAACTTTTCCTGAGGGGCTGGCTTAGCAACCTCTACTGGAGTAGGCTTATCCTGTTGTTCTGACTTGGAAGCGAGCACTTGGACATGCTTGTCCTGCACAGCTAGCTTGGGGGCCTGCATGGCTGGCTTGGGGGCCTCTGTGGGAGTATGTTTGGCAGCATGAAAAGCAATCTTTTCTTGCAACTGAGGCTTGGCAACCTCAATTGGAGCACGTTTAACAGCATTTTCTTGTGGTGAAGCCTTGACCTGTGGCGCTGGCTTGGGAGCCTTGTCCTGTGGCGCTGGCTTGGGAGCCTTGTCCTGTGGCGCTGGCTTGGGAGCCTTGTCCTGTGGCGCTGGCTTGGGAGCCTTGTCCTGTGGCGCTGGCTTGGGAGCCTTGTCCTGTGGCGCTGGCTTGGGAGCCTTGTCCTGTGGCGCTGGCTTGGGAGTGGATTTTTCCTGAGGGGCTGACTTGGAAACCTCCACAGGAGCAAGCTTGACAGCTTGTATGGGAGTAAACTTTTCCTGAGGGGCTGGCTTAGCAACCTCTACTGGAGTAGGCTTATCCTGTTGTTCTGACTTGGAAGCGAGCACTTGGACATGCTTGTCCTGCACAGCTAGCTTGGGGGCCTGCATGGCTGGCTTGGGGGCCTCTGTGGGAGTATGTTTGGCAGCATGAAAAGCAATCTTTTCTTGCAACTGAGGCTTGGCAACCTCAATTGGAGCAAGTTTAACAGCATTTTCTTGTGGTGAAGCCTTGACTGCATCTACAGGGACAAGCTTGCTAACCATAGGTTCAGGCTGCACAGGAGCAGATTTGACCTGATGGGCTGCCTTAACAGCCTGTGTAGGAACAGATTTGTCTTGTGAGCCAGGCTTAGCAGCCTCCATCAGAGTATATCCAACCTGAGCGGTTGGATTTGCCATCTCCACAGAAGCAGGTTTGAGCTCAATGGCTGGCTTTGCAACACCCACAGGAGCAAGTTTGACTTGTACAGCTGGGTCAGTCCCAAGAAAGCTGGGGTTGGCCTTTGAAACAGTTTCAGTGACTTTAGTTTGAGAGTGTTTTATTGTCTTAGTAGTGACAGTTGATGATTTGAGTTCTTTAATTATAACAGTTTCCTCTGGCTTTGGTTCTATGTCTGTCTGTATTTCCCCTAGAGATACATGCTTAGATCTGGATTCTATTTTAGACACTTCTGTAGGGGCATTGGGACTGCTTTTATTTACCATTTTGTTTAATTTAGTAGGTGGAATGAGCGGTGGCAGATCATCATCAGCAGGAACAGAAGCAGATGGCAGCAAAGAAACTTCACAAGATTTCGAAGGGCTAGAAGCAAGACAATCTGAAGCTGCAACAGCAGGGTTTGGCCTAACTTTAAGTGTTGCTGGGGTGTCAACAGGTTTTACAGCAGCTGACAATTTATGTTTTGGCTCAGTTGGGACAGGGGAAGGATCATTAACTTGCTTAGTACCGACATCTTTTTTACTTTCTTCGATGACCTTGACATCCTGTGGGGTAGGTTGAGGCAAAAAGGACTCTACTTTCTGGGATTTTTCTTGTTTGCCTGCTTTCACAACCTTTGGGGTAAAGCGAGCACCCTGATTGGCAGAAGGCGAGGAAGCTAAAGGGGATCGAATTGGTGACAAGGGGATTGAGGAAGGAGTGGATTTTGGGGATGTGGGAGAGGAAGAAGAGGCAGACAAAGAAGAGCGTTTCCTTCTGCCAGGAACAGCCTTTGGAGCAGAAGAACCCTGAGCACTTTTGGCATCTTTGCCTTTGGGCTTTGCAGGGCCAGTCTGAGGCTGCTGGGTTGAAGCTGTGGCAGATGGTGTCGCTGAACAAAAAAATATTCTTTAATTTATATTTAAACGATTATGTTTAGGTGTTTCCCATGCAGGTTAAATGATCAAACCAAGACGCAATCATAAATTTTGGGTTAGAATAGTGATTCTTTCCTTTTACTTAGTCTTGATGCAACACTATTGAAAATGCAGACCTTATTTTCTATTCCACACAGCAAACTCATTTTATCATGAGGGGTTTTAGCACTAATAAATTTTATATTTCAGGGCTCCAGCCTAGAATTACTTAAAATCCTAACAAGGATAAGCGGTCTAACTAAATTTTAGGGGCACACACTGTAAATTAACGAGCAAAGAATTTATATTTATTTTTATTTTCACTGTATTAAAGATTTAGACTTGGACAATACAGAAACTACAATGTTTTAAATTCTTTTTTTTTTTTCTATCTCCACAGGTTTGATACAACAATCCTCACACGTAATGCGGTATGCATCAAAAACAATCTAAAACGTTTGATCTGAAAAATATCAGGAAATTTCTTGTTCTGCTCATGTTGCTGTTAACAGCAGAATTTATAGTTTCTTTCTCCTTGAAATAGCCCAGCCACGTTATCCCCCACAAAAAGAAATTCCAGACACCACTGATGTTTCATCGAATAAAGCCACAAATATTTTAGGGCTGTCCCAAACGACTAATTTCCTCCCGATTAGTCAGCCGACTATTTTTACGATTAGTTGACTAAACATTTTTAAAAAAAACTAATTTAAAGATTACATTTTTGTTGAACATTTTGGAACACCTAAATGCTTTATTAACGTATAAATAAATAACAAATATCAATAATAAATCACAAAAAATGAGGCCAAATGCAGCTAGCATTAACTATTGCAAAAAGAAAACTAAACGGAAACACTGTGACCAACTTTTTAACGGGAGTCAAAACAAATCCTACTCTTTTTGTGGTATGTCTTTGTTTATATTGTTCTAAATGTTAAAATGAATTGTAATGTCCTGGACAATCGTTTTCAGAATACTTTGTGTGAGTTCAGTCTGGTGTGCATTCCGCATTTTTTTGGGAGAGGAAAAACTGTTCAACTTTTGTTTGTTTTAATCTGAAAATAGATAAAGCAGAGGGCACACTGAAATATTACCACACTTATTTTTAATGAAAAGCACACTTAGTCATAGTAACAAAATATATAGTATTAGTTTAAAAAAAAAAAAAAAGAAACATTGACACCTTTTTAAAACGATATCTCGATTCGAGGCAGGAGCATATCGATAACCTTTTGGGATACAAAGTATTAAAAAAAAAAAAAAAAAAACATTGACACCTTTTTAAAACGATATCTCGATTCGAGGCAGGAGCATATCGATAACCTTTTGGGATACAAAGTATCACGATTTCGATATTTTGTCACACCCCTACATTATTGTGCATAACATTTATGTGCTTACTTCTTACTGATTGGAAGAAATTTTGTATAAATGTGCTGAGAACAATCTTGACTGACTGTAAAGTTAGGCGGGGCACACTGTTGATTGCTATTACTCTCTGAGCAGGTATGTTTACCACATGAGAAAAACCTTTTTGTGGTCCGAGTCCATCTGTGTTACAGCGGGGCAAATAAGTATTTAGTCAACCACCAATTGTGCAAGTTCTCCTACTTGAAAAGATTAGAGAGGCCTGTAATTGTCAACATGGGTAAACCTCAACCATGAAAGACAGAATGTGGGAAGAAAAAAAAAACAGAAAATCACATTGTTTGATTTTTAAAGAATTTATTTCCAAATTAGAGTGGAAAATAAGTATTTGGTCACCTACAAACAAGCAAGATTTCTGGCTGTCAAAGAGGTCTAACTTCTTCTAACAAGGTCTAACGAGGTTCCACTCGTTACCTGTATTAATGGCACCTGTTTTAACTCATTATCGGTATAAAAGACACCTGTCCGAAAGCTCAGTCAGTCACACTCCAAACTCCACTATGGCTAAGACCAAAGAGCTGTCGAAGGACACCAGAGACAAATTTGTAGACCTGCACCGGGCTGGGAAGACTAAATCAGCAATAGGTAAAACGATTGGTGTAAAGAAATCAACCGTGGGAGCAATTATTAGAAAATGGAAGACATACAAGACCACTGATAATCTCCCTCGATCTGGGGCTCCATGCAAGAGCTCACCCCGCGGCGTCAAAGTGATAAGAACGGTGAGCAAAAATCCCAGAACCACACGATAGGACCTAATGAATGACCTACAGAGAGCTGAGACCACAGTAACAAAGGCTACTATCAGTAACACAATGCGCCGCCAGGGACTCAAATCCTGCACTGCTAGACGTGTCCCCCTGCTGAAGCCAGTACACGTCCAGGCCCGGCTGCGGTTCGCTAGAGAGCATTTGGATGATCCAGAAGAGGACTGGGAGAATGTGTTATGGTCAGATGAAACCAAAATAGAACTTTTCGGTAGAAACACAGATTCTTGTGTTTGGAGGAGAAAGAATGCTGAATTGCATCCGAAGAACACCATACCCACTGTGAAGCATGGGGGTGGAAACATCATACTTTGGGGCTGTTTTTCTGCAAAGGGACCAGGACGACTGATCTGTGTAAAGGAAAGAATGAATGGGTCCATGTATCGAGAGATTTTGAGTGAAAATCTCCTTCCATCAGCAAGGGGCATTGAAGATGAGACGTGGCTGGGTCTTTCAGCATGACAATTATCCCAAACACACAGCCAGGGCAACAAAGGAGTGGCTTCGTAAGAAGCATTTCAAGGTCCTAGAGTGGCCTAGCCAGTCTCCAGATATCAACCCCTATAGAAAATCTGTGGAGGGGGTTGAAAGTCCGTGTTGACAACGACAACCCCAAAACATCACTGCTCTAGAGGAGATCTGCATGGAGGGATGGGCCAAAATACCAGCAACAGTGTGTGAAAAGCTTGTGAAGAGTTACAGAAAACGTTTGGCCTCCGTAATTGCCAACAAAGGGTACATAACAAAGTACTGAGATGAAGTTCTGGTATTGTCCAAATATTTATTTTCCACCATGATTTGCAAATAAATTCTTTAAAAATCAAACAGTGATTTTCAGTTTTTTTTCTCTCCATATTCTGTCTCTCATGGTTGAGGTTTACCCATGTTGACAATTACAAGCCTCTCTAATATTTTCAAGTGGGAGAACTTAACTTTAACAGCGCTCCTAATTTGCCACTCAATGTTCATCGTGTAAACGTGAGTTAGCGCTCTATGACCCACGGTCTTAACCTGTCTGTTGTCAAACAGAGGTTATGCATTGCAGCCAAGTCGGCAATGATATATTGGCGGTCATTGTTGTTCGTATCCGGAAAGGCAATATTTATTTTATATGTAAGAGTGGGGATAGCATATCAGCTCAGCCAAAATGCTGCCAAACAACAGATCTTTACGATTTTGAAGCCGGCAAGCCGCCTCCTTAAGTTACCGTCTTTCCTCACGAGCAATGATCCTCGTGTGCCACAGCTCCAACCTTTCATGCAGTTTGGGTGAGGAGTGGAGGAGGGGGGCTGCTAGCGGCAGAGTTTGTTTTTCCAAGGCAAAGCTGCGCCGGACAATTAAGCGAGATAGATGACAAAAATAAATTCGGAAAATACATTATGGGAGCTTTTCATTTGAATCGAATGTTTTTGCGTATCGAATCGAAGAGGGCGTATCAAACGGTTGAATATAAAACCGAGTATTGTTGCATCCTTATAACCAAATCAACATATAAGTATTTTTCGTTGTTCAATCATAACATCCTGATTTGGGTGGGGTTTTTTGCTGCCAAGTCACAAAAATCACTCTTGGCCATTGTTGGTGTCCAAAGATTGAACAGGCTAGCGTGTAAACGAAGATAGTAGACCAAAAGAACGGTGCGCTGGGCCACTGTTAACTCACTGCCTGCAATTGAAGAGGATAGATGTCTAATCCGTATTAAACTGGAAGCTGGCAGTGATCTATGGTAAAAACCCACAAGATTGACGGTATAATTATGTCTCCTGTATTTGTGAGAAAGCCTTTAGTGAGCACACAATACACACAACATGCTTTCTACAACAAATGGAGTTGTCAGAGCATAACACCAAACACAACTGAACAAACACAAGGGGGTCCTAGGTTACTTCTTAGGAAGACAAGCCAGCAACAAATGTACAACACACAGCAGCTGACAGTCAAAATGACCATCACCTGTTGCATGCACACCCAATACAGACCACTCATCTTACACCAATTCAGCCCATCAAATAAAATGTCCAAATGTATGTTATCCATAAGCACCCTCGTGTGTAAGACCAGGACCCCATGAGTGTTGCTGTTAGTTACAGCCTTACTAAATACATGCTTGCTTATGACAAGTTCAAAAGTACGAACCCGTCTCCACTTGTGGCTGCTGCATCTCCTGCTCGGTGACAGGGACAGTTTCTGTTGCTTCGCCAGGCATGTTTGCTATCAAAAGACGGAACGGTTACTTTATATGCAAAAAAGTCAATGATGTGCAAATAGTTAACTTCATTAGTTTCATGTTTAATAATAAAAATGTGCAAATTCCACGAGTCCCACACTGTTAATAGTACTTGTCAGGCTAGTAGGCAACCCATGCTTTAGCTCAGTGAGCCTTTAAGTTAGCTACGTTATGCTACAAACATTTATTTAAGGCGACTTGGGACTCATTTCACCTTGTTGATTTACATGTAAACAGCAGTTTCAAAGGCTCAATAAGATGTCAATAAGTCGAAGGCTATAATTCTTGTCGATACTAATGTGGTCGTGACAGGCCACATATATATGAACTACAGCCAGCATGTTCTCCCCCATTTTGAGCAGTTTACCGGCGGTACAAAGGCGCATACACATAACGTGGGGAGGCACTGGAAAAGACAAGGAAATGACATTACCGAATAATAACAATAATTCAAATTTAACGTTTAAGCCTATTGATACAGTCTGTAAGGTTTAGGAAACAATCGGATGACATTAGATTTATAACGGAGGTACTCACCGACCCAAGATGCTATACCCAAGATGGCTACGAGAGAGAACTTGTGACCCTAGTGGCAAACCGGATATCCGGTTTACTAGTCGCTACACAATTTCTCGTTCCGGGTTACCGACATACTTTTTTTTAACACTACTCACACCTCTTTTTGGCACTGTGATGCACCCGTCACGATCGGGTAATGACAGGCACTAAAAGGTGTATTTTAAAAAATTCAGCTAACCCAAATTACACGGTTTATACGGCATCATTTACAATCTTAATGCAATAATTCAATAAAAGAAGACAATGTATGACCAAGTATGAAATTACTCCTATTATAATTTAAATCAAATTATCTTGTTAAAAAAACCAAATAAATGCCATTTGCCAACCTGCATTTCCTATTTTACCAAATTATCTGAAATGACCAAATTCAGGCCAAAATTAGGGTCCCATCCAATTTCCAATTAAGTTTGGATGTTAACAATGTTAATAACACAATGGTGTTCAAATTCAAAAAAAAAAAAAAAAAAAAATTAATGCCCAAACTGATCGACTTTAACAGGGTCCCCCCCAGGATTGATAAATCTAAATTCAAGACTTTTAAGACCTTTTTTTAATGCCATTCAAACTGAAAATGAATACTTTTCTCGCACCCATTATTTAGATCATATTAAATAAATAAATCACTGAACATCAAATTTAACCTCAATTACTAAGTTTGTTTGACAAAAGAATGCACATATATTGAAGATACAATTAAAACACATTTAAAGTAACATTATAAAGTCTGTCAGAATTTTTTTAAACACACACACGCACACAATAATTACGGACAAAAAGAGGAGGAGGACAGGAGTCAGACCAGCCATCATCTGTAACAGGCTAGCCGCTAGTGCACCTGCCAAGACCCCAGTGAACATGGCTAACTCTTGAGTTAAAACGGCAAAATTCACATTCATTCGAAAGGCAAACCGAAATGTTTAAGCAGGTCCACTGCCTTCGCATGACCCATAAACTGCTATTTAAAGTATCTGGCTGTAACTTGAGCCCCTATGCCATACTCCAAAACAACGGGAATATCACAGGACTTAACCGTGCAGCAGCTGTGTGTGAAAACAATTTGCCATGTCGACTGACATGGGAAGCAGTGTGCGTGAAAGAAGGCGTTAAATTCCCAGGTCACAGCAGATAGCTGATGACTTAAATATCATAGCGGCGGCCGATGTAACTTCCTCCCTCTTCGCAGTAAGAGGAAAAGCGGTAAACAAACATCGCAATTATAAACAAAGCAAGCTGGAAAAAGCTCAATTAAACTGAATATATGACCAAAATTAAAATGTCAATTATTACGTTGGCCCGGACCAGGGTTCTTGCTCGCTAACTTTTTGAAATAACTATGTATTAACGATGTATGAATGATAAACTAAGGAATACTTGTTATAAAATCAATAATTTGGATTATAAAAAAAAGGCGCTGTATGGTCATTGCAGAGCCAGAGCGTGCCTATACGCCCTTTTTAATCTTCCCCTCTGCGAGTCCGCAAAACCGCATCTGTTTATTTATATTTGACAAACTTTTCCAGCGTTATTTCGTTGTGTAAATAAATTTATAATGATCATAAAAATATGTAGTCTATTTAAACATTATGAAAATTTGTGTTTTTTTTTTTCCGCCAACTGAAAATTCATTACAAAAGACAGGCTTTTATGCAGACATCGTCACAAATGTTATCACACAAAACGCGGGTCGGGCTTTAATACCCGCGGACCAGTTCGGGTCGGGCTGGATTTTTTAGGCCCGATTTTACCTCTATCTTAAAGTCTTGAGGAGCTTAAATTGGCTGCAGTTACGAAGTCCAGAATGCTCCCTCCGGAAAAAAACACGATTTGACCAACTTTATGTTTAACAAACTTTTCCAGCGTTATTTCATTGTGTAAATGCATTTATAATGGTCATAAAAATATGTCGACTAAACATAAGAAAATGTGCGTTTTTTTCTGCCAACTGAAAATTTGTTACAAAAGACAGTTACGACATCGGGAACGCTCTCTTTGGAACAAAACGCAATATGACCAACATTGTGACAGCCGATTACGACCAAAAATGACGTAATATCCGAAACAGATCACCAATGGACTCATTTGAAGTATAGGAATGGTGGTCTGTTTTGGTGTTCAGAATCCACAATACTTCTGCCTGCAGGGTTTTCGTTCCACCGACAAACGGACGCATTCCCGATGCAGAGGTGGGTGGATTCTCCGTTTTGCCGGTTGTGGTGGTTTGGCACGCACAAGTTGCATTTTGATTTGTAGTGCAGTGCATCGTAAAATTTCTATGCGTCATCTTCGTTATGGATTTTAAAAAATAAAAAACTTTGTCACGGATATAATTTAGGTTGCACTGAGATGTGTAGGTTGCACTGAGATGTTCTTGAAAATTAAGACCACGGTGAAAAAAATCCATTCTTACAACAGCTAATTTAATACTTTCAATACCTTTAATAATGGAAAACTATATTCAATGTTTTTTATTACTTTTAATAACCCGCGGGTACCATGTTTAATCTCTAGAGTAAATATTTATTCATTTTTAATCTGACACCTCCAACACATTAAAACATGTGCCACATCAACTCGCTTTCGAGGACGACACAAATTGTTGAAATTTTGTATGGGCAATAGTTTCCAATTTTTGTGTGATGTAGAACTTCAGTTGCCAAAGCATTTTAGTTACGGATATCGTTTTTCTATTCTCAGTCATTCATATTCTGCATCTCACAGCTAACTATGACAGCAGGTGGTTTACACCATGAACTGAATTGTTGCCTGCAAATCAGAGCTTCACTTATAACAACTGAGAGAAAATAAATAATTTGAGAAATTTTAGAAGCTACGATGCTTTACGTTTAAAAAGAATAAGGAAAGATTGTGTTTTTTAAAAAATCCCCTCTGCATATGTTATGCCATATTCTGTAATCACAACATGTTTTGAATAGATATCAGATGAATATGATTTTTAATAATTACCATACAACAGAAGAGTAGAAACAGACAAAAAAATTCTTTTTAATGTTTAATTATGAATGTGTTAACGACTGCACAGTATATGGCTAACGATATCAAGCAGAATAATGAAGTTGTCGTTTTCAAAGAAATGGCATCCATATGGAAGCTCTCAACGAAGATGGTCAGCTTAAAATTCCTTTTGAAGATCTAATGAAGAAAAGTATGAGAATATTAATTACTTGAACATCAACATTTCTTTCTTTGACAAAACCAAACATACCACTCTTTCTGAGAAGTTCTCCTTTCCGTGACTGAGAGAGCCCATCCAAAAATGTATCAAAAAACTTGACATATTTTGCCAGACTGGTTCTTTTATAATCTGTATAAAGAGGGGAGTTTAGTGATTTGATGACTTTTTTCACTCACTCAAACTAATGTCAAAATATATTGACTTTTAAATTACATTATTGGATGGCTGAAAATGTGTTTTTCCACACGTTTCAATGATCAATATTTTAGACAACATAACATCCATTATAACTTTGGAGCAGAATAAAGTAACAATTACACACTTACAGTACAGGCCAAAAAGTTTGGACACACCTATATTCGTGCGTTTTCGTTATTTTGACTATTTACGTTATAAATTCTCAATGAAGTTAATTAAAGTATGAATGAACACGTGTGGAATTATGTACTTAGCAAAAAAAAAAAGGTGAAATAACTAAAAACATGTATTCTATTCTAGTATCCTTAAAGTAGGCACCCTTTGCTCTGGTTACTTTCTTTTGCAAACTCTTGCCATTGAGCGCCTTGAAAGGTGGAAAAGCGCTATACAAGTATAACACCACCACCACAACCACCATTCTCTTGATGAGCGTCAAGAGGGAGTCACCTAAAATGGGTTTTGACTTCACAGGTATGCCTTTCAAGGGTTGATTAGTGGAATTTATTGCTGGAGTTGGGACCTTCATTTGTGTTGCATTGGATGAGGTGTGTCCAAACTTTGGGCCTGTACTTTACAACAGCAGAACCCAAAAGCAGTAATTTATAAGTGGTTGTGTTTCACATTTCCTTCATTTTGTTTAAAATGAATGACTTTTTAAAGTCACCTCTTATTTTCCGTTTCTCTGTAGCTTCTTCATTTTCCTTGACTTCTGCCTGTTCATCCATTTCATCCTCACCCACCTTGGCTTGATCCAACTCATTGCAGATCAAACTACAAAGAGATTTAATCATCAACACTACAGTATATCAATCGTGGACACAAACCATGAGTTAATCAATTGTGGCTTACCTGATTGTGGGTACGCTGAAGGGATCAAACGTATCCAGTTCTGTGAGATCCATAGGAACAGAGATGCGCCCTGACCAGTTTTGAAAAGAGAGAGACATTGTAACAACTCAACCTCACAAGAGGAAAACTCCTCACAATCTACCTGTCTTAGGATGGACACTGAAGGGGCTCTTCAGCAAATGGTTCACCCCTTTACTGACATTCACATCAAGTCGCGGGTAACAATACTGCAACATGATTTCTTTCTCAAAGTGCTGGCCCTTCTTAGCAGTCGCCTGAGATAATAAGATTAATGGCATGCTATTTTATCAAAAGAAGTGCAATTATTTAACACAAAGACGATCACAAACCTGTTTCTTTCTGGCCTGTTCCATTACGAGTTTCCACCTGTTTTGCGGGTTGGTTTCATTCTTGAAGTCTTGCTGTAACTCTTTTCGAACATGTAGACTCATGTTAAGGGCAGTTGTTTGTTTAATGTGTTAATATAGGGGGAAAAAGTTACATTAAAAAGACAAGTCTAAAAGGATATCATCAGGCACAAGGGCCAACACTTGTTCTACAGACTCTTTGTAGCCCAGTATGTCCTGTTCCTGCAATGCATACATGGAAAAGTATCTCTCCACCACTGTCAAAGATTCTCTGTTGAGAGCAGAAATAAAGACTCGTTAGAAAAAAGTTCGCAGTTGACGTATAGGGCCAGAGGTGGATAGAGTAGCCAAAAATTTTCCTCAAGTAAAAGTAGCGTAACTTCAAAATACTCAAGTAAACGAAGTAATCCAAACCATTCTTGAAGTAAACTAGTATTCTGTGAAAAGAAAGTGATGAGTAGCTATTTTCAATGTCAGATTTTTTTTTTTTAAACAATGATCGTTTTTTCCTTCGCACAATGTCATATATATGAACTGTTATTAATAAACTGTACTATAACCTATTAAATGACCATATTAGGCCAAAGAAATACACACACAAAAAAATCAAATTCCGACTAGAAAATGATAAAGAAATGAAACATCACCTGTCTAAAGTGCATGAGTGCCCTCTAGTGGAGAAAACATTTTGAACCATAAAATTCAAACGATCATATTTCTGGCTTTCTGTTGTCTATTGATGCCAAATAAAAACTGGGAGAGAGGATGAAATTGCAATGTTGACTGCAGTGAAACAGTTGATTTTTTACAGCGCTACAGACACCATGTTATTATATTCGTGTGTGTGGTCATGTGACTATTGTTACGTCTGATTGGTATAATAGAATCGTGTGATTACTGTTACGACATCTCATTGGTAAAACTGGTAGAACCACTGTCAGTGTCTGGAAAAAAATGAAGTAAAACCTAGTACAGTATGTAGAATAAAGATTAAAATGTAATAACTAGTGTAGCTCAAAGTGGTGGAGTAACAGTCACATTTTTTCTTCACAAATCTACTGAGGTAAAAATAAAAAGTATGGCATGGTAAAACTACTTCTAGAAGTACATTTTTCTCAAAAAGTTATTCAAGTACACTAAATGTAATGCATTACTACCCACCTCTGCATAGCACAATATAAAAATGCAGAGAAATACCTAATAAAGGGATGAATTGGTTCAGTCAACACCACTTTCTTCACAGTTTCCTCCCCGCCCTGTGGAATGAAAAATCAGGTATAATAACCAACTTCTATTTACAAAGGCACATCAACTTCTAGTCAATATGGCTTTCTCTCTTTTTTCATAAAGAGTTGTTACCTTGACCAGTGTTGTCAATCACGGCGTTAGAGTATAACAGCGTTTCTAAGGGCTTAACTTTTTTCAGTAGTGAGCAATCTACGTCGTTACTGTTTCTGTGGATGTGAAGGGGTGCGTTACTACAATTTGGTTGAATGAAGCACGAGCTGTCTGATTTGTCACACATCAGCTGCCTGCCTGGAAAGAGCAGAGTGGAAGGGGGGAGGTGGGAAAGGGGGTGACGCCCTTGCAAACACGATAATTGGCTAGGTGGGCGGATCATGCCCTGTTTCACTGCACCCTCTAGCAAACATAACAAGACAGTGATAATGGCGACGGGCCAGGGAATTTCAAAGGTAGCGTTCTCAAACTTTAATCATTTTCAATATTTAATATTGTTACTTTACGGAATATTTGAGGGTAGTGTTCTGCTTATTGTGCAGGAGGCCTAACATACAGTTTCAGAGATTTGGACTGGTTGATGGTCAGTTAACATTTGCATTTTCTTAACAGACTGTAAAACACAGTGGTACCTCGACATACGATCGCTTCGAAATACAATTTTTTCGACATCCGGAGTAAAATTTGACTGTCCATTTGTTTCTACATCCGACGACATGCTCAAAATACGATGATTCATGACGATTTATGTTTCTTTGTTTTTCGGCAAGATGGACGCACGGCGGATTTTCTTGTGAGAGAAATCAACAAGGTTTCCAAAAAGGTTAGTGCAGGTGGTGAAAAAAAAGGGAAAAAGGTGACCATTACCATTGAAATGAAGAGGCAAATGATAGACAAATATGACAGTGGTGTTCGCATCCATAAACTTGTTCAACAATGTCTACCATCTCGAAGGTCCTCCTCTGACCTCCGCTCGCCAGTCTTTACAAGTTAAGGTGACAATTATTATTGTAGTCACATCGCCATCTTCATCAGGTTTTTAAGCATTTATTTCAGAACTTGTGCAACACAACACACCTACTGTCTGCCCCAGTGGACGCCAACAACAACAGAACATTAAAAGAGAGAGTAAAATCTCCACCGCACCTTTCTCACTCTGTCACGTCAGCCACGCGGTGCGTTCAGGTACAGAACACGTAACACATTTGCCACATGAGAACCGATTCTTACTTACACTACGCTATTACAGGAGTTATAATTATTACTATATTATTATTTGATTTTTATTTATAATTGATTTGATTTGCTATGTCTATTTGCCATTTGTATTAGTAACAGCAGTATTTATGAAGAATTTAGTGTAGGTTTTCGGGCTATGGAATGAATTAATGGAATTATAATGTATTCTTATGGGAAAATCCTGCTCGGCATACGACCATTTCAACTTAACAAAAAAGGTCCTGAAACAAATTAACCTCGTACGTAGAGGTACCACTGTATTTGGTCCAATTAAATACCAAATGTTCTAAAAGACTGTATATAGTGTTTTTTATTCTTGAATCAGTTAATGTAAACATCTTTGATGTGAAAGATGCAACAGAATGTATAATGCAATAACGTGTACAACATGAAAAGTAATGTCAGATACTTTGCTGAATAACTAAAATGAGGTAACCGAGTTAGTAACTCAATTACTTTTTGGGAGAAGTAATTTGTAGCAGTAACTACGTAATCACTTTTTCGAAGTAAATATTAACTAAACTGACCTTGACTAAACTGAGGTATTCTGCCACTGCAGATCGAGCAGATACCGAAAGTGTCCTGGCAGCTTCATCACACACCCAACAATGAACACCCCGTCTGCCTGAATACACCCACAGGAGGTGCTGAAAACCGAAGTCCACTAAAATAATGGGCACACACACACAACAATTAAATCAACATTATTTTAAGATATTGAAGAGGTATACTGTATAAGAAACGGCAACATACCTCGAAGAGCTCTGTCCAGGATCTGTATTGCGATAGTCATCAGGGTCCAGCACTTGGAACAAATGTCTGCAGCACTGTAAACAAAGTTTACTCTCAGGTGTAGTCTATCCCAAAACAAAGGGAATAAAACTGACTAACCTGCAGCATCTTCTGACATCATCGTAATCAGTCATGTCAATATCAAACACAAGTTCCTTCTCCAGAGCCTGAAAGGTTCCAGACTTCACCGTATTATGCTGACTGGGCTGAGAACAAATATCAACAAAGAGTGTTAAAAATGGAACGCCAATGGCCTGAAGTGTTGTGCTCTCATACCCGGTGACTATAGACTGCTCCAATGTCAATTTTGTAAGGGTTCATCTTCTGCATTTCCTTCTCCAGTTCGTTCTGTGTGGTAAACGATTGGTAGCGGACGTATATGTCGTCTTTGAGGGTGAAGGAGAACTCTCGGTTCTGGAAATAATTTTTCTGCACTGATGTTGCAAATGGGGAAAAACAAACATACATGTATCATTCCATTTAAGTGATTAACTGTAACATACATGGCAACGATATTAACTCTTCCACTGCCACTGACAACGATAGGTAGCATTTGAACTGTAATGGCTGGCGTTGAATGATCACGTTTCAGTGACAGAAGTGGTAATCATAGGCGGACTTTGACTTTTGGGGCAGGGGGGCACAACATGTTGATGACCCCGAAACGCAGTGTCAGCAATAAAATTAACTTACAAGAATATTTATAATAATAAGTTGTCAATAAGCGATTTTCGTTTCCCATCATTCTTGAGGGGAATTCTAAATCAGCTGCTTAGGCAATACTTTTTGCCAAGATTGTCATCCATTGAATATGGTATGCCTGCCGGTGTCGTGCCAATGTAGTTACCCCAGTCAAAAATTTTATCCCCTGGGTGGAGCCACAAGATTTGTGTCTTTATTATTCAATTAAAAAAAGTTGCACCAATGAAGAAAAAGTTCTTTCAATCAAAATATATATTTTCAAAAAAAGTTGCTTCATTAAAAAAAAAAAAAAAAAAAAAAAAATGTGTTTGAATGCGAAAATAAATTTGAAACTCAAAAAAATGCATGTGAAAGCTATTTGTCTTTGATTGATTTTTTGTTTTTAATTGAATCAACTTTTTTTATTGAAGTAATGTTGATTTGTGTTTGGGCAACATTTTGGCTAGGACGTTTTTGTCTTTATTATTCAATCAAAAATTAGGTTGCTTAAAAAAATATTTTTTCAAAAAGAAAAATCACTTCAATCAAAAAAAGAAACAATTCAATCATAGAAAATGTTTTTGAATGCGAAAAAATATTTGAGATTGAAAAATGTGCATTTGAACACTTAATTTTTCATTGAAAAAGTTTTCTTTGATTGAAGCAATCCATTTTGTGTTTGGGCCATATTATGGGTAGGACATTTGTGTTTAAAATCATTCAATCCCATAAAAGTTGCTTCAATCAAAAAAAAAATATATTTTCAATCAAAGAAAAATATAATTTGAAAAATAAAATTGCCCTCCCCTATTTTTTTTAATTATATGCAAAGCAAATGACCGTCTAAGGTGCTAGTCACATGACCTCTTCGAAAGATAATGTTGCTCCCATTATAAAATTTTATTTTTTTGTTCATTTCATTCATTTTTGTTGCCGTTTTATTGTTTTACAACTTATATATATATTTATATATATAGGAAGGTCAATTTCATGCAATGACACTTTTCGGCCACCGGGGGGGGCTGGGCCCCCTTAAATTCCGCTTATGGTGGTAATACG
This sequence comes from Corythoichthys intestinalis, assembly GCF_030265065.1. Lineage (NCBI taxonomy): Eukaryota > Metazoa > Chordata > Actinopteri > Syngnathiformes > Syngnathidae > Corythoichthys > Corythoichthys intestinalis. Next base: position 67,907,115 of record NC_080396.1, read on the forward strand.
TCAAAGTTACTCTGTTGTCAAAGTAAAAACAGTTCACTTTAAAGCAGAGCCGGTTCGTCTATCACCGTCAATGGCAGGCAGTCTGTTAAAAAGAAAGTAATAGCCTTAAACCACAAAAGGCTGCACTAACCTCCTCCATAGTTGAGCCAGCGGTAGTACTGCGAGAAGGGAAATAGTCGTCGGTAGTAAAGCGGGAGTAAATCCGGTAGACTTGCTGAGTCGTAATTCGAAGATGACGATGAAGCTGATGGCATTTTACAGTACCGTGGCTGGTAAACTGCGAGTAAAATATCAGATTCACAAGTTTCACCACACAGCTAGGTTGACAACACGGTGTTTTTTGGCGACGAACACAGCGCGGGAAAATGCTCCAGTATTCACAAAGAGCCAATAAGAAAAGCGCTAAGTCATGACGTAACCGGAAGACGAAAATGGGAGACGGGACACTCACAGACTTTGACGTGTACTTAGATATATTAATTAACGACAATATTACAAGAATTTCGTAAATATGCTCTATCTTTCAATTTCTACCTAGCTGCTGTGATACACGAGGAACCGAAGTGCTCTCTGGATATAGGGGATTTGTAGCTTTAACAAGGTAGCCGATATGCGATCAAATTTTTTGTTAAAGATCGCTGGGTGATGTCCATTCATAATATAAAACTCATACATTTTTTTGAAGTCCAAACAAGTCCTTAACAACAAAATTGTAGAGTTCAGTCATGCTTTAAAAACGAGACCATTTCGAAAACTAAATAAATGTCGTCCAACTGCAGAGGGCGCAAGAGGTTTAAATTATCTTTGATTGGGATCCACTAATAACTAATGTTCAATTAAATTCGTAGTAAATGTACTGATGTTCTAATTGAAAATTAAAAATCTAACCAGTAACAATAAAAAGCCAGACGAACAGAAAATTACCCCCCCCCCCCCCCCCCCACCACCACCACCACACTTCTAAAAATGAATTTTTACTATTGGCGTTACTCATTATTTAAAATAGGGACAATACAAATTTGTAAAAATATAAACATAGATATGCAAAGTGGTAGTACAGTCCCATAGGTTGTGGGTTCGATTCCTTGCCCTGGTGACCTTTCCTAAGTATCCTTGAGCAACATACTGAACCCCACGTTGCTCCTGATGCTGCATCATCAGTAGGTAAATGAGCATATAGTGTCAAAGCACTTTGAATGCCTTGATGGTGAAAAGACGCTATACAAGTGTAAATCCATTTACCAAGATTATAACCAACGGTTAATTCACAACTTTGGGCAGGTTGATGTCAACAACATAAAACATGGTTGCGTTATTGCCTGAACATGGGTAAATGTCGGGGTGGTTTAACTTTAAAACACGTTTGGCAAGGTTAAGTACTACTCAGTTGTGTTCATTAAAAGTAGGTCATACTGGCATCTGCTATGGAGCAAGTTGACCAACATAATCAGTTAGCATACTGACACGTGGCTGTTACAGTCTTTGGCTGAGCCAAGTATGTCATGCTATCAGAGTACTCTATCCCTTACTCAGAGAAATGGCGATTTTAGACTTTGCATGCCCTCTCTATTTTACCAAAAATATGTATATACAGTGCATATATACAAATAATTAATAAATAGTTCAGTGTGTCAATACCTAATTTCTCACAGCGCCAGGCAGCATGAGAGGGATGTCAACCCATCACGGATTCCCTCTGTACACGAACGGTTTTGAAAAGCCAAGGGCCTCTGTGACAGCTGAACGCTGGTCGCAAATTATGTTGTCCTCAAGTCATCATGCTCTACTTCCTCTCAAATTGGTTGACTCTAGTATTCTCTGTTACTGTATATTTCAGATTAATGGAGCCATCTGTCATTTGCATTTGGCATAAGCAAGGCAAGCATTAGGCCTCGGTTGCCCTTTGTCAGCAGGAGTCAGATTTTTCAGACATCAGCTCACAAATGTTACATTTGGGAAACATCCAAATTTGTACCGTAAAATTCCTCATATATTAAACAGCGACATTTTGCTCCTTATATGAACCAACAAATTTTGTCAGACCTAAGTAAGTCTGAACTGAGATGCAAAATGGTTCTGCTGTTGCAAAACTACAAACATTTGCTACCGTGCTACCTGCTTGAGACCAACTACAGTGCGTACGATGGGGTCTGAAAACATTTTGAAAATTGATTCACGATATTAAAAACATTCAAATATAGTTAATAGATATTGATAGATATTTCAAATGGAAAGTGTGTAGCCATATTTATTTAATGCACAACACTTAAATGTTACATGAATTGACAACAAGAAACAACTAGTATGAATGACATTCATATAATAGACAGTTGCTCAAAGTAACTAAAGTGATACCTTGGGATAATACAGCTTTGGTAGACAAAAAAATTCATTGTTTTTCAAAGCTGTTTCGCTTCACATTGCGAAAAATTATTCATCACTCGAAAGATAGTACGTACTGTAATAGATCATTCCCACTCGCCGCACTGCAATAATGTAACTATGTTTGACTATGATGTAAATAAAAGAAATATACACACCACAGTTTTCATGTTTATAAAACAAAAGAAGAATGTAACTTTAACAAGACATGCTTTTTCAGGCCCAAACAGCGAGATGAACTATAAAGCAATGGCTGCCCGAGTTAGCCCGTCTTTTAGCACTTTGTGTTTGCTAGGAACTTGAGTAGTCATGTGATAACATCTGTAGAATGGCAGCAAATTTAATGTGGTGTTTTAATGTAACTTAGAACGAATCAGTCAATTTACATTTAAAACGCAATTCATTATACGAAAAAAACATGACATGAAAGTCACTCCGGAACGAATAAATCTTGAGGTACCACTGTACGTGCAAACAGCACATTTTGGGATAATGGAAAAATAATGTCCAAACACAAAGAAATGACTTCTTATGGCAGCGGCGCGGGAAATGGGGTGCTGAAAGAGCTGTAGCACCCTCTGTTTTGTTTTTTGGGGGGGTGGGGGGGGTTTGGTAGATTAATATTATTTTTCAATCAATGAATAAAACATATTGAAACAATAGCTTATTTAACTTTGGGGATTAAATATATATGTCAAAATGTTTTTTGTTGTTGTTGTTAATAACATGGTCACCACCTGACACCTTGCTTGTTACCAGATAATGTTGGATGGGAAAAACAAAATAAGATCCTTAGCACCCCCTGCTCTGAGTGACTTCCAGCACCCCTGTCTTATGGATGCTGCCAGTTTGTGAGGTCAGTTGTACCCACGCACATACAGATGGATTGACTCAAGCACAGGTGCATGTTATAATGACATAATGAAGAAGGGAGGGTAATTTGGCATTTGGTTTCCCTGAAATGGTTGTTTTTCACCCTTCCCCCCCCCCCCAATCTAAGTGCAATGCAGTGTTAAAGTGCCTGTGACAGTATAAAGAAAATCTGAAATAGCATTACTATGTGAATTAGAATCATATGTTGAGACGATTCAACTATATACAACAATTTGACAAAGCGCAGATGAAGAGAAATTGGTCTTTCAATCTGCCGTTTAACCCCACCTGTCATTATAGTGCTGTAGCGTCCCCAGCTGGAGGATGACGTCGGCAGGGTCACAGTTTAATCTGATTTAGAATTCAGCCCATTAAGGGGGAAGATTCAGAATGAGGAAAATGTGACGAAGAGAGCAGCAAAATGTCATTGTTTCAATCTCTCCAATATTTTTACACGATATTCTTTTGGTCATGACAAATAACAATCTTGTGCTAAATGGAATATGAAATATGAAAAATGCATTTATTCAGTACGACAGGGCAAAATTACTTGCCTGGCTCTGCCAGACTATTCTCCCTGTATTTTTCAAACACTGAGAGAAATAGTCTGGGAACCATCCCATTAACGGCCTTTTCGAGCAGGTACAAAATCAATCGACAAATCAGATTCGTTTATTTGCGTGACGTGTTCGTCACGAGCAACGTCACTCTTGCGCGCCGAAAGTCGTCTCCACAACACAGATGGTCAACGGGATAACCGAGAACATGTTCCAATCCACGGTAAATTCTGTTTTAAATGACCAAAAACACAGCGACACGAGTCATTGACAATAGTCTGTCTCGCGCTAGCCATGTTGAATAAACTCCGCTCTCTTCATGTTTACTTCTGCGCGCAAGTCCCTCGTCCTTCCGTCGTCAGTTAATAACGTCACGTCTGCCCGTCGCTGATTGGTCCACTCCGCTGTCTGTTTGCTGTGGCTTGCTCCGCCCTGGAAATTGTATCCGTGGGAATGGTGGCCAGACTCAATAGCTGGAACAGCGTTGAGTCTGGTGTACCAGGCAACAAAATTACTGCATTATGGTAAAAACTCTCGACTTCTTGCACCTCCGGAACGGTATTTTATGCCACTGGAGTTAGTCCGGCTTTCATCATTTCCCTGCCCTGGCTTCGGAGACAGAGGAAAGAGCGTAAACAAAACAGGAGGCGTGACAGCTTGCCGACATGCTAAACCGAACCGAGCTGCGTTTCCAAGTCTTATTCTCGCCTTTCGAAAACGTAAAATCACACAAAACTACCCCGGCTCATGTCACACGGCAACGGGATTGATTGTCTTCACCGATAGACCAAACCTCCGGCGGCGAGCAAGTTACAGCTCGCCGTTCCCCTGCTGCGGGCAGGAGTGCTCATTGCCAGGGAAGAAGCTGGAGAATGACCGCTGGACAAACCGGCCGACGTCGGAGGAGCGCGTGGCTGCCCGAGCCCAACCCGAGGATAGTGGTCTATTGGCACACGAAGAGGGCAGAGAGGGATGGAAGTCTGGACGATATGGAGAACCGTAGACAAGCGGGAAGCTGCACGAGCACAATCCGAGTATAGCAGTCTCTCGCGAAGAGGACAGAGGGGGGTGTGCGACAAGCCGCCAGTTGTCGGCCAAGTGGCCTTCTTAGTGGACAAGGAGCATTGTCAGCCACAAGATGCAAGCTACCTCCTTATTAAAACGTGTGCCATGATCCCAGTATTTGAGATACTGGTCCTTCTAAAAAAAATTAGCGTATTGTGATAAGGTTCATTATCTTCTTTAATGTACTGATAAACATTAGACTTTCATATATTTTAGATTCATTAAACACAACTGAAGTAGTTCAAGCATTTTATTGTTTTAATATTAATGATTGTGGCAAAAAAAGTCAAGAAAAAACAAAAATCCATATCTAAAAAAATTTGCATATCATGAAAAGGAACTCTAAAGAAGCAACTGACCTAATCATCTGAATCAACGAATTAACTCAAAACCCCTGCGCAAGATTCCTGAGGCTTTTAAATACTCCCAGCTGGGTTCATTACAAAAAACAGCAATCATGGGTAAGACTGCCGACCTGACTGCTGTTCAGAAGGCCATCATTGACACCCTCAAGCAAGAGGCTAAGACACAAAAAGAAATTTCTGAGCGGATAGGCTGTTCCCAGAGTTCTGTATCAAGGCACCTTAGTGAGAAGTCTGTGGGAAGGAAAAAGTGTGGCAGGAAACGTTACACAACCAGAAGAGGTGACCACACCCTGAGAACGATTTTGGAGAAGGGCCGATTCCAGACCTTGGGGACCTGCAAAAACCTGGAAATGGGCTACAGGTGCCGCATTCCCCAGGTCAAGCCACTTTTGAACCTGAAACAGTGGCAGAAGCGCCTGACCTGGGCTACAGAGAAGCAGCACTGGACTGTTGCTCAGTGGTCCAAAGTACTTCTTCCAGATGAAATTAAATTTTGCACGTCATTCGGAAATCAAGGTGCCAGAGTTTGGAAGAAGACTGGGGAAAAGGAAATGCCAAAATGCTTGAAGTCCTGTGTCAAGTACCCACAGTCAGTGATGGTCTGGGGTGCCATGTCAGCTGCCTGTGTTGGTCTACTGTGTTTTATCAAGGCCAAGGTCAATGCAGCTAGCTATCAGGAGATTTTGGAGCACTTCATGCTTCCATCTGCTGAAAAGCTTTATGGAGATGAACATTTCATTTTTCAGCACGACCTGCTCACAGTGCCAAAATAACTGGTAAATGGTTTACTGACCATGGCATTACTGTGCTCAATTGGCCTGCCAACTCTCCTGACCTGAACCCCATAGAGAATCTGTGGGATATTGTGAAGAGGAAGTTGAGAGACACCAGACCCAACACTGTGGATGAGCTTAAGACCGCTATCGAAGCATCCTGGGCCTCCATAACACCTCAGCAGTGCCAAAGGCTGATTGCCTCCATGCCACGCCGCATTGAAGCAGTCATTTCTGCAAAAGGATTTCCGACCAAGTATTGAGTGCATAGCTGATATAATTAATTGAAGATTTACTGTTTTTGTATTAAAAAAAAAACTTTTTTTATATTGGTCGGATGAAATATGTTAATTTTTTCAGATATGGATTTTTGTTTTTTCCTGACTTTTTTTGCCAAGAACTACTTATGTGTAATGAATCCAAAATATATGAAAGTTTAATGTTTATCAGTACATTACAGAAAATAATGAACTTTATCACAATATGCAAATTTTTTAAAAAGGACTAGTAATACAAAACATGTAGTTCACACACTTCCTCGTAAGTCCAGTGGTCCCACAGTTGTTGGACTTGTTTTGGCCAATCTCGGCGGTGAACGGGAACTTTTTGAAACCTGAAGAAAAGCTCACACGCCTCTCCCTGGTGCAGCAACAAAAACCTGCAGCTCATTTGGCTGGCTTGATGCGAAAAATAAATGAATTAATCAGCAAAATCAGCTGAATCCGCAGTCCATCTGCATGTTGTAAAGCAATGCTGTATTGTGGGATGCTGACCCGGGTGACGTCACATTCACATTCGTCCTCAATCCAGGAAGTCACTCATTTTCATGGCGCGGGATTAAAAAATTGAATATATAAATCGATCACTTCCACACATATCCAAGCGGTCCATTTCATTCAGGAGCATGAAATACCGTGTGAAATATGAAATAAAGATGCTTTTTGCTGTCATAGGGACTTTAATGCTCAGACTGTGGCTTATAGAAATAACTAAAACCTCTGCCATTTTTCCTTAACATTTTGGCCTATTACACTAACATATTTCATTTTACTGCTTGCCATTGAAGGTAATAGACGTTAAATTCATTTAAACTGGGAGTGCATGCTCTGACTGGGAGGCAGGCTGTACAAGTCAAAATGAATTGGACATTTATCCTAGCCAAGAATTCAGGCAACATGTTCCGAATTTAAATATAAATATGATTTTAATTTGACTCATTTTAACGTCATCTGCCTTCAATCGGCTACTCAATGCTATTCCTCTTTGTTGAATCTAATCTAATGATAATGTGGAAATACTAACCCCCTGAAGTCTGATGCACGACGCTCCCCCAAGCTCGCCAGCCCATTGGTTGGCGTCACGATATAAAAGTCCCGCAGTGTTCCGCTCACTTTATCACCAAGCATCAGCCCGAAGGGGGACGCTGAAGCGACCAACGCGCGCATTTAGAGCATTGCCAGGCTGTCTTGATTTGCTCACCGCTAATTAATTGTTCCATCATTGATCCCCAGCATGAAGGAAAGACGCCTCCCGCAGCCCTTTGTAGCGCGCTGCAAATTAGTGCTGGTTGGTGATGTCCAATGCGGTAAAACGGCCATGCTTCAAGTCCTGGCCAAGGACTGCTACCCGGAGGTAAGAGATTGATTCCTGCACCACGCCATCATCATCGTCGTCATCCTGTCTCAATAATAATCTAAACCAGAGCTGTAAACATTTCGGACAAATTTAGAATACATGTTGGCTACCACTCCATCACATGAAGTTTATTATGATAGTGTGCGGGTCAAAACTTGATACATGCAATTTTGCAATTGTACTTTTGTGTATCTCTCTCGAATTTCCCTAATAATGTGCGCACACAAAATTAGGTTCATTTAAAAGAAAGAAGAAGAAAAAACCGCTGAGTTTTGATGGACACTGCAGAGAGTGATCAATTTAACAATTAATTTACTGAGGTTGCTTTTTATCTAATGAAAGGTGCTTCTAATATTTTGACACATGCAACTTAGTTATAAAATGCATAAAATATTGGTAATTAAATAAAAGGTATACTGGATGATGTTAAAATTGCAATTAAATTAGAGCTTTTCATTTTAAGATGTGTTATGTAAAGGTCTCCTCCTCCTCTCTAGACCTATGTCCCGACTGTGTTTGAGAACTACACCGCTTCTATGGAGCTTGACGGCCAACGTGTTGAGCTCAGTCTTTGGGATACATCAGGTACCAATTTATCACGCTTTGATATGCTTTTTCTAATTTTCTTAACTCTTTGGCTGCCATTGACAGATGTCCAATCCAGTTTGACTGGGTGGGTTTAGAGCTGTCAGTCCCTCCCAGTCAAATGGATTGGATGTTTATCGGCAGCAATGGCACTGAGATATGGACATTCACTGTCAGCACTGAAAGTGCGTGCGCAGTTATCATAAGTAACCGAAAGGGCAGAAAATGATGTCGTACATAACATATAATTGTTAGTTCTAGCAAAAAACACATTTTAGTGAACACAAAATGCATTATTGTGCATAGCGAACACATACTTGTGCGCTCAAAACGATTATGTGTGGGGTATTTCCCATTATGTAATTGTGCTACAAATCAAACACCATACCAACACGTCCATGTAGACCTTAAAATATGCAGAGTTGTAGCTACAGCATAAAGTTATGAAATTTATATATTGATCTGTCTTTTAAATAGAAATGGGCATTTTTTAAACTGAAAATGAGTAAATTGATTCTAAAAAAAAATATGATAGGATTTTGGTTCTTATTATTATGGTCATCACTAGTTGAAACATATTCATAAATAGTTTTAAATTACTTGTTCGACCAATACGGTTATTTATTGCATGCAATATTACAAGTTTCTTTGATTTGTGACCTCATTGTATCCTGAAATCTGAATACAGAAGTGGGTGAAACAACGCATGGCACACTAACATAATGAAAGTGTTATGTAAATATGATCAATTAAGTCAAATCTGTCCTCCTCCATATGGATTTCTTTCATAACGGCATCGACTGCGGCACGGAGGAAATTGACCTGTGCCAGTTGGCTTGCAAAAGGCTAGTTTTAATTGAGAGTGAGGGTTGCCTGAGACATGCAGGGGGTAGTAATATCATACTATGAGAACAGAAGGCACATGCGAGGGATACTGTGGGATAACGAATTCATGAACCCGTGCAATGCTCTATGTGGCTGTATAATTTTTTTGTGATTTCATCTCTCGTTGAGTAAAAACTCTCAGTCAGCCTTTCATAAGGGCTATGTATTTACAATGGCAAACAAATTCCTCTATGTTTTTTTTTACTACTTTTCATTTAATGGATCTTCATTACAGAGAGAGAGATAGAATGTCTTCTTGGTTTTTAGAAATCTGAATATGTCATAGCCTGGGAACACTTGTTTGACACGCCCACCAGGCCTAAAGGCCATAATGTTACAATTGAATCATGTTACATCTTATGACTACATGGACAACAGCGCATTCATTTTTTGACTGTGGAACTAAAAAGGGACACATTCAGTAAATTCGCTCATTTTTCCCCCCAATTAACCCTTGTCTTGTGTGTTTGGTTTGGACGGGGAGGCAGTAGGTCTTTAGGTGGCTCATGTGTTAGACGTTCGCCTCCTTAATTTCACTGCCTCTTATTTCTCATGTTTTACATCCAGACGTGGGTAGAGTAGAGGTCGATCGATATATCGGACCGATATATGGGTGTTTTTCCAACATTGGCCATCAGCTGATTCACAGCAAAATAGCCGATAAAAAATGATTTTGGTCAGGCATCTGTATGGGCAACTGTGACCGCCGCTGACTGACGGTAGGACCCCGGAAGGACCCTGCAGCTGCTTGAAGGCAGGCGGCTACAGGAAGCTTCATGCTTACCTATTTCGCAAGTATTGTAAAAAAAATTTTTAATCTTGCTTGAGAGAAAATGCAATGTTGCTTTAGCCTTTTAAGGTGTTTACTGAGTGATCCTTACACTCTAAAAGTCTTGGAGTGTTTGCATTAGCTTTTGCATGGCGAGCATCCTCTTAAACTCTCACTCTCACTTGTTTACATCCCGTCGTGACGTCCTAATGGGTTTGATTATTTGAAAATAATGTACTGTTCTTAGTGAGTGGGTAAAATCATAAAAAGAAGTGCTGCATTTATTGGTTTGGTAGCACTAGAACAATTCATGCTTTAGGTCTCAGGTCATCATTGTGAATTTGAAGCTGTTGAAGCAATTTATTAAGAAAAAATGCCTTTCATAATCTACGTCCTTTAAAATAGGTATATCGGCTTACAGAATTGGCTTTGGATATCGGCAATCGGCTGAAAATTTTATTAGATATCGACATTGGCATTTGAAAATCCCATATCGGTCGACCTCCAGGGGTAGGGGTAGAGTACCCTCAAGAGTCGCACTACTTAAAAACAATATTAATCAAGTCAAGTAAAAGTATTATTCCAAAAATGTACTCAAGTGCAACTAAAAAAGTATTCAGTGAAAACAATACTCAAGTAATAAGTAACTACTTACAATGTCAGATTTTTTTTTAAATAATGGTGTATTTTTTTTTCTCAGCACAACATAATCTGTATGAACTGTTAGTATTATATTGTATTATAACCTATTACATGGCCAAAACAAATAGACAAAAATACAGGAATGAAACATCACCAGTCCAAAGAGAATGAGACCCTTCTAGCCATTGCAGCATGCAGTAGAAAAAATATTTTCTAGCATGAAGTTAAAACAATCATATATCCTGTTTACCATGGTCTATCAGTGCCAAATAAAAACTGGGAGAGTTTGAAAGTTGAAAGCTGCGCTTTCGAGTAATATTGGTGGCAGCGTGTGAAATAGTTTGTTTTTTACGGCATTTTAAAGACACAATGTAATTGATCAGTCTGGCGTGATCATACGACATCCGACTGCAAGCTTGTGTGTAAGACTGCCAATGCTTTGTAACAGGTTAAAGTGGCTAGTTCATTGTCTTTTTTTCATTAGCCTCAATGTAGCAATGCTCACGTTTTACTATGTTTAATATAGATGTGTTTCCTTATTTTGTATGTCTGAACTTTAATTCTATGATGTGTTGTTGACCAATAAACATCAGTGAGAGAAAATGGAGTCTCATATGCAATCAACACGCTCGTGTGCCAAGTGCACACAGCGCACGCAAACACACACACACGCACAAATGTATGCACGCACGCAGCGATAAATCGCATCCGGGAAAATTATCGCCCTTCAATTTTATTTAGCGTGTGATTAATTTACTTATTCCATATTGCAACCGGCTTCGTAACGACTGTAGTGTAGACCAAAGTAGCGGAGTAAGACTAGTGTTTCTTCTTCACAAATCTACTCAAGTAAAAGTAAAAAGTATGCCATGGTAAAACTACTCTTAGAAGGAATTTTTTTTCTCAAGTAAATGTAACAAAGTAAAAGTGATAAGTAATGTTTACAACAGCGTATTCTCCACGGCACAATCAACACAAAAAACTGTTTTGCCTAACTGTCAAAACCTTTGTCATGTTTGGCTGTCTTTATAAAGCCTACGGGGCTGACTCCAGGTCAGCGGAAACATACGACTCACAACCCTTAGTGGCTTGAGAAAAATTACATAAAACAAATCAGGAATATGGCTCATACAGTAGTAGTACTCATTTCATCCTTCCTTGCTTTTGGATTTATATTTTTATATACATACAGGTCAAGGTCATACAGTCAAGCTTTAGCAGAGGAACCCATGGCTGAGCCCCTCCAGTGTATCACAACCCTAGTTTTTGCATGAGTCACAACATATGTGGCACATTAAACCTTGTCTTATAGTGCAAAAACACTGGCAGCATGTGGGATTGACTTTTTGACAGATGAAGGTGAAGGATTGAAAATCCTTCATGACTATTTTTGAGCGAAGGCTTCTTTTTGAGTGAGTTTCCATTCATTGCGAGTTGTCAGACCAAGGTAATGACCCAAAATATTGTCAATATTCGCTTGTGCTGATTAGTATGCAAAAAAATAGTATATTTTGTGTATACAAGGAAAACAGTCATTTGTATCTGTATCCAGCACACGGTTTAATATAGAATACAATAATATGTTACATAAAGCGAAGTGTGGTGTATAAAGTTATATATATAGGTAGACCATTTTAGGTCTGTTGTTTGAAAAGTAACTAGTGTGGGCACCCTGTCTTATATCATTCCTTGGTTGTTATGTAAAGCTGAAGATACAGACTGAGTTGTATGAGATGTCTTATGTTGCAGAGGCCAAGTTCTTCGCTAAGATTTTACTATTATGTTGTAGATTCAAAATGTATCTGTTTCTGATATATTTATAGTTTCATTTTTACAAGGAAATACTTTTGCATATATGTACACCCCTCAGGAAAAGTGATGGGAATCAAATCTTTGTGTTGATGTGTGGGACAGACCAAAGACAATAGAAAATGGACAGCCTGTCAGTTTCTTTAGCACATGAGCATTCCTGAAGCTCAAAATAGCCTCAGCTCCAGAAAATAGTTCTTTCAATAAACTTTAAAAATAGTTTTTGAGCAACACTGGTTTGGTTTGCCGATCAACGTCAATGACAGCCAATAAGTTACAGTGGTATGAAAAAGTCCCTGAACCTTTTGGAATCGCTCACATTTCTGCATAAAATCACCATCAAATGTGATCTGATCTTTGTCAAAATCACACAGATGAAAAAAACAGTGTCTCCTTTAACCAAAACCACCCAAACATTAGGTTCATATTTTAATGAGGATAGCATGCAAACAATAACAGAAGGGGGAAAAATAAGTAAGTGAAACTTCTTAAGGAGACTTAAAGAGCAATTGAAACCAATTTTTACCAAACAATTTAAGTCAGGTCTGTGCCCAATCACTGATGAGTGGTTTAAAGCTGCCTTGCCCGCTATAAAACGCACACCTGGTAAGAATTGTCTTGATGAGAAGCATTGTCTCATGTGCATCATGACTCAGTCAAAAGAGCTGTCTGAAGACCTGCGATCAAGCATTGTTAATTTGTATAAAGCTGGGAAAGGATACAAAACCATCTCGACAGTCAGAGAAATTGTCTACAATTGGAGAGAGTTTGGCACTGTTACTTCTCTCCTCAGGAATGGCCATCCACCGAAGATGACGGCAAGAGTTCAGTGCAGAATACACAGAGAGGTAAAAAATAACCAGAGTGTCTACTAAAGACTTACAGAAATCACAGGCACAGTCCAATATCTCAATGTGTGCACACATCAACTATATGTAAAACTATGGCCAAGAATGGTGTTCATGGGAGGACTCCACGGAGGAAGCCACTGCTGTTTAAAAAAACACCGTTGCTTGTTTAATGTTCGCAAAAAAGGCACTGGGACACGCCACAGAAATTTTGGCAACATATCTAATGGACTGATGAAACCAAAATTGAATTTTTTGGGAGTAACACACAATGTCATTTGTGGAGGAAAAATGGAACAGCTCACCAACATCAACACCTCATCCACACCGTGAAGCATGGTGGAGGGAACATCATGATTTGGGGCTGTATCAAAATATTACAAATGTTACAAAATAATCAAGTGTGATGTTCACTTACTTATTTTTCTCCTTCTGTTATTATTTGCATACTATCCTCCTTAAAATATGACAACCTATAAATGTTTGGGTGGTTTTAGATAAAGCAGACACTGTTTTTTCATATGTGTGATTTTATCAAAGATCAGATCACATTTGATGGTGATTTTATGCGGAAATGTGAGAAATTCCAAAAGGTTCAGGGACTTTTTCATACCATTTTAAATGTGATCTGAACCAGATTTCATGCAACTTTCAATGTGCAAACGGCAATACATAAAAAAACAGTTGACGGCAATGTAAAATTTGTACCCTCCTCTGCCCTTCAAGGTTCCCCATACTACAACAATGTTAGACCCCTCTGCTACAGTGACTCAGATGCGGTGCTCTTATGCTTTGACATCAGCAGACCAGACACAGTAGACAATGCGCTGAAGAAGGTAAGAACAGCTACACAGTGAATACGAAACTTGTACTGTCTATGTTGACACAAAGAAAATCACAACTTCATGTCATTCAGCTAAAAAAAAAACCAAAAACAACAACAACCCTTTTTTGCAGTGGAAAGCAGAGATACAGGACTTTTGCCCCTGCACACGGATCCTGCTAATAGGCTGCAAGACAGACCTGCGCACAGATGTGTGCACGCGCATGGAGCTGTCCAATCAGAAACAGACACCAATATCCCATGAGCAGGTAAATTCACATTCCCCTTTTTATACAAGTATTTTTTTGCATACATTCTATGTTGGTGGTGTTCAACAATCAACGTCAATGGAAAAGTAAGCAACCACAATTCTTTTAATTTGTGAGGGACTTCTTGTAAATTTGACACACCACACGGCAACAGAATCATCCTGTCAAATTTAAATGATAGGAAAACAAATCCTAAAGTATATAAAAATGAGGCTGCAAAATCGTGAAAATCAAGCCATCGTTTCGTCTCTTAAACATTTTAGGTGTGTAACATGTTAAAAATAGAACATGTCAACTGTCAATCACCTATCTGATATCTAGAAACTTTCTTAAAACTACCATTCTTACAGGTTCGAGCTGCAAAGTTTTATCAACTCAAAGCCTGTATTAGCTGGAATGTAATCCCACAGCCCAGCCCAATCATACTGTAAAACCTGTCTAGTTCAATAAAAACAAATTACAACCCCCCCACCCCCATTCAAGATAAAATCTTTCCTCTTATATGACTATATTATAACGAGAAAGAAACGTCACGAGTGTGAGACACATTTTAGTGGAATCATTGCTGTTTCGCCGATGAGTCTCATGGGAGATGTAGTTCTTTTCTGAAAAGGTTAAAAGTATTGCATTATTTCTGTTTAAATAAACACAATAAACAACTGTTTAAATAAACACAATAAACAATAATGAACGGCATATTTATTCATTGTTAAACGTAAAATAAATACACGTTTGTCCATAGAAATCGCTGTAAAAGTTAAACTGACCATTTTTTCCAGAATGGATTCAGATGTGCATTCCAGGAAAAGTATTTCCATTGAGGCAAATTCACCTGTCACGAGGAAACAGTTCGTAACGAACCAAAATACGCAAAAATAAATAAAATAAAATAAAATAAAAAGTAGAAATAATAGAGTACACTAGCAGTATGACCCAGCGTTGCTAGGGTGCAAAAGTGAAAATGGACATTTTCTATGCTATTTTTTGGAGTTTTGAATTAATTTTTCGTACTAATTGAAAGCCTACAGAGATCAATCCCAGAACACTCTAAGACACATAAAGTCCAATTGTGTAAAATTTCGTCTAAATTCGCTTAGCCGTTTCAGCGTACATAAAACATAAACACACAGACAGCCACAAAGACTAACTGGCCTTTATAGAGCTTATTAGCCAGCTGAAATGAATCCCTTAGTAATATTCTGGGTAAGAGTAAAAAAAAAAAAAAATTTTATCCAATGTCCTCAAAGCCACAACGTATCATCACAGCTCTCCTCAGGACAATATCCTTACCAGTCCACCAGATATTGGAGGCCCCTGCCCCGGGGACGTGACTTGAGCAGGTGGCGAACTGTGTAGACAGGACCCCCGTCCACCAGGCGAGGAAGGGGAGGTGGGGCGGTATTCAGGACCAGGGGGCTTTCATGGACTGGCTTTAGTTTGGAGACATGGAAGGTTGGGTGAACTTTTATTGACCTGGGTAGTTGGAGTCGGACAGCTGATGGGCAGATGACCTTATTGATGGGAAACGGACAAATGAACCTGGGTGCCAGTTTATGTGATTCCACCTGGAGTCGCATGTCCCGGGAAGAAAACCGTACCCTCCGGCCCACTTGGTATGCAGGGGCTGCAGTCCGTCGTCAGTTGGCTCTGATGGCATAACCAGAAACAGACTTTAAAAGAGTGGTACGGGCTTGAGACCAGATTCGTCAACATCTCTGTACACAGGCTTGGGCGCAAGGGCAGGAAGTGTCTCCCTCTTGGCTGGCAAATAGGAGCGGTTGATAGCAGTAGACAGTGTGAAAGGGAGACAGGCCGGTGGCAGAGCTGGAAAGGGAGTTGTGAGTGCATTCCACCCACAGCAGATGTTGCGCCCAAGAATGGGGTTTGCATGAAGCCATGCAGCAGAGGAACATTTCAAGCTCTTGGTTGAGCCTTTCCGACTAGCCATTCGACTGGTGGTGATAGCCTGACGTGAGGCTCGCTGTGGCTCTCAGGAGGCTGCAGAACTCCTACCAGAAGGAGGATGCAAACTGCTGACCCTGGTCAGATACGACATCCCTTGGTAGTCCGTGAATACGGAACACCTACTCCATAACCACCTCTGCCTTCTTTTAGCAGTGGGCAATCTTGGCATCGGGATGAAGTGGACCATCTTGCAGTCCACAACCATGAGGATGACAGTGTTTCCTTCAGAAGGAGGGAGTCCGGTGACAAAGTCCATTGGTATATGGGACCAGGGTCGTTTGGGGACTGGCAGAGGTTGGAGCAAGCCGGCTGGGGAACGGCTGGTGGTCTTGTTCTGGCTACAGGTGGGGCAGGCTTTCACGAAGACTTGGATGTCTGTTCTCAACGATGGCCACCAGAATAGCTGGGAGAGCAGGTGGGTGGTGCGTGTGACACCAAGGTGGCAAGCCAGGTGGGAGTTGTGGCCCCACTGGATCACCTGGGAACTCAGATTATCAGGATAAAAAAGGCGATCAGTTGGACAGGCGCTGGGGCCACGTTGATCCCGGAAAGCTTTTTAACCTGCTCCTCAATGTCCCAGGTCAACGTAGCAACTAGGCAGGAATCCGGGAGAATGGGCTTGGAATCCTCCACTAGTGGTTCATCCTTCTGGAATACTCGAGAGAGGGCATCGGGCTTCGCATTCCGGCAACCAGGGCGGTAAGAGAGGGTGAAATTGAAACGTGTGAAGAATAGGTTCAACCACCGAGCTGTTCTTATGTATTTAAGGTTCTTGTCGTCTGTCCACACCAGAAACGGAACTGTTGATCCTTCAAAGTCAATGTCGCCATTCCTCCAGAGCGAGTTTCACAGCCAGCAGCTCACAATTCCCAATGTCATAATTCTGCTCTGCAGAGTAGAAGGCGCCCAGATGTAACTTGCCGTCCGATGCTGCGCGCTGTGAAAGCACTGCCCCGACCCCCACGTCAGACGCATCCACCTCTACCACAAATTGTCGCTCTGGGTTGGGCATTTGGAGGTTTGGGGCAGAAGTGAAGCATGCCTTAAGCGTCTCGAAGGCCTTGTCGGATGCTGGAGTCCACCTGAACGGAACCTTTGTATTGGTAAGGGCTGTGAGGGGAGATGCCACTGTGCTGTAATTCCAGATGAATTGTCTGTAGAAGTTGGCAAAGCCCAGGAATTGTCGCAGTTATTTTCGGTTCTCTGGTGCAGGCCAGGATGTAACTGCCGTCACTTTTGCAGGGTCCATCTGAAGACTTTCCTCTGCCACTATCTGTCCCAGAAATGATACCAATCTGGCGTGGAATTCACATTTCTCTGCTTTGACAAACAGGGAGATTCAGGCACGTTGGCGATATCTGGGACAGGACTGATAGGTTCAGGTTGGTAGGTAAGACCGCCTCCTTCAGGCAGGACTGGTAGCATCTCCTGCCACATTCTCGTACCACTTCAGTTTCTCAATCGAGGTTAGGGTTGTGCTTGCACAGCCATGGATAACCAAGGATAAGGGGCTGACCTGGTGAATGGAGCACATGGAACTGGTTGGACTCGTGGTGGTTTCCGGACAGAAGCATGGTTACCGGGGCTGAGATGTGGGTCACTCTGCCGAGTAGATGCCCATCCAGAGCTTGTGCAGGAACAGATGGGGAATTTGGTGACGCCGAATGCCTAGCTGCTGGGCCAGATCCACATAGATGATGTCAGGCTGTGATAGAATGCGTTGATCACGGCTTCCGTGTTCCAGTCGCTGAACCTCACCAGAGTTCGGAAATCAATCGAAAAATCCAACACTGACTGATTGCCTTGACGGATGGTCACAATGGCGCGGGATGTCTCTGAGTTAGAAAAGCCCAGGTCCAATACTTTGATCATTTCATCGGCAAAGGCATTGAAGTTGGTGCAGGCTGGTGTTTGCCTCTCAAATTCCGCTGTTCCCCAAAGCCGAGCCCGACCGGCCAAGTGGGTGATGACGTACCCAACTTTGGCCCCTTCGGTTGCAAAGGTCCAGGGTTGCAAGGAAAATTGGACTTTGCAACTTGTCAGAAAGGCTCGTACCTGGGTTGGGTCGCCGTCAAAGCGTTCGGGGTTTCCAATCTTTGGCTCGGGGGCATCAATAGCCAAGGCTGGATTCACCGGAACTGGGGCTTCTGGAACCAAAGGTTGTGGTGACAATGGAGTTGCCAGTTTGGTGAGAGTCTGGATCACCTGAGTCAGTTGTTCTCGCTGTTGCTGGAGTTGATGCTGGTGTTTGTTGCCGATCTGGATTAGCGATGCGATGTCACCAGACAGCCGGGAGACTCTTCCGTTTGGTGAAGATGGTCCAGGGCAGAGGTTTGATACGCTGGTTCCATTTTGGTAAGGTTGTACTGTCAGATACGAGATGGAGGAACCAGTTGCGTATTGCAGACACAGGATTTTATTGATGACAGGCAAAGAAAACAATCAGGTCAAGCGGTAATAGCTAGTTGGCATGTAAATGTATGCTGAATCGCTGACGACCTGACACTGAATGCTATGTTTTAGTGCCTTATATACTGTTCTCAGTTGTTCTTTGTAACATATTAAAGAGTAGAAAGTCTTTGTGATGGAAACTTTGTCATGCATGAGTTTGATGCAATATGCTGGTACATTGGTACATGACACCGTGGTATGAAAACATCAAAGTTTTAAAACCGCAAAAAATTTCCGTCATATCATCCCTAAGGTATTAGCTATTTTTTATGTCCCAAAAATGCAGGAAGAAATCCCTTGCTTGCAGGTGCGAGGCCCAACCCTCCCCCACCGGTTGTTGCCCAGTGTCAGTGAGTCAGCTGTGCTACACGATGGCTGGAGGAGGTGTAACTCCTGAACTTTTACCCCCATCGAAGAAAACGAAATCGCTCTTATGGGAATACTTTGGCTACAGAAAAGTTACAGACAGCCGCGTCTTAGGGGAGGAGGGCCAGCTGATATGAAAAATATGTTTGCGTAGGGTGGCTGCCGAGGACGCAGTACCTCCAATATGATTCCACAATTATAGAAAATTAAAGGTTAGTAAACACTGTCGTGAACATTTCCCACCAGCTACGAGAGTTAACTCCAGCGTGTTTAGTGTGTCTAGCGGTGGTAAAACATTTTTTTTTTCTCTCTGGCAACTGTCTGTGTTGAGAAAGAGTGTGTTCATAATGTAAACATGATATGAGTCATACACAGGTGCTTTTTATGGAAAATATTTCAATTATTTTTGTTCTGATGGTAATAATGTTGAGCGGTGGCTGTGGGTATAGGCTCACCTAAGGTTGCCTGGCTCTGCCAAACTATTCTCCCTGTATTTTTCAAACACTGAGAGAAATAGTCTGGGAACCATCCCATTAACGGCCTTTTCGAGCAGGTACAAAATCAATCGACAAATCAGATTCGTTTATTTGCGTGACGTGTTCTTCACGAGCAACGTCACTCTTGCGCGTCGAAAGTCGTCTCCACAACACAGATGGTCAACGGGATAACCGAGAACATGTTCCAATCCGCGGTAAATTCTGTTTTAAATGACCAAAAACACATCGACACGAGTCATTGACAATAGTCTGTCTCGCGCTAGCCATGTTGAATAAACCCCGCTCTCTTCGTATGTTTACTTCCGCGCGCAAGTCCCTCGTGCTTCCGTCGTCAGTTAATAACGTCACGTCTGCCCGTCGCTGATTGGTCCACTCCGCTGTCTGTTTGCTGTGGCTTGCTCCGCCCTGGAAATTGTATTCGTGGGAATGGTGGCCAGACTCAATAGCTGGAACAGCGTTGAGTCTGGTGTACCAGGCAACACCTAAGGGACTGCATTTTAAAAAAAATTATTTAGAATATTTCAGCTATTTTTACTTTTTTTTTTTTCATTTATTTTGACTTAACATGATGCTTATGTTCCAATTTCTAATATCTATTGAAAAAGGGTTAGGGTTCAATTGATAAAGTTATTATTATTTTTTTTCAACCTAGATATCTCAAAGTAACACATTTTAGAGCTGTAATTGCAATACTGTGTAACCGTGATATTTTGGCTTCAGGTTATCATACCGTCAGAATCTCATACAGGTACATGCTTAGTGTATATCCCGGCGTCAGTCTTCATTTGCCCCTCGTGTTCGACAGCTTAACATGAGTGTATTAACTTTTATTCTTTATTCTTGTTTTTTTCCATTATACACAACTCTAATTTTATGTTTATTGTGCAATAAACAAATTGTAACATGTATTTGTTACATTTTTTGATGCATTATTATGCATTATGAAAGATCATTGTCTGGATTTTGGGGGGCTTGGAACGGTTTGGGGCATTTACATGGAAAGCATGTCTCTTAATTTCGTAAGTAGAAGTACCACTATATACTGTAGATATAGATTTTGATTCAACTCATTCTCATGTTTTGTCATTCTGGAATTATTTTCTCGAATTTACAGTGTACCTTCAAATCAGAAATGGCATGCAATTCACAGCTCCACACGTTGTGAGGCACTAAAATGCCAGGTCAGTAGTAATACTTTATTAGTTAAGAAAAGATGTTGCTGTGAGAAAGGAATGTGGCTGAACTTCTGGGTAAATACATACAAGTTTAACTGGTAAAACTGATCAAAACGGTTCCTTCTAAACCTGCCAAATTTTGTTAAGAGTGGCCCAAATTAGATCAACCCGCCCAATGCATTTCTCCCCAGCCTCAAGTCTTTAAAAAATAGCCCAATTGGGCAGTAACCTGCCCAATATGGCAACACTGCCCACTAGGTTGTTATCACGGTATGATGAAAGGTGCTAACCAGAGCTAGCTAGTTAGCTAACCAACTTTCTCTTACCTAACAGATGGGCACCAGGTTCCCTTACACAGTTGTGGTCAAAAGTTTATATACACTTGTACACTTACAGTGCCTTGCAAAAGTATTCGGCCCCCTTGAACCTTGCAACCTTTCGCCACATTTCAGGCTTCAAACATAAAAATATAAAATTTTAATTTTTTGTCAAGAATCAACAACAAGTGGGACACAATCGTGAAGTGGAACAAAATGTATTGGATAATTTAAACTTTTTTAACAAATAAAAAACTGAAAAGTGGGGCGTGCAATATTATTCGGCCCCCTTGCGTTAATACTTTGTAGCGCCACCTTTTGCTCCAATTACAGCTGCAAGTCGCTTGGGGTATGTTTCTATCAGTTTTGCACATCGAGAGACTGACATTCTTGCCCATTCTTCCTTGCAAAACAGCTCGAGCTCAGTGAGGTTGGATGGAGAGTGTTTGTGAACAGCAGTCTTCAGCTCTTTCCACAGATTCTCGATTGGATTCAGGTCTGGTCTTTGACTTGGCCATTCTAACACCTGGATACGTTTATTTTTGAACCATTCCATTGTAGATTTGGCTTTATGTTTTGGATCATTGTCCTGTTGGAAGATAAATCTCCGTCCCAGTCTCAGGTCTTGTGCAGATACCAACAGGTTTTCTTCCAGAATGTTCCTGTATTTGGCTGCATCCATCTTCCCGTCAATTTTAACCATCTTCCCTGTCCCTGCTGAAGAAAAGCAGGCCCAAACCATGATGCTGCCACCACCATGTTTGACAGTGGGGATGGTGTGTTCAGGGTGATGAGCTGTGTTGCTTTTACGCCAAACATATCGTTTTGCATTGTGGCCAAAAAGTTCAATTTTGGTTTCATCTGACCAGAGCACCTTCTTCCACATGTTTGGTGTGTCTCCCAGGTGGCTTGTGGCAAACTTTAAACGAGACTTTTTATGGATGTCTTTGAGAAATGGCTTTCTTCTTGCCACTCTTCCATAAAGGCCAGATTTGTGTAGTGTACAACTGATTGTTGTCCTATGGACAGACTCTCCCACCTCAGCTGTAGATCTCTGCAGTTCATCTAGAGTGATCATGGGCCTCTTTGCTGCATCTCTGATCAGTTTTCTCCTTGTTTGAGAAGAAAGTTTGGAAGGACGGCCGGGTTTTGGTAGATTTGCAGTGGTCTGATGCTCCTTCCATTTCAATATGATGGCTTGCACAGTGCTCCTTGAGATGTTTAAAGCTTGGGAAATCTTTTTGTATCCAAATCTGGCTTTAAACTTCTCCACAACAGTATCTCGGACCTGCCTGGTGTGTTCCTTGGTTTTCATAATGCTCTCTGCACTTTAAACAGAACCCTGAGACTATCACAGAGCAGGTGCATTTATACGGAGACTTGATTACACACATTTGGATTGTATTCATCATCATCGGTCATTTAGGACAACATTGGATCATTCAGAGATCCTCACTGAACTTCTGGAGTGAGTTTGCTGCACTGAAAGTAAAGGGGCCGAATAATATTGCACGCCCCACTTTTCAGTTTTTTATTTGTTAAAAAAGTTTAAATTATCCAATAAATGTTGTTCCACTTCACGATTGTGTCCCACTTGTTGTTGATTCTTGACAAAAAAATTAAATTTCATATCTTTATGTTTGAAGCCTGAAATGTGGCGAAAGGTTGCAAGATTCAAGGGGGCCGAATACTTTTGCAAGGCACTGTATATACACTCTTGAGTTTCCAGTTATTTCTACAACTCTGATTTTTCTCCGATAGTGATTGGAACAGATACTTCTTTGTCACAAAAAACATTCATGAAGTTTGGTTCTTTTATGACTTTATTATGGGTTAACAGAAAAAGTGATCAAATCTGCTGGGTCAAAAATATACAGTGCTGCTCGAAAGTTTGTGAACCCCACAGCGATGGTCAGATTTTTTGTAAAAAAAACTAAAATAACCTTATTAAATGTTAAGTTATACCCAAATCCACAATACTGACATTCCAAATAATGGACTGAAACAAAAGAAATAGTTATATTGTCATTCTTTATTTAACAAAAGTGGTTGATTTAAGAAAAACTCAGATATCATGTGTGCAAAAGTATGTGAACCCCTTCAGTTAATAGGATAATGCGCCTCCTTTTGCAGAGATTACCTCAACCAAACGGTTTCTGTAGTGACTAATCAGCCTCTCACATCTACTTTGGGGGATTTTTGCCCATTCTTCCTTGCAGAACGCAGTCAGTTGAGAGAGGTTTGATGGGCGTCTGGCATGGACTGCTCGCTTCAGGTCCCGCCACAGCATTTCAATGGGATTTAGGTCAGGACTTTGACTGGGCCAGTCCAGAACACGAATCTTCTTCTTTTTCAGCCATTCCTTGGTTGTATTGCTGGAATGCTTTGGATCATTATCATGTTGCATGATCCACCTTCTGCCAAGCTTTAACTTCAAAACAGATGGCGTCAGGTTATGTTCTAGGATTTGACAATATTCCTCAGAATTCATGATTCCCTGGACTATGTGGAGTTGTCCAGGTCCTGAGGATGAAAAGCAAGCCCAGATCTTGACATTCCCACCTCCATGCTTCACTGTTGGGAGAAGGTTCTTTTGGTGGTATGCAGTGTTGACTTTTCGCCAGACATGGCGGTTTTGGTTGTGACCAAACAGTTCAATTTTGCACCTACATCAGTTGATGAAAACTCTTTTTAATTTAGTCTCGACAACACAACTGTTAAAAAAACAACAAAAAAAAACTACTGAATTGATTGATTAGGAAATCAGGTTGAAATAATAGAAAATTCCAAAATGTTGAGGGGGTTCACAAACTTTTGAGCAGCACTGTACATACATGGATCTGAAAAAGTGAATCATTGACTTGAACAAGTCAGGAAAGTCACTTGGAGCCATTTCAAAGCAGCTGCAGGTCCCAAGAGCAACAGTGCAAACAATTGTTTGAAGTATGAAGTGCATGGCACTCTTTTGTCACTGCCACGATCAGGAAGAAGACGCAAGCTATCACCTGCTGCTGAGAGAAAATTGGTTAGGAGGGTGAAGATTCAACCGAGAATCACCAAAAAGCAGATCTGCCAAGAATTAGAGGCTGCTGGAACACAGGTGTCAGTGTCCACAGTCAAGCGTGTTTTGCATCTCCATGGACTTAGAGGCTGCCGTGCAAGAAGGAAGCACTTGCTCCAAAAGCGGCACCTTAAGGCTCGACTGAAGTTTGCTGCTGATCACATGGACAAAGATAAGACCTTCTGGAGGAAAGTTCTGTGGTCAGACGAAACAAAAATCGAGATGTTTGGCCACAATGCCCAGCAATATGTTTGGAGGAGAAAAGGTGAGGCCTTTAACCCCAAGTACACCATTTTTACCATCAAGCACAGTGGTGGTAGTATTGTGCTGTGGAGCTGTTTTGCTGCCAATGGAACTGGTGCTTTACAGAGAGTAAAAGGGATAATGAAGAAGGAGGATTACCTTCAAATTCTTCAAGATAACCTAAAGTCATCAGCCCGAAGATTGGGTCTTGGGCTCAGTTGGGTGTTCCAACAGGACAATGACCCCAAACACACATCAAAAGTGGTAATGGAATGGCTAAATCAGGCTAGAATTAAGGTTTTCGAATGGCCTTCCCAAAGTCCTGACTTAAACCCCATTGAGAACTTGTGGGCAATGCTGAAGAAACAAGTCCATGTCAGAAAGCCATCAAATTTAACTGAACTGCACCAATTCTGTCAAGAGGAGTGGTCAAAGATTCAACCAGAAGCTTGCCAGAAGCTTGTGGATGGCTACCAAAAGCGCCTAATTGAAGTGAAAATGGCCAAGGGACATGTTACCAAATATTTGCGCTGCTGTATGTATATTTTTGACCCAGCAGATTTGATCACTTTTTCCTGTTCACCTATAATAAAGTCATAAAAGAACCAAACTTCATGAATGTTTTTTGTGACTAAGAAGTATCTGTTCCAATCACTCTATCGGAGAAAAATCAGAGTTGTAGAAATAACTGGAAACTCAAGAGAGCCATGACATTATGTTCTTCACAAGTGTATGTAAACTTTTGACCACAACTGTAGCTTTAATTCATTGCCTGATTTTGTGTCAGTGTGTGGTTCCACATTAAAGAGAAACTTAAACAGAAGTGAATCTTTTATAAAGGATGGCGACACATTATTCAGTCTCTGGCGAACACTACAAGACATGGAATACTTAGGAAATTACCATATTCACATGATTCTCTGGATGACACACACAAAAAAAGCACTTTAAATTTTGAATTTCATTAATTTTGCAGTTCTGTATATTGTGACAGTCAGGGTTTACACAGAGCTAATGGGCCAAGTAATTATAACTAGTTTCTTCTTCTCGGCAGGGTTGTTCCTGGGCTAAGCAGCTCGGAGCTGAGGCATACCTGGAGTGCTCAGCCTTCACGTCAGAGAAGAGCATCCACAGTGTTTTCCGTGCAGCGGCCATGGCCTGCATGAACAAACTCCAGCCGACCGACAAGCCCAGCCCGGTCCGCCGCCTCTCCAAGAGACTCCTACACCTGCCCAGCAAGACAGAGCTCATCTCCTCCACTTTCAACAAGGAGAAGTCAAAGAGTTGCACCATCATGTGAACGCACAGTGGACACACCCCAGGACAAGTAAACGACTGATGGTTCAGCAGAGCGATGTGGATTTTTAATAGACTAGATACTCTTCACCCCAAATCACTTGTCCTGATATACACCCATTATTGGCCGCTGTGACAGATCAACAAGCCTGACTCCTCGCAAGGTTGATGTAATGGAGGTCATCCAAGATCTAAGTGGATAGGGTGAATGCTGCATTTTAACACATTACCTTAATTATCACCCATTTAAAATTCGAAGCAGTGCCATGGCTATCCATCTGTCTGGAAGGCATCGATATCAACTCATTGGACACTTTATTAGGTACACCTGCACATCTTGTGAGTATGTAGCAAAAATCAGACACACTGATTACCGTTGTTCACTTCTTGCATGCCTGCGTGTGTGTGTGATTTCGTTCTGTGTTGTATGCTTAAAATGTTATATATATGCAGCAGAGTGTCAATTTAAACTCCCATTGAGGGATTATAATGAGTATAATTTAAAAGTAAATGGATTTAGTCAATGTTCATTAGACATACAGTATACTGTAGTTTAGTTGTTTACTAATACAACCACACATGATATATTCCTGAATGAATAATTCAGTCAAAGTCTATCAACATGACCTAATAATAACTTATTTTGTCAATATTGTACTGGAGTTAAAATTGTGCAGGTGTACCTAATATGTGATTTACAAAGGTTAAATGTGTATTAGCGGTACTATTGTTTTGCCTCGCTGTTGTCATTTTGTGAATGGCACTGAGGCTCACAATAAACCATAGTGTGAAACCCCCCCTAAAACAGCAGTCCTTAAAGGATTGATTCCCTCGCTGCCCCCTTTGCTGTTTTTCATTTGGATTAAAGCTGACAGTGGAGAAAGTAGCAACAAGGGTAGCGGTTTGGCAAGAAGAGCGTTGGTTTGCAAAGTCAGTGGGAGGATGAACTCAAGGGATGAGATGTGACTCAGCACTCATGTGAGCCTTACAGTGTAGAGGCGCATTAACTTTAAGCCTTGATTTTAGTGCTGAACGTGAGCACATCATCTCAAGACGCCTGCAATCCATATCCCAGCAACATTCCTTTATGCGCAATTTTAGTTCATTTTCTTCCTCATGAGCCTTTAAGAAACACGTTCCGTAGCTAGTTATGCAACATTTTTCTGTGTTATGCAGAATGCCCCCTTTTGCCTTGTTAGCATTAATACAAATGTCCTGAGATGATGAAGATAAACAGGGGAGAGCAGAATCACTCAAATAGGCTGGTCCTGTTTGGCGAAAGACTTTTCCCATCTTTTTGGATTCCTATCTATCTTAATTGATTGGCTGCCATTGACAGCGATAGACGTTCAATCGATTTGGACAGGGTGGTCTCTCCCAGTTCAAATGGATTGGACATCCATCCGTCAATGGTCCTGAAATGTGAGTGGGTCACATATTTAGAGAACGAGAGGATCCATTTTCAATGGCAGCCAATGAGTTAAGTGTTTGTATTGTTTCTGAATCTGTTGCCATTCTTGTATTCACTTGGGTCTTCTGGCGTTAGTGTCTGTTGACAGCTAAGCTAATGGAAGACTGGATGATTTGTAGGACTGCACCAAGAAGACTGGGGTTGTCTGGTAATAGAGAACACTGGAATTTAACATGTTGCCTAGCAACAGTGTGCAGGGTTCCTGTCTTGCCCAGAGATGGAGGGATGATTCTGTGAGAGGGTGCCTCACCTTTCATTTGTAGCATTAGACACAAGCCATGGCCAAAGTGAAGCGGTCTGCTTTCAAAGATAAATTTTTTTTTTTTTTAATTCAAAGACCGCAATGGGTAGCAACTAGCAAGCGAGAGAAGAATATTGAAACAACTTCTCAAATACTGATGATATATTCCACGGTCGTTTTAAGAGCATTCAGTTCCCCAAACAAAACATCTGTTTACGCCCTTGCTTGGTTTATTTTTGTACATACATTTCCTTGCTTGTTTAAAAGAATGTTTAAGTGAACTTGACAAAAATGGCTTAAATTATTGATTGAATTCTGTATTTGTTATTGCCATAAACATTTTTTTCATCTTCAAATATTTATTTAAATAAAAATGGTAAAAAAAAAAATTGTGGAAAAACACATTCTCTGCACTGGTTTTAAATTTTTAAGAGCCTTATCAAAGTAGAGCAAAGATATTTGGGTAATCGAATTCAAGAAAAGACAGTGTTTAGTCTATTTTGTCTCAAGCAAAAGTGATATCACATCCTTCTTCCACAGTCAAGGTGACATGATTTCATTTTAAAATCTTATAAAACCAGACACATGGCCTATTTGTCGCTACAATTTTATGATTGAACGGCCAAGTCAGTTCTATTAACCACTGGTTTCAGACTGAATTAAGTAAGTGCTCTTAACTCATGCACAGTGGTGGATGAAGTACTTTTTTTTCTAAATGTGAGTAAAAGTGCAGATACAGATGCAAAAAATACTTCAGTAAAAGTATAAAAGAAAAAAATACTCAAGTAAAAGTACAAAAGTACTTGCTTTAAAATGTACAAGTATAAACTAAAATAAAAATATTTTCTCCGAATGCAAAAATGTAATACACGTGTATATACAGTATATTTTAATATACATACTACATACATACAGTGGTGAGAACAAGTATTTGATACACTGCCGATTTTGCTGGTTTTCCCACTTGCAAAGCATGTAGAGGTCTGTAATTTGTATCATACGTTCTCTTCAACTGTGAGGGACGGAGTCTAATACAAAAAAAACAGAAAATCACGTTGTATGATTTTTAAATAATAAATTTGCATTTAATTGCATGAAATAAGTATTTGATACATCACAAAAATCGAACTTAATATTTGGTACAGAAACCTTTGTTTGCTATTACAGATACCAAACGTTTCCTGTAGTCCTTGACAAGGTTTGCCCACACTGCAGCAGGGATTTTGGCCCACTCCTCCATGCAAATCTTCTCCAAAGCCTTCAGGTTTCGGGGCTGCTGCCGGGCAACACAGACTTTCAGCTTCCTCCATAGATTTTCTATCGGGTTCACATCTGGGCTTCTGACTCAACAAGACATGGAAAAACTTATGCATGCATTCATTTTCAGCAGATTGGACTACTGCAACGGTATATTTACAGGTCTTGATAAAAAATCAGTCAGGAAGCTGCAGCTAGTACAGAATGCTGCAGCCAGAGTCCTCACAAATACAAGGAAGCTGGACCACATTACACCGGTTTTGAAATCGCTACACTGGCTTACAGTGAGCCAAAGGATAGACTATAAAATACTACTGCTCGTCTACAAAACACTTAATGGCCTTGGACCAAAATACATGCTTGACTTGTTAGATTCCTATGAGACATCTAGACCCCTAAGGTCGTCTGGAACGGGTCTTCTGCATGTTCCAAGAACAAGAACCAAGCAGGGTGAGGCAGCATTTAGTTATTAATCTCCTCACCTCTGGAACAAGTTACCCGAACGTCTGAAGTATGCTCAAACTGTTAGCTCCTTTAAATCAGGGCTAAAAACGCTTTTGTTTAGCACTGCATATCCGTAACTGTCTATATATATATTTATATCTACCTGCCTTCTATTCCTCTTGTGCTTATCTCTATTGCTGATTTCAATGATTATTATTAGTAGTAGTTTTTGCTTTATGTTTATTTTTGTTTTATTTTTATTTATTTATTTTTAATCTGTGATTAAATGCAATCTTTTGTCTTGGTTTTTACGTTGTGTTGATTTAATTGTGATTTTTATGGTCTTCATGTGATGTAAAGCACTTTGAATTGCCTTGTGTTGAATTGTGCTATATAAATAAATTTGCCTTGAAATTTGCCTTGCCTTGCCTGGTGACTGGCTAGGCCACTCCAGGACCTTAAGATGCTTCTTACGGAGCCACTCTTTAGTTGCCTTGGCTGTGTGCTTTGGGTGGTTGTCATGCTGGAAGACCCAGCCACGACCCATCTTCAGGGCTCTCACTGAAGGAAGGAGGTTGTCAGCCAAGATCTGGCGATACATAGCCCCATCTATCCTCCCCTCAATACGGTGCAGTCGTCCTGTACCCTTGGCAGAGAAGAAGCCCCAAAAAATGATGTTTCCTCCTCAATGTTTCACGGTTGGGATGGTGTTCTTGGGGTTGTACTCATCCTACTTTTTCCTCCAAACACGATTAGCCGAGTTTAGACCAACAAGTTCAATTTTGGTCTCATCCGACCACATGACCTTCTCCCATTGCTCCTCTGGATCATCCAGATGGTCAGTGGCAAACTTCAGACGTGTCTGGACATGCACTGGCTTCAGCAGCGGGACCTTGCGTGCGCTGTAGGATTTTAATCCATGACGGCGTAATGTGTTTCCGATCGTTTTCTTCGAGACTGTGGTTCCAGCTCTCTTCAGGTCATTGACCAGGTCCTGCCGTGTAGTTCTGGGCTGATCCCTCACCTTCCTCATGATCAGTGATGCCCCACGAGGTGAGATCTTGCATGGAGCCCCAGAACGAGGCAGATTGACCGTCAACTTGAACTTCTTCCATTTTCTAATAATCGCTCCAACAGTTGTTACCTTCTCACCAAGCTGCTTGCTTATTTTCCTGTAGCCCATCCCAGCCTTGTGCAGGGGTATTATTTTATCCCTGATGTCCTTACACAGCTCTTTGGTCTTTGCCATTGTGGAGAGGTCGGAGTTTGTTTGTTTGAGCATGTGAACAGGTGTCTTTTATACAGGTAACAAGTTCAAACAGGTGCAGTTACTTCCGGTAATGAGTGGAGAACAGGAGGGGTTCTTAAAAAAGAACTAAGAGCCGAAATATTTACTAGTTGGTAATGTATCAAATACTTATTTCATGCAGTTAAATACAAATTTATTATTTAAAAATTATACAATGTGATTTTCTGGATTTTTGTATTAGATTCCGTCCCTCACAGTTGAAGAGAACTTATATACAAATTACAGACCTCTACATGGCTTGCAAGTGGGAAAACCAGAAAAATCGGCAGTGTATCAAATACTTGTTCTCCCCACTGTACATACATACAGAGACCTGAGTCAATATTCAAAGAAAGAGAAACTTGACCACTCGGTTTGATTTAAAACTGTACAGAATGGAAAAAACTAGCAATAAAAGTTATTGCACTGTAAACAGAAGCTTAACAAGCTCAAAACTTTATGGCGGCTTGCAAGCAACTATCAGGTGCATACTATAGGTGCACTGTTCACACTGTTGGTTTTTATCGGTCATAATCTTGTTCACCTGCCTAATCTTGCTTGTACTCGCGTTGCTGCCTCTAGTGCTCAATGACAAAGAAACTATCAATTCACAATGAGAAAAAAAGAAAACAAACAAATGTAACAAGTAACTCAGGCAATAGTTTGAAAAGTAGTGGAGTAAAGAGCACCTATACGTGCTGTAATATACTGTATAGTGAAGTTGAAGTAAAAAGTACCATTTTATATTTGTACAAAAGTAAAGTACAGATACACAAAAAAAGCACAGTAACGAAGTAAAAAACTAAAATCCATATTAAAAACATCCACTGATGTCGATAGACTACCGATTTGACTGGGAGGGCTAGCAGAGATCATTCACCGTCAACAGCAGCCAATGGGTTAGGTATAATGTAGCATGGTCATAGCAAGTGTATCCTGTTAGAGTGACTTCCTGCCACCAAATTGCCATTTCACTGTATGAATCTTTCTCTCAGTCTTGAACGCTTCTTCGCACAGTTGCGCAGGGCATGAAAATAGAGCCCCACATTGTGTCAGAACAAACCTTTAGAAGTAATACCACTGAAGCATGAGCGCAGCCTTGGGGATAAAACCCCTCCCCCAGTACACACAATCATGCATGTCCAAAGCCACATGTACAGCAGGCCTACATCCATTTGTATGATTTTTTTTTTAAAACCTGTCACTTTCCATTGGTTTTCTCAAAATATAAAGGGGACTTTCTCAAATTGGCTGATCTTGTTTGAGCAGCTCAGGTGGGCTACAGTAACACTGCGCACTACTATTTTTGGCAGAATTCAAATACCCACTTTTTTGTTCGATTAATCGATTTCGAACCGGAACCGCCTTTTTGGTTAAAACGATGTTAATAATGTTAAAACGATGTTAATAATGTTGAAATCTGTATGTTCGATTGTCAAAACCACACCATTTTGGTTTATCTAAGTCGCCATAGTTTCTTATGCATTTCCGTTTCCTCCCACGACATCGCGTCATCTTATCAACAAGAACAACAACTACCATGGCTACCGGCGATTGTGCTACTTTTGCCTAGCCAACCTTGGACACAAATATCATAACGCTATGAGTAAGTGTGTTTTCTCATGGTGTACTTAAAGTATTGTTATATATGTAAAAGGACTGCAGTGGATTGTCAAATAAAACATGCAGCCTTGAAACCTTCCTCATTTACTTCGTCTGCACACGTTCCTGTACAAGACAACGACAGACAGTGATGTAGCGCCACGTCTGGCTGAGTGTATATTGCGTTAGACCACAAGTATGAAAGTTCATACGTGTACGTGTCTGTCCCTTTGTCTAGTTTTCCTGTTAAAAATGCTGCTACTAGATTACAGCAACTAAAAGCATGCCATGTTGTTTTTTGTTTTAATACAACAACATGCTTTGGCAAAATGCCTAGGTCTACATTTAAAAATTAAATTAGTATGCACACTGTTCATTGGCTTATTGATGTGTTTGCGCAAACCACGCATGCGTAGAAAGGAGCAACCTCATATGTTACATCATCGCCCACACGGTTTACCTCTGAACCGGAAACTCATTACTTGCCGGCAGCATTTTTCAAAATTACTACACCGTCTAGACTGTCAATATTTTGAGATCACTGTTTTTTTCGTAAACGTAATTGAACGCATCTCGCAGGAGCGAGAGTAAAGGGAGAGCACGCTCGGCTTTTACAAGCAGTCGCTTAGTTGTGATTGAAATAAGTCTGATATTGTTACTTGGGATGTTACAATCGATCCTCAGTTGCGCTCTCACCACTTGGAAGACAACAAATGGAAGCATATGGTGTGGCGCTGCGTATATTTCCTGGAAGCTGCAACCAGGAGTGCTTGCGCGTGTGCATAACAGTGGCGATCCTGGAAGTGGCGACAATCTGGACAGGCAGATATGTCATGGAAAAAAACGGACCGCGGGCCTCTTTGAGGGTACCATGCAGGACACTTTTCGGGGTTTAATTTTTCCTCTACGCATTTTTATATATTCATGTTCTGTTGGCATTGAGTTGGGAGGGGCCAGCCCCGCAGCTAGGTGATGGGAGACAACGGGGGAGACGAGCTCTGTAAAAAACGCTCATCTCTGCGTCATCCACGATGGGAGGACCACAAATGGGCACTGAATTGAAGCCTATTATTACAACATAGTTTCAAGGTTCAAGAAAAAATGTGTGGAAAAGAAAAGAAGAGCAGGATTGCCATGTCGTGATCGTCCGCCTCCATTGTTTACGATGCTGTCATGCCGCACTATAAATGGTGACTGCATGATATCACTTCCTTAGTATCCGTTTGTTGTACGGAGACGACAGTCCATATTAAGCGGCATGCAATATTACCTGCCTACATTATCCGTCTAACAACTAACGGATAATAGGCATACTAGTGTAGCCGACATGCCGTATAGTCCAACTAATTACACGTTTAAGGCCATTATCCGTCCTAGTGTAGAAGTAGCCATAGTGAGTGGCACCATGACTGTACATAGTCGGGAAATTCATGACCCGCGTGAGTGTTCTGTTAAGGGCAAGGCAAGGAAAATTTATTTGTAGAGCACAATTCAACACAAGGCAATTCAAAGTACGTTACATCACATGAAGAACTACAAGCAGAGATGTAATGATTCTTAGAAATCACATTAAATGAGAAAGAAAGTTAAAAACAAAGACAATTACAGGAATATATACATAAAAACCACATTAAATCATCAGGAAAATAAAAAATTGAAATCAGAAATAGAAATAAAACGAAAAAATTAATAAAAAGCAAATAACTTGAAATCTGAAATATATAGACAGTTATGAATCTACTGTGTAAAACAGTAGCGTTTGTAGCTCTGATAACAGTTTGAGCACACTTCAGACACTCAGGTAACTTGTTCCAGAGGTGAGGAGCAGGGGTGAAAGTGGGCCAGAAATTCAGGGGCGGAACAGTGCTTTGATCCCGAAAATATGACGGCAACTGTCAAACCTCCATGTTAATAAAAAAAAAACTTCCATGCTGCCACATAAGCATCTCCAAGAAGAAAACAATTTACTAACGTCAGATTTACGTACACAAGTGTTAACAACATAGTGCTTGTGTAGCGTCATATGTTTCCACTGATATTTATTATTTATTTATTCCACTGAGAGCACGGCGTTCTCTCAGTGTGTGTCTGATGAGTCGTGTCGATGACTTGATGTGTGCATGCGCTCAGCTAACCACCCTCCCTGGCCTGGAGTCCTGTTGTCCGTTCATTGGGTAACATACTGACATGTGATCAGCATGGATAGTTAGCTCTGATTGGTTCAAATGCACGTTTTCTCGGACAACAAAAACGAAAAAAAGAACAAGCTCGTTGAATTAATGCAATAAAAAAAGCAATGTAACGGAAAATTGATCAGATCTTTAAGAGAAAGGAAAGAGTTGAAGAGACTTACTTTCTCTGATGGGGAGGTTCAGAACATGCCTGACCCCAGAAATAATGAACAGAACATTAGGATTTTTTTCCAATTTAAAAGCTTTATGTGGTCCTTAAACATAATAAAACATTTTGAATGTTCTTTTTAATTAATTTGTATATATATTAGGGCTGTCAAACGATTAAAATTTTTAATCGAGTTAATTACAGCTTAAAAATTAATTAATCGTAATTAATCGCAATTAATCGCAATTCAAACCATCTATAAAATATGCCATATTTTTCTGTAAATTATATATATACTCTGTGAAATAAATTGTTGGAATGGAAAGATAAGACACAAGATGGATATATACATTCAACATACGGTATATAAGGACTGTAGTGGGCATTTCACTCTACTGTCATTTAAATCTGTCTATGCTGTCCTCACTCTGAAGCGTCTACTTTTTCCAAAGTTAGACAGCTAGTGAACGACGCCTTAATAATCAGACTTCTTCCTTTTTCATCTGATCTATTAATAAAATGGCCTCATGGCCATTGTTCTCTTTAGACCGTAGTGAAACTACAAAAAAAAAGTACACAAGCATTGCATTAGCAACAACGTTAGCTTAGCACGCTATACAGGTTCACTAAACATAAACAAAAAGCGTCTCATACAAAAAATTAACATTTCGCTTACTAACATAATATGTACATTCTTTACAACAACCATACTTACGGACAAATCTTGTCCAAGGATCATATAAGCATAACATTACAACGTAGGCGTCAGCCCGAGATGTCATGCAGCCATATTGAACTGGCAAGAAAGCAATAAACCATGTCGCAAAGCGACCACAAGAGTTCGCTGTTAGACAGCACAAAAAACCTTGCTGTAAAACTTACCAAAAGGCAGAATACTGTCTGACATGGGACAGTGTGGGACATGTGCGTTAATTGCGTCAAATATTTTAACGTGATTAATTAAAAAAATTAATTACCGCGCGTTAACGCGATAATTTTGACAGCCCTAATATATATATATAAATCTTCTTAAATTGAAACATAAATGATACATTAACCATTACACACAGTTCTCATGGTCAAACAAGTATAACTAAGGAAGGATGTCAAGGCAACAAGTTGTGGGCTTTAATTTTGACACAATTTCTGTTATAGTGGTTGCAGTTCAAGAGGCTAAACTGACTTGGGGGATGGTTTGGGAAGCATTTAGTGTAACAATTGTTGATCTGGTTGTGCACACCGTCTGTCTACAATCTGTCATACTTTGTTTGCAAACAATGCTGCCAAATCATTACAGGACACCTCAGATGGCATTTCCTGAGGTACTAATGCTTGTGGATTTGTCAGTTTGTTAACAACAGAAAATAGTGTGTGGGTGTTGTTGATGTTTCTACTAATGATCTCTGAAAAATATGACTGCCTTGCATTCTTCAGGTCCTGGTTGTATTTACAAAGACTGTCTTTGTAGATGTCATTAAAAAACAACAACAACAACAAAAAACCTGGTGTTGGTTTTTTCGCTTCCTGCATTCTGCTCATCTGCAATCTTGCTTTTGACATAAAGTTATATAGTTCGGCTTACTGAAGGGAAGCTAAATTCATTTGTTAAATCTCGTAATCATCGCAATACATTTTATTCGAATGCTCATTTTTTAACATTTAAATAACAAAGCCGCAGGTTGGCAACCCATGCTGTACACAGAAATATTAATTGAAACTACTTAAAGGTACCTCACGGTGTTTAATCAGCAAAAAAAAGTTGTCTTCAATTATTATTATTTTTCTGATGGGACAACGATGTGTCATTTTTAAAAACTGGATGACTGGAAAAGTTAGAACGATTACGCGTTGATGTAAAAAGACCAGAAACCTTTTTCCTTTAACAGGCCACCATACCCTTAAAATGTACTTTGTGCCGACAACATGAAATTGTTGCATACTAACATTTTTTTTTTTTTTTTTGTCAACGGGCAGTCATATAGGCAGCATATCATAATCCCAGTAACTTCACACCATAGGACTTCATGGCTCAGGAGTCTCTCTGTTGGTTCTTCTCGCCTTTCCCCCACAGACTTGTTAACGTGTCCTTGAAGAAGGATAAACCTTTTTTGCCCGTTTCTTTGACATCTCTCTAAATTCCTCACTGTGGGAATAAAAGGTGATTATAAGACTTTTCCTCCTTTCATACGTATCGCAAATTCTGTTTGTTTTAGTCAGATAGTGATTAGGTCAATCAAGAATAAAGCTGTAGTGCAATCTCTGTCTTTCTGGTTAATCTTGTGTACCATTGACCAGTGCTCACACATGAAACTTACTCATGACACATGACTATAGGATACATTTAACCCAAAGATTGTTAAGTGTCATATATTTCCTTCTTCCTTTTTTACGATCTACCCAGCCTCCTTTTGTTGTATGAGCTTTGGTATTCCTTTGATTTGCAAGAAATCTTATCAGGTACTCGGCTACAGTCTGCTATCCAAACGACATGAATGTAATGGCTGAACGTTTGACATTCCTCAGCTATCACAGTCGCTCTCAGGATACAGACAGTGTTGACTCGTGGCCGTCTTATCACATTAGCACAACAACAATACATTGACGCGCGTTCTGATAAATGTCATCTTGTCTGCGTAAAGATGGATTCCTCTTTGTCTGTCTCTCTGCAAGTGTAATTATTTCCTAACTCTTGATTCTACTTGGAGGAGATAAGCATAGTATTGTATTAACTATTGCAGAAACATTAAAAAATATCATATTTAGGTCATTGCCTATGCTGTCATTTCAATGCAGCTGGAGCCAACCCATACTCACCCCTGACATGGTGGTCTAACAAAACAGAGATTTTTAACTCGTACATAAGAATCCAAAATATTGTAAGTCACTGAGCCATCTGGGGTCGGTCGCGGAGCGCTTGTAAAAAATGTAAACACAACAACTAAAAAATGAACCGACATGCGACCTTTAAAGGTTAGGAGCTGCACGCTATGAAGGATTTGGATGTCCCTCTGCTCGATGAAGATGTGAAATATCTATGGACAGTTGTTTTACTCATGACATGTGCTCCTTGACAATAATTTTTAAAAAATACATATTTCTGTAGTTTTGACTTGACAACTGTGACAACATTTTTTTAGTTCAAAACTAGAATATGGAATCTGTCTTTAGACCAGAGGTGTCCAAACTGGTCCTTAAGGGCCGCTGTGGGTCCTAGTTTTGTTCCTACTGATCGAGCACAGATTGTTTACCCAATGAGGTTTCTGCTATAACAGCAGCACCTGACTACAATCACCTGATTACACATGTAAGAACCCAGATTGGTGCAAAGGTGTCTTCCTGTTTTGTTGGAAAGAAATCCAGCACCTAATGCAGCCCTATGTGGAATAGTTTGGAGAACCCTGCTTTACAGTAGACTGTTCAATCACATATGGTTATCGTTGCAAAGTGTATGGAAGCAAATTTGCTATCCTCTGTACAATTGTTTCTCCTTGATGTAACTTGTGACAGATTTTTTTTGTGACGGAATTAACGTTTTCTAAAACGGAATTAACGTTTTCTAAATACAGTGATACCTCTACTTACAAAATTATTAGGTTCTGGAAGTAGTTTCGTAAATTGAAAATTCTGTAAATAGAGACGTGTTTTCCATGTAAATGCCCAAAAAACTGTTCCAAGCCACCCAAAATTCAGACATAAATCTTTTATAATGCATAAAAATGCATCAAAACAAGTATCAAATACAAATTCCATTTAGATTATTGCACAATATTGCTATTGCCTAGCATCTTCCTGGCATCCATTGTCTATGAGGGACCTCTATTATATGTGTACGTGTGTTTCCCAGCGTCCTCTTCATTCGCGCCTCGTGTTCGACAGCTTTACATGATTGTATTAACTTTTATTCTTTATTCTTGTTTTTTTACATTATGCGCAACTCTCATTTTGTTGTCATTGTGAAATATTCTAATTTAAAGTCTGACATGGGAGGTGGGACGAGTCCATGTAAAACCTTGCACATTAGACATTAAGCTTTATGAAAGATTATGTCTGAACTTTGGGGTACTTGGAACAGATTAGGACATTTACATGGAAAACGTTTCTTTATTTCTGGCATTTTCAGTTTACGAAACTACTTTCAGAACGACTTAATTTTGTAAGTAGAGGTACCACTGTAATATATATTTAATACATCATTTTTGAGTTATGGTGCTCAATGCAATAGATATATGAATTTTATATGTATACACTATTGGGACCGTGTCTTAAACCAATCACATTCCAAATTCAACAGAGTATGCCATGGCAACCTTTTTATGTACTGTATGTCTTCTAATTAGTGGGTCAGACCAAGTCCTACTTGAACACATCTGTAGCAATCTCAATCCGCATACATTTGGTTTTATGAGGAATATCATCTATTTTTCTCATGTTTATCAATAACTCCTAATTCAGAAGAGCTTAAGGTGATGTACGTGCCACAGATGAGTGCAGTTATATTGTGTTATTGTTTAGTATTGATGGTTACCATGATTGCGATGAATGTGATCATTGCGGTACTTAGGAGATGCATTAAGATGGGTAACTCTCCACTGGGGGCCCAGGTACTAAATGCATGGACAACCACTGGCCAATACATATTTATGGTATTAATAAAATGGAATTTTACCACAACGGTAGGAGGAGAAAAACATTTTTCACGATTCTGCTATAAAAGCTTGCTGTCCTAGTTTGTGATACAGCTTTTACAGTATGTGTGTTTGCATTTAGATGATGGAGATAAAAATTGAATGACCACGCTGCTGAGTTATGGACACAATTATAACCATTTCTGGATATCAAATCATGCGTGAAGGTAGGTTTGCACAGGCCAAGAATGACACATGTTTGTCACTGACATGTTTGATAGAAACTAATGAACTAGCCAAGACAAGTGATCTGTGCCGTTTTGACATTAAGCTTTTCCTGGATGGATCGAAGCCTGCAGCATAGAGGGTGAGCCAGTCGTGGATCAGGAACCTGACGGAAGGATGACTTTAGACGGAGCACATTTTCGTCTCCAACCTTCTGAGAGTTAGGAGAAAATGGACGCCGCGCTGCGTATCTCATTACTACGCCAGCACATCATCTATCAGACATGGCAGTGCGGACAAATAAAAACACTCAGATGAGGCTGTCTCTTATAAGAGAGATACAGCAATAGAAAAGCAGACATAGGGCTGACGGGGGTTTGCAACTTTATGCTGCCTGCTTACTGATTAGCTATCCACACTGACATATAGATCACATTCCTTCACATCCCCTGCCAGCGCACATACATACAAAATAGTGAGCAGTGCCACAGCTGCACTGACATCATAACTCCTATCTGCGTTGGGAAATGGGGGGCATATATTGGGCTCAGCTGGCTGGAAGGAGACAATCTCCAGTGTGCCATCATGTGGTTCAGTCTCAAAACCACTATGTTGTCTATTCGTATGCCTGCAGTCATTTGGGGTGTTTATTGATCAAAAAATAGGGTTAACAGATCAATTCATTCCATCCTTAGTGTGAAAGATTATGCAGCACTCTCATTTTGTGCATCAGATGTTTTAATCCTGTATAGGACAGGTAACTATTTTTGGTCATTAAAAAAACAAACAAACAAAAAAAAAAAACCGTGGTCTTACAATAATGATATTAACATTTCATATAGTACAAGGGTGGCTTACATGACTCAAAATGTGATATCCACATAGGTGGATGCCAGGCTTTAATAATACCAATTATATATTATGTTTTTGTAATACTATTATTAAATATTATTATTACCTAATATTTTACCTAATAATATAAATTTATATTCATTTTCTTTTCTTTTAATATATACATTTTCTTTATTTTATTTTTTTAGTATATGTTTTATATTATATTTATATATTTTTTCAAATTATTTTTTATGTATTTTATTATTTATTATATATATTATTTATTTATTTTTGATTTACTTTTATATACTATATTAAATAATATAATACCTGAGATATTACCTAATATTGTTATCAAAAAAATATTTTTTAAATGAATAAATATAATTATAAATTAATAAAAACAGTAATACACTCTAGTTATGTACCCCAATTCCACTTTAAACTTGATAAATAATAAAATAGCATTAATGACAAATAACATTAAAAAAATATATATTAGAAAGAGAATTTAAAATGAATTTTAAAAAATTACATTAATAAATAGAATAACAGCCATTTTATCTTTTGAAAATAAATAATAAAATATTTACTTTTTTTTCTTTGTTTTTGTTTTTTTCATTGAAAAATAAAAAAGAATATTTGCAAACTCATTGCCTGCTACTGACAATGACAGACGTTCAATTCATTTAAACCGGGAGTACTGGCCGTGAATGCTTTTCATGCCACTGACAACTCTAGACGTCCAAATCATTTTCACTCTGAGGACTGGCAGTGATCATTCACTGCCAGCCTCTCCCAGTCAAAAAGAATTGTATGTCCATAGCAATCAATGGCAGCCAATGAGTAAATGACTTTCATATAAAAAGTTAACATTCCAGTAAAACAAGCTGGCATCATAAAACCAAGTCATTTTTAACCATGGACTCAGATGCTTTGATGCCTTCTGTTGTGATGGCGATATTATTATTCTTCTCCTGATCATTAGTTCAGGTCTGCATGTGTACTATTTGCAGCATGGGGGCATTCATGCACATGTGAAATGGTGTATGAATGTGTGTCAAATGTGCTGTGTATACTAAGCAGTTTATGTCATCTGCTCTGCATATTTCCTCACTCCCAGCGTTGTAGTAAGTGAGGCATGTTTGTGAATCGTTCATTTTGGGAATACAGCTAAACCAAGACTCATTGTGTGCAAAGTACTAAATTGTTGTCTATGAAGCACAACCAATCAAAACCCCTTCACTCACTATCCTCCACCGTTCACCTTCACTATATCTGAACTTCGTCATGCAGATGCACTCACTTTGATGTCCCTGTGCCCAGTTTGGCACACCCGGAGGGCACGTCAAGAGTGAGTGCTCTTCTAGCGCTTTAATTAGACAGCCATGTTTGGCATTGGGGAGTACTAGGGGGAAGGGAAATCAAAGCTGGGGCACAAGCGGTGCCTGAATTGGGGGTTGTTGTGGTTAGGCTTTATGCCATTCCGTCATGTACCTTCATCTAAATCCTGCTCAATGTTTACTGATCCGTGGCATGTTTTCCATTTTATGTCTGGGTAGAAATTACATTGGATGGCATGATACGCCAACTCCCTGATAGTCCACACTTTTGTGATATGACTCAAGCAACAAAGCAAAATATGTGACGACTTAATACACTTGAATAATCTAACCATCTCACTTTTGGCTCGGATAGCGACAGTCAAATTGAAAATATTACCACAAATAAATTATTTGTTTTCAATGATCCCCTTTAAACCCCCTCAAAATGGTTTCAAGACCTAGACTCAACCGTCACAAAATTCTACTTTAAGACCAAGAAACACAGAATTAGCCTTGCCAACTTGCAGAGAAATAAACCAGCCATGCGCCCAATTTCCAACACTATTATGTAGCAAATCAAATACAATACCTAATTAAGTGGTTACAGCTTAACACTGAACAGTCATGGCTAGAATTAGAGCAAACAGACTGCAATCGAATACAACTGGCCAACCTCCCCTTTATTAGTTCCAATATCAGGCAACATAGCTGCTTCAAGAATGCAATGATAGCATGTACCTTGAAAGCCTGGTGTAGTAGAAAGCCTTGTACTAAAGTGATACCTTAGTTAGCTAGTGCAGCTCATTCATCATATGCAGGTGAACTTTATTTTTTTACCTAAAATAGTTCTACAATATAAACACCACATGCTAATCTAATTAATAACACATTTTCAAAGAGTAATGACCCTAGCCCCAAATACATTAAAGGAGAACACTCAATGGATAAACTCAAATTGAACTATTTTAATGTGGTCAACAACGCATTTAAAGGGTTCCTCGACCTTAAATTCATGTAGGGTCTAATAAACCACAATTGTTATCTTGTACTAAAATATGTTGTTAGAAACACGTAAAATGTTAAATCAATGGCAAAATTTTACAATATTTAGCACATGTTTTGACCAAGTTGGCGCCATGTTTTGTGGGCTCGGAATGATGACGTAAATGGGATGTTTCCAAATGTGTAGCGTGCACAACAATTGCGTATTGCTGCCTAAACCCGCGAAGTAAAATGCCACAATGTGCTGCTTTTGGATGCAATTTCCAAACAAATGGAAACAAGGGGAGTGACGTGAGTCTTCATAGATTTCCTGTTGACAAGAAGAGGAGAAAGGTTTGGGAAAATGCCGGCAGACTGGCAAAACTTCCCAAGGACCCAAGGCATTGCTCTTGCCATTTTTCTCCTACAGCGTTTGAGGCTTTTAGTCTATGACAACTTATGAAACAGCTCATCGGAGCGGCTGGATACAAGCGAAGACTAAAACCAAATGCTGTTCCAACTATTTTCCCTCACAAGAAGCCTCCTCGTGCCTCGGATATCGAGTGAAGTGGGCAATAAAGCGCCAAAGACAAGACACTCTGGCCGCTATCTTAAGCAGCCAAGCCGCTTCTGTCGCTACAGCTGTAGGCGAACCTTCGGGCATACCACTAGTCACAGAGGAAGCTAATAATTCACTTCTACTGTCAGTTCATCAGACAGTAAGCGTGTCTGTTCAGTATTCACCTAATATGAGTGATGCTGCTACTCAAACTGATCCAAACACGTCCGATGCAATGGTACAGTGGCCAGCTGATGCGCGCCGAGCACTTAATATGGACCACCCTTACGTAGCTAAACGTGAGTTGGATAAGACATGGAGGACACTCGATCAGATGACAAATTTAATGAGGACGTATAAGACATGGAGGACACTCGATCAGATGACGAATTTAATGAGGACAGCCACGACACGACCCCGAACCTGACTATCACATGTGTGCATTCATAGTTCTATTACCTTCAGTGAGAGTTTATAATGTCAATAGTCATGAAAATAAAAATGCACGAATGACAAGGTGTGTTCAAACTTTTGGACAACGACGACGACAGCTCTGGATGCTAACAATCTACATAATTATACTGGGATAAGTTTGATCACGCAACAGCTTACCTTGAAGATCTGCTGACAAAAAAACGAAGTTCTCAAAAGCATACACTATCTCTTCGTTGTCATTGAGAAGCACTTCCCGCGAGTACATCCCCAGTTTTGCCCAAATCTTGTCTTATCTGGTATTTCCTGCTCTGCATTTTGCCTTTGCTGCTCGTCTTGTGAACGACCGACAGTGCTGTCCTGCTCTTCACTTTTCTGATCTGGTTCAAATTGGAAGGGCAGAACCGACGACGTGTTGGGGTAGCTAATGAGTGACATGCTGGAAGTTCGGCAATGGGCGTCAATGGTGACGTCACCGCACTGCGACGTCAACAGGAATGGCGACCTATCACTTAAAATAATTCTATAAATTTTATTAAAACGAAAACATTAAGAGGGGTTTTAATATCAAAATATTATAACTCGTACTAACATATATCTTTTAAGAATTACTTGAAGATTCTTAAAGATGGAGGAACCCTTTAAGACGCAGTAGTAGTAGTATATATACAGTGCCTTGCAAAAGTATTCGGCCCCCTTGAACCTTGCAACCTTTCGCCACATTTCAGGCTTCAAACATAAAGATATAAAATTTTAATTTTTTGTCAAGAATCAACAACAAGTGGGACACAATCGTGAAGTGGAACAAAATTTATTGGATAATTTAAACTTTTTTAACAAATAAAAAACTGAAAAGTGGGGCGTGCGATATTATTCGGCCCCCTTGCGTTCATACTTTGTAGCGCCACCTTTTGCTCCAATTACAGCTGCAAGTCGCTTGGGGTATGTTTCTATCAGTTTTGCACATCGAGAGACTGACATTCTTGCCCATTCTTCCTTGCAAAACAGCTCGAGCTCAGTGAGGTTGGATGGAGAGTGTTTGTGAACAGCAGTCTTCAGCTCTTTCCACAGATTCTCGATTGGATTCAGGTCTGGACTTTGACTTGGCCATTCTAACACCTGGATACGTTTATTTTTTAACCATTCCATTGTAGATTTGGCTTTATGTTTTGGATCATTGTCCTGTTGGAAGATAAATCTCTGTCCCAGTCTCAGGTCTTGTGCAGATACCAACAGGTTTTCTTCCAGAATGTTCCTGTATTTGGCAGCATCCATCTTCCCGTCAATTTTAACCATCTTCCCTGTCCTTGCTGAAGAAAAGCAGGCCCAAACCATGATGCTGCCACCACCATGTTTGACAGTGGGGATGGTGTGTTCAGGGTGATGAGCTGTGTTGCTTTTACGCCAAACATATCGTTTTGCATTGTGGCCAAAAAGTTCAATTTTGGTTTCATCAGACCAGAGCACCTTCTTCCACGTGTTTGGTGTGTCTCCCAGGTGGCTTGTGGCAAACTTTAAACAAGACTTTTTATGGATATCTTTGAGAAATGGCTTTCATCTTGCCTCTCTTCCATAAAGGCCAG
The DNA here is from genome assembly GCF_030265065.1 of Corythoichthys intestinalis. Taxonomy (NCBI): domain Eukaryota; kingdom Metazoa; phylum Chordata; class Actinopteri; order Syngnathiformes; family Syngnathidae; genus Corythoichthys; species Corythoichthys intestinalis. Next base: position 67,951,973 of record NC_080396.1, read on the forward strand.
ATTTGTGCAGTGTACGACTAATTGTTGTCCTATGGACAGACTCTCCCACCTCAGCTGTAGATCTCTGCAGTTCATCCAGAGTGATCATGGGCCTCTTGGCTGCATCTCTGATCAGTTTTCTCCTTGTTTGAGAAGAAAGTTTGGAAGGACGGCTGGGTCTTGGTAGATTTGCAGTGGTCTGATGCTCCTTCCATTTCAATATGATGGCTTGCACAGTGCTCCTTGAGATGTTTAAAGCTTGGGAAATCTTTTTGTATCCAAATCCGGCTTTAAACTTCTCCACAACAGTATCTCGGACCTACCTGGTGTGTTCCTTGGTTTTCATAATGCTCTCTGCACTTTAAACAGAACCCTGAGACTATCACAGAGCACGTGCATTTATACGGAGACTTGATTACACAAAGGTAGATTCTATTTATCATCATCGGTCATTTAGGACAACATTGGATCATTCAGAGATCCTCACTGAACTTCTGGAGTGAGTTTGCTGCACTGAAAGTAAAGGGACCGAATAATATTGCACGCCCCACTTTTCAGTTTTTTATTTGTTAAAAAAGTTTAAATTATCCAATAAATGTTGTTCCACTTCACGATTGTGTCCCACTTGTTGTTGATTCTTGACAAAAAAATTAAATTTCATATCTTTATGTTTGAAGCCTGAAATGTGGCGAAAGGTTGCAAGATTCAAGGAGGCCGAATACTTTTGCAAGGCACTGTATGTGTATATATATATATATTTTTTTAACCTGTCCTGTTCAGCTGCCTGACACAGGGAATGGAAATCTGAGTGTCCGATTGGTCTAAACAGTTTTAATGTATCACATGGGAGTGTGACATACCCCTCCCCAATCTGGTTATTTATATATATACTGTATATCAATGGAAAAATTGTTATTGTTGTTATGGCATTCCTTCGCAGGCAAGACAGAATCCTTATTCTATGTTCAGCATTCTAGCAAAAGTTTCCCATTGTTGTTCGTAGCAGTCCAATTCATTTTTTTGTTTTGCAGATATTCTCTCTAATGTTATAAATTCAATGATTAGATTTAGCCATTGGCCCGTGTTAATATTTTGTATGTTTTTCCAATATAGCATTATTGTTATTTGGGGGGGGGCTATCATTAGATTTGCCAGTAATGGACGGGCTTGATTATTTGAGATATACACCGTATTCAGATCGCCCAGCAGACAAAGATTTGGGTTTCTTTGTTACCTGCAACCAGAACTGCTGTACATGTATACATTGCCAAAAAGCATGCAAGTATGTATATGGAGTATCTTTGTTACAGTTTGTACATTTATTGGATTGGAAAAACCCCATTTTGTACATATTAGACTGAGTAATATGCCATCTGTGCAGTATTTTAAACTCTATAAGTTGCAGATTCGTATGGTTAGTCATTGCAAATGTATTTTAATAAATGTGGGACCAATAATTATCATCTAATGTCACCGAAAGGTCATTGCTCCATTTTCGATAGGTAAACAGGTAGTTGTTTCATGAGAACGATTGATACACTTTTGAAAGTATTTTTTGTTTTTGTTTAGGATGGATGTTTACTATTTTATTTACAAAAGTTGATGGATCTAAAGTACCCGTTAGTGATGGGAATTTGCTTTTGATGGCTGCCTGGATTTTATTGTATTGAAGGAAATCGACCCCTCTGATTTTAAAAACAAGTCGTATTTTTTCATATGACATAAATATATTTTCTTTAAACAGATAGACAGTAATTGGTTTATTCCTATTTCCTCCCATGTGCTGAAATAAATAAGAATTTTATTAACTCCAAAGTCTGGGTTTTGCCAGCTTGGTGAAAATTTATACGGCGTTAATTCTGAATGCGTAATTTCCATTCCCTTCCACCAGGCTTTCAAGGTACATTCTATCATTGGATTCTTGAAGCAGCTATGTCGCTTGATATTGGAATTAATAAAGGGGAGGGTTGCCAGTTGTATTTGATTACAGTCTGTTTGCTTTAATTCTAGCCATGATTGTTGCTCAGTGTTAAGATGTAACCACTTAATGAGGTATTGTATTTGATCTGCTATATAATAGTGTTGGAAGTTGGGAGCATCTAAGCCTCCCTCTAATTTGTTTTTCTGCCGGTTGGAGGGGCTACTTCTCTTTTGTTTTTGTTTTTTGTTCTTAAAGTAGAATTTTGTGACGGCTGAGTCTAGCTCTTGAAACCATTTTTGAGTGTGTTTTAAGGGGATCTTTGAAAACAAATACATTTATTTATGGTAATATTTTCATCTTAACTGTGGCCATCTGGCCCAAAAGTGAGATCGATAAAATATTCCAGTGTATTAAGTCGTCACATATTTTTGTTAAGAGTCGTGTATAATTTAGCTTAATTCATTCTGTTAGTTTTGCTGAAATGTTGATTCCAATAAACTACGGTGTATGTTCCCTACTGGAATATTATAATTGAGATTTTGATCTGCAGGATTCAGTAGTTTATTTAACCTTATATAGTATAACCAGAGCTATTTTCAACACCTTCACTTACTTCACATCGATATGGTAAGTAAATATTGTGGCGAGCAACATTGAGAAGAATGACAGAGACAGGCTTTTGTGTTTAACACTCGCTATTCTTGTTCCCCATACACCGCACGACCCCAAGAAACAACACACTTTATTTAAAAGGACACACATGACAAAACAACAGCAATCACTACTCCCAGTTGTGGTTGCCACAACTACCCATCATGTATTGCGGCGGAACAGATGAATAACAGCCGTTACAATATTTTACTCTTTTATTAACTGTCACGTTGCCTTCCCTGGTTGATGGCGCAGTTCACTGTGGACGTGTGCAGGAATGTTTTGGTGTCAGAAAAGCACGAACTAGACTAGGCAGATCTTCGCATGTCTGAAAGAATGCCCAAAGAACACTGGGTACAAAAAAATTATTCTTTCTAATTTGACTTAACTGAGATACATCGAGGTAGGAATGTTTTCCATCCCCAAATTACTACAGTATTTACTTATTAAAAATTAGTGTTCACAACAGGTTAATAAAAATTGAGTGTGGTTCACTTACAATATTTAATTAAGTTGTATATTAGCATTTACAGTACAAGTGCATGACATATATGCATATCCTTGTCTTACTTCTGCAACCTTAGTTCATGAAGCCTAAAGACCTCCGGAAACCTGGATGAAGACAAAGACCTTATCATGTATTTGGTTGGTGTAGGGACAACCGTTGTAAACAAAGAATTAAAAAAAAAATTATAGCATAAAACATGTGTGTCTATTTATATATTAGGGCCATTTAATGATGAATTTAAGTGCAAATCTTACTTATTGCTCCTTTAAGGTGCCTGGCAGAGCTCTCTCAAAGTAACCTGATTTATGGTTCGATAAGAAAAAGATTGTTTGTTCTTCATGTATCATCTTGGAAATGTTTTTTTGTTTTTTTCAGGATCCACAGAGTTGAGTTCCTTCAATATATTTATGATGCAATTTGCTGTAGTATTGAAAACATATTCTAAACAGGTTCTCTTCATCTTTGTGCTTTTGATCTTCTGCTCACCTTTGCTCCCCAAAAACAAAAAAGGCATGGCTTTTTCTTGCATCATACGCACTGCAATTACATCTGCCAACTACTGCTGACATCACCTGTCATAGCCTATACACCTGGTCTCAGATATTATGTATTTTATATCGACTGATCGTGTAATGATAATACTATGAATTCCAGTATTTAAAAAACAAAAATCTGGTAAGGTGCATCATTTTCATCAATTAGTTTTCCCTCATGTTTATTTCATCATCGAAGACATCAACTCGACTGACACAGTTTCACCTTCAGAAGGGCAACGAACAGTTCTCTTGATCTTTTAGCGGAGGGAAAGGCAAGTCTAGAATATGAATCAGTATTACTCTGTCTGCAGTTGGAATGTTTTGAAGGTCTTTGAGTCTGCAGGAACTTCAATGTAACAGTCGCAGTGCCTTGTATTTGTAGTCCCCTGACATACGATGAGAAGGCAATGTCCCTTTCTTGTGAGTGATAAATTTGAATAATGATGACATAATGATGAATGATGAAAAAAAAAAAAATCTTGTCAAATATCTCACCGAAACATTTGTTTCCAAACAGGACAAATAGAAAACAATTGATTTCAGAATATCTCAAGGACAAAGCCGTGCAGGTCTGAGTACACTCTGACCTGCATGTAACAGCTCATTAAATCAGATATGGATCCTTGGATCCCATCACTGATACTTGGGAACTGGATGAATTATTAAGTAACACTTATGTATTACTTAATAACTCATCCAGTATGAGAATGAGATAAAATATGTCATTCACAGGAAATACAGTGGTATGAAGAAGTATCTGAACATTTGGATTTCCTCACATTTCTCCATAAAATCACTATCAAATGTGATCTGATCTTTGTCAACTCACTCTAAACCATATTTAGAAGTGGAGAACCCTGAATTACCTACAGTGGTATGCACAAGTAACTGGACCTTTTGGAATTTCTCACATTTCTGCATAAAATCACAATCAAATGTGATCTGACCTTTGTCAAAATCACACAGATGAAAAAACAGTGTCTTCTTTAACTAAAACCACCCAAACATTTATAGGTTTTCATATTTTAATGGGGATAGTATGCAAACAATGACAGAAAGGGGGAAAATACATAAGTGAACAATCACATTTAATAATTTGTGCCCCCCCCCCCCCCCCCCCACTTTGGCAGCAATAACTTCAACCAGACGCTTCCTGTAGCTGCAGATTAGTCTGATTAGATCAGGACTAATCTTGGCCAATTCTTGTCTACAAAACAGTTTCCTGGGATGTCTGGCATGAATCGCTGTCTTTAGGTCATGCTGCAGCATGGTACAAGTCTGGACTTCATTTTTAAACCATTCTGGAGTTGATTTACTTCTGTGTTTTGGATCATTGTCTTGTTGCAGCATCCATCCTCTTTTGAACTTCAACTGTCTGACAGACGGCCGCAGGTTTTCCTGCAAAATATCCTGATAAACGTTTGAATTCATGCCTCCATTAATGATTGCAAGTTGTGCAGGCCCTGAAGCAGCAAAAACGCCCCAAATCATGAGGCTTCCTCCACCATGTTTCTCGGTGGGGATGAGATGTTGATGGTGGTGTGCTGGTACATTTTTCCTCTACACATGACGTTGTATGTTACTTCCAAACAATTCAACTTTGGTTTCATCAGTCCCAAACATTTTTTGCCATAACTTCTGTGGAATGTCCAAGTGTCTTTTTGCCAACATTAAACGAGCAACAGTGTTTTTTTTTAGACAGCAGTGGCTTCCTCTGTGGAGTCCTCCCATGAACACCATTCTTGGCCATAGTTATACAACTAGTTTTACATATAGTTGATGTGTGCACAGAGATATTGGACTGAGGCAGTGATTTCTTTAAGTCTTTAGCAGACACTCTTGAGTTCTTTTTTACCTCTATGAGTATTCTGCTCTGAACTCTTGACGTCATATTTGGTGGACGGCCACTCTTTGGGGAAAAAAGCAACAATGCCAAATTCTCTCCATTTGTAGACAACTTCTCTGACTGTCGATTGATGAACATCCAGACTTTTAGAGATGGTTTTGTATCCTTTCCCAGCTTTATACAAATCAACAATCCTTGATCACAGATCTTCAGACAGCTTTTTTGACCAAGCCATGATGCATATCAGACAATGCTTCTCATCAAGACAGTCCTTACCAGGTGTGTGTTTTATAGTGGGCAGGACAGCTTTAAACCACACATCAGTAATTGGGCACATACCTGACTTAAATTGCTTGGTAAAAATTTGTTTCAATTGCCCTTTAAGTCTCCTTAAGCAGAGGGCCCACTTCCTTATTTCCCCCCCCCTTCTGTCATTGTTTGCATGCTATCCTGATTAAAATATGAAAACCTATAAATGTTTCGGTGGTTTTAGTTAAAGCAGACACTGTTTTTTTTCCATCGGTGTGATTTTGACAAAGGTCAGATGGTCACATTTGATTGTGATTTTATGCAGAAATGTGAGAAATTCCAAAAAGTCCAGTTACTTTTTCATACCACTGTAGGTAATTTAGGGTTCTCCACTTATAAATATGGTTTAGAGTGAGAGTACTCATCAACCATCACTGCATTGGTTAAATGAAAATAATTAACGCTTGAACTTGGGGAGTGTGAGGTGTGGCGTGGGGTGAGAGAATGGTCTGAAATGTGTCACTCGCAATGTTTGATCGCGCATGACTGCAATCTTTATATCACACTTATGGTTTTACAAATGATATGGCTGCGGTAGTAATGTGTAAGTAGAAACACTATAGAACATAGATGAGAAGCATTTGACATGTTATGAAACAAAAATCTGACTAAACTGTTTTTTTTCTCTCTCTCAAATTATTCCCCAGTTATTTATGTTCACTGAACCCCAGTTGTACATAAAACACGCTCGCCACCCTGTGTTGGAGTTGAGCATAGAAATCATATAAAACAAAAACGCTCTATGGGTTGCTTCTCAGGGAGAAATACAGATGCCATCTCGACTCGGTCGTCCTACTCATACTCAACAAAAAACATCGATTTATATGACAAACAAGAATGCAAACATTCCCAATATAACACTGACCAGCTTTTTTTTTTTTAAATGACATAGGCTGTAATGTTCTGGGTCATGGATCATTACATCCCACTGTAAATATATATATTTTTAATTGCTATATCCTTGATTAACAATTCCTTCATTTTCTGTTGTATAATTCCCATTACTGATCGTGTTTTTCAAAATATCATTCAACGCTTAAGTTGCACATTATGATACGTTCTACTAGTACTAGTGATGTAAGTGCTATTTTAAATATGTTTTTAAGAACGCATACCCCCAAAATGGCGTTTGCATTAAAAAAAAAAATCGCGTGAAAATGAATGAGGTATCTAGCGAAGTACAGTATAGTTGATTTGATGCTCTGTGACTTCATTTCGCTACTCAAGCAGTGAGGCAGATGACCGAGCTAAGATGGCGTCTGTCTGTCTCGCCAGTACCAATAGATCCCAGAGGTCCGCGAGAAATCTAGCCTACATATGAAGTCTTTGGGTTTGCGTAGAAGAAGGCCTTATTTTTGAACAGGCGTTTAGGTGTTCAAAAACCTTGGCACTTCATCTTGCAGGGAAATGTAGTTTACAAGTGATATATCCAACTCACACTGAGGTCCATCATTACTACAATTCCCACAATTCGTAGTCGACTTGCCTTGTGCCGAATTATATGCCGTTTTCTTAATACGTATTTTTAACGCGTGTTTTGTTTACAAGTGATATCGGTAAGTCAAAGATTTTCCTTATTGACATTTGACTTGAATATAAGCCAGTGTTAAAATACGTTCCATTTTAATGCAGAATTCACCCCGTTGCTAATTTGTTAGCTCACTGAAGGGCTAGTTGCTTCATACACTGCTAATGCAGTCGTTCACTTGATTTTCACGATGTGCAATGAAACAGCGGATTCAAAGGAAACTTGTTCTGCATGTGTTCATTTCTCTCTCTCTTTTTAAAAAGCAATATTCGTAAAATGCACATTTAATAGTCCATAACTATATGTACATGTATGTACGCAGCTTTGTCGTATATCACTTCGAGTTGGCATGGTCATGCAAGGTTTTAAATGAAGGAAGGATACAATCTATGATAAACTACCCACACTCTATTGATTAACTATCTAATAGTAAAAATTCAATGAAATTTTGTAAGATATTGTTCTGCAAAGGCAATGCAATCTGTATGTAATCTGTATCCCTTCAGATGGCAGCCGATTCCTCGGAGAAGAAAGATGTTGACTCCTCAGGGACCAAAGACAGAGAGAAGAAACGCAGCCGTTCACGGGAAAGGGACCGGAAACCATCACCACCTCGCAAACGCCGTCGATCCCGTGAACGTAATCGCTCTAAATCTGTAGAAAGGTAACTCAACACTCGAAAACAGGAACCTCGTAAATACAGCAGTGCATTTTGTATGTTGTTGTGAATTAACTTGTTTCTTTTGATTTCTATTGTGAATATAGAGACCGCCGTTTAAAAGACAGGGAAAAGGAACGTGACAGAGAAAAGGACCGAGACAGAAGCCGTAAGGACAGTCATCGGCGTGATAAAGACCGCAGCCGTCGCTCTAGGTACAGAGCCACTTGTATGCATTGTTCCCTAAATACGTGCATTTTTATTTCGTTCTCAAAACATGCCTTTAAATTGTTTTGTTACATTTCCCATAGGAGTATTTCACCCAAGTCGAAGGATGTCAAGATAAAGAGCGAGAAGGAAATCAAAACAGAGGAAGAAGAAGATGACAAAAAGAAAAAAGAAAAGGTGCGATCTTGCTGAGAATTCTATACCATGACATCTGGAAGGGGCGCTTAAACCTGTGTTCCCTCTTTTCAGGTGCAGCCTTTATCTTTGGAGGAACTCCTTGCCAAGAAAAAGGCAGAGGAAGAAGCAGAGGCAAAGGTAGGGAGTTCTCTGAGGAACACTTGCTTACTTTCTTCACCTAATCTGGATTATGGAAATATTCACAGAGGCCTTTGTCTGTTTCAGCCAAAATTCCTATCAAAAGCAGAGAGAGAAGCAGAAGCTCTGAAGCGGCGGGAGCAAGAGATCGAGGAGAAAAGAAAGACAACGGACGAGGAGAGAAGGAAGAGAAGAGTTTTTCAAGACATTGGAAGAAAAATGCTTGGTGTGTGCTGATATCTGGGTCACTCAGTCACTTTAGTCTGTTGCACTGCGGAGGTGTCCGTACTTACTGCTGACGTGTCTTGCAGAGGATCCACAAGATAGGGAGAGGCGGGAACGAAGAGAGAGGATTGAGCGAGAAAGCAATGGAAACGAGGAGGATGATGGGAGGCAAAAAATACGAGAGGAAAAAGACAAAGGCAAAGAACTTCAGGCCATCAAGGTTGGAAAATGCGTCCTCTTCGGATACACATTGGCATTTCAACAGTTGTTAGAACTGTGAGATGTGTTTATTTTTCAAATACACAATTGCTATAAACCACTACGGCTGCAGCTATCGGTTATTTACCGTACTTTTTGGACTATAAATCGCAGTTTTTTTTTTTTTATAGTTTGGCAGAGGGTGCGTCTTATACTCTGGAACAACTTATGTGTGATTATGTACGGTCGTGTCAGGTCGACTTCTCTCTCGCTAACTTTTTAAAAAATAAATATATATTTATACTAAAACAATGTATGGATATTAAATAGAATAAATAATTTGGATACAACGGAGAAGGCGCTGTGCATGCCTGGGCACATGAACGGAGTGGCTCTATTTTCAATCTTCCCCTCCCGCGCCTTGGCGCCCTCTGCGAGCATCCTTGTGTTTCCTTTTCGATATGGAGCAGCTATAGGAGTGAAAAGCAAACTAAAGACAGGGGAAATGAAAACTAAACAACTGCGGTAGGAGTGGGATATGGAAAGTATTCAAATTGATTGTTGAAGATGCTATAGGAAACCTGTGTCTGCTTCGCTGAATGTAAATGAATGGCGCTTTGGTCTCATGCGAGAAATATATTTAACAAACTTTTCCAGGGTTATTTCGTTGTGTAAATGCATTTAACATGATCATAAAGATATGTAGACTATTTAATCATTGAGAAAACGTTTTTTTTTCTGACAACTCAAGGAGATTAAAATAAATGTCAAATCCACTATCCGCCTGTTAGAAGAGACACGCAAATATAAAAGATATAAGTGTTTATTGAATATCCATCTTACAGTCTTGTTTAACTGAGAGAATTCATAACAAAATACAGGCTTTAATTTGTTATCATTATGCTTATATGCACCGGCATCGTCACAAATCTGATCACACAAAACGCAACCACAAATCGCATCCCCGCATTTCCTTCTTCTCCTGAGTCCTCACAAATAAAATGTAAAATTTCGGGGGGGTTTTCTGACTCGTGCCTACAAATAAAACATAACATTTCGGGGGTTTTCGGGCTCGGGCAAGCAAATCAAGTTAATTGATTGGGTTCGGGCCGCGTCGGGCTTTAATACCCGCGGGCCGGTCGGGTCGGGCTGGATTTTTTAGGCCCGATCTAACTTCTAGTGCCATGTAATGTTAGCATACCGTACACCTATTCAGCCTGTTGTTCTCTATGGTATTTTAAATTGCCTTTCAAGATGACATGTCTGTTCTTGGTGCTGGATTCTATCAAATAAATTTCCCCCCAAAAATGCGACTTATAGTCCGAAAAATATGATAAGTAATCGATTAATCTATCAATTAGCTAGTTCGAGTATTCGGATTAGGAACATTTAATGCGTTGCAATGAATTTTAGGAGATGTCAAATAATGGCTTGCTAAGATTGCACTCTCAAAAAACCTTTAAATGCAAATACAAAATAAATTTCCTAAGTGTTTTTTTCAAACGATGCAGACTTGCACTTTTATTTCACGAAAGCAATGAAAATGAATTTAAACAACAGATCTTACCCCCAAATGGTATTAAAAAAAAAAAAAAATACATGAGGAACGAAGTACAACAAAAGAATAGCTGAAAAGTCTCGTAGCTTAAATGCTCTTTTTTTTTGTTTTTTTGTTTTTGTTTTTTTTTTTGCAATGCTCTTAACAAATCGTTCAAACACATTCTCACAAAAAACTGCTAAATATACCTCTAAACTAGATTAAGAATGCATAAACAATCATATTAGCTCAAACAAAAACTTACAACATTTTGTTGGTTTTAACAGGGAGCAGGTGGATCCAGTCATTTTCGATGAGTTGTGTCATATTCACTGTTGTCACTAGAGGGCAGTGTATCCACTAGGAGTGTGCCATCTTAGGCACCCCACGATTCGATTCGGTTACGATTCAGGGTGCTACGATTCGATTATTGAACGATGATCACGGTATTGACAATGATCACGATTATCACGATTATCGATGTATCATACATTACTAATTAATAAAGTCGCCAAACATATTTATGTCCATTATTTATTTAAAATATCCTAATGATTCAACAGGAACCATGGAAACATGCCCATACAACAAAAAGCTGCCCTTAAACAGTTATTTTTTATTTTATTTTTTTTAACAAGAAAGTGCAAAAACATTAACCATTTTAAAGGCAGTGCTTATTTCTCTCAACAATACAATAAAATTTACACAGGTGGAGTGAATTCCACATTTTCTGGAAACAAAGTGTCTTTAGAAATAAGACTACTTTTAATCAATATACTTTGCTTTTACAGATTTCTGTAGTATTTCGTATGTTTGTGACCACTGTACTTAATCATGGTTTTACACGTTCTGCATATGGAGTAACTTTTGTACACCAACAAACAAAGCATAAATGGAAATGGAAAAACACGTTAGCAAATTAGCTTATTAGCTTAGCGCTCGGCACTAACTGTTGACATCTCAAAAACAACAATAAAGGCTAAACAATATCAGAGGGTTCGTGTACTCACCTCTTTTAGACGCACAAGGGTCTTAGCAACACACTCAGGATATTTTTCAATTGACATGACTTGAAACTACTGCTGGACAACTGAAAGACAAGGATCAACTCACTCTCTCTCTTCCACTCTTGCTCTAAAAACTAATTTGCGCATAGAAGCGCGACCACCAGGTCCCTGCCTGTCTCATACACAAATTTATTTGCCAGTCTTTTGAAAAGGAGTAAATCTCTCGCTCAGTAACTGGCAGCATCCATCATTACGTTGTGCGTGCATCCGTTAAAGGTGTCCGGGCTGCAGACGTGTCTTGAATTTCGTTCCGGTACGAGTGGCTATCATAAAGTTATGAGGGAAAATCATCGTTTTTGAACATTTATGAATCAAACGAATCGTCACATCTTGAATCGCGATGCATCTAATAATCGATTTTTTTGGCACTCCCTTAGTATCCACCCAAATCAATCAAACTAAATGCAAACACTTTCAAAACACAGCATTACAATGCCACTCTATTGAAACAAATCCTGGAAGCAACAAAATTTGATTCAAAACTTTTTTTCTAATCGAATTACTCGAGTTGACTAATTGTTGTAGCACTATAGACCACGCACTTGTCTGTTAACTAATTTGACAACATTTACTCGGGTAGGCGCAAAATTTTGAAGATTAATCTGTCCTGCAATTCACATTACTTCATTTATTTTAAAATCGTGTAATTAATGTATAGAAGCCAATCATTTAGTCCGGCATTCAAACACATCATGCGTCACCACGGGTTACCTTCAGCCAATAATCGGTGTGTTTCTTGTGATGTGAGGGTGTGTCATACACAATGATGTCATTGACTTGAAGCATTCATTTAAATCTGTAACGGCATTAGAGCTCATTTAATGGATGAGCATTAATTTCAGCATTCTGTCACAAAAATGCATGCACATACATACTGTAAGCCTTATACAACACACACATCCTGCAATTACATAAGTATTCCACGTAGGGCATTGAGTAAATTTAACATATAGCTTAGCTCAGAAAAGTTGGCAGCGTGTGGGCAGTTTTCTACACACGACGACAGTGTATGTCCTCCTCCTTACTTGTCTCTCAAATGCCAGCTAAGGAGCATCAGGTTCCTATGTTCTGAAAACATGAAGGAATTCAGAAATGCCAATGATCACGAAACCCTCTGCCCTCAAGATCCCAACGTTGATGAAAACAGACACAACCTTGTAGATATTTAAAAAAAAAGTCAATTGGCTCTAAATTGAAAACTCTAAAATGGATTTTACTTTCAACTTTGCAGGAACGTTACTTGGGTGGAATGAAGAAACGCCGCCGGACGCGTCACCTGAACGACAGGAAATTTGTTTTTGAGTGGGATGCTTCTGAAGACACGTCAGTTGACTACAACCCCATGTAAGTTAGGTTCGCGCAAAGTGTCATTCCCGCAAGACACGCTACAACACTCTTATATCTGATGCAAGCAAACATTATTTCATCAATTCATTGATATTGCAACTCAATGTGCCCCGGGTAATAGTAGTACTTTGGGATGTCCGATCCGATCACGTAATTGGAAATTGGGCCGATCGTGCCACTTTCAGAGGGTCGGATTCTGGTAAAAAGCATTGGGTTTTTAATTAAAAAAAATAAATAAAAAAAAATGTATGTATGTATATATATAGGTAGTCCCTGGGTTAGGACGTACGTAACTTGTGTGATTTCGACTTAATGATGCAGGAGTCTCGTCCGCCATTCTGTCTCCAGTCCTTTTTTTTTTTACCCCTCGAAGTCGCGTGAACATATCAGGTCAGCCATCTGCCTCCTTGTCGAAGTACTATCGTATTTTTCGGACTATAAGTCGCTGTTTTTTTTCATAGTTTGGCTGGGGGTGCGACTTATACTCTGGAGTGACTTTTGTGTGAAATTATTAACACATTATTATATCATTTCTCATGTTATTTTTGTGTTTTATGGTGACACTGATGGTTTGGTAAACTTGTTAGCATGTTCTTTATGCTAAAGTTATCTGAATAACTCTTAATAGCTATGTTACGTTAACATACCGGCCACGTTCGCATTTCGTTGTTCATACATCATGTAACATTATCATACTGTACACTTATTCAGCACGTTGTTCTATATTGTATTTTTATTTTGAATTGCCTTTCAAGATGACATATCTGTTCGATGTGTTCGATTTTATCAAGTAAATTTCCCCCAAAATGCGACTTACACTCTGGTGCGACTTTTATATTTGACTTGCTGCAAGTCACTTATTCACTTTCTTCCCAATCTGTGTATACTGTAACTTGTGTTTTGATATTAGCCTTATTGTACTTTTGCTTTTGTTTTATGTGGTGCATGTTATGGGAAAGCTTTAAGCCTCGTTGTGGGCTTTCTATTCTATTTAGCATGTCTGTAGAAAAGAACACATTCGAGAATTATAATAGAGTACAATATAATTGGATAGGAACTTTGTTGGTAGAATAACTTTATTGCAATTACAGTAACATTGAAAATCAGTAATCGTGACTACAGTAAAATATAATAGTTTTGGACATTTAGCATGTCACCCCTGACAATCTGAATCTGTGCTTCAGTCTCCATCAAAACAATAATGTTAACAATCAATGTAATGTTGCCACAGATACAAAGAAAAACATTCGGTGCAACTGTATGGACGTGGCTTCATTGCCGGCATAGACCTCAAACAACAGAAAAGAGAGCAGTCACGATTTTACGGTGACCTGATGGAAAAAAGGCGCACAATGGAGGAGAAGGAGCAAGAAGAGTGAGTATACGTTTTTCTCCCACCACCACAACCACACCCAAATCAACCTTTGTACGCCTCGTTGCTCTCAGGACGAGACTGAAGAAGATGCGTAAAAAAGAAGCCAAGCAGCGCTGGGACGACCGGCACTGGTCTCAGAAGAAGCTGGATGAGATGACAGACAGAGACTGGAGAATCTTTCGTGAAGACTACAGTATCACCACAAAGGGAGGAAAGATTCCCAATCCCATCAGGAACTGGAAGGAGTACCAGCTGCCAGCTCATATACTTGAGGTCATCGACAAATGCGGCTACAAGGTTAGTATTTTAGCTAGCTTTGAATTGCAGACTTTTGTGCCATTTGATGTGACTATCAACTTTTCTACTGCATGCTGATGTCAGAGTGCGGTGTTAGTAGAATTTTTAACACTAATAAAAAAATTTTTTCATTCAGGATCCAACCCCCATTCAGAGGCAGGCTATTCCTATTGGCTTGCAGAACCGTGACATCATCGGCGTGGCTGAGACAGGTAGCGGTAAAACCGCTGCTTTCCTCATCCCGCTGCTCGTCTGGATCACCACCCTTCCAAAAATTGACAGGTACAATGCGGACCAAAGTGACCTTGAAAAAAAGCTGGTGTGTTTGTGTTGTCTTCCTCTTTGTGAATCACATCCGTCGATGGCATCTCGGTGCAGGATTGAGGACTCGGACCAAGGGCCTTACGCCGTCATCCTGGCCCCGACCCGTGAGTTGGCGCAGCAGATTGAAGAGGAAACCATCAAGTTTGGTAAACCACTCGGTATCCGCACTGTGGCTGTTATTGGAGGAATCTCCAGAGAGGACCAGGGCTTCCGTCTCAGGATGGGCTGTGAAGTGAGATGCCGCTGGATTGTTACATTTATGGATTATGATTATGGATGAGCACATGGAACAGAGTCACGATGCTGTCGTGTGGTGTTAGATGATAGTATTACGATGCACGTTCAAACAGAGTTAAATAATTAGGGCGGCATCTGTCGATAATTTAAGTATCAATTAATCTCTCAGTTAGTTCGAATAATCGAGTTATTGGATTACAAACTTCTAATGCGTTAATTAATACATTTTAGGAGATGTAAAACAAAGAAACAAGTGTTCATGCTTGCAATGATAATTATTTGGGCTTGCCAAGATTGCACTTTCAAAAGAGCATTAAATGCGAATACAAAATAAAATAGCTGAGTGTTTCTTCAAACTATGCAGAATTGCGCTCACATTTCACAAGAGCAATAAATGCATTTAAGAATAAATTAAAGTACATTAGCCTCAAACATTTAAAAAAATAAATGACGATCTAAGTAAAACAGAAGAGCAATTGACCAACTTGCATTGCAAAAGTCTGCTAGCTTAAATACAAACTTTTTTATTTTTATTTTTTTTAAACCTCTTAACAAATCGTTCACATATTCCCACAAAAAAACCCCATATACTTCTAAACTAAATTACGAATACATGAACAAACATATTGGCTCAACCTTATGTTGACCATAACAGAGAGCAGTTGGATTCAGCCATTTTAGACAAGTTGTGTCATATCTAGAGACGTGCGAAATTTCCTATTTTTAGATCATTCGCGATTCAGTGGTGCAAGATTCGAGAACGATTCACAAACATCCAAATTCCGATTATTGAAGTATGCCAAATAAAGCGGAACTAAAACACAGTCATCGCGGTCTTCGTGGACGGCATGAGGGACAGACTTGCCGGCGTCAGTAAACAGCCGCCATCTTAAAGCAGTAGACTTCTCTGAAAGGCTGTTATAGCGAACCTTCCGAGCTAACCTAACTAACTTTTTATCTAAAGTACTAAATTGGCAAAATCTTGACTTGAATCTATCTTTAAATGATGAAACAGTTTTAAAACTTTCACTTGTCGAAAGTAGACAGAAGGGAAATTATGGAATAACGGGAGCAATTTTAACAAATTTAACGGTCCATTTACAACATTAAAACTTGTATGTAGTTTAAAGCTGCTGATACAAAATGGGGACTTGAGTGTTTTATTTACAGTTTTGAACTGTTAACTTGATCGTGAAATAGTAGTTTATTTAAGCCTGAGAGCAGGGGCGGACTGGTAATCTGTAGCTGTTGGAGGATCACAGAACAGCCGGTGCTCTGGACAGCCGGCGGCCACCATACATACATCACTGTTTTTATCCCCTCTATACGCTGTGATTATCTACAGTTCACATCCAATCCAACAGGTGGCAGCAATGCGCCTGGCTGAAAGACTTGTTGTGGCCCACAAAGGGGCAGGATAGAGCGATAAGAGCTTTGGCGAACATTCTAGTTGCCACCAGGCTGAGATAGAATGAAGAGAGTTACTAGCTAGGTATATTGGCAATTGTTATCAACCAGGTAGCTACAATTTAAATGAAATAAATGGCAATTAAAGGGCTAGTGCCAGCCAAAAACATTTTAGCTGTAAAACAACGTATGCACACGCAGCAGCAGTATTAATTCAGAAGAAATATAACAAAATATTAATAAAATGAATGGTTTTACTTTAAAGTTTAGGTAGTTAAATTGATATGATATATGTTTTTAATCATTTATATCTCCTTTTGTTTTCTGGTTAATACTTTCCAATGAAGGTTATGTATACAGGATTTGTCTTGAAATGTTTATTGTATTTTCATTTAAATGTATTATTTGTGTGGCAAGATTAATTATGGCATAAACAATGAAGTCATTTTATAGACACAGGGGATAGGTGTTGTTATAATCAATTGAATACATAAAACTTGCTTTCAAAAATAAATTCTTTTATTTGTTTATTCAGGTTGATTATAGAGCTAGGGCAGAAAGATGAATCCAACTCCACTTCAGCCTTGCAGTACTTTGAGCGCCCCAAGTCAGACAGTCACAGTCTAGACACATTTTCTTCATTTTTCTCTCAAAGTGAACGAAATTGATGCATTTTACAATAAAATATTAAAAAAAAAAAATTCTCCCACCCAGAGGGTCTGTGTACAGCGATTCTTTTAGGCTGGGTTGAGTCAAAGTCCAGGGCTGCTTTTTAGTCCCAGTCCGCTCCTGCCTGAGAGGATCCCCCCCCCCCCCCCCCCCAAATTTTGGTAACGAATGTATGAAACATTAAAAGCAGCTAATAGCTGGGGGGGGGGGGGGGGGGGCTGCATCAATAATTGAATCATAGCCTCTGAATCGTAGTCGATTTGGTAGATGCCCCAAGATTCCCATCTCTAGTCATATCCACTGTTGCTTCTAGAGGGCAGTGTATCCACCCAAATCAGTAAAACTAAATGCAAACACTTTCAAAACAAACAGTTACAACGCCACTCTAATTCAACGAATCCTCGAAGCAGCAAAATTTGATTCAAAGCTTTTTTTAAATCGAATTACTCAAGTTAATCGATTGATCGTTGCAGCACTAAACCAAATATTCGCATATGCTGGTAACTTGCAATGACATGGGCCGAAATGTCGACAATCACCTGTGAGCTTGCAAAAAAAGATTAGTAGTCCCTCAATGCAGGGAGAAAACAGCTCACGGGGAGAGAGTATTGATAACTTCCCTGACACGTACTAGTAAAGAGGATAAAAAGATATGCCCACCTGTTCCTACAGATTGTTATCGCCACCCCCGGTCGTCTAATTGACGTACTGGAGAATCGCTACCTCGTCCTGGGGCGCTGCACCTACGTGGTCCTGGATGAAGCCGATCGTATGATTGATATGGGTTTCGAGCCAGACGTCCAAAAGATTCTGGAGTACATCCCGGTGACCAATCAGAAACCTGACACAGAAGAGGCCGAGGACCCTGAGAAAATGACGTTGAATTTTGAGTCCGGGAAACATAAGTACAGACAAGTATGTCAATCCGTTTACGTTTCTACAATGTTTGTCCTCCGTTCATCGTTTGATCGTTGCCTTGCAGACGGTCATGTTCACAGCAACTATGCCTCCGGCTGTGGAGAGGCTAGCAAGGAGCTACCTGAGACGCGCCGCCGTGGTGTACATCGGGTCTGCGGGCAAACCTCACGAGAGAGTCGAACAGAAAGTGCTGCTCATGTCGGAGGGAGAGAAAAGGTGACATGCATGACGAAAACAACGAGCATCACATTTGCGCAGCTTTCTGACACTGGGTCTTGTGATTTTTGTGGTGCAGGAAGAAGCTATTGGAAGTGTTGGCGCATGGTTTCGAGCCCCCCATCATTATTTTTGTCAACCAAAAGAAGGGCTGCGACGTGCTGGCTAAGTCTTTGGAGAAAATGGGCGTAAGTCATTGTGGATTAATAAATGTGTAAATGCGCCTTATGTTACACGTGAGGGCTAGGAGGGTCTGCCTGTGTAACCAGGCCAGGTTCGTAAAGTGAGAAGGTTGGGCCAAAACGCAACCCAACAAAAAAAACCTGACCGATGAGTAGCGCAGATCATGTTTTCAACTGGGATCCGTCCCGATAATGGCTGCAGTGGTTGATGAGGAGTGAAGCACGCCACAACGAATTACAGCCGAGCACTGCTCACAAGGCGTGCTGTGGGAATCCATAGAGAGGAAGTAACAAAGGGAACAAGCAGGCTATATAGGAGTTGGCTCGCCAAAATAAAAGTGGGACAGGAAGCGCAGCACTATTTGGCAAGGGTTACACGTAGATGAATTCATTTTTAACAATGTCCCAGTTATGGTATAACTTAGGAGCGTTCATGTCAGTACATATTTTTAAAAATAATAATGAAATGAGAACAATGAATAAGACCGTTTAATTCATACGTATCAAAATCATGGCCTGATCTGGGCCTCCATACTGTATTTTTTTGCGTGACCTGTGAAAAGAAATGATCAACTTCATGTTTTGTTTCTTACTTGTTATGATAAGCCATTTATTACCAATACTTAAATGTAAAGCCTTATGAAAAGGCACAGTCTTAAAATAGTTTTAACAAACAAACAAAAAAAATGCATTTTAGTGTAATGGCATAGAACAGGTTTGATTGTCTCACATATCGTCCATTTGATTTCGCCATTGCGCTTTGAGCCCTATCACCACACGGTAAAATGCGGTCAAAATATACTTTCTATATTTCTCTTGTAGCACTGTTTTAGCCCGGCAAGAAAGATAGGTGGCCTGCCAGGCTGATCAAACCATGCGTTCCATTGCTTGGGTGTAAATATCCCTAAATACAGTGCTTCTGAATTATTTTCTGTTACGGCCGACCCCCTCCAAGGAAGACGTAAACGTTTCGCGTCCCACCAACTCTCTGCCGACACTGTAAATAGTATTATTTGTCTATAAAACTATCATTATAAGTACACCTCTGCGTAACATTGTGGTTATAATGAGGTGTTGTTGAAGCAGAGGTTTCCAAACAGGAAAGTGAAAAGTCGTCATTTTGTCTCACCACAAATTTTGAACAGTCATAACTTGGCAGATATACAACATATCTGCGCCAAACTTCCCGTGCTTGTTGAGTCATATCCTGAAGGGTCCTGTAGGGGTCATTTGCATCAACCCTACAGCGCTAACTAGTGGTGACAGAAAGGATTTTTTAAAAGAAAGGCCTCTCCTATTAGGTTTTTTCAACACAGAGCGATGAAATTTGGGGAGTCCATACCTTGTCCAAAACTTCTCCAAAAAGTGTCTTGCACCCATATTCCAAATCCAACATGAAATTGGGTATTTTGGATCGAATGTGAAATTTTTATCGATTTACAGGGGGCACATTTGAGACTGTGTCGCCTTGGGAGTTAGTTAACTCATCCTCGAAATTGATGAGACTATTCATGAGACATATGAGATATTAACTTTTAAAAATTGTGAGTTTTCATTCACTTGCCTGCCCTGGGCGGGGTGCCAAAATCAGCCATTTTTTGGCAACACGCTCAATTCAGTAAATGACTAATAACTCCCTGATACAAGGTTGAATGTTTTTCATATCTGTCCTGAATATGAAGTATCCCAGCCTGAACACGACTGCATTGAAATATTACCCATTAGGCCTGGCGCCCTGTGCTGGGATCAGGAAATAGCCTTTTTTACAAGACCGGCTCCTCCTGGAAGGGAAAAAAGTCAAATGACCTCAAACCTGTTTCAGGGGAGCCTTGAGACATGTGTTCTGGTGTCTGATGAAAAATATTGAAGTTTGGTTGAAGCAGAGGGGTCCAAACAGGAAAGTGAAAATGACCGGTGCAGTTTTGTCTTGCCACAAATTTTGAACAGTCATAACTTGGCAGACATACAACATATCTTCGCCAGACGTCCCGTGCTTGGTGAGAGTCGTACCCTGAAGGGTCCTGTATGGCTTATTTGCATCAACGCTACAGCGCCAACTAGTGGCAACAGAAAGTCACTCAAATTATTTACACATGTCCAGTTATTTTCAGGTTGCTCATTGTAGTTTCAAGACCTTTTGTAATACTACATTTTAAGGCCCATGTCCACATGTCTCGGTCTGTTGCCATGACCACCCGTTGTTGGCCATTACAAGGTAGTATATTTTTTCAGGGACTTAGGCAGCTTATAGAGCCATGGAATGTGGCTTTTCGGTCAAATTGGTCTAATTAGAAGATTCATTTTGATTTTGAGTAAGGGCTTGGCTGCACAGCTCAGTAGCGCCTCCTTTTTTGTAGGACACTCTTCTATTGGTTTTTTTCTCCTATGTGTGTGAGTGTATTTCTAATCTCCCAAAAAGAGGCGAGTTTTAATTAGAGGGTGACGATCTGTCATCACCCTGACCTGCGTGCCGTCCGAGTTTGCGTGACGACCGAGTTGTGGCTTCCTGCTGTCGGCTGCAAAAAATTTTAGACACACCAAACAGACTGGTCTTCTCCCACTGTATTAAAAGTCAAAGCCAAACGCTACATACGCCTTATCATATTTCCTCATCTTAGCTCTTGATATCTCCAGTGCTCTTTGCTGTGTGCTCTTGTTTGGTTAAAAAATACTGCACGCACTCTGAAAATGGGAGCGCCACTGCCACCCATTGAGTGGATGTGCAATTAATTTTATTCTAGTACGGCAAAAATGTTTCTTCCCCGAGGTCACGTGCGCCACCCCCGGCATCGCTCTGCGTGCCCCACTATTTGAGACGTACTGTCATAGTACAATCTGGACACTTGTGGACTACGTATGGTCTAATGGAGCTTATAATGCATATGAACAGTTTTCTTGCAAAATTTGGTGGGTGTGGCACACAGTCCAAAAATTATCATAATTTCATTTATATTTGACTAGAATTCCCACACTATTAAACATTTCCTCTCACTAATCATAGTCTTTTATCATTCAGTCAAGAGTCATACAAAAAAAAAAACACCCCAAATATTTTCATAGTATTGCAATAATGACAATTTTCGTAATAGTGCTCTTAATAAATTTGTTTCATTCGTCTGCAATCTCTCTTTACAGTATAACGCTTGCACACTGCACGGTGGCAAAGGTCAGGAGCAGAGAGAGTTTGCCCTCTCCAACCTTAAGGCAGGCGCCAAAGACATTCTGGTGGCAACAGACGTGGCCGGTCGAGGTATCGACATCCAGGACGTGTCCATGGTCATCAACTACGACATGGCCAAGAACATTGAGGGTAAGACGCTCGCCAGGTGTTGTTGAAGTCAAAGGACATAGTTTTCCAACAAACAAATAGAAAACTCATACTTTTATGGCACTGCTTTTAGATGCGTTTTGGGATGTCTTGTATCACTGGAGTAACATTTCATTGATGATTTCTCTTAGATTACATCCATCGTATTGGCCGTACCGGTCGTGCCGGCAAGAGTGGCGTGGCCATGACTTTCCTCACCAAGGAGGACTCTGCTGTCTTCTATGACTTGAAGCAGGCCATCCTAGAGAGCCCGGTGTCCACATGCCCACCAGAGTTGGCTAACCACCCAGATGCACAACACAAACCTGGAACAATCTTGACCAAGAAGAGGCGAGAGGAGACAATCTTTGCCTAAACAACATCTCCAAATGACTTTACTGAGTGTATTTTTCATTTTCATCCTCTTTAACGTTTGGTCAGAATGTGACTTCGTGTAATCACAACGAGATCCTCCTCATGAAACGGGTTAAAAACTTATTTTTTAAGCCTCTCCTAATTGCTCTTAAGGACATCTTTGTAAAAGTCTTTTTCTGCTTTAAGTTGAAAACCTACAGTTCAATGATACATAAACATTGGTATTAAAATAAGTTGTTCTTGTGAATAAATAAACATGAGCATAGTTTTTTCTCCTCTTCTTCAGTTTTTACTGTTTGAGTCCCTATGGTGTTTGTATGGCTGTGGTACGCATTTGGGGCTTCCATTGCTGGCCTACATTTACAACTATTTTATTCCCAACCGTCCGTCATGTTAATTTTATAGTGTGTCTTGGCTGCCTAACTGAGTGTCGCGTATGTGTTGGACTCCCCCCCGCCCCCCCTTTTTTTTATTAATACACAGTCATTAATGTATACTGGTCTGAATAAATGGATATATTCTTCCAAATTGGGAAACATAGTTCTGTGACTCATTGGGTGCAGTGAATCTAAGTAGTTTTATTTAACATTAGTTACCTAATATTCATCTTAAAATATGTATACAGGTGCCTCATATGTTTTACTTAACCATATCATAACAATAGCCATAACATTGCTCGCCCTGAAAATATGCCCTGTAGCAAACACATATCATTAACTGCTGAGGCTGCTGCCTGAACTGTTAACAACCTACATGATGGAGCTGCTTGACTGGACGCTGAGTTCACTGGACAGAATTTTCTCAACAATGCAATCTACACCAAACCAACGCCCATGTCCGGCCAACACCTTCACGTCTGGATATTCAGAGGATGCCTGGGGGTAATGGAGGCCCATATGCTTGACGCCATTCCAGATTGATGATGTCGAAGATCTCTTCATCTTCGGTTCAGGGTTAGGGGTTACCTAACCCACTTGAGCAGATTGCAGCGGATGTGGGCCTCCATGATTCCCTCGGCTATACCTCCATACACAAATATGACAATCACCCTAATCAATGAACTCACACTAATCGACAATATTGCTAAGTGCTATGGCAAATCAATAACTTTTGGGAAGAAAACTCATGTGGACAAAAAAAAAGAAAAAAAGCTCACGTAGTATGATGTATGCAACTCTGCCATGTTGGATTGTGCGTCCTTGGCTGCAAGGGGACGGGTCTTGATAAGCATATGCTTCTCCCGTCTGCCCTTGTCTTTCTTCGGGCTAATCATATTACATTTTGCAACTGTCATTGATACCGATGATGATGACAATAAACCATGGTTAACTACAATTGAATACTTTTTGGACCCTCATTGTAAAGTGTAGCACGTGTCCCTCAACTAAGAAATGATAAATACTGAAGTGCCTCCTCTTAACCATAATTAACCATTACTGAATGCTTTTTGGACCCACACAATGGACCCATATTGTATACTGGACCACATGTAACCCTTGGGTAGCAGGTAAACTGAACCATTGATACCTTAATTTTCGGACTATATGCTGCTACTTTTTCCCTTCGTTTTGAATCCTGCGGCTCATAGTCCAGTGCGACTTATCTATGAACAAATGCCGTTTTCGTGCCAAATATGGCGGGTGGCGGCTTATAGTCAGGTGCGCCTTAAAGTGTGAAAATTACGGTAGTTCAAATGAATGAAGTTGAAGCAATCACAACCAAAGACTTGTACATATTTATTGAAAACAATAAAACATTATTCAAAGTGACATCTTAACTTCAACAATTACATGCAAAAAATGCACTTTGCTACTTAACCATTAGTTACTACCTTGCTATGCATGAACTAATGTTAATATATTATTCAATGTTAGTTCAGGGATTATATGAATTATTATAATGTGACTTAAAATGTAGTTATTGTCTAAAAATGCAATAACTCGTGTTAATTAAGGGACCCTTAATGTAAAGTGTTACCACAACTTCAAGTTAGATTGTGATAGTCATTGAAAAAAAGGTACATTTATCCGATTGTTTAATTAATCGTCCGATTAATCGATTATAAAAATAATCACTAGTTGCAGCCCTAGAGTTAATACTTAAAATAAGATTATTTTAAAAACCCGATTTTTTGTCAACCCGAATCCGATCCTGTTTAACAAATGGAAGTGGAAGGATTTCAAGTTGGGTTTTGCATCCATTGATATTTCTTCAGGAAGGAAAACGTTTGCACACCCCTGCTCTAGTCAGAGCAAAAAAAATGGACAAAATGGACCCAAAGAAAATACATAAAATGTGTTTATTTTGTCGAAGTCACAATTTTCTTAGCATTGTAAATCTATTTTTCCAATAGAAAGCATTCTTTACAGCATCAGGCAGGAATTGTTTCACTTTGTACACCTTTTGTTGTGGAGCGGGAAGAGGCGTGTTGTCACGCTAGCACGCTTGTGGTAGTGTGGTGGATACGCAGTTGGATTTAGTGCAGTTATTGCATTACAAAGCAACCATCCCAAAAAAGAAGTAGTGCAATTTTTTTTCAATTTTTTCTTTTCTACTCACACTATAGAGGAAGTCCAGATGGTGTAAGGCGTTTCATTTTTCAATGTCAGGCTTAGTATTGCATACAGAATAAGACATAGGAAACTAAATGATAACTTTGTAAAAATTGTGCTTCATAAATTGGAAATCAACCTCAACCGCTTCATCAGTTGTTTAATCATTGGTCCACTCTGGAAAAGTAGAATGAAAATAGCTAATTGTAGAACTAAGACATGCAGGACATCATTCATCAATCTGATCTAGAGATCATTTTCAGTGAAGAAATTTCAAAGTGCGTCAAGTAAGTGAGTGCCCAGCTCAACTTCAACTTGTGGGAGAGTAAGCATGAGTGCTAAGTGGAGAAGAAAACCGCCCCAAAGACGACTATCACTGCAAGACAACGGGCAAAAAACGGAAACGGTGCAATACTCAAATACTTAACTTTCAAAAGAATCAAACTTCATGCAGCACTTGCATAGTTTTTTTGTCTTTTTTTTCTCAATCATGCTGTTTTTTTCCTCTTCAAAATATACACAAAATACTAGATACATGACATAGAAGCGAGTAAGTCCTTAAATCAGCTGGTATTGACCCTGTGAGATGCTACCTCACCACACGCAAGTCTAGTGGAGCTGAGGGACACCTGAGGGTCTTAAGTGGTAAAACTGCAGTACAGGGATGACTAGCGTGGAACCTGGGGATGCTACAATTAAAGAATGTGCTACAATCGGATGAAAGGGCGCTTTGGAGGCACCCTGAGGCATGCAAACGTACATTCTGGAGGTTGCCAGCGAGCGGCGTGTGCTTCATGTGTGGGGACGGGTCGACTCTAACGAGCGGTTCGGGCACCGATATTCCCTTTTGTTTTAACGTGTTTACATTCTTTGTGCCCGTCAGCTTTTTCCAGGTATTGGTGAGTGATTGTGCAATAGCAGAGCGAGAGAGATGCACTGGCGGTGACAGAAATGTAACTTGTACTGCAGCTTCATACTTATACTGTATGTGCCATTTGCCAACGCCTAAGTCAGTGGTTTTCAAACATTGTACAATAGCTCTCCGAGTACCACCATTAGGACCGACAATAACATATGAGATGCCATTGATAGTGCAAGACAACCAATTGGTTTTGATTCCTTTTTTTGCTCATAAATAGCACTGAAACATGAGCATCAGCTCCATTATGAAGACTACGGTTGTGTTGCTGCTCATTAGGGCCGACAATTTTAGAAAAAAATCTAGTGGAGATTTTTCTGGCAGAGACAGGTAAGCCCCTAATGAGTTTAGCACTAGGACATGAGCCAATGCCAGGCAATGAGTTAATTTTGGGGCATTTCTCGTCATTTTCTGTTGATTTTCTGTCACTTCCTCTTTCTTTTTGGGGCATTTACAGGTCACTTCTTGTTAATTTTGGATGACTGAAAAGGAAGTGACTAAAGAATGTTGCCAAATGAATAGAAAGTGATCAAAATCAACAGGTAATAACCTGTAAATGCACTAAAATGAAGAGGAAGTGATAAAAGACTGGCTCTGTATGCTCTAGTTTCAGTGCCATTGACGGTTCTATACGTCAAATGCTGTCAAAAAGAATTGGATGTCGGGTGCTGTCAATGGCAGCCAGTGAGCTAATGTAGACACTATTCATAGACTTCACCATCAGTTGACTAGACAGCTCCTACATACATTTTGCCTTGCCTTCCCATAGGGGGCTGCGGCAGGCAGAGCGACGTGCAGCTTTCACTGCTGTAAACTCAAACACCCGCTGTGTTCAAACGACGGATTTAAGTGGAAAAGGATGAAAGTTTTTCTGTGTCTCGATAGTGATTTGGTCGAGGATTCAAGGTTATTATTATAAAAAATAGCTCCATGCATGCACTTTGAAACGTTTGTACAAAAAAAATTAGCTTTAACTTTAGCTTGAAATATTTACGTAAAATGAATGATAACTGCCCGTTTTTTTGCTTTTAACCAAGAATCTAGACTGTTTTACGTTCATATCTATAGTAATTCTGTGATTTACCCATTTATGTACAAGAACTTTCAACTTAAAAAGCTTGTTGTTTTATGATGGCCGCCATGTTGTATCCATACACAATAGCATGACTTTAGGTTGAAATATTTACGTAAAATGAATGATATTTGCCCGATTTTTTGCTTTTAAACAAGAATCTAGACAGTTTTATGATCATATCTATAGAAATTCCGTGATGTATGCATTTATTCACAAGAATTTTCAACTTAAAAAGCTCTTTGGTTTGTGATGCCGCCATGTTGTATCCATATACAATAGCATAACTTTAGATTCAAATGATCAGGTAATTTTCAGCCCCGTTTTTTGGCAAAAAATTAGTAATTTAGACCCTTCCTGCGTCCACACAATCCCCCCCGCATTTTACATGTTTTATTTTATGTAAAATTTCCATCTAAAAATGACATAGATAGCCTGCAAGACGTGCTGAGACAATAGTAACATCGGAATTCAACCTATATAAATTGTAATTGTATATAGAAAGATGCAAATTTTGCTTTGCTGAGTAAAATTAAGATGATTTTGCATTCTTTCCTCTAGTATTAAGTTTCTGACGTGAAAGTGAGTGTATTTTCAGGCTCAATAGCAATATTTACCATAAGTTTTTGCCCAAAATAGCAACTTCATATATATATATTTTTTTTTAATTTAGTGCAAGTTTTCAACAACTAATACAGCTGTATAACACCATTTACCATGAAAAAGTATCTGAATCTTTTGGAATTTCTCACTTTTCTGCATAAAATCACCATCAAATGTGATCTGATCTTTGTCAAAATCACACAGATGATAAAACATCATATGTTAATCATATGTTAATGAGAATAGTATGCAAACAATGGCAGAAAGGGAAAAAATAAGTATATATACCATCATATTTAATATTTTGTGGCCACCCCCTTTGGCAGCAATAACTTCAGCCAGACGCTTCCTGTAGCTGCAGATCAGTTTGGAACATCGATCAGGACTAATCTTCCATTTTTCTCACAAAACTGCTGTAGTTCAGTCAGACGCCTGGGATGTTTGGCATGAATCGCTGTCTTTAGGTCATGCCACAACATCTCAATGCGGTTCAAGTCTGGACTTTGACTTGGCTACTCCAGAATGTGTATTTTGTTGTTCTGAAACCATTCTGAAGTTGATTTACTTCTGTGTTTTGGACCGTTGTCTTGTTGCAGCATCCATCCTCTTTTTAGCTTCAACTGTCTGATAGACAAGCCTCAGGTTTTCCTGCAAAACATCCTGAGAAACTTTTGAATTCATTCTTCCATTAATGATTGCAATTGTCCAGGCCCTGAGACAGCAAAATAGCCCCAAATCATGATGCTCCCTCCACCATGCTTCACAGTGGGTATGAGATGTTGATGTTGGTGAGCTGTTCCATTTTTCCTCCACACATGATGTTGTGCGTTACTCCCAAACAATTCAACTTTGATTGACATCATATAGTTGATGTGTGCACATAGATATTGGACTTTGCCAGTGATTTCTGTAAGTTTAGCAGACACCCTAGGGCTCTTTTTTACCTCTCTGAGTATTCTCTGCTGAACTCTTGGCGTCATCTTTGGTGGATGGCCACTTCTTGGGAGAGAAGCAACAATGCCAAACTCTCTCCATTTGATGACAACTTCTCTGACTGTCTATTGATGAACATCCAAACTTTTAGACATGGTTTTGTATCCTTTCCCAACCTTATACAAATCAACAATCCTTGATCGCAGATCTTCAGACAGCTTTTTTGACCAAGGCATGATGCACATCAGACAATGCTTCTCATTAAGACAGTTCTTACCAGGTGTGTGTTTTATAGTGGGCAGGACAGCTTTGAACCACGCATCAGTAATTGGGCACATACCTGACTTAAATTGTTTGGTAAAAACTGGTTTTAATTGCTCTTTAAAGTCTCCTTAGGCAGAGGGTTCACTTACTTATTCCCCCCCCCCCCTCTGTCATTGTCTGTATGCTATCTTAGTTAAAATATGAAAACCTATAAATGTTTGGGTGGTTTTAGTTAAAGCAGACAGTGCATTTTCATCTGTGTGATTTTAACAAAGATCAGATCATTTTTTATGGTGATTTTATGCAGAAATGTGAGAAATTCCAAACCAGATACTTTTTCATACCACTGTATTAAATGTTGAAAACTAAATAAAAAAAATTGAAGTTGCTATTTTGATCAAAAACAGATGTTAAATATTGCTATTGATCTGGAAAATATAGGTGATTATCTCTGCATTTGGTGATTTTTGTGCATCTAACGTGAAATTTGAGAATTTTATAGCCATTTTTTTTTTTTTTTTTTTTCACATTTGTATAAAAAATAACTAATCAGGGTTTTATTAAGGAACGACTTTGAATTTTTTTATGTCGCTGCTCATGGAGACTCATATTTGCCTAAGGGAGGTGTCTGTTTTGGTTTTAGGTCGCTAGTGGCTTTGGTTTTAAAAATATCAGAAATTTACGGATCGGCCTCGAGCCCCGTGTCCCATCAACTCATAGTGAAGTCTACACACTATTCTAAAGGAAGATTTGGGTAGCAACCTGTTGGTTCCTATATATCAATTCTTGGTAGGAGCATATGGAAAACCTTTTGGGCTACAAAGTATCACGGTATATCACCTTTTTGATATATTGTCACACCCAAAGTGATAACGTATTTAATAACCCTTTATAGGACAAGTGACAATTTTTGGTAATAAAAAAAAAAGACACTACAGTGTTTTACTACTACAATTACTACAGTGGTACCTCTACTTATGAAGGTCTCCACATACATAATTTTCAGGTTAAGACATGCCTCAACGGGAAAATAATGCCTCTTGTTACGAAATAAATTTCAGGATACGAAAGGCAAAAATACAGTATGTACAGCTCCCAGGGTTTACTGAACGTAACATACTTATCGCTGCTCTGCTATTGGCTATTGCGTACCATTCCTAGCATCCAGTTGGCTAGTGGGACTTCTACTGGATGTGTGTGTGTGTGTATCCCAGCGTTTTCATTCGCCCCTCGTGTTCCGACAGCTTTATGTAAGTGTATTACCTTTATACCTTTTTTCTCTATTCTTGGTTTTTATACATTATTCACAACTCTGATTATATGTTTATTGTGCACTAAAATAATTCAAACATGTATCTGTTACATGTTACATGTTACATTTTTATGGATTATGAAAGCGTTACAGTATGTCTGAATTTTGGGAGGGCTTGGAATGCATAAGGGCATTTACATGGAAAAGGCGTTTCTACTTATGTAATTTTCAAGTTCCGAAACGACTTCCTGAACCAATTAATTATGTAAATAGAGGTACCACTGTATTTATTTTCGAATTTTTGTTATATTACTTATGATCAGTGTAGCCTATATTTTGTATTATTCTAATATTTTCTAATAAATAAATTGCATTTACCACTTAATAAAATCTTAATAAAATTTTGATAAAATTACTATAAATAAAAATAGAAATAAACTTTGGTTATGCCTGCCATATCACTCGTAGGTTGATTTTTTTTTTTTTTTTAATGAGTGCTGCGTAGTTAAAAGTATGACACTTTGTTGTTCCTAATTTTCTTCAAAATATACATTTATACATAATTCAATATGAATCTTTTGTATTTTAAGTTAAATACAACTGAACTGTACTTGATAAATGCGCTGTTTCGCTTGCTCATTTATCATTTAATCTTTCGCGTACCACTGGTGGCACTTGTACCACCTTTTGAGAACCACTGTCTTAAGTTAAAAAAACAAAACAAAACAAAAGGAAATGACAAAATGTGATGGTGGCAGCGTGTACAGTATCTGAAACAATCGACCAAATCAAGAAGCAATGTAACTAAACTAAGTGCCCATTCAGTATTTACAATATCCCAAAAATGCGTGAAAATCTCCCACCTGTGGATTCAACAGTAAACATTCCTACAATACAGTACAATTTAGCTGTAAAGATCGTTCAACTCCTGCTCTGGCATTAATGTGCAAAAAGTCTCAAAATAATGACACTCTATCACATGCAACAGTAAAGATACCTAAACATGTTCCGCTTTAAGGCCAGTTTACTGTATATGGAGACATCCTACGATAGAGAAACATAGGCAAAGCAGCACATGTTTGCCTGAAGACATTCCATTGCAGGGTAGCCCTGTTGGCAACCTGTCAACACGTCCCGTTATGGAGGATCAAAGCTGCCATAATTAAAAATAAATAAGTGAAAATAAAAACGACAATACATAGAAAAATAAGATTCAAAAATTAAAAATATGGAAATAAATATGGAAATAAATGCATAATTTAATAAAAGTAAAAACGACTATAATACAAAAATAAGACAAGATTCAAAACTTAAAAAAGAAATACAAAAATAAATGTGTAAAAACTGTATAGTATATACAGTGTATCACAAAAGTGAGTACACCCCTTGCATTTCTTCAGATATTTAAGTATATCTTTTCATGGGACAACACTGACAAAATGACATTTTCACACAATGAAAAGTAGTCTGTGTGCAGCTTATATTATAAATTTATTTTCCCCTCAAAATAACTCAAAATATAGCCATTAATACTTAAACCCCTGGCAATAAAAGTGAGTACTCTCCTTAGTAAATACATCCAAACTGAGTACTGCTTGTCATTTTCCCTCCAAAATGTCATGTGACTCGTTACAGGAGTGCTGTCAGCATTGCTGCAGAGATTGAAGAGGTGGGGGGGTCAGCCTGTTATGGCTCAGACCATATGCTGCACTCTACATCAAATTGGTGTGCATGGCTGTCACCCCAGGAGGAAGGCTCTTCTGAAGACGGTACACAGGTAATAGTACACAGTAGTAATAGGTTGACCCCCCACCTCTTCAATCGCTGTAGCAATGCGGATAGCACTCCTGTAACGAGTCACATGACATTTTGGAGTGAAAATGACAAGCAGTACTCAATTTTGACATTTAGGGATGTACGGTTTTTCAAACGGGTGTACTCACTTTTGTTGCTAGGGGTTTAGATATTAATGGCTATATTTTGAGGGGAAAATAAAACAACCCTATTATATAAGCTGCACACAGACTACTTTTCATTGTGTCAAAGTGTCATTTTGTCAGTGTTGTCCCATGAAAAGATATACTTAAATATCTGCAGAAATGCGAGGGATGTACTCATTTTGGTGATACACTGTATACATCGACACTGTTCGTGTTCAATCCTCAGTTCAGGCTCAGTTGTTGTTGGTGGCTTTGGAAAGTTTGGGTTTAAAGAAATTCTAAATGTCATCTTGCATTATTAGGTGTAGTTTTGGCTGAGCAAAGCAAAGGACCATCTCTAATGTGCTAGTCACATGACCTGTTCAAAAAAATAATTCTTACCCATTATGAAATACTTTGTAGGATTCTTGTCCATTTCATTCATTATGTTGTTTGCTTGACAACTTTTACAGACATTTTAACTGCTAGGTCTTTGTTTTAAAGGGGAAGTTCAGATTTTTTTACATTAAGCTTAACCTTCGAGTTAGTGGGGGTTTAATTAGTGGTTGGAGTTGATTTCAACAAATTCTGTGCAGTTTGTCAGTTATTTGTTAGTTTCAGGGCTCCGGAGTGGCTAAGCTAGCACGAGTCATTGGTGGTTGAAATCAACTCCATCGACTAATTAAACCCCTGCTAAATCCAAGATTAAGTTAATGTGAAAAATTCAATTAAATGTGATGACGTTTTTCTGTTGTCATTCTTATGTTGACGCAGCAAAGAGAAAAATTGGTAAGAAGTAACTGATAGATTTCTTTTAAAGTAACTTAGTTACCATGATAGCAAAGTAATCAGTAAAGTAACTAGATTACCTTTTGAGGTATAACAATAATCAGTAATTAAATAATTTTTTCAAGTAATCTGTGACAGGACTGATTTTTGGAGCAGTAAAAACAATGCAAAAATTCATATTTTTTGTATTAAATCGAGCTCTGACGTACCTCTTCAAGAATATTACATGATGCTCTGTTACTATCATTACTTTGTAAAGATCAGCAGTCTCACTCAGGGGACATTGCGATTATTGGATCGGTTCCGACATTGTGACCAACTCCAATATTGTCCGATACTCCAAAAACAGCTGTATCGGGTGCCGATACCAATACTGAGTATTGGATCGGGAAATCCCTAGCGAATGCCATAAGCAAATAGCGTCCACGTCAGCGTAGTGCTCGCCGTGAGCATCTGCATAACCAACCAATAGGCGAATAGTTCACCCAAACCGCCTCCTCATTTTTGGAATAACATTTCCTTCTGCATCTTCACACTGACAATGGAAAAAAAAGAACGTATGAGCACAAAGCGCTTTTATTTATTGATATTGAAATCAATTTATATATTATTGTATTCATTTCCACATTTATTGTTAATTTTTTAATCGTATTTCTTTTTCTTTTGGTGTTGATATTTGTTTTTAGTTTTACTTTTTTTCAAGTCTTTATATTAAAATTTTTGTATTTATGGTCACTCTCATTTTGAGTTATTCTTTTATTTTTAATTTTGGCAGCTTTGGTCCTTCATAAGGATAAAGTGATGCTCTAAAAATAGACCTGGACTTGTGGATTGGTCAGTAGGTGTCTCGAGGCCAAGGGCGGCTGCGCTGGCGGTTGTTCCTCTGGTTGTGACCCCGCTGGGCTTCACTTTGAAGCAGCCTGTCCTGCGACTCGTGGCTGTTGGCGTTGTGGCCTCCGGCGTGTCCGCGGCGAGCAGGGTACATGCCCCGGCACGTGCGGCCGTGACACGGAGAGGTGTACTCGTCCTCCTCCTCCTCTTCATCTTCTTCTCCGCCCCTCTGACACGGGCTCCCCCTCTGGCCGTGAGACAGGGAGTCACTGGCCTCGTCCGATGGCATGAGACTGTCCTGCTCCAAGGGGGAGAGGGCCTCCTCGCCCGGTTCTTCCTCCTCCTCTTCTTCTTGCTCCTCAGCCTCCAAACCCGCTGCCTCGCTACCCTGCGGCTGGTTCTTGTTCTGGAGAGCAAAATCAGCATGATCGATGTAGCGTAACTCTCAAACAAAGTGGCTTCGCGCTCCTTGTTTGTGACAGCTGTCGTGTTTGGTGGATGCAAACCAAAAAATAGGATGACAAAAGAATGCAAACACCATGTGAAAAAGGAATTCATGCCACTTTGGCTACTTCAAAAAAACGCACGTTGAGACCAAAGATGCTTCAGATCTGATCAAGTGATCGCAAATCGGGCAAAATCGCGCCATTTCTAGAGGATCGGAATGTGGTTAAATAGATCAGGTTTTTGAAATGTGTTCATTCATCTGTATTTTTTTCGTATACTTTAACACACTCGTATTGCCATTTTTTTTTAATTGCACTGTGTCACATTGATCTATATATTTATTATATAATATAATATTTATTTGTATATATATTTATAGATATTATCGCGTATTTACCATGTTTCTTTCCAAAAACTCCGAATAGCATGTCTCACCGAGTGTTAAGACACAACTGTGAATGGCCACAGCCGGACTTTTTGGGGATTTTATGGGTGAAACACGGTAATATACAGTGGGGCAAATAAGTATTTAGTCAACCACTAATTGTGCAAGTTCTCCCACTTGAAAATATTAGGGAGGCCTGTAATTGTCAACATGGGTAAACATCAACCATGAGAGAAAGAATGTGGAAAAAAACACCCAGAAAATCACATTGTTTGATTTTTAAATAATTTATTTGCAAATCATGGTGGAAAATAGGTATTTGGTCAATATCAAAAGTTCATGTCAATACTTTGTTATGTACCCTTTGTTGGCAATAATGGGGGCCAAACGTTTTCTGTAACTCTTCACAAGCTTTTCACACACTGTTGCTGGTATTTTTGCCCATTCCTCCATGATGATCACCTCTAGAGCAGTGATGTTTTGGGGCTGTCGTTGGGCAACACGGACTTTCAACTCCCTCCACAGATTTTCTATGGGGTTGAGATCTGGAGACTGGCTAGGCCACTCCAGGACCTTGAAATGCTTCTTACGAAGCCACTCCTTTGCTGCCCTGGCTGTGTGTTTGGGATCATGCTGTCATGCTGCCATGTCATACTGAAAGACCCAGCCACGTCTCATCTTCAATGCAATTGCTGATGGAAGGAGAATTTCACTCAAAATCTCTCGATACATGGCCCCATTCATTCTTTCCTTTACACAGATCAGTTGTCCTGGTCCCTTTGCAGAAAACCAGCCCCAAAGCATGATGTTTCCACCTCCATACCCATACCCCTTCAGCTCTTTGGTCTTGGCCATAGTGGAGTTTGGAGTGTGACTGACTGAGTTTGTGGACAGGTGCCTTTTATACCGATAATGAGTTAAAACAGGTGCAATTAATACAGGTAATGTGTGGAGCCTCGTTAGACCTCGTTAGAAGAAGTTAGACCTCTTTGACAGCCAGAAATCTTGCTTCTTTGTAGGTGACCAAATACTTATTTTCCACTCCAATTTGTAAATAAAATCTTTAAAAATCAAACAATGTGATTTTTTTTTTCACATTCTGTCTCTCATGGTTGAGGTTTACCATTTTGACAATTACAGGCCTCTCTATTTTTTATTTTATTTTCTTTAATTTTTCTTTGTTTGGATCGATTATTTATCATCTAAAATATTGGGGATACTGTGAAAGTAAGAAAAAACAAAACAAAACAGTTAAGCGATAGTTATGAGGTAGATATACGTGAACGATTTAAAGACACTATTTTTTTTATTGTGACGTAATTTGTTTAAAAGCTTAAAATATGCGAGTGGATAATTTTATGAACTCGTTTTTTTTTTTAAAAACTAAATATCAGACATCAATTAATAACTCAAAGCTAAAAATGATAGACATTTTGAATAATAAATATAATTACTTACGGTGCCTTCTTTTTATGGCTGGGTTGAAACAAAAGCAGTTGCGCGGTGTCTGTAAACGGGGGTCGCCAGGGTAAAACGGACAAATTAAAAATAGTTTGAGGGCTTAAAGCGCAATGAAACTACCATGGCAGCAAATAGCCATATTGTTCTATCACACAAAACAGTTCTTTTGGCTTAAAATACAGCAGTTTATTTTAAAGGAGGGTGCAAGAGCAGAAACTTCTTTTTCAGCCTTGTCTGTGTTTTCTGCCATATATATATATATATATATATATATATATATATACACATTTATATATATACATACATATTCATATATACATATTAGGGTTGTTCCGATCATGTTTTTTTGCTCCCGATCCGATCCCGATCGTTTTAGTTTGAGCATCTGCCGATCCCGATATTTCCCGATCCGATTGCTTTTTTTTTGCTCCCAATTCAATTCCAATCATTCCCGATAATTTTTCCCGATCATATACATTTTGGCAATGCATTAAGAAAAAAATGATTAAAACTAACTATATACATTCAACATACAGTACATAAGTACTGTATTTGTTTATTATGACAATAAATACTAAAGACGGCGTTTACATTATTAACATTCTTTCTGTGAGAGGGACTCACGGATAGAAAGACTTGTGACTTTGTATATTGTGACTAAATATTGCCATCTAGTGTATTTGTTGAGCTTTCAGTAATTGATACTGTAGCCATGCCCAAAGGCATGATGGGAAGTGGAACCATGACTGTGCGTAGTGCTAACAATTGATATATCTTCTCTGCGTTGGGAAATAACATAAGGTGTTAAGAAAAGATTGCTACCTTGCTTACCCACATTGCTTCCCATGATATTTCTAATCGTAGGGAGAGGGATTGTGCTTTAGCCAATTAAAAAAAGGCTCCAAAGGCTGCCAAAATTCACTCTACTCATTTTACGCTGCCTTTTATCTCTCTATATAGGTAAAACGGCGCCATTTCAGATTGAGCGCGGCAATACGTGAGTGGGTCGTGCAGCGCATGCATAAATTGCGTTAAATATTGTAACGTGATACATTTTTAAAAAATTAATTACCGCTGTTATCGGGATAAATTTGATAACCCTACCTTAAGCCTAAACTAAAGACTCTGGATGAGAGTAACATATTATGTCTGTAAGTTAATTACAATTAGGAAACAATTTATTAAAAAAATAAAATATATATATTAAAAAAAGGCATAGCCGATATTTTTTTGCCGATTCCGATACTTTGAAAATGATGTGATCGGACATCTCTAATACATATACATATATAAATATTAGGGCTGTCAAAATGATCGCGTTAACGGGCGGTAATTAATTTTTTAAAATTAATCAAGTTAAAATATTTGACGCAATTAACGCACATGCCCCCCTCAAACAGATTAAAATGACAGTGGCGAGCTACTAGTTTATTTTTTGATTGAAAATTTTACAAATTTATTCAAACGAAAACATTAAGAGGGGTTTTAATATAAAATTTCTATAACTTGTACTAACATTCATCTTTTAAGAACTACAAGTCTTTCTATCCATGGATCGCTTTAACAGAATGTTAATGTTAATGCCATCTTGTTGATTTATTGTTATAATAAATAAATACAGTACTTATGTATAGTATGTTGAATGTATATATCCGTCTTGTGTCTTATCTTTCCATTCCAACAATAATTTACAGAAAAATATGGCATATTTTATAGATGGTTTGAATTACCATTAATTACGATTAATTAATTTTTAAGCTGTGATTAACTCGATTAAGAATTTTAATCGTTTGACAGCCCTAATACATATACATATATACATATACAGTGGGGAGAACAAGTATTTGATACACTGCCAACATTGGCAGTGTATATATATATGTATGTATGTATGTATATGTACAGTGCCTTGCAAAAGTATTCGGCCCCCTTGAACCTTGCAACCTTTCGCCACATTTCAGGCTTCAAACATAAAGATATAAAATTTTAATTTTTTTGTCAAGAATCAACAACAAGTGGGACACAATCGTGAAGTGGAACATTTATTGGATAATTTAAACTTTTTTAACAAATAAAAAACTGAAAAGTGGGGCGTGCAATATTATTCGGCCCCCTTGCGTTAATACTTTGTAGCGCCACCTTTTGCTCCAATTACAGCTGCAAGTCGCTTGGGGTATGTTTCTATCAGTTTTGCACATCGAGAGACTGACATTCTTGCCCATTCTTCCTTGCAAAACAGCTCGAGCTCAGTGAGGTTGGATGGAGAGTGTTTGTGAACAGCAGTCTTCAGCTCTTTCCACAGATTCTCGATTGGATTCAGGTCTGGACTTTGACTTGGCCATTCTAACACCTGGATATGTTTATTTTTGAACCATTCCATTGCAGATTTGGCTTTATGTTTTGGATCATTGTCCTGTTGGAAGATAAATCTCCGTCCCAGTCTCAGGTCTTGTGCAGATACCAACAGGTTTTCTTCCAGAATGTTCCTCTATTTGGCTGCATCCATCTTCCCGTCAATTTTAACCATCTTCCCTGTCCCTGCTGAAGAAAAGCAGGCCCAAACCATGATGCTGCCACCACCATGTTTGACAGTGGGGATGGTGTGTTCAGGGTGATGAGCTGTGTTGCTTTTACGCCAAACATATCGTTTTGCATTGTGGCCAAAAAGTTCAATTTTGGTTTCATCCGACCAGAGCACCTTCTTCCACATGTTTGGTGTGTCTCCCAGGTGGCTTGTGGCAAACTTTAAACGAGACTTTTTATGGATATCTTTGAGAAATGGCTTTCTTCTTGCCACTCTTCCATAAAGGCCAGATTTGTGCAGTGTACGACTGATTGTTGTCCTATGGACAGACTCTCCCACCTCAGCTGTAGATCTCTGCAGTTCATCCAGAGTGATCATGGGCCTCTTGGCTGCATCTCTGATCAGTTTTCTCCTTGTTTGAGGAGAAAGTTTGGAAGGATGGCCGGCTCTTGGTAGATTTGCAGTGGTCTGATGCTCCTTCCATTTCAATATGATGGCCTGCACAGTGCTCCTTGAGATGTTTAAAGCTTGGGAAATCTTTTTGTATCCAAATCCGGCTTTAAACTTCTCCACAACAGTATCTCGGACCTGCCTGGTGTGTTCCTTGGTTTTCATAATGCTCTCTGCACTTTAAACAGAACCCTGAGACTATCACAGAGCAGGTGCATTTATACGGAGACTTGATTACACACAGGTGGATTCTATTTATCATCACCGGTCATTTAGGACAACATTGGATCATTCAGAGATCCTCACTGAACTTCTGGAGTGAGTTTGCTGCACTGAAAGTAAAGGGGCCGAATAATATTGCACGCCCCACTTTTCAGTTTTTTATTTGTTAAAAAAGTTTAAATTGTTGTTCCACTTCACGATTGTGTCCCACTTGTTGTTGATTCTTGACAAAAAAATTAAATTTCATATCTTTATGTTTGAAGCCTGAAATGTGGCGAAAGGTTGCAAGATTCAAGGGGGCCGAATACTTTTGCAAGGCACTGTATATATAGTATATATCGTTAACTCATGCCCACAGTGGCAGTTCTAGGATTTTTCTGAAATGGGCCAAGATGGGGCCACATGTAACTCTCAGGGGGCCAAGTGGGCCACATGTAACTCTCAGGGGCCAAGTGTCGCTGCCACCTTTGTTCAGTGTTTGTTTTGGTAAACTCGTTACAGGAGTGCTGTCAGCTTTGCTGCAGAAATGCCTCGCAGAAATGCGAGGGGTGTACTCACTTTTGTGATACACTGAAAGTGCACTAAAATGAATGCGATGCTAGCTCTTTTGAAGTAAACACAGCGTCCTAATAAACGCCTTGAAATTATTTTATTTTTCATGTATATTTTGGGAACGGACACTTTAGTATCCCAAACCTTTGCTTTGCTGTGTTGAACTTGCAAACGGTACACGCCTGCCTGCAATGGCTCATGCCGTTGGTGTCACGAAGCTTGTCGGCTCAGCAACCGTAACTAAAGGGGACGGAGCTTTTGCGAAAGGTCAATTGTATCAATATTTTTGGTTGACAGCAGGGTGCATTCTGGGAAAATTGACAACTTTCATTTGAAATGAAGCCCTTTTTAATGAGGTGTTTGCAAAGTTTTGTCTGTGTGTACACACATTGTTACAACAGATTAAATGCCAAGTGAAACAGTGGAGATGAAGGCAATGAAGGGGCTACTATGAAATAGTAAGTGTTAGTGTACAGTACATTTACTGGATTGAGATCTTATTATTATTATCGTGTGACAGGAAGTACACACATAGCGTCATATGCCACTGCGAAGGGAGGCGCATTTACTAGGCATGCGTGGAAACGGCTCGACAGACAAGACGGAGCAATGAGGAGATTCTGCCAAATGATCCGCAGGTTCGGTCATTTCTGGCTCCATGTGTCGTTCATTGCGGTGAATTCAGTGTTGATTCAACTCAGACCGTCAACTCAAGGAGAGGAGGAAGGATGCGGCGCACGAATAAAAACAGTGTCGTCCCCGTGTTTGGCTCAGGTGTTACAGGTGTGTGTGTGTATATACCCTACTACTCACCCCAGGTGGTAAAGCCATCATTCAATTAATTCCTGTATTTCAGAAAATGTTAAGCATGGATGAGCGAGAAGACACACAAGCGGAGACAATTAAATCCAAAACACAAGAGTGAGAATCGGAAGACGTTGAAAAACAGCGACAACGTAACACAAATATCTCGACGCGGGACAGTCGAGACACGGGCGGCTCACCTGGAGGCTGGAGATGGCGGACGGCGGGCTCATCAGAGTCTGCTCTAAAAGAGGATTAAGAGGGGTGGTGCCTGGGAGATGAGTGGCCCGCCAGTATATCTCCAGGTATTCCGCCAAATGCTCACAAGCATCCTCTAGCTGGTTTTCATCCAAAATAACATCAAACAAATCCTGAGGGCAAAAAAATAAAAAAATCGGGAAAAGGCAACACATGATTTAAACAGCAGGCCATTTTGGCAATGAGTCCTAAAACCAAAAAAAATGAAAGCATTCCCAACTGTGGCTTCGTTTGCATTTATTCCTGTTTTGATGTTTGTTATATGTTATATGTTTCTGAACTTGATTAAAAGTTGCATTTTAATTTCAATTTAAGTTCAGTAGTTTATATGAGTAGCAGTGATGTTTTCGTCAATGATGAAGATGACGAAAATATTTCAACAAACATTTTTTTTCATGACGACGACAAGACGATAACAAGCTAAAAACATGTTTAGGGAGAGTATGACATCACGAGACAAATGCCGGTTTTCGTCTGACGAGACGAGAACGAGACAAAAATGCGCAATAGTTTGTATCATAAGTTCACAATGTGTGACATTTTATGTGTAGCAAGGGCGTAGGTTTGCATAGGGACATACCACTACCAACTTTTCAGGATGCTCAAATTGTCCCCACCAACTTTTGAGCAACCTTATTTGCATAATATAATGTGTTCAGTTACACTGCTGGCCAAAAGTATTGGCACCCCTGCAATTCTGTCAGATAATGCTAAATTTCTCCCAGAAAATGATTGCAATTACAAATGCATTGGTAGTAATACCTTCGTTTATTTTGCTTGCACTGAAAAATGAGAAGAAAAAAAAAAATCATTATCATTTTACACAAAACTCCAAAATCGGGCCGGACAAAAGTATTGGCACCCTCAGCCTAATACCTGGTAGCACAACCTTTAGACAAAATAACTGCGAACAACCGCTTCCGGTATCCATCATTGAGTTCCTTCCAATGCTCTGCTGGAATTTTAGACCATTCTTCTTTGGCCAACTGCTCCAGGTCTCTGAGATTTGAAGGGTGCCTTCTCAAAACTGCCATTTTCAGATCTTTTCACAGGTGATCTATGGGGTTCTGGTCTGAACTCATTGCTGGCCACTTTAGAAGTCTCCAGTGCTTTCTCTCAAACCATTTTAGTGCTTTTTGAAGTGTGTTTTGGGTCGTTGTCCTTTTGGAAGACCCATGACCTCTGAGGGCGACCCAGCTTTCTCACATGGGGCCCTACATTATGCTGCAAAATTTGTTGGCAGTCTTCAGACTTCATAATGCCATGCACACGGTCAAGCAGTCCAGTGCCAGAGGCAGCAAAGCAACATCAGGGAACCTCCGCCATGTTTGACTGTGGTGCACTGTGTTCTTTTCTTTGAAGGTTTTTTTCCCCCCTGTAAACTCTATGTTGATGCCTCTTCCCAAAAAGCTCTACTTCTTCTACATTCTTCCAAAACGTTTTTGGCTTTCTCAGGTAAGTTTTGGCAAGCTCTAGCCTGGCTTTTTAATGTCTCCGGGTCAGAAGTGGGGTCTTCTTGAGTATCCTACCATAGAGTCCCTTTTCATTCAGACGCCGGCGGATAGTACAGGTTGACACTGTTGTACCCTCAGACAGCTTGAACATGTTTGGATGTTAGTCGAGGTTGTTTATCCACCATCCGCACAATCTTTCGTTGAAATCTCTCATCAATTTTTCTTTTCCGTCCACATCTAGGGAGGTTAGCCACAATGCCATGGGCTTTACACTTATTGATGACACTGCACACGGTAGACACAGGAACATTCAGGTCTTTGGAGATGGACTTGTAGCCTTGAGATTGCTGATTCTTCCTCACAAT
This sequence comes from Corythoichthys intestinalis, assembly GCF_030265065.1. Taxonomy (NCBI): domain Eukaryota; kingdom Metazoa; phylum Chordata; class Actinopteri; order Syngnathiformes; family Syngnathidae; genus Corythoichthys; species Corythoichthys intestinalis. The sequence continues at coordinate 67,994,189 of NC_080396.1, forward strand.
TTTGCTTCTCAAGTCATCAGACAGTCCTTTGGTCTTCTTTCTTTTCTCCATGCTCAATGTGGTACACACAATGACACAGGACAGAGGTTGAGTCAACTTTAATCCATTTTAACTGGCTGCAAGTGTGATTTAATGTTTGCCACCAGCCGTTATGTGCCACAGGTAAGTAACAGGTGCTCTTTATACACAAATTAAAGAAGCATCACATGGTTTTTCAAAGGGTGCCAATACTTTGCACGGCCCATTTTTTGAGTTTTGTGTAAAATTATAATGATTTCATTTTTTTTTCATTCTCTTTTGTTTTTTCATTGCAAGCAAAATAAATGAAGATACTATTACCAAAGCATTTGTAATTGCAATCATTTTCTGGGAGAGATTGAGCATTATCTGACAGAATTGCAGGGGTGCTAATAGTTTTGGCCAGCAGTATAGACATCCAAACCGTTTGAGCTGCCAGCAAATTAACAAATGTTGGCCGACTAGCGCCATTAATGGCAACCTTTGGGTTAATGAGTAGTGCAAAATCAAATTTACCCCATGACTTCTGGTGACCTGAGGTCATTCAAAAAAACCTTATTGAGTATTAATACTTTTGCAATCCAATATCGTATCCGGACACAACATTTCAATATGGATACTTTTTGATAGTTCTGACATACAGACACATAGGGGCTTGTTACATTCCATATATAAACTGCACTGGAGTATAAGCTATATATCAGGGTCCAAATCAGAGGAAAAAAGTTGTGGCTTTTCGTCCCCCCAAAATTACGGGTATATAATTAAATAAACAACAACTTTTATTAAATAATCAAAGGTTATTCATTATTGTTTTGCAGTCATAATGCAAAATTCCTAATTTTTTAATCCCCAAAGGAAACCATGAGCCATTCCTTCTCCCCAGTTTCTGTTCATTCCTTTCTGAAGTAATGAGTCATCTCTCTGTACATTTCCTGCTTCTGTCAAGAGTAAAAAAAAAAAAAAAAATCATTTGTTAATTCCTTCTTGCTTTGTTCTGTCTTTTAGCATTGCCATCTCTCATCTTGACAAGTAGGTAATTATTGTAGCAGTTACCGTATGTAACTTAGGGGTCGCCAGGTTCTGGATAATGAGGTAAATATATTTCTTTCACATATTCTGTTTGGTTAATGATAGACCACTCACAGGGGGGCATTGAGAGAGTTTGTCTGCAGCCATCATCTGCACGTTCAGGTGCTTGCTCTGAGACTTTCCCCTGGATTTGATCAGCCTCTGGAGCACCTAAATGGGAAACATTTGTCCACACTTTAGCAGTCGTAAAGATAAGGGTCTGTCAACGGCTTGCAGAAATGGAGGCGCATCTGAAAATCGGGGCGTGTCTGGAAATGAGGGCATATTCACTGGTAATAAAAGGTGGGCAGATTAGCCAAAAATTTTATTGAAGTAAGAGTAGCATTACTTCAAAATAATATTACTCAAATTATAGTGAAAATGTATTTGATGAAAAGAATATTCAAGTAATGAGTAACTACTTGCAATGTCAGTTTTTTTTTTTTTTTTTTAAATAGTATATTTTTCCTTCTCAGCACAATCTCCTTTATACGGTATGAACTGTTATAATTACACTGAACCAGTGTTGTTTTCGTCAACAATGACAACAATGAAAATATTACGTCAATGAACTATTTCTTTCATGACGATGACGAGCTAAAAACATTTCTTGGGAGACAAAAAAATAACGAGACGCCAGTTTTTGAGTTTCTGATGAGATGAGAAAGATGAAAATTCGCCATAGTTTCTGTCATTCGTTCACAATGTGTGACATTTTCTTATCGTATGTGTAGTTAGCATGCATCGTAGCAGTGTTTGGATGTATCACTCATTTAACATGCTGTCCACCCCCACACCCCGCCGCCACACACACACGTTCAGTACGCGTGTGCCCACTCCGGGCTCCTTTTGTGAAACACATGTGTCAGATGCTGCTCTTTAGCCTTTTAAGGTCTGTGCAGAGTGATCATCACGCACTAAATGTAACTTGTAGCGTTAGCATAGTGTTTGCGTTAGCATTTAGTGTGGTGAGTGACGTCTTAAACTCTTGGAAAACTTTCTACATAGAGTTCGTGGCGTCCAGGTGAGTTTAACTAGTTTTCCTGCTGAGTGTGTACAGTGATCCCTCGCTACTTCACGCTTCAAACTTCACGCCCTCAGTCCATCGCAGATTTTTTTTCAATTAAGAAAACAAACAAACAGATGAGCTGTCCTGAGCCGATCGCGTAGTCTCACTCTCCTTCCCACCCTCCCTCTCTCCGTTCATTGTTGGTCAGATCGTGAGTGCACTGGAGTTGCTTGTTAAAGTTAACAATGATTAGCAGACTATGATGTTTGATGTTGCCAGAGAAGCGAGCTTCAAAGTGCCGCATGCGTCAATCATCGTTTAACTTGTTAAACAGTTGCTGTGGCAACACATTGTGTTTCAGTGAGCAGCTTGAGTGGCTCTGATTGGACTCACTCAATGAAGCATTTAATACAGCCAAGCATTTTTCTGCTTTATTCTTGTTTAAAAATAATTAGCTGGGACAGTAACATGTTTAAAACCCTAACCCTTATCATAGTTATTACATTTGAAGTGCTTAAAAACCATTTATTAATATACAGTGCCTTGCAAAAGTATTCGGCCCCCTTGAACCTTGCAACCTTTCGCCACATTTCAGGCTTCAAACATAAAGATATAAAATTTTAATTTTTTGTCAAGAATCAACAACAAGTGGGACACAATCGTGAAGTGGAACAAAATTTATTGGATAATTTAAACTTCTTTAACAAATAAAAAACTGAAAAGTGGGGCGTGCAATATTATTCGGCCCCCTTGCGTTAATACTTTGTAGCGCCACCTTTTGCTCCAATTACAGCTGCAAGTCGCTTGGGGTATGTTTCTATCAGTTTTGCACATCGAGAGACTGACATTCTTGCCCATTCTTCCTTGCAAAACAGCTCGAGCTCAGTGAGGTTGGATGGAGAGTGTTTTTGAACAGCAGTCTTCAGCTCTGTCCACAGATTCTCGATTGGATTCAGGTCTGGACTTTGACTTGGCCATTCTAACACCTGGATACGTTTATTTTTTAACCATTCCATTGTAGATTTGGCTTTGTGTTTTGGATCATTGTCCTGTTGGAAGATAAATCTCCGTCCCAGTCTCAGGTCTTGTGCAGATACCAACAGGTTTTCTTCCAGAATGTTCCTGTATTTGGCTGCATCCATCTTCCCGTCAATTTTAACCATCTTCCCTGTCCCTGCTAAAGAAAAGCAGGCCCAAACCATGATGCTGCCACCACCATGTTTGACAGTGGGGATGGTGTGTTCAGGGTGATGAGCTGTGTTGCTTTTACGCCAAACATATCGTTTTGCATTATGGCCAAAAAGTTCAATTTTGGTTTCATCTGACCAGAGCACCTTCTTCCACATGTTTGGTGTGTCTCCCAGGTGGCTTGTGGCAAACTTTAAACGAGACTTTTTATGGATGTCTTTGAGAAATGGCTTTCTTCTTGCCACTCTTCCATAAAGGCCAGATTTGTGCAGTGTGCGACTGATTGTTGTCCTATGGACAGACTCTCCCACCTGAGCTGTAGATCTCTGCAGTTCATCCAGAGTGATCATGGGCCTCTTGGCTGCATCTCTGATCAGTTTTCTCCTTGTTTGAGAAGAAAGTTTGGAAGGACGGCCGGGTCTTGGTAGATTTGCAGTGGTCTGATGCTCCTTCCATTTAAATATGATGGCTTGCACAGTGCTCCTTGAGATGTTTAAAGCTTGGGAAATCTTTTTGTATCCAAATCCGGCTTTAAACTTCTCCACAACAGTATCTCGGATCTGCCTGGTGTGTTCCTTGGTTTTCATAATGCTCTCTGAACTTTAAACAGAACCCTGAGACTATCACAGAGCAGGTGCATTTATACGGAGACTTGATTACACACATTTGGATTCTATTTATCATCATCGGTCATTTAGGACAACATTGGATCATTCAGAGATCCTCACTGAACTTCTGGAGTGAGTTTGCTGCACTGAAAGTAAAGGGGCCGAATAATATTGCACGCCCCACTTTTCAGTTTTTTATTTGTTAAAAAAGTTTAAAATATCCAATAAATGTTGTTCCACTTCACGATTGTGTCCCACTTGTTGTTGATTCTTGACAAAAAAATTAAATTTCATATCTTTATGTTTGAAGCCTGAAATGTGGCGAAAGGTTGCAAGATTCAAGGGGGCCGAATACTTTTGCAAGGCACTCTATATACAGTATATACATAAAAGTTTTTTTTTTTTTTTTTTTAAATATGTTTTCCAATGCTTAATCCGAAAAAATACATTGAACACCCCCCAAAAAATATGGGGTTGTGGGTTTGGGTGTTACTTTGTGGTTTTTCGAAAGTAGCAAACAGTTCAGATGCTTTTTTATACCACTGTATGTGAATATTAGTTCCTACTTGTTTTCTTGTGGTAGGAGGGTTTTGTATAGAACATGGGGGTACTGGTGCACTTTTTAAAGAGATTAAAAGCAGAGTTGAGACTGTCTTGCCGTGTTGGTTATTATAGCAGAGAAGACACCAGTAAATCAACAACAACAAGTAAACTGTGACCCGATCTACCCACAAAGATCTGAAGGACGTGAAAAGTAAGTTACGATTGCATATTATTTTGAAAATCGACCGGATCCACCGTATTTTTACACGAGTGACTTCCAGTCTGCCCGATCCTACATAGTAGTATTGACGCAGGAGGGTCGCGTCTTGCGTCAAATAATAAACTCTGCCTTTTCTTTCTGTGTGCGACGCGTTGAGAGGATGCGTCTAAACACAGGTGTGCATTGGCTCATTGACTTTAACGGCTGCGTTTCACTGCGTTGTCGCTGCGGCCACGTTGTCGCACCGTAGACGTGTCTGGTGTACTACCGGGGTAAGAGCAGCATTTCTTCTTCACAAATCTACTCAAGTAAAAGTAAGGTAAAACTACTCTTAGAAGTACATTTTTCTCAATAAGTTACTCAAGTAAACGTAACAAAGTAAATATATCACATTACTTCACATCTCTGTCTTTAGCTAACCCTATTCGAAACCCTAACCTCAACCCTGTCAACGACAACGTCTTGTGGAAGCTAGCAGAAGCAAGCTAGTTGGTCTATGATTTTTAAGCTCATGAACCTAGTCAAAATTGGGAATGTGTATATCTGGCAGAATTTTGGGAATACATTTACAGCTAGTCCTCAGGTTACGAACAAGTTCCGTTCCTACGGTGGCGATGTAACCCGAATTTCCAAGTAAGTCAGTATGAACCCTTCAAGTACCCCTATATATCCAGATAACTATACAAAAAGATGTATTATATGTCATATTAATGAAATAAAGTAAAAAACAACATTGCTACTGATAGCAAAATGGCGGACCAGACACTGTTACACGACAACAACAAAAAACGACTGGAGACAAAATGGCGGATGAGACTCCGGCGTCGTAAAGTCAAAATCACGTATGTACGTCGTAACCAGTGTTGTGTTCGTCAACGATGCCTAGGACAAAAATATTTCATCAACAATTTTTTCATGACAATGACGAGACGATAACGGGCTAAAAACGTGTCTTGGGAGACTAAAACGTAACAACATGAATGCCAGTTTTCGTCTGACGAGAGAATTACGAAAATATTTCGTCGACGAACATTTTTTTCATGACAATGACGAGACGATAACGAGCTAAAAACGTGTATCAGCAGACTAAAACGTAACGACATGAATGCCAGTTTTCGTCTGACGAGACTTGAATGCGCCATAGTTTCTGTCACATGTTCACAATATGTGACATTTTATGTGTAGTTAGCCTGCATCATAACAGTGTCCTGTTGTGTCACGTGCTGCCCCCCCCAACTCACCAGTTAGTGTCCTCTCCAGTCTCCCCATTGCTTGTTTTGAGATACATGCTAAGATTTGTCTTCTTATTTTGGCAAGAGAGAATATGCAATGTTGCTTTAGCCTTTAAAGGTCTGTGCTGAGTGATCATCACACACTAAATGCAATTTGTAGCGTTAGCATAGTGTTCGTGTTAGCATTTAGCGTTATGAGTGTCGTCTTAAACCCTAGGAAAACTTTTTACATACAGTTCTTGGCGTCCAAGTGGGTATGATCAAAGTTTTTAATTTTACGGACGAAAACATTTTTTACTAAACATCGAATAAAGTTTTTGTCATCAAAAACTAGACTAACTTTACTGGAATACAGGCTTAGCTAACAACCGACCTCTCTGGGCATGTATGGAACTATCATCCGCGCGTTTTTCATTGTGGTCGGTGGTTCGCGCACAGTTACCTTTTCCCATTAAAGACATATCACAAAATTTTACAGTCCCCGAGACCTTAAAAATTTTTGAGGCAATTCAGAGAACAGTTTGGCCTGCATATTAGATCAAGACTAGCCCCGGTCAACCAAAACCACTTATTGCTTCCTGCATGTTCCGACCTAGCCTTCGAGTCGAGGTCGAAAAAGGGCCTGCAAATTCTTGACGATTTTTATATTGATGGCATATTTCCCTCATTTGCCGACTTGTCAAAGCTTCCAAGCTCTCATTTATTCTGTTACTTTCAGATATGACATTTTATTCAAAAACTTTTCCCTCACTTTCCAAACCGCCCACCTGAAACGCCGATGGAAGCCTTTCTTGTACTCAGACCAACGCAGAAAAGCTTATTGTCTACTTTATATGGTTTAATTTTCAAAATCAATCCAACTTTTTTAAATACTCTTAGAACAACGTGGAACCAGGACCTCGACATTAATACATCTGAAGAACAATGGAACAACATGCTTCATCTTGTTCATTCTTCATCAATTTGTTCCAGACATCAACTCTTACAATTCAAAATTCTCCATAGGAGTCATTTTACAAATGTGAGGTTGGCCAAATTTCTCACACAAAAATACACACGGTCCCAGGCTTCAACTGGGACTGTGTGCTTTGGTCAGATGAGACCAAGATTGAGCTTTTTGGCAACAAACACTCTAAGTGGGTCTGGTGTGCCACGAAAGATGCGCATGCTGAAAAGTACCTCATACCCACTGTGAAGTATGGGGGTAGGTCAGTGATGCTGTGGGGCTGTTTCGCTTCCAAAGGCCCTGGGAACCTTGTTAGGGTGCATGGCAACATGAATGCTTTGAAATACCAGGACATTTTAAATCAAAATCTGTTGCCCTCTGCCCGAAAGCTGAAGATGGGTCGTCACTGGGTCTTTCAGCAAGACAATGACCCTAAACATATGGCCAAATCTACACAGAAATGGTTCACCAGACACAAAATCAAGCTCCTCCCATGGCTATCTCAGTCCCAGACCTTGTTTTGTTGGCAAAAGGGGGTTGTACAAAGTATTAACACCAGGGGTTCAAATAATTGTGACACACATTATTTGATGTCAAATAATTATTTCTTTATGTGGGATTTTTTCCCCATTGAATGAATGCCCTTGTATTGAAGGTTGGATTTTTCTCTTTTTTTCCATTAAGGTCCCATATTATTTGAATTAAAAAATAAATAAATTAGAAGCTAAAAAACACATCTTTTTCAGGGCAACCAATAATTATGGAGGGCACTGTATTTGGTTACCTACAAACAAGCAAGATTTCTGGCTGTCAAAGAGGTCTAACTTCTTCTAACGAGATCTAACGAGGCTCCACTCACTACCTGTATTAATGGCACCTGTTTTAACTCATTATTGGTATAAAAGACACCCGTCCACAATTTCAGTCAGTCACACTCCAAACTCCACTATGGCCAAGACCAAGAGCTGTCAAAGGACACCAGAGACAAAATTGTAGACCTGCACCAGGCTGGGAAGACTGAATCTGCAATAGGTAAAATGCTTGATGTAATGAAATCAACTGTGGGACCAATTATTAGAAAATGGAAGACATACAAGACCACTGATAATCTCCCTCGAAAATCCCAGAACCACACGGGGGGGCCTAGTGAATGACCTACAGAAAGCTAGGACCACAGTAACAAAGGCTACTATCAGTAACAAAATGCGCCGCCAGGGACTCATATCCAGCACCACCAGACTTGTCCCCCTGCAGAAAAAAGTACACATCCAGGCCCGTCTGCGGTTCGCTAGAGAGCATTTGGACGATCCAGAAGAGGACTGGGAGAATGTGTTATGGTCAGATGAAACCAAAATATAACATTTTGGTTGAAACTCAGATTCTCGTGTTTGGAGGAGAAAGAATACTGAATTGCATCCGAAGAACACCATACCCACTGTGAAGCATGGGGGTGGAAACATCATGCTTTGGGGCTGTTTTTCTTCAAAGGGACCAGGACGACTGATCTGTGTAAAGGAAAGAATGAATGGGGCCATGTATCGAGAGATTTTGAGTGAAAATCATCAGCTAGGCCATTGAAGATGAGACGTGGCTGGGTCTTTCAGCATGACAATGATCCCAAGCACACAGCCAGGGCAACAAAGGAGTGGCTTTGTAAGAAGCATTTCAAGGTCCTGGAGTGGCCTAGCCAGTCTCCAGATCTTAACCCCATAGAAAATCTGTGGAGGAAGTTGAAAGTCCATGTTGCCCAACGACAGCCCCAAAACATCACTGCTCTAGAGGAGATCTGCATGGAGGAATGGGCCAAAATACCAGCAACAGTGTGTGAAAAGCTTGTGAAGAGTTACAGAAAACGTTTGGCCTCCGTTATTACCAACAAAGGGTACATTACAAAGTATTGAGATGAACTTTTGGTATTGACCAAATACTTATTTTCCACCATGATTTGCAAATAAATTCTTTAAAAATCAAACAATGTGATTTTCTGTTTTTTTTTTTTTCGACATTCTGTCTCTCATGGTAGAGGTTTACCCATGTTGACAATTACAGGACTCTCTAATATTTTCAAGTGGCAGAACTTGTATTTAGTGGTTGACTAAATACTTATTTTTCCCACTGTATGACTTAGACTATTAAGTATTATCGTCCAAAAGACTTAGACTAAGACGAAAATTAAAAGGGATACCAAAAACAACACTGGTCATAACCCGGGTACTATCTGTATACTGTATGTACAGTATATTATCGTTGGCACTTTGTTGTGACGTGTTTGAAAAAGCATCTTTTGTTGTGACGAATGGCCAGGCAAGTGCCGATTTCCTGATGTGCCCCTGTTTTGCAAGCTGCAGACGATTACAATTGCAGACAACTAGTCAAAAAGTTACAGCAGACAGTACCTTTGGTGAGGAAACCTTGACGTAAACGACAATGGGCGCAAGGGAGGTTTTGGAGAGCTGTGCGGGGTGGTTGATGGTGTCTGCGTCGAGAACCACAAGCTGCAGCGTTTTGGCCAGTTCAAATATCCTCTCGATCTCACTCTGAACCTCAGCTGAGCGTACCACAAACAGTTTGCATGTTTAGTCGCGGAATCTTTGCACATTGTGAAGTATCCAGCGTTTTATCATGACTTTTTACCCAGACTGGAGCGAGTGTTGGACCTCTCCATGATGGGTCTTTTATTAAGGACGGATCTCTTAGCCAAGGACAGGTCGGCAGTGACACGAGTAATTGAGATTCTGCAGTTTCGGTGAAAGTGACAATAACATAGTACAATATTTGCCAACTAGAGAAATGTTATTCTTAGATATCTACTGACCTTCCTTCAAACCTGTGTTTCAGGAAGTCAAAAAGGGCTTTCTGCATCATATCTGTAACCTAGGGGAAGAGAGAAGAAACCAGCATTTAATCCAATTGTGTACTCATTTGGCTGGAATTGACGACGCCATACATCCAATCCATTTAAAGTGGGAAGGTGGCAGCAAATGAACGAAGCTGCCACCCTCCCACTTCAAAGGGATTGAACGTCTTCTAGCGATGAACTCATTTGAATTCACAGCAGAAGGACGCTTGGAATTATTTTATAAAACAGTGGTGACCTCATAACCCTTGAGTGACGGCCCCACCAGCACCACCGGCCTCATGGAGGGCACCACATCATATGGTGGGACGTGTTCCTGATGCACGAAGTGCAAGAAAGGCAAATATATTACATTTATGACAATATGACAAAATGTTGGTGAACAATGACGGGCAGGGGGAATTGAGTAAAACAAAAATCAATCACAAACGTCCAAAAAGAGATTAAGGAGTAAACCTACCTGTTTTTGCTTCAGTTTAGCTTTTGAAAATAAAACGTCATTAATTTGTTTTAGATAGAAGAACAGCAGTAGTTTCAAAAGATGTATGTGCAAGTACTTACATTCACCTGCAGATGGCGGTGTGGTCCTCCAGCTTCCGGTTACCATGTCTCCTAAACTGGAAGAGTTGCCACCTGTTTTCCTGCATTGAAACGTAAAATATAACATACTACAAAGACTAAAAGGCGCAATTTGTAAGATTTGCACATCAATTATTTATTAAACGGCCCTAATATTTCAATAGACCTTAAAGAAACATGGTTTTGGAAACAGTTCTACTATGGTCCTTAATGCTTAAAACAAGATTTTTCCATTTTAAAAGTTGATTGTCGGTCCTGAAAAGTTGTGATTGTTTTGATTCTGTGTTAACAACGGATGTCCCGCCCTCCACTACCAGTTATGGCAACAGTTCTTTGTCTTCGTCCAGGTTGCCACAGTTCTGCAACAACTGTACGGTTGCTACCATGTTCACAGTCAGAATGAACTACTGTATGCATACCTGTCAAACCAGTGACTTTTGTTATAATTGTATGTAGCACTTTTGACAATTGCCTTGCCTTGCCTTGTCTTTTGATGGCTGCACTTCATGCCACTTCAGCTGGCAATTCAGTTTAACTTGGAGGTAGTTCGTTAGTGTGTCCGATTATAAATTAAAAAGGTCAATTGATAAAAATTAACTTACCGATCCAATCTTTGAGTCAGGGAACATTTCTTTTGATAATTCTGAGAAGTGATCAGCTATAGTTATGGGCAAATTGTGTTTGACAAAAAAATTGGCAGAATAAAATCTCCGTTTTCGTCCCTTTTCATTCGTCAGACTTCATCTTTATGACCAGTGTTGCTAATCTTACTTTCAAAAAGTAATTAATTAGTGACAAATTACTCCTCCTAAAAAGTAATTTAGTTAGTAACTCAGTTAACATAATAAACTTTGCTATGTTTGGAAATTGTTTAATGTTGTGAATCAACTGTTAAAGTTGTTAAAACTGCTACCGTTTTTGCATTAGTTTCCTTCTGTCCACTTTCGACGTGTTAAAGTTTTAAAACTGTTTCATCATTTAAAGATAGATTCAAGTCAAGATTTTGCCGATTTAGGAGTATTTTAGATAAAAAGTTACTTAAATTCGCTAGGAAGGTTCACAATAACAGAGCCTTTCTGAGAAGTCTACTGCTTCAAAATAGCAGCTGTTGATTAACGCCGTCGTCTGTCATTTCGCATGTAGTTCTATAAGCATTTGATATCTAGGCGTAGATTGTAGGTTGTCGGCTACAGTCAGGAAATATTGGAGCCACCTAGCCTAGCATCGCGTTTGCTACAGCGTCACAACACTCTCTCATTTCTCTGACTTTTCTCGCGTCATTCAAACAATGTAGTAATGCATCGTAACGCACATTGTCTCGTTGCCGAAACGTTGGCAAAATCCGAACGGAGAAAAAACGTAATGCACGAAAAACGCACAGATTTTGAACGTACGGCGTACACATTTAAAAATCAGTGCTCACTTGTACAAATTACGCAGAGACCGTACAACTTGACTTGTATGTCTTTGTCTTCATCCAGGTTGCCACAGTTCTGTCTCAACTATACTGTTGCTAACATGTTCACGGTCAGAATGAACTACTGTATGTCTTGTACCAAAAGACAGGGGGCGATGGAAGTCACTTACAGCAAATGGCGCTGAGGATCTCATTTTATTTTTCCCCATTCAAAAACAGCCGTTTCGGTCCAAATTTGTCATTCTTGCGCTTTTTCTCCATTCAAGGCTTGCACAATGGCAGTACGCACGCATGCTGGATAGTTTACATTGTGCTACTACAAAAAAGTGTTCTATTCCACCTACAATGTGTTGGAGTTGTTTGTATTGGGAACAAAAGCGCCTGTGTATTATAAAGCAAATCCCTGCAGCTAGATGGCGCAATGACACACAAACACATTTGAAAACTAAAAGGTCCAATAAATCTCAGTTTAACACCCACTTTTCACATCACTCAAATTAATTGCACAAGAATATCCAACTGTGATCTGCACGGCGGCAGCTCAGCAGCAACAACAAACAATAATATGGCTATAATGCAAACTATTTGAAGTTCTCCACGGTCTAAATCTGCAGCTAACTTTTCCATGCTGAGCACTATAACAAACTATCATAATTCTTAATTTTCAACCTCAAATTGAAAATTTCTCTGTTTTTGTTAAGAAAAAATCGCTAATTTGTTTTTGTGCCATGTTACGATCCTCTGTCAACAGTTAACTTTTCCATTCCAATAGCGCCAAGGCATCAGGTGGTGACCATGATATTGACAAAAAAGAACTTTTTCAACATATGTATTTAATCCAAAGATAAATACACTGTTGTTTCAATGTTTTATTTATTAATATATTTATAACAAACAATTAAAAAAAATCTACCAACCCTTTTTTTTTTTCTCCCCAACACCCTCAGCACCCCACTCCCTGCACCACTGTCAAAAGTGCAAAACAATCTCATTCCAAATGTCAAATGAGTGACAAATTCAGAAACAACACAAAGATATGCGTTGAAGATGTCTTCATTTAATGGAGACAGCCGAAACATCTCAGGTGGATGACTTCTCCCTGACAGGTAAAGTGATGTGCAGTGGTACCGCTACATACGAAGTTGATTCGTTCCAGGACCTTGTTTGTAAGTCGAAATGGTCGTATGTCGAGCAGGATTTCCCCATTAGAATACATTATAATTTCATGAATTTGTTCCACAGCCCGAAAACCTACAGTAAATCCTTAATAAATACTGCTGGTACTATTGCAAATAGCCATTACACAGAGCAAAACAAATAAATTATGAAGAAAAATCCGAACATCAATGTAACAATAGTAATAATAATAATAATACCTATTATAATTAGGCCTGTCGCAATAACAAATTTTAGTGTGCGATAATTTATCTCATAAATTATTGTGATATGCGATATTATTGCACCACCCCCAATTTTTTTTTTAAAACCAATTTACAATAACACAGCGAGAATACAGTATATATTAATAGCTCAAGTACACCCATTTAAACGCGATAAATGTTTGCTCTTAAATTAAAAAATACTTTTTAAGAAATCACAATGAAAAACAATAGACCATGCCTCTTTTAAGTAAAAGACAACAATATTAATACCGCACAGAAACAAAGAATAACTAAAATGTCTTTATCAAGAAAATAACAAAATTGCACTTAATAACTTAAGCATTTAGGCAAACTTTTCCCCTCAAAGCTTCTGCTATGGCGTTCCATGTGTAATATTCAAATTGACTGTTTTCCGAGGCACCCTGAAGCGCACGCAACGGTGATGTTGTTTTGTTCATGTGACACAGCGGTGAGAGACACAGCCTGCCGAGAGCCATAGGTTGAGGAAGTGTTGTTAGTGCTGTGTGTTAATAAAAAACAAAGTTGTCAGCATGTCGTGTGTTTGATATCATTGCCAGAAAAACACACATAACAGGACATCATACAGCTTCCTTTTTAATGTTGTCCTTATAATGATGATCTGCTGCATCATAAATCACTTAGTGACTTTCCACCTCCATGATGGAGCGTTCTTCGTCCATATTCGCTGGTTAAACCGAGAATAAGCAACCGGCTGTTGACTCCAGGCCCGGCTCCGCCCATTTTGATGGATGCATCTCCGGCAAAAATAAAAAATAGCCTAAACAATCCGGCCAGAGCCCGCCGGAGATGGTCCGTAGTCAACACGGATACTGACGCGGCCTGTATACGTTGAGCAATAGGATACAATGGGAACGGATTGGCTCCGGCGCTATTTTTTGCCGGACCCGGAACGAAGATGCATTTTGCGTAGTTGGTAACAAGGAAGCCAAAATTTTAATACCACGCGAGGCGATAAATCGCAGAGGAAAAATGACCGCCTTCATTATTATTTACTGTGCGATAAATGGAACTATTGCATATTGCAACAGACTTAATAATAATGTAACGAATCGGGTTCTAATTTGGTGGATGTGTTTTGCATGGTGTACCTGAACGCCTGGCTGACATACCAGAGTGAGAGAGGGCTTTTTACTTAGTGGTACCTCTACTTACAAATTAATTGGTTCTGGAAGTAGTTTCGCAACTTAAAAATTCTGTGAGTAGAGACACGTTTTCCATGTAAATGCCCAAATCCGTTCCAAGCCCCCCAAAATTCAGACATAAATATTTTCTAATGCATAAAATGCATCAAAACATGTAAAAGTACATGTTACAATCAGATTATTGCACAATAAACAAAATCAGAGTTGTGCACAATGTTAAAAAACAAGAATAGAGTAAAGAATACAAGTTGATACACATGTGAAGCTGTCGGAACACGAGAGGTGAATGAGGAGGACGCTGGGATAAACACATACAGTAGAGGTCCCTCCTAGCCAATTGGATGCCAGGAATTCTAGGCTATAGCCAATGGCAGAGCAGCAGTAAGTAGTTTACGTTCAGTAAAGTCTGGGAGCTGCGAGTACCAGCCATGCTGTATTTTTGCCTTTCGTATCCTGAAATTTATTTCATAACAAAAGGCAATATTTTCCCGTTGAGGCGTGTCTTAACCTGAAAATTCTGTATGTTGAGACGTTCGTAAATAGAGGTACCACTGTATTGTCATTTCAAGACCGTGTAATAAACTTGATTTTTATATGACCCCCAAAAAACGAAGTACCTCTGTTTCTGCTCTTGCTTGAGTCTCATTGCCTCCAGCCTGAGTGGGCTCGGAATGAAGGCGATGTCAGCTCCCTCTTTGACGAGCCGGCCGATCCACCAGTCATTACTGTACTTCTGTTAAATTGACAACCACAAACATGTCTCGTTTAAACAGAGATAAAGCGTGTTGGTAAAAGTATTGTTCACTTACTTCTTTGATGTGCAGAAAGTCTTTGGCATCAAAGTTGACTGCAGCTCCTTGGACAGGACAGTCCTCATCGAGAGCTCCACAGTAACTCACATTGGTTTTTACTGCAAACGCTACAGGTTTGGACTGGACAAAACAACATAAAGCCACCTGATGTCAAATATGGGATTGATTTATGACAACATAACCGTCAATCTGTTTGTATTTCCTTAAAAAAAAAAAAATTGTGAACCCTGGTCTAAATTATACCGGCCGCGTCAGCGCTACGAATTGACTGTGGACCATCTCAGACGTCCCGGAGCCCGCCGGATGGTCTGGGCTACTTTCTATTTTTGCCGGAGACGCACCCGTCAAAATGGGCAGAGCCCGGCCAGAAGTCAACAGGCCAGGTGCTTATTCACCGTTTAAACACCAGCGAACATGGACAAAGAACGCTTCACCATGGCGGTGGAAAGTCACAAAGTGATTTATGATGCTCCAGATCCTTTTTAGAAGGCCAATATTAAAAAGGAAGCTGCATGGAATGCCTTAGCAGATGCTATAAGGATGGACGGTGAGTTTTTATGCAAGTTATGTAATTTAAAACAGAAATTGAATCGTGTCACAAACCCATGGTAAAAATGAAAAAAATTTCAGGAAAAAATGTTCAGTCAAAATCAAGTCCACCTCTCTCTTTGCTTCTGTACAGACCGTGTGTTTGCCATTTTTTAATGCCACTATGCCATTGTCTCGCGCGATCACGTGAGAGCTCACGATGGCATGGCGCAGCCAGACCGCAATTGTGCGCAGCCAGTATGTTTAGTCCTATTTTTGACGTACTGCGGCGCACGCATTCAACACGGAGATTGGCGGATTCGTACCGAAGATGTGTCCGGTATAATTTGTCCTTTATTAATAATTAGTGTTCCCAACAGGTTGATGAAAATTGAGTTTGGTTCATTTATCATATTTAATTGAGTTGTATATTTGCATTAACAGTGTAGGCGTGTGTTGGAATTGTTGTTCATACAGTTAACATTTATGCTTACTTTATAGTTAGTCACCTGATAGGGTAACTTCTGTCTAGTCAGCCTTTCCTGTGTCCTGGGCCATGAGGCCCAAATGTAGTCTATGTATTCTATCCTATGTTCTATGCTGTTTTCCTGACCCCTGCTATCCTATTGTTTGCCCCCAAATAAAGAAGGTTGCTATCACAGCAGCTGGGGGTAGCAGCTACCAACCTCCACAAAAAAGCTACATCAACTTCCTGTGTGTTCTTTTTAGCCAAGTTAGGTGTACATAAACCTAGCTTCAAATCTAACACGGTATTCTCTTGTTGTCGTTCTGTAATCCTGGCAAAATGTACTAGCTAAAACAGCATTAGAAAGCTAAAAATAAAATCAATTGTGATGTTAGGGTGAAAAAGTGTTGGCAGATTCTTTTTTTTTTTTTTTTTTTTTTTTTTTAAATAAATCCATAAACAAAACATTGGAGCAAGTTTGGGGATGAAATATATATGTTAAGTAATTTTTATTTTTATTAAAAAAAAAAAAAAAAAAATTTTAAATAGCACCTGACAGCTGACTTACCCGGTCACCAAGGGTGTAGGTTTGGTCTCAAGATTGGCAGGGACGATATAACAGCATAACTTACTAAACACCTTTTGCTGGGGAGGGGACATTAATAAGACCAAACAGACGGGGGCTACATTTCTCACGAATGTGAACCTAATTAATTGATAGGCTAAATGATTAATGCAAATCTCTTAATCTGTATTGATTTATACTAACTTTCAAGTGTATTGGTTCAGGTGATACACCGTTCGATACGAACCTTTGTTTTCAAAAACTACTAAACATAACAGTTTTTCTGTTTAAAAGCAAGAACAAACAGACTGAGGAACAGTTTCTTTGCTAAAGCCATCTCCACCCTGAACAGCCATATGTAACACCACACCACCCAATGTCGAATATTCATTTACATGCGATACACTATGTGCAATACTACTAAGTGCAATATTCAATGCCTCTATGTCAACTTCTGCTACTTCACTTCAATTTTTTGCACTGCCTGAACATAGGACTACCTCATACATGTTTTGTACTATTTAGATTTTATACTTTTATTCTTGCAAGCCACTTTCGAGATTTTTACTTGTGCAATATTCAATGCCTCCACTGTCACTGTCCACTACTTCAATTGCTGCTACTTCAATTATTTAGATTTTATGCTTTATTCCTGCAAGCCACTTTCGAGATTTTGTTTTTTGCACTGTAAAGGGAGATACTCCACAATTTCATTGTACAACCGTATAATGACGATAAAGGACTATTCTATTCTATTCTATTCTATTCTATTCTATTCTATTCTATTCTATTCTATTCTATTCTATTCTATTCTATTCTATTCTTAAAAATTCCAGAATAAATGTCTGGATTTTATTAGCAAATTTAAATTGCAATATTTGAACATAAATTATATTAACATACACTTGTTAATAATCTCAACTATCCAGGAATGTAAAAAAAAATGTGTTAAGACCACTCAACATTGTCTAAATAAAGAAATTAAATATAAGTTAAAAAAAACCTCTTAGTCAGGGAATAATAAAAATAAAAGTTTGGTAAGTCTAATTAACGTTAACAGTAGAAAACACATACAGGAGGACACGTCTCTCTAAGCAGCTTCCTATTCAAGTTTGCAGATTAACAAATTCACACAGTTTAATGTTATGCTAACTTTGAGGTCAGACTTTGAATAGCAAAATTAGTGGTGTGTTCCCCACCTATACAACATTGATGTCTTTTTACATACAGTCGTGGCTGCTGCTGCTGGTCGAAAAAAGACTTCAAAGGGGGCAGAGGAGGTGGCATTGTTGTCGACATGTGCTTTTGTTAATGGGGTCAAGTTGTCAGCCAATCAAACGTGCGTTTGAGGGGGAAAAAAATTACCCATATAACTGAAGTCATTATCAACGCAAATAAGGTTACTTAAAAGTTGGGACAATTTAAACATCCTGAAAACTTGGTAGTGTTATGTCCCTACCGTCCCTATGCAAACCTACGCCCTTGACGGTCCGTTGGATAAGGCACAATTGGAACAGAAAAGTTAACTGTTGACAGAGAAGGCGTCAACATTGCACAAAAACAAATTAGCGATTTTTTTCTTTAGAAAAACAGCAAAATTTTCTAAAATGCAATTCGAGGTCGAAAATGAGGATGATTATGACAGTTTACAACAATGTCCAGCGAAGAAAAGTTAGCTGCAGATTTAGACCGTGGAGAACTTCAAATAGCTGGCATTGTAACCATATTATTGCTTGTTCTTGCCGTTGAGCTGTTGCCGTGCAGAGCGTTGTCGGCTATTCGTGTGCAATTTATTTGAGTGTTGTGAAAAGTGGGTGTTAAACCGAGGTTTATTGGACCTTTTAGTTTTCAAATGTGTTAGTGTGTCACTGCGCCATCAAGCTAAGGGCATTTGCATTATAATACACTTTTATTTGTAATACAAAAACTCCAACACACACTGTAGGTGAAATAGAATGCCGTCTTTGTAGTAGCCTAGTAGTAGTACGTAAACTATCATGCATGCGTGTGTACTGCCATTGTACACTCTTTGTATGGAGAAAAGCGCAAGTGTAACATATTTGTACCGAAACCACCGTATTTGGATAGGGGAAAAACAAAATAAGATCATCAGTGCCCCCTGCTGTGGGTGACTTTCAGGGCCCCTGGGCGTTCCCTATCTGATGCATTGTTTGGCGTGGAATAACTATGAAATGGTAAAAAAAAATGGCCGGATTGGAGTGCCAAATTCGTTTTCTACAGTCACTTTCATTTTTTGACATGACAGTATTTTATAGCATCTTTAATAATAGTTTAATAACTTAGGTAAGCGGCTGTTATTGACGACAGAAGACAGCCAATCTCATCAATGACAGAGAATGATTTAAGCAACTATGAATTACTCAATAAAGATGAGAAGAAATGGTTTCGTGGTAAGAAAAAAATGTCCCACCTTAGCTCTGTCGAGCTGAAGTTGTGCCTGGCGCTCGGCTTCACGCCGATACGCCTCGCGGTCCTCCTCGGCTGACAGGTCGGAATCCGACGGCCTACTGGTATAGGAATCAGCCGACCCCTGGTGGGACAGTGTGATGGAACGGAAGAATCTTTATGCAGTCATTTCGCCACTTGCATTGCACCTTCCACAATGACGCCAGTTCTAGCGTGCTATGTTTTGCGTTCATTTGCAGGTGCCCCCCCCCACATGAGTGAGTCTATATGTGTACAGTACAACACAATGCGCTGCTCTCCCACACCCGCCATCCTCTGGAAGACCAAATATAGCACAAAGGAGGAAACCGCTTGCTCTTCTCTCCTGCTTGGCCCCATTCCATCCCATCATCCCCCACAGTGCGGTACATATACATCCTTTTTTTGCCTTGTTTTTTCTCCAAAGACATCTCCTCATTAGCAAAATTTATGCTTGCGATCATTTTTCACTCTTAGCGGTTTAAGGACACACCCCAGTTTTGTTGTGTTGAAAACAATTTATCAAACAAAGGAAAACTTTACTCTTTAGTACTACAAATGGGCCCAGTATCCGTAATAAAATGAAGCAATGTTGCAGCACCATTTTTAGCCACCAATCTTACTAATATGTAGCTTCTTTAACTCATTGACTCATTAAAGAGTTTTAATTTCGTTTTTGTTATGAGCCACATCATTGAATGTCTATCATCGTCAAGGGCACTGAAAGAGTTCATAAAAAACAAAAAATTAATTTAGAATGCTTTATTAGTATTGACGTTAGGGATGTCCCGATCACATATTTATGCTCCTGAGTCCAAGTCACCTGATTTTGAGAATCTGCCGATACCGAGTCCCGATTTGATATCCCCGCCCAAATTTTTTTTTGTTTTTGTTTTTATTTGAACAAAAGTTCCAAACATGTTACAGGACTGCAACATTTCCGAGACTGTTGTGGAGTATAAAACATATGTATATATATTTTTTTGTATTTTTTGGCAATGCCATTGTATTTCTGGATTATTTTGTGACTTTTTAGCCCTTCAAAAGTAAAATAATAATACATACATATATATATATATATATATATATATATATATATATTAAGGCTGTCAAAATTGTTTATTACTTTTTTAAATTAATCATGTTTAAATATTTGACACAATTAACGCAGATGCCCCGCTCAGAGAGATTTAAATGACAGTACACAGTGAAACACTCACTTGTTGTGTTTTATGGAGTTTTGCCGCCCTCTGCTGGCGCTTGGGTGCGACTGATTTTATAGGCTTCAGCATCCATAAGCATTGTGTAAGTAATTATTGACATCAACAATGGCGGGCTACTAGTTTATTTTTTGATTGAAAATTTTACAAATTTTATTAAAACGAAAACATTAAGAGGGGTTTTAATATAAAATTTCTCTAACTTGTACTAACATTTTTCTTTTAAGAACTACAAGTCTTTCTATCCATGGATCGCTTTAACAGAATGTTAATAATGTTAATGCCATCTTGTTGATTTATTGCTATAATAAACAAATAGTCCTTATGTACCGTATGTTGAATGTATATATCCATCTTGTGTCTTATCTTTCCATTCCAACAATAATTTACAGAAAAATATGGAATATTTTATAGATGGTTTGAATTGCGATTAATTACGATTACTTTTTAAGCTGTAATTAACTCGATTAAAATTTTTAATTGTTTGACAGCCCTAATATATATATATATATATATATGTATACATACATACATACACATGGCGGAAGACATAGACAAGACTGGAAAAGCAGTTTCTGCTCTTGCACCCTTCTTTAAAATAAACTGCTGTATTTTAAGCCAAAAGAACTGTTTTGTTCGATGGAACAATGTCTCTATGCTGTCATAGCAAATTCATGGCGCATGAAGCCCCCTAACTATTTTTAATCTCTCCGTTTTATCCTGGAAACCACCGTTTACAGACATCGCGCAACCGCTTTTGTTTCAACCCAGCCATAAAAAGAAGGGAAGTAATTATTTTTAGTATTCAAAATGTCTGTCATTTTTAGCTTAGAATCATTAATTGATGTCTAATACTTCGTTAAAAAAAAAAAAAACAACTTAAAAAATTATTCACTCGCATATTTTAAACTTTTAAACAAATTACATCACAATGACAAAATTGGCGTCTTAAAAGTCACGGATATCTACCTTATAACTATCGGCTATTTGTATTTTTTTGATTACTGTCGCATTTTCCCTAGAATTTCAGATGATAAATAATCGATCCAAACAAAGAAAAATTGAAAAAAAAAAAAAAACATTTAAAAGGGTAAATATATGAAAAAGAAAATCTCGACCACTCCTTGATGTCTGCGATTTCTGCATCGCCATCCTTGTTATATTACCATGTTTCACCCATATTATTCCCAAAAAACCCAGCTGTGGCCATTCACAACTGTGTCTTGACACTCAGTGACACATGCTACATGGAGTTTTTGGATCGAAACAAGGTAAGTACGCGATAATAACTCGTTAAAGTCATGGCGTCTTTAATTCTGCACTCGCGTGCTCTCACCTGCAGATAGGGTTTTGCTGTTTAAAAAAACTTTTTTTTAAAAAAATGCCCTTCTGTTCAAAATTTTTCTTCCCCCGGAAAAATTGTCCTCAAGGGTCAGCTGAATGGCAAGAATTAGATCCAGGCCATTAACAGCTATGCCCTACCAGTAATCAGATACCCTGCTGGCATTGTATCCTGGCCAGTGGAAGAGATGCAGGCTACCGACATCAAGACAAGGAAGCTCCTTAAAATGCACTGAGGGTTTCACCCTAAGTCCAGCATCCTGAGGCTCTACACAAAGCGGAAAGAGGGAGACCAAGGACTAGTGAGCATCAGAGCCACTATCCAGGAGGAAACTACATCCCTCCAAGAGTACATCATGAAGATGGCCCCCAGTGATGACTTGTTCGGTGAATGCCTCAGGCAACAGAAGCCCAGTAAGGAGGAGGACCCTGAGGAGATATCATGGAAGGACAAGCCCCTGCACGAACGAACGAACGAACGAACGAACGAACGAAATTCAAGACACGTCTGCCGCCCGGACACCTTTAATGGACGCACACACAATTTTATAATGGATGCTGCAGGTTACTGAGCGAGAGATTTACTCCTTTTCAAAAGACGAAAATAAATTTGTGTATGAGACAGGCAGGGACCTGGCGGTCACGCTTCTGTGCCCAGGTTATTTTTTAGCGCAAGAGGGGAAGAGATAGTGATAGTTTGTTGCTCGTTGTCTTTCAGTTGTTCAGCAGTAGGTTCGTCGTCGTCAAGTCCCCAGTGTTTCGCTAAGTCCCGTGTCCGTCTATCAGAGGTGAGTACACGAACCCTCTTGTGCTGTTTTAGCCTTTATTGTTGTTGTTTTTGAGATGTTCCTAGTTAGCACCGAGCGCTATGCTAATTAGTGACTCCGCTAACATATATTTCCATGTCGAGTTGTGCATTGTTTGGTGGTGTACATAAATTACTCCAGATGCAGAACGTACAGCTGTAACACAACAAACATGCGAAATTGTATAGAAATCTGTGAAAACAAAGTATATTGGTTATGGTTATATGTAAAGACACTTTGTTTGTTTCCAGAAATGTAGAATTCATTCCAACAGTGTAAATTTTATTGTACTGTTGAGAAAAGTACTGCCTTTGAAACAGCTAATGTTTTTGCACCTTCTTGTAAAAAGAGTATCTCAAGGTCAGCTGTGTGTTGTATGGGCATGTTGCGGAATAAGTACTGCCTTTAAAATGGTTAATTTTTTTGCACTTTCTTGTAAAAAAACAGGCAGTTTAAGGGCAGGTTTTTGTTGTATGGGCATGTTTCCATCGTTCCTGTGGAATCATTAGGATATTTTATTTTATATTATTTTCAATAAATAATGGACATAAATTTGTTTTGCTACTTTATTAATTAGCAATGTACGATATATCAATAGTCGTGGTTATCTTGATAACTGTGATCATCGTCAATACCGTGATCATCATTCAATAATCGAATCGTAGCAACCTGAATCGTAATCGAATCGAATCGAATTGTGGGGTGTCTAAGATGGCACACCCCTAGTCGTGTGTGGAGGAAAAAGAAGAATGGGTACAATCCCAAGAACACCACCCCCACTGTGAAGTATGGGGGAGAAAACCTCGTGCTTTGGGGCTGCTTTTTGGCAAAGGGGACAGGACAACTGTATTGTATAAAGCAGAGAATAAATGGTGAAATGTATCGTCGGATTTTGAGCCACAACCTCCTTCCCTCAGTCACAGATTTGAAGATGAGTCGTGGCTGGATCTTCCAACATGACAATGATCCAAAGCACACAGCAAAGCTGATCAAGGAGTGGCTGCGTAAAAAGCATATCAAGATTCTGGAGTGGCCGAGTCAGTCTCCAGACCTCAACCCCATAGAAAATCTTTGGATGGAAAACTTCATGTTTCTTAACAACAACCCTGAAACCTGGGAGATCTAGAGAAGATTTGTGTGGAGGAATGGGCCAAAATCCCTACTTCTATATCTGAAAACCTGGTGAAGAACTACAGAAAGCGTTTGACCTCTGTAATTGCAAACCAAGGCTTCTGCACTAAATATTAGCATTGATTTTCTCAGGGGTATAAATACTTATGAACCTCAGTAAATCAAAAATATATTCTTTAAAAAATCATACAATGTGAGTTTTTTAGATTATGTCTCTTGAAGTGGAAATGCATCTATGATTGAAATTTCAGACCGCTACCTATTTTCTAAGTGAGTGAACTTGCAAAATCACAAGAGGAGCAAACACTTCAGCTCCTCACTGTATATGACGAGAGGTCCACATAGATCTTGCTCTGCCTACCTGAAAGAATTCACCTCAAATCCCTAACCACAACCTGCTTATGAACCCCTCTCCTTTTCGTGAATGTTTGCTTTTGTGAGATAACGAGATCAGATTTGGGGCTCTCACAAGCTCTGCAAAGCAACACTGCACCAGCAGTGGCAGAATAAAAGGGGAATGAGGTGGATAGATGGAGTCAACCCTCGAACAAGAAATACAGAGAAGAGATGAATGTTTATGAGCCCGGAGAGGGGGCATGACTGACAGTCTGGTGGAAAGACGGAAGATGCATCAGCAATTTATAGGCAAGATAAAGTGTGGCTACCTCATGGGAAAGGGCAGATTAAAGTGTAATAAAATGTTACGAAGAAACAGCTTGAATGTGTGACATCCTCCTCCTCGTCAATCTATGGGATAGGTGTCAGGGTGGCTAAAGAAGAGATGAGAGACACGCACAAAGATTTATAAATGAAACAATGTAGGGCGTGGGAACCTCTGGGCATGTCACGATACGGTTTGCAATACAAGGCTTAATGATTATCTCATTATATGGCAGTACAAAAAAATTATCGATACATAGATCAGGAAATCATTCGATGATATTCTCAAATCCTGTTAATAAACAGAAAAACAAAATGAATGAATGGTCGTTTCCAGTTGGAATGGATTGGACACCGATTGTCATCAACACGTGTTTTCAATATCAATTTCCCTCTTTTACCAACTACCACACATATACTCCGTGACCTGGACTGGCAGTGAATGGATTAAGTTAATGATAAATTTTGGCAACCCTCCTATGCGAAATGGATTGGGCAATCATCGTCGTCAACGGAAACAAATGACTTCACAATATTTATACAGAGGTAGCAATGTTACACTGGTCAAACAGTGTCTAATACCGGTAGTCCCCTGTCTAAGACATGCCCAACTTGATTTCGACCTTACCAGAGTCTAATCCGTTATTTTGACTCCAGTATTTAAAAAACATTTTTTTAAATAATGTTGACTTTTGTGATGCATGCTTTTATTTTGGTGCATGAAGCATAGAGCAGGTAGTACTTCTACACACGAGTAAGAGCATATGTACACATAAAGAACGTATTTACGCACACGAAGAAGAGCGCAAGCGCACACATGAGGAAGAGTGCGTTTGCTCCCACGAAGAAGTCGCTCAGCCGAGTGAGAGAGAGAGAGGGAAATGATGACAGTTGCAAGCCTACGTGCACAATTGTTGCTTGTTAGGCATCCACTGTTATATCACCTATTGTTCTGTTTATTGTGCATTTTCAATTGTGGTCAAATCCTTGGGGTGAGTTTATGTGATTGTTTTTGATGAAGTCTTTCTACCCGTGGATCCCTTTCACAGAAAGAATGTCAATGTTAATGCCGTCTTGTGGATTTATTGTTATAATAAACAAACACAGTACTTATGTACAGTATGTTGAATGTATATATCCGTCTTATCTTTCCATTCCAACAATAATTTACAGGTATGAATTGTAATTAATTGCGATTAATTACGATTAATTAATTTTTAAGCTGTAATTAACTCGATTAAAAATTTTAATCGTTTGACAGCCCTAATATATGTATATATATATGTGTGTGTGTGTGTGTGTAAATATATCTATATATATATATCTATATCTATCTATCTATCTATCTATCTATCTATCTATCTATCTATCTATCTATCTATCTATCTATCTATCTATCTATCTATCTATCTATCTATCTATCTATCTATCTATCTATCTATCTATCTATCTATCTATCTATCTATATATATATATATATATATATATAGATATATATATATATAGATATATATATTAGGGCTGTCAAAATTATCGCGTTAACGTGCGGTAATTAATTTTTTAAATTAATCACGTTAAAATATTTGACGCAATTAACGCACATGTCCCGCTCAGACAGTATTCTGCCTTTTGGTAAGTTTTACAGCAAGGCTTTTGCGCTGTCTAACAGCGAACTCTTGTGGTCGCTTTGCGACATGGTTTATTGTTTTCTTACCTGTTCAATATGGCTGCACGACGTCTCGGGCTGACCCCTACGTTGTAATGTTGTGCTTATATGATCCTTGGACAAGATTTGTCCGTAAGTATGGTTGTTGTAAAGAATGTACATATTATGTTAGTAAGCGAAATGTTATATTTTTTGTATGAGACGCTTTTTGTTTTTGTTTAGTGAACCTGTGTAGCGTGCTAAGCTAACGTTGTTGCTAATGCAAGGCTTGTGTACTTTTTTTTATAGTTTTACGACGGTCTAAAGAAGACAATGGTTTGAGGCCATTTTATGCATAAATCAGATGAAAAAGGAAGAAGTCTGATTATTAAGGCGTCGTTCACTAGCTGTCTAGCTTTGGAAAAAGTAGACGCTTCGGAGTGAGGACAGCATAGACAGATTTAAATGACAGTAGAGTGAAATGCCCACTAAAGTCCTTATGTACCGTATGTTGAATGTATATATCCATCTTGTGTCTTATCTTTCCATTCCAACAATTTATTTGACAGAATATATATATAATTTAGAGAAAAATATGGCATATTTTATAGATGGTTTGAATTGCGATTAATTGCGATTAATTACGATTAATTAATTTTTAAGCTGTAATTAACTCGATTAAAAATTTTGATTGTTTGACAGCCCTAATCTATATATATATATATATATATATATATATATTAAAATACTTATTTCATGCAATTAAATGCAAATTTATTATTTAAAAATCATACAACGTGATTTTCTGTTTTTTTGTATTAGATTCCGTCCCACACAGTTGAAGAGAACTTATGATACAAATTACAGACCTCTACATGCTTTGCAAGTGGGAAAACCATCAAAATCGGCAGTGTATCAAATACTTGTTCTCCCCACTGTATATATATGTATATATACATAAATAAGTGTATATATACGTATATATATATACGTATATATATATATATATATATATATATATATATATATATACGTATATATATATATATATATATATATATATATATATATATATATATATATATATATATATGTATGTAAGTGTGTGTGTGTATTTATGTATACAAAAGTGGTTATATACATATATGTGTGTGTGTGTATATGTATGTATACAAAAGTGTTTTTCTATGTCAATGCAATGAAACCAAGTATCAAATACCATATATATTTACAGTGGGGCAAATAAGTATTTAGTCAACCACTAATTGTGCAAGTTCTCCCACTTGAAAATATTAGAGAGGCCTGTAATTGTCAACATGGGTAAACCTCAAACATTAGAGACAGAATGTGGGGAAAAAAAACAGAAAATCACATTGTTTGATTTTTAAATAATTATTTGCAAATCATGGTGGAAAATAAGTATTTGGTCAATACCAAAAGTTCATCTCAATACTTTGTTACAGTATGTACCCTTTGTTGGCAATAACGGAGGCCAGACGTTTTCTGCAACTCTTCACAAGTTTTTCTCACACCGTTGTTGGTATTTTGGCCCATTCCTCCATGCAGATCTCTTCTAGAGCAGTGATGTTTTGGGGCTGTCATTGGGCAACACGGACTTTCAACTCCCTCCGCAGATTTTCTATGGGGTTGAGACCTGGAGACTGGCTAGGCCACTCCAGGACCTTCAAATGCTTCTTACGAGGCCACTCCTTCGTTGCCCTGGCTGTGTGTTTGGGATCATTGTCATGCTGAAAGACCCAGCCATATCTCATCTTCAATGCTCTTGCTGATGGAAGGAGATATTCACTCAAAATCTCTCGATATATGGCCCCATTCATTCTTTCCTTTACACAGATCAGTCGTCCTGGTCCCTTTGCAGAAAAACAGCCCCAAAGCAGGATGTTTCCACCCACATGCTTTACAGTGGGGATGGTGCAATTCAGTATTCTTTTTCCTCCAAACAAGAGAACCTGTGTTTCTACTAAAAAGGTCTATTTTGGTTTCATCTGACCTTATCACATTCTCCCAGTCTTCTTCTTGATCATCCAAATCCTCTCTAGCGAACCACAGACGGGCCTGGACTTGTACTTTCTTCAGCAGGGGGACACGTCTGGCAGTGTAGGATTTGAGTCCCTGGCGGCGCATTGTGTTACTGATAGTAGCCTTTGTTACTGTGGTCCCAGCTCTCTGTAGGTCATTCACTAGGTCCTCCCATGTGGTTCTGGAATTTTTGCTCCCCGTTCTTGTTATCATTTTGACGCCACGGGGTGAGGAGGGAGTTGAAAGTCCGTGTTGCCCAACGAAAGCCCCAAGACATCACTGCTCTAGAGGAGATCTGCATGGAGAAATGGGCTAAAATACCAGCAACTGTGTGTGAAAAGCTTGTGAAAAGTTACAGAAAACATTTGGCCTCCGTTATTGCCAACAAAGGGTACATAACAAAGTATTGAGATGAACTTTTGGTATAGACCAAATACTTATTTTCCACCATGATTTGCAAAGAAATTCTTTAAAAATCAAACAATGTGATTTCCTGTTTTTTTTCTCCCATATTCTGTCTCTCATGGTTCGGGTTTACCCATGTTGACAATTACAGGGCTCTCTAATATTTTCACGTGGGAGAACTTGCACAATTAGTGGTTGACTAAATACTTATTCGCCCCACTGTATATCTCGCATTGGCCCGAATATAAGACGGTGTTTTTTGCACTGAAATAAGATTGAAAAAGAGGGGGTCGTCTTATATTCGCGGTCTAGACATTATACCCATTTACGACGCTAGATGGCGCCAGATATGATTGAAGCGATATTCTGTCATGACATCTCAGCTACTCTCAAGTTTGCATTATTTTATTGCAACGTTTTTCCTTATTCAGATTTGTTTCAAGACTACTGTACAGTTACAGTTAGACTACACTTTGATGGTTAATGCAGTTATTGCAATTTTGTTGTTTTATCACAATAGATTGGTTTATTTACATTTCAAAAACCAGAAGCCATTCATTTACGAATGTGATTGCACTTTAGTTTACATATTTAAATGTTCAGATATTAAGATTTGAATGAGGCAAAATAACATGCTTCTTCTCTCAAATATATTGTTGTACTGTACTGTACTGTACGGATGTACTGTAATTATTTTCTGTATAGAAATTAATTTGGTGTTCATAAAGTCTTTTTTCAAACTTGAGTCTTGAAAAAGAGGGGGTCGTCTTATAATAAATATATATTTGCGGAAAACACTCAGGTTACTTGAAGTTCCGCTCTGGGACCCCCAACTTTCAAAATTGTCCGATATGCATGCATGTGCATATATATATATATATATATATATATATATATATATATGTATAGGGCTGTCAAAATTATCGCGTTAACGGGCGTTAATTAATTTTTTAAATTAATCACGTTAAAATATTTGACGCAATTAACGCATGCAATGAAGCCGTTTATGGACATTAAGAGTGAAGAGAATGCCACCGGCCGCTTGGGGGCAGCGCCGTTCCATACTCATGTTATTTCTTCTAAACGAGGGAGAATTAGTAGTTGTGAGACGTTTATGCTGTATTCACAATGCAATGCAAATTGCTATTCGTGCTCCACACATATTTCGGTAAGTTTTCTTTCTTTTAGTGGCAATTATGTGTCTCTTGCTGTATTTTGGGTAAGATATGTACAGATATATGTTATACAGTAAAGGCGAGTGGACACAGGCGTTTTTTGGACCGCGCCGTTTCTTGGCATAAGCTTCTCCTTCAGAACAAACATAAGTATTGTTTAGTGAAAGCACAACAAAAATAATATTCCTATCTCTCCCAAAAAAAACAAATGTTCACAAAAAGAAAAGCACTTCAGTCTATAGTAATGAGGCCCTATTCTGACACACAGTTAAACAACAATGCAAAATGAACTGGCATTCCATATCAAAATAGCTATGCAAAATACACGTAAAACTTAGACTTTGGTCACTCTATTTTTATTATTGTTATTTTTATTTTTATTATATTAACTCTACTTTTGATTGAAATTTTTACAAATTTTATTAAAACAAAAACATGAAGAGGGGTTTTAATATAAAATTACTATAACTTGTAACTATAACAATTATCTTTTAAGAACTACAAGTTTTTCTATCCGTGGATCACTTTAACAGAAAGAATGTAATAATGGCATTTGTGGATTTATTGTTACAATAAACAAATACAGTACTTATGTACAGTATGTTGTATGTATACTGTATATCCGTCGTGTGTCTTATCTTTCCATTCCAACAATAATTTACAGAAAAATATGGCATATTTTAGAGATGGTTTGAATTGCGATTAATTGCGATTAATTACGATTAATTAATTTTTAAGCTGTAATTAACTCGATTAAAAAATTTAATCATTTGACAGCCCTAATATATATGTGTATATATATACATAGTATATATATAAATACATATACAGTATATACTGTATATAATATATATAAAATCATAAAATCTCAATTTTCTTGGGGAAGAAAAATTGAAAAGGAGGGCATTTAAAAAAAAAAAAAAAAAAAGTTTTTTAAACAGCAAAACCCTATCTGGAGGTGAGAGCATGCGAGAGCATAATTAAAGACGCCATGATTTTAACGAGATATTATCGCGTACTTGCCTCTTTTCGACACAAAAACTCCATGTAGCATGCATCACCGAGTGTCAAGATACTGCTGTGAGAGGCCACAGCCGGATTTTTGGGGGATTTTATGGGTGAATCATGGTGATATAAAAAGGCAGAAATGCAGAAATCGCAGACATCAAGTAGTGGTCGAGATTTTCTTTTTCATATATTTACCCTTTTAAACTTTTTCCCCCAATTTTTCTTTGTTTGGATCGATTATTTATCATCTCAAATAACGGGGAAAATGCGACAGCAAAAAACCCCCCAAAAGAATTAAGTGATAGTTATGAGGTAGATATCCATGACAGACACCATTTTTTTCATTGTGACATAATTTGTTTAAAAGTTTAAAATATGCAAGTGAACAATTTCTTAAA
This sequence comes from Corythoichthys intestinalis, assembly GCF_030265065.1. NCBI lineage: Eukaryota > Metazoa > Chordata > Actinopteri > Syngnathiformes > Syngnathidae > Corythoichthys > Corythoichthys intestinalis. The sequence continues at coordinate 68,025,088 of NC_080396.1, forward strand.
GTCGTTTAAAAAAAAAAACAACAACAACGAAATATTAGACATCAATTAATGATTCTAAGCTAAAAATGACAGAGATTTTGAATAATAAATATATATTGCTTCCCTTCTTTTTATGGCTGAGTTGACACAAAAGACATACAAAACACGTTTTCTGCATAACTAGAACGTAAAATCGGAAATGTTTATTATAGCCTCTAGTTATAGCAAACCCAAACTTTTACCTTTTTAGTGGCACTTTTTCATTTAGTTTGCAACACACATGAAATGATTTTAAGCAAGGAACATTTTTTCTGTAACATGGTGTAATATGCCCAGACTGCGAAAACCAAAGAATGAAAGATTTTTTCCCAAAACAATATATGATTCAGTAGTCGGAAACAACTCCCCTCATTTCCCAACAGCCAAAAATGCAAGCGCCAGAGATTTGAAAATCCATTCACCCAATATCTATGAACAAAAACATTCTATTAACTGTGCGGTCGTAATTCAATGTCAAAAAATGACACGTTCATAGCTCTCTGGTACACAATGCCATAAATCACCACGCTGTTGCATCAATATCAAAGTCAACATATGTCAATGGATCAATCTTGGATGGAAGAGGTAGAATATGGCGGTCTGGATGTTAAATTGGAGGGGAAAAAAGATGAAGATGCAAATGCTAATGCTCAACAAGCAACTCAACCTTTTTACAACTCTTGTTCCAAAAACTTCCCATCAAGACACGAGATGTTTAAGGCCTCGCAACATTCAGTCCTACTTCTGGCAGCATGCTGCTGCAGAAATGAGTCATACGCCACAGCTCCTCCATGGACACCCCACCCCTCCACAGACAAGAACTATCTACTCTATTGGGGGAAATGGCCTACCTCTGCATTAAACACTTTTTCTCAGCTCACCTACGGTTGCCACCGTCGAATGTAAACGAAGATGAGTTAATGACCGAGAGGTGCCGGTATTCGTACTGAACCCACGCTTCACGTCGCCTGAGGCCTTCAAAGGGAACATCATGAATATTTCACACTTCATTGCAACATTTTCTGGGGATCTGGAGATTGTCATTAAGCCCCCCCACTATCCCCTGATCAGGATAACTAATGTTTCCTCTTGAAGAAGGTGTCTGCTCAGCCTTTTTTCCCTCCCCTTTTTCTTGCAGCTGCCCCACTTCCTTGCGTAAATGCTTTTCACTACAGATCACAAAGCATCACTAACATTCATATGTTTGAGCAATAAAGAACATGTGATGATCGAGGACTTCCGTGCTCGATTCTGTCGTAGAAACAGTAGTGTCAAACTCATTTTGTTGCCATTTATCGACTTTTGGATTATTATCAAATTAATCAGCAACTATTTTGAAAGTCTATGACCATTTTGAGGATAAGCTATAGAGGAGATGAATGTATAAAAAAGGGGGAAAAATAGGAAATATTGTTTAAAAGTTATTTTCATTTTTGTTTTTAATTAAAAAAGAAAAACGGTAATTTCTCTGTTTATACTTGTACGTGTTTTTTTATATTTATGTATTTATTTTTGATTGAGGTTCATTTTTTTCATATTAAGTAAAAATAAAAATAATTAATATGCTTTTAATTTTTTTAAAAACAACAAAAAAGGAAATAGGGTAAATATTTTCATATTTTTTAATTTATTAAAAAATATTATTCATAAATTTATTTGAATTTTTAAAAACAGGAATATATATATATATATATATATATATATAAAATATAAAATATTTTAGATATAATTAAATTAAAATATAATTTAAATGCATTTTCTGCAGTCTTCAATGAAAGACTGAGGACTACAGAAATCATAGAATATATATGTATATATGTGTATGTATATAACTATATATATACACACACACACACACACACACACACACATATATATATATATATATATATATATATATACATATATATTCTATGATTTCTGTAGTTCTATGATGAAAGACTGAGGACTACAGAAATCATAGAATATATATGTATATATATGTATATATATATATACATACATACACAAACTACAGAAATCATAGAATATATGTATATATATGTATATATATGTATATATATATATGTGTATATATATATATATATATATATATATATATATACGACTGTCTCAGATAATTAGAATATTGTGATAAAGTTCTTTACTTTCTGTAATGCAATTAAAAAAACAAAAATGTCATACATTCTGGATTCATTACACATCAACTGAACTATTTCAAGCCTTTTATTATTTTAATATTGCTGAATTTGGCTTACAGCTTAAGAAAACTCAAAAATCCTATCTCAAAATATTAGAATATCATGAAAAAGTATACAAGTAGGCTATTCAACTAATCACCTGAATCATCTAATTAACTCGAAACACCTGCAAGGGTTTCCTGAGCCTTAAAAACACTCAGCTTGGTTCAGTAAACTAAATCACAAGTATGGGGAAGACTGCTGATCTGACTGCTGTCCAGAGGACCATCATTGATACCCTCCATCAGGAGGGTAAGACACAAAAAGAAATTTCTCAAAGAGCAGGCTGTTCACAGAGTGCAGTTTCAAAGCATATCCACAAAAAGTCTGTTGGAAGGGAAAAATGTGGCCGGAAACGCTGCACAACCAAAAGAGATGACCGCAGCCTTAACAAAATTGTGAAGAAGAGCCGCTTCCAGAATTTGGGGGAGCTTCAAAGACAGTGGGCTGAAGCTGGAGTCCAGGTATCAAAAGCCACAGTTCACAGACGTGTCCGGGAAATGGGCTACAATAGCCGTATTCCCATGGTCATCCACTTCTGAACTCAAGACAACGGAAGAAGCGTCTGACTTGGGCTATGGAGAAGAAGCACTGGACAGTTGCAGAGTGTTCCAAAGTCCTCTTTTCAGACGAAAGCAAGTTTTGCATTTCATTTGGAAGTCAAGGCGCCAGAGTCTGGAGAAAGGCTGGAGAGGAGCAAAATCCAAGTTGCTTGAAATCCAGTGTGAAGTTCCCACAGTCAGCAATGGTTTGGGGAGCCATGTCAGCTGCTGGTGTTGGTCCACTGTGTTTCATCAAGTCCAGAGTAAATGCAACTGTGTACCAAGAGATTTTAGAGCACTACATGCTTCCATCTGCTGAAAAGCTCTATGGAGATGAGGATTTCATTTTCCAGCATGATCTGGCACCTGCCCACAGTGCCAAAACCACCAGTAACTGGTGCACTGACCATGGCATCACTGTCCTTGATTGGCCTGCTAATTCCCCTGACCTGAACCCCATCGAGAATTTGTGGGGTATAGTTAAGAAGAAGATGAAAGACACCAGACCTACAAATGCAAATGAGCTGAAGGCCGCTATCGAAGCATCCTGGGCATCAATAACACCTCAGCAATGCCACAGGCTGATTGCCTCCATGCCACGCCGGATTGATGCAGTAATCCGTGCAAAAGGATTCCCAACCAAGTACTGAGTGCATCAATGGACATTTTCAAATGTTTGATTTAGTTTTGCTGTTATTAAATTATTTTTTTACTTGGTCTGAGGAAGTATTCTAATTTTTTGATATAGGATTTTTGAGGTTTCTTAAGCTGTAAGCCAAAATCAGCAATATTCAAATAATAAAAGGCTTGAAATAGTTCAGTTGATGTGTAATGAATCCAGAATGTATGACATTTTTGTTTTTTTAATTGCATTACAGAGAGTAAAGAACTTTATCACAATATTCTAATTTCCTGAGACAGTCCTGTATATATATATATGTATGTATATATATATATATATATATACACATATATATATATATATATATATATATATATATATATATATATATATATATATATATATACATATATATTCTATGATTTCTGTAGTTCTATGATTTCTGTAGTCCTCAGTCTTTCATTGAAGACTGCAGAAAATGTATTTAAATTATATTTTAGTGCAAAACATTAAGTCAAAGGATTTCTTTTCAAAGACCACAAAAAATAATGTGGTGCGCAATATCTGGCCTCCGGGCCGCAAGTTTGAAACAGACAAGTGATGAAAGTGTATATTATGAATCATGAATACTGTGTTTTGGTTTTTGTTAACTTGGCTGCCGCTGACGTTCAATCCATTTTGACTGTGAAAGGCTGGCGGCGATCATTCTAGTGCTGCAACGATTAAATGATTAACTCTAGTAGAAATAAGTCTTGAATAAATTTTTGCTGCTTTGAGGATTTTTTTAATTTGAGGGACGTTGTAATGGTTTGTTTTGAAAGTGTTGCATTTCATTTTATTGATTTGGGTGGATACACTGCCCTCTAGTGGCAACAGTGAATATGCCATAACTCGTGTAACATGGCTGCTTTGAGGATTTGTTTAATTTGAGGGACGTAGTAATGGTTTGTTTTGAAAGTGTTGCATTTCATTTTATTGATTTGGGTGGATACACTGCCCTCTAGTGGCAACAGTTAATATGCCATAACTCGTGTAACATGGCTGAACCCAGCTGCTCCTTGTTAAGACCAATATAAGGTATGCTTTTGTTTGAGCTAATACCTTTTTCTTATGCATTAGCTATTTATTTTAATAGTATGTTTCACAGTTTTTTGAGTGAATATGTGTTTGTATGGCCTTATATTTGTGCCCTATTCTGAGCAAGCAATCTTAGATTTTAAGCACAGAAAAATAGATTTTGAGCGCATGAAAATATATTGAGTGAGCAATAATAGATTTTGAGCACACAAAATATTGTTGAGCAACAAAAAAAAAATCTGCTGTGCACTCAGTTTGGCACATAAATTGGCTGAATTGGACGGGAGAAGGATGACTTTTTTGGAAACAGCCAATCAGTGTACTTCCGCCAACTCTCTGAGTGATTGGCTTCGTGGCACATTTGTAATGTGTGTGCAAATCTGAGCGTGAAGATAAAACAAACCGGCGAGTGCAGGGTTCCAGAGATTGAGCGAGAGCGGGGTACTGAGTGGATAGCATTTAAGCTAGCCGACTTTTGCTCTGTTCTTTTGTTGTACTCAGATCCTCATTCATTCATTTTTTTTTGGTATATCGTTTGATGCTAAGCTCAGGTATTTTAATTTGTTTTTAAATGCATTCATTTATCTTGTGAAATGAAAGTGCAATTCTGCATAGTTTGAAAAAAACACTCAGGAATTTTATTTTGAATGTGCATTTAATGGAAAGTAACCTTAGCAAGCACCAAAAAAATACTATTGCAAGTATAAAGTATTATTTGTTTTACGTATCCTAAAATTTATTCTGCAAGGCATTAAATGTTTGTAATCCGATCACTCGATTATTCGTACTAACTTAATTGATAGATTAATCGATTACCTAAATAATCGGTAGCCGCAGCCCTAGGTCATTCGCTAAATGGGTTGGAAGTCTATTTGCGTAAATGGCACTGAAACATGATCATTCAACGTCAGTCATTCCAGTTCTCTTAACTCCTGTTGGTACCAGGACTTCATAACCTGCAGCTCAAACAGCCCTCTTTTTAAACTGAGACACATCATGAAATAGGCCTCTGATTTAGAAACAACTAAATTAGCAAATAAAAACTAACTTAACTGTACAATATTAAATCAGCAGAGATTTTTTGTAACAGCAAGAGCACTTCACCAAATATTAATTTGTCTCTCTTACATGTGCTTGACCCAAAAAACTTTAATTACAAATTGATTCTCTGCTGGGATTTTTCACATAAATGGTTGTTGCCCTCTTCTGATCAAAGGAGAAATTACAACTAAGACCTCAACAGCATCCAAACATTTAATTGTTCATGATGTCTGTCTTCTTGAATCCGTCAATCATATCTTCACTTGCTACAAAATGCCCTATACAATCAAAGCATTGCATTTACCTGCCGTTTGAGGAAACTAGATGTTGTGTCGGACGACGTGCTGCCATCCGAGCGTTTGAAGCGGCTCTTTCGTTTGGGCAACTTCCTGGGCAGCTGTGTGCAAACACAAAAGCAACATCAACACAACAACACACGGATCAATATACGGCGGAAAACACAAACCAGACTGAAAAAGCAGTTTCTGCTCTTGCGCCCCTCTTTAAAATAAACTGCTGTATTTTCAGCCAAAAGAACTGTTATGTTTGATAGAAGAATATGTCTTTATGCTGCATTCGCAGATTCATGGCACATTAAGCCCCCGAATTATTTTTAATTTGTCCGTTTTACCCTGGAAACCACCGTTTACAGACGTCGAGCAACTTCTTTTGTTTCAACCCAGCCATAAAAAGAAGGTAAGTAATTATATTTCTTATTCAAAATGTCTGTCATTTTTAGCTTAGAATCATTAATTGATGTCTAATATTTCGTTTAAATAATAAAAAAAAACTATAAAAAATTATTCACTCGCATATTTGAAACTTTTAAACAAATTACGTCACAATGAAAAAAATGGCGTCTGTAAATCAGTCACGGATATCAAGCTTATAAATATGGCTTAAATTTTTTTTTTTTTTTGTTACTGTCGCATTTTCCCCGATATGTTCGATGATAAATAATCGATCCAAGCAAAGAAAAATTGAAAAGAAAAAAAAAGTTTAATAGGTTAAATATATGAAAAAGAACATTTCGACCACTCCTCGATGTCTGCGATTTCTGCATCGCGATCCTTGTTATATTAACATGTTTCACCCATAAAATCCCCCCAAAATCCGGCTGTATCTTGCGACTCGATGATATATGCTACATGGAGTTTTTGGATCGAAAAGAAGTAAGTACGCGATAATATCTCGTTAAAATCATGGCGTCTTTAATTCTGCTCTCGCGTGCTCTCACCTCCAGTTAGGGTTTTGCTGTTTAATTTTTTTTTTTTTTTTTTTAATGCACTCCTGTTCAAAATTTCTCTTCCCCCAGAAGATAGAGATTTTAAGCTTTCCAATGATGTATCACACATGCATATAGGACAATTTTGAAATTTGGTCAAACTGGGGGTCTCAGAGCAGAACTTCAAGTCACCTGAGTGTTTTCCGCCATACCAATACGGTACTTAAATATCACACACAATATAGTTTTTGTCCGGCACTTCTTTGATACTTTTGAACATTAACATACATAATGTCTAATCTGTTCATTCATTTATGACATTAATGGATAAAACCAACAATTTTAATGCAGTATACTTCAAATGAGGATAGTGAAGCGCTGGTTACTACATCTGCCACACAGTTTGAATGTCCATTTTTATCTCACCTTTGCCTATGGAGGACTAAAGCTGCCAAAACTAAAAATAAACATATTAATAAATAGATAGAAATTGAAACAAAAACTACTATAAACACAAAAATAAGAAATAAGATTCAAAGACATGGAATTATATACATAAATAAATCAAAGTTAAAATTAAAATAAATACAAAAATAAGAAATAAGATTGAAACATTTTTTAAAACACAAATATAAATGTGGAAATAAATATAAAAGTAGTGCGTGAATGGTTGTTTGTCTCTAAGTGCCCTGCTGATGTTCTATGTGTCCTGAACTGGCAATCAGTTCAAAGTGTACCCTGCCTTCTGCCTGCTGTTAGCTGGGAGAGGCTCCAGCACCCCGCGACCCTCTTAAGGATAAGCAGTTCAGAAGATGAATGAATGAAATATATAAATTGAACATCAGTCAATAAATAAAAGCCCTTTGCACTCATATTTATTTATTTTCATTCACGTGTCAGTGTGAACATGCAAAAGGAAATGTTATTCAAATGAGTATGAAGTTGCAATGCGCAGAGCATCTATGCCAGTACAAGTGTACATTTTAATCCGATTTTCAATTTGCATTGCGACCCATACAGTACAATGCAAAAATCCTACTGCTGGTTTGAGTACAAGGACTTATTGCTCTTATACGTTCATAAAAAACTCTAAAGAACTCAAATTGTTCTTGCTTGGATATTTTCAGACCGAGTGGTTACACTTGATGGCTCTAGACGTCCAATTCATTTTGACTGGAAGGGGCGAATGAACGAAGTCAATGTCACTCAAACAAGAGCATTCGAAGCCAGTCTTCCTGGTTTAAATGAATTGGACGTCGAGCGCAATCAGTGTTACTTGATGCCGTTACAAGTGTGTATTTCTATTTTCATTCATTTTAATGTAATTAATGTAGTTTTTATTAACATTTTATTTATTTATCATTATGTATTTATAATTATAAAAACTATTAGAAAATGATAAAATAATTAATAGTAATTTAAATCTATAATGCTGTACAGTACAGGCCAAACGTTTGGACAAAACTTTTCACCCATGCATTTTCTTTATTTCCATGACTATTTACATTGTAAATTCTCACTGAAGGAAATAAAACTATGAATAAAAATGTGTAGAGTTATGTACTTAGCAATTAAAAAAAAAAAAAAAGCTAAAAAGCTTAAAATAGCTAAAAACGTATAATATTCTAGTATCTTTAAAGTTGTAAAGAGTTTGCACACTCTTGCCATTCTGATGAGCTTGAAGAGGGAGTCACCTCAAAGCGTGTTTGACTTCACAGGTATGCCTTTTCGGGGTTGATTATTGGAATTTATTGCTTTATCAATGGGACTGGGACCTTCACTTGTATTGCATTGAATGAGGTGTGTCCAAACATTTGGCCTGTACATATACAGAATGAGACAATAAATAATAATAATTGCTAATATTTGATTTTTGTATGACCAAAAATAGTGACTTGCCTAATAAAGTATTTTAGGTTTTGGTACAACTTTATTTGAACTCGCTGTCATAAGACTGGTATAAGACCGTCATAAATATGACATGACACTGTCATAAACATTAAAGAATTCTTATGACAGATGTCATTAAATCTCCTAACACTAACACAGGTTCTAAACTGTAATCCCCAAACAAAGACATTTGAAAAAATGTCAATATTGCATCAAAAGTTACATGATTAACAAATAACACTCAATAACATCTGTCATAAACCCTCGTCCATATTCATGACAGGTGTCATGTCATCATTATGACAGTCTTATAAGTGGTGATTAAGCGGGGCCCTGCCCCCCCCCCCCCGGTGACCGAAACTGTCATTGCATGTAATTGACTTTCCTATATATGAATTTAAAATTAAGAATTTGCCTGTAAAATGTGGTCTATAAAAGTTGTAAAGCAATAAAACAAACAACAAAAATGAAGAAAATGAAAAAAAAAAAAAAAAAAAAAAAGTGACTAGCACTTTAGAGACAGTCATTTGCTTTGCTTTGCCAAAACCACCTGAGGACAGATTCTGGCTGGAATATTCAGTCAAAAAGGATGCGGTGTTTATAACTTTCCACTATGTAAGACATAAAAACGCGTGCGCTCACACATACACCCCCCCCCCCCATACACACACACAGACACACAGCTGGGATGCCAGTATGTACGAGCATGGGCTAAGCTACTATCTGAGCATATATATGTGTATATATATATATATATATATATGTGTGTGTGTGTGTGTGTGTGTGTGTGTGTGTGTGTGTATACACACACACACACACACACATATATATATATATATATATATTTATATGCTCTCCTTTAACACAACTGAATCAAAATGATCAGCTCATCAGCAAGTTGCCTGATAACAATCCTAATAATTTCTTTCAGGTGTGTTGGATTGCGGCTCTCGAGGACCAGGGTTGGCCACCCCTGGTTTAAATCAATAATCATATAACCAATCATAATTAACTTAAATATGATCATAAATAGGGATGGGAATCGAAATCCGATTCCAATTCCGAACCGGTTCCTAGTGTTCCGAGGCCACGACATCACAATGTAAAAGCCTTAACGATCCCCTTAATGATTACTAAAGACGCGTATTGCGTCATCATGTGATGTGACGCGTCTTGTTGTCCAGATGCTTCAAACTAGCATGGCGCCAAGAACCACTCGCTCCAAAGTCTGGCTACACTTCACGAGGAAATGGGGTGAAAATGAAAGGTTACGATGGTTTACCACGAGCATTGCAGCTGTAAAAATAACAATGACAACACGTAGGTTCAAACGCTCGAAAGTGTGTCTTCACTTCATGAGGAAAAATGACAACAAAGCGACTTACAGTCATTCAGGCGTGAAAATCACTCACCTTTCGGCGAAATTCGCCATTTTGAAGACAAAAAGGGTGACCTACGTGAATTGTATACTGTAGATCCGAAGAGAAAATTTTTAAGGGGGGGGGTCGTAATTCCATCTAACTAACTAACTAACGACATGTTTTATTGAAGTTGCTAAGCCTGTCGCGATATGCATTGAGTCCATTTGTCGCTAGGTAAATAAAAATGAGGGCGATAATTTCGGACTCCAGTTCATTTCACAGATGTTTATTGGTAATCAAAATGCCGCACAATTACAGTTCAGACATACAAAAAAAGGAAACACATGTATATTAAACACTGTAAAGGTAGCATTGCTACATTGAGACTAATGGGGAAAAAAAGTCAACCTATTTTAGCTAGCTATAAAACATTGGCAGTCTTCTCCAAAATGCAAACTTGCGGTTAGAAGGTGACACTTCAAACATGAAAAATCACTGGTTAACAACATTTGCAAATGAAAAAATGGAAAAAAAAAAAAAAATATGAATGATACTACAAGCAATGACGAAAAGTGATTTTTTTGCGGAGTGTGAAGCTGTTAGCGGTTTAGCGAAGGTGCCAGTGTACATTTCAAAATAAAAGCACGCCACGGTTATATAAATAATGATTTCTGGAGTTAATCCCACATACTTAAGAATTAATACTATAATATGTAAATACAGTACTATAATACTACAGAATTCAGATTCTACACTAAGAATAGCTTTAAAATGACACCCTTTTTTTTTGTGAAAAATATGATTGACAATGAATATTATCATTATTATAATACTATTATATATAGTAGTATACTATAATAATAATGCTAGATATTGTTGTTGAAGAATTGTTTTGAATAATGTTGGAGAGGCAAAGACAGTGTTATGAATCTGTTTACATTCCATTCTTTTGCACTAGTAAATGCTATCATCATTGTTTAAGTGTGATTAATTATTGTTATTTACATGTTTATTTGTACTTTGAGAGAGAATTTAAGTGTTCTACAATGTTTTTGTGAATTAATAAGTGTCAACAAAGATTTCATTGCTAAATTAATTTAAAAAAAATTTTTTTTTTTATTAGTCGACTAATTGTAAAAATAGTCGGCTGACTAATCGAGAGAAAATTAGTCATTTGGGACAGCCCTACCGGAACATATTTCCTCCACACCCTTCTCACCTTTTTAACCCCTGACCCATTTTCATGCCTGGTCATTGCAAGGTGGAGATAACTGTGGAGGGAATACGACCAATATGCCAACATATACCAATATTTTTTATTTCGATTAGAAAAATGTTTCAGTAAAATGTTACACATTCTTGTGTATTTGCCACATATTGACACAGTTAACATTGAGGCTTTGGGCCTCTTTTGACCTCGTTGTGAGTTAATAAGTTTGTAACTTCTGATTAAACAAACACGATGACAATCAGAACGTTTGTTCTTCTTTTTCCGCAAATAAGAATCGATAAGAGAATCGATAAAGAATCGAATCATTAAGCAATATCGATAATGGAATCCGAATCGTAAAAATCGTATCAATTCCTAACCCTAATCATAAATCTGTCAGTTTACCCTCACTTCATAGAGTAAGGTAGCGAGCCCCTTCAGTGCGTAATTATCCAGTCCATTCCACTTGTTCATATAGAGAAAGCCACTTCGCGTTTTCCCTGTGACCTTGCTCGAAGTCAGTACTGGGCCGGCGTTGGGGTGTAACTGCACTTTTTTCTACAATTTGGTTGAACGAAAGGCCAGTTGTCTGATTTTGACAGCTGTCTGGATAGATCAGAGCGTTAATAGATGGAAGAAGGATCGACATAAGTAGGTTTTCCAAGAAAGTGAGTATTTATCACTGCTGGTAGTAACAGTTAGCTACAGCCCCTGACTAACAGCACAAAGTACTATGTAATTAATAAACAAACTGCTCCGTGTTTGACAAATAAAAACCTGACTTGAACACTACAGACAATCTCTGTGCACGTCTCACCATTGTTGTTTTGCGGTCAAAAGTTACATCCCAGCTCTATTCTTTGATGCTTCCATCTACCAAGCAACTTGCAATTGTAACCATTTCCCCCAGTTTTTCTACTGGATTTAAAAAATAGACTGAAACAACAACAGCAAAAATAATGAATAAATTATCAGTCTTTGTTAGCTGTTTGTGAAGTTTTGTGCTTTTACGCTACGTTCACTTACATCCTGGTCATCTCCTGGGGGGTAAGCCCCCCTGTTCTTAAAACCTAGTGACGCCCCTGGTTTTCAACATCAATTTCCCTCTTTTACTAACTACCAAGGGCGTAGGTTTGCATAGGGACGGAAGGGACATAACACTACTAACTTTTCAGGATGCTCAAATTATCCTCACCAATTTTTAAGCAACTTTATTTGCATTATATAATGACTTCAGTTATACAGGTCATTTAGATTGTCTTCCTATATGTTGTGAGGATAGAATTGATCTTACCATTATTAAGTGAATTACAGTACTTTAATTATGTTCAGGCTTGCACTGACCCCTTTTCACTCACTGAATGTGCCAGTCAATTTTTCCCCACAAACGCACATTTGATTGGCACACAGACACACCCATTCACAGCCCGAATGAAATACAACATGCCGCCTCCCCCGCTCCCTTCAAAAACGAGGGATATTAGAAGTTTTTTTCCGCCAGCAGCGGCAGCCACTGTAAGTAATGTAAAAAGACTTCAATGCTGTGGAGGTGGGGAACACTCCACTAATTTTGCTACTGCTACAGTGCCTCAAGTTGATTTCACTCCCTGAGATTTCTTGAAAATACGAAAAAACGCTAGCTGAAAATAAGCTTAACAGACTTATTATAAGCAAAAAAAATATATATATATATATTTAATCTTAAAAGAAAAACTTATTTGTCAGAAATGTTCTAAATTCAAGAATATTGTCCAAAACATTATTTGAAAGAATTTTTGTCTGGATTCATGTGAAAAATGACTAAGTTTTAGATGTATGGGCTCAGTATGAACAAATAGTAATATTTACTTGAAGTAAGTGGAAGAATCTGACACATGAATCTGTTAACCAGCCTTTAACACTTTTTTTAAAACACTTTAACAAAAAAAAAAAAAAAAAAAAAAGGAGAAAATTATTTGACTAGATTAAAAAAATATATATATATCAGATTGACGTTGTAAATTTGCAGTGTGAAAGTTAGTATAGGTCAATACAGATTTATTTTGCATTAATCATTTACCCTATCAATTAATTAGGTTCATATTGGTGAGAAATGTAGCCCTGACCCCCATTCACTAAATATGTTTGATCTTATTAATGTTCCGTCCCCAGCAAAAAGTGTACATGCAGGTTTGCCTGTTATATCGTCCCTACCAATATTAAGACCAAACCTTGCTAACTACCACATCACATACAGTACTCTGTGACCTGGGCTTGCAGTGAATGAGTTAAGATCCTGATTACTTTTGAATAACTGTCGGCTTTAGTGACCACTGTCCCTGAAAGGGTTGAGATCAGATAGTATCACATATCATGCTGACGTTGGCATTAAAGAGTCAGCGTATTGCATGCAAAACCCAAATATCATCTATTGAGGAATAAGACCTGCCTATTCTTGAACTGTCTTTCCTCGAATCACAAATACGGTCTGCATGAGGATGCAGGCTATGTCATATACTCTGCATTTTGGCCAAAAAGAATGAATAACTTGGTTATCTACAGGCCCAATAGAATGGGACTACAGGTGAAGCAGATGATCATAGTTTGCCTGTTTGAAAGACGCTGGATGAAACGACGAACGATCATTAACCACAAGCGGAAACTGCAACAATATTGTAATATGTTGAAAGACGACCATCATTAAGATAGCCCCCTAAAACACTGCTACCCACCAAGCATCATCTGCAGTTTCCTTACAAAATAGAAGAAGAGGGAAGAAAGTGGTCTATGACAAAATGCGACGCCTTCGTTTTCAACCACGAGTAACCTCGAGATAACCAGTCAAGCATTCGTCGCATTCGAACCTACCTGAAAATAGTGCGATTGGGGGCCGCTTTCCACAGCCGAGAGCGGGTCTACGGGCGGAGTGGACATTGTGACGGCGGGCACCGCGGAGCGCGAGCGGGGGTGCGGGAAGGAGGTGGGAGGCTCGCGGACATGGGTTACTGGAGGTGGATGGAGGCAGCAGGCGACCGCAAACGCATCGAAATCAGAGATCGAGAGACGCGTACAGGCAGGAAAAAAAAGCAACAACAAAAAAACGTGTAGCTGTGGCAGCAGAAAACGGGAGGCGATGTAATGACGCGCCTGTGAGACACAAGCTGCCAGCATAGGTTCGTACTAAGTGCCTCCATGCCGGGGGTGTCCAAACTGCTTTATATGGATAAAAAATAGCTTTACACGACAACGAGGGCAGACATTTGTAATAATTTTTGGACTAAACTGTAACATAAGTTGTATGCATTTTGCATTGTGTTCAGGTAGAAACGATCAAAAATGTGACGGGTGGTAAGAGACTGGGGTTCACATATGGCTTGATAGGATCTTTTCATGTCAGAAAGCAATATGGCCACTATGGTTATATTGTACTGTATATGCCAGAATTAATTACTTCACTTTTAAAGCAACAGTATGTAGCAGGGATCCTATGGAGGTAAATTCTTTATTAAATCTTTATTATTCAATCCAAAGGGGAAATTTTTTTTTAAAAAAATAAAAAAAAATCAATCAATCAAAAAATATATATATATTTTTTCCAAAAATAAAATTTTCAATCAAAGAAAAAAGAGTTTAAATGCAAAAATAATTTGAGACTCAAGTAAATGCATTTACTTTCCTTTGATTATAATTATTATTTTTTTTAATTGAAGTGATTTTTTAAATTTTTTTTATTGAAAGAACCTTTTTGACTAAAGTGATGTTTTTTTGTGTCTGGGTCACGTTTTGGGTGGGACAGTAGTCTTTTTTTTTTTTCTTTGATTGCAACATTTTTTTTTTTTGATTGAAATGACTTTTTTTTTAAATTGAAAATTCATTCATTCATTCATTCATTTTCCATGCCGCTTAATATTTTAATTGAAGCAACTTTTTTTTTTTTTTTTTTGATTGAATAATAAAGACAAAAATCTGCCTCCATAGGCTCCATGCAGTGATGTATTAAAAGCAATTCAAAAGTTGACACTTAAGACCTTTACCCCTTTTTAGAGCAACTGACTATTTTTGGTCATTAAAATAACCTTGAATAGCAATATAGATTATATTAAAGATACATATGTTTTTAAACGATTATTCATTACTGTATTTTTAAATATACAGTGGTATGAAAAAGTATCTGGACCTTTTGGAATTTCTCACATTTCTGCATAAAATCTCCATAAAATGTGATCTGATCTTTGTCAAAATCACACAGCTGAATCCGCAGTTCATCTGCATGCTATAGAGCAATGATGTATTGTGAGTTGCTGACGTCACATTCGCATTCGTCCTAAACCCGAGACCGGAGCCGGAAATCACTCATTTTCATGGCGCAGGATTCAAAAATTGAATACATAAAACGGTCGCTTCCACATCCAAGCGGTCCATTTCATTCAGGAGCATAAAACCCCCCGTGAAATATGAAATAAACATGCTTTTTGGTGTCATACCCACTTTAGGTTTCTGGTTATAATAAGCTGAAAAATTTTAAATCAGAAAAGTTACGAGGAACTGCTTGAGATGAGCCATTACAAGCAAATTGACATACAATTTTGTTGGTTTAATCTTTTATGTTAAATTGCCAAAATAAAACAACTTTTACTTGATATTCAACTTTTTTGGGCAGTACTGTATATACTACGTATAATGTAATAAATCATTGGTTATCAGTGGTTTCATTTGATTTATAACAAAAAATTACAAAAAAAAAATTAAATGTGAAAAAAAAAATGATTGAACTCACAAAAACGGCAGTCTTATACTGTATGAAAATCTGTGCATTTCAGGGGGGTTTGGGAATGTAGATCCACCCCAGAGTGGCATGTTTTGGGTTAAAATGCCAAAGTTTTGCCTGAGAACGTGGATCTCACCCCAATCCTCCGTCTTTGTGCCGTCCAGTCTTTTGTGGTTAAGCCTGAAAATATTGAGCTGAGAGAAGTGCAAAGCTCCTGGAGACTCCAGGGTGGAGGTTCATAGTTGCACTTTCATCCAAAGATGCAGGAAAACGTTCACATTTTTTCATTCCACAAGTTCATTCAAATTTATCTATGCATTGCAGCTCAATAAATGACAATTAATGCCACAATTCACCTCAGAGTGCCACATTTTGGGCGAAAAAGCCAAAGTTCGCCCTGATCCTTCATGTGCTTGTGCCCGCATGAACTGCGTCTCGGACGGCAACGAGAGCTGCTTAAAGCACCAGGAGGTTTATAGGTGTATTTTCATCCAAACCTGCTAGAAAACAACCATAAAGTCATGCCAACTGGCTTTAAGCTTGTCACGCTGTCTCAACGTGCCCGATTTTGGTCATTAAAATCCAAAATTAAGTTTAGTCTGACAACCAGGTTTGGATTCTGGATCGCGCGAGTTTTCTTGGAATACAAACTTTGAGGAAAGAAGGGCCACAATTAAATGCACATTGAGAGCTGAGTAGAGATTTGCGTACATCACCCTCTAGTGGTTGGCCACCATTACCGGGGTGTTTGCATACCTATAGAAAAGGCTTCCGAGGTACTTCCGCTTTACTTCCACATTTCTGCTCGCAACTTCCGTTTTACACTTTCTCCATCCAAAACAAAGGTGGAGCTGGAGTAACATTACTCATCAAACTCCCTCAAAAAATTTGGAAATACCGCATCCATCTGCCATCATCACTACATGGGAGGACAACATGTTCATGAAGGCAGTTGTGGAACCAAGCCCGTGCCACCACAAAGACCGGGTTTTTATGTAGCCATGTTGCTGCTAGTGTTAGGGAAGCTTTGTTCTTCCTATCCCTGTATTTTTATGTGTCCTGTGCTTAAAAAATACTAAGGCTAAACTCTTGCGCATGAAACAACTTGGTGTCTTAGAAAATGTTATCACGATGATGATTGTAATTATGATGGTCTTTAATATTATTTGCTACTGCTACTGCATCTGCTGCTAGCTTGTTGCTAATCATTTCGTGTAGGATGGCACAATTATGTAAACGCATAAATGCCAGTGTTACAAGTTTTTTGTTTGTTTGTTTGTTTACAGGTGAAAAATGCTGTTAGGCAAGGGAAGACAAATTGATATGCCTCACAACAACACTAACTGTACGTCGATGGACATATGTCGAGACTACCTGCGTTTCACTTTGATGATGAAAGGCTCGACTTATGCTCCACCTTCGTTAATATTTTTCTAATAATTTTTATAAAATGTGATTTAGTGACCTGTTTTGCACATGCACCAATCGTTTTAAATAAAAACTGTACCTTGCAGCATTTCCTTGTAACAACAAAATCCGTGTCAACCCTTTTGCATTCTGCAACTGTAATATTATTTGTAATTTCACCTCATTTTGGTCACTCAAGTGGCCGGCATGTCCATCTACAGGCTGGCAGGTTGCTATAATTCTGTCCACGAATGATCAACAAAGTGATAAGAACAAACATACAATCCCCTCATGTAGATCCTTAGTTATAAAGCACATCCTAATTGTCTGCAGCTGGTTTCGATTTAAGGGGTATAGCGAGGTAGATCCGCACTGGAGTTTTAAACCTGGACGCTGTTCAAAACATTCCACTTCCAACCATATATATAGGCGCTTCCAGGAGTTCACACACGGCACAGAAAATCTCTGAGTCTCATCTACATTGTGCTGAATCCATTTTTGGAGATTCCGTGAGTTCCTCTGGTTTGATTTTGCAGTTTTAAGTTTGTCAACCCACTGCTTACTTTAACCTCACTTCATGTTTTTCCATGAGGTCGAAGCAGAAATGATCAAAGATGGCACCACCCATGTTTCACTCAGCAAACTTGTCTAAATCAGCACATTGTCAGTCAATGTAAACAATAACGTTAGCTGTTGTTGCCTGTGTGCTATGGGCGGCAGCGTCTTTGGACAGGTTTTTATGGGGAAAATGCCACATGTTGAGCCAGAAGAGGAGCCTACAACCAAGTCAATTCTGCATAGTATGTGGCTATAAGCTAGTAGGTTGGGGACCACTGGGCTATAGTCAGGGGTGAAAGTGGCTAGAATTTCTTGCCGGAACTCCCTAACATTGATTCGGCACGGAGCCCTTTTTTGGGGGGCAGACGGAGAGGGGTGGGGGGGAATGGGGCTTCAACCTCCTAAAACCACCAAAATGGTAAAACTGATTTTGGCACAGTTATAAATACTATAACACACAATAAAACTCAACAGGTTTCACAGTGGTTAGCACGTTCCCCTCACAGTTCTGAGGTCAAGGGTTCAATCCCGGGCTCCGGCATTCCAGTGCGGAGTTAGCATGTTCTCACCATGCCTGCGTGGGTTTTCTCCTGGTACTCCCAAAAACATGCATCTAGGCTAAATCAAACACTCTAAATTGTCCCTAGGTATGACTGTGTGCGCCTCAATTGTGCCCTGCGATTGGCTGGCAACCGAATCAGGGTGTACCCTGTATACTGCCCATAGTTTGCTGGGATTGGCTCCAGCGCCTCTGTGACCTTCGTGAGGATAAGTGGCTCAGAAAATGAATGAATGAATTGGTAGGTTTCACACATGCATTAGGCTACTGCATTACACTGGAACAAGGCAAAAATGAGAAACTGATTTCCATTAAAAAATGTATTTTTCCACTGATTTACAAAATTCTTTGTAATTCTAATTTTTATATATTTCCTCAAATCTAAAAGCCAAACCTCAATTTGAGCTTTTCAAGAACATAGGATGTACTTTTAAATTGAAGATAATATAAACACTGACTTTGTTTCAAATAATAAAGATATAAGTAACATTCATTAAAAAAAAAAAAGGACAGAATGACATACATTATGCACAGTGAAATGGAATATATTTTGAAGACAAAGCAAACATTGACTTTTTTTTAATTATAAGGAAATAACGAAGTAACCTTACATAAATGATAAATAAATAAGTTCAAAGTGCACATTAACATGGAAGATGTTCTGAACCACCCAAAATAAAATACAATAAAATAAATCTCATTCAACTAATTAGCCATGCTGCTCACATGTCAGTATGTCAGCCAATTGAACGGACAGCAGAGTCCAGTTTTTTTTTTCCTGCGCGCCCTGCAATGCATGTGCACTCACTGTGTGTGCAGGGCGACGCGACTTGTCAGAGAGAGAGAGAGAGAAAGAGACGCTGGGAAGAACTACGTAGAATAGATGAACAGTGTTGGGAGTAACGCCGTTATAAATAACGCCGTTACGTAACGGCGTTATTTTTTCAGTAACGGGGTAATCTAACTAATTACTGTTTTCGCCGTTACAACGCCGTTACCGTTTCTTACGGTCAAAAGCGGTGCGTTACTTACTCTGAATTAATTGAAGAAACTACCAGCCGTGTCGAGTCAACTCTCTGCTCTGTTGATTTGTCATCCAAGACTTGGGGTGCGTTCAGGTTCGAGAATAGCGCACGTACTTCTGACTCCAAGCTGTTTGTCCCTGCTCATTCAATTAGACAATGCTTTCCAAAGTTTGGTAACGTTTCTGTGTTTGCTACACCTGATGCTAGCCTCGTTCCCATCTCCCACTGTCAGCCAGTAATAATTCTGCTTCCATCTTGAGGACGGCAGACGCTTTGAAGGTGACGTGAATTGTCGGGAAACTAGCCTACCTGAATGCAGCCCCTCGAGAGATGCGATGGAAGTGATTGTGATTGGCTGAGGGTTAGAGTCATGTGTCGTGGTAAGCCAATCAGAGCCGGTGATTTCACAAGCAAACCGGAACAGCGCATGCGGCAAACACCCACACGCAAAACAGATGCTCAGGGTCGGGATGGCAGAGCAGTCAGAAGAAAAATTGTCCTTTAAGAGGTGGAGATATAGACACTATTTCAAGTTTGTCGAAATTAAAGGAAAGAACCTGCATGTAATGTGTAATTTATGTCCCGGGGCAAAACTTTTGTCGACATCTGTGGTAAGCAATTCAAATCTGCTGAAGCACCTAACAAGTTAACTACCTGTCTGTTCTTCTCTATTCCACTGACTCGAATACTGCTCAGAAAATTTCAAATTCTTTGACATACAACAAGTTCTTTTTAAAGTAACGGAAATAGTTACTTTCCCTGGTAACTAGTTACTTTTACTATAGAGTAATTCAGTTACTAACTCAGTTACTTTTTGTAGTGAGTAATGTAACTAATTACTTTTTTAAAGTAACGTGCCCAACACTGTAAATGAATAATAAATAACAGTGGAAACAGATGACACTAAATAAGCTCTTTATTAGGCTTGTTGTTAACACTTGTCTATGTAAATCTGACGTTAGTAGATTGTTCTTATTGGAGATGCGTGTGTGGCAGCGTGGCAGGTTTTTTTTTTTTAAACATGGGGTTTGGCAGTTGCTGTGATATTTTCGTGATCAAAGCACCGTATGCCGGAACGGCATTCTGCCATCGTATTTCATGGCGGAACGCCGATCCGGTGCGTTCCAGTCCACCTTCACCCCTGGCTATAGTCCAGTATAATAATAACACTTCATATAGATTAAGTTGTGCTGGGGAAAAACATATAAAGGAATATTAAGAAATATATATATATCAGACATTGTAAGCTTGTACTCAAAATGTTACTCATTACTTGAGCATTCTTTTAAATGAATACTTTTACTTTACTTGTACTCGTATTTTTTAGAGGCCTAAGAAATTTGTGTCCGCTGTTCGAAAACCAATGAAAACCACACATCTTCTCCTTATGAAGACAAGAGTCACATCACAAAGTAGCTGCAGCAACCATTAGTTCAGGTTTTTGTACCACGCCCCATTTGTTGTCACTACTGCTTTCTTATGCAACTGCTGGTCAGGTTAGGCGAGGTCAACTGTGTTGTCAGTACTCAGCAG
Source organism: Corythoichthys intestinalis (assembly GCF_030265065.1). Lineage (NCBI taxonomy): Eukaryota > Metazoa > Chordata > Actinopteri > Syngnathiformes > Syngnathidae > Corythoichthys > Corythoichthys intestinalis. Next base: position 68,046,143 of record NC_080396.1, read on the forward strand.
AAGACACTCCTCAAACTGCTCTTAGGATCTCTCGGTATACAAAAGTCATTTGGATAGCCAAGCCCATCATCTTCTTGGTTGCTTGGAGATGCCTTAATTTGCCTGGATAGGGTCAAACATCATGTTCTTAGCTGGACACTGGAAATGTTGCTATGGTGCAGTTGGGAAAATAATAATAATATATGGATAATAAACAAACCAAATTTGAAGTCAGTATTTCACCATTCACTCTGTTCAGTTCAGTTATTTAGTCCAGCGGGTTAATGACAAGTTATTGACTTTGTTTTAAAGCGTGTGTGTGTGTGTGTGTGTGGGGGGGGGGGGGCACTGGGTTCTTACGGTCTGTGTTTTTGATATTAGTAACAAGCAGAGAAACACAACAAGTGTCTGTGATGATACTCTTTTAGCACACTTCTACGCCTGTCAGCAGTTGTCTACTAAGCGGAACGTTTGTGAATGCTTGCTGTGAAATATGTAAGGTGCATACAGTTTAATGTCAAACATGCATTTGAAAAATATTTCTTTAAGTACACGCCACACAACTTGCCTCAAAAAGTGAAAACAAAGTTACAGATATTTGGAGAAATTATTTGGTTTTTTATGTTGCGCAAAAACCTCATACTTTACAATGTAAGGAGTGTGACTAATGTCAAAATGATTTGTTTGTTTTAGCAAAAAACTTAGTGTTGTTGGTGCACTTGATTTGCTTATCCGGGTCACACTAAATTTTGTGGTGGCTGAATCTGGCCTTAAATTGGACACCTGTGTGTTAGGACAGCTCAGATGTTTGTTAATAGTGATATACATTTATACCAGTTAACATCAACAATTAACAAGCTGAGTTTTGTTGAAAATCAAATACTGTAGAACGTTGATATAATGAAACGTCTTTCATAGGCTGATTACATGAGGTCACTTATTCCTGTAGGCACCTTTTTTAACCACTAGAGGGAGTGCCGCCTTCCTAAATGGGAGCGCACTGGGCATAGGCGCGCATAGCTAGGGACAGCTGCACCAAACCAGCCAAAGTTTGACCTACTTACACAGGATAAGTACAAAATTGTTCTTCAAAATAAGAGCGTGCATTTCGGCGGGTCTTTTCGCGCTGTAGATGAAATCAAATCTTATATCGTCACCTTTTTAAATGAGCTAAGTCATTTTTGCAAAGATTTAAAAATGTTTTTAGATATACAAAAAAAAAAAAAAAAAAAAATACAAATCAACAATTTTTTTTTTTTTTGGGGGGGGGGGGGGGGGGTCCTAGAAATTCAGAAAAAAAGGACTTATCCGATTATTCTTAGAAGGCGCCGATATCCTGATGAGCCTGCACGACAAAATGTGAGGTTAGAACTTTATTGACCATGTGGGGAAATTATCTGAAAAAGAAAAAAAAAAAAAAAACAGTTTCATTATTTTATTAAAATCTGACCAAACCAATATTGTGTACAAAAACATTCATGCCACCATTCTGTATAATTCAACAATTGAGGTTTGAGCAAATGTGTCTCCTGCTCTTTTGTAAATAATAGAGTTCATTTTTTCTTTTATTTATTCAAAGCACCGTTTTAACAGGTTTAACGCAAGCGCATTTGAACTATTTTTATTTCATAAGGACGCTGTGAGGATAAGCGGTTCAGAAGATGAATGCATTCACTGCCACTGACAGTGCAATCCTTTGGAATTTGAATGGCTGGAAGTGAAAGATCATGTTTCAGGTCCATTGACTGAGATGGACGTTCAATCCATTTCTACTGGGACGGCTGATCATGGCAATATGGCATGGCATGTCAATCATGGCAGCATCACCACAGCCTCTCCCAGTTGAAATGGATTGGACTTCTATCGCTGTTAATGGCAGCCAGTTAGTTAAATATGATTGTAGTTAGACGTGATTGAAAATTTTTCGGACTATAAGTCGCAGTTTTTTTCATAGTTTGGCTAGGGGTGCGACATATACTCAGGAGCGACTTATGTGTGAAATTATTAACACATCATTATATCAGTTCACATGTTATTTTGGTGTTTTGTAGTGACACTGATAGTTTGGTAAACTTGTTAGCATATTCTTTATGCTATAGTTATCTGAATAACTCTTAATAGCTATGTTACGTTAACATACTGGCCACGTTCGCATTTCATCGTTCATGCATCATGTAACATTATCATCCTGAACACTTATTTAGCATGTTAATCTCTACTGTATTTTTATTTTAAATTGCCTCTCAAGATGACATATCTGTTCTTTGTGTTGGATTTTATCAAGTAAATTTCCCCCCAAAATGCGACTTATACTGTGCTATGCTTTTTTCCTCTTCGTTGGGCATTTTATGGCTGGTGCGACTTACACTCAGGTGCGACTTAGAGTCCGAAAAATACGGTATATATATAAAATCTATCTATCTATCTATCTATCTATCTATCTATCTATCTATCTATCTATCTATCTATCTATCTATCTATCTATCTATCTATCTATCTATCTATCTATCTATCTATCTATCTATCTATCTATCTATCTATCTATCTATCTATCTATCTATCTATCTATCTATCTATCTATCTATCTATCTATCTATCTATCTATAGTGGGGTAGTAATGTGTTACATGCACAAAAATGTGCTTCTGTGAGTAGTTTTACTAAGCCATACTTTTTACTTCTACTTGAGTAGATTTGTGAGGAAAAAACGGCACTCTTACTCCGCTACTTTGGGCCACACAAGTCTTTACACTTTTCCTCTTTATTCTACAAATTATATTTATTTATTTTTCCCTGCCAACGATGCCAAAAGTAGCTCTACTAATTTCACCAATGAGACGTCGCAACAATAATCACATGAGTCCATTATACCATTCAGACGTAAGCTTGCCGTTCCATGATCACGCCAGCCTGTTCAATCACGTGGCGTATTTAAAGCACCGTAAAAAATGTAGAAAAAAAATGTAAAAAAGTATTTGACATACAACCCTCAACATGACTCGAAAACGCGGATGTAAACCTCTCTCCCAGTTTTTATTTGGCGCCAATTGACCACGGAAAAACAGAGATATTATCCTTTTAATTTCATAAGGAACTATTCACTATTGAAACTAGGAACTATTTTCTCCACAAGAGGGCACTCACGCTCTTTGGACGAATAATGCTACATTTCTGTCATTTTTTCTCTCTCGGCGGAATTCAATGATTTCCCCCCCTTTTTTGTATTCCTTTGGCTTAATGCGGTTTTGTAATGGGTTATTGTACAGTGTCATTATAACAACAGTTCTTATAGATAACTTTGTGTTGGGAAAAAAATACCATTGTTTAAAAAAACATCTAACAGAAAATGTAAGCAGTTATTCACAATGTTACTCAATACTTGAGTATTCTTTTCACCAAACACTTTTTTATTTGTACTTGAGTACAATTTATTGAATGATTACTTGTACTTGAGTAATATTATTTTGAAGTAATGCTACTCTTACTTGAGTAAAATTTTTGCGTACTCTACCCACCTCTGGTTGTTTGTTCAGAGAAAGCAGCCAGAAAAGGACAGAAAAATGATTGAGGGGGCAAAAATAAAGGAAGAACAGACAAGAACAGAAGGAATAGTGACACAAAAAGCTTACAAAGTTGAATACATATGTTATCTAATAACACTATTGTTTTTACTCTTACTACCGAGGGACTTGGGAGAAGGGATACACTGCTGCCCAAAAGTATTGGCAGCCCTGATATTCTGTCAGATAATGCTCAATTTGTCCCAGAAAATTATTGCTATTACACATGCTTTGGTCGTAATATCTTCATTTATTTTGCTTGCAATGAAAAAACACAAAAGAATTGAAAAAAAGTTAAAACATTATCATTCTACACAAAACTCCAAAATGGCCGGACAAAAGTATTGGCACCCTCAGCCTAATACTTCGAAGCACAACCTTCAGACAAAATAACTGAGACCATCCGCTTCCGGTGTCCTTTACTGAGTTTCTTACAATGCTCTGCTGGAATTTTAGACCATTCTTCTTTGGCCAACTGCTCCAGGTCTCTGAGATTTGAAGGGTGCCTTCTCCAAACTGCCATTTTCAGATCTCTCCAAAGGTGTTCTATGGGATTCAGGTCTGGACTATTTGTTGGCCACTTTAGAAGTCTCCAATACTTTCTCTCAAACCATTTTCTAGTGCTTTTTGAAGTGTGTTTTGGGTCATTGTCCTGCTGGAAGACCCATGACCTCTGAGGGAGACCCAGCTTTCTCACACTGGGCCCTACATTATGCTGCAAAATTTGTTGGTAGTTTTCAGACTTCATAATGCTATGCACACGGTCAAGCAGTCCAGTGCCAAAGATAGCAAAGCAACCCCAGAACATCAGGGAACCTCCGCCATGTTTGACTGTGGGGACCGTGTTCTTTTCATTCAAGGGCTCGCCCCCCCTGTAAACTCTATGTTAATGCCTTTTCCCAAAAAGTTCTACTTTTGATTCATCTGACCAGAGAACATTCTTCCAAAACGTTTTTGGCGTTCTCCGCCTGGATTTTTTATGTCTCTGAGTCAGAAGTGGGTTCTTCCTGGATATCCTACCATAGAGTCCCTTTTCATTCAGACGCCGACGGATAGTACGGGTTGAGACTGTTGTACCCTCGGACTGCAGGACAGCTCGAACTTGTTTGGATGTTAGTCGAGGTTTTTTTATCCACCATCCGCACAATGTTTGTTGAAATCTTTCGTTAATTTTTCTTTTCCAACCACATTTAGGGAGGTTAGCCACAGTGCCATGGGCTTTACACATATTGATTACACTGCGCATGGTAGTTTCAGGAACATTCAGGTCTTTGGAGATGGACTTGTAGCCTTGAGATTGCCCATGCTTCGTCACAATTTTGCTTCACAAGTCCTCAGACAGTTCTTTGGTCTTCTTTCTTTTCTCCATGCTCAATATGGTACACACAAGGACACAGGACAGAGGTAAACTTTAATCCATTTGGCTGCAAGTTTGATTTAGATATTGCCACCACCTGTTATGTGTCACAGGTAAGTAACAGGTGCTGTTAATTACATAAATTAGAGAAGCATCACATTTTTCAAAGGGTGCCAATCAGGGGCGTTGGGGGGGGCACGCGCTTTGCCCTTCCTAGGGGGCGTTACACACATTTACGCATATTTTTATCTATTTATTTATTTTATTTTATTTTATTTTATTTTTTTACATTTTATCGAAGTTTTCACCAGTGTTCACTTGGCTGTTGAGTTAGGTGAGTTTTGAAGCATTCTGAGGGGGTAAAAATAGGGCTCAAAGCGTCGGCGGGACAAAGAATGACTGCTAGGGGCCGCTACATAGTGTATTTGGAATTTGTCTTTACACGGTATCAAAGATTGCACCTGTCTTCACCTGCTTGCCGATTTTGGTGCATTTTTATGCATTCTAAGGGGGTCAAATTGAGCTCAAAGTGGCTGTGGAACAAATAATAACCATAATGATAATAATAATAAAACCGAGGAACCACAATAGGTTAACTAAAAAAAAAAACATTGTCACCTGCATGTCCATACTGTTCAGTTATGGATGTGTTCTAAGTCAAATAAAATCAAATAAACTTTTATTGGCTTAGACCAAATCACAACAAGAGTTATGTGAAGGAGAAAACAAAACATGTTTTCGCTGGATTTCGACCTACTTGAGCACTGTAGCTTTTTTTCCCCCCCAGGTAAGACTAATGCCCACCCACAGCTGGCATCCTGGTAACACCACTGGTGCCAATACTTTTGTCCGGCCTATTTTTGGAGTTTTGTGCAAATTGATAATGATTTAATCCCCCCCCCCCCTTCTCTTTAGAGTTTTTTCATTGCAATCAAAATAAATGAAGATATTACTTTTAAAGCATTTGTAATTGCAATCATTTTCTGGGAGAAATTGAGCGTTATCTGACAGAATTGTATGGGTGCCAATACCTTTAGCCAGCAGTGTACGGGTGGAATGGTAAGGAATTGTATATCTTTTTTCTAATATGCATTGGAAAAAAAAGAAGCAGTGGCCGGTGCAAATTAGCCTGATATTGGTAAGAAACGCATTATTAACTTTATGGACGATGGTGGAGTCGAACATCACCCTCGACTTTTATTTTAAAAGTACCTCCCGGAAGTGTGATATCGTATTCCTTGTACTGCCTCCCTCGCCTTGACAGCGGTGCACGGAGCCTGAGAGGGTCAGGGGGGAGGAGATGCAAGGGAGTGGAGCAAGACGACTACCGGAGGAGAAACACGGGCTGACCGACTCAGCGGCACCATCCGCGGACAGCTAACCCCTCCAATGCTCCTCCACTCTGGACGTTCCCACCGACTACTCGAATCGGCTCGTCCGCTGCGGTCGCGGAGATGATCACGGTGAGTCGCCTCTTGCTCTCAAGTGGAGCTGCCCGCTTGCGCACGGAATGACAGACCGACATGTGTAATATATGTCACGCGCGCATATAAACCAAGGCACCCGTCCGCCCACACGCGTCCCCGAAGCTGTCGCACGGAACCGCCTGGCGACCCTCCGTCAAAGTGGTGTGAATGACATAGCTGGAGGCCGCCATTCTGCTGCTGCTTGTTGGCAAAGGAGACGCGGCCGGTGCGTGTTTTCCCACTATAACATACAGCCGCGTTGTGTTTCTTTTTTGTCACTCACGGTTGCAGATGTATTTGCACATCCCAAGTCCAAAACGCTCGGTGGACAGCAGTTTCTGACGAATTGCAATCGCCGACTGATGCTGAGGAATGTGCTGTCGCTGTCAATAAACGATGGCGAGGATACTGCTGCTGCACTTGAGTCGAAAAGGCTAAATGGCTGCGAGCGGCGTGTCTGTGTCGGTCCACTGGCCCGCTTGAGGAATGGTCACTGCTATGGTTGTCACATAGGCCACGCTGTTATGTAACGAGAAGCCTACGCTGTTCGAATGCGGTCCCGCACACGGCCTGCGAGTGGCCTTTTCCCACTCTTCCATTTACATCGTGCAGAACGAATCATGAACTCATTGGCTACCATTGACGGCGGCAGGCGTCCAACCCTTTGGACTGGGAGGGGCGATCGCTGCCAGCCCTCCCAGTCCAAATAGATTAGGCGTCTAACGCCGTCAATGGCACTGATATGTGATCATTCAAGAACAAGTATCCCAGTTCAAATAGATTTGACATCTGTCGCCGTCAGTGGAAGTGATTCAGTTAATTTCCCTGAAGATTATTTGTAGCAGCACGTCTAAAGTACAGCAAGCTGCTTGATGAATGACTTTGTTTGTGTATGTGTGTGTCAGTGTGTAAAGGGGTGGGTGTGTTGAGGGTTAGCGCCAATGTCCGGTTAAAAAAATGTCCCCTGTAGGAATAGTCATCCCCACGCCCTCCCTTGTCCGCGCCCCCCCACAGCTCACAGCGACCACCGCGACGTGAGTGGGTGCACGCCGGTCGACCTTGTGCAGGCGAGAGGAGGGACGAAGCCGGGGAAGGTGGAAGGGAGGAGGGGGTGTCTCCTTGAATCATGGAGGAGGAGGAGGAGGAGGAGGAGGGGGAGGCTTGGACGTGCACGAGAAGGCGCAGGCAGGCAAGATGTAGCGCGGAAATGCTATTTTTGCTTCATCAACACAGCATGCTTCCCCTAGTTCAGAATGCAGGTCTGAATGCCTGATAGCATTCGCCGTCTAGGTGTTAGGAAGACAGATGTTTTCTATGTCAATGCACTTACTGCAGAAATAAAACTGCACAGAACCTCGCAACTGTAGTTCCATAAATTCTATTGAAATATTTATTTAAAAGACTAACCTTGCTGAGCGTAGTTTGTGTTTCACCTGTGCCTTCATGGCATTGCAAATATTTTTCACACTTTCACGGTTGGCTCATTGGGTACTCGCACAATAACACTCTCTTCAGTCACAGTAAAGTGTTTGTCCAGTGCAGTTTTTTTTGTGATTTTCAGGATGTGCTGCAGGCCTCTCTGATATAGCTTTGCCATGGCAAGTATTATCCACTATTATGATACTCAACTTGACAGAGTCCTGTTGTCCAGTAGCATTTATCTGTATTTATTGCTCCTCCACTATCATCAGTTATGATTGTAAGCTGCAAGTACAAAGTTTGGTAATTCTCTTAAAATGCATTACCAAGAGGACTGAAATGCAATGTTTTGGTTCATCTCAAGTGGACGGCACAAATCCTCTGGTTTGGGTCACACCCCAGGGGTTTTTCTCACGGGGTGCAGTCATCACAATTTTCTGTCCGATTGCCAATTTCTAAAAAAACAAAAAAGAAAAAAAAAAAAAGCCTGACCTGCCGATCCAAACTTATCCCGATCTTGTTTTTCTCCTATAAACAAAAGCATGCACCTTGAACATTACCTGTGAACCAAGACTATTTTTCAACTGCACATGCAATAGTTATCTAAAAGATAAGTGTACATTAAAGGTGTTCCTTTCCAAGCAAAGCAATATGTAGAGTTTATGGCCAAAAATGGTACTGCAACCAGGATCAAAATATTAAAGGGCTAACATGCACCATTTGAGTTGCCAGATAAGCGCTTCACAATTGAGAGTCAAGCTGCGTTATCATGCATTATTGCTTACAATGATCATACAATACAGTGGAACGGCTACTTACGAATGTGTCTACATAAGGAATTTTCAGGTTAAGACATGCCACAACGGCAAAATATTGGCTCTTGTTACGAAAGAAATTTGCGCTAAGGCAAAAATACAGTGGTGGCTGTTACTCACAGCTCTCAGAGTTTACTGAACGTAATATACTTGTAGCTGCTCTGCTATTGGCTATTGCCTAGCATCTTCCTTGCATCCAATTGGCTAAGAGGGACCTCTACTGTATGTGTATGTGTGTATCCCAGCATCCTCTTCATTCGCCCCTCGTGTTCCTACAGCTTTACGTGAGTGTATTAACTTTTTATTCTTTGTTTACATTAGGAACAAATCTCATTTTGTTGTTATTGTGCAATAATCTAATTGTGACATGTATTTGTAACACGGTTTGATGTATTTTTATGCTTAATGAAAGATATACTGTATATCTGAATTTTAGGGGGCTTGGAACAGATGAGGGCATTTACATGGAAAACGCTTCTCTATGAAATTTTCGAACTACTTCCAGGACCAATTAATTTTGTAAGTAGAGGTACAAATGTACAGCATGTATAGTCTACAACCTATCTCTATTACTTACCAAAAAAGAAAAGGAATACACACTAGTCTTCAAACATAAGGGTGTCAAATTGCACCTAGCTAGGTTGGTTAACACAAAAGAGGATAAGCTTAAAGAAAAAAAAGATGCGGGTTATGAGCACAGGTTAGTTAGTCATACTATGACTGGAGGGGAACTACTGTACTTTTCTCATATCAGCACATTGGCAAGTAGTATTTCATTTGGTAATCCGTTGACAGCATCCACAAAGTAGCTTTTATTTCTCCAGCCATTTTAATTTCAATTACCGACTAAAATATGTACACGCGTAACGACACTATATTTGCCTCAGTCAGTCGAGCCCCATGCTAAACAACGTTACCACGAACATGCCAACTTTGTTCAAATTTCTAAATAGACATGTGCCGATTACCGGTTTCAAGGTATACCGTGGTATGAAAATGTCAAGCTTTCAAAACCGCAAACATTTTCTGTTATACCGTTGCTAAGGTATTAGCTATTTTTAATGTCTCAACAATGCAGGGAGAAATGCTCAACCCTCTCCCACCGGTTGTTGCTCAGTGTCAGTGAGTCAGCTGTGCTACACGATGGCTGGAGGAGGTGAAACTCCTGAACTTTCCCCCCCCATCAAAGAAAACAAAATTGCTGGTATGGTAATATTTCGGCTACAGAGAAGTTATAGACGGCTTAGGGGAGGAGAGCCAACCGACAAGTAAAACATATTTGCGGAGGGCGGCTGCCAAGGAGGCAATACCTCAAATTGCTAATATGATGTGAAAAATAAAAATCCTGTTCAATTGAAAATGTTTTTTTTTTTTTTAAACCCAGATATCTCTAACACATTTTAGAGCTATAATTGCAATGCTATGATGCAGTGAAACTGTGATATTTTTGCTTAAGGTTATCATATCGTCAGAATCTCATACCAGCACATGCCTAATTCTAAATGTCAATCTACCATACAGGAAAGTAATACAACTCAAAAGCACATCACCTGTCGGGAAGTCTTTCAATTTTGGCACCTGTCATCAATTTTTTCCTCCTTTTCAGTTGTCTCGAATGCATGGCCAATGCATATCCTAGTTTTGTTTCTGAATTTGTCATGACTCATTTGACATTTGGAATGGGGTTTTTACTCTATTGCTAGCTGACATTGTTAATTCTGACTGTGAAAGTAAGCCTAATTTACGTAGTCAACAGAGCTGTGGCAACCTGGACAAAGACAAAGAACTTATTTTGTAATTGGCGTATTGGTCGAAGGCGGGACATCCGTTGTAAACACAGAATAAAAAAAAAAAAACTTTTACGTGATGAAAATGAACTCCTAACTCATTCACTACCACAGACGTATAAACAATGTTGCTATGGTGTTCGACTGCTCATAATTAAGAACGACAAAGGGTAGAAAAAAAAACCTTTTTTAGGATGTAAGTTCGGACGTTTGGTGTTAATGCAGCCATGGAACACATATTTTGCGGTGCTCGAAAGAAGGGGATGTCTGTGAAAAATCTTTGTTAAAAGAGAATCACAAGGCTTAAGGAATTGATGTAATAATTATCTGGAGAAGAGGCCAATATTATATCATCTCTACAAGTCTTTTTTCAAACCTTTTAATGCTGGAACACTGAATGTGAGACAAATGTGAGCTTTCACTAAACAGGCATTATCTGACTTAATTTACTTTCAAAGTAAAGACAGAGTAATGAAGCCACCTACTGTAGAAACAATTACCAAACAATGACTATATGGAACACTAATACGAATTGTGCCCGTTTCCACTTTCATGTAGCTAAGAGTAGCAGACATTACGAATGTAAACATAATTTGCGTGGTCGCAAAAGTATGAAAATCTTCAAGAAATGCACTTACATACTCCAATTAATGACAACAAATGTCCGCAAGCAAAAGCTAGCGGGCTAATGTGGCTAACTGACTCAAGTCTTAATCGACTGACAAGATCGGTTGTATTTTTAGCAATCGACAGAACACCGATCACCCAAAATTTATGAGATGATCAATCGGCCAAACAGTTGTTTTTTTTCCCCCCTGCTCTATGATAAAACATATCAAAAGTGTCTCTGAAAATGTAATTTTGGTACAGATTGAAGCAAAAGGAACAGCATTGAAATATATTGAAAAAAATGTTAACATACATCATTTCTAATTGACATAAATTGCTACAAAAAAGTAGCACTTCATCACCATAGTTTACTATTTGCATCTACTGTGTCTCACCTGATCTCCAGCCATCTCTTTTCCATAGGGCCTGTTCCCATCAGGGTTGTGGCTGAGTTGGAGCCTATCCAAGCTGACTTTGGGCTAGTGTTGGTGTATACCGCAGACGAGTCGGGGTATTGTTACAGTCATAGGGGATATATGCTGGCGACAGTCAGCCATCCACAATCAGATTCACTTCTATGGACAATATTTAATTAACCTAACATGCATTCTTAGGGGTTGTGAGAGACAGCCTGGAAAAACTGCATCAGTGAGAAAAATATATAAACACTAGTGTTGTCCCGATCCGATTTGGTCACAAGATCAGGGCCGATCAGGTGTGTTCATAGCACCGTCGCGGACAAAAACCCCCCCAAAAAACAAATATGTTTGGAGCTGCCAAAAATTAAATGCACTTCCATAAACCTTATAATGAAGGCAACACATGCTGTATGTATCTGTATTAGTTATATTAGCCTATTGTTAAAATGACAGAAGGTGGCTAAAATTACATAATGAGCCTTCATGATTTAATGTTTATTTTTCCAGCAATGCATCCAACGCACCATGTGACAAATCTGTTGTATGATGTTACCTCAAGTTTAACTTCATTAAAATATTAATGAATTGTTTTATTGCTTTTATAAAATCATAGGAATGCAATAAAGAAATCCGGTTTTTGATGTCATTTTTATTTTGAGGTTTTGAAAAACAACAAAATGGAACGTGCATAACATGCCCCTTATCTGGGCATGTCTTTGATTTTTTGTATTATCTCGGTTTTGGTTTTGAAGTCAGCAAATAGGTGTTCTGATATGTTGATGAATGTCTCCTTCATGTACTCCCCATTTGTGAACAGTTGTCCACGCTTTATTATCTCTTGGTTTGCAACAAAACTTGCAGCAGTAGTGGAGTTCGGTGATGCAATCCACTTTTTAAATCTATTTTTGCTCTCCTCTAAGTTCTTCTCACTCCTAACTGGTTACTTGGCTGCAAATGTAGCATACCTTCCCTGGAAATGTCTTTCCACATTACTCTTTTTGTTATTTGACAAGCTCTCGCCACAGAGTAAACATTCAGGCAATCCTTCCACATTGGCAATGAATGCAAATGATTCGGTCCAAGAAACGTTGAATCCTCTGTTCTCCTCAGTTATTTTTCTCTTTTTCCCTTTCGGATCCATGGCCCATCACACAGCCGCCGGTTTGTTTACAATAGCCACCTGCCTGGCATCCCCCCTGCTGATAGAAACGTGTGTCGCAAGCTATGACACAAATCTTTGTTGACAGAAATTTAACATTTATATTCGACACATTTTTACAACATTGGAAAATGGTAAGAATGTTTGTGTCATTTTCGTTCTCCTACAGAAACCATATCAAAACAAAAAATATATTTCTCTCCCTCTTCCATTTTCAGACATTTTTGAAAATGCTCCAGGGAACCACTAGGGCAGTGCTAGAGACGCATGCGACTCTTAAAACACAGGTTGCTGACCCCGCACTGGGCAACATGTCTGATGTGTGGGATTAGTTCTTGCTTGAAACCAGTGACCATTTAAAAACATAGCCTTGCTTGAAACCAGTAACCATTTAAAAACATAGCATTTTTCGTATAGGTACCAGCAGGGTTTACTTTAACACAAGCAATATGATTCGACAGTTACAACTGAGTCACTCGACAAAGTTAGTACCAACATTTTGAAAGTCTTTCTTCATCTTTGGACATTTTTGAAAAACAATTCTTGAGTAAAACGGAGTTGTATTATGTCTTTTGATTTGTAAGTATTTGGTATTTGTAGATTTAATAGTCTGAAAATATAGGTATAAGATTGGTATCAGGAATACATATTATAAAAAAATTAGATCGGAACTAAAATCAGTATCAGGAAATCTGTAGTCCACAGGCAGCCCATGTCTAACGTCCTCACTGTTGCTCCTACAGTAAGGTGATTTGTTGGTCATATGTAATCACAGGTCTAAAGTTTTTGGCTAACTCTTACTGTCTGTTTGTATATATTTAAATTTCTCCTTCAGACCCAGAGAGAACCGTGGGGACAGGCCTGACAGCAGAGAACAGTCCTCTCACAAACCTTTGTGCTTCGCCACGATCTCTGGCACAGACATCTGGAACTTTGTCGGGCACTTTTGGACCCTTTCTGGTCACTCACAGCGTGTAGCCCTGCAGTGAGGCTCTGAGAACCCACTCACTCATTCTAACCTTCGTATAAATGAGTGAGCCGGCTGCCAGGAAAAGGGCTGGGACATGTACCAGAACCCCAACAGGTAAGATACTAAAGCTATTAATTTTGATCTACAATCAGACTCATTTGTCTTTGACTTGTGTGCATCCCTCTGCTTGCACAGAATGTCCTGGTTCAGTGGTTTCCTAGTCGCCAGAGTGGATGACCGTAAGACTGCGTGGGGGGAGCGCAATGGCAAGAAGTCTAAACGGAGGGGAGGTTCATCTCTCTGCAACCCACGTTACATGAGCTGTCTGCGGGATCCAGATGCTATGGAGCCTCCCTCCGGCGCCCCCCTCCATCAGCACCACCGTGGAGGGATGTCAGGGGCCGTAGGAGGCGGGGGCAACTTTGGCGCCCGTTGCGGATGGCAGGAGGACCACTACGGCAAAAGGAGTGTGCCCCAAGGGGTGGCGCTGAAATCTGTGGACTTGGACTTTGAAGACGGAGAGCTGAAGGCCAGGAAAGGAGGATGTAATGGCGACACAGGAGACGACGGCACTAACGGCACAGCTGGCGTGGTGACGGCTGCCGACTGTTGGCTCAGGGTGGTGCGGGTATTCCAATCGAAAAAGTTCCAGTCCCGCAAACTGGAACGTCTATACCAGCGATACTTCTTCAGGCTCAACCAGAGCTCTTTGACCATGCTTATGGGGGTCCTCGTGATTGTGTGCGGCATCATGCTGACCTTCCACTGTGTCCACGCACCCCCACACGTGGCCTATTCATCCGCCTTGTCGGTGGCTATGGCGCTTTTCATGGCACTCATGGTGGTGTGCAACCGGAACGGCTTCCATCAGGACTACATGTGGATGGTCAGTTACCTGGTCATTGGTGTCTTGGTGTCAGTCCAAGTGTTTGGGATGCTCATGGTGGCACCCAGGAGTGCCTCGGAGGGCATCTGGTGGTCTGTGTTTTTCATTTACATCATCTACACCCTCTTGCCTGTGAGGATGAGGGCAGCGGTGCTTAGCGGAGCTGTGCTGTCCATCATACACGTGGTCACCACCTGGCAGATAAACCAGGCGGATAAATTTCTGTGGAAACAGGTAAGAATGCTTGATGCCTGATTGGTTACGCGACTTGATTTTTGCTTGCATTAGTTTGCACATGTTACATTAACTTCAGACGTTTGTCAATTCCTTGCCTTTTTAGTTGGATTTTTCTCACATCCATCTGGATCTATGTACTGTATGTACCATTTTCGCCTCAGCTTATGGACTTGAAATCCAAAAATTTAAAAATTTCCAAGTCTTTGAGTCAGAAAGCACAGTTGTGGTGATCTGGGTTAGTCCTGGTGAAGCACATTCAAAACCATGGTATTCATCATGGTATTCATCGGTGGTGTGAACAGAAGCGCTAACAGGTGCTAACAAAAGAGCTTCAATAGTTTGGCCGAAATTCACCTGAAATAATGAAGAAGAATGCGATACTACACCTTTGAGACTGATTTTCATCGGATCGCTAGTGATGCACAAGCATCTCAAAAGGAATTGCATTAAGACGTATTATACTATGTGCAGGACATTTAAACTACACTCGACAAATACTGCCTCTGAAGCGCATTTCTGGGTGTTGCTAAACCAGTGTCACTGTCCGATTAGGGCAGTACTTCTCAAATAGTGGCGCATGTGACCTCAAGGAACATACTTTTTTGTCGTAGCAGAATAAAATGGAATTGCACATCTACTCAGTGGGTGGCAGTGGCACTCTC
The DNA here is from genome assembly GCF_030265065.1 of Corythoichthys intestinalis. Lineage (NCBI taxonomy): Eukaryota > Metazoa > Chordata > Actinopteri > Syngnathiformes > Syngnathidae > Corythoichthys > Corythoichthys intestinalis. Next base: position 68,061,467 of record NC_080396.1, read on the forward strand.
ATTTTCAGAGTGCACAATAGTTTTGAACTAAACAAGAGCACAGAGCAAAGAGCACTGGAGATATGAAGAGCTAAGACGAGGAAATATGACAAAGAGTATATAGCGTTTGGCTTTGACTTTTAATACTGTGGGAGACGAGGAAAGACCAGTTTGTTTACTGTGTCTAAAAATGTTTGCAGCGGACAGCAGGAAGCCAAATCAATTAAGACTTCACTTAAAGACAGTAGACCCCAATCACGTTGATAAGCCGCTTCATTTTTTCTCCGTCAGAGAAAACGTGCCGAATATTGTCAACAATCGTCCCGCTTTGTCAGTGGTATATCAGTAAACCAGTGAGCACTGTTAGCATCATATAAGTTGGCATACCAAGTTGTTCAATGCAAAGTAACCCCACACCATAGTAAAGGAACTGATCCTGCTTGCAGCAAAAATGAAAACTGTCCCTCTGTCCACTTTAACAGTTGTTTTTGTTCGATTCATTTTTGTTTCTTTGGTTAAATTGTTTGGCGTATTTTTCTAACGAGTTAGTGTTGCTAATCAATTTGAATGTATTATTATTTATCGATTTTATTGAATTTTATTTTTCAGTATCAAATGGTCAAAAAATGTACCTTGAGTGTATTTTTACAGTTTGGGTGTAACTTTTTTTTTAAAATTCAGGCAAATTGATGTGCTTTAAGTCTTTTCTGTTACAAACAAAACAATGTTAATAAAGTTATACTTTATTGTAAGTTGATTTATATTATTTTTCTATAAACTTACAAAATGACACAATGTTATGGAGTTGTGTAATTCTAATAATTTTATAGACAAATGATACTATTTACAGTGGTGGCAGACAGTTGGGAAGGTGCGAAATGTTAACGTCTTTGGGGGCGGTGCGTAACAGAAAATAATTGAGAAGCAGTGGATTAGGGGATGGGTAGGATATTGAAAGAGTCGATAAAATGATTAGGAATTCTGTCAGTTGTGTGGGATTCATTGTCAATGCATTACATTTTAAGGAGATTGTAGGTAAAGTGAAGTACTTGGCTGTAACCACCAGAGGCACTGTTAATTCAGTCTCTAATTAATTTATGTAAATTAAGGGAATAATCGATAGGCACTATAGTATTTGCGTACTTTCATGTAATCGATTCAGGGCACGTAGTTAAATCCCCAAACCAAATAACAACGGTCACTCACACTTTTGATGTTATTTTTATATCATTAAGACGCTATCCAGATTTTTGACAAACGTTACAATCGCATATCCTAAGAATCATTTGTAATATAATAGTTACTTATGCGATTAAGAAGAAATCATTCCAGTAGGTTATGAAAATGTGACCTAAAGTTTCAGACTAGGGCTTTGCCTAATACTTGACCTAAATTTGGCTTACACCTCTGGGAGATGAGACCTAAAATATTCTTTATGGCCCCAAGATGATCCACTGAGTTCATCAGACAGTCACTAAAGTCTGTGCTGCTTGGGCGGGTGGAGCACAGTCGGTCTCTGTGTGTATGTATTTTTGGATTAAAAACAAAAATTGCCGCGAGCATTTGGGGTGAATGAGAATAGTAAAGTGAAAGCCTGTTGAATCAGAACAATGTGCTTTTCCTTCAAGCTAAATACAAAGTTATAAAAAAGACACATTACATTATGTACAAAAAACACATTATTACATAATACTGTGTACCTATTAAAGATGGGAACTTCTGGGTAGCTCTAGATACGATATGTTTTGCGATACAAGGCTAACGATAACGATGATCTCACGATGAGGTGATACTAAAATTATTGGTACAGGGGTCAGGAAATCATATTAGGATAGTCAAAAATACAGCTAATAAACAGAAAAGAAGTTATTTTCATACTTCTGCTATGAATAGGAATGAGTTTACCACCAGTAGACTTCCAACCCATTTGAAATGGGAGGGTTCAATGCCATCCCTCTCACTTCAAACAGATTGGACATCTCTGGCCGTCAGTGGCAGCCAATGGCAGGCACTGAGTTAATTTTTGGGGCATTTCACTTCATTTCCTGTTGATTTTCAGTCACTTCCTTTTCCTTTCTGGGCATGTACTGTAGGTGTCACTTTCTGTTGATTTTGGGTTACTGAAAAGAAAGTGACTCAAGAATGTCCCCAAATGAATAGGAAGTGACTCAAAATCAACAGGTCCTGTAAATGGCCACAAAAGACTGGCTGTGAATGCTCTGGTTTCAGTGCCATTGACGGCGTTGGACGTTCAATCCAGTCAAAATGTCAGTGAAGCCAGTGAACTATAATATATTGCTTTGGAAGATTTTGGTAGCAACCTTTTAGTTACTTTTTTTTTTTTTTTTAAACAGTGACACCTTTTTTAAATGATATATCGATTTTTGGTGGGAGCAAATCGATAACCTTTTGGGCTACAGAGTATTGCGATCACCGTTTCGATATATTGTCATGCCCCAAGTACAGTGATACCTCTACATACAAATTTAGTTCGTTCCAGGACCTGGTTTGTAAGTCGAAATGGTCGTATGTCGAGCGAGATTTTTCCATAAGAATACGTTATAATTCGATTAATTTGTTCCACAGCCCAAAAATCTGCTAAATCCATCATAAATACTGCTGGCACAATTACAAATACAATTACATATGTCAAAATAAATACATTATCAATACAAATCAGAATAATACCAATAATAACTAGGCCTGCAAGCAGGACTGAACGGGCCCTCGCAATCTAGCGCAACTCGGACGTCACGCAAGTCGGACTGTGTGCAGGTCAGGGTGGTGGCAGATCCTCCTCTCTAATCATCTCATTAGAACCTAACATGCTCGAAAGTCGCCTAATTACATTCCCACACCCAAGAGATAAAAACCCCTATTGGAGAGAGTACTACAAAAAAGGAGCCACTACTGAGCTGTGCAGCCAAGCCCTTATTCAAAACCAAAATTAATCTTCTAACTTGGCCAATTCGACCAAGTGTGCCAAATATTGTGGCTCTATAAGCTGCCTGAGTCTCTGAAAAAAAATATTTCCTTTAAATGGCGAACAAAGGGTCGTCACGGCAACAGACAGAGACACGTGGACATGGGCCGTAAAAAAGTATTTTAATAGGTCTTGAAACTACAATGACCAACATGAAAAGAACTGGACATGTTTTGGAAAAACGAGTGACTTCCTATCGCCACTAGTTGGCGCTGTAGGGTTGATGCAAATGACCCCTACAAGTTCCTTCAGGGTATGACTCTCAACAAGCACGGGAAGTTTGGCGCAGATATGTTCTATATCTGCCGAGTTATGATTGTTCAAAGTTTTTGGAGAGAAAAATTGTTGACAGTCATTTTCACTTTCCTGTTTGGACCCCTCCGCTTCAACGAAACTTCAATATTTTTCATCAGGCACCTGAAGACAGGTCTTAAGGCTTCCCTTATGCAGGTTTGAGGTAGATTGGTTTTTTCCCTTTAGAGGAGGAGTGTGTCCCGTAAAAAAGGGCATTTCCTGTTTCCACTAGGAGGCGCCAGGCACAAATGGTAAATTTTCAATCCAGTCCTGCTCAGGCTGGTATACCTCACACACATGCCAGATTTAAAATAGATTTAACATTGTATGAGGGTGTTATCAGTCATTTTCCGAATTTGGTGTTTTGGCGAAAAAATGGAAGAATTTGGCGCCCCGCCCAGGTCAGGCCCGTGAATGAAAACACACCATTTTTATAACTTAAGATTTCATATGCCTCATGAACAGTCTCGCCAATTTTGAGAATGATCAAACTAATTCCCTAGGTGTCAAGGTGTAAAATGTGCACACTGTAAATCGATAAAAAGTTCACATTCAATCCAAAATACCCGATTTCCTGTAGGATTTGGAATGTGTGTGCAAGAGACTTTTTGGAGCAGTTTTGCACAAAGTTTTGACTCTCCAAATTTCATCACTCTATGTTAGAAAAACCTAAATGGAGAGGCCTTTTTGAAAATTTCAAGGGGGCGCCACTGAGCCATTTTCTTAAATTGTTTCGTAACGTTGCAAGATTATCGAACGTTATCCAAAGCCGCATGTATGTGCAAATTTTGGTGAGTTTTTATGCATATTCAAGCCTCCAAATGTAAACTCTTACTGTGAACCCATGAAAATTTCACATTCGATCCAAAATACCCGATTTCCTGTTGGATCTGGAATATGGGTGCAAGAGACTTTTTGGAGCAGTTTTGCATAAGGTATCTACTCCCCAAATTTCCTTGCTCTATGTTGAAAAAACCCAATAGGAAAGGCCTTTTTTAAAACTTCTTTCTGTCGCCACTAGTTGGCACTGTAGAGTTGATGCAAATGACCCCTACAAGAACCTTCAGGGTATGACTCTCAACAAACACGGAAAGTTTGGCGCAGATATGTTGCATATCTGCCGAGTTATGACTGTTCAAAATTTTTGGCGAGACAAATTGTTGACGGTCATTTTCACTTCCAGTTTGGACCTCTCCGCTTCAACGAAACCTCAATATTTTTCATCAGGGACCTGAACACATGTCTTGAGGCTCCCCTGAAACATGTTTGAGGTCAATAGATTTTTTTCCCTTGGAGGAGGAGCCTGTCTCGTAAAGAAGGCCATTTCCTGTTCCCACTAGGGGGCGCCAGGCCTAATGGGTAATATTTCAATGCAGTCGTGTTCAGGCTGGGATATCTCATATACATGCTAGAAATGAAAAAGATTGAGCGTTGTATCACGGAGTTTTTAATCATTTTCTGAATTTGGTATTTTGCCCAAAAATGGCCGACTTTGGGACCACGCCCAGGTCAGACCCTTGAGTGAAAACTCACCATTTTGAAAACTTAAGATCTCATATGTCTCCTGAATAGTCTGACCAATTTTGAAGACTATCCAACTATTTTCTTCAGCGACAAGGTCTCAAATGTAAATCGATAAAATTTCACATTTGATCCAAAATTTCCGGCTTCCTGTTGGGTTTGGAATATGGGTGCAAGAGACTTTTTGGAGCAGTTTTGCACAATGTATCGACTTGCCAAATTTCATCGTTCTACGTTGAAAAAACCTAATAGGAAAGGCCTTTTTGAAAATTTCAAGGGGGCGCCACTGAGCCATTTTGTTAAATTTTTTTGTAGATTATCAAAATTTACGCAAATTTGCATGTATGTGCAAATTTTGGTGAGTTTTCGTGCATGTTCAGGCCTCCAAATGTAAACTCAAACTGTGAACCGATAAAAATTTCACATTTGATCCAAAATATCCGATTTCCTGTTGGATTTGGAATATGGGTGCAAGAGGCTTTTTTGAACAGTTAGGCATAAGGTATCTACTCCCCAAATTTCATTGCTCTACGTTGAAAACCTGAGAGGAGAGGCCTTTTTGAAAATTTTAAGGGTCAAGGGGGCGCCACTGAGCCATTTTTTGACATTTTTTCAAAACGACACAAGATTATCGAAATTTACGCAAAGCCGCACGTTTGTGCAAATTTTGGTGACTTTTCGTGCATGTTCAGGCCTCCAAATTGGCCATTTTCATTTGCCCTGAAAAAAGAAGAATAATAATAATAATAACTAGGCCTGCAAGCAGGACTGAACGGGCCCTCGCAATCTAGCGCAACTCGGACGTCACGCAACTCGGACTGTGTGCAGGTCAGGGTGGTGGGAGATCCTCCTCTCTAATCATCTCATTAGAACCCAACATGCTCGAAAGTCGCCTATTTACATTCCCACACCCAAGAGATAAAAACCCCTATTGGAGAGAGTACTACAAAAAAGGAGCCACTACTGAGCTGTGCAGCCAAGCCCTTATTCAAAACCAAAATTAATCTTCTAACTGGGCCAATTCGACCAAGTGTGCCAACTATTGTGGCTCTATAAGCTCCCTGAGTCTCTGAAAAAAAATATTTCCTTTAAATGGCGAACAAAGGGTCGTCACGGCAACAGACAGAGACACGTGGACATGGGCCGTAAAAAAGTATTGTAATAGGTCTTGAAACTACAATGACCAACATGAAAAGAACTGGACATGTTTTGGAAAAACGAGTGACTTTCTATCGCCACTAGTTGGCACTGTAGGGTTGATGCAAATGACCCCTACAAGGCCCTTCAGGGTATGACTCTTAACAAGCACGGGAAGTTTGGCGCAGATATCTTGTATATCTGCCGAGTTATGACTGTTCAAAGTTTTTGGAGAGAAAAATTGTTGACAGTCATTTTCACTTTCCTGTTTGGACCCCTCCGCTTCAACGAAACTTCAATATTTTTCATCAGGCACCTGAAGACAGGTCTTAAGGTTTCCCTTATGCAGGTTCGAGGTAGATTGATTTTTTCCCTTTAGAGGAGGAGTGTGTCCCGTAAAAAAGGGCATTTCCTGTTCCCACTAGGAGGCGCCAGGCACAAATGGTAAATTTTCAATCCAGTCCTGCTCAGGCTGGTATACCTCACACACATGCCAGATTTAAAATAGATTGAACGTTGTATGAGGGAGTTATCAGTCATTTTCCGAATTCGGTGTTTTGGCGAAAAAATGGAAGAATTTGGCGCCCCGCCCAGGTCAGGCCCGTGAATGAAAACACACCATTTTTATAACTTAAGATTTCATATGCCTCATGAACAGTCTCACCAATTTTGAGAATGATCAAACTAATTCCCTAGGTGCCAAGGTGTAAAATGTGCACACTGTAAATCGATAAAAAGTTCACATTCAATCCAAAATACCCGATTTCCTGTAGGATTTGGAATGTGTGTGCAAGAGACTTTTTGGAGCAGTTTTGCACAAAGTTTTGACTCTCCAAATTTCATCACTCTATGTTAGAAAAACCTAAATGGAGAGGCCTTTTTGAAAATTTCAAGGGGGCGCCACTGAGCCATTTTGTTAAATTGTTTCGTAACGTTGCAAGATTATCGAACGTTATCCAAAGCCGCATGAATGTGCAAATTTTGGTGAGTTTTTATGCATATTCAAGCCTCCAAATGTAAACTCTTACTGTGAACCCATGAAAATTTCACATTCGATCCAAAATACCCGATTTCCTGTTGGATTTGGAATATGGGTGCAAGAGACTTTTTGGAGCAGTTTTGCATAAGGTATCTACTCCCCAAATTTCCTTGCTCTATGTTGAAAAAACCCAATAGGAAAGGCCTTTTTTAAAACTTCTTTCTGTCGCCACTAGTTGGCACTGTAGAGTTGATGCAAATGACCCCTACAAGAACCTTCAGGGTATGACTCTCAACAAACACGGAAAGTTTGGCGCAGATATGTTGCATATCTGCTGAGTTATGACTGTTCAAAATTTTTGGCGAGACAAATTGTTGACGGTCATTTTCACTTCCAGTTTGGACCTCTCCGCTTCAACGAAACCTCAATATTTTTCATCAGGGACCTGAACACATGTCTTGAGGCTCCCCTGAAACAGGTTTGAGGTCAATAGATTTTTTTCCCTTGGAGGAGGAGCCTGTCTCGTAAAGAAGGCCATTTCCTGTTCCCACTAGGGGGCGCCAGGCCTAATGGGTAATATTTCAATGCAGTCGTGTTCAGGCTGGGATATCTCATATACATGCTAGAAATGAAAAAGATTGAACGTTGTATCACGGAGTTTTTAATCATTTTCTGAATTTGGTATTTTGCCCAAAAATGGCCGACTTTGGGACCACGCCCAGGTCAGACCCTTGAGTGAAAACTCACCATTTTGAAAACTTAAGATCTCATATGTCTCCTGAATAGTCTGACCAATTTTGAAGACGATCCAACTATTTTCTTCAGCGACAAGGTCTCAAATGTAAATCGATAAAATTTCACATTTGATCCAAAATTTCCGGCTTCCTGTTGGGTTTGGAATATGGATGCAAGAGACTTTTTGGAGCAGTTTTGCACAATGTATCGACTCGCCAAATTTCATCGTTCTACGTTGAAAAAACCTAATAGGAAAGGCCTTTTTGAAAATTTCAAGGGGGCGCCACTGAGCCATTTTGTTAAATTTTTGTGTAGATTATCAAAATTTACGCAAAGTTGCATGTATGTGCAAATTTTGGTGAGTTTTCGTGCATGTTCAGGCCTCCAAATGTAGACTCCAACTGTGAACCGATAAAAATTTCACATTTGATCCAAAATATCCGATTTCCTGTTGGATTTGGAATATGGGTGCAAGAGGCTTTTTTGAACAGTTAGGCATAAGGTATCTACTCCCCAAATTTCATTGCTCTACGTTGAAAACCTGAGAGGAGAGGCCTTTTTGAAAATTTTAAGGGTCAAGGGGGCGCCACTGAGCCATTTTTTGACATTTTTTCAAAACGACACAAGATTATCGAATTTTACGCAAAGCCGCACGTATGTGCAAATTTTGGTGACTTTTCGTGCATGTTCAGGCCTCCAAATTGGCCATTTTCATTTGCCCTGAAAAAAGAAGAATAATAATAATAATAATAATAATAATAATCCTTTGCAAAACAATAGGGCCTTCGCACGCTCAGTGCTCGGGCCCTAATAATAATAATAATAATAATAATAATAATAATAATAATCCTTTGCAAAACAATAGGGCCTTCGCACGCTTAGTGCTCGGGCCCTAATAATGTAATGAATTGGGTTCTTATGTTGCTGCTGTGTTTTGCATGCTGTTCCTGAACGCACTGTGTGACCGACGAGAGAGAGAGAGCGAGAGAGAGAGAGAGCGAGAGAGAGAGAGGGAGAGAGAGAGGTGCGGGAGAGTGGGAAGTTTTTACTTTTTTTCATGTTGATGTTACCGTCGGCTACGGCGGACAGTAGCCATGTAATGTTGCACAAGTTCTGAAATAAATGATAAAAAAAACTGACAAAGCTGGTGACTTCCTGGCCTATGTTACAAAAAATATAATAATTCGGAAATAAAAAGCGTTTTTCTTGTCACCTTAACTTATAGAAACTGGTGAACGGAGGTCGGAGAAGACCGGCCATATTGTCGAACCAGTTCACTCACACGCACACCATACTGATATTTTTCTATAATTCCTTTTTTATTTCAATGGTAAGCGGCACCTTTTTCCTTTTTAACCACCTGCACTAACCTTCTTGGGACCTATGTTGATGTCTCTCACAAGAAAATCCGCCGTGCGTCCGTCTTGCGGGAAAACAGTGAAATTGCGACGCTGTCATAAATCGGCGTATTTCGAGCATATCGTCATATTCCGAGACAAAAGACCAGTCAAATTTTACGTGGGTGTCGAAATGATCGTATGTCGTTGCGATCGGATGTTGAAGTACCACCTTACATATATAGTGGTAAATCGTCTCCCATGTTTGTCCCTACGTCACATCCGCAAATTGACATGTACAGTGTGGCTCTGGTTGTGTTGTTGGTGCGTAATGCCAAGGACCGGAGGGCTCGCTGAAGGTCAGTGGGCCGTGTGAAGCCACCTCAGCTGGATGGCCTTTACTTGCCAATGTGTGGCGGATTTATGACAGTGCGAAAACACAATGACATTAACTCATTGCCTGCCACTGACGGCGATAGACGCCTAAATCTATTTTGACTGCCAGCTTCTCTGAGTATAAATGGATTGGACGTCTAATGTATGTCACTGAAGCAATCGTTTCCTGACAGTGAACGAGTTAAAATGAGGTTTTCAGCCTTTAAATGAAGGAACGCCGTATGAAACACATTCATGGGAACCTTGTAATTAGAGTGTACGCATCCGGCGCACAGTATACTGTAGTGCAATCCATCACCCGCTTCAACAATGTTTGCCTTCGTTAAGAGAATGAATGCTTTGAGATAACCGTGGCTCAGTGATGCTGTGTGTATTCCTAAAGTCGCCCGTGTGCTATGAGGCTCAGTTTTACAGTGTCATTAATCACTGCTTCTCACTTGTGTGTTATTTCCTCTTTCTCCACTCACTCATTAACCCCACTGGGATACTGTCTGTGGTGGCTGTGGATCCAAAAATGTCTAGCTTCATTTTTTAAAGCTTTGCTTGCTGCAGATTAAAACAAAACGGAATCTGCGACTGCAAACCTTGTGGATCTGTGCATAGCTATGAAGTTTATCTAATTTAATCTAACGGATGGAATTATAGTAAATGAATAAAGGAAAATGCGAGAATCAACATTCATAGTAGTTAATGTCAGAATTTCTGCAGATGATTTCGAGCTTGTTTTGTGTATTAAGATTTGTACTATATACTTATATTTGCATCCTATTTATGAAGTGTTTCTCCACACAAATATTTTTCTACTGATATCATAGGTCACGGATGCATCATGAAACCTATAATTTAGGATTTGGATAGAAGCAAAAATCTTGCTGAAGAAAACTGAGTAGTTGGGAGCCCAGGTACTCAACTCAACTTGATTTACAGTGTATAGCGTTTTCACAATAGCCACACCTGTAACAAAAACTGAAAACATGATTAAAAAAAAAAAAAAAAACAGTAGTAAGATCACCTTATTCATTCTTATATCTATATTGTTGATTGACTCAAGTTGAAAATAGTGTTGCACCAATACCATTTATTGCATACCTGGTATGGGTAACAATAGTTAAATATACCTTTGGCTCTCAAAGGCCAAAATAGTGCTAAATTTGTGAACATAAAACATGTATAATACTAGCCTAACAGTAAGAAAGTAAAAATACAATGAATGAACTGAATAAACTTTTTTTAAACCCTGAGTTTTGGCTCTCAAAGGCCAAAAAGTGCAACTTTCGTAAAATTATAAGTATAACTGACTACAGCACCCTGTCTCTCTATTAGCCTCCCTCTGTGTGCACCAGCAGGAACACACACCTAACCACTTAGCTTGGCTTACTTTGCTTACTTCTACAGCACTTTTGATAGGCTTGCCACCCTTCTTTTGAAATAAGGAATCCTTCCGAATTGGGAATTAAAAGTTGCGTTCTGTATTGAACCAACACAGAATATATATAAATAGAAAGATTTCTATGCATTTTAGGAGTTTTGGGGATGTCCCTTTTTTTTCGTCGCCTGTACGGCTTTGGGCGCGAGGGGAGAGTCCCATATTTCTAATTCTGAAAGGTGGCTTTTGAAACAGGTCTCAATTTAATGACAAGTATTGCCAAACATACAGTATTGCAATGCATATTGCAATTTGCCTTTACCGTCTTGGATCATATTGCAATATGCTTCAAGCCGCAATACCTAGCCCTATTCACAACGAAACTGGTTTACCTCCTGTTTGCTCAGATCCTTTTATATCACACAAGAGTAAAAATAAGAAAAGTGAAACAGGAGATACACCCAGTATAATAAACAGTACACAATAATAGTGTACATTTTTTGGCATAGTTACATTGAACAAAGTATATTTAGTTATTTGGATCAACCAAATCCATACCCAACCGATGTCTGGATTTTGATCAAAATCTATCATACTTGTCCTACAACTTATAAACATAATGCATATTGCGTTGGCGTTTAAAAGATGAATGGATCAACAAATCTGGAACGATCACAGTCACAGTATGTCCTGGAACGTTGCTCACCATATCTGCGATACAAGTGTGAACTGGCTGTTGGAGATGTGACATGATTTTTGAAGTGATGTTTCATGGTTGGCCCTTGAAATGCAAACTTAATTCTCATCAACTTAGTCAAACCCAAACCGAACTGCACTTTGTAGGTTTAAAAACGTGAATATAAGAAGGGGGATGCAAGCCGAAACTATACTATTTTCAACCACTTTGTTAAACATAGAGGGTGTCACAACCTACATAAATTAGACAAAACATGCAACAGCCTGTATAGCTGATGTATCAGGTTAGCTTCACAGCTTCACCGCCAAAACAAATTAGAGTTGTGCAGTCCTTATTACACAACACCCTCCACACCTTGGAAAAACAACATGGCTATTTATTTGCAGAGATAGGATTACATTTGTGATTCTGGAAGGGAATTTGAGGATTGTGTTGTACTAAATCAACAAAACAGGTTGCACTGGTAGAGAGAAGTGCAGCAAAGATGACCCAAAATGCAAACTTTGCACGTAAAGCTAATGTGTATATCTATTTATGAGAATGTCTGAAAATCAGATGTTTAGAAATAATTCAATTTTTTCATTTTTATCTTATTTTTTCTTACATGGAACCCCTAAAGCCACTTACTGTTTATTGCAGACTTGTTTTCAACTGGCAGTGAATATCTCAGTGACTAGTTTGCTTCATAGGCAGTAATTTCCCTGATCTTGTGTTATTTATTTTATGGCCGAAAACAATGGCTGCTTTGTCATGGGTCTGCAACTGATAAAAGGCCTGCGAGAGATCAAAAATTGTTTTCTAAAACAATTATGAACAAACAAAATAAAAAGCCATTGGTGTTTCTGATGTTTTTTCACTTGTATAACAGTGTTGTTTTTGGCAGCGCTTTTAAATTTTTGCAAGACTAATCTTAGTCTTTTGGACGAAAATACTTATTAGTCTTAGTCATGTTTTAGTCATTCCAAAACGTGTTTGTTTTAGTCAACAAAATCTAATACAAATTTCATTTTGTTTTAGTCGAGTTACTCAAAATGTAACCGTTGCAGCACCAGGCGTTAGGTTGGTGTGGAACCAAAACTGCATTTTGCGATGAGTGTAGCGTGAGCGACACCTTGTCGTGCGACAAAGTGCGGACAGTCTGAATGCAGTATAAAAAAAAAAAAAAAATCGCCATTTGCATATTTACTATGAACAACCGCCTTTCACATGAACGTTATAGACAAGTTTCGTGAGGGAAACATGGGCGAAGCCACCTTTGATAATTTCTGCTCCGACCTACCGGTTTAGATGGAAAAACATGAAGTGCGGTTGAAGTAAGTAGTGTGTTGACAAACTTAAAACTGCAAAATACAACCAGAGGAACCCACGGAATCTCCAAAAATTGATTCAGCACGACGTAGATCTGACTCAGAGACTTTCTGTGCCGTGCGTGAACTCCTGGAAGCGCCTATATATATGTTAGGAAGTGGAATATTTTGAACAGCGTCCAGGATCAAAACGCCAGTGTGGATCTACCTCGCCATATGCCTTAAATCGAAACCAACTGCAGACAATAAGGATGTGCTTTAAAACGAAGGATCTACATGAGGGATTGAATGTTTGTCCTTATCACTTTGTTGATCATTCGTGGACAAAATTATAGCAACCTGTGTTGACGTGAGGTGTAGATTGACATACCGGCCACTTGAGTGACCAAAATGAGGTGAAATTACAAATAATATTACAGTTGTCAAATGCAGAAGGGCTGACGCGGATTTCGTTGTTGTTGAAATACTACAAAGTATGTACCTGAAAACCAAAATAGTATGTCATTCTTTTTTATTTTAGATATTGATCGCAATTAAAAATTTGAACAACATGGTTCCATTTTTTTATTTTGATTTAAAACGATTGGTGCATGTGCAAAATAGGTCAATAAATCACAACTTGTAAGATTATTAGAAAAATATTAATGAAGGTGGAGCATAAGTCGAGCCTTCCCTCATCAAAGTAGAATGCACGTAGTCTCGATATATGTCCATCGACGTACAGTAAGTGTTGTTGTGAGGCACATCAATTTGTCTTCCCTTGCCTAACAGCGTTTTCCACCTGTAAACAAACGAACAAAAAACTTGTAACACTTGCATCTATGCGTTTACATAATTGTGCCATCCTACACATACTGATTAGCAACAGGCTAGCAGCAGATAGCATGTGTTGCAGCCATAGCAGTGCAGTAGTTGTAATAAATAATATTAAACATCATCATAATTACAATCATCATCATAATAACTAGGGATGCAACGATACAGTTAAGCCACGGTTCGGTACGATTTTCGTTACGAGGGACACGATTTTCGATTCGATTCAATACATGTAATGCTCTGAAACAAAAAATACACGTTTTTTTTTTTTTTTTTAAATGTTTTTTTATTTTGCTAATAAGCAAATATAACAATGCCATCATACAAACATGTATTATAGTCAGGGGTGCACATAAGTGGTCCGCATGCGCGCATGCGTACTGGACGTAGACAAACGCGCTGGCCCTCAACGGCTCCCATACGCTTTTGCGTACCGATGGCTGACCACTGTATTTGCGGCGGACACGAGAAAATAACTTCTCATGTCGAAGAGGCAGGCCACACTGAGTAATTACTTCCGTGTTCCCCCACCCCCGTCAAAAGACAGACAGACGACAGAGACGTCACCGGAGCTACCGAAAAAAAGGACTTTTGCTGAAAAGTGGCTACAGGAGGTACCATGACAAGAAGCAAATGATGCTCGCACGGAAATGCGGTACAAAATGTACCGTGAGAATCCCAATGTCGCCGATAAGAGCAGAGCAGCGCATTTTATGTAGGGTCAAAGAATTTCAGCCATCCAAACTTGAAAAGCACGAAAAAAACAGAGAGCATGTGGCAATTAAGCAAACTATCGATGTCAAACAGGACCCCACTCGCCCTATGGACAAGTGGCGGAATAAAGGTAATGAACAGCGACATGCACTGACAAACGTGTTTTTGCTCGCATTTTACAAAGCTAAACATGCATGTTCAATGAGGTCTTATGAGGAGGACATCCCACTTTTAAAAAGGCTTGGAGTTAATGTGGGAGCCGCATAATGCCCTTTATTTTGAATTGGTGCTTTTTATTTCTTTACATTTCACTTCAAAGTAATGGCAATTTTGTTGTGCCACTTGATGTTAATCAAGCATTAATTGTTAATATAATTAATTAAAGTTAATTGGCTCTAAGTAAAGCTTGTCATAAATTTATTGAATCAGGCGGGTCGGCTCTCAAGCTCAATGAGGACCAAGTCACATCTCCAGGTCCTCCTCTGAGAACCTGGGCAAAAAAATTATGTGAACCCCTGATTATAGTGCATAATATTTATGTGCTTACTTCTTACTGATCCAAAGAAATTTTGTATAAAAGTGCTGAGAACAATCTTTACTGGTTGTAAAGTGAGGCGGGGCAAACTGTTGATTGCTATTACTCTCTTAGCAGGTATGTTTACCACATGAGAAAAACATTCTATTTGTGGTCCGGGTCCATCTGTGTTACGTACTGAATTCACAATATCTGCAGCATTATTTATAGTCACTGGTATGGATTGATTTTGCCTGCTTAGCTTCCATTCAGTCATGGCGGGTTTTAATTCATCGATGTAGTATATGGACTACACGTCCCATGATCACTCTGGGCTCACGCAGCCAATGGCATGGGACTTGGGGGTATATAACGTAGCACATCTAGGTTGCTATTTGATGATATGTAGTGTGTGCGTGCGAGTGTTGTCAGGCATGAAAAATGTTAACAAATGCCACAGAAGTCACGTCTGCTTATTACTACACAACACCAGCATTTGACAATCGACTTTCAAAAACAGGACGAGTTTGAAGTACAGCGCTCTTAATTTGCCATTGTTCATCAGGTAGCCATGAGTTAACGCTCTGTGACCCACGGTCTTAACCTGTCTTTTGTCAAAGCGAGGTTATTCGTAGCTGCCAAGTCAGCAACAATATCTAGGCGGACTTTTTTGTACATATCCGTAAAGACAGTCTCTGTTTAATGTGAACGAGTGGGGATAGCAAATCAGCTCACCCAAAATTCTGCCAAACAACGGATCTGTACGATAATAGAAGTCGACAAGTCGCCTCCTTACGTATCTGTCTTTCCTCACGAGCAATGATGCTCGTGCGCCACAGCTCCCATCTTTCATGCAGTTTGGGGGAGGAGGGGGGCTGCTAGCGAAAAAGGTTGTTTTTTTAAGGCAAAGCTGCGCCGGACATTTTAGTGAGAGAGACGACAAAAATAAATTCGGAAAATACATTTAGGGAGCTTTTCATTTGGATCGAATGTTTTTGCGTATTGAATCTAAAAGGGCGTATCGAACGGTTCAATATAAAACCGAGTATTGTTGCATCCTTAATAATAACAATATCATAGACGATAGGTCATTTCATGCGCAATTTTTTAGCGTTAGTATTTTTTGAGCACCGGACACATGAAAATGCAGGGATAGGAAGAACATACCTTTCATAACACCAGTGGCAACATGGCTACATAAACACCTGGTCGGTAAAGCCTGAGTTATGCTTCTGCGTTGCAGTGACGGGGAAGCTACTACGGCGTCAACGAGCATTCGATAGTTCTGCAGCAAGGGAACGCGTTGCTCTGTAATTCACCGCCAAGCCACTGGAGGGGTATGGCATTGCGTTTGTACGGTTTGGAGGGACTCTTGTCGACTTTCTCTAGTTTTCTTCCGGTTGCACAATAACCAACGGAAATGGAACGCTTGAATGTGGATCTTCAGCTCATCAACATTAAACAACAATGTTTGCTCATACTGTAATGTCCGTAACTAAGCGGCGGTCATTTAAGCGGCGATGAGACTGGGGAGCGGTGACGTAGTAGGAAGTGAGTGAAAAGAACGGAAGAAAGCGAAAGTTAGCGGTCGCATGTTGCGGCTGCCTGCTATTATTTTGTTATTTATTTTATGGTTGCCACAATAAAGTGGGGAAAGCCATCATCGACTCCTCTCCTTCTTCCCCCCATCCATTATCATAAAAGCACCGAGGCACTCTCAATCAGTGATGATGTGTATGAACTGTTGTTGAAAATTAAAGATCAAAACAACTCTTTCGACACCAATCCTGTGCTTCATTCTTCTTATACTAGAAGTGTGAAGTGTAAATAAGTCTCAGACCCAATGAAAACATATGTACACAATAAATGATGAAGTGCACCAACCAAAAATATGACATAAAGTGATAAAAAGCTGGCCAACCGTGTTACCGCTTCGGGTGGCCATTCACTTCCGAACACACACATACTTGTCTCGGTGGTTCTTCCATTTTTTTTATGCAATCGCTGATCTTGCCATTTGCCATTTTATAATGTCTTGACAAGACATTGTCAAGTATTGTAGAAGTTGTCTTACTTGCTCTCCGATGATACTCTCGTCGGCTTGGTCCTTTTTGCGTGTAGCAAAACAATGTTTGGAAATGGCTGTGATTTCGCGCTGGACCGGAAACAACAGTCTGAGCGGACCAATCGGCGAAGGGTTGTAAATCAGGTCTGCCTTGGCGGCGTAGGTCTGCCGCAGAAGCACAACAAGGCCTTAATACAGAAGTCACGAGCAAAAAAGGGGGAAGTAAAGAGGAAGTACCTGGGAAACTTGTCTATACTAAGGTGTTGTCTGTACCTTTAAGTGTGTCTGCTGAAAAATCTCAGAAATTTTTAAATCCAGTTGTATTTTGTTTCATCTGCGATACAAAATATTCATAAGTCTTCAAAAATTGTCTCCATTATTGAGTACAGTCGTACCTCTACTTACGAAATTGTCTCTGTAAATAGGTTCGTAACCTGAAAATTCCGTAAGTAGAGGCACGTTTTCCATGTAAATGCCCTAATCCGTTCCAAGCCCCCCAAAATTCATAGCCATTCAAGTCTTTTATAATGCATAAAATGCATCAAAACATGTAACAAATAAATGTTACAATTAAATTATTGCATGATAAACAGAAAGTAAAAGAAACAAAAGTAGAGGTACCACTGTACCTTTAACCCACTAAACTTTACACTTTGTCGATAGCATCAACTGTCCAGTTCCTGTGTGCATTATAATGGGAGACGTGTATCTTGTGGAGCAAATGTCAATCTCTGTTCACCTTTGCAAACTGCAGCTGTGTAATAACGTGCCACGCACGAACTGCAGCTCTTGAATAAGATGTCATGCGTGAACTGCAGCTATACAACAAGATGCCAAGCATGAAGGAGTCAGGGAGGACTCAGCGAGTTGGTGTGTTTGCCGGAGAATCCCACATTCTCCCCACGCAGTCCTCCTCCTTGATAAATAATTTGTGCGCTTAACATAGCAGCAGCATTTTAACAAGAAGGCCCATCACATGTACACCTAGCTGCTTTGTGAATGATGCGAGTCATACCACAGCTTGTCATGCCTCATGTATAACACATAAGCAGTCCAGACTGAACGGGATATGTGAACTGTTTCTTCAAAAGTAGCAGTATTACGGTTGACTGCCTTCACATGGGCATGCACACACCACAGCTGCTAGTCATTGGGTTAATAAGAAGGCTGGAAATGAAGTACCAGTTCAACATCACTTCTGAGAATGATGGGGAATAAACAGCATTGCTAAGTGTCTCCCTCTGTGCTTGTGCTCAGTTAGTCCAGCTGTTGCCATGGAAACAGGTATGACTCAAGCAGCCAGTACCCAGTTCATTCTGCTGGTGTACAGTTTGGTAATTGTCAATTGAAAATACCCCAAATCCAGCTCCCCCTCATTAAAAAATGAATGAGAAAACTATATGCCCCCTCAAAAAATGAATGAGAAAACTAATTTTTAATATGTATCCCTGTTAAGGATTTTCCACTGAGAGCGCAGAGCTTCTTTGCCACCCCCACCGCTGTCTTAATGAGACACTCCATAATTTAACACGGGTCATATGAGTGGCGTGGGGGTGGTCAGCAATCGGGAATGGAAGAACGACACACAAGACGAGGTCTTGTTAGTCAAAGCTAGCTAAATCTTTGCGAGACTCACTTTTCGTCTTCATTGCTGCAGAAACCTTCAAAATACAATACAGTTCTTGACATGAAATGCTGAAAAACAAAATGTTTATTCCACCCCCCAATTCCTTTCATATAATACTTCGGTCATTTTTTATAGGGTGCCATTTGTGTCCCTAGTATAAATTAAGCTGTATTTTCACCAAAGTTGGACAAATACTCATTCAACATATTTTTTTGTGGATGGTTTGATTTGATTTTTGTGAATTTCTGTTTATTATAAATTCAAGGGGACAGGCTCCTGAATTTCATTTTATTTTTTCTTAAAGATCGACCTAATATGACTTTTTCAGGACCGATACCGATTATTAGTAGTTAAAGGGGCCGAAACCAATTTTTTGGAGTAAGTTCATTTGCAGTAAAAGTGTAAAAATTGGCGTGAAAAAAAATTTAATAATGCAAACTCTGAACTTCATTGAAATGCCTAAAGCATGTTTAGTGAATCACACAAAAAATAATAGCTCCAAAAGTGCCTGAATCTTCTAGACTCACAAACATCTCTTATAAAGTTGAATAAAAGGTTAAATAAATAGCTCTGCGGGAAAAAAAAAAAAAAGTTTTAAACATGTTACCGTCCCACCGTGCGGTTTCTGTTTACACTGGATAGTTTTAGGTTGTGGCACGACTTTATACTGACCTGCCACAACTTTTAATTGTGTCATGACAATTCAAAAATAAAGTGAGTGGGGGGTAGGCAGTCATAATTGTTGTATAATTTTTTTTACCAAATAATTAAACATTTATTCGATTGTGGCATGCTGATATCTGTTTGAACATTATAGCAGATTTATTCGTGAATAAGACCCAGCTAGGCTTACTTATTTCAATTTTAACTGCTTCGCTGTGTAATTTGCTGTCTGATTTAAAGCACATTTAAAGTCCATTGACAGAACTTTCAGAATGAGACTCTCTCCACAGAAGTCACACCTGCATGATTGCCAAGTGAAATGTGCGGTGAAGAGTTTGACACCATTAGGACCCGCACCACATGTTACTGCTCAAATGCAAAGAAGCATAGCTGAAGTGCACAGTTCAAATATATAGTATGTTTTTAAAATGTATTATTGCCTGGATGTGTACTGTTTAATAGATTATAATCAACTATTCTTTCACCTCAATCAATCTCTGCCAACTTCAAAAAGAAACTAAAACGCACGTAACGTTTTTAATTAGTTAGGTACACTTTTGGCCAAGGCATAGCTATGTGGTAACTATTCCAAGCTTAGTGTATCATTGCTAAATAAATAAGGTGGAAAATACAAACAAGGCTGAAAAAGCTATTTCTGCTCTTGCACCCGTCTTTAAAAGAAATTGCTGTATTTTAAGCCAAAAAAAACTGTTGTGTTTGACAGAACAGTATGTCTGTATGCTGTCATAGCAGATTCATGGTGCATTAAGCCCCCGAACTATTTTTAATTTGTCCGTTTTACCCTGGAGAACCCCGTTCACAGATATAGCCCAACCGCTTTTGTTTCAACCCAGCCATTAAAAGAAGATAAGTAAATATATTCATTATTTGAAATAGCTGTCATTTTTTAAACTAGAATTATTAAACTAGAATTGATGTCTAATATTTAGTTTAAAAAAAAAAAAAAAAAAAGAAAGAAAAAAAAAACGACTAAAAAATTATTCACTCGCATATTTTAAACTTTTAGACAAATTACATCACAATGAAAAAAATAGTATCTGTAAATAAGTCACGGATATAACTATGGCTTAATTGTATTTTTTTTGTTACTGTTGCATTTTCCCCAATATTTTAGATGATAAATAATCGATCCAAACAAAGAAAAAAAATGTTTAGAAGGGTAAATATATGAAAAAATAATGTCAACCACTCCTTCTTGTCTGCGATTTCTGCATCGCGACCCTTGTCATATTACCATGTTTCACCCATAAAATCCCCCAAAACGGCTGTGGCCATTCACAGATGTGTCTTGACACTCGGTGATACATGCTACATGGAGTTTTTGGATTGAAAAAAGGCAAGTACGCGATAGTATCTCGTTAAAATCTTGCCGTCTTTAATTACGCTCTCTCATGCTCTCACCTCCAGTAAAGGTTTTGCGGTTTAATTTTTTTTTTTTTTAATGCCCTCAGAATTCCCCCAGAAAATTGAGATTTTAAGCTTTCCAATGATGTATCACACATGCATATAGGACAATTTTGAAATTTGGCCAAATTGGGGGTCTCAGAGCGGAACTCACTTGAAGTCACCTGACTGTTTTCCGCCATAAACAAAAATGGCCAAAGACTTGTGATGGAATTAAACACGAGAACAGAATAATATTTTATTTTTTAAAATAGTTGTGTATGAGTGTCGGACTATCACACACAGCCTTTCTGTGAGATGGGATATTTTGCTAAAACATTGGTAATTATTGCATCTTATTGCTATTTTATGTGCATCTACAACTTCTCTGTAGTGTAAGTTTAATCAATTTTGGTTTGACGTCTGAGTACAAGCTAAAATGATGAAATAGTTACAAAGCAATAAAGTAGGCTTTAAATTCCAATTTGGACAATATTGTCCTGCATGCAGTGGAAGTGTTTTGTTTTTTGTCATTTGCAGCTGAATCATGCACAGACTGCATTTAGCTGCAGAGTCAGTGAAAAGGCGGTGCTTAACTTGTTATCAAGTGCAATTCTGGTCATTTGTGATAAGGCCAGTGAGCTCTGTGTGTAGACACGAGGCCCAGGCTGAGTACACAAATCTAGCAGATACTTGGCATGGCGTGCACACTCTCACAAAGGCTCATGTGACATTGAGCACAAGTGTCATGGGAATAGGTGGGGAATTCAATAATTTAAATGAACGATTATTAAATTAAATAATCTCTCAAGCAAATATATGGTGCAGCTTGTTTAACTCCAGTCGGAGTACTGTCATTGTGTTCGGGCTACTATTTTGTGCTATTCATAGCCTGATTTAACGCAGGCGTTCTAAAGGGTTCCAGGTGCTTCTCAATGGCAGATGGGCTGGAACTTAAATATCCGCTCAAGTTAGATGGCCTGGTTGCAGTCGCAGTTTGTTATCTTCACAAATGTTCACATATCAGAATGAATTATATTTCTGAAAGTCGGTAAAAGTTCTGAATGCAGTAATGGATTCTCCATTGTTTTTAGGAAAATTGAGTCCAGCAACATTACACAAACCTGATTATCTATCTACCTTAGGTTCTAGCTATACTTCTTTTTCCACTTATTATTTATTTTTTTAATTAATCGTTGGGCTTAAAACACTGTTAGAAGTGTTTTACATTTCCCCTGATTTCAGAGCTTACAACTGATCTGTTGCTGTCTTTATATGCGCAGATATAAACACTACTGTACATAAGGGACGTCAACACTGCACTTTTACAATCATAACAGTTTGGCAAATAGTGAACAATTAATCAACGAGTTCACAATGAACTAAGACCACCCGGCTCGCTCACTAAAGGTCTCATCAGCTGAGAGATATGATAAGCACTACAGAAGAGTGTGCATGCCCTCCTCTGGTTATCTCAGAACCTATAGGCAACAGTAAGTCAGCAATTAATCTACTTAAAAATATTGTGCCATGAAAGATATTGCGCCATAAAATTCCAAGTTAAAGCAACACTTGGTAGATTTTCAGTTTTCATCGATTTTAGCGACCACGGTGGACAAACACGGTAGTGTTTTGCCTTAAGGAGGACTGCGTTTCCCATGAGGACCAGCGCACACGCACACAGTGTGGTAAAATCATCAGTCAATCAAAAATCAATCTCCCGGTCGCCTGCAGATGGATTAAACAACATTTCTGTTTCCAGTGGCTGTGTGAAGGATGAATAGTAATAAGGTAATGAGTCCAGTTCTGGCTAAACAATAGCATATGACGGTAAGCAACCGTGTGGCTAACCCACACACCCCATGCGAACTATGACAATTGAGGTGGGGGGGGGGGCGTCACGCCAGCCAATGGCCAATGTTTATTCTGTATATCCTGGAAGCCTCTTTTTTTTCCTCCTCAGACAAAACTTTTTGTCTCTTGTTGCTCTGCCAACTTTGCAGAATTCGCATCGACTTCCGTCTTGCCGTAAAGCAGTCAGCACATTTGGGGCTTTTTTGTGAGGCAGGGTTCCTGCCACCCTCCTCGATTTTAGTTAGTGCGATACAGACCCCCTCAAGATATAAAAGAGGTGTCATTCAACTAGTTGTCAGTCGACATATTATCACAAATGTAATGAAAATATTTTATATAAGTTGAAAAGTTACTTAGTGTTGCTTTCATTATTTTCTGAAAGCAAAGTTTCTTAAATCGAATTTGAACATTAAGAGTCCTCGGGTTACACCGGCGTGATCAATCATGTGGCGTCTTTAAAGCGCTGTTAAAAAAATGAACTATTTGCAGTCAACATGACTCGAAAATGCAGATTCCAAACTCCTAGTTTTACTTTGGCACTCATAGAGTAGCCTGGAACTCCAGACTCACCGCTGCTCCAGTGATAGAGTCTGGGACATATATAGTCTGGGAAATATATATATATATATATATATATATATTTTAGGGCTGTCAAAATTATCGCGCAAACAGGCGTTAATTAATTTTTTAAATTAATGACGTTAAAATATTTGACGCAATTAACGCACCCCCCGCACTCAGACAGATTTAAATGACAGTACAGTGAGCTGCTTGTTAATTGTGTTTTATGGAGTTTTGCCGCCCTCTGCTGGAGCTTGGGTGCGACTGATTTTATAGGTTTCAGCACCCATGATGTGTAAGTAATTATTGACATCAACAATGGCGGGCTACTAGTTTTTTTTGTTTTTTTTTTAATTTTACAAATTTTATTAAAATGAAAACATTAAGAGGGGTTTTAATATAAAATTTCTATAACTTGTTCTAACATTTTTCTTTTAAGAACTACAAGTCTTTCTATCCATCGCTTTAACAGAATGTTAATAATGCCATCTTGTTGATTTATTGTTATAATAAACAAATAGTCCTTATGTACTGTATTTTGAATGTATATATTTATCTTGTGTCTTATCTTTCCATTCCAACAATAATTTACAGAAAAATATGGCATATTTTATAGATGGTTTGATTTGCGATTAATTGTGATTAATTAAGATGAATTTTTAAGCTGTAATTAACTCGATTAAAAATTTTAACCGTTTGATAGGCCTGATATATATATATATATATATATATATTAGGGCTGTCAAAATTATCGCGTTAACGGGCGTTAATTAATTTTTAAAATTAAAATTTAAAATTTTAAAATTAATTTTTAATTAATTTTTTAAATTAATCACGTTAAAATATTTGACGCAATTAACGCAGATGTCCCGCTCAGACAGATTTAAATGACAGTAGACTGAAACGCTCACTTGTTATGGAGTTTTGCCGCCCTCTGCTGGCGCTTGGGTGAATGACCATCTCGCATATTGCCTCAAACAGATTACAATGAGGCCGTTTATGGACATTAAGAGTGAAGAGAATGCCACCGGCCGCTTGGGGGCAGCGCCGTTCCATACTCATGTTATTTCTTCTAAACGTGGGAGAATTAGTAGTTGTGAGACGTTTATGCTGTACTCACAATGCAATGCAAATTGCTTTTTGTGCTCCACACATATTTCGGTAAGTTTTCTTTCTTTTAGTGGCAATTATGTGTCTCTTGTTGTATTTTGGGTAAGATATGTACAGATATATGTTATACAGTCGAGGCGAGTGGACAAAGGCGTTCTTTGGACCGCGCCGTTTATTGGCAACTCCTTCACAACAAACATACAGTGAGGAGAACAAGTATTTGATACACCGCCAATTGGTTTTCCCATTGGCAGTGTATCAAATACTTGTTCTCCCCACTGTAAGTATCGTTTAGTGAAAGCACAACAAAAATAATATTCCTATCTCTCCCCAAAAAAATAATGTTCACAAAAAGAAAAGCACTTCAGTCTATAGTAATGAGGCCCTATTCTGACACAAAGAAACAACCATGCAAAATGAACTGGCATTCCATATCAAAATAGCTATGCAAAATACACGTAAAACTTAGACTTTGGTCACTCTATTTTTATTATTGTTATTTTTATTCTTCTTATTATATTAACTCTACTTTTGATTGAAAATTTTACAAATTTTATTCAAACGAAAACATGAAGAGGGGTTTTAATATAAAATAACTATAACTTGTAACTATAACATTTATCGTTTAAGAACTACAAGTCTTTCTATCCGTGGATCACTTTAACAGAAAGAATGTTAATGCCATTTGTGGATTTATTGTTACAATAAACAAATACAGTACTTATGTACAGTATGTTGTATGTATATATCCGTCGTGTGTCTTATCTTTCCATTCCAACAATAATTTACAGAAAAAAACATGGCATATTTTAGAGATGGTTTGAATTGCGATTAATTGCGATTAATTACGATTAATTAATTTTTAAGCTGTAATTAACTCGATTAAAAATTTTAATCGTTTGACAGCCCTAATATATATACATACATACACACACACAGTATATATACCTGTTATAATTGTCATTTATGCTTTGAACAGTGGTACCTATACTTAAGAACGTCTCTACATACAGAACTTTAAAGTTACGACATGCCTTAATGAGAAAATATTGCTTCTAGTTAAGAAAAATATTTCAGGATACGAAAGGCAAAAATACAGTATAGCTGGTACTCGCAGCTTCCAGAGTTAACTGAACGTAACATACTTACAGCTGCTCTGCCATTGTCTATTGCCTCGCATTCCTCGCATCCAATTGGCTAAGAGGGACCTCTACTGTATGTGTATGTGTGGATCTCATCGTCCTCTTCATTCTTCTCGTGTTCCGAGAACATGTATTAGTTATATGTTTTATGTCTGAATTGTGGGTGGCATGGAACGTATTAGGGCATTTACATGTACGTTTCTCTACTTACAGTTAAGAAACTACTTCCAGAACCAATTAATTTCGTAAGTAGAGGTATCACTGTATACTACAGTGGAATGAAAAAGTATCTGAACATTTTGGAATTTCTCACATTTCTTCATTAAATCACCATCAAATGTGATCTGATATTTGTCAAAATCACACAGATGAAAATAAAGTGTCTGCTTTAATCAACACCACCCAAACATTTATAGGTTTTCATATTTTAATGAAGATAGCATGCAAACAATGACATAAGGGGGAAAAATTAGCAAGTGAACAAGTGAGCCTAAGAAAACTTAAAGAGCAATTGAAACCAATTTTCACCAAACATTTTAAGTCAGGTGTGTGCCCAATCACAAGTGGTTTAAAGCTGCCCTGCCCACTATAAAACACACACCTGGTAAGAAAGATCTTGATGAGAAGCATTGTCTGATGTGCATCATGGCTCGGTCAAAAGAGCTGTCTACAGACCTGCGATCAAGGATATTTAATTTGCATAAAGCTGGGAAAGGATACAAAACCCTCTCTTAAAGTCTTGATGTTCATCAATCGACAGTCAGAGAAGTTATCTACAAATGGAGAGAGTTTGGAACTGTTTTTTCTATCAAGGAGTGGCCGTCCACCAAAGATGACGCCAAGAGTTTAGCGCAGAGTACTCAGAGAGGTAAAAAAGAACCTTAGAGTGTCTGCTAAAGACTTACAGAATTCACTGGCACAGTCCAATATCTCTGTGCACACATCAACTATATGTAAAATCTGGCCAAGAATGGTGTTCAAGGGAGGACTCCACAGCTGTCTAAAAAAATACTTTGTTGCTCGTTTAATGTTGGACACTCCACAGAAGTTTTGGCAACATATTTTGTGGACTGATGAAACCAAAGTTGAATTGTTTGGGAGTAACACACAACGTTATGTATGGAGGAAAAATGGAACAAGTCGCCAACATCAACACCTCATCCCCACCATGAAGCATGGTGGAGGGATCATCATGATTTGGGGCTGTTTTGCTGCCTTGGGGCCTGGACAATTTGCAAGCATTAATGGAAGAATGAATTCAAAAGTTTATCAGGATGTTTTGCAGGAAAACCTGAGGCCGTTTGTCAGACAGTTGAAGCTAAAAAAAAGGATGGTTGCTGCAACAATGATACAAAACACAGAAGTAAATCAACTTCAGAATGGTTTCAAAAGAACAAAATACACGTTCTCGAGTGGCCAAGCCAAAGTCCAGACTTGAACCCCATTGAGATGCTCTAGCATGACCTAAAGGCAGCGATTCTTGTCAGACATCCCAGGAATCTGACTGAACTACAGGAGTTTTGTAGAGAAGAATTGGCCAAGATTAGTCCTGATCGATATGCCAGACTGATCTGCAGCTACAGGAAGTGTTTGGTTATTGTTATTAAGTTATTGTTGCCAAAGGGGGGGGGGGGGGCACAAACTCTTACATGTGATAGTTCACTTACCTATTTTTCCCCCTTCTGTCATGTAAATATTTGGGTGGTTTTAGTTAAAGCAGACACTGTTTTTTCATCTGTGTGATTTTGATAAAGATCAGATTACATTTGATGGCGATTTTATGCAGAAATGTGAAAAATTCCAAAAGGTTCAAATACTTTTTCATACCACTGTATATTACAATAAAAACTAGTGAACTATCATAGCATTACACAATTATGGTGAAACTGTCAGAATGCTTCCAAGCATACAATATGTTCCCACATTGAATTCCTCATCGGATGAACCTGAACAAGTTATCAGTGCCTGCTTTCTCTTGGGCTGGGCTCTGTGCTGCACCAGGCCTGAACCTAGGTGAAAGGGGGTGGCAGGTCTTTAGAAGCAAGCTGTGGAATGTGGGTGATAGTTGCTAAGTGAAGGCTTTGCAGCCTTGATGATAATTCACAGTTTTTGTGGGTGTGAGTCTCGGACCAACACTATGCAGAACCTCACGCAGGACTGTGAAAGATGCACATGCAGGAAGGGAATGAGAGTTGCATTTAAAGTCCACGTGGAGGGACCATAAATGACACTGCTATATGAATACAGCTTCATATCTGATATCACAGAAGACAAAGCAGATCTCTTAAGGTAAACCACGTGAATGATTTATGCTTGCAGATGCAAAGAACGGAAATATTTACAAAGTGTTCATCTCCGGCTGCTTGATTTCCTCCACTTAAATGTCAAATTAATGTTTCATAGAGATATCAATCAAGTTGTGAGACATTTCGGTAAACTCTTCAGTCATTAAGTCATAATGAAAAATAGAATTTCTGGTTTTGTTTTATTTTCCTCCTATAATTTTGACTTTTTTTTTTTTTTTTTTTTTTAATTATATATGTATCATTCTTCCTCTACGAGTGTACAGTAAATCAACAATTTCATGACGACTAATACGATACTGATTTTGTTTTTTTTACTGATATTACGATTAATATGAAATATGTACACATTTAAGACAAATATTTACATTTTACTAAAAGCCATTAAAAAATACAAATCAATTTTTATGTTTCCGACAATTTTGTTGCGCCATTTCACACAATCAATCTATTTCAAAAGTAAAGACATTACAGGTAGTCCCTGGGTATATTACCTGTATTCATAACCTTTGGTGTAGTTTTTTCAGGTTTACAAGACAATGCACATGAAAAAATGCACAAAATGGCCTTTTTCAACCTATTCTATTGGTCATTTTTGGTTGCCTCTAAACACAGCCGGCTTCTCATGAAATTATGGCTGACAGCATCAAATTTTAATATTTAAATACAGGTACGCCCCAGGTTACGATGTACCAGACTTACGTGATTTCGACTTAACGACGCTGCAGTCTCGTTTTGTTTTGTTCTCATTTTGTTGTCTCCAGTCGTTTTTTTTTTTGTTTTTTTTTTAAATCGCGTAAAACAGTTCCTTATTGTACCTCACAGTAGCTTATTTTTTCTTCACTTTATTAATATGACTGTTCTTCTCTTTGGTGAAATGTGTATTTTGATTATACAGTGGTACTGCGACACACAATCTTTTCGACATCCGATGTAAAATTTGATTCGCCATTTGTTGTTAGATGCTCGAAATTCGACGATTTATGACAGCGCCGCAGTTTCTTTGTTTTCCCACAAGACGGACGCACTGCAGATTTTCGTATGAGAGGAATAAACATAGCTTCCAACAATGGTAGTGCAGAGGGTGAAAAAAGGAAAAAGGTGAGGCTTATCATTGAAATGAAGATGGAAATGATAAAAAAAATATGAGCGTGGGGTGCGCAGCCGTGAACCGGCTAAAAAATTTTGGTCGTAGACAGTCTATGATCTCGGCGGTCTTCCTCCGTTCGCAGGTCTTTATAAGTTAAGGTGACAATTATTATTATTGTAACATCGCCAAAGAAATCGCCAGCTTCGTCATGTTTATAATCATTTCTTTCATAACTTGTGCAACACAACATGCCTACTGTCCGTTGCAGCTGAACAAGTGAAATGAAAGTAAAAAGTCCTCCCTCACTCTGACACGTCAGCCATGCGGTGCGTTCAGGTACACTACGCACAAATATATTTGCCACATTAGAACCCGATATATCCATTATTACAGGTATTATTATTATTATTACTATTAATGTATTATTATTTCGATTTTTATGCATAATTTATTTGTTTTGCTCTGTGTAATTGCTATTTGCAATAGTACCAGCAGCATTTACAAAGTATTCAGTTTAGGTTTTCGGGCTGTGGAATGAATTAATGGAATTTTAATGTATTCTTATGGGAAACTCCTGCTCGACATACGACCATTTCGACTTACAAACAAGGTCCTGAACACACATTTGCTCCCACGAAGAAGTTGCGCAGCCGAGTGAGAGAAAGAGGGGAAAGATTAGAGTTTAGCCCGCTGTCTAGCTAGTACTTAGCTATAAGTACAGTGATGTATAATACATGTTTTTCGATAGTTATTTTGAGATTCAGGGGGTATTTAGGGGTACTTAAAGGGTTCATTCTGACATACGGGGAAATTCGGGTTACTTCGCCAGCGTAAGAACGGAACTT
The DNA here is from genome assembly GCF_030265065.1 of Corythoichthys intestinalis. Lineage (NCBI taxonomy): Eukaryota > Metazoa > Chordata > Actinopteri > Syngnathiformes > Syngnathidae > Corythoichthys > Corythoichthys intestinalis. Next base: position 68,090,906 of record NC_080396.1, read on the forward strand.
GTTCGTAACCTGGGGACTACCTATTTATACTCTTAGCTCTGATTGGCCGTTGAATGAGTCGGCACGAGGGAGGCAAGTTATTACATCAGAAATACTGGACCATGGAGAATTTTTTTGAAGCGCTCACCTTCGGTCTGTTGCTTATAAGTTACAGTAAATTAATTGGCTGCCATTGATGGTGATGATGTCCAATCATGCGGCACTTTTAGTCCTTCAACTGTGAATTCAAATGAGTTCATCACAAGTAGAAGTCCAACTGTTCCAATCATTTATTAAGTTCAACAGTCTGTCGATATCAAGTACCGATCCGATACCTCGGCATTGTTACTTAGTCTTTCAGTGCCATGAGATGAAAGATGTCTAAATTGAGTTTATTACTAGTAGACATGCTGCCACACTCCCACTTTAAATGGATTGGCCATCTAGCACCCTCAATGACAGCTTATGAAAAATGCAAAAATATCCTCCATGACCAAGAATAGTGCGAAATCAATACTTTTGACAGTCACACTGTTATGACTAAAAGTCGACCAATATATCTGCTGGCCGATATATTGATCCGTTATATGTTTTTTTTTTTTTCGAGATCGTCCATCAGCTGATTTGCTGTATAGCGGATACAACAGGATAATTTATGTTCACTGAATGGTCGATTATACTTCTAATTGAGGTGGACTGATATATCTGCGGCTGATATGCAGTGATCCCTCATTTTTCCCGGTTAATTGGGACAAGAACCCGCCGCGATAAGTGAAAAATTGCAAAGTAGCACACCCTCCCCCATTTAGATTTAGCATTGGGAAGAAATACATAAGACTTGTTTTTTCACTTTTTTCCCCAAAGTATAATTAAATTTACATACGTATATATATATATATATATGTATATTAGGGCTGTCAAACGATTAAAATTTTTAATCGAGTTAATTACAGCTTAAAAATTAATTAATCGTAATTAATCGCAATTAATCGCAATTCAAACCATCTATAAAATATGCCATATTTTTCTGTAAATTATATATATATATATTCTGTAAAATAAATTGTTGGAATGGAAAGATAAAACACAAGATGGATATATACATTCAACATACGGTACATAAGGACTGTAGTGGGCATTTCACTCTACTGTCATTTAAATCTGTCTATGCTGTCGTCACTCCGAAGCGTCTACTTTTTCCAAAGCTAGACAGCTAGTGAATGACGCCTTAGTAATTACACTTCTTCCTTTTTCATCTGATTTATTAATAAAACGGCCTCAAACCATTGTCCTCTTTAGACCGTCGTAAAACTACAAAATAAAAGTACACAAGCATTGCACTAGCAACAACGTTAGCTTAGCACGCTATACAGGTTCACTAAACATAAACAAAAAGCGTCTCATACAAAAAATATAACATTTCGCTTACTAACATAATATGTACATTCTTTACAACAACCATACTGACGGACAAATCTTGTCCAAGGATCATATAAGCACAACATTATCAGCCCGAGACGTCGTGCAGCCATAATGAACTGGCAAGAAAATAACAAACCATGTCGCAAAGCAACCACAAGAGTTTGCTGTTGGACAGCAAAAAAAGCCTTGCTGTAAAACTTACCAAAAGGCAGAATACTTTCTGAGCGGGACATGTGCGTTAATTGCGTCAAATATTTTAACGTGATTAATTAAAAAAATTAATTACCGCGTGTTAACGCGATCATTTTGACAGCCCTAATATATATATATATATATATATATATAAATATACATACATTTTTTTCAATAAATGTTTTTTAAGCACTTCCAATGCAATAATAATTATTATGAGTTTTAAACAACAAATGCTTGGCTTTATCAAATGCTTCTTTGAATGAGTCCACTCAAATCCGCTCATGGTCCTGAGAGCAATTACACATAAAATGAGTTGCCACAGCAACTGTTTAACTATGATTGACGCAAGCGGCGCTTTTGAAGTCGTGACTCTTGCAAGATGAAACACAAACATCTGTCAATCATCGTTAACTTCAATAAGCAACTCCAGTGCATATGCACTGCCTGACGAACAAAGAGCAGGGAGAGGAAGGTAGGGGGCGAGAGTGAGACTACACGATTGGCTCGGGACAGCTCCTCTGTATATGTATATTTTTTTAATTGAAAAAAAAAAAATGGACTGAGGCCGCGAAGTTTGAAGTGCGAAGTAGTGAGGGATGTAATGTTCGTGCTCAGACCATATGCCGCACTCTACATCAGTGTAATGACTGTATTTTGAGCTATTTTGAGGGGAAAATAAATTAACTCTATTATATAAGCTGCACACAGACTACTTATCATTGTGTCAAAGTGTCATTTTGTCAGTGTTGTCGCATGAAAAGATATCCTTAAATATCTGCAGAAATACGAGGGGTGTACTCACTTTTGTCATGTACTGTAACTTGTTGCGTTAGCTTTAGCATGGCGAGCATCCTCTTAAACGCTCACTTGTTTTCATCTCGTCGTGACGCCCTGGTGGGTTTAATTATTTGAAAATAATGTACTGGTCTTTCTGATTGTGTATAATCATAAAAAGAAATGTTGCGTTCGTTGGTTTGGTAGGACTAGACTGAATTAATCTTATAAGTCTCAGGTCATCATTGTAAATTTGAAGCCGTTGAAGCAAAACATTTTTTGAATGCTTTTATGAAATATTCTACGCACTTAAAAAAAAAGTATATCGGCCTCAAATATCGGCTTACAAAAAAATTAAAGTAGAGCATTAGGGATGGCAAAGATGAATTTGAACACGGATAAGAAAGGAAGGAAGGAAACAACTGCTAACAAGCGGGATAAGGAAGCAAAAAGGCCGAAAAAGAATCTTGTGAGTGAGTGATATGTGCAAAGGACAGATTTAGGCCACAGTGACATGAGGCAGATGGCCACAGGCGCTTGCTTCTGTTTACATTTTACTATTCAAGCAAAAACCAGCCAGTAGACCAAAAGTGCTCCATTGTTTTCTCTGCAGGTAAGCCCCTTTCAAAATTTTTAAAAATTAATATATATATATATATATATATATATATCTCAGTCCCATATGCTAAGAGGTATTTGATGTGATGAGATTTCCACCACATACTTATCAAAGGTCATGTGCCTGAGCGCACACGCTGCTTCTAATTGCTTGCTTTTCTGAAGAGTGTAATGACTTGTGGCTTTACAAAGTACACAGGAAGCTCCTATGTTTACGCAAAAGCACTCCACGTCTTCACGATCTTAGCATTTACCTGCTACTTATCTACGCGACCGGCGCAGGACCTGCTCGTGTCCTTTGCGCCAATGCCATTTTAATCACACAACCAACCCGTTATCATCTTCCCTCTCCAAGGGTCATGTTTTTTTCACATAGGCGAAAAAACAAAAAAAAACAAAAACAGGAATTATATGACATATGACATAATTCCCTGTCGCGAAAGCAGACGTTATTTCCACTGGGTACAGCAGACGGCAAGCTGACCATTCAGGACAGAACCATAGCCTAATCCCTGGATATCAAAATGGCATTATGTAAGAGCTGTTCTCATCTAAACAGTACAGGCTGCATAGAAACAATATAGATTAAAATGTATTTTTTCCATTAACAAGCTTCCATCAGCTTAGGCAGGATACACAAGTGTAATTAATAAATGATCAACGCAAATGCCGCCAAGCCTAAAAATACATGATCACAACACTACATTCCCTTCCAGCGGGCATCTTTCATTGCTTATGTACTGCTGGTGCGATTTTAATAACAAGGGGTGTGACAATATTTGGAAAAAGGTGATGTATTAGATACTTTGTAACCCAACAGGTTAACGATATGCTCCCACCAAGAATTAATATATCGTTTGAAAAAGGTAACTGTTTTAAAAAAGGAGCCAACAGGTTGCTATCAAAATCTTCCATTGGAATAGTGTCTACATTAGCTTACTGGCTGCCATTAATGGCGCTAGACATCCAATTCATTTTGAATGGATTGGACATTTAGCGCTGTCAATGGCACTGTAACCAGAGCAATCACATCCATTCTATTGTGGCCATTAACAGGTCACTTCCAGTTCGTTTTGGGGAATTTACAGGTTACTTCCAGTTGATTTTGGGTAACTTACTATTCACCTCCTATTCAGTAACCCAAAATCATCAGGAAGTGACCCGTAAATGCCCAAAAGGAAAAGGAAGTGACCGAAAATCAACAGGAAAATGACTTGAAATGCCCCAATATTAACTCATCGCCTGGCATTGGCTGCCACTGATGGCCATAGACGTCCAATGCATTTAAAGTGGTTGGCAGCGAATAAACATTCGCTCCCTCCTGTTTAAAAACACTGGACAGTCACCATACTTTAAAAAAAAATATATATATATAATGAAAGGCAAGTGAAACACTCATTATAGTATAAATGTATAAATTCAAAGTTAAATTTTTATTCTGCGACTTCCTTCTGTAACACTGGCCACTAAGTGGTAAAATAATCCCAATTAACAAAAATCATCGCCCAAACAGTGAACAGAAAAGTTATATATATTATTTTTACATATTGGCTGATCTTTAAAAATCAAATGCTCAAACCATACGCCGCACTCTACATCAAATTGGTGTGCATGACTGTCACCCCAGGAGGAAGCCTCTCCTGAAGACAGTACATATTTGATGTAGTGTGCGGCGTATTATCTGAGCACTAACAGGCTGACCCCATACCTCTTCAATCTCTGCAGCAATGCTGACAGCACTCCTGTAACGAGTCACATGACATTTTGGAGGGAAAATGACAAGCTGTACTCAATTTGGACATTTAGGGATGTACGTTTTTTCAAAGGGGTGTATTGACTTTTGTTGCAAGGGGTTTAGATATTAATGGCTATATTTTGAGTTATTTTGAGGGGAAGATAAATTCACTCTACTATTTAAGCTGCACAGTGACTACTTTTTATTGTGTCAGGTGTCATTTTGTCAGTGTTGTTTCATGAAAAGATATACTTAAATATCTGCAGAAATGCGAGGGGTGTACTCACTTTTGTGATACACTGTAGATTTGGAGTGAAAGGATCACTCAGTAAACACCAAGGCTAAAGCAACATTGCATATTCTCTCATGCAAGATAATAAAAAAAAAATCTAACAATATTTACAAAACAGGCAAACCTGAAGCTTCCTGTAGCCCGCCTTCAAGCTGCTGCGGGGTCTTTCCGGGGTCCTACCGTCAGTCAGTGGCAGCCACAGTTGCCCATACAGATGCCTGATCAAAATCCTTTTTTTATATACTTTTTTTTTTTTTTTTTGTTAAATCCGCCGATGGCTGATGTTGAGAAAAAGTCCATATATTGGCCTGATATATCGGCCGACTGATATATCGGTTCACCTCTACTTTTACTCTTGTATTTCCTTTTCTAAAGTTAGGGTTTTCAGTCAGATTTGTTAATTTCTCATCTTCTTTAGGTACATTTGTAAATGTACCTTTATTTTCTTACTAGGAGTACTTTGATCATTAGTAAAGCTGACCTGGCCACATTTGCACCCGTGTTCAAGTACTGATCCAATACCTCGGTAATTTCTTAATTTATTGAGTACCGTAATTTTCCGAATGTAAGGCGCACCTGTGTATAATGCGCACCCCAAATTCACTTGTAAAATCTAGGGAAAATTATTGTACCCGTTTATAATGCGCACCCTAATTTTAGCACCAATAAATAGAAGAATACAAGAAAACAGAGCTCGTGTACAGATACAGAAATGTCATTTCACTGACTGGTGAAACAAAGCACAATCATAGCACATTGGTAGTTCAAAACATTAACATAAACTGACAATATTTACGGTAATAATATGATTTGACAACTTCTCCAACTTACCAGAATCTAGGTGAAAACAAAACAGATGTGACTTTTCTTTTAAAGGCTGCTGTATAACTTGCTCGTTTCATCATGATGAATAAATGTTTCTTCCATGGATTTATACGGTAAAATGAAAGTGAGAACGTAAGTCGGAAATCCATCAGAGCTTATCACTGTAAACACGACAGTAACAATAGGAACTATTGTTATTTGGGTTTGAGTTTCCTGACAGACAGATATAGTTGACGGACACACACAGGAAGTGTGTTGTTACGTTTGTTATGGTCCGAGTTGCGGAGCTGCAATAAACATTGACTCAAATAAGTTCAAGAAACTAAATTCTGTGCTTTATGAAGAGGGGAAAAAAGCAGAATTTAACGCAGACGAAATCATTCGGGTGATTAGAGTGAAGTATTACCGAAACAAAATGGTGAAATCACGTACCGTAATGGTCGGCAACGGGTCGCTGCATACGTTTCTTCAACACAACGTGGCCGTGTCAATTAAAAAAAAATCGGTTTATATATATATATATATATATATATATATATATATATATATATATATATATATATATATATATATATATATATATATATATATATATATATATATATATATATATATATATATATTTCTGTCTCCATCCATGTACCCGTTTATATAGCGCACCATGATTTTACAAGTTGATTTTGGGGAAAAAAGTGCGCGTTATATTCGGGAAATTACGGTAATTCATTTCTAAACATATTTTTTTTGGGTTTCTTTTGACAATATCCTTGTATATCTTTATTAAAAAAGACGTGCTCAGGCCCAATTTACGATCATGTGATTGGATCGGGGACATCCCTAAGCGTTATACCTCTGGATTATTTTGTTGCTGGTAACCCTAACTCATTCACTGCATTTGACAGCAATAGATGTCAATAGAGCTGCAGCTATCGATTATTTAGGTAATCGACTAATCTGGCAATTAGTTAGTTTAAATAACTGAGTAATCAGATTTGGAACATTTAATGTGTTGCAGAATAAATTTTTGGAGATGTATAACAAAGGCTTGCTAAGATTGCACTTTCAAAAGAGCATTAAATGCGAATACAAAATAAAATTCTTGACTGTTTTTTCAAACTATGCCAAATTGCACTTCCATTTCACAAGAGCAATAAATGCATTTAAAAATAAATTCAAAAATACCTGAGCTTAGCCTCAAACAGTATAAAAAAATAAATGAGAATTGAAGTACAAAAAAAAGAACAATTGGCTTGCATAGCAAAAGTCCGCTAGCTTTAAATGCTATAAAATGCTAATGTTGTTTTTTACGATGCTCTTAATAAATCGTTCAATCACATAATCCCACAAAAACCTGCTAACTATACCTGTGAACTAAATTACGAATGCATAAACAATCATATTAGCTCAAACAAAAACTATCAACCTTATGTTGGTCTTAACAGGGAGCTGCTGGATCCAGCCATGTAAGAGGAGTTGTCATATTGACTGTTTCCACTAGAGGGCAGTGTATCCGCCCAAATCAATAAAACTAAATTCAAAAACTTTCAAATCAAACCATTACAAGACCACTCTAATGAAATGAATCCTCGAAGCAGTAAGGATTTGATTCAAAGCATTTTTTTCCTCAACGAATAACTTGAGTTAATTAATTGATCGTTGCAGCACTAGGTGTTAAATTTATTTGATCTAGGACGGCTGGCATTGAGTAGTTATGTTTCACTGATATCCAATCCAATTTGACTAGGAGGGTGCCATCCCTTCCATGTGATATTGGACGTCCATCGTCGTCAATGCCAGCCAATGAGTTAGTATACTTGAAAAAAGTAAAGTAAAGATTAAATTAAATAAATACATTTTAAAAAGTCGATTTTTTTCACCCGATTCTGATCTTCTAAAAATGGCGTGATCGGATCGGGGACATCCTTAGTAATTATTGCATTTCGTGATAACTCGGTCAAAATGGATTGGACGCCTATCACTGTCAATGGCATTGAAAGATTCAATTCAGTGCTAGCCATCCCAGTTATTTACATGTATATATTTTCATATGAGTTTATATATATATATATATATATATATATATATATATATATATATATATATATATATATATATATATTTAAACCTCTAAACCCTAACTCGAGGTGAGAGAATGAGAGAACATAATTAGGTAATAAACACACCATGATTTTAACGAGATATTATCGCATACTCACCTTGTTTCGATCCAAAAACACCATCCCGCATGTCTCACTAAGTGTCAATGCATAGGTGTGAAAGGCCACAGCCGGACTTTTTGGGGATTTTATGGGTGAAACACGGTAATATAACAAAGGTCGCAATGAAGAAATGGCAAACATCAAGGAGTGGTCGAGATTTTCTTTTCCAAATATTTACCCTTTTAAACGTTTTTTTTTTTTTTTCCAATTTTTCTTTTTTTGGATCGATTATTATCTAAAATATCGGGGAACAGTAACAAAAAAAAAAAAATACAATTAAGGGATATTTATGAGGTAAATGTCCGTAACCTATTTACAGACACTATTTTTTTATTGTGACATAATTTGTTTAAAAGTTTAAAATATGCGAGTGAATAATTTTATAAAGTCGTTTTTTTAAAACTAAATATTAGACATCAATTAATGATTCTAAGCTAAAAATGATGGACATTTCTAATAATAAATGTAATTACTTACCTTCTTTTTATGGATGTGTTGAAACAAAAGCGGTTGTGCAGTGTCTGTAAATGAGGGTCTCCAGGGTAAAATGGACAAATTAAAAATAGTTTGGGGGCTTAATGCGCCATGAATCTGCTATGTCAGCATTTAGACATATTGTTATATCAAACACAACAGTTCTTTTGGCTTAAAATACAGCAGTTTATTTTAAAGAGGGCTGCAAGAGCAGCAACTGCTTTTTAAGCCTTGTCTGTATTTTCTGCCATATATATATAATTTTTTGTTTGTTTGTTTTGTTTGACAATATCCTTGTACGTCTCCATTATTTTGTTGATTTTTAGCGTTTAAAATTTGAAATAATAATGATGCATCTTCAAAACCTGATCTTTTTCACCCAATTCCGATCTTCTTAAAATGACACGCCCAGAGACATCCCTGCTTTTTTTGAACCATTAGGCAACCAATTAAGGCTATTGAGAGTGAATATTTTTGTGCCCCCTCTCCCAGAAGCAACTGCGCTCCTTCATACTATTCTTAAAACATCCTTTTCCTCTTCTTCTGTTTAGGTGAGTGCTAATATCCTTATTTTCCTGTGCACCAACATTATTGGAATCTGCACCCACTACCCTGCTGAGGTTTCTCAGAGACAAGCCTTCCAGGAAACCAGGGGATATATCCAAGCCAGGCTACATCTACAGAGGGAGAATCAGCAACAGGTACTATATACTACCTCTGGGAAGTTCAGAATATGAATATAAAAATTACGTCAATCGTTTGTGCTACATTTGTGCCGGTTAGTGCTGTAAGTTTCGCTGATGCTGCTATCGTTTTTATTTGTTTATTTATTTTTTTAGATATTTACAATTCTTTAATAGGTCAATTGGAGGTTAACCAGCCCTCCATTTTGATCTAAACCAGACAAAAATGGTGTTAATCTTTTTTGCTGGTTTGTGATGTACAAAATTCCGTTTGTGTTGCAACGGTTTTGTAGATATTCAACTTTTAATTTATAGTGATGACGTCCTTTAATGGCGTACAGAAACCACAATGGTGCCATTTGTTTTTTTGCTATGGTCGTGCTGATTTGTGCTGTGAACAGTTTTGTTTGTGCTGGAAACGGAATTAATTGGTTCTGGAAGTAGATTCTCAACATGAAAAGTAAGAAGAGAGGCGTTTTCCATGTAAATGCCCTAATCCATTCCAAGCCCCCCAAAATTCAGACATAAATGTTTTATAACAAATAAAAATGCATCAAAACATCTAACAAATACATGTTACAATTAGATTATTGCACAATAAACATAAAATCAGCGCTGTGTGTAATGTAAAAAAACAAGAAATTTATAAAAGTTAATACACTCATGTAAAGCTGCTGGAACACAAGGAGCGAATGAAGACGACGCTGGGATACACACACAGTACAGGGTTTCCCCTAGGATTTTTTGAAGCTGTGGTGGTGGGCTGCATCGGAGTCCAGAAGCCGATACAGACCAAATTGCGACCAGGAAGCAGATGGAGAGTGAAGTGATTTTTATTAAAGAAAGACAAGGTGTTGGGCGGCTGGTGGGGGTGATGGGTCACCTCTACTTACGACATTAATTGGTTCTGGTAGTCTAATAACCCGAAAATTCTGTAAGTAGAGACGTGTTTTCCATGTAAATGCGCTAATCTGTTCCAAGCACTACTAAAACACCACATTAAATTTTATAAACGGGGCAAATAAAAACCCCGGAATAAAACAACAGCCAAACACAATTGAATCATTCCATATACTAACCAAGCCGTTAATGCCGGGATTTTCGGACTGTAAGTCGCTACTTTTTCCCCTCATTTTGAATCCTGCGGTTTATAGTGCAGTGTGGCTTTTTTATTGATTTATTTGAGTTAAAAGGGAACACTTTTTTTTGACAGCGGCGTCATAAGACTGTTTATAAGACCGTCATTATTATGACACGACACTGTCATGGGCATTAATTAATGCTTATGACAGATGTCATTTAGTGTCATCCAATAAATTTTGTCACTAACTCTATTTATGTCTTTTACATTCAAGCAAAAGTGAGATAATTTGCCAGGTGACACTAAAGGACATTTGTCATAAGCATGGCAGAATCATCTGGCACCTGCTTGCTGCCCAGGCTGCTCCTTAAAAGCAGTGTTGATTACATATGAGCTACAGGTGCACTCCCAGGTCTGCCACACTCTGCCTGCCAAGACTGAACTAATGCCACGGGTTAAAACAGGAATCGTTACAAAGGTAAACATAGAGGGGAGTTTGGGCAAGGACCTCCACACTCTGGATGACCTTAAAAACATTATTTGCAAAAACTTCAAAACAAAAATTTTTACAGCACGAACGGCACTATATTAGTTCAAATTCACCGTAGATGGGAGGCTGTGTGACGTCATCACTTCAAATTAAAAGTTGAATGACTACAAAACTGATGCAGCACAAACAATGTCTTCAGATTGACCGATAAAAGAATAGGAAAGATCTCTAAAATGATAGCAGCTGAAACAAAACTTTTTACGGCACAAACGTAGCACAAACCTTTGACACAATTTTAATATATAATCGCGTCCAACTTCACAGAGGTTACTATTCTCCTTTCAAACATTTGAGACAAAAGTACCACCTGAAGGAGTAATTGGCTCTACAATTACCACTTTAACTTGTGCAATTCTTTTATACTGGAAGGACTGGATCCAAATGCTCATCTTTCAGTGCCATTGATGATGCTAGACGTCCAATCCATTTTGAGTGAAATGTGTTAATTCGCCCCTTCCAGTCATAATGGATTAGATATTTAGCACCGTCAACGGCAGCTAATGAGTTAATGTTAAATACTGAAACACAGATGTACACCCGGGCCAAGTGTTCATATGAAATATTATACTCCTAAAGTTGTAATATTACAAGAAAGATATCATTTTTAAAGAATGAAATACTCATTTTACAAAAACAAAAATTCCTAAAGTCATACTATAAATTAAGATATATAAATTAAATTTGGTATTCTGAAATATCTAAAGAAAGACAAGAATACATTCAAAATATATACGCGGGAATAAAGGCAAAATGTTTGAAGAAAAATCTTAAGCGTACTATTAAAAAAATAAATTTTTTGTAAATAAATTTAAATAATAAATTCCCAAATAAAAAGTGCCATTCTTAAATATTCAATCGACAGTAAATACTTTAAACTTGACAGTTAAGTAATTGAACTGTAAAGCTACTCATTTGCATACCACTAGAAGGAGCCCATGTATCAGACTTTAAAACTCACATAAAATTAGGCTACTATTATTTATTATTGCATTTATATATATTTGTAATCACTAAATACAGCTATAAAAGAAAAAATTAGAATAAAAAGTAAATGAGCTAGAAAATGCAATATCTGGAGAAATTGCATGGAGATGCTTCGCTCTGCTAGTCTGTAAACTCCTGTTGGTCACTACCTGTTGATTTTGGCTCGCAATGTATTAGTTGTGGTGTCTATAAAGAGAAAATTGTCACATCACAGGCGGGAGTGTGTACTGTACGTACGGAGGCAGAATCTCTTAAACGACACGATCACTGACTGTGAAGTTAAAGAAATCAACAAATTTGTATTCATCTGGTAAAAACCCTCCTCACGAGACTGATTATATTTGATGCATGCTATTTGGAGGAGGGAACCTGGAAAACAGGATGCATTGAGGCTCATGAGGTTCAGACTTGGCCATTCCTGGAAATATGCATTGCAAAAATAAAAAAACCTTGGATCTCAGGAGGTTACTATTCAAGATATGTAACATTAGATATATAGTATAGTTTATGAATATATATAAAAAAGTGTATAATATGATATTGCTGCTAATTTAACACTGATGCCTTCATACAGTACTTACCGGTATTTATGCTTGGTTATAATCTTGAAATGCTAAATTGCTGCCTTTAAGTAAACAGTTATTTTTATATTTGAATTAAAAACAATTATCTTACATTTTCTCTCTATCTTGTACGTGTAAATAACTAGAATTGCAGATCCAATTGTGTTGTCAAGTTAATGACAAATAAAGGCTAACAAATGCTTTCTTCTTCCTGTACACACGTGACGTCAGTGCGTTGTGCCACATTTAAAATAGTCCGGGCAAAACGTCATGCTTAGAGCTGGCAAAATTCAACGATTTCTCGAGGCAAAAAAATTCCTCGATCAATTTTTAAAATCAAGTTACTTGAATTATTTGAGTAATCGTTTCAGCTCTAGTTGCAAGTTTTATAAAGAATCTTCAAACATAGAAGTGTCTCAGATGTGGCACACTTGACATGGATTTCCTATAGGAAAATCTCATTTTATCTGGAACACTTATTTGAATGGGGATAACGTACCTGCCTGCTGGCCTAGCGTAAACACAGCCCATCTGGGGCCGGACTTGGCCTGCTATTCAACATTGGAAGTCGAGAAACCAACGTATCTCGATTCCTGTCTATTTTCTAGGATGGCACCACAAGGGGTTTCGAAGCACATTGCACTTTTCGAAGCACTCCTCAAATGTTGCGAACACACCACAGCCCGTGGTCCAGGTTCTCGAAAATTGCTCTCGGTTTGCTGCACAAATCTCACCCAGACTCGTCAAAGTGCATCCTCTTTTGGAAATTTAATTGTGGACATCACTAAATCTTAATTTGCAACACTCTTGCATCCATAAACAATGCAATAGTTTGGCATTTTGTGATGGAAAGTTCTATCTGTAATGCACAACAAGTCGACAGTCTTTCTACATCCGTTCCCGCTTGTGACGTAATCTCCGTAAACTGCTTAGAATACTCTATCGCGACATATGAATTTTCATTTGTAACTGATGACCCGTGAGACTGATAAATAAATGCCTATAAAAACACTATGCTACTGTATTATTTTAAAACAGGTTTGGTTTATGGAAGAGTTCATTGTATATTTTTAATATCTGGGCGTTCGTTTTGTGTGATATTTCCCCTTGATCACTTCCTGTCAATTTTGGCTCATTTCCAGTCACTTTAGGTCAATTTCTTTTGATTTTGAAGTATATCCGAGTGGGTACCTGTTGATTTGGGAGCTTTTCTGAGTCACTTCCAGTGGATTTTTGGGGCATTTCCCTCGGAAATAAAGTCTGGTTATGCCCTCAATAACACTTTTAGTTATTTAATGAGTGCCCTATGAAGGGTATAGAGTTTTTTGTGCAATTTCACATCATAATTTTGTTCATGTTGTGAATAAGTAACAGCAAGGTCAAATAAAATAACGTTACAATACGGACGTAATGAACTCTACACGTGGTTTCAGTTTAGCTTGTATGGAGAACAGAATCATACATCAATTTATAGGGTTAAAGCTGACTGTTCCTTGAAAGAGAAGCTGCATTGTTCTAATTCAGGTCACATTGTAACCTTGTGTCACTTGCTGTTGCTTCTCTGGGTCGCCATCACAGCACACACTGAATTCAAGACACACTTAGTTGCCTACAGGGTGCTTTATCAGACTGCTCCTCTCTGCCTTTTATTTATGGTCCCCACCAATAAAATGCATTTCGGAGGACTATGACACAGCAATGTGTTCATGTGTAAGTCCATGTTATCTGTGCCCATCATGCCCATCATGAGCATAGATCACAGATAGCAGTGTACAGATGCAATCTGCATTTTGTTACAATATTTTGCATGTTTCCCAGGAACGTCTGTTGCTCTCGGTGCTGCCAAGGCATGTTGCCATGGAGATGAAGGCTGACATCAACGCCAAGAAGGAAGACATGATGTTTCATAAGATCTATATCCAGAAACACGACAATGTCAGGTCAGTCTGGACACAGTATTAAGCTGTCATTGTTTAGTTTCTTCAATTGATTAAGAATTTAGACTTGTATGGTCTTCTCTTGAGGTGCACCGATCACAGTTTTCTGTCCGATCGCCGATTTCTGAAAAACCTCAGCTACTGATCTTGATTTTTGCTGATCCTGATCTTTTTCTGTAAACTACAATGTGCATCTTTACTACCAGATTTTTTCATTGTAAAACATTGAACATTACATTACTGCACATGCAGTAGTTTTCTACAAAAAAATAATTGAAAAGTTAGAAACTTTTCTTTCCACACTACTACATTCTAATTCCCTTTCTCAAAATATTAAAAAGTTGTAGATTTTTTATTTACTAAATGAAAATCGCAAGGTCTAAGGAAATCGACTAATTAATTTTCTGCAGAAGAGAACTACTAAATTATATCAGGTCTCTAGGAGTTTCAGTTTTCGCATCCAAATACCTTTTAATACTAGGACAGTTTGAATGTGAGCCAAATGTGGGCTTTCACAAAACAGGTATTATCTGACTGAATTCACTCACAAAGAAAGACAATGTAATGAGGCCATCAAGGGCCACAAAACAACCATGCATGCATGACAATATTGAACATAAATACAAATTACTTCTCCTTAGCACGTTAACATAGCATACTTAAACATTATGCATTATGCTTTGCCAATATGAATGACCATGAACCAGTGATGTTTTTAGGAGCCCATTTCATTTTTGTCGTAGTCTTTTAGATGAAAATACTTATTAGTCTTAGTCATATTTTAGTCATTTCACTTTCGTCTTTGTCAAGTTTTAGTGGACGAAATCTTATACAAATTTCGTCTAGTTTATGTCGACAGTTACTCAAAATGTTTTCGTCTGTAAAATTCAAAAGTCCGAAAATCAATAAAGGTTTCCAACAATTTCGAATCAACATAGACAGATGAGTACATAGTGTAGCGTATACAAGGACAACACCAACTTTGTGACGATAATACACACTCAGCAGGAAAAGCAGTATATTGTTTTCAATTAAACCTACTTAGAAGCTACGAACTGTATGTAAAAAAAAAAAAAAAAAAGGTTGTCCGAGACTTTAATTTAAAATCCTCGAGACCAGTGGTTCTTAACTTTGCTAAAGGTACAGAATCCCACGAGTTTCACATATGCCCTTCATAATTCAATAATAAAGCATTTTTTTCTGAGTCGGGAAGCAGATCTGTTGGGAAGCTAGCAAGCTAAACAAGCAGTATCTAAGTGAATTAAATCAAATTTCTTCACACTTCAAATTTACTATGGGTAAGTCAGCCTTTTGCTGTTGATTTTCAGGTTTGCAAATTAAATTAATTAATATCGCAAATGTTTTTTTTTTTTTTTTTTATTACCTGCGTGGGGCATGCTGCCTGTGGGTCTGTTTTACTTCCTCATACCAAGTGCGATGCAACATTCTACTGAGCAAACCAGTTTATCCTCCCATTAGGGTAGCAGTTGAAAGCAATGGAATAAAGCTGCTGAAACTGGGAGCAAACCAATCTAAATTGGTATAAAATGACACTTTGCCTTTAGTCAGCATAGAAATTAGGGCCCTGTGTCTTAACCTTCGTCGAACCCCTTAGACTTACTCATCGAACCCCAAAGGTTCAATCGAACCCGGGTGAAGAACCACTGCTCTGGACATACTGACCAGAAAAGCCAAGTGGCTCTGCTTTAGACTGGCCAGTATTTTAAGAGGACGCTTGCCATTCTGAAGCTAATGCTAGCGCGACTGCAATGCTAATGCTAGGAGTTACATTTAGCGTCTGATGATCACGCAGCACAGACCTTTAACAGCTGAAGCAACATTGCACATTCTCTCTTGTCAAGATAGGAAAACAAAATTGACCGTGTTTCTAAATAAGCAAGATGGAGCGCAGCGTAGCTTGAGATACCCTCAACTACGGTGAGGAGGGAGAGGCGGAGTACAGCAACAAGAGTGACACAACCCAAACACTGCTACAATGCAAGCTGACGTACTCCATGTACAATATGACTGAATGTCACACATTGTGAACATGTGACAGAAACGATGTTGCATTTTTATCTCATTGTTGTCTGGTCAGATGAAAACTGGCATTCGTCTCATTATGTTCTAGTTTCCCAAGCCATGCTTTTAGCTCATCATCGCATGAAAAAAGTTGTTCGTCGACAAAATATTTTCGTTATCATCATTGCTGACTAAAACAACAGTGCCATTAACTAGTTCTAGACCCGATTTGCGGGCAAGATTGGTTATAGTTTTAGTGATCAGCCAATCACCATTCCCCCCCAAATTTATGAAATTGGCCCCGATCAGTCAGTGCACCTTTAGTCCTTTCATGCATAGATTGTAAAATACTTGTCCTGATATGATGGATAACAAGGTAACAACACAGTCCACACATACACACTCACAGTCAGACAGAGGTTAATGTGGCTTGGTGGAGTGTAGCCTAATTAACACTAGTGAGGGAATACTTAATCACCAGCAGCCAAGAAAAGATAATCCCTAAAGATGAAGAACCTCGGCACACATTCAATTACGGCACACACACTGCAAACATTCACTATCTAAAACTAACTTATTCTTCATCCTGAAATATAGTTGATTAGCTGTAATTTGATTTTCATCCTCAAAGTCTGATCTACTAGCAGTCAGTTAATTTTGTATTTAGCTTTTTCCATTTAAGCTATTTAGTCTGTCATATGAAATATTTCACTGTAATGAATGAATGAATGTGTGTGTAGTGTATTTATATACTGCACTGTGTTTGCGTCCACAGTATTCTCTTTGCCGACATCGAGGGTTTTACCAGCCTTGCTTCCCAGTGCACTGCTCAAGAACTGGTCATGACACTCAATGAACTGTTCGCCCGCTTTGACAAGCTAGCCTCGGTAATGCTGCACCGTCCAACCGTTGCCCCTCTACACATTCGCATCTCGCTAGATGTTTTTGAGAAGGAATACTTTGGTATAATTCCTTTAGAAGTAGTGGGAAAATGATTGTCGTCAGCATCTCAGTCAGAATCATTTTGAGTGACTGAATTAATTACAACAGGGAACACAACTATAGATATTTTAAATCTGACAGCTGTTGTTTTCTCATATTTGGGTGCGGAATCCAAAACTGATCTCAGTTGTTCTCTATCACATCAAGTTTTTACACTGTTTTTTTTCTTTTTTTCTTTTAATGATTAAAAAAAAAAAAAACACTGAAATTTTGCATACATGCTTGTTTTAGACAAATACAGTGGTACCTCTACTTACTAACGTCTCTACGTACGGAATTTTCAGGTTACATCACACCTAGGCATGTGCCGATTACCGGTTTCAAGGTATACCATGGTATGAAAATGTCACGGTTTCAAAACCGCAAAAATTTTCCGGCTTACCGTCCCTAAGGTATTAGCTATTTTTATGTACCATAAATTCAGGGAGGAACCCCTCGTTTGCAGCTGCTAAGTGTCAATGACCCAGCTGTGCTACACGATGGCTGGAGGAGGTGAAACTCCAGAACCTTTTCCCCCCATTGAAGAAAACAAAATTGCTGGTATGGGAATACTTCGGCTACAGAAAAGTTACAGACGGCCGCAGCTTCGAGGACGGTGGCTGTTGAGGAGGCAATACCTCCGATATAATTTTGCATTTATACAAAATTAAAGGTTAGTAAACACTGTCATGAATATTTCCCACCAGCTACGAGAGTTAACTCCAGTGTGTTTAGTGTGTTTAGTAGTGTTAAAACATGTTTTTTTTTTTTTCTCTTTGGCAACTGTGTTGAGAAAGACAAGTGTGTGTATCATGTAAACATGATCTGAGTCATACACACATGCTTTTTATGGGCAATAATTCAATCATTTTTGTTGTAATGATAATAATGTTACGGTGTGGCTGTGGGTTTACGTTCACCTAAAGGACTGCATTTATTTAAATTTTATTTAGAATATATATATATTTAACAATTTTAACTTTACATTATACTTGTTACAATTTGCTTATATGTTTTGAAAAATAAATGTTCAATGGAAAAAAGTTTTTTTTTTTAAAACCCAGATACTGTATCCCAACACATTTTAGAGCTGTAATTGCAATACCGTGATACCATGAAACCGTGATATTTTTGCTAAAGGTGATCATACCATCAGAATTTCATACCGGCACATACCTAGTCACACCTCAACGGGAAAATATTGCCTCTTTATACGAAAAAAAAATTGTTTACTGAACGTAACATACTTATAGCTGCTCTGGCATTGGCTATTGCCTAGCATCATCCTGGCATCCAGTTGGCTAAGAGAGACCTCTACTGTATGTGTATGTGTGTATCCCGGCAAAAAAAAAAAAATTACAAAATTGTTTCTCTGTGTTATTTGCAACTTAAAAACAATTGAATCTATTGAAATACCGATCCTGTAGTGTTACCAACCACTATTTAGAATAGATTAGAATAGGATAGATTTAGATAGTATTTTGTCCACAGTATTTAAGTATTACACACAAAATGTATACTGCCACAAATATTAGATGGAATAAATTGTATTGGAAGAATTCAGTCTGCCAAAGATTAACTTAAAGTGTGTATGTCTATCATCTAATAAATTTAACATAATTAGAATGAAAGAATCAACATATTATTGTACAATAATGTAAGGTTATTTTTATGATTAAAAAAGAGAAAAAGGACAAAATGTAGATGCTTTTAAATATTGAACTCATTCTTATTTCTTTATACACTTGTACAATGTCTTTTTTTTCTTCTTCCCTCTATCATGGCCTATCACTTCTGCAGGAGAACCACTGTCTACGTATTAAAATTTTGGGTGATTGTTACTACTGTGTGTCCGGGCTCCCTGAACCCCGTGCTGACCACGCCCACTGTTGCGTAGAAATGGGCGTGGACATGATCGAAGCAATCTCGTGAGTGGAAAGAACAATGATAACGCCTGTTTTGGAAACGCTTTCGCTTTGCAAAAATGCTAACCTTCTCGACAATGTTTCTTCAGGCTCGTACGCGAGGTGACGGGGGTCAATGTCAACATGCGTGTCGGCATCCACAGTGGCCGTGTGCACTGCGGCGTACTGGGTCTCAGGAAGTGGCAGTTTGACGTGTGGTCTAACGATGTTACGCTGGCCAATCACATGGAAGCGGGAGGAAAAGCAGGGTGGGTAGATCTGTAGCAATATGCAAAAAGTCGATTAATCGCACAGTAAATGAAACTGAGTTTCGTAATTTTCCCGGCTGCGATTTATTGCCGCATGCATGTTACAACTTTTCACATTGATTGCATATTCTTATTCTCTTTAGTTCCTTTCACAGATGTTTATTGGTCATCAACACATTGTAGAACTAAAGTTCAGACATACAAAAAAGGAACACACATATAAACTACACAAGGTATACCATTAGCATTGCTACATTGAAGCTAATGGTGAAGGATAATGTCTAGTTATATTATGTACTTGTAGTAGGGCTAGTTGATATGGACTTAAGTACTTATCACGGTAAATTGAGCAGATCTACCTCAATAACGATAAATGATGATATACTGTATTTGCCCAAGAGGACTGCTATATTATTTGAAAATCTGAATAATTGCATTAAATACAAATTAACCATTTCTCATTGGTTTATTTACAAGCTTTCAACTTAACATATGTAACAATTGTACATTCAGTGTAAACATTAAGTATACAAAAATATCTCGTAAACAATAAGCATTCAAGTATAAATATTTAAAACTGCTTGAATGACTTGAACAATGTACGACATTGTAAATATTGCTATGGCCAGTGTGCAAAAATGTCATTGTAACGCAAAGGACTTGCAAGAGGGGCTTGAACAGTGCACTTCAAACATAGGACCGAGTATCAGACAACTTTTTGTTAATGGGTGCTGTGACATGATCACTCAACACAAGTGTTTATTTCAAGTTCCTACAGCAAAAACCTTGCATGTTAACCATTTCCGGTGTGTTTTTTTTTTTCCAGAGCATTTTCCAAAGCACACACACACCTACACACTGACACACATTGAGCTAAACTGCTGTAACTCTTATGCCAATGAAAAAATTAATATGTTATAATGGCAGTAATGACACCAAATAAAGCAAGCACATCCAGAAAAATAGCTGTCGCCATTAAACGGTCATAATACAGGTTGTACATTTGGATTATACTTAAATGCTGAGCTTTTCATTGTAAATTGTACCATCATAAAAGCTGTCTGAGAAGTCCCACACACACACGCACACAGAGATACAAAATAACGCGACATACTGATTGCTAGGTGCAGTCTGTGCCCAAAGCACTGCTCCCGCATCAACTCATTGAGTTCAGCCGCTTCGACAATGTTAGAGCTCCTGTCGGTGATGATGGCGACTTCACGTTGCACGCAGAGAGCATTTGTTTCCAGGCTTGGGCAATAATTTCACCTGTGTGGTCGTCTGAGAAATAGGATGTATCCAGCACCGGGGGTGTGCAGTTGGACCGTCACACTGATGGCTCGATGGTTCGTCGTCCTTCTTGAATCCAAAATATAACTGGCGTAGAGTTCTTTCTTGGCACCAGCACCACACTGTGAGCGTCGACTAATGCTATACTCAAAATGCCCGTGGCCTGGCTAACGCTAGACGTTTCCCTATTATCCGACGCCATCACGTTCACTTGGAGCGTTAGCATTAGCATAACGATTGATAGCAACATGCTTCTGTTTGATTTATTTTCTGATAGCCACTAGGAGTGGGAACCTCTTGGTACGTCACGATACGATACGATTTGCGATACAAACCTCACGATAATGATTATCTCATGATATGGCGATACAACAATTATCGATACATTGGTCAGGAAATTATTCTGCAAAACAACTGACAAGCATAAAAACAAGCTATTTTTATCCTTCTGCTGTAAGTTTATCACTAGTAGACCTCCAATCAATTTGAACTGGGAGGGTGGCAGTGAATAAACCCCTCCCTCTTCAAATGGGCCCCTACCACTTCGATGGCCGTCAGTGGCAGCCAATGTCAGGCAACGAGGTGATTTTTGGACATTTCAGGTCATGACCTGTTGATTTTCAGTCACTTCCTGTTGATTTTGTGCCATCTTATAGGTCACCTCCTGTTCTGTAACCTAAAATCAATCGGGAATGAATAGGCAGTGACTCAAACTCAACAGGAAGTGGCCTGTAAATTCCCTAAAATGAACAGAAAGTGACCTGTAAATGCCCCGAAAATTGGAAAGAGTGATCGTGAATGCGCTGGTTTCAAATGAGCGAAGGTTCATCCACCCTTCTCCGTATTATTGGATTGGGCATTGAGCGCTGTCAGTGGCAGCCATAGAGTTAACTGAGAGTTAACTTGTTGATTTCTTTTTTTTTCCTTTTGTTAAAACATTGATACCATTTTGAAACAATATCTCGATTTTTGGCACGAGCGTATCGATAACCTTTTGGGATGCAAAGTATCACGATTTATCACCATTTTGATATATTGTCACACCCCTGTGAGCCACGTGACTTCACATGGAAGCACACTGGCTGTACTTTCTTAAAGGGGAATGAATGAGCATAGCTGGACAACACATAATCAAAGTGGGCTGAAAAGACTTACATTTTTCGTTTCATTAAAAAAAACGAATTCACCGACATGGTCAAAATTACGTCGGTCATCGCGAACCATTTCGGTAACGGTAAATTTTCGGAAAACCGGCAGGCTCTAACTTGTCGTAAATGTATTCATCAAGTCATTGAATTGATGTGCCAGATTTTTATCCAGCTAAATGTGGGAAAGACAGAGGTGATTATTTTGGGCCAAAAAGGAAAGGACAAAGATCACTCACCTGGGCACTATGTTACTTCCAGCTGCAAACCAAGCCAGAAATGTTGGCGTATTGACTCAGACCTAAACTTCAAGAACCATCTAAAGTTTGTCTTTAAATCTGCATATTACCACCAAAAAATAATAGCCAGAATTAAGGGGCTTTTGTGCAAACAGGACATGGAAAAACTTATTAATGCATTCATTTTTAGTAGACTGGACTATTGTAACGGTATATTTACAGGTCCTAACAAAAAATCAATCAGGAAGCTGCAGCTAATACAGAATGCCGCTGCCAGAGTCCTTACTAATACAAGGACACTGGACCATATTACTCTGGTTATGAAATCATTAGACCAGGGTGGGCAAACTATTCCACAAAGGGCCGCAGTGGGTGCGGGTTTTTGTTCATACTCATCATGAGGACAACCTTTCACCAATCTGGTTTCTTACAAGTGAAATCAGTTAATTGCAGTCAGGTGCTTCTTGTTTCCACTTAAACCTCATTGGTTAAACTGTCTGTGCTGAATCAGTTGGAACAAAGACCAGGGCCCACTGCGGCCCTCGAGGACCGGTTTGCCCACCCCTGCATTAGACTGACTGACCTGTGAGTCAAATGATATACGATAAAATACCGCTGCTGGTGTACAAAACACCTAATGGTCTTGAACCAAAATACAGTACATATACTTGATTTGTTAGACCCCTACAAAGTATCTAGAACCCTACGGTCGTCTGGAACCTGTCTGCTGTGTTTTGCAAGCAGGGTGAGGCAGCATTCACCTCAGTTAACAAGTCAACTTAATCTCTAAAGTGTGCTCAAACCGTTGGCTTCTTTAAATCAGGGCTAAAACGCTACTGTTTAACTGAGTGTTTTCATAACTGCCCAGATTTCAAGTTATATGACTTTTGCTTTTCTTTGATTATTTTTGGTTTTTGGTTTTTGATTTTTATTTGTTTTTATTTGTTTGTTTTTATTTTAACTTTCTTGATGATTTAATGTATTTTTTATGTATTATTTTAGTTTTGGGATTTTAATGTGATGAAAAGCACTTTGAATTACATTCTGTTTAATTGTGCTATACAAATTTGCCTTGCCTAACCACTTTAGCGTGCTGTCAACCAATGGCAGTCTTCTCAAAAATGCAATCTTTGAATTTAAAAAGTGACACTTCAAACATGAAAACTCGCTGGTTTACAGCATTTGCAAATGATACACAAAATAGAAAAAATGTACAACTGACACCACGCGCTTATAACCTGGCACCCCAGATTCATTGTTCCATGTATCCACTATGAATGTCTGTGAAAGCTCCAATCGAGACCTGTTTCAATGGGAGGAATTAGGCATGAGCCGATAACCGGTTTCAAGGTCTACCGTGGTATGAAAACGTCACGGTTTCAAAAACGCAAAAATTTTCTTTCATACCGCCCCTAAGGTATTAGCTATTTTTATGTACCATAAATGCAGGGAGAAATTCCTCGCTTGCAGCTGCTCAGTGTCAGTGAGCTAGCTGTGCTACAAGAAGGCTGGAGGAGGTGAAACTCCTGAACTTTTTCTCCCCATCGAAGAAAACAAAGTCGCTGGTATGGGAATACTTTGGCTACAGAAAAGTTACAGACGGCCGCGGCTTCGAGGAAGAGGGCCAACTGACATGTAAAACATGTTTGCGGAGGGTGGCTGCTGAGGAGGCAATACCTCTGATATGATTTCGCATTTATACAAAATTAAAGGTTAGTAACACTATCATTAACGTTTCCCACCAGCTGCGAGAGTTAACTCCAGCGTATTTAGTGTTTTTAGCGGTGGTAAAACATGTGTTTTTTTTTTCTCTGGCAACTGTCTGTGTTGAGAAAGACAGTGTGAATAATGTAAACATGATACGAGTCATACGCTCATGCTTTTAATGAAAAAAATTAATTTATATTAATATTGTTAAGCTGTGGCTGTGGGTTTACGCTCACCTAAAGGACTGCATTTATTTAAATTGTATATTTTTAAAAAATTATTTTAACTTAATATTATACGTATGTTACAATTTGCTAATGTTTTGAATAATAACAATCCTGGTCAATGGAATAAAGTCACCCAGTAACGTCTGCAGCTCGCGCATCTTTCCCTATTGGCTCATAGCTAGTGAATTTGTGACCTGCGTGAGTGAGCTATGTAAAGTCATGGTTGCTACTCAGAAGGTGTACCCACATGTCTTTGCACCTGTGAA
The DNA here is from genome assembly GCF_030265065.1 of Corythoichthys intestinalis. Classification (NCBI taxonomy): domain Eukaryota; kingdom Metazoa; phylum Chordata; class Actinopteri; order Syngnathiformes; family Syngnathidae; genus Corythoichthys; species Corythoichthys intestinalis. The sequence goes on from NC_080396.1 coordinate 68,115,287, forward strand.
TGGTGCAAAGACTTTTGGGTACACCTTCTGAGTGGCAACTGTGACTTTACATAGTTGGTGAATTAATGACCTGCGTTAGTGTTCTGTTAACATACAAAACACAGTGAGCCTCACTTTATTTACCCACTAAAGGCAAATTAAGGGTCTTTGTTAAATCTCGTAAGCACCAGAATAAATTGAAATCAAATTCATTCATATATTGAATATAAAACTGAGTCTCATCAGAGGGTTGAAAGAGCCACATACTTCGTAGGCGTCAAACAAATCAAGCATGTATTTTGGTCCAAGGCCATTTAGAGTTTTGTAAACCTGCAGTAAGATTTGATCGTCTATCCTTTCACTCATAGGAAGCCAGTGTAATGATTTCAGGATTGGTGCGATATTGTCCAGTTTCCTTATATTTGTAAAGACTCAAGCACCAGCATTCTGTATTAGCTGTAGCTTCCTGATTTTTTTTTTTTCAGACCTGCAAATACACCATTGCAAATATCCAATCTACTAAAAATGAATGCATGGATGAGTCTTTCCAAAAGTGCAAGCACAAGTTCACATTTGTTATGGAATTCCTGATCCTGATGTCTCTCTTCCTACAGACGGATCCACATCACTAAGGCCACACTGCAATATCTAAATGGAGATTACGAAGTGGAGCCAGGCTTTGGAGGGGAGAGGAATGCTTATCTAAAGGAGAACAGCATCGAGACCTTCCTGGTGCTCGGCTGCAGTCAAAAGCGGGTCAGTGATGAAAAGCAGGAAATTGTAGTCGTACTCCGCATTTCAAATGATTATGCAGATGATGTTTTTCTCTGATCTTCCTGACAATTTTCAAGTCATCAATTGGAGGACAATAATTAATTATTCATAATTCAATCCTTCGTGTACCAACTGTTGTGATTTGTGTTATTGACTTTCATACGTTTTTGATGCGATCTGGCATCTTTTGTGCAGATTTACTTAATTAATCATGTGCTAAGCTATTACAGATGCTTCAAATGACTATTTAATCCTGTATAGGGCAATTAAACATCTTTTGTCGTCTCCACATTGAACTTAAATATTTCAAAATTATACTAGGTAGGACAATTTTTAATTAATTTTTTTTTTTTTTTTTTTATGTCTGACAGGAGTTTGTAAATCGTTTTTAGGTCCGGAATCCAAAACACGTCTCTATCACGTCAAGTTTTTTAACTATAGGAAACTTATATGAGCTTGTCTTACCAGTTTTGAAATACTGACACAATATGACATATGGAAGAAATGGACATTACTGCATTGTTTATTCAACACTACTATGTTTTTGCAAAGGACAGAATAGAATATTATGTTTTTGCAAAGGATAGAATAGAATAGAATAGAATAGAATAGAATAGAATAGAATAGAAAGCCTTTATTGTCATTGTACAGTGCCTTGCAAAAGTATTCGGCCCCCTTGAATCTTGCAACCTTTCGCCACATTTCAGGCTTCAAACATAAAGATATGAAATTTAATTTTTTTGTCAAGAATCAACAACAAGTGGGACACAATCGTGAAGTGGAACAACATTTATTGGATAATTTAAACTTTTTTAACAAATAAAAAACTGAAAAGTGGGGCGTGCAATATTATTCGGCCCCTTTACTTTCAGTGCAGCAAACTCACTCCAGAAGTTCAGTGAGGATCTCTGAATGATCCAGTGTTGTCCTAAATGACCGATGATGATAAATAGAATCCACCTGTGTGTAATCAAGTCTCCGTATAAATGCACCTGCTCTGTGATAGTCTCAGGGTTCTGTTTAAAGTGCAGAGAGCATTATGAAAACCAAGGAACACATCAGGCAGGTCCGAGATACTGTTGTGGAGAAGTTTAAAGCCGGATTTGGATACAAAAAGATTTCCCAAGCTTTAAACATCTCAAGGAGCACTGTGCAAGCCATCATATTGAAATGGAAGGAGCATCAGACAGTTGCAAATCTACCAAGACCCGGCCGTCCTTCCAAACTTTCTTCTCAAACAAGGAGAAAACTGATCAGAGATGCAGCCAAGAGGCCCATGATCACTCTGGATGAACTGCAGAGATCTACAGCTGAGGTGGGAGAGTCTGTCCATAGAACAACAATCAGTCGTACACTGCACAAATCTGGCCTTTATGGAAGAGTGGCAAGAAGAAAGCCATTTCTCAAAGATATTCATAAAAGGTCTCGTTTAAAGTTTGCCACAAGCCACCTGGGAGACACACCAAACATGTGGAAGAAGGTGCTCTGGTCAGATGAAACCAAAATTGAACTTTTTGGCCACAATGCAAAACGATATGTTTGGCGTAAAAGCAACACAGCTCATCACCCTGAACACACCATCCCCACTGTCAAACATGGTGGTGGCAGCATCATGGTTTGGGCCTGCTTTTCTTCAGTTGGGACAGGGAAGATGGTTAAAATTGATTGGAAGATGGATGCAGCCAAACACAGGAACATTCTGGAAGAAAACCTGTTGGTATCTGCACAAGACCTGAGACTGGGACGGAGATTTATCTTCCAACAGGACAATGATCCAAAACATAAAGCCAAATCTACAATGGAATGGTTCAAAAATAAACGTATCCAGGTGTTAGAATGGCCAAGTCAAAGTCCAGACCTGAATCCAATCGAGAATCTGTGGAAAGAGCTGAAGACTGCTGTTCACAAACACTCTCCATCCAACCTCACAGAGCTCGAGCTGTTTTGCAAGGAAGAATGGGCAAGAATGTCAGTCTCTCGATGTGCAAAACTGATAGAAACATACCCCAAGCGACTTGCAGCTGTAATTGGAGCAAAAGGTGGCGCTACAAAGTATTAACGCAAGGGGGCCGAATAATATTGCACGCCCCACTTTTTAGTTTTTTATTTGTTAAAAAAGTTTAAATTATCCAATAAATTTTGTTCCACTTCACGATTGTGTCCCACTTGTTGTTGATTCTTGACAAAAAATTAAAATTTTATATCTTTATGTTTGAAATGTGGCGAAAAGGTTGCAAGGTTCAAGGGGGCCGAATACTTTTGCAAGGCACTGTAGATAGTACAATGACCCAGAGCCACAATGTGTACCACATAAAACAAAAGCACGATAAGCTTGATATAAAAACACAAGTTATAGTGTACACAGATTGGGAATTAAGTGAATTAGTGACCACAAGCATGTAGTGATGTATTAGTAACATAAAAGAGCGCAGCAGTGCGTATATGACAATTTACAGTACTCATACAAGGAGGCGGATGACTGACCTGATATGATAGTGTAAATGACAGTTTCTGCATAGATATGGACGTAACCGTGCAAAAATGCTATAATGTGCCCAGATTGAGACATGTCTGAGAACATATTACTCAGTGAGATGCATATGACAATGTTGTGGCATTAGCAGTGCAATGAATGACATTTCAGTGTAGTATGGCTAGCTGTGTGCATATAGGGACAGCATGTTATGCTATAGAAAACAAAACACCACGTAAGAAAAAAACATCATTTTTTGCTTTCCGCACCCCAGAATCTGTATGAAAACAGCTAAAACAACAGATTTTTTCCCCCCGCCAAATTGTTCCACAATGTTATTATTTTATAATTTTTTATTATTAATTAATCATGAATGTATTCTTTTATAGTTATTCCTTTAAAACAAATACATACATATATGAATTAAAGCTGTCCCGACTAGTCGACGTCATCGATGGCGTAAATGCGTCGACGAGCACAACATCCCGGCGACGATTAATGAAGGGTTAAAAAAATATATGCGTTGAAAGTTGAGATTGTTGGATGCTCGCTTTGCAAGCAGCGAAAGTGGCACTAAGCCAAAAAAGCGCACCAGAGTGGCCAAAACATTGACTTATTTCAGCAAAACAAAGTCTCTGTCTCTTCAATGCCAAGCATGGCTGCATGGCGGCCATGAGTGAACACCTAAAGCGCCGTCACCCAGTTGTAATTTTGGAAGAGGACAGTAGACAACAAGCTGGCAGATCGTAAGTCCATTTAACCAACTAACGACATGTGTTATTGACGTTGCTAAGCCTGTCACTATTTGCAATGAGTCCATTGATCGCACGGTAAATAAAATTGAGGGCGGTAATTTTCACCTCTGCGTTTTATCGCCCGTGTGTGTGCGTACATACATTTGTGCGTGCGTGGTGATGGCATATGAGACTCCGGTTCCTTTCACAGATGTTTATTGGTCATCAGCATGCCGCAGAATTAAAGTTCATACACACAAAATAAGGAAACACATCTGTATTAAACACTGTAAATGTTAGCATTGGTACATTGAGGCTAATGAGGAAAAAAGACAACCTACTTTAGCCTGCTATAAAACATTGGCAGTCTTCTCCAAAATGCAAACTTGCGGTTAAAAGGTGACACTTCAACCATGAATAATCGCTGGTTGACAGCATTTGCAAATAAAAAAGAAAAAAAAAAGAAAAAAAAAGAAAAAAAAAATCTATTACTGACACTACATGCAATGACGAAAAGTGCTTTTTTGCAGAGTGTAAAGCTTACTGTTAGTGGTTTAGCGAAGGTACTTCCGGTGAACATTTTAAAATAAAAGCACGTCATGTTCGTCATATAAATAACGATATCTGGAGTTAATCCCACATACTTCAGAATTCAGATACTACACTAAAAATAGCTTTAAAATGACACCCTTTATGAAAAGTCCGATTGGCAATAAATAATCATTATAATTATTATAATACTATTATATATTGTAGTATAATATAATATGAATGCTAGATTTTTTTAAAGAATTGTTTTGAATTATGTTGGAAAGGTGAAGTCAGTGTTCTGAATCTGTTTACATTCCATTCTTTTGCACTAGTTACTGCTATCAGCATTTGTTTATTTGTAATTTATTATTGTTATTTATGTGTATATTTGTACTTAAATAAAAAAATTTAAGTGTTCCAAAATGTAAATCAACTCAATTTTTTCATTGTATTTAAATGAGTGCTTGTAAAAAGATGAAAAGAAGGCCTTTTACATGTCAAAGTAATGAACACTTAAACTAATGAATAAAAGACGTCTACTGTTACAGAGTTGTTCTCAAGATGAGAACAGTTGGTAAAGCCCTCATGTTTTTCTCTCGGAGCAGAAGGAAGAAAAGGCGATGATGGCTAAGATGCAGAGAACGAGAGCCAACTCCAACGAGGGACTGATGCCACGCTGGGTCCCTGACAGAACTTTCTCCAGGACCAAAGACTCCAAAGTATTCAGACAAATGGTGAGTTTCCTCATGATGTCTTATGTTTTTTCTTTTTAAAAAAATATTTTTTTTTTGTTGACAATGCCTGATGTTTTTTGTCTCCTTCAGGGCATTGACGAGGCATCCACTAAAGACAACCGCGGTGTTCAGGAGACCATGAACCCGGAAGATGAGGTGGATGAATTCCTGGGACGGGCTATTGATGCTCGCAGTATCGACCAGCTACGAAAAGACCATGTTAAAAAATTCCTGCTCACCTTTCAAACATCTAGTTTGGAGAAGAAAGTCTGTGATTCTTCTTGGAATAAGACCATGCTCTTTTATTTGAGCTTCCACTTACCAGGCTGTTTTTCAACTTTTCCAGTATTCCAAGAAGGTGGATGATCGTTTTGGTGGCTACGTTGCTTGCACCCTACTCGTATTCTGCTTCATATCCTTCATACAGATTGTCATTTTTCCACAGTGAGTAGCTCACACATTGCGATATATAGTATTAAGTATAAACACTTTTATTGCCATTGACAGCAATAGACATCCTGTCTGTTTGAACTGGGAGAGGCTGGCTGCGATCTGGGACGTCTATCGCCATCAATAGCAGCCAATGAGTTTAAAAGACTTTATTTTTCTTTAGGATGATTCTCTGAAATTGGCAAAATTTTAATACCTTCGTATTTGATGAAATTATAAATTTGAAGAATATTTTATTACAGATTTGACTAAAAATACGGTATAATTTTGGCTGAATTGATGCACAGATGCACAGAAAATCTATAGCTACCAGGCCATGGTATTTTTTCTGTCTTTATATTAAAATCAAATGGAAAAAAAACACCTACATTAACTTAACTCAATACAGGTTGTCCCCGGGTTATGAACGAGTTCCGTTCCTGCGTTCCCCCAACATAACCCGAATTTCCGCATGAGTCGGGATTAAATACCCCAAAATACCCCTAAATCTAAAATCTAAAAATAACTATCCAAAAACAAGTATTATACGTCATTTTACTGTCCACGCCACGTCGTTGGAGCTAAGTCCTAGCTAGCTAGAAAGCCATCTAGGCTGTAATCATCCTCTCTCTCTCTCTCTCTCTCCCTCACTCTCCATATATATATATTTATATATATATATATGTATATATATATATATATATATATTTATACGTATATGTGTGTGTGTATATACTATAGGGCTGTCAAAATTATCGCGTTAACGGGCAATAATTACTTTTTTAAATTAATCACGTTAAAATATTTGACGCATTTAACAGTAATGCCACGCTCAGATTAAAATGACAGCACAGTGTCATGTCCATTTGTTACTAGTGTTTTTTGGTGTTTTGTTGTCCTATGCTGGCGCTTGGGTGCGACTGAGTTTATGGGTTTCAGCACCATGAGCATTGTGTAATTATTGACATCAACAATGGCGAGCTACTGGTTTATTTTTTGTCTGACAAATTTTATCAATACGAAAACAATAAGAGGGGTTTTAATATAAAAATTCTATTACTTGTACTAACATTTAACTTTTAAGAACTACAAGTCTTTCTATCCATGGATCACTTTAACATAATGTTGATAATGTTAATGCCATCTTGTTGATTTATTGTTATAATAAACAAATACAGTACTTACTGTATGTACAGTATGTTGAATATAAATATCCGTCTTGTGTCTTATCTTTCTATTCCAACAATGATTTTCAGAAAAATATGGCATATTGTAGAAATGGTTTGAATTGCGATTAATAACGATTAATTAATTTTTAAGCTGTGAGTAACTCGATTAAAAATTTCAATCGTTTGACAGCCCTGATATTTACATGTATTTTTTTAATTATTCGTTGGGAATAAAGTGAAAAAACATTCCCCTATTTTGTATCTCTTTCCAATGCTAAATCTGAATAAATACATTGAACAAAAAAAAAGAAAAAAATATTGAGGGGGGGCGCTACTTCGCGGTTTTTCACTTATTGCGGCAGGTTGTGGTCCCCATTAACAGCGAAAAATGAGGGATCACTGTACACGTTTTGCCAAAGGCGCCAAATGCTCTGTTCACATAACAAATCCCAAGCATCTTAGTTTGGAAACATCTAATGGTCAATAAGCATAACTGCTGTGCTAAGCTGTGACCAGCCCTTGTACAAACGCAGAAGGCTTCTACATTCACTTTGAAGGCAACATGCATACTGGCCCAAAACAAATGTTGAGAAACCGATGTCTATATCATCTGATATCATTTTAAAATGTTTTTATCGATAATATCGAACAAGTCTAGTTAGCAGTAGCAATCTTAGTTATCACCACTGCATTGTGACAAAATGTATCAAAATGGTTCGAAACATTGGATTTGAAAGGATTCAAAGACAAAGTTAGTCATCTCAGTGTCGGCGGATTTTTCACAAACAACTTACTCCCCAAACTTTTACATGTCTTATTAATTTGTCTTGTATTGTCTACATTCCTAACATGCAAAATTGTTACTCAACTTAAATGGCTTTTTTGTTAAACAATTTGATCGATCTTTGAAGAGAAAACCTCAGCTATATGGAAGCCTTCCTCTCTATGCCATTCGTTATAAACTTCCCCTGCTGTTTCCTGAGGAAATACAGTAGTGATGATTAATACATTAACTGTACTTTTTCTTGCAGCACTCCGGTCATGCTGGGAATCTACATCAGTATTTTCATCATTCTGGCCAACATACTTTTCATCTGTGCCATATACTCTTGCATCAAGGTAGTAGAGTTCATAAAAACGTTCATTTTCTCAACAGCGGATTTTGAATATTATGCGATTACTCTCGTCTCGCAGCTCTTTCCTGCTGCAATGCAGACAGTTTCTAAAAAGATTGTCCAGTCTCGCACCAACAGTACTCTGGTTGGAGTGTTTACCATTATCCTCGTCTTCATCTCTGCCTTTGTCAATATGGTATGATCGAAATCAAAGTGAACCGCCATCACTTAAATATGTCATTTCCACCGCACTGGAAATTTTTTCTGTCTTTGGTGTTTTTGTAGTTTTCATGTGACACCAAGAGCCTAGCGGAGTGTGTTGCCGAGAAGTCCAACACCTCCGCAGCCATGGTGACGCCATGTGTGATCCGCCGATTGAATGTGTCCGTCGAAGGGGGTCTCGAGATCTGTCCCAGTCAAGGCCCTTCTTGTCCCTTTCCTGAGGTGAGTTCATTGTGCTGCTCCAATTAACAGAGGTGGGTAAAGTAGCCAAAAGAAATACTCAAGTATGAGTAGATTTATTATTATTTATTATTTCAAAATTATATTACTCTAGTGAAAGTAAAAGTAGTCATCCAAAGTAATGAGTAGCTGCTTACAATGTCTGATTTTTTTTTTTTAAAGCAATGGGATTTATTTTTTTCTCAGCACTGCATCAGCTATGTGAGCGGTTATTATTATACTGCACTATAACACAGATTATAACACATTACATGACCGTATTAGGCCAAAAAATAAACGAATATCAAATTCCAACGAAAAAAATCTCTAGAACGCGTCCAAAGAGCATAAGTGCCCTCTAGTGGAGAAAACATTCCCTGCCATGAAAATAAAACGATCATATCTCCAGTTTTCCGTTGTCTATAGGTGCCAAATAAAAACTTGGAGGGAGGTTGAAATCCACGCTTTCGTGTTGAGAGCAGCACTCTATGTCAAATACTTTATTATTTACAGCGCTTTAAAGACGCCACGTGATTGAACATGCCGGCGTGACTATAGGACTTTTGGCTGTAAGCTTGTGTGTGGTCATGTAACATGTGACACGTCTGTGTGGGTTCACGCATGACTAGGCACAATTAGAACACTCATGCAAATGAGATTGTCCGTGCCAGGATTAGCGATCCAATAGCATAGAATGTAGGGCTGCAACTAATGATTATTTTTTTGTAATCGATTAATCAGATGATTGTTTAAACGATTAATCGAAACAATGTCACTTTTTTCAATTACTTTCACAATTTAACTGGAAGTTGTTTTAACACATGTTGTAAGTAACAATGATGGCAAAATGGAAACACTATTTCCTTCAAAAATATTTTTTTTATAACAGCTCTACTGTTTTAAGTACATAAAACTTGTTAAAGTTTTTAAATAAAACAAACTAAACAAAACTATTTGACTAAGGAGGAGGCAGACTGTAATGAATCAGTTTTCTTTACCAAACAGCTGTTTATCAATAAATTCCAAATCCAATTTCCAAGCACACTCTCTCTTGTATGACAAAAAAAAAAAAGAAACAGTTGGATTGGGAGTTTTTGTTAAAACGAGACTCTAAGCTGTTATATGAATGGGTCTATGTGTGTGGTTTCTTTATAAAAATAAATGCAACAACTTTACAATCCAACAATAACTCAAGCTCTAATATGCTTCTCCAAAACACAACACACTCCAAAACACTTAAGACACTGATTAACATAGTCGCTAACTAGATTAGCGCCCCGTGCTAAGTAGTAACGTCTCATCAACAAAGAATACAAACAATACAACTGGATTCAATAACTCACCTCTCACGGAGGCACACTGGATCTAACAACACGAAAGACAATCTAACTCTCGACAATTCGTAATATGATTGATTCAGCAACCCAACTTGAGTGTAGCAGTGAACTCTCTCTAGCTCCAATCACTGGTTCGTGCGCCCCCCACATGTTGTCATAAATATAATTAGATAACGATCGCACCACTATGTTCATTACAGTACAGTAGCATGGATGTTTAATAATGTATTTTTTGTTGTTGTTTGTTCTTCTCTTCTGTCTGCTTCCTATTCTGTCCCCCCCAAACCCCATTCTGTTAGCCGCATTCTCCTAATTAGACATGTGCCGATTACCGATTTCAAGGTGTATCGTCGTATGAAAACGCCACGGTTTCAAAATCGCAAAAATTTTCCGTCACACCGTTCCGACGGTATTAGCTATTTTTAATGTCTCAAAAATGCAGGGAGAAATACCTCACTTGCAGCTGCAGGGCTCAGCCCTCCCCCACCTGTTGTTGCTCAGTGTCAGTGAGTCATCTGTGCTAAATGATGGCTGGAGGAAGTGAAACCCCTGTCATTTTACCCCCATCGAAGAAAACGAAATCCCTGGTATGGGAATACTTCAGCGACAGAAAAGTTACAGACTGCCGCGACTTAGAAGAGGAGGGCCAACTGACATGTAAAATATGTTTGCGCTGGGTGGCTGCTGAGGAGGCTTACCTCCAATGATTTCGCATTCATACAAAAGGCTAGTAAACACTGTCATGAACGTTTCCCACCAGCTACGAGCTCCAGCATGTTTAGTGTGTCTAGCGGTGGTAAAACATGTGTTTTTTCTCTCTGGCAACTGTCTGTGTTGAGAAAGAGAGTGTGTGTGAATAATGTAAACATGATACAAGTCATAGATACGTGCTTTTTATGGAAAATAATTCAACAAATAATGTTGAGCTGTGGCTGTGGGTTTAGGCTCACCCTAAGGACTGCATTTATTTGAATTTTATTTAAATACTTGTTAGTTTTGTAATTTAAAATGAAAAACATTTTTTTTTACTTAACATTATACTTATGTTCAAATTTTCTAATATGTTTTGAAAAATAAAAATCCTGTTCAGGTGAAATAGATTTTCTATAACCCAGATATCGCAAAGTAACACATTTTAGAGCTGTAATTGAAATACCGTGATACCGTGAAACTGTGATCTTTTGGCTTCAGGTTATCATACTGTCAGAATCTCATACCGTCACACGCCTACTCCTAATAAATAGTGATACATTAAAAATGTTCAGACCATAAGGACACTCAGATTCCTATTGTATAAACACTACAAATAATTTAATAATCAATAAAAGTGATTATTGTTGCGATGTCACATTGGTGAAACTGGTAGAACCACTGCAAGCATCTCTAGCAAAGTAAAGTCAAATCTAATATGTAGAATAAAAAGGGAAACTGTACTGACATTAGTGTAGCTCAAAGTATTGGAGGAAGAGTAGTGTTTCTTCTTCGCAAATCTACTGCAGTAAATGTAATAAGTATGGCGTAGTAAAACTACCGTATTTTCTGCACGACAAGGCACACCTAAAAGCCTTCAATTTTCTCAAAAGCTGACAGTGCACCTTATAATCCGATGGGCCTTAAATATTGATCAATATTGGTTAATCATGGAATGACATTCCCTTTAGCACAGCTACATCTAGAGGGTGCATAACACAGCCCAAACCACTACTACTACTACTACTACTACTACTACTATTACTGCACCTTATAATGCAGTGCGCCTAGAATATGAAAACAGTGTTAAGATAGGCCATTCATTGAAGGTTCGCCTTATATGCCGATGCACCTTATAGTGCAGAAAATACGGTACTCTTAGAAGTATGTTTATTTCAAAAAGTTACACAAGTAAATATAACTGATTAAATAACGCGTTACTACCCACCTCTGCCAATTAACCACCTTTGCTCTGGATTTGACTGTGCGAGCTAATGCCGTACTTGCATTTGAAAGCTCTTGAGTTGATGATGCTCTTCCGTTTGTGACAGTACTTCAGCTACAGCGTGCTGCTGACGCTGCTGGCCTGCTCAGTGTTCCTGCAGATCAGCAGCATTGGGAAGTTGGCCCTGATGCTGCTCATCCAGCTCATCTTCCTGCTGCTTGTCGAGTGGCCACAAGTAGCACTGTTCGACAACGCTGACCTTTTTGTCACCTCCAATGCCATGTAAGTGTCCATCCCGGGAAGACCATTTTTATTGTTTGAATGGTGTTCTGCCCGTTACTCAAATTACTGTATTTTTCAGACTATAAATCGCATGTAAATCGCCTATTAATCCTGATGGCATCACGCTGGAGTCTTGTTTGCCATTTTGTCTCCAGTCGTTTTTTTTTTCTAATTATAATGTTGACTTGTTTTGTGATGCACACACGCGAGTAAGAGCGCATGTACACACGAAGAAGAACGTATTTGCGCACTCGAAGAAGAGCGCACGCGCACCCACGAGGAACCGTGCATTTGCAAAGAAGTTGATTGAGAAAGAGAGAGGGTAAAGAAAGCATGCCCGCACATTTGTTGCTTGTGAAGCATCCACAGAGGCAAGACCTGTAAAAAAACACCTTTTGTACTGTTTATCGTGCATTTTCAATTGTGATCAAATACTTGGGGCAAGTTTATGTGATTGTTTTTGATGATGTAACCTATACATGCTAATCGTCTGTGTGGATTGTTATTGTTATTGCTACATCAGCCGCTAGATATAAACGCAAATTTGAATTGCTGTTGTTGGAGATGAAACTGATGTAATTTCATATTCATTTTAGTTTTCATTCTCAAGTGTTGATGTCGAGCAGCTAAATTAAGTCAGCAAACCACATGGACGTCTGACATCGTCATTTCGGAGCTTAGCTTGCTGTCTAACTAGGATTTAGCTCCAACATCTTGTCGAGGACAGTGCATTGACTTATCATACATGTTTTTGGATAGTTATTTTGAGATTTGGGGGATTTTTAGGGGTACGTAAAGGGTTAAATCTGACTTACGCAGAAATTCGAGTTACGTCGCCAGAGTAGGAACGGAACTCGTTCGTAACCCGGGGAATACCTGTATATGTATGTATATATAGATAATTTTCAAATGAATTAAAATGTGAAATCAAAAAAATCAATTATTTTAACAGTGGTATAAAAAATAATTTTAAAAAATGCAAATTAATAAAAAAGCAATGAAAAATAAAAAATATAAATAACTAATTGAAATACAATTGAGGAATTAAAAAAAAACTTTTATTTAAAAAAATAAAATAAAACAAAGTTTATGTTTAACAAATGTTTTATAAATCTCTTGTGACCTCAAATAGCGCAACTCTTTGGCTGCAATTGACCGCAGTTGACATTATTGCGATAAACGCAATTGGATGATCACTTCCAGCCCCTCCAACTTAAAATGAATGGGACGTCTACTGTCGTCAATAGGTTTTTTCAATATCAATTTCCCTATTTTACAAACTACCACAACATATACTCTATGACCTGGGCTGCAGTGAATGTGTTAAGCCAAAGCTAACTTTTGAATAGATGTCCACTATCCCTGAAAAGGGCTAAAACAAGAACCCAGTCAAAAGGTTTTGTTCAACAATTATTCCATTTATTGGTAACAAGAAAAAAAAAACACGCGTCATTGTTGCTCCAGCCTTCACCTTTTACAGACGCACTCTCTGAGCTCCTGAAGCACTCCACAGCAAACAGATGCAAAAATGTCTGGGACATGACAAAGCCATAACCTTGTACGCCCTGAAATTAATCGAGCTGCTTGACTGGACGCTGAGTTACTAAACCCAGATTGTTGATTGTGTTATTGTACAGTTTTGTGGCCATCTGATGTATGTACCATGTCTGAATGTGCGTCTTTAGTTGTATGGGGGACGGGAAATTGATAAGCATATGCTTCCTCCTGTCCGCCTTTGTCTTCTTCTTCGGTTCCTTCAGGCAAATCATATCACATTTTGTAATTGTCAATGATTGTAAATGATACCGAGGATGATGACAGTAAAATTTCATTCATTATCTTGACATTTTTGTGACAACCATCTCCAACTATTGTATTTTAGCAAGAAACATGGAGCAAATGCACATGATTTGCTGTTGCCACACAAAATTATGTGGTGGGCCCAATCTGGCCCCGGGCTTTGCGTTTGACTGCTGTTTTGTAGACGGTAACGTCATTAAGTTTTACGATTTCTAATCTTGTTTTTTTTTGTCATTTTAGTGATCAAAATGAAACAAGTACTCAGTGGTAAGTATTGACATTCTAACACAAATTAAATGGAGCGTTTTCCATAGGTGCATTTCAAAACTGATTTCCCTGCGTTTGTAAATTAGGTCCAGTTTCAATGAAACTACAAGCCAGTGGTAAGTCCGCTATTTTCGTTTTATATATTTTTTGCCGCTATCAATTTAATCCGCCACACTGCACATGTCTCTTTTCAGCCCATTTGTTGTGACCAAAGTGTCCCTAAGGGTCATGACGCCTGTGATCCTCACAGTTTTTGTGCTGGCACTCTACCTGCACGCACAGCAGGTGGAATCGACTGCACGCCTCGACTTCCTGTGGAAATTACAGGTATGTCCTATGCCCACCAGAGGGCAGCATGGATACATTTCAAATTCGTGGTCTTTGACCGTCAATGTGCGAGGTTTCGTTGGTTTAGAGGGCCTAATCATTCGTAAATTGGAATGCAGTAGTAATGTTATCAGGACAGCAAATATTGTGTTAAAATACTGCAATGTAAAACAATCAAATGGAAGACATGACATCAGTCCTCTGTCTTTCATGAGGTCAAGAATTCATTGCCGAGTCATTGAAATTGGCCTAGTTATGGAAATATTTACCATTTTCAGGGCTACTGTAAAACTGAACTTTTACTATAAATTGAACCACAATCAACTAGACAGTTTGGTGATGCGAAACTCAGGTTTACTATAAATACTAATATACAGTAATAAATAATTTTGCAGCATTCTCATGTAGGGTTTATGCAGGTCATTAAAAAGCCCTAAAAGTCATTAAATGGATTTTGTAAAAATTCTGACCTTAAAAAGCAATAAACTATATGTACGAGACATTAAAAATTGTGTAGAAGCCATATTCACTGTCACAATTCAGTGCATCAATGTGTTTATTTTGAAACTGTGTTATTGTTTTTGCCACCAGGGGGCACTACCCATGTCATTAGGTATTTTACTATAAAGGTGCGCCGAGAGAGCCACTGTTAATTAGTGCACCTGGTGGACACACGGTTTTTACCATACGACCATAGGACCATAGCACGCCGTAGCATGAGCTGCATCGGAAAGTGGACTGTTTGCTGAATGACTGGAATAAATCACCAAACTAAAACCATCCATGTGGGCAGTTCATTGCCGGTATAGCCTATGCGTACATTCAGGTTCCGAAGGTGTACTCATTATTGGCTTGATTTTGAGTTTGCTAAAATGCCAATACATTAAGTAAAAACCGTGTCCTGTGAACATCCAAGATTAAGGAAATAAGTAAACCCACGTCCTGCGAACCTCTAAGATTGAGGAGAGAAGCAAGAAACT
The DNA here is from genome assembly GCF_030265065.1 of Corythoichthys intestinalis. Taxonomy (NCBI): domain Eukaryota; kingdom Metazoa; phylum Chordata; class Actinopteri; order Syngnathiformes; family Syngnathidae; genus Corythoichthys; species Corythoichthys intestinalis. The sequence goes on from NC_080396.1 coordinate 68,130,574, forward strand.
TCATTGTGCACGAAGATCGCTTTTGATCGCCATTCATTGTGACGAGGGAATCCCGGAAATCAAGTCTTCGAAGGGGATTCGCGTTGCTGACGTCACAATTGTTTGAAGGAGGATTCGCGGACATCGAACCCACCAACTATCAGCGCAACACTGGCAACAAAGTGTCAAGACGGGGTAACGTACACCGAAATTAAATACGGCTGTATTGGAAAACGGCTTACAACTATTGGAGTTGACTTTGACGTGTGGCGATGCACCCGTTTGATTGACATTCTACGGTGCTTTGTGTTGCTTCGAACTTTTTTGGCGTTGACATTCCGCTTGTCTAATTGGTAGACCAACGGATTGCCTTCCTTCCGCGTTAACATCATCGCGCGGGCTGTTCACAAGGACAATAGCTGGACATTTAGGCGCAGATCGCGAAATGAGCGTTTTAATGACAGCTAACGGAGTTGTTCCGGTGTTCGTTCATATTGATTGTTGAGTCATTCATTAGTGCGTGTTAGTGCTGGGCGATTATTTAATGCATTTAAGTGTGATTTTGTTCATTCGCTGTACTATTTTTCATTGCATTTGCTATGTGGTTTATATGAAATGTCATCTAATATTTATTGATGGTACATTTTCATGCATGATTGTGTGTTAAAGGGAAAGTGCACAAAATGTCTGAGGGCTCTAAAACGCTAAATGAATACGCTCCACAGCATGAAAAAAGGGTTCCTAAACTGACAGAAAAGGCTCTTATTAATTTTATTGAAAAATGTCAGGTAGAAAGGCAGTCACAATGCAAAAAGGCAACTGCTTCAATGGACAATCTCAAAGTGCTAATGGACGCAGTTGAGAATGTTTCTGAAGTTCAAACGCAGTTGGACATTATGATGAAGTGCTTAAAAGATGCTCAGGAAAATCATGACTCACTACTGAAATTAAATATTCCTCCTGATCAAGCTGCTTTACAAAATCAATGGTTTGAGAAAAAAAGAACACTTTATTTTGGATTCATGGAAAAAGTGAAAGCTTGGCTTTGCGACGTTGGGCAACCACGTGAGGAAGAATTTCATAACGACCCAATTAAAGATGGCGGAATTACAGATCAAGAGGAAGGAGCCAGAGTCCAAGATTCTCTCAAGCTAGGAGACAGTGCTTCAGTTCTATCTTCAAACCAAAGTCAAAATTCCAAATCTTCATCCACAACATCTTCACAAAAGGCGTCAATTACATCTTCAAAACACAGTCAAAAGTCCAAATCTTCATCCACAACATCTTCACAAAAGGAGCGCATCAAAGTTGAAGCTGAGAAGGCAGCTCTCATTGAACGTGTTGCTGCTTTGAAGAGGATGCATCAATTGGAAGTGGAGGAACAAAATTTGAGGAGACAAAAGGAACAATTGGCACTGGAGACTGAATTGGCAGCATTTAATGCTAAAATCAATGTTTTTGAGGAGAGCGCGTCACTGTGCTCCCGAAGGAGCTCCAAAGTTCTGAAGGCCCACGCCAACACAAACATTTTAAATCCCGGCGCGGCTGAATTTTGTCCAAAGGAAAGGAAGCCAGTTATTGATTGCTCAGCAGCGCCCCCGTTGGTAGTTCGTCCAAAGGAAAGGAGAACAGTTGTGCCTGATGACAGCGCTGTAGCGCCCCCGTTGATTGTTCATCCAAAGGAAAGGAGGACAGCCATTATTAATGAATGTGCTGCAGCACCCCCATTGGTGGTCAACATAAATGACCAAATAGAGCTCTCACAGCCAAATTATGATGGGCCATTCATTGATCAAAAGCCACATAATGTATACAATATGGGAAAGGCCTCACAGGTGATTGGTCTACCTGCATTTCCAGCCCAGTCAGGGGGGCACAGGCAGAAAATGCCCACAGTTCAAACACATGCAAGTCATAATTCTGTGGGGCATGACATTCAGCTGAAGCCCATGGTTCATACCCAATCACAGGGAATCTTTAATCAATCTTCTTCTCCGCAAGCTGTCAATCAAAATGACATTTTCAACATCATGCAAAGGCAAAATGACATTACCACATTGATGATACAACAAAGTCTAGCTTCTGCTCTCCCACCACGACAAATTCCTATTTTCGATGGAGACCCCCTTCAATATCATGCGTTCATGCGAGCATTTGAGAATGGAGTCAAAGACAAGTCCAACAATTACAGTGACTGTTTACATTTTCTCGAGCAATACACAAGAGGCTTGCCGAGGGAAATTGTGCAAAGTTGCCAGCATTTACCGCCTGACCAGGGGTACCAAAGGGCAAAAAATCTTCTTATGGAGCACTTTGGCAATGACTATAAAATCAGCTCTGCCTACATGAACAAAGCTTTCAGCTGGACACCTATCAAACGGGAGGATATCAAGGCTCTACAGGCTTTTGCGCTATTTCTTCGTGGATGTTGTAATGTGACGGAGCAGATCCAGCGCATGAAAGACTTGGATATGCCGTCAAATATGAGGACCATAGTGCTGAAGTTGCCCTACAATATGCGGGAAAGGTGGAGAAACGCTGCGTGTGATCTGATGGAGCACTCTGGGCGAAGGGCTATGTTCAGTGATTTGGTGGCATTTATTGAAAAGCAAGTTAGGACAGCCACAGATCCACTTTTTGGCAACATTCAAGATACCCACACAGCTGGCTCGAGTAAAAGCTCAACTCCATACCAGAAAAAGAATTCGAATGAGCGCAAACAAAGCAGTTTCGCCACAAATTTGTCTGCATCACAAACCTCCCCTCGTACTTCCCAATGCTGCATGTTTTGTAAAGAGAGTGGTCACTCATTGGACAAGTGCACTCATTTTAAAGGAAAATTGCACCGTGACAAGATCAGCTTCATCAAGGAGAAAGCGATCTGTTTTGGCTGCCTCAAGGTGGGACATGTTAGCAAAGACTGCAATAATCGATTGGAGTGTGATGTGTGCCGTCAAAAGCATCCTGGAGTTCTGCACATCAAGCAGCAAGTTAAAAGAACAGCTCAACAAGTAAAAGACACGCAGCCACAACAGGATGACCCCAAGGAACCAGCAATCACCGTTGAAACTGTTGCATCTCAGACATGTGGTCATATTGGGTCCGGTTTTGAGGATGATTGCATCTTTTCTATTGTACCAGTCCAAGTTAAAGCCAAAAAGAGTGATGTTGTGCTACAAACATATGCCTTTTTGGATCCTGGTAGTTCAGGAACATTTTGTACAGAAAGCCTCATTCAGCGGTTGAACATGAGGAAACGAAGAACTAATTTGTTGCTGCGTACCTTGGGACAGGAAAAAATAATTGCCAGTCATGTCGTATCCGGCCTGGAGGTGTCAGGACTGGACGACAATGATTTCATTGACTTGCCTGATGTTGTTACCCAGACACGCATGCCTGTGTCCCACCACAATATTCCCAGGCAAGATGATGTGGCTAAATGGCCATATCTCAGCGATGTCAAGCTCCAACAAATTGATTCAAATATCGACCTTCTCATCGGTACTAATGCATCAAAAGTAATGGAACCATGGGAAATCATAAACAGTCAAGGAGATGGTCCCTATGCTGTAAGGACCAAAGTTGGATGGGTGCTTAATGGCCCACTTCGAGCTGGCAACGACAGCAGGAGGAGCCATGTTAATTCCACAATTACTGCAAATTGAATATCGCTGGTACACATTGAGGAAATGATGATTCAGCAGTATAACCATGATTTTAATGAGACTTTATGGGAACAACCTAAATTGTCTAGAGAAGACACAAAGTTCATGGACATAATGCACAGCTCCTCAGTGTTTAAGAATGGTCACTACCACTTGGACCTACCTTTCAGAAAGGCAAACCCCATCATGCCAAACAATCGCAGCATTGCAGAACAGCGCCTCATGAGCCTGAAGAGGACTGGAATCCATGCTACTGTCTGTAAAGTTGAAAAGGATCTTGAAAAACAAACAAAAGAAGTCACAAAGAAAATTCAAGTCTTCAAGAGGACACTCGATGGGCAATACCTGCGCCCTAAAGACCTCGCCAAGGCAGAAAAGTCAATATCGTGCTTTGTACAAGGACTGAAAATTGAGAAGGAAATTGCCACGCTGAAGAGCGGTATCACTGTCAAGAAGGACAGCCAGCTTTACAAGTTGGATCCTGTGCTCGACGATGGACTCCTGCGAGTTGGTGGCCGTGTTAAGAGATCCTCAATGCCGGAGGAAACCAAGCACCCGATTATCCTGACCAAAGATCTTCATGTATCTACACTCATTCTTCGCCACATCCATCAGCAGTTGGCACATGGAGGGAGGAATCATGTGTTGAGCCACCTTAGGAAGAAATACTGGATCACAAACGCCAATTCTGCAATAAGAAAGGTCATTTCTGAGTGTGTCACATGCAAACGCCAACGAGGAAAGATCGGTGACCAAAAAATGGCTGATCTGCCAAAGGAGAGAGTCTTACCTGACGTAGCCCCATTCACCAACGTGGGGGTGGACTACTTTGGTCCAATCAACGTCAAGAAGGGACGGAATCTTCTAAAGAGGTACGGAGTGATCGTCACATGTCTGACAAGCAGAGCCATGCATCTTGAAGTGGCGTACAGTCTGGATACAGACTCCTGTATAAATGCTGTGAGAAGGTTTATCTGCAGAAGAGGACCAGTGTCTAGTATTCGGTCTGACAATGGAACAAACTTTGTAGGAGCCAACAGAGAACTAAAAGAGGCTCTGACTGCTTTTAACCATAACAAGATGCAAGGTGCCTTACTGCATGAAGGTGTAACATGGAACTTTAACCCCCCTGCAGCTTCCCATCATGGCGGGGTGTGGGAACGTCTAATACGCATGGTGAGGAAAGTACTCGAGTCTGTTCTGCATCAGCAAATCCTTGATGATGAAGGTTTGCAAACAGTCCTTAGTGAGGCAGAAGCCATCCTGAATAGCAGACCCATCACTACCATTTCAGAGCAGCCAGACGATCTTGAAGCCCTCACACCAAACCACATACTTCTCTTGAAAGGAAAGCCAGTTTTACCTCCTGGGTTATTTGAGAAGAAAGATCTATACATCAGAAGGCGGTGGAAGCAGGTGCAGTATATGGCTGACCTTTTCTGGACCAGATGGATTTCTGAGTACTTGCCTATGATGCAAGAAAGGCAGAAATGGTCCATGCAAAGGAGAAATCTAGTCCCGGGAGACATTGTCGTAATTGCGGATGCAACTGCTCCCAGAGGCTCGTGGATGCTTGGAAGGGTCGTGGAGGCCAAACCTGATGCCAGAGGGCTGGTACGTACTGTGCGGCTGCAGACGAAGACCAGTGTATTGGAACGACCTGTAACAAAGCTGTGTCTACTATTGGAGGCAACAGATGAAAAGGACTGATTAAGAATGCAAGACCAGAGGAGTTGATCAAAAAATGAAGAAAACTCAAATCTAGCTGGGGAAAAAAAAAAAAAAACTGGTGGACACACGGTTTTTACCATAGGACCATAGGACCATAGCACGCCGTAGCATGAGCTGCATCGGAAAGTGGACTGTTTGGTGATTTATTCCAGTCATTCAGCAAACTAAAACCATCCATGTGGGCAGTTCATTGCCGGTATAGCCTATGCATTCAGGTTCCGAAGGTGTACTCAGTATTGGCTTGATTTTGAGTTTGCTAAAATGCCAATACAAATTGTTTTAACTTGACAGTTAAAAATAACTTTTTTTTTTTTTTTTTTTTTTTTTTTTTTTTTACATTATTTATTAGAGTTGTCTGATATTAACAGATAGCCAGGATAAGAGAGCATAAAATCATTACGGGACAAGAAAGCCGATGCTATTGGCTACATGATAAGCACATTTTAAAATGATGTTGGACGGGTTTTGCGCTAATATGCGTGTTGCATGTACAGTGGTATGAAAAAGCATTTGAACCTTTTGTAATTTCTCACATTTCTGCATAAAATCACCATCAAATGTGATCTGATCTTTGTCAAAATCACACAGATCAAAAAAGTGTCTGCTTTAACAAAAATCACCCAAACATTTATAGGTTTTCGTATTTTTATGAAGATAGAATGCAAACAATGACAGAAGGGGAAAAATAAGTTAGTGAACCCTGCCTAAGGAGACTTAAAGAGCAATTGAAACCAATTTTACCAAACAATTTAAGTCAGCTGTGTGCCCAATCACTGATGAGTGGATTAAAGCTAAATTCCCCACTATAAAACACACACCTGGTAAAAATTGTCTTGGGAAGCATTGTCTTATGTGCATCATGGCTCGGTCAAAAGAGCTGTCTGAAGACCTGCAATCAAGGATTGTTGATTTGTATAAAGCTGGGAAATGATACAAAACCATCTCTAAAGGTCTGGATGTTCATCGACTGTCAGAGAAGTTGTCTACAAATGGAGAGAGTTTGGCACTGTTGCTTCTTTCCCAAGGAGTGGCCGTCCACCAAAGATGACACCGAGTTCAGTTCAGAATACTCAGAGAGGTAAAAAAGAACCCTAGAGTGTCTGCTAAAGACTTGCAGAAATCACTGGCACTGGCCAATATCTCTGTGCACATATCAACTATATGTACCACTATGGCCAAGAATGGTGTTCATGGGAGGACTCCACGGAGGAAGCCACTGCTGTCTAAAAAAAAACATTGCTGCTCATTTAATGTTGGCAAAAAGGGACTTGGACACCCCACAGAAGTTTTGGAAAAGTATTTTGTTAACTGATGAAATCAAAGTTGAATTGTTTGGGAGTAACACAAAACGTCATGTGTAGAAGAAAAATGGAACATCTAACCAACATCAACACCTCATCCCCACTGTAAAGCATGGTGGAGGGAGCATCATGATTTGGGGCTATTTTTGCCGCCTTAGGGCCTGGCCAACTTGCAATCACTAATGGAAGAATGAATTAAAAAGTTCATCAGGATGTTTTGCAGGAAAACCTGAGGCCGTCTGTCAGACAGTTGAAGCTGAAAAGAGGATCGATGCTGCAACAAGACAATTATCCAAAACACAGAAGTAAATCCACTTCAGAATGGTTTCAAAAGAACAAAGTCCTGGAGTGGCCAAGTCCAGACTTAAACCCCATTAAGATGCTGTGGCAAGACCCTAAAGACAGCGATTCATGACATCCCCGGAATCTGACTGAACTACAGCAGTTTTGTAGAGAAGAATGGGCCAAGATTAGTCCTTATCGATGTGCCAGACTGATTTGCAGCTACAGGAAGTGTCTGGTTGAAGTTATTGCTGCCAAGGGGGGGGGGGCAAAAAATATTAAATGTGATAGTTTTCTTACTTACTTGTCCCCTTCTGTCATTGTTTACATACTATCCTCATAAAAATATAAAAACCTATACATGTTTGGGTAGTTTTAGTTAAAGCAGTCACTGTTTTTTCATCTGAGTGATTCTGACAACGATTTGATGATGATTTTGTGCAGGAATGTGAGAAATTCCAAAAGGTTTGAATCTTTTTCCTACCACTGTATGGAGAAGCGTTCTGCCTTTCTATAAGGGCTGGTCACAGCTTAGCACAGTAGTTATGCTTATTGACCATTAGAAGTCTCCAAACTAAGATGCTTGGGATTCGTTATGTGAGCAGACCGTTTGCATTCAGGGTGCAAAAATAAAATGATCAATAAATGACTGAACGATAATAAACTAAACTGGTGTTTGCACTGTCATATACAGTAAATTTCAACAAAAAATATAGTGGTACAATATAGGCACTTTTCCCATAACGTCAGTTTAAGTTCTCTTATTTTTCACAGAATGATTACTGGAAAACCTTGAAATTGTTACATTTATCATTATTAAAGAATTGAGTGGGGCACCACAATACAATTAGCCACAATTTGTTAAGCCCACGACCACGATCGGTTTGATATCAGTATCAGATTTTTGGAGTTGGACAATATCGGGATATCGGTTATTGGGGTAAAAGTCATTATCGGACACCTCTACTTACAATTTGTGTGTGTGAAACTACATGCAGTTGGGCGTGGACATTAAATTAGTTTAAAGTGGCATTCAGTGTGGCAATAAAAAACATTAAATGAGATTTGCTGGTACCTGTAGAAACCCTGATACCTAATACTATAAATATTAAATATTTACTTGGCAGTTAATGAATATAAACTCAAAGGGTTCAAATGCTATAAAAATGAAATCTGAATACAACTAATGACGAACCTTTACTCAGGCGACTGAAGAAAAGGAGGAGATGGAGGAGCTGCAAGCCTACAATCGCCGCCTTCTCCACAATATTTTGCCTAAAGACGTGGCTGCTCACTTCTTGGCTCGTGAGCGGCGCAATGATGAGCTCTACTACCAGTCCTGTGAGTGCGTGGCGGTCATGTTTGCCTCCATAAGCAATTTCTCCGAGTTCTACGTAGAACTGGAGGCCAACAACGAGGGGGTGGAATGTCTGCGTCTGCTCAATGAGATTATCGCTGACTTTGATGAGGTGCGAGGCTCTGCTCGGTGTGCTTTATATTGCGGCGAAAGTACAGGTTTCATACTTGCTGCGGGTTATTTTTTGGCAGATTATCAGCGAGGAGAAATACAGGCAGCTGGAGAAGATCAAGACCATCGGCTCCACGTACATGGCTGCCTCCGGCCTCAATGACTCTACATATGACAAAGAGGGCCGATCCCACATTACAGCATTGGCTGACTATGCCATGAGACTGAGAGAACAGATGAAATATATCAACGAGCATTCCTTCAACAACTTCCAGATGAAGATAGGTAAAGAGACGAGATCGTTTTCTTTGCACCAATTTTTACAATCAATGCTTTATGCAGTCAATTTTTGACCCTTACATATCCAGGTCTGAACATTGGACCGGTGGTAGCAGGGGTCATTGGCGCGCGGAAACCTCAATATGATATTTGGGGGAACACTGTCAATGTGGCGAGTCGCATGGACAGCACAGGGGTACCAGACTGCATACAGGTGGGTTATACAGTATGCTTATGCTGGTTAGCACAAACCAGTGTTGCCAACTTTCCAAAGCCTCTTGGCGACTTTTTTTTGTCAAAAGCGACTAGAGACAAATCAAGTGACTTTTTGTGGGTGGTTTTTTTTACTCACTTTTGCTTTTCCCATGACTTGATTTGGCTCTCTTACAGCGTATGTTAAAGTATGCAAATTGACAACTCTCGTGACTTTTACGAAAGCCAATAGCTGCTTTCCTAACTGGGGAGTTGCCAACACTGGCACAAACATCCAGGCAAAGCTTGTAAAAAATAGGTTTACCTACATCAAAACAATAAAACTCCAAATTGACCTCCTCCCCCTCTTAGTTACGGTTGCTTTGATGACAAGCTTCATGACTCTAAACGGTGAGACTATTTTTGTCTTGGTTTAGTCAGCGTTTGCTAAAAAGGTTGTCGTCTGTGAAATTAAAAAAAAATCCTCCAAAACCAAAAAAATAACTGTTTCCCACTTCTGTATTTCGAATGAACATTGACAGACAAGCACATATTGTAGCGTCCACAAGGATAACGCCAACTTGGTGATAAAACACACATAGCAGGTAAACAGTATGTTATTTTCAATTAAATATACCCACCTAGAGGCCACAAACTGTATGTAAAAAAAAAAAAGTTATCCGAAGGTTTAAAAGAATGCCAGCCATTAGCATTAGCCTAATGCTAAAGCAAATGATATGCTAACGCTACGAGTTACATTAAGCATGTCACGATCACTCAGCAGACCTTTAAAGTTTTTTTTTTTTTTTAATAACATTTTAAGTCAGAACTAACCCTTTAAGTACCACTAAATCTCAAAAGAAGTACCCCAAAAGGCCAAAAGAATTGAATTTTGTTTAATGATGGAGGATACAGTGCCCTCTGGTGGCAGCGTTGCGTCTGGCTGGACTGTCACGTTGTATGATGGAAAAGCAGACTTGGACGTCTGACATGGATAAATGATAGGTGTGCTCTGGCTTGCCCACATAAGGCTGTAAGTTGTTTCAGCTAATATAAGTTGCTGTATGCATTTGTAATTAAGTTGGTGCAGTTACGTGTGAGCGATTTGCTATGAGAATTGTAAATACGTAAATTTGTGGCATTTAAACTAGCGGACTTTTGTTAGGGAAATTAGGCTAATTTAATCTAATTTATTAACATATTGATCAGACGAGACGGCCGTTTGAACACTAATTGTTTTGAAGTGTTTTATTGTTAAAATGTGTTAGGGTTTCCCCTAGGATTTTTTGAAGCTGCGGTGGGGGTGGGCTGCATCGAAGTCAGACAGCCCCACATGTTGTGCGGCGGCGAAATTGCTACATATCATGACTAATGAGATTTTTTTTCAATCAACATTTATTTTTTTAACAAAGATTTATCTGAAATATTTCATTAGCTGGGCTAATGAAATATTTCAAAATGTGATGGGCTACATTTACGATGGAGTATTGGGGCCAAATAAAAAATAAATGAATAAAATGACTATGAGATGAAATTTGCTACGAGGGTTAAAAAAAGTATTATTACATGGGGGATATGTAGCTGTAAACCGTTACGCATTTGACGTACATGTACCTTAGATGGGAGCTTCGACAAAGCATTAGCATAAATCATTTTTGGGACAATAATTTAATGTAGATGAGGCCAGAGAAAAAAAGTTGAACTATTACTACGAGAATGAATGTCGAATTAATAGCATGAGAAAAAAAATCGTATTATTACGAAGGGCTAATGTAGCTGAATAAGCAGCTACGTACATCATGTAGCGCGTTGCAGCCTCTGTTAAAATCAACAATATTGAAAGCATCTTGTGTTTTAGAATTGGTTTAACAGATAAGGAAATCCTTAATATTTTGCCTCATCTACATCAAATCATAATCAATAAAAGATTTATACTAATGCTTTGTCATAGCTTTCAGCTAAATGATTACAGCTACATTACCCCTACTTAATATATGACTGTTTTTTCCTCGTAGCAATAGTACAACTTACATCTCTTTTCCTTTCTTTAGTTGGCCCGAATACATTACCGATTACCCCAAGAACAATAGTCCTTCTGTTAACGGACCCTTGTCCATTGACAGCTTAAATCTTTTCTAAATACTTCAAAATACTCATAAAATTAATTTTTAATTTAAGTGACATCAGCAACGAACGAATGCTTTGCTAGTACGTGACGATTCGGGTAAAACACACGCCAAAAAGAACCTAAACGTTATGTCAATGTCAATATCAACGTGGTTTTCAGAGGTTTAAATCAGAAATGCATTAATTAACTTAAAATACTTTTCTGTGGATTGGACCGACTCCACGCCAACATAGTCAGACACACGTTTGCAACAGGAGAACCAATATGATTTTCAAAATAAAGCATGTAAAGGAACAACTTGTTTTTGACGTGCAATTTCAGATGACTTCTGGCAAATAGTGCGAAAATAATGAGCTATAGATATTCATTTAGACCAGGGGTCGGCAAACCAAAATTTTGAAAGCCATGTTAGACCGAGAAAGCAAAACAAAAATATGTCTGGAGCCACAAAAAATTTAAAGCCTTATATAAGCCTTAGAATGTAGGGAACACATGCTGCTCTACATTAGCTATATTAGCCTACTATCAAGATAACTAAGTTGGGTACAAATACATAATGAGCCTTCATGATTAAATGCAAAGGTGGGTAGAGTAGCCAAATGTGTTACTCACGTAAGAGTAGCATTGCTTCGTAATAATATTACTTAAGGAAAAGTAGTCATCCCAAAATTTACTCAAGTACAAGTAAAAAAGTATTCGTTGAAAAGATTACTCAAGAAATGGGTAACATTGTGAGTAACTGTTTAAAATATCAGATTAAAAAAAAAAAAATATTTTAAAAAATGGTATATATTTTTTGTCAGTACAGCTTCATCTATATATAGATATACTACATGACCATATTATGCCAAAAGATGACACAAAAATCCAAAAATTCAGACCAGGAAAACACTATGAAACATCACCCGTCCAAAGAGCACAAGTGCCCTCTGGTGCAGAAAAAACATTGTTACCTCTGATTGGTGTTATGGAGTAGTAGTTATTTTTGTGACGTCTCATTGGTGAAACTGAGACAGCCAGTTGCATCTCTAGCAAAAAATAAAGTTAATATATAGAATAAGTAAAAAGTGTTACGTGGTAAAACTAAAACTACTCTAAGAAATACATTTTTCACAAAAAGTTACTCAAGTAAATTTAACAGAGTAAATGTAACGCATTACTACCCACCTCTGATTGAATTTTCCCTGTAGTGCATCCTCTAGAGAATGACACACCATGTGAATATTCTGTTGTACGATGCTGCCTCAGGTTTAACTTCATGACAATATTAATGATTAGAAGAATGTTTGTTTCATGTTGTCCTTCTACAGAAACCATATTAAACAAAAAATATATTTCCCTCCCCATTTTCAAACAGTTTTGAAAAAGCTCCAGGGACCCACTAGGGCAGCGCTAAAGAGCCGCATGTGGCTCTAGAGCTGTGGACTGCTGACCCCTGATTAGACGTATTGTTAAATTATAAATTAGAAGGTATCTTTAAAAAAAAAAAAAAATCTCATTTGCAAGGCGTGGCAGCTCATATTTTGGTGTTGCGGTGCGCCACTATCATTTATTTGGAGGGGAAACCCTGTGTGTGTTGTTTTGAACATAAGTGTCCATATGCGTGTTACAGCTTTTCAAATTGACAAAAGTGAAGGAAGTAAAAAGCTTCAAAAAGCACAGTTGCTTTGTTTGCTGTCTCTAAAGCTGACTTCATGTTTAATGAGTACAAAATAAGTCAAATTAATAAAGTAAAATAAAAAATAAGATATTGTGAAGTACAATAAGGTAATGTTTTTCCGACTAAAAAAAAAAAAAAAGACTGGCGACAAAATGGAGGACGAGACTCCGGCGTCGTAAAGTTGAGACCCGGTCTTAACTGGGGACTAACTGTACTTTTGTACTCTTATGCAATTTTTTTCTTAGATACTTGTACTTTTACTTAAGTAATTATTGTGCCCCTGTATCTGTACTTTTACTTACGCAAAATAAATGAGTACTTCATCCACCACTGCTTCTTGCCCAGAGTCACCTGACTTCACCTCACGTTTGACTCTTATTAGACCAAGCACTTTAGGCATTCAGTTATTTTTCCATTGGACTTGAGCACTCAGTTGTACTTCATCCAACACGTAATCCACAATTGACTTTTATTTTTGTTTTTTCTGTCACTGCTCAGGTAACAACAGACCTCCACCAAGTGCTGGCAAGCAAAGGGTACGTGCTGGAGTGTCGCGGGGTTGTTAAAGTCAAAGGTAAAGGGGAAATGACAACCTACTTCCTCAACGACGGGCCTCCCAACAGTTAGCAGCCACAGCAACAGCAGGTGGCTTCTACAGGGACAAAGCACCACTAAGTGAAGACTCACATGGTGAGCAAATGGCTAAAGCATCCAGAAACGCCATCACTTGAATCCCAAGCAAGGATTTTCAATGAAGGAGAGAAAAATGTCTCAACTGACGGCCATTTTGGCCCACTCACAAGTCGGAGGACAGCTGTTTTTCCTCATATCTGGCCTCTCTCAGGCTTCTTGAAAGATGCAAAGTCTGTTTATTTAAATCAACGCCTTTTAGCCTGTGTCAAAAGAAGATTTAACGCTGTACATAAGGCTACTTCCTTTTACGTTTTCATTTTGTTTTGACATGAATTAAAAAGAGGTACTAGTATTTTAGTTCCAGATTATTTATTTCAAGCTCAAAATGTATTGTGCAAAAGGTCCTTTATGAAAAAGTGTGAATACATATAGTGCGTGCACAAATATCCTGTTTACTACACGATAATAAGTGTGTACGTACATGCATATTTGTGTATGAATATGTATAATAAGAGGAGGACTATATTGACCAAAGACAAAAGTATTTACTAAAAGCAAGGCAAGCCGTTTTCGCGAAAGTCTTTTTTTGTAAGGCCTGAACCTTCTTTCTTCTTGTCCAGCTGCTGGCAGTAAAGACTGCTTCTTTGTTTTCATAAAATATGTTTAAAAAACAAACAAAAAAAAGTATTTATTTTTGTCTGTCATTCCGGCAGCAAAGCGCATTAACTCTAGATTATTATAGTGCCCTCAAACTTTAGATGACCCAGGACGACTAAGGATGTTTTGAAGATGGCTATATTTGAAAATTCAATTATTATTATTTTTTTGTTTTGTTTTTTTTCACTGTGTGTGTTCTCCGAGGAGTACAAGTAGCTTCAGCTGGATTCAAGCCCTTTTATTTACGTCACATTGGTTGCTTTTCTAGAATAAGAGCCACCAATATCCAGCTGGTTTGAGCCGTAACAGTATGTCAACCGCTCCTTCCCCTTTTGGAGGTGTAATTGGTACAAATAGAAACGGAGGAACTTTGTCAGCAAGCCTTTTTGAAAGAATCTGGGAGTAACCTTTGGATTGAGGAACAAGACGAAGGAAAGAAATATTTATTGTTATGACTGAAAACTGTGCTTTGTAATCCTGGAGGGGCATAACTATTTTCACTGTGAGGTTTTTATTCTACAGCAAAACCGCTTTCTTGCCAAACGTAAACGCTTAGAAGCATGTCTTATTGTTGTATCTCAGTTCATTTTTGTTAGTTTTAATGTAGGGTAATTTGTACCACTTCTGTATCCATCATTTGTATATTCTTAATGTTGTTCTTATTATTATGATGATGATGGTGGTGATTCTGATTAATTCTAATGCTTCTTTTGATGATTCCATTCCAATGAAAAAAAGGATCGGAGACCAGCACGCTTTCTTGTAGTGAAGCTTAAGCTCACGGTTAACAACTAATCAACCGCAGCCAACGAATTCTGCTATTCAGTCCTAATATACAATACAGTATTTCCACTGGTCATCAGTGCGATCATGTACAGCAAATAACTCTGCTGCCTTTGCAGCAGAGCCCCGTCGGCGCGCTCACATGGGCTTGGCAGTGAACACAATTTTTGGAAGAATTCACTGTGCTGCTTCTTTTCAATGTTTTTACGACACTCCTGCAGTATTGTAACTCTCAGTCAGGCTTTTAGGTGATGTCTCCTTTCCGCACCTCAGCAGAGAACAGAACATACGATACCTATATTTGTTGGTATTATACCACTATGTGGTGACTGGACGAGGGGGAAGTAGAAGGGTGCACATATTTTTTCAGGATAATTTTGTTGATTCTTGTATTATTTTGCCAGTCTTTCAGTAACATTTGTGCTGATGGCTGAGTTTGATTGCCTTAAGTTAACATGAGACGTATTAGTAGAATAAAACTACAAAGGAACTGTGCCTGCTGGCCCTTTCTGGACTGCTGATGGATAGAAAAGAATAAGGGCTTGTTGAGAATATTCTCCATGCAAAGGCTCATCAGTCACCTGTTTTGCCCCGACTCCAAACAGTTTGTACCAAAGCCAGCTCACGCAGCCTTGTGCTTTCTGTCCCTGCTGTTTGACGACGTCTGCGCTCAGGTGTGGCAGAAGCACCAGAAGACAACGATGTAATAGAAAACTCCAACGGGCAAGTGAACTGTGATTCATAGAAAGGGTTTAGCGAACGGACATACGTTTATAAAAATGTGCATTGTATGTATTCTATTTCTGTTGGCTGTCCATGGACTAATTCTGTTATTTGTTAGCTCTTGGGATGTTTTGGTGAAGCAGGAGAGGAAGATTGTCTCCACACAACTGAAACCGTATTTTGCTCAGGCCTGATAAATGACCTTCCGTACTTGTTTTATTTGTATTTTTCCTGAGTTGGGGGAGCTGAGAGAGGCGTGTTTTGCTATAGCCAAATGAAAAGAGTTGAGGATTATGACAGAAAAATAAAGTTTCCCCATGATGATTTTTTTTTTTTTTTTTTAAAGATCAATGTCTCATTTGTATGATACTACAGTACAAGTTTACAACTGCAACACGTGTCAATTACAACACATCAGTAAATCTGGAAACGTTTGACCTAAGTACTTGAAGACCGGAACACATACAGTACAGGCCAAAAGTTTGGACACACCTCATTCATTGCAACACAAATGAAGGTTCCAAGCCCATTGATAAAGCAATAAATTCCACTAATCAACCCTGAAAAGCCATACCTGTGAAGTCAAAAACCATTTTAGGTGACTCCCTCTTGAAGCTCATCAAGAAAATGGCAAGTAGGGCTGCAACTAATGATTATTTTCCTAATGCATTAATCGGACGATTAGTTAAACGATTAATCAGATACGCTGCTGGCATAGGTGGAGTTTGACTTTTGGGGCAAGGGCGGCACAACATGTTGATGACCCCAAAACGCAGGGTCAGCATTAAAATTAACAATATTTATAATAAGTTGAGCGTTTTTGTTGAGGGGAGTTCTAAATCAGGCTGCTTAGGACAGCTATACTTTTCGCCAACATCATCATCCATTGAATATGGTACGCCTGCCGGTGTAGTGCCAATGTAGTTACCCCAGTCAAAAATTGTATTCCCTGGGAGGAGCCTTATGGAGGTAGATTTGTGTCTTCATTATTCGACCCCCCCCCCCCCCCCCAAAAAGTTGCTTCAATCAAAAAGTCACTTAAATTTAAAAAAAAATGTGTTTGAATGCAAAAATAAAATTGAAACTCCAAAAAATGCATTTGAAAGCTATTTTTCTTTAAACATTTTTTTTTTTATTAAAGTCCATTTTTTTGGGTTGGAGCTGTTTTTTTTTTTTTTTTTTTTTTTTTTTTTTTTTTTTAAAATAATATGCAAAGCCTCACCAGGGGTGCCTGGACCCCCTGGCCACCCCTTAAACTCCGCTTATTACTGCTGGCCAAAAGTGTTGGCATTTGGCACCCCTGCAATTCTGTCAGATAATGCTCAATTTCTCCCAGAAAGGGATTGCAATTAAAAATGCTTTGGTAGTAATATCTTCATTTATTTTGCTTGCAATGAAAAAACACAAAAGAGAATGAAAAAAAATCATTATCATTTTACACAAAACTTGAAAAATAGGTATTGGCAGCCTCAGCCTAATACTTGGTAGCAGAACCTTTAGACGAAATATTTGCGAAGAATCGCTTCCGGTATCCATCAGTGAGTTTCTTACAATGCTTTTCTGGCATTTCAGACCATTTTACTTTGGCCAACTGCTCCAGGTCTCTGTGATTTGAAGGGTGCCTTCTCCAAACTGTCATTTTCAGATCTCTCCACAGGTGTTCTATGGGATTCAGGTCTGGACTCATTGCTGGCCACTTAAGAAACCTCCAGTGGTTTCTTTGAACCATTTTTTAGTGCTTTTTGAAGTGTGTTTTGGGTCATTGTCCTGCTGGAAGACCGATGACCTCTGAGGGAGACCCAGCTTTCTCACACTGGGCCCTACATTATGCTGCAAAATTTTTTAGTAGTCTTCAGACTTCATAATGCCATGCACACGGTCAAGCAGTCCAATGCCAAAGATAGCAAAACAACCCCAAAACATCAGGGAACCGCCGCCATGTTTGACTGTGGGGACCGTGTTCATTTAAGGCCTCGTTTTTTTCCTGTAAACTTTATGTTGATACCTTTTCCCAAAAGCTCTACTTTTGTCTCATCTGACCAGACAACATTCTTCCCAAACACTTTTGGCTTTCTCAGGTAAGTTTTGGCAAACTAAAGCCTGGCTTTATGTCTCTGGGTCAGAAATGGGGTCTTCCTGGGTATCTTACCATAGAGTCCCTTTTCATTCAGACGCCGACGGATAGTACGGGTTGACACTGTTGTAACCTCAGACTGCAGGACAGCTTGAACTTGTTTGAAACCTTGTTTCAAGGTTCTTTATCCACCATTCGCACAATCTTTTGTTGAAATCTCTCGTCAAGTTTTCTTTTCCGCCCACATCTGAGGGGTTAACCACAGTCCCATGGGCTTTACACTTATTGATGACACTGCGCACGGTAGACACAGGAACATTCAGGTCTTTGGAGATGGACTTGTAGCCTTGAGATTGCCCATGCTTCCTCACAATTTTGCTTCTCAAAGCCTCAGACAGTTCTTTGGTCTTCTTTCTTTTCTCCATGCTCAACGTGGTACACACAAGGACACAGGACAGAGGTCGAGTCAACTTTAATCCATTTTAACTGGCTGCAAGTGTGATTTAGTTATTGCCACCACCTGTTAATGTTTGGGTTTAGGGTTGCTACAGGTAAGTAACAGGTGCTGTTAATTACACAAATTAGAAAAGCATCACATGACTTTTCAAAGGGTACCAATACTTTTGTCCCGCCCATTTTTGGAGTTTTGTGTAAAATGATAATGATCCTCCCCCCCCCCCCGCCCCATTCTGTTTTGTGTTTTTTTTTTTTTATTTATTTTTTTTTTTACTAATTGCAAGTAAAATCATTTATGAAGATATTAATACCAAAACATTTGTAATTGCAATCATTTTCTGGGAGAAATTGAGCATTTTCTGACAGAATTGCAGGGCTGATAATACTTTTGGCCAACAGTAAAAATGCCACTTTTTCAATTACAGTACCTTCACAATTTATCTTGAAGTTGTTTTAGGCATGTTGTAAGTAACAATGAAGACAAAATGGATGACTATTTCCTTCAAGAATAATATGTTATTACTGCTTCCTGACTTAACTGTAGTCTACAACTGTATTGAGTAACTTATCTCTAACTTATCAAGTTTGTTGGCCTCTAATTTATTAATCGATTAGTTGCTGCAGCCTTATCAAGACGGTAGTTTTTCACAGAAAACCTTTTTCCTTGCACTTTTTTTTTCTTTTTTAAACTTTTTTACTCGAGTAATATTATTTTGAAGTAACACTCCTCTTGTTTGAGTAAAATTTTCGGCTAATCTACCCACCACCTGTTTATGCTACAGTTGTCATTAATAATAGCTGCAGCATTGGACCTTTACAGCAAAATGGCAGGTATTCAATGACTTACATGATTTACCGGTTAGGCACAATTGACTGTACTGAAGCGTACCTCTATGTATACACAGAACTGAGGAATTGCTCAACTTCCTTCTGTTACACTGGTGTTTTCAAATTTCTACCACTCGTATCTGTCTGAATTTATTTTCTAATATTAGAGTGAGATTATTTTTTGGAGGGAGCATATGACAATACTAATATACAATAAAACACACTGCTAGCGTCTAAAGAAAAACAGAAGCTGTAGCAACAGTTGGCAATCGTTAAGTTAACCAAGTACATTATGAAATTCTTTGCGAAAATCATTTCCTCATTCTTGCCAAACGTGTTTTTCTGTTTCCAAAAGGAAGAAGCTACTGCGGTTTTTAGGCTCTTTGATAAGGGCATTACACTCCAGGCAGGGATTTTGAAAGGGCCCTTTTTTGAAAGAAATGCCAGATTTGTTGCAATCACTGCCCTCCGAAAAGGACACACTGTAAAAACTCCTACATGGCATGAGATTGCAAAAGTTGTTTAGAAGAAAGTGATAAGAACTATTTTCATCCTGAGGCGATCTTCAGTAGAACAGTAGTCTGCTTTTTGCATTTTCATGGGATCAGACCTGTAAAGGGGTCAATTTGCTGCTGCTTGCTTGTTTGGTATGCACAGATTTTACATAAGGCCGGGTACATAAGGCTTAAGCCGGGTAAGTCGTAACCCGGGGACTACCTGTAATATTGGACTTAAAATCACAACTTCTCCATTATTTCTTGACGGATCACAGCATAATTTGGTAGGCATATTCTAGTACTATGTACTGTGTATGTATTGATCCGCAGAGTCCAATTTTTTTTTTTTTGTCTATGGGCTGATTAATTGCGGACTTATTGTTGCCTGTAGGTTCTGAGTTAGCCAGTAGAGGGCATGTGCACTCCTCGATTGTTCTTTTCATGCCTCTGGGCTGATGAGAGGTGTAGGGAAAGTAATTCACTTTTTTTCTTGTTAATTCTGTAAACATATACATTTTTTTTGTTGTACGTTTTTTTTAAACAAACTGGAAAATATGAATAATAGTGAATAGAGTTGTTTGATATTATCGGTAGCCGATAATATCGTCCGATTAAAGCATTTTAAAATGATACCGGATAATATCGATATGGGTTTTTCCATGATCAGTTTTGGGTCAATATGCATGTTGCCTTAAAAGTGAATGTAGAAGCCTCCTCCCTTTGTACAAGGGCTGGTCACAGCTTAGCACAGCAGTTATGCTTATTGGCTGTTAGGTGTCTCTAAAATGTTTGGGATTTGTTATGTGAGCGGACCATTTGCATTCATGATGCAAAAATTAAATAATAAAAAAAATGATTGAAAAATAATCTTAAATCCATGACCGCATATATCGTATCGGATTGATATCGCTATCGGATTTTTTAAATTGGACAATAAATATCAGAATATCAGTTACCAGTTTAAAAAGTCATTATCGGACACCTCTAACCGTGAATAATTTCTCAGTCTTTGTGAACTGTTTGTCAAGGTTTCTGGAGGCTTAGTCTCCTCCTTAAAACCTAGTGACACACCTAGTGACAACAATCTGCAATTTTTGGTAATTTAGCAGAGATATGTGAAGTTGGTGGAGATTATTGTCTTTTGCAGGCCACACAAAATGATGTGGCGGGCAGGATTACGCCCCTGAGCCTGTAGTTCTACACCTGTGACCTAGTGACACGAAATGTCGCACCCATAGGTGGGTAGTAACACGTTACTTATACTCTGTTACATTTATTGAGTAACTTTTTGAGAAACATTTACTTCTAAGAGTAGTTTTACGAAGCCATAGCATAGACTTCATAACCATAAGATTTTTGAAGTCTATGGCCATAGTTTTTACATTTACTTAAGGAGATTTGTGAAGAAAAAAACGCTGCTCTTACGCCGCTACTTTGGGCTACACAAGAGACATTACATTTTTCTTCTTCTTCTACATATTAGATTTATTATTTTTTTGCCAGCGATGCCAAGAGTAGCTCTACCAATTTCACCAATAAGACGTCGCAGAAACGTCGCAAGAATAATCACATGGCTCCATTACGCCAAACTGACGTAAACTTGCCATTCTATGATCACGCCAGCCTGTTCAATCAGGTGCAGTTTTTAAAGCACCGTAAAAAATTAAGTATTTGACATAGAATGCTCCCCTCAACATGAATCGAAAGTGCGGATTTAAACCTCTCTCCTAGTTTTAATTTGGCTTTATTTTGCTTGCAATGAAAAAACAAAACAGAATGGGAAAAAAATTTAAATCATTATCATTTTACACAAAACTCTAAAAATTGGCTGGAAAAAGTATTGGCACCCTTTGAAAAATCATGTGATGCTTCTCTAATTTGTGTAATTAACAGCACCTACTTACCTGTGGCATGGAACAGGTGGTGGCAACAACAAAATCACACTTGCAGCGGTTTAAAATGGATTAAAGTTTACTCAACCTCTGTCCTGTGTCCTTGTGTGTACCACATTGAGCATGGAGAAAAGAAAGATGACCAAAGAACTGTCTGAGGACTTGAGAAGACAAATTGTGAAGAAGCATGGGCAATCTAAGGCTACAAGTCCATCTCCAAAGACCTGAATGTTCCTGTGTCTACCGTGCGCAGTGTCATCAATAAGTGTAAAGCCCGTGGCACTGTGACTAACCTCCCTAGATGTGGAGGTAAAAGAAAAATTGACGAGAGATTTCAACGAAAGATTGTGCGGATGGTGGATAAAGAACCTCGACTAACATCCAAACAAGTTCAAGCTGTCCTGCAGTCCGAGGTTACAACAGGGTCAATCTACACTCCGTCGGCGTCTAAATGAAAAGTGACTTTATGGTAGAATACCCAGGAAGACCCTACTTCTGACCCAGAGACATAAAAAAGCCAGGCTGGAGTTTGCCAAAACTTACCTGAGAAAGCCAAAAACGTTTTGGAAGAATGTTTTCTGGTCAGATGAGACAGAAGTAGAGCTTTTTGGGAAAAGGCATAAACATAGAGTTTCAGGGGAAAAAAACGAGGCCTTCAAAGAAAAAAACACGGTCACCACAGTCAAACATGGCGGCGGTTCCCTGATGTTTTCGGGTTGCTTTGCTACCTCTGGCACTGGACTGCTTGACCGTGTGCAAATATTGTAGCATAATGTAGGGCTCAGTGTGAGAAAGCTGAGTGTCCCTCAGAGGTCATGGGTCTTCCAGCAGGACAATGACCCAATAAACACACTTTAAAAATAACTTAAAATGGTTTGTGAGTAAGCACTGGAGACTTCTAAAGTGGCCAGCAATGAGTCCAGACATGAATACCATAGAACACCTGTGGAGAAATCTGAAAATGGCCGTTTGGAGAAGGCACCCTTCAAATCTCAGAGACCTGCAGCAGTTGGCCAAAGAAGAATGGTGTAAAATTCCAGCAGAACATTGTAAGAATCTCATTGATGGATACCGGAAGCGGTTATTCACCGTTATTTTGTCTACAAGTTGTGCTACCAAGTATTAGGCCAATACTTTTGTCTGGTCCATTTTTGGAGTTTTGTGTAAAATGATAATGATTTAATAAAAAAAAAAAAAAAATCATACTGTTTTGTGTTTTTTCATTGCAAGCAAAATAAATGAAGCTATTACTTCCAAAGCATTTGTAATTGCAATCATTTTCTGGGAGAAATTGAGCATTATCTGACAGAATTGCAGGGGTGCCAATACTTTTGGCCAGCACTGTCTATAAGTTTGTGCTGAGTGGAAAAAAAAAATACCATTGTAAAAAAAAATCTATCTATCTATCTATCTATCTATCTATCTATCTATCTATCTATCTATCTATCTATCTATCTATCTATCTATCTATCTATCTATCTATCTATCTATCTATCTATCTATCTATCTATCTATCTATCTATCTATCTATCTATCTATCTATCTATCTATCTATCTATCTATCTATCTCTCTATCTATATAAGAAAAAAAGAAAGAAAGCAGTTATAAATTAAGTATTCTTTTCACTGGATTTACTTGTACTTGAGTACATTTTTGGATGACTATTTTACTTTTATTTAAGTAATATTATTTTGAAGTAACGCTACTCTTACTTGAAGTAATTTTGGGGGGTATTCTACCCACCTCTGGTCGCACCAAACACAATTCTCGTGAGGATTGCAATTTTGCTGCTATTGACGGCGAATGATCGCTTCCAACCCTCCCAATCAAAATGGATTGGACGTATATTGCCGTCAATAGCGGCCAGTGAAGTAATGATTTAGATGAATGAATGAAATTATGATTTTTTTTTAACATGACCAAAACTAATAAATTGTCCATCTAATTTACTTGTGACGCCTCATGCACTTGTACTCCTACTGTAGCTCCGCCCACCGGCGAGATCGTGACGTCATCTGGCAGCAATGGGAACTCGAGCGAGCGCTGGTGAGTTTCTCGCAAACCAATAATATCTCACAATTTCCCACTCGTCACTTCAACAGGGAAGTAGCGCGCTGTCCCGGTTTTGTGGAGTTTCCTTGTGTATTATCTGCACGCGAAGTGTAGTCAGTCGTCTTTCGTTTGTCTTCTTGAAAACGGGCACGTAAGTACGACTTTTTGTCCTCCCGGCGTTGTTTTAGCTTTTGCCTGTTAGCTCGGAAGACTCGGCTTGTGTTGTTGTCATAACATCACGTGAAGCTAAACACTGATGACAGGGCGTTTTTGTTATTAATCCACGCAAATTATTCACAGTGCGCTGCAAAATACCACACGGAACCTTCAAGTAGCACCAAAATCGCCACATTGTGCGTTTGGAAGCCAGTGCTCGAATTTTCTTTGGGTTTTTCATTGTCAGACGAAGGAAACAATGTTGACGAGTTTGGTTATCTCTTTAGATGTTCAGTGGAAAGGTTGAGCCTTGCTTAATACGGGATTTAGAGGAGGATTTCACTAATATCATTATAGTTTGTCTCAGGCTATTTCTGGGAGCTGTAGTGACTGTCGGAGGGCCTTTTAACAGGTCCACGTGTTTGCGTTGTTTATGTTAAACCTCGATTTGCTATATTAATAGGATGCGACAGAGCTGCAAAGGAATAAATGCTGTACTTCCTGGTACTTCCAGGAAGTACTGCAAGAATTATTTACTCAACAGTTATGTGAAGGAGTGGAGTAATTTCCCTCTACTTTGAGTGATGAGTTATTGACGAGGAAGTAATTTCGCAGCATTCTCATGCAGGGTTTATGCGGGTCATTAAAACGCATAAAAAATAGGAAATGGATTGTTGTCAAAATTCAGGCCTTGAAAAACATTAAAAAGCATTAAACTAAATGTTTGAGGCATCAAAACTTATGTTAAATTGACGGTTGAAAAATAAAATAACGTTTTTTTGTTGTTGTTTTGTTTTTGCATTATTTATTAGAGTTGTCTGATATTATCGGGTAGCCAGATAAGAGAACATACAGTATATAAGATCATTACGGGATAAGAAAGCCGATACTTATCCTTATAAAATGATATTGGATAATAACAACATCGGTTTTTGCTTTTGGGCATATATTCATGTTGTCCTCAAAGTGAACGTCAACGCCTTCTGCCTTTATACAAGGGCAGGTCACAGTTTACCGCAGTAGTTACGCTTATTGACCAAACTAAGATGCATGGGGTTTGTTGTATGAGCAGACCATTTGCAATAATGGTGCCAAATTTAAATGAACAATAAATGATTGTAAGATAATGAATGATAAACTCATTACATACCTCATTCACTGCACTCTGAGTCCAGTGTGATATTGCAGTGCCTTATTGCCACTTTGCACTTACACTTGATCTATAAAATTGATGTTTGCACTATTATAGTGCAATATAGGCAATTTTCCCATAAGTTGAAGTTGTGCTCTTATTTTTGACAGAATGCTTATTGGAAATCTTTGAAGTTGTTACATTTATCATTATTATTAGATTATCCAGTGGGGCATCACAATATAATTAACTATAATATGTTAAGTCCATGACCGCCTATGTTCATATTGGTTTGACTTCGGTATCGAATTTTAGGAGTTGTACAAGATCAGGATATCGGTTAAAAAGTAATTATCAGACAACTCTACTTTCAATTTGTGTGTGTGAAACTATCTGCAGTCGGGCATGGGCATTAAATTAGTTTAAAAGTGGCATTAAATGACAATTACTGATACCTGTAGTAACCCTGTCATGGAATATTAATATTGACACAAAAGTGTTTCATATGTTTTGAATATAGTGTGAATACATGTGTAGGAAAGTCTCAGTTTAAAAACGTGCAGACTTTGCAATACACATCAAATAAAAAAGTAAAAAGCACACCAGCTTATTAAGATCATTAGTGCATCAATGCACGGAATTTGTCGTTTGTTCGTTATCTTTTAACATTACTTTATTTATTAATATATTTCTTATTTGTTTCATTTATGTTGTATTTAAAAGAATACGCTTAAACTGCTATTACTACTAGTACTGTAAACTTATTTGTATTTTTTAAAATAAATAAATTTTTTATGTTCTCATGTAAGTAACTGCAATATTAGCCATTTGACTATGGTAGCTGATTAAACACAAACAAAATTTATTCAGAAGGCGCACGAGGATGTCGACTTTGGAGGAATACAAAGGATTTTAGCTTAAGTGCCACTTGTAATAAAAAAAAATATATAATATTTAGTTATATATAATGCCTGATTTGATAATACTATGGCACAAGCCCGAAGCATCAATTTTAAAGATCTGGATTCGGAGTATTATTTGTTTCCAAAATTGTTGCATTCACGGTCCTCCACAGCGCTGCTATACCTAACTTTTTCACTTTACCAATGGAAATTTACTTTTATAATCATATGTAGTTTAATTTGCATTAGTTACGTATTGTCCATGACAGTACAGACACAACCAAATATGGCTGAAGTTAAATTTCATACATACTTCCGGTTCTTGTTGTTATGACTAAAGTATGTCTTTTTTCTGCTTTATTTTGTTTTGTAGAGAAAATGAGCAACATTCCCCTTTCTCGCTCCGAGGTGTTCGGGGAGCTGAGGAAGGAGCTGCACAATGATCACGAGTTCCGAAAATCCGACGCTCATATATTTATCATCATGGGAGCCTCGGTAAGAATGAAAGTGTGAGGTGCCTATTCAGTGTTGGAGTGTACATGATTTTAAGGCTGTAACTGAGAAGCAACTTCAGACCTTAATATTTATCCATGTCATCCACATGAGCGAATGATGACATGATAAGTTTAATTAAAATTAAGGTTTTTGCTCCCTCTGAATTAATGGACTCTTATGTCAGAACAATTAGTGTTACCGTTTGAATTTTTAGCGTATCTTCACACTTTCCTTTTGCATTACCTCTGGTAGATGTGGGTCATTTCATTAGTATGTTGTAAGTATCCAAAATACTGCTGGACTGGCACATGATCTGATTCAGGAAATGTTGAAAGTTATTTCACCAAGCTTTTACAAACAAGGGCTGCTCAATAACCCAAGGTTTCAAAAGCATCACTTCAAGGTTCCCCTTTGCTTATACTTTGTATGAAACCGCCTACTCTGTAATTTTGCGAACTTGTTGACTATTTGAGCAGTGGAGGTTGAAATAGATTCTTACAAATATTTCATAATAGGGCGAAATTCTTTCAGTCTAAGAAAACCTTGTGAATTGCTCATCAGTTTCAATTAAAAGAAGAAATATTTTTATTAGTTTTGCTATAAGACTTCTACAAACATGAATTTAGTACATTTGATATTTCCTTGTAAAACTTTTAGTACATTATAAGAAAGCAATACTCACCTTTTTCTGTCATAGTCTTATAAGCGTGACTTGAATTTCTGAAACCGTCTAGTGTATTAAAGTACTTATTTCACTCAGGCAAAAAATATATTTAATTGTAAGCAATATTAGCGGTAAATGGATTATAGTGCTCAGACTGTATTATCAAAGTCACAATACTTTTTATTACCTATTTTATTGCCAGCATAGAAGTTCTTTTCAAAGAAAAGGCCAAAAAAAAAAAAGTTTTCGTAATAACCCTTGTCTCTGCTCACTGAACTTGAAAGTACTGTACTGAGATTTGTTGACATCTCGTGTGATGTCACACATGACATAGTAGTTTCATGGTATTTTTTGGACAGTTTTGATTGAACACCAAATTGGACAGGTTTTATGGTATTTGAATTCAGTCATGGACAGTCCAGTATGGTAAAAAAAAAAAAAAAAATACTGCCACCTGCTGGTATGACTACAATAGTCAGTTTTTTATTTAGTCAGTTATTTGTCTGTCTTGACTCACACAGTATGTATACTAGGAATAGTTACTGCCTACTTAGCTTATCAGTTTGGTCTTTTTCCCTCATGCTTTTTGCTTTGTTTGGTCTCTGGTGAGGTGAAAGGTGGTGTTGCTTTGTCACTAGGCTGTCAGCGGTTTCCTTTCAGGTTAGTACACTGGCAGATAAAAGGAAGGAGAACCGTGTGATGTTTCACTCTGGTTTAACCTGTTTACTGGTGTATAGTTCACTTAAGACAGTTGGTCATTTTCATCAAGTTTTCCCATTACACAAGGGTTGTCATATTTTAGTAAATGATCACGTTTAATAATGTCGGCAAATTTGTACTATATATATGTACAAGCCAGGCATTGCAAAGTTCCTGAACTGTTTTTGAATGTGGTGTTAAGAACACGATAAATGAATAAGAAATGAGCATGTATTTTATGAAGCGCTCCTGTTGTGTGTTGCTTAGGTGTGTGAAAATATATGAAAACGATACATCCCAGCATCCCAAAAGGTCATCGGATACAGTGGTGGCCAAAAGTATTGTCACCCCTGCAGTTCTGTCAGATAATGCTCAATTTATCCCAGAAAACAATTGCAATTACAAATCTATGGTAGTAATATCTTCTTTTATTTTGCTTGCAATGAAAAAAAAAAACCACAAAAGAGAATGAAAAAAAAAAAAAAGAATTAAATCATTATAAATTCACACAAAACTGCAAACATGGGCCGGACAAAAGTATTGGCACGCTCGGCCTACATTCTTCTTTGGCCAACTGCTCCAGGTCTCTGAGATTTGAAGGTTGCCTTCTCCAAACTACCATTTTCAGATCTCTCCACAGGTGTTCTATGGGATTCAGGTCTGGACTTATTGCTGGCCACTTTAGAAGTCTCCGATGCTTTCTCTCAAACCATTTTTAGTGCTTTTTGAAGTGTGTTTTAGGTCATTGTCCTGCTGGAAGACCCATGACCTCTGAGGGAGACCCAGCTTTCTCACACAGGAACCCTACATTATGCTGCAAAATTTGTTGGTAGTCTTCAGACTTCATAATGCCATGCACACGGTCAAGCAGTCAGAGGAAGCAAAGCAACCCCAAAACATCAGGGGTCTTCCGCCGTTTTTGACTGTGGGGACCGTGTTCTTTTCTTTGAAGGCCTCGTTTTTTTTCCCTCTAAACTTTATGTTGATGCCTTATCTCAAAAAGCTCTGCTTTTGTCCAATCTGACCAGAGAACATTGTTCCAAAAAGTTTTTGGCTTTCTCAGTTAAGTTTTGGCAAACTCCAGCCTGGCTTTTTTATGTCTCTGTGTCAGAAGTGGGGTCTTTCTGGGTGTCCTACCATTGAGTCCCTTTTCATTCAGACGCCGACGGATAGTACGGGTTGACACTGTTGTACCCTTGGACTGCAGGACAGCTTGAACTTGTTTGGATGTTAGTTGAGGTTCTTCATCCACCATCCGCACAATCTTTCTTTGAAATCTCTCGTCAATTTTTCTTTTCCCTCCACATCTAGGGGAGTTAGCCACAGTGCCATGGGCTTTACACTTATTGATGACACTGCAGATGGTAGACACAGGAATATTCAGGTCTTTGGAGATGGACTTGTAGCCTTGAAATTGCCGATTCTTCCTCACAATTTTGCTTCTCAAGTCCTCAGACAGTTCTTTGGTCATCTTTCTTTTCTCCTTGCTCAATGTGGTACACACAAGGACACAGGACAGAGGTTGAGTCAACTTTAATCCATTTTACTGGCTACAAGTGTGATTTAGTTATTGCCACCACCTGTTATGTGCCACAGGTAAGTAACAGGTGCTGTTAATTACACAAATTAGAGAAGCATCACATGATTTTTCAAAGGGTGCCAACACTTTTGTCCGGCACATTGTTTGAGTTTTGTGTAAAATGGTAGTGATTTAATTTTTTTCCCACTCTCTTTTGTGTTTTTTTCATTGCAAGCAAAATAAATGAAGATATCACTACCAAAGCATTTGTAATGCAATCATTTTCTGGGAAAAATCGAGTATTATCTGACACAAATGCAGATGGTGGTGCCAATACTTTTGGCCAGTAGTGTATGCTCCTGCCAAGAATTGATATATCATTTTAAAAAGTTGTCAAGGTTGAAAGGTTGAAAAAAAAAAAAGAATTGGCTGGTTGCTACCAAAATTTTCGACTAGAAGAGTGTTATATCATTGGCTGCCTCTGATGGCCATAGATGTTGAATTACTGTAATTTTGACTGAGAGGGGGTGAATGAACAAAGGTCGCTTTTACAGGTAATTTTTGTACATTGCCGGGTCACTTCCTGTTCAGTAACCCTAAATGAACAGGATGTCAAGTTCAGAAATGCCCAAAAACCAACAGGAAGTGACAGGAAAGCAACAGGAAGTGACTTGAAATGCCCATAATTAACTGCCATTTACTGACATTAACAATCATAGACGTCCAATCCGTTTAAAATTCAAATGGATTGGATATCTACTAGTGAGAAACCCATTGAAATCAGAGCATAATGATGAAAAGGGCTAGATTTGAGGTTTATTATTTGTTATCTAGAATATACAACCGACCATTATAGACTCTGTCGTGTGTCGGTTAATTGTTTTTCAACCAACTTTCCGTTCTCACTTAAGAAGCTTTAGCTCAGAAGCTTATCATTTTCCAATTTGGTTGCCAGAATTTCTTGTGTCACCTGTTGACACTAGAATCTTTTGGGTGTTGATTAGCTGCACCACATCACATCTTGAACTTTGTTGTTGAAAATAATAACCTCGGTTAACATGATGACCTCAATACCTTTACAGGAAACATGTCGTAAATTATTTTTGTGTGTTTGGACCTGCAGGGTGACCTGGCCAAGAAGAAAATCTACCCAACACTGTGGTAAGTAATCCTAAAACCTTGCTATTGCTCACATCAATCGACATTGCCGATAGTGATGATGTAATTCTAACGTGGACAAGGTCTTCTGGATTCTGAGTAACTTTTGAAGTTTTCTCCCAGGTGGTTGTTCAGAGACGGTCTTCTCCCAGAGAAAACATTTTTTATTGGCTTTGCTCGTTCTGACCTGACAGTTGATGCTATCAGGGCTTCGTGCATGCCATACCTCAAGGTATTAGTGCACAAAATCATATCAATAATAGTACAGGGAGTCCTCGAGTCCTGAACGTGGTAACCAGAATTTTCGTGTAAGTCGGATTTTACCGCTAAAGTTTAAATTTACGTCAAAATACTTAGTATTAAAAAAGTAAAATATGTACGCACATTGAAACAAAAAAATAAGATGCCGTACTTTCTACTTATCATTATTGCTGAGAAGTGCCGAGAGTCGGGAACACGACTACTGTAAGCCGTAGCCGATGCCGACTAAGCCAACACGCCAACTCTTCCCTCTCTCATTTCTGTGTGCGATTAGAGACAGCCCTGAAAACACAGCACTCACATTGCCAACTTGCAACCCAATTCGTAAAATTACTGTCCTCATTTGTAGGTTATGTGAACGTAATTGTTTGGCTGTTGGCAACGTGTGTTAACACAAAACTGCATATGGTGAAAAGCAACACGTTTTCGCATGACTGTTTAACTTTGGTCTGAACGTAGCATATACTTACCAATGATTTACTCTTTTTTTTCTCCGTTTCCATGGAAATTACTGTTGTTTTGGTTAAACCTAGACGAGCAGATCTTCTTTGGGGCATAATGTGGAAACCCTAATTTGCCCCCAGTGGGTTGGCAGTGCCTTCCGTGGCAGCAGCACCATTGGTGTGTGAATGTGTGAAATGGTAAATGTGTGCTAATATAAAGCGCTTTGGGCATTGTAACAATGTAGATGATTGCGCCATATAAGTACTCTCCATTTACCAAGCGTCAATCAATGTGAACAGTAACATTAGCTGCTCATGGCTGTGTGCTGCGAGCAGCACATCTCAGCAGTGGTGGACAGGGTACTTGTGGTTGTTTTGCTTAGATTAGTTATATTATAAGTCTGAAATTTGGGCTCATTTTGGCTTTTACTACAAAACGGAGGCATGAAATTTTTGGAATCCTGCATTTAATCAGGTTTACACTAAAAAAGATAAAATGGTATAATGAAAGCCATATGTTGTTCAAACATAACATTTTTACTTAAGTGCTGGATGAGGCTTCAGGAATGAATTGATATAATTATACTTTTATGTCCATTTTGGTTTGTTTTTTTCAAAAGTGATTTACAAATTTCGCAATAATCGTCTTCAAGTGTAGTATCCGGATTAATCGGGATCAAAGTGAATTGCGACCCATGAATCGGGATACGAATCAGATTGCCAGATATGAGGCAATACACACCCCTTGTCAAAATGTCGTAGGTCGAGTACATCGTAACCCAAGGACTCCCTGTATTTTCTTATCAAAACAACTGTTTTCGTTGCAATTTCACCTGACTATGTTTATCTTGTTTGCTCATCTGCCTAGGTGACAGACTCAGAAGCAGATCGTTTGTCTGTCTTCTTTAGCAGGAACTCTTATATATGTGGAAAATATGCCGATGGGGATTCCTTTGCCAATCTCAATAAACACA
This sequence comes from Corythoichthys intestinalis, assembly GCF_030265065.1. Taxonomy (NCBI): domain Eukaryota; kingdom Metazoa; phylum Chordata; class Actinopteri; order Syngnathiformes; family Syngnathidae; genus Corythoichthys; species Corythoichthys intestinalis. The sequence continues at coordinate 68,162,258 of NC_080396.1, forward strand.
TCCTAACACTCCCTGAAGGATCAGAAGCAAATAGGCTCTTCTACCTGGCCCTGCCACCCACAGTTTACCACAATGTTACCCAGAATATAAAACATCACTGTATGAGCGAAAAGTCAGTCCCTACCTTTTTGCTAGAAGCTGAAGTTTCCGATTGGATTACTAATTTCCCTTCCGTTCTTTGTAGAGGCTGGACCAGAGTGATTGTCGAGAAGCCGTTTGGACATGACCTTCAGAGCTCTGAAGAGTTGTCTGCTCACCTCTCGTCCCTCTTCACTGAAGACCAAATCTACCGTATTGATCACTATCTAGGCAAAGAAATGGTGCAAAACCTTATGGTGCTCAGGTAGGAAATACATAACATTGGTAGTAGATAGATTTTTTTTTTTTGTGTGCGTATGTGAATCTGAAAATTCTTTCACATGGGATAGTCACACATGTGGGGAGAATTAATACAGTACAGTAGTAGGTCTAATGTTTAGATTAGATAAACCCTATCATAATGGTATGAAATTAAAAATAGGTGCCTTATTGTGGTGGTATGTTGTAAAATTAAAGCGATATTTGCAACATTCTGGCAAAATGTATTTACAAATTAAGTCTAAGTATGTGAAGCCTTTTCTTACTCGCTATGACCTTGAAAAATGGGTTGTCAGCGCCTTGCATGGCAGCAGCACCATTGGGCGGGTAAATTTGTGCTAATGTGAAGCGCTTTGGACTTAGTAACTGTGTAGATGAATGCGCTATATAAGTACTGTTCATTTACTTTATTAGCTCAAGGCTGAAAGACTGCAATGCATTTTATGTTGTTTTTTCCAACTCCTCTATCTCGGATCTGCAACTTGTTCAGAATGTTGCGCCGATTTATAACCGATACATCCAGACGTGAACGTATGCTATCGTCACTCCACTGGCTTCAAATTCATTTTAGAATTAATTTTGCAGTTACACTGTATTCTAGTATGGCAAAGAAGTATGTTCCCCAAGGTCACATGCGCCACCCCCGGCATCGCTCTGTGCCTACCTGCGGGGGCGCGCCCCACTATTTGAGAAGTACTGCGTAAAAGGCTGGTTTTCGGGGGGAAAAAAAGACATTCTCGTGAATACACATTCTGTGAGATTTTACTGAAGCAAGATAGACACCCAAAACCTGTTGCTTGAGGAAGATAAACGATCATGTGACTGGGTACATCGCATCCTGCGATAATTATAGTGTTTCCATTACACTCTTGCAATAGCAAAACTTCCTCTTGCGATATTTGCATTTTTTTCTGCAAAATTCAGACATTTTAATTATCAGTTTTTCGCTGTAAAATTTCGGTTTTGCGAATTACTTGGACTACAATACAGTTTACCACCACTACAAACTATAAAAACAATAATTAATCGTTCAGAACAGGAACTTGAAAACGAAGGCAGACTGTGATACAGCTTTTGTATCGTTTGTCATCCACTGCAGTGTTAAAGTTGATCAGGGATTTGCAAATTTATAGTGGATGAATGATTTTATCATTCTATAGGTAAGTTTCAATAAGTCGATATGTCATTCTTTGTCATCTTGTGTATCTGTTCTTCAATCATGGAATATATGTGAAATCCTGCTCTCACAGTAGATTGTCAGTGTCACCCAGTAAACGACATCAAGAAGCTTGTTGTCATTGGCAGCTGTGCCGATAAAATGAAGAACACTCCATGTGATGTTCTTACAGATTTGGGAACCGCATCTTTGGACCAATTTGGAATAGGGACAGCGTGGCCTGTGTGGTCCTCACATTTAAGGAACCATTTGGCACTCAGGGAAGAGGAGGCTACTTTGATGACTTTGGAATAATCCGGTAAGAGCAAGGGTTAAAGTCCTCCGTAGTGATGAAAATCCGTCAGCAAGGGGTAGCGGTGGTAATACAACCCCCTGGAAAATTATTGAATCACCACCACTCCCTTTAAGTGGTTTCTTACACTTGACTCCAGTTTCTGCCAATTTGTTACTCATTTGTTTAGTTGTGCTCTTTTTCTAGGCATATTGCTTTCATGTGTTCCTTGGTCTACCAGTATGCTTGCCTTTAACAACCTTTCCATGTTGTTTGTACTTGGTCCAGACTTTAGAAATGGCTGACTGTGAATACCAACATCTTTTGCAACACTAATTTGATAATCAAAATTTTCAGGGTGATTCCATTTTTTTTTCTCAGTAACTGTTTCCGGCTACCAGAGGTGGGTAGAGTAGCCCAAAATTTTACTCAAGAGTAGTGTTACTTCAAAATAATAGTACTCAAGTAAAAGGAGTTGTCCAAAAAATGTACCCAAGTACAAGTAAAAAAAGTATTTGGTGAAATGAATACTCAAGTAATGAGGACCATAGTGAGTAACACCTTGTATTTTTATTTATTTTATTTTTTTTAAACAATGGTATTTTTTTCTGAGCACAAATTTATCTATATGGACTGTTGTTATAATGATCCTGTACCATACATTACATAACCACATTAAGCCAAAGAAATACACACAAAAAAAAAAAAAAAAAACGACGAGAGAAAATTCGTCCAAAGAGGATGAGTGCACTCTGTTGGAGAAAATAGTTCCTAGTTTGGATACTGAAGAGTTACTTCATAATTACCATTTTGAAATTAAAAGTATAATATCTCCGGTTTTCCGTGGCCAATCGGTGCCAAATAAAAACTGTGAGAGAGTTTAAAATACGCTCTTTTGAGTCATGTTGAGCGTAGCGCTCTATATTAAATACTTCATTTTTTACGGTGCTTTAAAGACACCACATGATTGAACAGGCTGGTGTAGATAGAGCGGCAAGCTTGCTTCTGATTGGTATAATGGAGTCATGTGATTATTGCTGCGACGTCTCATTGGTGAAATCGGTACAGCTACCCCGGTAATACACCAGGCACATCGCTACTCTTGGCATCGCTGTTAAAAAATAAATAAATAAAATATGTAGAATAAAGAGGAAGACTGTAACGACTCTTGCATAGCCCAAAGTAGCGGAGTAAGAGTAGTGTTTTGTTTTCACAAATCTACTCAAGTAAAAGTAAAAAGTATAGCTTAGTAAAACTACTCAACATTTTTCTCAAAAAGTTACTAAGTAAATGTCATGGAGAACATGTAACTGTACGAGCATCCTTCGAGACTGGCGATTCCATAATTTTTGCCAGGGGTTGTAGAATAGTGGCCTATAATTAATTTCACAAACGCTAATGATTGTTGTAGTTATTTTTAACCCTGTCATATTTTTGTATATTAGATTTGTTCTGCTGTTACGCCCCTCTACTGGGTTTTAGCTTCCTATTTCTCTGACTTAATTAGCCTCTATGTTTAACCATTGGAAAGAATCCAGTGTGTCCATGGAGTTTGTGCATGATCACTTTCCTTTTCTTATTTTTGTCATTGGTCTTTGAGATAGAAGTGGTTAGATTGTAGCTGAATTTATAAATTCTTATTGGGCTACCCATTTTCACTAATTCACAAAAAAATTACGTCAGTTGTAGTAGTCCTTTTTTTTTTCAAAATGGACCAAGGCATGGAGCAAGTCTGTGTCCGCAGACGTGAAGGAAGGTTCTGGTCTAACTCAAGAAGTCGAGAAACGGAGCAGACATGATAACTTCCAAGTTTGAGGCTGAAGGCGAGAGTTAGTGATGCGATTGGTCTGCAACAGCACTTTTCTCTGTTTATTACTGCATAATGATATTATAGAAGTATTGTATTGTTAATGAAATACATTTTCACTGAAAACTTCATAATAAATGTCGAATTCATTAAAAATGGTTGATTTATTGTAACTGAATTAAGCACCTCAAATACCACCTCGACAATCTTATCCATGCCAGTGAAAAAAAATGGAGATTTTTTTTTCCACTTTAATCCATACGAGGGGCCAACAGTTGAATCCTGTTGACCATTACGTGATGATTATGCTGATGAAGGTAACATGATCAGCTGTCATAATAATCACAAGGTTCCTGCAGGTTCTTAAAAAGCCTTAAATTTAAAAGCCGGATAATTAAGGCCTTAAATTGAATGGAAAATTGCAGTAGGTAATACATTTCCAGACGATTCGTTTAGGGCTGTCCCAAACGACTAATTTTCTCCCGATTAGTCAGCCGACTATTTTTACGATTAGTCGACGAATCTAATAATAAATTTTTTTTTTTTATTTTTTTTTTTACTAATTTAGCAATGAAATTTTTGTTGACGCTTATCAATTCACAAAAAAAACATATTGGAACACTCAAATTATTTATTAAAGTACAAATAAACACGTAAATAACAATAATAAATCACAAATAAACTATGAGTTCAAATGCTGATAGAATTAACTAGTGTAGCATCCCGATTGAAAAGATGGTCTCTTAAACTGATGGTTTACAACTTTTATTCCATCCTTGATGTAAACACACCGTAAGAGCTACGGTGCACACAAATAAAGCAACACAATTAGAAATTAACAAAAACTTTTCACCTTTTTCCTTTTAAACCTTATTTATATATCAATGAATTGCCTATATGAATTGCCTTTACCTTAATTTATTACCTTATCATTGACAATCTCTCCCTTGAGTGCAATCACTGTATATACTGTATATATTTATGACCTTTTAATCTTATATAATTTTCTATACCATAAAATAAAGCTTTCAATTAGCATTAAGAACAATACTAATAGCACTTATAGGCCCATTGTCAATGAAACATTATTATTTAGTAAGGCGACAGCACCCTCTGGTGTACAAAAAAAAAAAAAAATTACCAACTGCGTGAAGGCGCTTGAGGTGTTTATTCACGGCCGATGTGCAGCCAAGCTTGGCATTGAAGAGACAGGACAGAAGAGTGTACTCTCCTTTGTTTCTTTGAAATAAGTCAATGTTTTGGACACTCTGGTGCGCTTTTTTTGGCTTTGTGCCGCTTTCCCCGCTTGCAAACAGAGCATCCGACATTCTGACTTTCCACGCATATATTTTTTTAACCCTTCATTAACCGTCGACGGGATGTTGTGCTCGTCGACGGATTTACGTCATCGATGACGTCGACTATGTCGACTAGTCGGGACAGCTCTAGATTCGTTTAATGTCAGTGAAATCACAGTAGTGCACAGTAAAACTTTTAATGGTGTGTATTGTTTTATTAATGATTCTGCAGTTAATACGAGTGTTTGGGAACAATATATGTTATACGGTATGTTTTTCACCACCTCAGCGTACGTCAGCGACAAGACATGTCGCTATGATGGTATTTCCTGGTTATTTGCGGTTGTAGAGATGAGCGGGATTTTGCAGAGATGGGGAAGTATACTGTAGATTTAATCAAAAATGGATGGAACATGGTTTATTTAAGACATAGTTGGCCCCCGATGAAAAGTATTGCAGAAAGACTTTTTCTTTAGGGAAAAAAGGGGGTCAAAATCGTCTAGACGGTAGGAGTAAGAGTAGGAGAAAAACACCAGCGGTCTGTGGCAGCAGGGAAAGTTTACTGTGAGTTTTTTTTTTTCTTCATCAGGAATTGTTGTGAAATGTTTTGATCTTAAAATATATTTTTAAGGTCTTAAAAAGAATTAAATTAGACTTCTAAAATAGTGCATGAACCCTGTAATCAGCGTGATCACGTGCTGTATGGTGGGTGTCGCGTCTTCCTTTCTTGTGATCTGTTTCTTGTCGTCCTGATTAGAGATGTCATGCAGAACCATCTGCTCCAGTTGCTGTCTCTGGTTGCCATGGAGAAACCAGCCTCCACTAGTTCTGATGATGTCAGAGATGAAAAGGTACAAATTCTTTATGGGGTTTGGGTTTTAAAAAAAGCCACCTCTCATTATGTTGTTCTTCATTAGGTCAAAGTGCTGAAATGCATCAATCCGGTGTTAATGTCAGATGTGGTGCTGGGTCAATATGTGGGTGACCCAGAAGGGGAAGGCGATGCCAAATTGGGTTACCTTGATGATCCCACAGTTCCTAAAGGATCCACTCAGTCCACATTTGCCACAGCAGTGCTGTACGTGCACAATGAGCGCTGGGATGGTAAAATTTAGTAATCCTTCAAAAATCATCCAAAACACAAAATCCCTTGCTTGCACTTATTCCGACCTACAGTTAAACGGAACACGTTTTGTATTCAGGCGTTCCTTTCATCCTCCGCTGTGGAAAAGCTCTAAATGAGAGGAAGGCCGAGGTGCGGCTGCAATTCACAGACGTCCCCGGGGACATTTTCGGAAATCAGTGTCGCCGAAATGAGCTGGTGGTTCGTGTGCAACCCAATGAAGCCGTTTACGCCAAGATGATGAGCAAGAAACCAGGCGTGTACTTCTGCCCCGAGGAAACGGAGCTGGATCTCACCTACAAGAGCAGATATAAGGTACGTGCAATGCGTGTATTTTCACTGCTGATGAAAAGCTTGTGTTCTCCCTGTCAAAATATTATTTTTTCTTAGGATGTAAAGCTACCAGATGCCTATGAACGTCTCATTCTGGACGTTTTCTGTGGGAGTCAGATGCACTTTGTACGCAGGTTTGTAGTAAATTACATTACTACTTGAAAAGTTGTTCTGTGTTTACCTAAAGGTGTCACCATTGCTTCAGTTTTTGTTGCATTGAAAAAATACTGCAAATTAGGAGTGCATTGATCACAAATGCAACATTTGTATGATAACGCAGCATTATTCTCCATTGCGAAGTGCTTATCTGGCAACCCGAAGGGGATGTTGTTCGCTTCAATAGTTTGATCCTGGTTACAGTATGGTTTTTGGCCACCAGTCTTACTTATTGTCCTTTTTTTAAGTTTTCTTTCAAAATTACTAAATTCTACTTTCCTTTACCACAAATTAAAATGCAGCAGTATTTTGCCTGACAAAAAGAAAATCCCAGGTTTTAGAGATATTGCTAAATCCAGTTTGAATGTGAGCATTCACTAAAAAATCGACTAAATTCACTCACAAAGTAAAGATGAGTAACGAGGCAATCTAGCGCTCACAAAACAATCACTACACATTGACTATATGGAATGAATGCTAATACAAAATTCTCTCAATCCCACTTAAACGTAGAAAAGAGCAGCAGATGTTACAATTGGAAATACAGTATTATGTCATGGTCAAAAAAGTATGAAAATACCCAACAAGCGCATGCACATATTAACCAGGAATGTCCGCTACCAAATGCTAGTAAATACATAATGCAACCCCAACTACTACAACTACTACTGTGCTTTATAATGTGTTGCGCCTGAGATATGAAAACCGTTTTAAAATAGGCCATTCGTTGAAAGTGCGTCTTATACTGTACTCCGATGCCCTTTATACTGCGGAAAATATTGTAGGTTGAATACAACTAACTGTCAAGGATTGCTTTGTTTGAATGGTTAATTGTGTCGTGTACAACAATTTATTTTTAATGCTCGTTTATAGTGATGAATTAAAAGAAGCCTGGAGGATCTTCACTCCACTCCTTCACCAAATAGACAATGAGAAGCCAAAGCCTATTCCTTACAAATACGGAAGGTAAGTCGGAGAGTTTCTGTACTGAATTGTGAGAAAACATTACAAACGCATATTAACAGTCTCCCGTTAACCCGTCCTCCTTCTAGCCGGGGTCCAACAGAAGCAGATGACCTTGCAAAGAGAGTCGGATTCCGCTATGAAGGCACCTACAAATGGGTGAACCCCAATAAACTTTAGTTGCGCTGATTGCAGGGAGGTCGGTAGAATAGTCCGGTGGGGTGCAACATGGTAGGTGAGCCACAATATGTTTCAACATAGTTTACAGAGTGACACGTATCTACTGTGTGGCTCTATCTCAGGTAAATATGTAATTTCTCTGAGACACTTTATCAGATGTTCAAAAGAGTGATTAATTTAACCAAGTTGACACTATCCTATTTTGTGTTTTTTAAATAACTCATTTATGGGAAACAGTTAGTTTGGGAACAAAACAAATCTGAATATTTAGTCCATACCCTCAGCTACCTAGTCGACTGCCATACTGGAGTGTGGAGTGTGTACCAAAAAGATGGTAACTATAACAACGCAGAGTAGAGCACTGTGCACAAGCAAAACCTTCTATTGTGATTGTAATACCACAAAGCTTGCGTTTTATTCATCGCATTTGGTGGAACTTTTGTTTGCCTTCTCTTGCCTGTTACCGGAACACTGGCTCTTGTAAATAGACATAAAAGTAAAAGCCGGTAATCTTATTTTTGCAGCATTTGTATTGAAAAAGTCTTAAGTGTCCTCAAGGACGAGACTGTAAAAACTCTTGCATAACCTCCCTCTGATCGCATTCCCTTTTGTTTACATTTTCACTCAAGTTACACAGGTTCATTCCATATTTTAAAAAGCACTCTTCACGGCAGCTCGTAATGACCAACTGCGTACTGCTTTTCTCTGCACTATCATGTCATGCTAGAAATACTACTTTCAAATCTTGTAATAAAGTACATTTGCCTCTTTGTTTCATGGTAGTCGTTTTTTATTCAAGTACTGTTATAAATTCAGATATTGTAAACGTACAGTTTTCACATCTATTTTTGCCTTCAACAATTCCAGCTTGATCCCCTTTGAAGATATTTTGACATTTTCCTTTTTAGTGCTGTACGATGTCAAAACTTTCAACATTGTCTACATGGCAAGTTATTCAAAGATTGATGTAACAAAAAAGCCATTAGGCAGTCATGTTTAAAATTTTACAAGCAAGTATCTGGTGAGTACAAATAGATGCACTTCCCAATACTTTAGCAACCATACATTATAAGGCACTTGTTTTAAAAAAAAAAAAAAAAAAAAAAAAGTTGCTGTGCGCAGGTACTAGTAATGTACAAGACATGAAATGATTCGAGGACTCAAAGCTAGGAAGACATTAAGCAGGGTTACATTTTGATTATACAACTTTTGGTTATGGACGGCATTATTATCCCACAAACACACTTTGGTAAATCCCGTTCATATCAGCTGGCCTTTAGAATTTTAGCACATGCATTGATGTCTGGTAAAAATTTTTGCAGTGTTAACTCACTCAATGGCAGCCAATAAAATCTTTCAACACGCTTCATGAAATAAAAAGCACTTTAGCCATCCGTTAAGGACAAAATGGTTGACATCTAAACAGTCGATATGCAGCATCTCCATGGAGTGGGTGGGATGGCCGCTGTTTTTCTTGAAAGCAGTGGAGTCGCCTCACATTTTGGATGAGTAACATGACGCGGTAACGTTCTCCATGTAGAAGGCACTTGTTCAGTCTGTTAGCATTTTACATGTGCTCTGGATGGTTTTGCAAGCAGCTGATAAACTCTGTGACTGGATGGCCTTGGTAGCAGATCTGATAGACGGCGTTGAACAGTGGGAACCTGGTAAAAGGAAGTCTGCAGTTAGGGATGCAACGATACAGTTATGACACGGTTCGGTACGATTTTCGATACGATTCAATACATTTAATGCTCCGAAACAAAAAAATACAAGTGTTATTTTTTTCAATGTTTTTTTATTTTGCTAACAAAAAAAATTGCCATTGCCATTATATAAACATGCATCTTAGTGCATAATATTTATGTGCTTCTTACTGATTGTAAAGTGGGGCAGGCACACTGTTGATTGCTACAGCTCTCTCAGCAGCTAGGTTTACCACATGAGCAAAACATCCTATTTGTGGTCTGAGTCCATCTAGGTCACGTACTGAATTAAAAATGTTTGCAGCATTATCTATAGTCACTGGTATGGATTGATTTGGCCTGCTTAACTTCTATTCAGTCATGGCGGTTCTTAATTCATCGATGTAGTACCGTATATGGACTATGAATCCCATGATAACTCTGGGCTCACGTAGCCAATGGCATGGGACTTGGGGGGGATCTAACGTAGCACATCTAGTTTGCTATTTGATGATATCGAGTGTGTGTGCGCGAGTGTTGTTGGAGCATTAAAGAAGGCCACAGAAGTCAGCATATGACAATCGACTTTCATAAACAGGACGAGTTTGAAGTACAGCGCTCTCAATTTGCCACTCATTGTTCATCATGTAACTGTGAGGTAGCTCTCAGTGTCCCGGGGGATCCAGCTGTCTGTTGTCAAAGCGAGGTTGTTCGTAGCAGCCAAGTCGGTAACAATGTTTTGGCGGACTTCATTATAAATATCCAGGAAGACAGTCTTCATGAAATATGTACGAGAGGGGATAGCGTATCAGCAAACCCAAAATGCTCCTCAACGCCTCCTCAAACTTCGGTCTTTCCTCGCTAGCCATGATTGTCGTGTCTGTTACCTCTGCCACAAACAAATGCAGCAGGCTTCACTCCGCCCTCCTCGCAGTTTTAGGGAGGAAAGGAGGAGGGCTGCTCATGGGGAGGAGCTGTCTCAGAGTTTTTCAAGGCACAGCCCTCAGTTTTTTGATGCACCCGGGGCATATTAGCGAGCAAACGCAAGAAAAAAATTGGAAAATACATTTTGGGAGCTTTTCACTTGCATCGAATATTTTTGCGTACTGAATCGAAGAGGGCGTATCGAACGGTTCAATTTAAAACAGTATTGTTGCATCCTTACAGTTAGTGTAGATTTTAGTTGACCGATTGCATTTTGCGAGTAATTCCACAATTGGATGACATTTTACGTCCCAAACTACAAAATACTAAAACAACATCAGGCGTTACTCGCGCTGAAACAAACAAACAAACAAAAAAAATTCAAATACCATTATTCTCTTGTCTCTGCTGGTTTCAACAAGCCAAATTTAAGACTCAAGACTTTTTTAAGACCATGTTGAATACAGCTCATTTCACATTGATACCGGTAAAAAAACGTAAAAAAGTCTTGAAGGAAAATGTGCAGCACGTCACATGAGTGACACGAATAAACACTGTTAAATGAGTGCTAACTACACACAAAATAAGAAAATATCAAACAATGTGAACTTAAGACGGAAACTGTGATGAATTTATCTCGTTCTTGTGTTGTCAGACGACAACTGGCATCCGCCTTGGTATGTTTTAGTCTCCAAAGACACGTTTTCAGCGCATCATCGTCATGAAAAAATTGTTCATTGACGAAATATTTACATTATCGTCATCGTTGACGAAAACAACACTGATTCACACAAGCATGTTCTTTTAATCATGAGTCACGGCTAGATTCTGCTCATTAGAATAAGTACGAGTACTAATGACATTAGTACAGATTTGCAACCCCGTTACAGTGATTGTGCCAAACATCAAATAGATCATGCAATAAAAATCTTAACATTTGATAGTTTACGACTTATTACTGATGAATATGTACCGGAAAACCAGAGAAGGCGTATTTGTCAATAATTTTGAAGCCAAAATGTCCTCTAATTCTAGAAGTGCTGGGCTTACTTGTCAACCAGGTTTTTGTGTTTGAGGATGAGATAGACCTCAGCTGCAGTTGCTGGTCCTTGGAGTTTCTGGCCATTCAGCATCTCGTTCTCCAGCTCCTCGATGGACTGACAAAGAGATGAAACACGAAAGTTAAATTTTGTGAAAACACAGAGTCTTAAAGAATGTATTAGTCTCACTCACCTTCCCTGTCTTGGCAAAGGCTTCGGCTACTTTGCGATTGCGGCCACCGTAGCAGGTTGTGATGAGATCGGCAACACCGCAGCTTTCAAGAAAGGTCGCAGAGGACACAGGCCCGGCCGTGCAGAAAATGCGGGCAAACGCAATCATTTCCATCAGACCTAACCGGATCACTGCGGCTTTTGTGTTGTCACCAAAACCCAGACCGTCACAAAAACCCGCTCCCACTGCAACAATGTTCTACAGGAAGTGGGAAGAAGAAAATATTGCATGAAAATTCAGTCAGTCATTGCTTCTACATTTTTGCCTATAATGTCAATATACCATTTCGAGTCCACATTCACAATTCACAGGGTTTTGGTGATTATTTTCAATCACGTAAACTTCCATTTTATGAAAAAAAAACAAACAAAAAAAAAACCTCACCTTCAAAGCTCCACAGATTTCCACCACATCATGCTCCTGCACGACAGTCACGCGGAAGTTGCTGGTCTGCATGAGCTCCTTTAAGAGAGCCCCATGGTTTTCATTTTTGCACCCTGGAAAATCAAAACCCAGCAACTATTTCACTATGTTCTCCACAACTATGGCTTTGTTTTAAAAATACCATCTTATATTAAATGTCAAACTGTGGAGATGTGAAACCACACCAAACTGTTCTTGTCATTTAACAAGAAAAAAAGCTAGATGTAACCACATGCCATGGAATACCTAAGAGCTTAATTTAGAACCTTTACTGGCAATGACATTTTCTGCATGTCACTTGAAATCTTAAACAGATTTCTGATTTGTCTCTCTGGCTGAAACCACTTGAATAACTGCTCTAAAAATGATGCCTGAGGCGGATACATCCAGTCCAGACCCCCCAAAAGACTAATCGACTTTGACAGATTAATTTCTGAACATAAATGCCGTTTTGACTCAAACAAAGCAAGCATTTAAAAATAATAATAAGCAGGTATTAATAATTATTTACATAATGTACAGTACTTGTAGTAATCGGTGGCATGCAAAAACATGATCAAATCCAATACCAGTATATCAGAGGTGGGTAGAGTAGCCAAACATTTTACTCAAGAGTAGTGTTACTTCAAAATAATATTACTTAAGAAAACATCATTTACAGCAGTGGTACCCAACAACCGCACTGCGGACTGGTACCGGTCTGTGGCGCGTTTGCTACTGGGCCGCAGAGAAATAAAAAATTTATTAATTAATGACTGCAATCCGGCCTATATCTCTTGACACATCAATATCCCTGTCTACTCCATAGACTAATCAGAGTAAAGATTTGTAAAGGTCGCCATCTAATGGTTGGCCGCAAATACTAGGGTGTACACCTAAAGAAGCCCAGCGCCAGTCAATGTAAATAGTAACTTTAGCTGCTGTTGGCTTTGACGCCTTTGGACAGCTTTTTTGTGGGGAAAAGGCCACCTACTGAGCCAGAAGAGGAGCCTACAACCAAGTCCATTCTGCATAATATGTGGCTAAAAGCTAGCAAACGAGGCAACTAAAGTGAATGCACTAACAGCATACCTCGTGGCGAACCGTATTGCAAAAGCTAAGAAGCCTTTCACGATTGGAGAACAACTCATGCTTGTGACCACGGATATTTGCCGACAAATTTTAGGAGAGGCCGCTGTCAAAAAAAAAAAAAAAGGTTCATTGAGTGACATTTTCCCTGCTCTTAATATTTGTTTTTGGCCTCGACGTGTTATTTTATGTTTACTAACATTTTCTGCCACACATTGCCAGTCCGTGAAAAAAAAGGCCCACATTACAACGGTCCGTGGTGCAAAAAAGGTTTGGGATCGATGATTTACAGTACAATGATCCCTCACTACTTCGCACTGTCAGTCCACTGCAGAATTGTTTTCAATAAAAAAAAATAGTACAAATCATTTTCTTTTATATACTGTATATGTATATATCTCATAATTATTACATCTGCATTGCTTGAAAAAAACCATTAATCAAAATATACATACGTTTTTTTTAAACAAAACAAAACAAAAAAAATTTCTAGGCACATCACCTATATCAATTATTATTATACTGTTCTATAACATACTGTATTAAATGACAATATTAGGCCAAATGTCGAATCCAGCCTAGGAAAACAGGAAACATCACTCACCCAGAGAGCATGAGTGCCCTCCAGTGGTGAAAACATATTTCCTACCTTAAAATTAAAACTATCCTATCTCTGGTTTTCTGTTGTTTCAGTGCCAACTGCCAAATAAAAACGGGGCGAGAAGTTGAAAGCCTCGCTCTATGTCAAAGTTTTATTTTTTACAGCAGACGCCACGAGATTCATGTGACTGTATTGTTACATCTTATTAGTATAATGGTGTCGTGTTTATTGTTGTGCTGTCTCATTGGTGAAACTGGTAGAGCCACTGTCGGCATCTCTGGCAAAAATGTAGTCAAATCAAATACTTTATGTAGAATGAAGAGGAAAACTGTAATGACTATAGTGTAGCCCAAAGTAGCGGAGTAAGAGTAGCCTTTCATCATCACAAATCTACTCAATACTTTTTGTATGGTGTGGTAAAACTTATCTTAGAAGTACATTTTTTTTCAAAAGGTTACTCAAGTAAACAATGAAATTACTACCTACCTTGGATACCAGTATACAAACATAATTTATACATACATACATACATACATACATACATGTGCAATGACGGACACAACAGCAACTGTGGTGCATTTTGGAATTTGTCATATATGTAGTGCTGCACAGTAGTAAAAAATAAGTAGGGTGAGACTTACCGATGGTAGTTTCACAAAACTTTTCATCTGCTACTTCATTGGCAATGTTGGCCCCCATCAGAACACTCATTGCAATTCCAAGCTTCTCTTGGATCACATCAGAGATAAGTTTTAGTCCATCGGGCCCCTCGTCAACACCCTAGAAAAAAGTAACCACGCACAAATGTTAAGTATTCACATTGTACTAACAATCACAGTTGAGGTGTAATAGCTTACGGCCCTTTAAGAGCATAATGTTGAAAAACTGCAAAGTCAAACCTTGATTAGAGAAATGCCCAGTGCATCAGTCTTTATCTTGCCCTTCATGGAATCACAGGCTTTCCCAATAAATTGGTGCGGAATGACAAACACCAGAATGTCTGCATCACAGGATGCTTCCACCAAGTCTGGAACTGCCAGCTGAGGAGAAACGACAGCATGAAATGAGGTATTTTATACAGTATGGTTCACTGACTGCACTAGGACAAACAAAGCCTGAGAATTAACAACATAAAAAGCACAATCCACCAAGAATTGCTGTATTAGCAAAATGGGGCAAAGCAATATGCAGCAAATCTTTGGGTCACTAATGATAAAACAACATTACATACATACCACATTTGCTGGTAACTTGTGTCCAGGAAGGTACTTGACATTCTCATGGTCAGTGTTGATTATTTCAGTCAGTTTGCGCCCGTTCACCATCTCCTCAAACACCCACATTTTTACCGTGTTGTCAAATTTGGAATTCTGAGCAGCATTGGCACCCACTATCTTGGCAATGGCAGAGCCCCTGTATTGTTCATAATTTACAGTTAGTTTTAGACTTGACCTAAAAGTGTTGGTTAACATAAAATACAGGTGGCGTGCAAGATGAAGACACTTGATTGTAGGTATTGAAAAGCCCTATAATCTCGAGGTGTAACAATTAATAGTATAATAAGGGTTTGTCTGCGTCACCAGTAGGTAGATGGCAATGTAGTGTAAAGCACTTTGAGCACCTTGAAAGGTGGAAAAGCGCTATACAAGTATAATACCATTTACATGTTTTTCATGAACAAATTCAAGCACTTTTTAAGGACTTTCAAGACCAAAATTTCCAGTAAATTTTTAACTTTTTTTTTTTTTTTAAACAGAAATAAAATATGGTGCCTTCTCACAAGTACGCAGACTTCTTTAAAACATTGTACGACGCCGGAGGCTCAGGAAATTTAGTTTGAAAGGTGCCGATTCCGAAACCCTCTGGGAGGGTGCGTTCCTGGCAGCAGTGAGTGTTTTGTGGCATACTGAATGTGTCCTATAGAAGAGGTGCTGGCGTAGAGATAGCAAGTTGTTCGGTGGACGGAGACAAACATGTCATGGCCGGGGAAACCTTGGTAAATGTGCTTTCTTTAAGTTTGGACGCTCAAAAAATGGCTCTCACACCTCTAATTTCTAAGCTAATTGGACATTTCTGTGGAACTGCAGTTCACAACGACAACAAAGAGGAACTGAGCGATGAAAGTATTGTACTAAACCACAGCAAATGCACATGTATGCATTTAAATACTACTTTACAGTGATCCCTCGATACTTCGAGGCTCAACTTTCGCGCCCTCAATGCAGCGTGGATTTTTAAAAACTATTGATCAAAAACCAAAAATTGAGAAAAAATGGCGTGGAAATTTGCCCTTGAGCTAGCAGAATGCAGGGAGAGCCCGCACAATTCAAAATCAGCTCTCTGATTCGCTGGCCAGCATCCCCCCTAAGAGATCCAATACACACACACACACACTGTTCCCTTGATTTAATTCCAAACTAGTCACGAATGCACTCAAATGCACTGTACTCTTGATCAACTTCCAAGAGTGTCACAAAAAATTCAAAGATTCAATGGCAGAAGCGATGGTGTGACTGGTTTAACCGCCGGTGCTGACATTGCATTTTGTCACCACCCAGCTCACCATGTGACGGAGATGTATTCAGCCAAGCTGAAAAGCTTTTTTCTTGGTGAGTGCTTGGTGTGTCAAATGTGAAAGTGATACACTGTAAATCAGAGATGCTCATTGTTTTTTGCTCCAAGATCTACTTTTCACAGAGATCACTTCCCACGATCTACCTTAGCAGCAGCATATGTTGCTCGCACAACATAATTAACTATGTACATTTCAAAATAAATAAATAAATAAAATAAACTTTTTTTTTTTTTTTTGATACCACGATGAACCCACACTAGCGTTGCGATTGACTGGTATTTCGCTATTGAAAGTAATGAGCACCCCTGCTGTAAATGATTTTGTTCATCAACGCCAAGTTTTCAATGTTTCGTGGATGTTTTATGGAAGGAGGGAACCGTTCAAATGTTTGAAGTGTCACAAAGGTAAAAATATTACTGCCAAAGTCACTATGTATTGCCACATCGTACTCCCTCAGAGGACTATTATGACTGAACCTACATAAATGAATGATCGCCTCTTATCTCATCAACACAACAAAGTCAATGATACCTGCTTTAGCAATCAGAAGTCAATTAAAAAAGTTGTGCAACAACTATTCCATGTAGTTTCAAAGGTAGATTGTTCCAAAAAATGCTTGCGCTATTTCATCACGTTTTGATTGCCTCGCGCTCACTCACTTTATTGTTCTTGGTGAAGACTAACTAAAATTGCTTCTCCTCTGTTATTCACAGATGAATCACAAATTTTCTTGGTATATCCCAGGGGTACGAAGCTATCTTTGAAGCAGGATTATTATTTTTTTGTCCCCAGGGCTGATTAATTAATTTATTGCGGACTTATTGTTGCCTGTACGATTTGAGTTAGCCAGTAGAGGGCATATACAGTGGGGAGAACAAGTTTTTGACACACTGCCGATTTTGCTGGTTTTCCCACTTGTAAGCCATGTAGAGGTCTGTAATTTGTATCATAAGTTCTCTTCAACTGTGAGGGACGGAATCTAATACAAACATCCAGAAAATCACATTGTATAATTTTTAAATAATACATTTGTATTTAACTGCATGAAATAAGTATTTGATACATTACCAACTAGTAAATATTTGGGCTCTTAGTTCTTTTTTAAGAACCCCTCCTGTTCGCCACTCATTACCGGAAATAACTGCACCTGTTTGAACTTGTTACCTGTATGAAAGACACCTGTTCACATGCTCAAACAAACAAACTCCAACCTCTCCACAAGGGCCAAAACCAAAGAGCTGTGTAAGGACATCAGGGATAAAATAATAGACCTGCACAAGGCTGGGATGGGCTACAGGAAAATAAGCAAGCAGCTTCGTGAGAAGGTAACAACTGTTGGAGCGATTATTAGAAAATGGAAGAAGTTCAAGTTGACGGTCGATCTGCCTCGTTCTGGGGCTCCATGCAAGATCTCACCTCGTGGGGCATCACTGATCATGAGGAAGGTGAGGGATCCGACCAGAACTACACGACAGGACCTGGTCAATGACCTGAAGAGAGCTGGAACCACAGTCTCGAGGAAAACCATCTGAAACACATTACGCCTTCATGGATTAAAATCCTACAGCGCACGCAAGGTCCCGCTGCTGAAGCCAGTGCATGTCCAGACACGGCTGAAGTTTGCCACTGACCATCTGGATGATCCAGAGGAGCAATGGGAGAAGGTCATGTGGTCGGATGAGACCAAAATTGAACTTTTTGGTCTAAACTCGGCTCGTCGTGTTTGGAGGAAAAAGAAGGATGAGTACAACCCCAAGAACACCATCCCAACCGTGAAACATGGAGGAGGAAACATAATTTTTTGGGGCTGCTTCTCTGCCAAGGGTACAGGACGACTGCACCGTATTGAGGGGAGGATTGATGGCGCTATGTATTGCCAGATCTTGGCTGACAACCTCCTTCCTTCAGTGAGAGCCCTGAAGATGGGTCGTGGCTGGGTCTTCCAGCATGACAACGACCCAAAGCACACAGCCAAGGCAACTAAAGAGTGGCTCCGTAAGAAGCATCTTAAGGTCCTGGAGTGGCCTAGCCAGTCACCAGATCTGAACCCGATAGAAAATCTATGGAGGGAGCTGAAAGTCCGTGTTGCCCGGCAGCAGCCCCAAAACCTGAAGGCTCTGGAGAAGATCTGCATGGAGGAGTGGGCCAAAATCCCTGCTGCAGTGTGTGCAAACCTTGTCAAGGACTACAGGAAACGTTTGGTATCTGTAATAGCAAACAAAGGTTTCTGTACCAAATATTAAGTTCGATTTTTGTGATGTATCAAATACTTATTTCATGCAATTAAATGCAAATTTATTATTTAAAAATCATACAACGTGATTTTCTTTTTTTTTTTTTTGTGTGTATTAGATTCTGTCCCTCACAGTTAAAGAGAACATATGGAACAAATTACAGACCTCTACATGCTTTGCAAGTGGGAAAACAGCGAAATCGGCAGTGTATCAAATACTTGTTCTCCCCACTGTATACACTTTGGTTGTGCTTACATCTCTGGGCTCATAAGACGTTTAGGGAACGCGCTAGGAGGTCGTAGTTCATTTTCAAATTATTAAAAGTGATGACAATCTGTATTTTTGGTACTTTAGCTTGACACATTTGTGATTGGTTACTGCTTCACTGCCATTTGCCACTTGTCGGCGATTAGCCTCGCAATGATCTTAATTGTGGTTGTCAGCCCAAAACCCTCTAAATATATATTAAATGCATCTTACCAGATATAAAATGACTACTCCATAATCTGTAGTGATCGTTTGGTGCCCAGTTTTCTCGTCGAATTGCAGCAGTCCATCTTGCTCTCCTCTCCGGGTCTCTCGGACTACGGTAGAATCTCGGAATACGGTAGAACTTCCAAGTCTCTCCGTCTATCTTCTCTGTTATTGCAACCAACCGCCACACACGCCTTCACCATTTTGATTATTAATGTTAACGAGCAGAAAAACACGCCATAATAGGAGGAATTTACGTAGCAGTAATGCTTAAACCCGACGAGCTGACGGACAATATGGCGCGGAGGCGTGGTTGTGACGTCATGTGAGTAGGGTCTATCGGTCTTTGACAGGTGACGTAACACTTGCAAAAGCCGCAGTGCATTGTGGGTCGAATTGCCATTTTGAGTGCACACTTAATTGTAAACAACTGAGCAGTGAGAATCGTCTTTGCTTTCATCATTGTCTTTGATAAAATGGGACACTCGTGTTGTGTGAAAGGCTGCCATACTAAATCACACGACAAAAATGGCAGCAAAGTTGACCACGACGTAAGATTTTTTTCGTTTTCCCTCCTGGAAGAGAGGTTATGGACAGCAGGTTGAGGAACTAACGAAGCGGCGTCGGATGGCCTGGGTCGCAGCGGTGAAAGAAACTGAAGGGCATCACTTTCGACACCATATCTCCCTTCCTGCGTGTTTGCTCTCGGCATTTTCATGAAGGCAAGTCGGGTTTTTTTTTTTAAGTATTGATACTGAATATGCTGTTTTTTGCTTTCTAAAGTCGCTATTTTCTCATTGGCTAACCTTAGCTACCTAGCCTCACTTGTAAACTACAGGCAAAGAGGGAGGGCGGTGGAAATGGGTTAATCTGTTCGTGAAATATCAAGTGTTTAATTTATTCAGTCATCGTTTATAAAAACATTATAGAGTGAATGATTTGAAAGACAGGTAAACAGCGAAAATGCACAGAAATATTTATGAATGCGTGAGATTTCCTTTTGTGATCTAAGAGATCTGATGGGATGGTAGCATGTCTGATTAAGTGTTTACGATTGTTAAATGCCATGGAAATATCCAATCTTACCTAGCTTTCTAAATAAAACCTAATGTAATTGCAGGTGAACCAGTTTATGAAATGATGGAGACTGACCCAGACTGGGCACCATCCCTACATCTGGGACACACATCTGTTAAACCGACAAACACTACACGCTCTGCAAGACGAAGTAGGCGTGAGCAGCTACGGAAAGAGACAATGCAAGCACCAGAGATGGGGGTCCAGCAGGATGCAAACATTGAAGAGCTGCAGACCAAGGAGGGACCATCTGAGCCTGGTGAAATAAACAGTTACCAACAGAATGAGGAGGGGACACCTGATGCTGGAGAAGAAAGTGGTCAGCTACAGATTGAAGAGGGGACACATGAAGCTGGAGAAGAAGGTGATCAGCTAATCACAAAGGACCAATCAGGATGTGACACAGACTGTGATTATTGACTGTTTTGAAATTTTCACAGAAAACCCATCAAATCTGAAAGCACGTGCCCAAATGTTTTCCAGCTACAAGCACCACCACACTATGAAGTATTTAACATGTATTACACCTAAGGGAGCCATTTGTTTCTTATCAAAAGGCTGGGGAGGTCATCCAAGTGACAAACATGAACAGTGATTTTCTTGATAATTTGTTACCTGGGGACATTGTCTTGGCTGACAGAGGTTTTGACATACAAGAATGTGTGGGCATGTAGTGTTCAGATGTCAAACTCCCAGCATTTACAAAAGGCCGCTGTCAGCAGCTAGAGCAGCTGAGAATCCATGTTAAAAGGGTCATCAGAAATGTTTGTCAGAAGTATAATATCTTAACAGGAACCATACCCATAAACATGATTCTTCCATGTGAAGGTGAAGAAGCCACAATGTTGGATAAGGTTGTCACTGTCTGCTGTGCCCTGACAAGCCAGTGCCCAACAGTAGTTTAGTACAATTAGTTTTCTTTTCATAGTGTTTGTACAAGCAAAGTTTTTTTTATACGTTTGTAGATGACTTAAACCTGTTTAATAAAGTATGTCAGTGACAATTTTGAAGTCTTCTTGACTCTTTGCCTTTCTTAGGTACATAAAGAACTAGTGTTGGTTTTGATAATGAAAAGTACTTTTTTTTTTTTTTACTAATTACATTCAAACAATTTTGTGGAACACTGAATAGGAAATCCGATGTTTGCTAACAAAACGAGAAGGTTGACAGTTTTAACTTTTTTAGATATATAATTTTTACTAAAATTCTCAAACAAAACAGCAGCAGCACAATGGTAAACAGAAAATAGCAATACAAGGAAATATAAAATATGTATATGAAGTAAAATAACACTAGTTGTAGAATAACGTGTTCAAGTAAATTTTTCCCTCTTCACATGATAAGTCCTGCATTGAGAGAATTGCACATCTTTGCATGGCAATGTCAACACTGGAACAATATATTGTGCAATATACATGAATTTGCATGTCATTACGACAGTTCCTTCACCTGTTTTAGTCATGCGATGTTTAAGATGATTTTCAAGGTACAATTCAAGTTCAACAATGTTCAAGTAAGAGCTGTATCATGATTCTGAGAAGAGCAACGAGAGTGAGGACTGTGTTGTCGCGGTCCTGCGGTCGAAATGCGGAGATCCTGCACCGAGCCATTCCTTAAATGTCCGTGAGCGTCGAGAGATTTATAGTTTTTGAAATTTAAGCGCTGATACCGTAAACGAGGGAGTTTTTTTTATATCCAGCGATGAAGTTGGAGGCAGTAATGAAGAGTCGGAGCTACTCCTGTTCTGGTTTGTTTACATCCGTGGTACACTCAAAATGGCGCGAGGTGGGGCATGGGGGCGTGTCCGCTAGTTTGGGCACGTGACTGACAAAGACAGATACAGTACTAGGATTTATAGGTAATTTGAATGAAATGCATTTTTTTTTTTTTTTTTTTAAATTACATCCGAATGGAACATTTAATAGGATTTATAGGTAATATGAATGAAATGCATTGGTTTCATTTCTGCAACAACTGACACATCCGCGTATGACGTCATGAAGCTTTTTAAAGACAGGTGCCGAAAGCGAGACTCTACTATTACTGTACTACAAAAAGTCAGTGACAGCCCTTCACAGTACACTTCTATTTGGAGTGTAGTCAGAGAACGACATGCCTCACCGTTTATCATCGGTACTGTTAAAGTAAAACAACACAGAGCCCAGCAAAGCAAATGCTCTAAGGAAAATCAGCTGGCTAGCTAGCTGTTGCCACCGGCGACCGGTGTTCTGCTGCTAATTAGGCTAGCAAAGTAGCAACGAGGACCACAGAGGAGCTGGCCATGCTCTTAAAGTTCACCTTGTCCAACACCTTTACACTCCCTCTCTCTAGTATTTGCACTGAATGCACGTGAGCATCGGGGTTAATACTTGCCAGTTTCCAGAGCCGATGATACAGACTTTCTTCGCGGCTGCCATCGTGAAAAGGCAAAATCGATGAGCGGGTGAACTCTTCGTGAGATTATGCAACGCTCGAGCAGCTGCTTGCCAAATGTGCCGATGTCGACGCCGAGCAGCCTAGCCGTACAGCCCGTCGTGTTATTGGCCCGCACAAGGGGAGACTCCGGCCCGCCCATAGCAGTCGACGTTGCCTCCGAGGTTGCTTTCGATCACTCATTCATTGAGCTGTCGTGAGGTGAGGTTAGTGGGCTCAAAGTAACTGGAGCAAATGTCTGTTACACACTTCAGCTCACTTGTGTGTGCGTGTACGCGGGGAAATATTCTCGTCAATGGTACTGTCCCTATCAGAGTGACTCAGTCATCATGCAGATTTTTTTTTTTTTTTAAACAGTGACTGGTTATAACTTATAAGTGACCAAAAGTAGGCGCACATATTGTAGTATTACAGTTTGATTTCCTTTATTTTGACATGTCTGTCATGGTTTGCTGTGATTTTGGGATGTCATTAAAATGCTTCTATTTCACTATTTACACATTTCAATTCAGTTTCCGTGACATGAAATTATTTGATGGTTGCACTTTCGTGAGGAACAAGATTGCAACAATAAAATAAAAAGGGAACAAATTAATAATAAATATTGAAATGTTGAAATACATAAAAATTGAAATAAGTAAATGTACACTGCTGGCCAAAAGTATTGGCACCCCTGCAATTCTGTTAGATAATGCTCAATTTCTCCCAGAAAATGATTGCAATTACAAATGCTTTGGTAGTAATATCTTCATTTATTTAGCTTGCAATGGAAAAAAAAAAAAAAAAAAACAGAATGGGAAAAAAAATAAATCATTATCATTTTACACGAAACTCCAAAAATGGGCCGAACAAAGGTATTGGCACCCTTTGAAAAATAATGTCATGCTTCTCTAATTTGTGTAATTAACAGCACCTGTTACTTACCTGTGGCACATAACAGGTGGTGGCAATAACTAAATCACACTTGCAGCCAGTTAAAATGGATTAAAGTTGACTCAACCTCTGTCCTGTGCCTTTGTGTGTACCACATTGAGCATTGAGAAAAGAAGACCAAAGAACTGTCTGAGGAAGCAAAATTTTGAGGATGCATGGGGAATCTCAAGGCTACAAGTCCATCTCCAAAGACCTGAATGATCTTGTGTCTAGCGTGCGCAGTGTCATCAATATGTGTGGCACTGTGGCTAACCTCCCTAGATGTGGATGAAAAATTAAAGATGATGAGAGATTTCAATGAAAGATTGTGCGGATGGTGTATAAAGAACCTCGAATAACATCCAAACAAGTTCAAGCTGTCCTGCAGTCCGAGGGTACAACAGTGTACTATTCGTCGGCGTCTGAATGAAAAGGGACTCTATAGTAGGACACCCAGGAAGACCCCACTTTTTTTTTTTTTTAGCCTGTCCTGTTCGGCTGTTTGACACAGAGAATGGAAGTCTAAGTGCCCGGATAGTCTGAACAGTTTTAATGTTTCACATTCACATTGAGAGTCTGACATACTCCCATTGTGATCATTCAAAATACCTTTTTATTATGACAAAGCAGCGAACAGGAAAGGATTATAGGGGGACAGAAGAAAAGAAACACAAGAGAAGAAATAAAAGAAACATACACAAACAACAACAAGAAATACATTGAACATCTAGACTAATTACTAATATGCTGGTGCCATCGTCAGCGAGATGTGTTTCCGGTTTACACCATGTGGGGGCCTATTGGCCAGTGAAAGAGGGGGACAGGGGTGGGGGTGTCTATAAGCTAAGTGATTGAAAGAGTGTACACAAATCAGTTCTGTGATCTAGAACCCAGTAAACGTGTGAATCTCTTATGAATGTAAGCCCGTTGGCGACCAACCCTATGCCGCCCCATCGCCAATCCCGGCACCAGGACCACCAACCAGAGCATGCCCTACCACATCCAGCAGCACGCGAGCCCCATCGGGCGCGCGACAGCCACGCAGACGGGCGGAGAAGCCGCGTGGGCGCCAACCCAGGGCCACGGCCCCCAGCCAGCCCGGGGAGGGAGGGAGGGCGGGTGGGGGGTTGGGTGGTCAAGCGCGGCCCATCCCTCCTCCCGCAGCCCAGTAAAGGAGCCATCGTTCCCCCCCCCGGGATCCAGGGTGGTCCCCGGGCCACCCACGCCCCCATCAACCGGCCTTCAGGGATGGCAGGAGGGGACGCACCACCAACCCCACGTCTACCCCCACCCCCGCCCGCCCACCCGGGCCACGAGCCACAGCCGCAGCCCCCCCAACCGGCACGGCACGCTAACCCTAACCCCCAGCGGCCCACCAAGCCCAAGGCTGGTGCAGGCAACACCCCGCTGATACACAGGCGCCCAGCCAGCGACCCGCGACGGAGCGCAGGGCGGATGTCCAGCCAGAGAAGAGAAGACCCCACTTATGAGCCAGAGACATAAAAAAGCCAGGCTGGAGTTTGGCAAAACGTACCTGAGGAAGCCAAAAACGTTTATGAAGAAATTTGTCTGGTCAGATTAGACAAAAGAAGAGAAAGGGAAAAGACATCAACATAAAGTTTACAGGGAAAAAAATGAAGCCTTCAAAGAAAAGAACACAGTCCAACATGCCAGAGGTTCCCTGATGTTTTGGGGTTGCTTTGCTACCTCTGCTACTGGACTACTTGACCGTATGCATGGCATTATGAAGTCTGAAGACTATTAACAATTTTTGCAGCATAATGTAGGGCCCAGTGTGAGAAAACTGGGTCTCCCTCAGAAGACATGGGTCTTCCAGCAGGACAATGACCCAAAACACACTTTAAAAAGAACTTGAAAATGGTTTGTGAGAAAGCACTGGAGACTTCTAAAGTGGCCAGCAATGAGTCCAGACCTGAATCCCATAGAACACCCGTGGAGAGATCTGAAAATGGCAGTTTGGAGAAGGCACCCTTCAAATCTCAGAGACCTGGAGCAGTTGACCAAAGAAGAATGGTTTAAAATTCCAGCAATGGTTCAAGCGGTTGTTTGCAGTTATTTTGTCTAAAGTTGTGCTCCTAAATATTAGGCTGAGGCTGCCAATACTTTTGTCTGGCCGATTTTTTTTTTTTAGTTTTGTGTAAAATGATAATGATTTAAATTTTTTTTCATTCTCGTTTGTGTTTTTTCACTGCAAGCAAAATAAATGAAGATATTACTACTCAAGCATTTGTAGTTGCAATCATTTTCTGGGAGAAATTGAGCATTATCTGACAGAATTGCAGGGGTGCCAATACTTTTGGCCAGCAGCGTAGGTAAATAAATTTGAACTAAATAAATAAAATTTGAAATAATTATATGTTTAAATTAGGGCTGTCAAAATTATCGCGTTAACGGGCGTTAATTATTTTTTTAAATTAATCACGTTAAAATATTTGACGCAATTAACGCAGATGCCCCGCTCAGAGAGTTTTAAATGACAGTACACATTGAAACGCTCACTTGTTGTGTTTTATGGAGTTTTGCCGCCCTCTGCTGGCGCTTGGGTGTGACTGATTTTATAGGCATCCATGAGCATTGAGTAAGTCATTATTGACATCAACAATGGCAGGCTACTAGTTTATTTTTTGATTGAAAATTTTACAAATTTTATTAAAATGAAAACATTAAGAGGGGTTTTAATACAAAATTTCTCTAACTTGTACTAACATTTTTCTATTAAGAACTACAAGTCTTTCTATCCATGGATCGCTTTAACAGAATGTTAATAATGTTAATGCCATCTTGTTGATTTATTGTTATAATAAACAAACAGTCCTTATGTACCGTATGTTGAATGTATATATCCATCTTGTGTCTTATCTTTCCATTCCAACAATAATTTACAGAAAAATATGGCATATTTTATAGATGGTTTGAATTGCGATTAATTGCGATTAATTATGATTAATTAATTTTTAAGCTGTAATTAACTCGATTAAAAATTTTAATCGTTTGACAGCCCTAGTTTAAATAAAAATTTAAATACATGCAGTGAAATAAAGAAATACTGAAACTGAAGGATTTTAGTGACACATTTAATAATTTGTGTATTTATTCAATTTTGAACTTCTGATTCTCTATTCCACATCACTTTGCTAACTACAGTTTACTAAGTGGTTAAGTAATACTAAATCAAATTTGAAGGTATGTTTTTTACTGTCTATAAGGTACCGTAATTGAGAAAAGGCATTATTTTGATCATATATGTTATTTGTTTATTGTAATATAGATTATTTTAATATATATACAGTATTTAAGTTTTAGTTGGGTAACTTTTGTTGTTGTTGATATTTTTATTGACATTAAAACCAGCATTTTTGCCTTCTACAATAGAAGTTAGAACAGGCAGTAGTTGTTTAATACATACTGACACATTTTTCATATATTTTGTCATAAATGTTTGTTGAATTTTCTCAAGCTGAGAGACTGAAAAGTCAATTCATACTTCTTTTCTAAACAACAGGGGTAGCTAATGCATTTCAGAATTAGTTGAAATGTCATTAATCTGTTCAGGCCTCCCAAAACTCACCACTGAGAAACTTATTCACTAATGTACACTTGATCAACGGCGAAAATTGGGCTCAGTCGTGTGCTCAGTTACCACTATGCTGATTTAAATCATTTACAAAAAAAAAAAAAAAAAAAATCTGATGCATAAGTGTTTAGTACAAAAGTAAAACAACTGTGTTAGTTAAATGGAGCATCTGTTTTGTTAAAAGAATCAAAAACACATAGAAACACGTTATGTCCTTCCACATGCGACAGAAATTACATGAGTTTAAGTTTTTGCTCAATTTATGAACAAACTTGATTTTTATTTGGACTACAATTCCCGATGGTATACTTTTAACAACTGCTTATCATCCAAAGCACACCACTACCTATTTTTTTCAATTGTGTTGAACAGTTGTCACATTAATTGTGCAAATACCCTACATTTTTAACAAGACTGTGTAGCCTTTTAGTATCCACTGTAAATCACAAAAATCTGGCATTTTACATGTGTACTAAACCAATGTTGACAAACACATCCTTGAACTTTTCATTGCAGTCTGTTACTGGTATTCATTTAATTATGTTTTTGAACAGATTAGGGCTCATAATATTTATTTTCTTAGCAGATAAAGTGTTTCAGACGTTTGTGCATTAGTGCCTTTTTTTACTATCACTAATATAGCTTCAAACTGGCACATTAAAAGTCACAAGATGTACCTCCCAAATGTCGGTGTTCCAAGACATCGATAAAAGAGGACCTTGTTGTGTAAGACTTGAACAAAAAACCAGAGACTCGTGAAGGAACTGTTAAGTACAGATTCAGCAGTTTGGTGGTCTGAGGTTTAAAAATAAATCAGCTTACTTTAAGAGGGACATTTTGACCTCATTGAAACTTGACATGAGAGCTAAATAAATAAATAAATTAAAAAAAGGCTTACCATTTTTCAGATATACATACAGTTACGTATATTGTTTGTCAGTCAGAATGCTCATTCACATGGTGGAAATATTTGAGGGCAGCAGCTGCCTGGAGGTTTGGGTCAATGCACATACTTGTACAATGGGACTTCTATTAAACTTCAGGAAAAAGAACAACCTCTATGCAAACTCAGAATTTCTCAGTGAAGGAAGGGGGGAAGAATATCATGAAGTCCAACCACAATTAATATAACAAATAACGACACAGAAAACATTAGCTTGAATAAAAGGTAACATTAATACTTGAACTTTATTTATTCAATGTCATCAGACTATCACAACAAAATAAAAGCCCTAAAATAACTCACCCTGTCTAATAAAAGCATGTATTTTCAAATTGCGTTATTGAGTTATGTACAGTATTGATAGTTCAAAAAGCAAACAAAGCGTTATAACATTTGGAGATGAATGCTTTTCTTTGGACAGTGATGATGTGGAAAGTTTCATGCAGCAGTCACTGCACAGCACAATATAGCCGTGTAATTTACATTATTATAAGAAGCTCTGACCTATAGCCACAAAACTAAAAGTAAACCTTAAAGGAGCGATATGTAAGATTGGTGGCCAAAAATCGTACTGCAACCAGAAGTATAGAAGCGCACAACATTCTATCCACTTTGAGCTGCCAGATAAGTGCCTCGCAAAGGAGAAAAAAAGCTGTATCATCATACATAATCATTTCAATCAGAAACTAGAAAATGCAATTTTTGCTGAAATTGCGTGGGTAGCCTTGCTGTGCTGGTCGGTATACTTCTAGTACAAGTACAGTACACATGCTTGGAGTACTAGAACATATACATTTAAAACTAGTTAACATACTTGTAGTACAAATACACACAAGTACTACAAATTACTTATAGTACTACAAGTATATATGCTTGGAGTACAAGTACACATACTTGAAGATAAGCACATGCAAAAACATGTTTGTGGTTTAAGTAAACGCAAAACCCAAACTTGTAGTACAAGGACATGTAAATACACATACTTGTAGTACAAGTAACCGAAGTTGAGTTCAATTAAGTTCACGATTTTGCAGTATAAGTAAACATACTTTTAGTACAAGTGCACCATGCATGCATATCCTTCAAGAGCGTAGGCTTGGTCCCAACATTGGTAGGGACGATATAACAACATAACCTGCATGTATACTTATTGCTGGGGACGGGACATTAATAAGGCCAAACCGATTGATTGAAGCTAATTAATTGATAGCAAGGGAGTAGGTTTGGTCTCAAGGGACAATATAACAGCATAACCTGCATGTACACTTTTTGCCTGGGATGGGACATTAATAAGACCAAACAGCTTGGGTGAATGGGGGCAGGGCTACATTCCTCATGAATATTAACCTAATTGCTATGCTAAATCGGGGGGGCTCATTATGTCAATCACAATCGACCAGTCGATCGCAACGCTAGTGTGGGTAGCTCTTTTTTTATGTACATACAGTAGTTAATTATGATTATGTGGTGTGCATCTTGTGTTGTGTGAGCACTGAGCAACATATGAGGTTACGCAGCACCTGTCTCTCTGTAAGCACCTTCTTGCTAACGTTTTTCTGGTTCTATAGTTTCCAGCAGAGTTCACTACATTTCTCACAGTTTAATTAACGTTAACGGTAGAAACCACAAATAGTAGGACACTTCTCTCTTAGCCAGGGGTGAAAGTGGCTAGAATTTCTTGCCGGAACTCCCCGATGTGAAGGTCGCCACAGAGCCAGAAATTTTCTATATTTATTTTTCATTCAAAATTGTATTTTTTCAATGATGTGCAAAATAAAAGTTAACAAAACAGCTATAACCCCAACCTCCATCTCCTATTCTTTATTTTCCCTCATTTCCTCAAATACTAAATGCAAAATCTCAATTTTAACAGTTAAGAACATAGGATATATACTATAGTTAGTTAATGTAATGAAAGTTACTTTTTACTTTTTTTTTTTTAATAATAAAGATATAAATACCATACATTCAGATAAGTAAGTACAAATGACTTACAGTATATTATGCAGAGTGAAATGGAATATATTTTGATGATCGCACAAGCATTGACTTTTTTAAATTACAAGGAAATGAATAAGTAGCCTAACATAAAGAACAAATATAAGTACAAAGTGCACATTGACAGCTAAGATGTTCTGAACCTCCCCATCAGAGCAACTAAATATGATAAATAAGCCTCCTCAACTCTTTTGTTGCGCTTAAAGATTTGATCCATTGTATGTTGCATTGCCGGTTTTTTGTCGCATCATTTCAACAAGCTTTTTTTTTTTTTTTCTTCTTCTTGCTGTTCCAGAAAACAGGCACATTTGAACTAATCAGAGCCAACCATCTCTGCTGATCACATGTCAGTATGTCAGCCAATTGAACGGATAAATGAGCCCAGGCATTTTGCTTTGCTGCGTGCATTCGCACATTGACGTGACTCATCATCATCAGACTCAGATAACTGCAGCAGCTGGGGAAACCTCCATGCCGTCCGTGGAATAAAATCAATAATAAATATTGGTGGAAACGGATTACGTTACACAAGGACTTTATTATGCTTGTTGTTAACACTTGTGTATGTAAATCTGATGTTTTCTTCTTGGAGCTGAAATGCATGTGTGGCAGCTTAGCATTTTTTTTTTTTACATAGCGTTTTGACAGTTGCTGTCATATTTTCGGAATCTAAGCACCGTGTACCCTGAATCTTATACCGGAACAGCATTCTGACCCTGAATCTTATACCGGAACTGCGTTCTGGCCCTAAATCTTATACCGGAACTGCGTTCCTGACCGTTCTGGCCCACTTTCACCCCTGCTCTTAGCAGCTTCCTACTCGAGTTTAGCAGGTTAGCAAGTTCACATAGTTTAATGTTATGCCAACTCTGATACAGGTCGGACTTTCAGTAGCAAAATTAGTAGTGTGTTTCCCATCTCCACAACATTGGTGTCTTTTTATCTTACTTACACTGGATGCTGCTGGGCGAAAAAAAAAAAAAACTTTTAATATCCTTCCTCTTCGAAGGGGGTGGAGGAGGTGGCATGTTGTCGACATGAATTTCTGTAGGGGCTGTGTGAGTGTGAGCGTGCATGTGTGTGTTGGGGGTGGGTCAGGTCATCAGCTAATCAAATGTGCGTTGGGGGGGGGGGGGGGTGGACCGGCGCATTCAGCAAGTGAAAAGTGGTAAATGTAAGTTTTAACAAATAATTCACTTAATAATGGTAGAGTCAGTTGTATCCTTACAACATATTGGAAGACAATCTAAATTAACTGAACTCATTATATAATACATATACTGTAAATTTGCTTAAAGGTTGGTGTGGACAATTTGAGCATCCTGAAAAGTTGGTAGTGTTCTGTCCCTACTGTCCCTATGCAAACCCACGCCCTTGATTGATAGGCTACATGATCAATGCAAAATAAATCTGTATTGATTTATACTAACTTTCATGTGTATTGGTTCAGGTGATACACAGTTCGAT
This sequence comes from Corythoichthys intestinalis, assembly GCF_030265065.1. Lineage (NCBI taxonomy): Eukaryota > Metazoa > Chordata > Actinopteri > Syngnathiformes > Syngnathidae > Corythoichthys > Corythoichthys intestinalis. The sequence goes on from NC_080396.1 coordinate 68,193,604, forward strand.
TCAAACCTTTGTTTTCAAAATCTACTAAAGAAACAAAACAAAAAATGAAAACGTTTTACTTCAGTTATGATTAATGTATGATTAGCTGAAGAAATGTCTGCATAGGATGCAAATAAAAATATTTTTTGAATAAATAATGTAATTGAATAAATAATGTAGAAAATATATACATTTAAAATAAATGCAAGTCATCAGCCAATCAAATGTGCATTTGAGGGGGAAAAATGGACAGGCACATTCAGCAAGTGAAAAGGGGTAAATGTAAGTCTGAACTTAATGGGAATAATTCACTTAAGGGTCAATTCTAACCTTACGACATCTGGGAACACAATCTAAATTACCTATATACCTGAACTCATTATATAATGCAACTAAGGTTGCTTAAAATTGGTGGGGACTGTTTGTGCATCCTGAGAAGTAGGTAGTGTTATGTCTCTTCGGTCCCTATGCAAACCTATGCCCCTGATATCCTCGTCTTATTTCTGCAACCTTAGTTTATGAAACCTGCGGAAATGGACAAAGACAAAGACTTTATCTTGTAATTGGCTGTTTGGTGTAGGGAAATTGTAAACACAGAATCAAAGCAACTAAAACGGGCTGAAATTGACTTTTAAAATGGGAAACTACTGAGAATTGTGTTTGACATATTTCCAAAAAACATGTTTCTCTAATGAAATAAAAGGGCCATTGAACAAATAATTGAAGTGCAAATCTTACATATTGCTCCTTAAATAGCCATGTTGTTTACTGATGCCATTATACAGAAAAGAGATTCATAGCAAATTCAACACAGTAGTTTACAATCGAGATAATGCTAAAATAATGCTTTTATATGTTTTTTTTTTGTTTTCATGTCTCGTGGTTTAGTTATTGTAGCTTAGCATTTATAAATGACTGAGACTATACAGTACATTCTAAATAATATACAACCAAATATTATAAGAGTCAAACTTTCAAACAGGCACTGCTAAAAACAATACGGACTTGTCCGATATCAGCGGCAGCCTTTGGACATAGCATTGCACAACAATAAACATGCTATCAGTATACAACCTCATTAGGACGTTGACAGTTCATTGACAGATGGTATTTTTGACTGCTCGCCAGTGCTACATGCGACTTGAGCCCTAGCTGATGAGACATTCAACAATTTATTGTCATTATCAATCCGTTGACAAAACAAACACCTGCAAGTTAAAATTTTTAGAGAGGGAAATTATACCACTAATGTCCAATTGACATCAAATTAATTTAAAGTGGGGGATCTGGCTGTATATGCTCATGTTCTCCCAGACAAACTGGATTGGACATTTAGTCCTGGCAATGGCAGCTAATAATTAGATTTTTTTCCCTACTCTGAAGAACCTTTAAGAATATCTACAACGGCTGCTCTTTAAATGTTGATGGTACCAACGTTGTATTTTCCATTGTTACCATTTCAATACAATTGTTGAGGTTGTGTCTTTTTGCTCATTTTAGTCACTTGTACAATGAGGTAGAAATCTAAAGTGTTTTCAGGAGTTTTAATAATGGCTAAATTTGGACTGCAGTGGCATGAAAATAAAAATGGGAGATTGATTGTTGAAAAGTCAATAAAGCTTGCATGCACGCTTCAAGTATAAATGACTTTGAAATCAATTATTTTACAAAAACCACACAACAAATTTCTTTTACATGGATAAACCAAACAGACTGGAATGATTTTGTTCATGCTTGCTGGGGCTCCAGACTGCCCTTAAATGGTGGCATTTTGCCAGAGGTGGGTAGAGTAGCCAAAATTTTACTCAAACAAGAGTAGTGTTACTTCAAAATTAAAATTAAACTCAAGTAAAAGTAGGCATTCAATAGATTTACTCATGTATAAGTGAAAAAAATATTTGGTAAAAAAGAATACTCAAGAAATTAGTTTTTTTTCCTTAAACAGTATAATTTTTCTTTCAGCGTAACATCAAAAAATACACAAAAATCATCTAATTCGGACTAGAAATCTACAGAAAATGAAAAATCACTAGTCCAAAGCGCATGAGTGCCCTCGATCGGAGAAAACACTTCCTACCATGAAATTAAAACGATCATATCTCCGTTTTTCCGTGTTTATCGGTGCACGATAAAAACTGGGAGAGAGGTTGAAATCCGCGCCGTAGTGAATAACTAAAAAATGTTTTAATTCAAGTGAACAAAAAAAAAAGTACAGACTAAAGCCCAGAAAGCAAAGTACAAACCAAACTCAAGAGGTGAACACAAGACTGGGCCACAAAGCTTCTTACGGGGATACAGGAACAACCAGGGCATGGATGCAGAATGAGAATGAGGCAACAAGAAGGGACAGCACATGGGAAGCTTCAATACAGATATGAGTGAACGGGACGAGCAAAAGAGGTGGATAGAGTAGCCATAAACTTTCCTCAAGTTAGAGTAGCGTTACTTCAAAATAATATTACTCAAGTAAAAGTAGCCATCCCAAAAATTTATTCAAGTACAAGTAAAAAACGTATTTGGTGAAAAGAATACTCAAGTGTGAGTAACATTTTGAGTAACTGCTTAAGATGTTTGATTTTTTAACAATTGTATTTTCTTTTTCAGCACAATTATGAACTGTTATTATTATACTGTGCTATAACATATTACATAAACACGTTAAGCCAAAGAAATACACCCCCCCCCCAAAACATTCAATTCCAGGAAGGAAAAAAAATCTACAGAAATTAAGCATTATTCGTCCAAAGAGCCTGAGTGTCGTCTAGAGAGGAAAACATATTTCCTATTATGAAACTAAAACGAGCATACCTCCTGGTTTTCCGTGGTCAATTGTCGCCAAATAAAAACAGAGATCAAAATCTGCGCTTTTGAGTCATGTTGGTGGCTATGTCAAATACGCATTTTTTTTACAGTGCTTTAAAAACACCACCTGATTGAATAGGCTGGCGTGATCAGAGAACGGCAAACTTGATTACAAGAAAGAATAGTGTAATGGAGTCATGTGATTATTTTTGCGATGTCTCAGTGGTGAAACTAGTTGAGCAACTGTTGGCGTCTCTGGGGGAAAAAAAGTAAATTCCAATATATGGAATAAAGAGGAAAAATGTAACTAGTGTAGCCCAAAGTACCGGAATAAGAGAAGCGTTTCTTCTTCACAAATCTATTCAAGTAAAAACTATGGCTTACTAAAACTACTCTCAGAAGTACATTTTTCCTGAAAAGTTACTCGAGTGAATATAAAGGAGTAAATGTAACGCGTTGCTATCCACCTCTGCCAATGGGCAATCACAAGGACAAGACACAGTAGGACACTCAACTCAAACCATGACATGCTCTATGCCAAATAGCGTATCTTATATGGTGCTTGAAAGACACCACGTGATTGAACAGGCCGGCCTGATCATAGGACTTCCAAATGCAAGCTTGCGCATAGTCATGTGACTGTATTGTTACGTCTGATTGGTATCATGGGCTTGTTCCATACCGCAGGTCTTAATGCACAAATCCAAAATTTTTTTCGTGGTTTTCCGTCTCGAGTTGGGCATTAACTTGACGGTCTAAACGGGACAGGTCGCATAAAAGTGGACCATTTCAAATCCGATCTAGGCCACTCTCACATATGGTTAAAATCCAATCTGGGCAACATTTTTCCGGAATGTGACTGCGGTCTGAACTGCCAAGTCTCCCAAATTGGAAGTCATTTAGCAATTACTTCAGCAAAAAGCAAGTGAAGCAGGGAGCTACGGCAGCTATGGAGATGTGCATTAACGTTAGCACCGAGCTTGAACTCAGCTTTTAGGAACACGGCAGGCTTGACAAGTCATTAAAAAAAAATAAAAATATAATGGGTGGCCAAACCTGAGAATGCTCGGTTTTCTTTCTGTGCACCAAATGAGCAATATTTCAATTAGCTTACATGGCCGAGAGTCGGGGTAAACTGCCCTTATGTGTGTGCGTCATGCACGCACAATCCATATAAACTTTGAATATAAGACTAAACAGGGATTATTTATGCCTGTTATTTGTATCCTTTTTTGGAAATCAAAATATGATCACCCTAAAATAACGTAGAGCCAGCATGTGTTGTCACTTGTTTTGATGCGTCAGTGCATGCAGGTCAGTTTGCTCAATGTGTGTCGGACTGCGAGTTTAGTGCGCATGCGTACTAAATTTAGATGCTCATTGGAAAAAGGCAGTCAGAACGGGCACGCCCAAAAAAACAGATATGAAGAAAAATCGGATTTGTGCATTAAGACCTGCGGTATAAACCTAGCCATTGAGTCATGTGATTTTTGTTGTGATGTCTCATTGGTGAAAGTGGTTGAGCCACTGTTGGCATTGCCGTCAAAAAAAAAAAAAGTTCTATAATCTAAATCTAATATGTAGAAAAAAGAAGAAAAATGTAACGACTCTAGAATAGCCCAAAGTAGTTATGTAAGAGTAGCATTTCTTTTTTACAAATCTACCCAAGTAAAAGTAAAAAAGTATGGTGTGGTAAAACTCCTCTTAGAAGTACATTTTCCTCCAAAAGTTACTTAAGTTAATGTAACGGAGAAAATATAACACATTACTACCCACCTCTGCATTCTTCGCCAAAAACACTTCACTTTCACTATAAAATTTGAATCCACTTTTACTTGTCAACTGATAGGCTTCAGATATATATATATATTTTTTTAATGCAGTAATTAAAGAAAATCCTCAATTTAAAAAAAAAAACCTTTTTTGTTACCAACTAATTTTGGTTCAAACAGAAAGACAGTTGTTGGCAATAATGCACAAATGAGCTCGTGCAATTGTAAATGTTTACTTTGTCCGTTCATTTACATTGTGCGGCCCTGCAAATTTCAGCTTAGAGGCCACTGCTCCTGGTAAAAAAAAAAAAAAACAGTCTGGAGCCCTGTCTTTATTTGAAGATCTTTGTTGCTGCTGTATGTGACAAAGAACCATATGAGATTGGCATCCAATACTTAAAAAGTCACTGCAGTCCTTCTGCATGTCCTTCTCTCCATTTTTGCCTCAAATTCAGTCACAGTTGAGACACTCTGCTTTTTTTCCTCAAAGCTCTAAGCAAAGTCCATAGAGACTCTGAAATGTAGGACACCTAATGGAAGTTACTGACGTGACATTTGACATCGTCAAGGCTTAACACAGTACCCTGATCGCTGTTGTTGTGTTTGTGCTTTTTATCAGAGCAGCGGCACAGCTTGTACTTTATCACCTGAGAAGATAAAAGCGCAATGGTTAGTGATGAAAGAAACCGGCATTATATTTAACTACCGTGAGAATGATAAATCTATACACACATGCTGTGTTCAAACTGCATATAAAAAAATTGACCCCAAAATAAACCAATTGATTATATTAAAAAAGCATAAGTGTGATTTAACTTAAACTACTCAATTGTAAAAAAAAAATAATAAATTTGAGATGGGGATTAAATACCAACAAATGAGATATTGCAGTTGCACACGTGTGCACACCTTCTTCTAAATGTTGCAATCTTCCGAATGAACTAATCACACTGAAAATCATAGCACAACCTCCTCTAATTACAGTATAACTCTGTTGGGATAAAATAAAATGGCGCCTTAGTTAGTCGCATATATTCGTATTACGTAACACTTTAATTGTTCAATAATCTATTAATAACTTGATTAACCTATTTGATCACTTATTAAGCAGACGTCCATTCAGCAGAATAGTAACATCTAGTCGCGTGTCCACTTGCTGCCGCCATGATTGAACTTTTTACCTCTTTAGTTTAAAATTAGCTGAATGTACAAATTCGTAATCTGTATTCCTCCAAGATGCGTCTGGTACATTTCACCTACAGTCAAGCTATATGTAAACGTCAATAAATTGTTTAGCACGGTAGAAATAACAGGCCAACAGGTCACGACGGCGCCAATTAAAGGGAACCGGTGACGGCACAGACGTCTCCAGGAGAGGGGCGCATGACATCGCCTCATCATGACATCACCTCATCTTCTATATCCCAGTAGGGATATCAGTTAGGTGACGTGTAATGTTAGGTGACGTGTTATTTACCCGTGTCATGGTTTTCAGACATGGGGAGATATCCCGGGAATAACCCGGGTTGGACACTTTCACTTGTCCCGTGTTGGCGACTTGGCACTCTCTGTGTGTGGATGGCGGGGAACGGGAGTTTATAAGCCCGACATGATATCATGGCATCGGCAACAAAATAAACCACATATTTCCAAATATGGACAATGGACTTTCTCTTCTTTGGCTCAACGATCCAATAGCAATTTAATTTTGTTATGTTTCCCCGTTTTTAATTTAGCTATTTTCAGTTAGCCATGTTATTAATTGGGATGTTTGTTTCACGTTTTTTGTCTTACTGCGAAGAAAGAGGAAATGACGATGGGCCCGCCATGATATTTACGTCATCAGCCTTCGCACAGTGACTCGGGAATTAAACGCCTGCTTTCTCACATGCCGCGTCCGGTTTCACCCCGAACATTATATTTGGATGCGACCCGGTAAATGTCTGCATAATCTCCATGTCAGTCATCCCGGGAAATTGCTTTCACACATAAGGGCTACCCGTTTAAATCCCGGGATTTCAACGGTGTTCAGGTATTTGTGAAAGGGGCTTACATTTACGCCTTTGGAGTATGTATTTAGCACACTGATACTTCCGCTATCGTGGGGACTCTCGGAGTAAGGGAACTATCAGACAGAATTCTGTACTTGTCATTTACAATATCTCTGGAATCAGTGCAGTCTTAACAAATAACTGTATCAGGTCTGTGAGTCTCTTTTATTGAATCGTAATTAGTAAATACTCCTGTTCTTGGTAATTAACGAACATGACAAAAAGATAATTCACATAGTTTCCCTTGACCTCTACCAGGGTCTTGTGTGCCTTAAAGAGCGCAATTTCTAACAGCCCTAATTTGGATTTTTTTTTTCTACATTCAGTGTACTTTTTAGGTTGGCTCACCTCATAAAGATAGTCAAAAATCTCCAGAATGGTAAGTATGCTAGCACCAATGAAAAGTCCCATTTGACCACCAATATCACCTGAAATATATAAATCAAAGCAGTATATTTTAGTTAAAAGAATCATGAACACATGCTGTACCCATTTTCTGTCCACATGATGTATATAATACTATACCCAATAGTCCAGCCACTTCATAAGCTTTCTTTTGCTCAATAGTTTCATAGTTGAGAGCCTCAAAAAAGATGTCCAAAACCAGGAGATTGTCCCTGCAGAGGTATAAATCATGGTCAGATGAAGATTTTGCCTGACAGCAACACTGTGTTGAACACAATTTTTCAATATTTAATAGCTATATGACTTTCTTACGAAATATAATGATTATGACACAGCTAACACACACCATATTTTTGCAAGTCGTGGGTGGAAAAGACGTGTAATTAAACATTGCCGCTTCCGTAAGCAGGTGAATGAAATGTTTTAAATGTCTTTTTTATACTTTAATTTCATTTTCTGCACTATAAGGCTCACCTAAATTGCTTCAATTTTCTCAAAAGCCAACAGTCCGCCTTATAATCAGATACACCTTATATATTGGTTAATCATTGCATGACAGTCCCTTTAGCAAAGCTCCATCTAATAGAAGCATAATGCAACCCCAACCACTACTACTGCGCCTTATAATGTGGTCCGCCCTATACAATGGTATCTCTACTTATGAACGTCTCTACATTCAGAATTTTCAAGTTTAAACAGGCCTCAACGGGAAAATATTGCCTCTTGTTACGAAAAAAATTTCAGGGTACAATACGCAAAAATACAAAATGGCTGGACCTCGCAGCTCCAAGAGTTTACTGAACATAACATACTTATAGCTGCTCTGCCATTGGCTATTGCCTAGCTGTCCTGGCATCCTGATTTTATGTTTATTGTGCAATAATCTAATTGTAACATGTATTTTTGACATGTTTTGATGCATTTTTATGTCTCATAAAAGATTTATGTCTAAATTGGGGGGGGGGGGGGGGGGGGATTGGGGGTTGGAATGAATTAGGGCATTTACGTGGAAAACGCGTCTCTACTTACAGAATTTTCAAGTCACGGACCAACTTCCATAACCAATTAATTTCATAAGTAGATGTACAACCGGATATGAAAACTTAAAAAAAAAACGCCTTTCATTGAAGGTGTGCCTTTTACTCCGATGCGCCTTATAGTGCGGAAAATACGTAACTATATCATTACATTCCAGGTATACTTTAACAGTAGTTAACTAAACCTTTGATATCTTGGGTTTAGTGTCCCTTTAGAATTGACACTTACTTAATGTACTGCTCAGATTTGTTGTATTTCTTTGCAAGATATTTAGCAGAGGCTTTGCTGGGAATTTTTACAAAGGACAGTTCTTTGCTGTATCTGGTTATGTTGCATGGTGTTTCACAAACACAGAAATCATTATCTCTCTGCACCAGGAAATCTGTATTGGGAAGAAAAGAACAATCTTGTAAATTTTTTTTGTTTTGTTTTAGTACCATGTTATAAACTACCGTACTCTTATTTTCTCTGTCTAGGTCCACTCCACATTCGAACAATGCGCCTTTCTTACCAAGAGCAGGATCAGCACATTCTTTGTACAGCTCTGGGGTGCAGTAGGGTGCATCGCCTGCAACCAAAACACAATAACAAAAATGCATATGATGTTCTCTGAGGGTTTGGAAGAGACGGAATTTGAATGCTTACATGGTATATCCAATAAAAACACACACACAAAAAATACTGTCTGCTGCTGCTATGTAGATGAAGAACAGATTTTAATACCTCTGCCAGTAGGTGAACCCTAGGGAAGGCCGTTCTTTTGTATTCCATTCAGTATGGCTGTATTTTATGTTGAAGACAACTCAAAAATTAATAAAGGGATTATAATCAAACTGGCAGGATATAATTGTAAAATGAAACAGAGGAGGTGATTGCATTCTGGGCAATGTTAAGCTGCGCGCGTGCGCAATCGCACACTGCTTGCACAGGCACAACGCACAAGAAAATCTATGCCGCAGAAAAAATAAAATTTAACAGAAACATATTGTAGCGTCAATAGGACTACTTTCAGCGCCGCAGTGATGTGTCAGCGCGACACTCCTATTGGTGCGTGTGATATGGCAATGCGATGCTCCTATTGGTGTGTTTGATACGGCGACCCATTGGTGGCTTACTGACACCACGATTATATGTATATAGTTGTGAGGTGCATGACATGAGGAGTGCGGAGAAAAATAAAGAGTGAAAAGTGAGCAAGACTCCTGAGCTGATTTGCTGCAGACACATTCCGTCACCAATTTGTGGAAGGGCTGCAGTATTAATTTACATCTTATTTTGGAATTGATACAACAAGGTTTGTACAGGTTTCCTCAAGTTAAATTTGAGACTTTTTGAGACCTAATTAAGACCGTTTAAATTTCACAGCCATATCAACAAAGAAAAACAAAATCAGTGAATTTGTGTCAATTCATTTCTCGAAAGTGGAAATGTGGAATGTGTGCAGGATGTAAGAATGTAGCATAGGCTACTCAGGCGACACCTTCACAGTGTAGACACAGGCCAAGTAGAGGCGTTCTCGTTAGCGTTAGCAATTAGCGTGGCGAGTGTCATCCTAAACTCTCTGGCAACCTCTGCTTTTTACGGTTGCTGTGGACCCAAAAGATGTGCGTGATTCACTCTTGCAAATCCACTAGCAATCGTAGCTGGGCTTGGATGCAGGGGGGCTGCAGCACTAGTGTTAGCTGCTGTCTTTTCACTTACATTAGAAGCTTGTTGGCTGGCTTCAGTAAGGCTTGTGAGCAACTGGCTGTCTTATACAGGCAGATTGAAAAATGCCGGCAATGGAGGGAGTTTGTTTCTTTTTCTCCCCTCATATTTTTTATTTTTCAAAAAATAAAAGACAAAAACTGAAAATTCAAAACATGATAGCCACAAGATGCTCATATTTCACAACCCAATTAAATAAAAAACAAAAATAATAATCTTCTACATATTCACACACGCATTCACACAGCTTGCAAAGAAAAAAATGAAAAACACTTTTGTATATAGACGTCATTACATTCACTGATTTCTTTAGAATGTTGATACAATGTACATATATGTGTCCCATAATTTCACAAATTCTTTTGGTTTTGGTAGTCAGTCTTTCCATTCCTATGGCTTGCGAAAATTCCTTAATTCATTGTCTTAACGAAGGACGTTTCATGTTCACCCATTTCAAGGCAATCACTCTTCCTGCATGCAGTAATCAAAAATCTAACATTTTTTTCATTTTTTGGTTATGACAACATCTGTTGGATAAATTCCCAAAACACAAAGTTCGGTTGAGGTAGGTCCTTTCACTTTAAACAAGTGATAAACATTTTGTAACGTCCTTTCAAAAATTCTGAATTTTCGAACACTCCCACACACAGTTTATGAGAGTACCTTTAAAGTTGTTACATTTAGAGCATGTATCAGGAATGTTACCAGACATGTGGTGCAGTATTTCAGGAGTTACAGTGTATCACAAAAGTGAGTACACCCCTCGCATTTCTGCAGATATTTAAGTATATCTTATCTTTTCATGGGACAACACTAACAAAATGACACTTTGATACAATGAAAAGTTGTCTGTGTGCAGCTTACATAATAGAGTTAATTTATTTTCCCCTCAAAATAACTCAAAATATAGACATTAATATGTAAATCCCGGCAACAGAAGTGAGTGCACCGCATGGGAACTACATACATCCCTAAATGTCCAAATTGAGTACTGCTTGTCATTTTCCCTCCAAAATGTCATGTGACTCGTTACAGGAGTGCTGTCAGCATTGCTGAAGATTGCAGAGATTGAAGAGGTGGGGGGGTCAGCCTATTAGTGCTCAGACTATACGCTGTACTCTACATCAAATTGGTGTGCATGGCTGTCACCCCAGGAGGAAACCTCTTCTGAAGACGGTGCATATGAAAGCCCGCAAACAGTTTGCCGAAGACATGTCAACAAAGCACGTGGATTACTGGAACCATGTCCTGTGTTCTGATGAGACGAAGATTCATTTGTTTGGTTCCGATGGTCTCAAGCATGTATGGCGGCGACCAGGTGAGGAGTACAAAGATAAGTGTGTCATGCCTACAGTCAAGCATGGTGGTGGGAATGACCCCACCACTTCTTCAGTCTCTGCACCAATGCTGACAGCACTCCTGTAACAACTCACATGACATTTTGGAGGGAACATGACAAGCAATACTCAATTTGGACATTTAGGGATGTACATAGTTCCCATATGTATGCAATGTTCCATTTTCATACAAGTCCCCAACTGTTTCGATACCCTTCATTTTCCATACTTTAAAGCCTCTATCCATTCTCCCAGGTGGAAAATTATCATTATTCCGCAAAGGAGAAAAACGATATATGCAGGGGTGCACATAAGTGGGCCACATGCGCGCATGCGCACTGGACGGAGACAAACGCGCTGGCCCTCAACGGGTTCCATACGCTTTTGCGTACCGATGGCTGACCACTGTATTTGCGGCGGACACGAGAAAATAACTTCTCAAAATGTCAAAGAGGCAGGCCCCACTGAGTAATTATTTCCGTGTTCCCCTGCTCCCGTCAAAAGACAGACAGACGACAGAGATGTCACTGGAGCTACCGGGAAAAAAAGGACTTTTGCTGAAAAGTGGCTGCAGGAGGTACCATGGCTAGAAGCAAATGTTGCTCGCACAGAAATGTGGTGCAACATTTGCCGGGAGAATCCCAATGTCGTTAATAAGAGCAGCGCATTTTATGTAGGGTCAAAGAATTTTAGCCATCCAAACTTTGAATAGCACGAAAAAAAACAGCATGTGGCAATTAAGCAAACTATCGATGTCACACAGGACCCCACTCGCCCTATGGACAAGTGGCGGGAAAAAGTTATTGAAGAACAGCGCCATGCACTGACAAACGTGTTTTTGCTCGCATTTCACAAAGCTAAACATGCACGTTCAATGAGCTCTTATGAGGAGGACATCCCGCTTTTACAAAGGCTTGGAGTTAATGTGGGAGCCGCATATGAATGCCCTTTATTTTGAATTAGTGCTTTTATGTTTATTTCTTTACATTTCACTTCAAAGTAATGGCACTTTTTTTGTGCCAGTTGATGTTAATCAAGCGTTAATTGTTTATATAATTAATCAAAGGTAATTGGCTCTAAGTAAAGCTCGTCATAATTTTATCGCATCAGGCGGGTCGGCTCTCAAGCTCAATGAGGACCAAGTCACATCTCCAGGTCCTCCTCTGAGAACCTGGGCAAAAAAAATATGTGCACCCCTGGATATATGGTTATAGGGCTATCAATGAGATTGTGTGCCTTGTGCCAGTAATTATTGTATTATGTTTTATTATTATGTAGTATTATATTGTATTAAAGTATTATTGAAAAGGATTTTTTTTGTCTTTAACTGTGGATTGGTATGTTTGATATTGATTGCTGTCAGTGACGTGCGGTGAGGTTCATGGTTGGTGAGGCACTGACTCCTTTAGTGTCAGATTTCCAAATATATAAACCAAAAAGGGTAGCTTATTCAATTGGCTACTGGTTATTTCATATCTCATCAGCATTCTTCACAAAACACGCACACACGGTACATATTATCGATGCGTAAAAGTAAGAAAATAACATGCATTTGCTGTACACCCTCAATGTGTTGGCCGTCGCAATTCTATAATTCATGCAACATAAATGAGAGTAAAGAGTGGTGTACAAAACCACAGAATTCAATTCTGACCTTTAGTGAAAAATTCAGTTGTTTTTAAAACTTATAATTCTGATACTTTAATCAATTTATTACAGATTGCTAAACAGAAAGTGTGAAAAGAAAAACAAAGAATATTTTATTTAAGGCCAAAATTTAGTTTTTAAATATTCTATTGTATTTTTCTTAGTCTAAGCTTTTTTTTTTTTTTTTTTATAAGATTGAAATGAAAACTGTTTGTGGTGTTGCGCCTGTCCTTCACCACAAAAACCGCCGTTACTTTGGAAGAGCATAGGTTTGGTCTCAACATTTGTAGGGACGATATAACAGCATAACCTGCATGTAGGTACACTTTTTGCTGGGGACAGGACATTAATAAGACCAAACAGATTGGATGAAGGGGGCAAAGGGCCACATTTCTCATGTATATGAACCTAATTAATTAATAGGCAAAATGATCAATGCAAAATAAATCCTTATCTACTGATAATAACTTTTACGTGGATTGGTTCGGATGATACACTGTTCGATTCAAACCTTTGTTTTCAAAAAATACTAAAGAAACATTTAGAAAACTTCCTGAATAAATGTCTGGTTTTTATTAGCATAAACATAATGAAAATAATTCACTTAATAATGGTAGGGTCAATTCTATCCTTACAACATATGGAACTATTGAAAGATCTAAATTCTCTATATAACTGAACATTATATCATGCAAAAAAGGTAAGGTTGCTTAAACGTTGGTGGGGACAATTTTAGCATCCTGAAAAGTTGGTAGTGTTATGTCCCTACCGTCCCTATGCAAACCTACGACCTTTTTGTAAAAGTCCTCCTTATTTTCCTTTACTTTAGAAAAATCTCTCCGCCTCAATGGAGAGGATTGCTTCAATTAGATCGCTGTGTTCTATTTGACAAGCCAGAACACACAGTGAATGTGTCCAAATGTCTAGCTGACCTTTCATCTTTCTCAGCAAAACCATGTAATTGTTCTACATGTAAGCCACGTTTAGAAGAGCTTACACGCTCATCGTTACCACGAAATGTTAACTCCTGTTTAGCTAGGATGCAGGTTGCATTAATGAGGTCTTTCAAACTCTTTCAGTTGTCCTTTACCTTAGCATTCTGGATGCTACCGTTGAGCTTCCGCTGTTCGTCAAAGCCAAAGCGAACCTTGAGCTTCCAAAAGTTTTTTCTTTGAATGTGAGTGGTCGAGCTCTCGTGTTTGCTGAGGCTTCGTGGTAGTTTTTTAATGTCACAATGTCTCGTGTTAGTCCAGACATTGGCACAAGTTGAGAAGAAAAGGCAGGGAAAGCAGCAAAGCCGATTTTTCGAAGGACAGCCACATAGCCAGTCTTTTCGGGTGCACCAGTCCGTTTGAAAAGCGCGAGTTATCTTCTGTCCCGTAGTTTGAAGCAAACCTTTTAGCTCCGGTGTTGTTAATCGCGTCCACTTTTGACGGAAAGTCCAGTTTCACGTACCCCCCCTTTCAGTGCGACAGAGTACTTTCTGCCGCAACCTGTGCCTTTTCACTGTGGTTTTATTTCCCATCAGCAAAACTAAATATGTGGCTAACAAAAATTAAACTTTAAGGGTTAAAGACATTAGCCAGACTGTGGAAAATCAGGTCAAATAAACGTATCTGGAAACATCATAATGGCGACATGCAGATGTACGGCAACCAGCACGCTCCAATTCCATGTATCAACCCAGTTTGTTATGGATTGCGCAATCAGAGGTGAGGCTTTACTCTTTGCTGCCGCACCTCTCGTTTCATTTCGTTATTTGAACAGGAAATGGGCAAATTCAGCGATTTTGACTGTAAAAAATGTTTGAAATGAGTCATACATAAAGAGCAATGGACAAATATTAATATTAATTTGATGCTATAATTATTTTTTTGTCATGATGACAGGTGAGGCTCTGCCTCACCTGCCTCCCCTGACCGCATGTCACTGATTGCTGTTCAATCTTAACCCATGAGGGAGGAGAGTCTGTGTTAAAGTAGGGGTTAGCTGATTTTAATTGAGCAGCCATATAGTACCATCTAAGGTTTGGGAGTTGTAGGCCTCCTCTGTCATAAGGCAAGTAGAGTGATTTGAGTCCAAGTCTTGCTTTTCTTTCATCCCAGATAAAATTTCTAAATATCGTAATTATATTGTCGAAGAAAATCTGTGGTAATGGCAGAGGAACCGTTTGGAAATAATATAAAAATTTGGGTAGTATTGACATCTTTATTATATTAATCCGTCCAATCATGGAAATGGGTTAAATTGACCAGCGATTTAAAGTTTGGGTAATTTTATCCACCAGAGGGTGATAACTTGAATCAATAAATTTGTTCTAATTTGGAGTAATCTTGATACCCACATATTGAAAGCCATTTGTTGCAATTCTAAATTCGGTATTTACAGGGGCATTTCTTTGGTCTTCCTCATTCAGGAACATGAGCATTAAATTAACCAGGGTTGGGATAGTATTTTTCAATTTAGACAGAAAAATGTCATCTGCGAATAGAGATATTACATGATTTCTTCCTCCTAGAGTGATACCAGATAGTCCAGGGTGTGTTCTTACTGCCATAGCCAATGGTTCCATTGGCCAGAATAAACAAAACAGGGGACAAAGGGCAGCCTTGTCTAGTTGAACGTTGCAAAACGAATGGTTTGAATGTATTGGTGTTAGTTAGGACTTGAGCAGCAGGGTTTGTATATAGTAACTTGATCTATTTTATCCCCCTAATCCGTATCTTGGAAGTAGTTTTAGAAGATAATTCCATTCTATCCTGTCAAATGCTTAATATGCATCCACTGCTAACATTGCTGTATCCTAAGTATTTTGTTTCTCATGCATTATGTTTAGCACTCGCCTAATATTATGATAGCTTTGTCTTTTTTGAACAAAGCCTTGTTGATCAGCCAATATTAACTTTGGAATATATTTTTCTAATATTTTAGCAAATACTTTACATAATATCTTCATATAACATCCCATTAAACTAATTCCTCTATATGAGGCACTTTCCATTTGTGGCTTGTTTGGTTTTAAAATCAATGTAATTGTGGCTAATCTCAATGTATCTGAAAGAGTCCCTGTTCTGAATGATTCGTTATACATGTCAAGCAGTGGCTGGTTCAACTTATTTTTAAATATTTTATAGAACTCCATTGGTATTCCGTCTGGCCCCGGTGTTTTCCCACTGTTTTTGTTACTTATAGCTTCCAAAATTTCATTTCTTGACAGTGGGCTGTCAAGTATTTCTTTGTCATCCTTTGATCATGATTGAAATTGTAATGTTGAGTATGTTTCTTTCCTCTCATGGAGGTTATGTGTTTAGATGATTTAGCATGGGACTGTAGCGCCTTCATGCCTATTCTACCCAGCTGAATCTTTTTTTTTTGCATATGATGCAAAAAGCCGCGAACACACTGCTATCCACTGGTTTGAGCCAAAGTCGAAAGGATTGTTTACTCAACCACGTCTCGTTGAATTTTTCACTTCCCCATCTCTCTAATATGAAATGTATGGCTCGGTGTAAAAAAAAAAAAAAAAAAATCTGTGTGGTTTAGAGCATGACATTTTGCCGGGACTCCGGTCGTGACACTGGAATCCTGCGGGACGGGATTTTGACCCGGGGCTACGTTGCGATCTTAATGTTTTTTTTTTTTTTTAGGCTATGTTATTTAATCAAAATGACAAATGACACTTTTGAGGAGAAATGAGACGCAGAGAAGTTACATACATCATAAATTTTAAGACCCAGATATGAAAATTCAATACTTTTTTTCAGGACTTTTAAAGGTATTATTTCCAAATGAATAAATTCAATTCTTTTAAGACTTTTTAAGACCATGCGGGAACCCTGTATAATCTAGTTAATTAGACCAATAATATTGTTTTCTGTACAATTTTGCAACTTAACTCAATAAGCGACAGGTGTCTAGACAATATTACGATAAATTTCACTTACGCTATGCATCCAATCATAGCATTGACAGTTTGCATACTAGTATGTGCCCTGCACATATGCGCCGTGCAGCTAGCTAACAGCAGTGCAGTGGAGTTAAGCGACGCAAATCCTAACCCCTTATCATGGCGAAACGAACGAGCAGCGACACTACACTCATCAACCCAAAGTAAAAAAGAAAGGTTCTTTTAAGATGGAATGACTGTCAGAGTATGGCCAAACAGAAGTTGTTTTTTTTTTTATTTTTATTTTTATTTTTTTAAAAAACCTGTCCTGTAAAGCTGCTTAGAATCAGAGAATAGGAGTCTTGAGTCTCTTTATTGTCTGACCAGTTTTAATGTGGGAGTTTGATATACTCCCGTTGTGGTTGTTCATTATGCTTTATTTATTAACTCACTCATGCCACAACTGGACCTTACAGGCAAAAGCAGGACTCTTCCTATGGTTGGAGCAGAACTCTCACATATAACATAGTACACATCTCAGAACAATGAGATTTTTGTGTTTTTCATTTTAAGTGGGCCAAATCAATTATATTAAAAGCAAACTAATGATAATTGCTCCTGTAATTTCATTCTTTTAATAAGCCATGTAACTTGCTATGATCCAAGGTTTTAAACTGGCATGATACTGGTGTACTCAGTGTGCTCAGGGAGGTTGTGTGTCCGTTCAGACACATGAAAAACTAGAGGGAACATTGATTCCGGGGTATGAGGCCAAAGTTCACAGGTCCGAAAAGGAATTTAGCGATAACTTGATCATGGATCAGCCTATTTAACTCAAATTAGTCAGGTAGGTGATATGATGAGAAGAGAAAGGTTCAAAAGTCAAAGACATCAGAAATATGGCGATGTTTTGGATTTTGCTGCTTAAGCGTAGGTCTGCTTTCAGAGTACTGCTCTAGTTTTGTTAAGTCATTCCAAAAGTTTTAGGAGTACTCTTAATTGTTGGATGGTTTCCTACCTGGCATGTGCACCATGCGGCAGTTGCAGTTGTCCACTAGGTAGCGTGTTTCGCAGTCAATACGACAGGCTGTGATGCTGTAAGTATCAAAGAATTCAGAGTCCATGGGTGTCACCTTGCAGTCACCCCAGGGTGGTGGTAGATATATCAGCTGCAACATTAAACAACATTTTATTATTAGGCATTTATAGAAACCAAATAAATAACGGAAAAAAACCCCCAATCATTTTCTTTCTGTAAAGTGAACACAATTTTTATAGTTAAAAGAAAAATGATCAGGAGAAGTATGACCAAGGGCACATGTGGGTGTGCATAGGGACGGTAGAGACATTGCACTACCAACTTTTCAGGATGCTCAAATTGTCCCTACCAACTTTTGAGCAACCTTATTTGCTATATACAATGACTTCAGTTATATACACTGCTGGCCAAAAGTATTGGCACCCTTGCAATTCTGTCAGATAATGCTCAATTTCTCCCAGAAAATGATTGCAATTACAAATGCTTTGATGGTAATATCTTCATTTATTTAGCTTGCAATGAAAAAACACAAAAGAGAATGAAAAAAAATACATCATCATTGTACACAAAACTCCAAAAATGGCCTAACAAAAGTATTAGCACCCTCAGCGTAATGCTTGGTAGCAGAACCTTTATACAAAATAACTGCGAACAATTGCTTCCGGTATCCATCAATGAGTTTCTTACAATGCTCTGTTGGAATTTTAGACCATTCTTCTTTGGTCAACTGCTCCAGGTCTCTGAGATTTGAAGGGTGCCTTCTCCAAAGTGCCGTTTGCAGATCTCTCCACAGGGGTTCTATGGGATTCAGGTCTTGACTCATTGCTGGCCACTTTAGAAGTCTCCATTGCTTTCTCTCAAACCATTTTCTACTGCTTTTTGAAGTGTGTTTTGGGCCATTATCCTGCTGGAAGGCCCATGACCTCTGAGGGAGACCCAGCTTTCTCACACTGGGCCCTACATTATGCTGCAAAATTTGTGGGTAGTCTTCAGACTTCATAACGCCATGCACACGGTCAAGCAGTCCAGTGCCAGAGGCAGCAAAGCAACCCCAAAACATCAGGGAACCTCCGCCACGTTTGACTGTGGGGCTGTGTTCTTTTCTTTGAAGGTCTCGTTTTTTTCCCTGTAAACTCTTATGTTGATGCCTTTTCCCAAAAAGCTCTACTTTTTTCTTATCTGACCAGAGAACATTCTTCCAAAATGTTTGTGGCTTTCTCAGATAAGTTTTTGCCAACTCAAGCCTGGCTTTTTTTTTATGTCTCTGGGTCGGAAGTGGGGTCTTCCTGAGTATCCTACCATAGAGTCCCTTTTCATTAAGACGCCGACGGATAGTACTGTTGTACACTCGGACTGCAGGACATCTTGAACTTGTTTGGAAGTTAGTCAAGGTGCTTTATCCACCATCCGCACAATCTTTCATTGAAATCTCTCGTCAAAGTTTCTTTTCCGTCCATATCTAGGGAGTTTAGCCACAGTGCCATGGGCTTTACACTTATTGATGACACTGTGCACGGTAGAACATTTAGGTCTTTGGAGATGGACTTGTGGCCTTGAAATTGCCCATGCTTCCTCACAATTTTGCTTCTTAAGTCCTCAGACAGTTCTTTGGCACTCTTTCTTTTCTCTATGCTCAATGTGGAACACACAAGGACACAGGGTCGAGGTTGGGTCAACTTTAATCCATTTTAACTGGCCGCAAGTGTGATTTAGTTATTGCCACCACCTGGTATGTGCCACAGGTAAGTAACAGGTGCTGTTAATTACACAAATTAGAGAAGCATCACATGATTTTTCAAAGGGTGCCAATACTTTTGTCCAGCCCATTTTTGGAGTTTTGTGTAAAATGATAATGCCTTAATTTTTTTTCTCCATTCTTTTTTTTTGTTTTTTCATTGCAAGCAAAATAAATGAAGATATTACTACCAAAGTATTTGTAATTGCAATCATTTTCTCGGAGAAATTGAGTATTATCTGACAGAATTGCAGAGGTGCCAATACTTTTGGCCAACAGTGTAGGTAATTTCGATTGTCTTTCCATATGTTGTAAGAATAGAATTGACCCTTTGTGTATGTTAATATAATTTGTGTTCAAATAATGCAATTTAAATTTGCTAATAAAATCCAGACATTTATTCTGGAAGTTTTCAAAAATTTTCTTTAGTAGTTTTTGAAAACAAAGGTTTGACTCGAACGGTGTGCCACATGAACCAATATATATGCACTGCAAAAACCAGTTGATTCCACTGTTTTCAGTGTAAATCTCCTAGAAATAAGTGAAATTATCTACCAGTGCATCAAGTAAATTTTACTCAGATTTCTTGAAATAAGAAAAATTGCTGAAAATAAGCTTAACAGACTTATTTTAAGCAAAAAGTTTGGATATTTAATCTAAAAAAAACTTGTTTGTCAGAAATATTTTTAGTTCAAGAATAAATATTGTTCAAAATATTATTTGAAAGCATTATCTTCTTGATTTAGGTGAAAAATGACCGACTTTTAAATGTATGGGCTTAATATGAACAAATAGTAATATTTACTAAAAATAAGTGAAAGAATCTGACGCATTAATCTATTAACTAGCCTTTAACACACAAAACAAGATTAATAAAATTATTCGATTAGATTAAAATAAAATTATAATATATATATATATATATATATATATATATATATATATATATATATATATATATATATATATATATATATATATATATATATATATATATATATCAGATTTATACTTTAAAGTGCAGTGTACAAGTTGGTCAATACGGATTATTTTTGCACTATTTAGCCTATCAATTAATTAGGTTCTTATTAGTGAAAAATTTAGCCCTGACCCTCGTTCACCCAATCTGTTTGGTCTTATTAATGTTCAGTCCCCAGCAGAAAGTGTACATGCAGGTTATGATGTTATATTGTCCCTACCAATATTGAGACTTAACTTAGGCCCTTGAGTATGAGACAAGAGAATAGAAGAAAGTCTGAACAAGAAATGTTTGGGAGAAAAACAGAGCAAAACTCAGACGAGAAGAATAGGTTTGGTGGAAGCAAGGAAAAATCTCTACCCTCTGTTCCTGACAGGAGACAAAAGTTTGGAATCCAGGAGCCACTCCAAAACCAAGCTGATCGATGAAGGATGGTTCATCTTGACTGTGGATCTGCACTTTGACCCCAGCTTCAAATGACGTCTCATCTGACAAGTAACCAATAATTTCACGTTGGTCATTGCAACTGATACTAGACACACTTGTCCACTTTGCTGGATGAGTGAAAATTGTTTCAACTCGCCTGTTTCTCCCCACACGGGCAGGTACTCGTCCTGTTGGATGTCCAACATGAGCTCTAGTCCATTCCCCATCCCCCCTTTGGTGGTTATGAGAGGAGGACGATTATTACCCCCAGCGTTAAAGGTATAACATTTGCCATAGCGAGTAAAGACCTGAAAGAAAGAACAGATTTTTAATAAATATCAGTTGGTGAGTTACAAAATTATTCTTAACAGTGTTTTTCCACTAGGGGTCGGTGTTTGTCTCCATTTGTGGCTGAACATGTAGAAAGGAAAATGATGGCGACGGGATAGAGGAGGGAAAAACTGTGAACATTTTTACTCTTACGTTTAATAGAAAAATGCGTTTCAGTGAGGTTATGGAGACCTATTGAGGCTTTATTTCACAGCAGCTGTAAGAAAAGTCATGTTACCATGGTGACCTGGTTTGCAGGTCAGGAAATTGCTGCCTGATTAAGAGAAACTACAATAATTTCAAATCTAAAAGCAATGTGGGATATCAGTAGCTCTTTAAACTGGACACACGTGCCTAAAAATATTGCTATCTCTTTGTTAATGAAAGGAAAAGTCACAGAGGTGACAGAAACAACTTCTTTCTAAATGATTTACCATGTTTTGGCCACAAACAAAACTACTCCAGATGTCTGAAATTTGAGGGCTGTTTTCTACAGCTCCTTCCATTAATATTAAAGAGCTAAATCAGGTTTCGTAAAGGGCCACTGTCTTTAAACACTTGAATGTTTGCATCTTAATGCTTTCTATGCGGCTGCCCACGTGCCCATGAGTAGAATGAATCCCCTGTCAAAGTGACTTCAGCCTAGCTGAAAGAATGAAAACCTAGGTACTGTACCCTACACACCACATACAGTTCCTGCACATCTTGGTCGTCATAAATAAGGCAGTCGCACATAAACGTAAATTGAATGTGCATGACGGGTGCATGATGTTCAGCACCTTTGTGATTAATTATAGTGAGGGTGCATCATGTCTTGTGTAATGGCTGATGGTGTGACAGGGATGCTATGTGTGAAAAAGTGTCCAACATGTATTGTGTATCGTATATTCTGCTTATCTTGCATCTGCAAGTGGTTAAGCGAATGAATAAATCACAACGCACATGCACATTACACATGCATATATGCATGACGGAAGTGTTAGATCGACATCATTTATAGATAGATTATTTTATTCATCAGCTAAATAGCTAAAGCTTTACTTCAAATTTGTTGTACTTGTATATTTTCACAACCAATCAGAGTGTTACTATGAATAAAGATGTCACTCACAACAAGTTTTGCTGGTTGAGTGCTTTTTAAGCACCAAGTTGAGCATCCTTGTCATTAAATATAATGCACATAAATATGCATGTGTGACTTTAGATGCACATTAGATTTTAAAAGAACCCTTAAATCACAAATGCACACACTTTTCTATCCATTTAACAAGCTCTGTTTACAGCTGGGTTGAGCAGGGTAACTTCAATCCATTAGCGCTGTTGTGTTTATGGAAACACTTCCGAATTTTTGGAATAATAGGGACATCTTGGAAAGACGGGGATAATTTTATCTATGCTACTTACAGTGGTATGAAAAAGTATCTGAACCTTTTGGAATTTCTCACATTTCTGCATAAAATCACCATCAAATGTAATCTGATCTTTGTCAAAATCACACAGATATAAAAACAATGTCTAACTAAAACCACACAAACATTTATAGGTTTTCATATTTTAATGAGGATAGCATGCAAACAATGACAGAATGGGGGAAAAAAACTAAGTGAACCCTCTGCCTAAGGAGACTAAAAGAGCAATTCAAACCAACTTTTACCAAACAATTTAACTCAGGTGTGTGCCCAATCACTGATGAGTGGTGTAAGGCTGCCCTGCCCACTATAAAACACACACCTGGTCAGAATTGCCTTGATGAGAAGCATTGTCTGATGTGCATCATGGCTGGTTCAAAAGAGCTGTCTGCAGACCTACGATCAAGGATTGTTGATTTGTATAAAGCTGGGAAAGGATACAAAACCATCTCTATAAGTCTGGATGTTCATCAATCAACAGTCAGAAAAATTGTCAACAAATGGAAAGAGTTTGGCACTGTTGCTCCTCTCCCAAGGAGTAGCCGTCCACCAAAGATGACGCCAAGAATTCAGCGCAGAATACTCAGAGAGGTAAAAAAGAACTTGAGTGTCTGCTAAAAACTTGAAATCACTGGCACAGTCCAATATCTCTGTGCACACATAAGCTGTATGTAAAACTATGGCCAACAATGGTGTTCATGGGAGGACTCCACGGAGGAAGCCAATGCTGTAAAAAAAAAAACCCATTGTTGCTCGTTTAATGTTCGCAAAAAGGCACTTGGACACTCCACAGAAGTTATGGCAAAATATTTTGCGGACTGATTAAACCAAAGTTGAATTATTTGGGAGTAACACACAACGTCATGTGTGGAAGAAAAATGGAACAGCTCACCAATATCAACACATAGACTTCATAACCTAGTAATGATGTCTATGATCAACACCTCATCCGCTCCGTAAAGCATGGTGGAGGGAGCATCACGATTTGGGGCTGTTTTGCTTCCTCAGGGCCTGGACAACTTGCATTCATTAATAGAAGAATTAATTAAAAAAATTATCAGAATGTTTTGCAGGAAAACCTGAAGCCGTCTGTCAGATAGTTGAAGCTAAAAAAAAGGAGAAATGCTGCAACAACACAATGATGCAAAACACAAAAGTAAATCAACTTCAGAATGGTTTCAGAAGAACAAAATACACGTTCTGGAGTGGCCAATTCAAAGTCCAGACTTGAACCCCATTGACATGCTGTGGCATGACCTAAAAACAGCGATGTCAGATATCCCAGGCATTTGACTGAACTACAGCAGTTTTGGAGAAGAGAATGGGCCAAGATCGATGATCCAGACGGATCTGCAGGTACAGGAAGCGTCTGGTTGAAGTTAATGCTACCAAATCTTTTTTCATTGTTTGCATACTATCCTAATTAAAATATGAAAACCTATAAATGTTTGGGTGGTTTTAGTTAAAGCAGACACTGTTTTTCATCGGTATGATTTTTGACAAAGATCAGATTACATTTGATGGTGATTTTATACAAAAATGTGAGAAATTCCAAAAGGTTCAGATACTTTTTCTTACCACTGTAAATGCACGACAGAGTGTAGTGTAAAGGGAAAAACGTCGAGGCAAAGATAGCTGGAGTCGACGTTCCTATTGCAAGTATTTTTTAATTCTCTTAAATGATTAGAAAAGGACAGTCCCTGAGCAACAAAGAAAACAATTACCGTAATTTTCGGACTATAAGCCGCTACTTTTTTCCTTCATTTTGAATCCTGCGGCTTGATAGTCCGATGCGGCTTCTTTGTCGATTTATTTGGGTTAATAGGAAACACATTCCTCCTAGCATGCATTGCAGCGCTACAGATGTAAATAACAATCAAAATTCATGTTCTGTGCTAATTATTAATTCAGTTACTGTTCCAGTTGTTTCATTAATTGCTAGTTATGTTATTTGGCAACACTTTATTTGACAGCGCCGTCATAAGACTGTGATAAGACACTATCATGGGCATTCCTCAAGGCTTATGAGAGATGTCATTAAGTGTCATCCGGCAAATTATGTCAATAACTCCATTTATGTCCAGCTCGGATCTATTCCATCCATTCAAAAGTGAAAACATTTGCCGGATAACACTAAATGACATCTGTTATAAGCATTCATTAATGCTCATGAGAGTGTCCTGTCATAATTATGATTTTGTAATGACAGTGTTTTGGCGCCACTCTCAATTAAAGCATTACCAAATACCATAATTAGCAATTAAGAAACAACCAGAACAGTAATGGAATAAATAATCACAGCACAGAACATGAATTTTTATTATTTACATATATAGTGCTGCAATGCATGCTAGGAGGCATGTTGGACAACAACAGTGTTGACAGCAGGTGGTAGCAGAGGTTGACTCCCCCAAGGGAGACGTGATGGTCAAATGACGCTTCTTGAAGAAATGAAGCTTTACAGCCAATTGGTTACAGCTTCATGGTGGTATATTTAGTTTTATGATAGTTGTATGATTCTGCTGTGTTACCGGTTAATACATTTGGGGTAAATATCCCATAATACAGAGAGGACAGCTACGGCTTATAGTCCAGTGTGGCTTATCTATGAACAAATACCGCTTTCATGTCACATTTGGTGGGTGGCGGCTTATAGTCAGGTGCGCATAATAGTGCAAAAATTACGGTATACCAGTGTTGTTTTTTGAAGCCCTTTTAATTTTCGTCATAGTCTTAGTCTTTTGGACGATAATACTTATTAGTCTTAGTCATATTTTAGTCATCTCAAAATGTGTTTTAGTCTAGTTTTTGTTGACAAAAATTCGACTAATTTCGTCTACTTTTAGTCGACGTTTACTAAAAATGTTTTCTTCAGTAAAAAAAAAAAAAAAATTGTACTCCAAAAATAGACAACTAAATAAAGGCTTCTAACTACTGTATTTCGAATTTTAGATCATTGACAGACGAGCACATAATGTAGCGTTTACAAGGACAACACCAACTTGGTGATTATACACACCCAGCAGGAAAACAGTACATTATTTTCAATTAGGACGCCATGAACTATGTAAAAAAAGTTCTCTGAGAGTTTAAGAGGTTCCTCAGCGTTGGCATTAGCCTGTTGTTAACGCGAATGCAATGCTAACGCTATGAGTTACATTTAGTATGTGATGATCACTCGGCACAGACCTTTACAGGCTAAAGTAAAATTGCATATTCTCTCTCGCCAAGAAACGAAATCTTACCGTGTGGGGAAGCCTTCATGGAGACTAGCGATTCAGGGAGGGGGAGGTGGGGTGCAGCACGTAACACAACACTGCTACAATGTAGGCTAACTACATATAAACTCTCATACATTGTGAACATGTGACAGAAACTACTGTGCATTGTTGTCCCATTCTCGTTTCGTCAGACGAAAACTGTCATGCGTCTCGTTATGTTCCAGTCTCCCAAAACATATTTTTAGCTCGTTATCGTCTCATCATCGTCATGAAAAAAGTGTTCGTTGATTAAATATTTCCGTTGTCGTCATCGTTGATGAAAACGTTGCTGAATTATATATACTGTATAATAAATACAATGTGGAATAAAGTACCAAATTATATGAGCACAAAAAGACGGAAAAGAATCCTTTTTAAAGTCGAGTTCAAAACCAGCCCCAGGCCTCTTCCCCTGTTCGAGAAAAAGAAAAAGCCTCTTGTCCTGGGGACCGCATCTAACGATGAACTGGCCAGCGTTTATCTAGTTCTTATGCAAACGAGCAAGTTCATCCCAGTCTCCTGGGCCGTGCCATAAAATCACATACGATGGAAAAGTACTCGCTAGCTGTGAAAACGTAAACAATAGATTCCAATGTTCTGTTATCACACTTTTGAGGAGAAGAGGTCAAATGTATACAGAAAAGGGAGCAGCCACTTCTGTGCATAAGCTGGAGAAACGTAATAGAACAGCAATGACCAGATATACGTAATTATATGTGAATAAATGGAAACATATTCCTACAAGTGTGACTCTGCGAATGGCTATCGATTACAATGCAGTAAAAGCAGCATATTATTCTCTATAGAAAATATTTTAATACCAATATCTTAAAAGATGTCAAGGAACTCCACCACAATGTATGTTACATGCTACCTACAAACGGATCAAGCAAAACAACAACAAAATCCCCATCATTCGAATCCTTTAAACTGTTTTGAATAAACTGCTGACTCACAAACGTAACATCATACTTGGCTGAGAACGAAAGGAAATCGAAAGAGAAAATAAATCATAGGTTAGGGAATTAAAGTCAGATGCCGAGTGAGACTGAAATGCAAATGACTTAATGATGCTTTCAACTTGTCCTTCCCAGATCCAATAGGTTAAAATTGAAATAAATTGTCCTTGGGGAGACGTCCTCTGTGCACATTACAAACACTAAAGCGGCTTCATGCTCCCTTGTGAGTTGAGTCTCATATTATTCCACAATATTCAATACAATATGTTACACATATAGTCTATCGAACAAATAGCACAAGAAATAGGATGTTCTGCATGTGAAGGGAGAGGGGGGGAAAAAAAAAGAAAAAAATTATCACATAAGATAAAATTATTTTCCATTCTATTGCATTTCTTAATGCCAGATATTTCATAATGTTTAATCACGTACATGAGTGAGTTGGGAAATGAGGCAGCTTGCTTACTTCAAGTTGCACAACTTTCTATAGGTAAAATGACTGTAGCACAGTGTGTATTTTTGTGTGAGACCAAGATTGAGCTTTTTGGCAACAAACACTCTAAGTGGGTCTGGCGTGCCACGAAAGATGCGCATTCTGAAAAGCACCTCATACCCACTGTGAAGTATGGGGGTGGGTCAGTGATGCTGTGGGGCTGTTTCGCTTCCAAAGGCCCTGGGAACCTTGTTAGGGTGCATGGCATCATGAATGCTTTGAAATACCAGGACATTTTAAATCAAAATCTGTTGCCCTCTGCCCAAAAGCTGAAGATGGGTCGTCACTGGGTCTTTCAGCAAGAGAATGACCCTAAACATATTGCCAAATCTACACAGAAATGGTTCACCGGACACAAAATCAAGCTCCTCCCATGGCCATCTCAGTCCCCAGACCTTGTTTTGTTGGCAAAAGGGGGTTGTACAAAGTATTAACGCCAGTGGTGCTAATAATTGTGACACACATTATTTGATGTCAAATATTTTTTTCTTTATGTGGAATTTTTTTCCCCACTGAATGAATGCACTTGAATTGAAGGTTGGATTTTTCTCTTTTTTTTCCATTAAGGTCTCATATTATTTGAATTAAAAAAAAATTTTTAGAAGCTAAAAAAACACATCTTTTTCAGGGGTGCCAATAATTATGGAGGGCAATGTAGACTCGGAATGTTCAATGAGTTAACAAGGAAGTGACCCAAAAATCCTCAAAATTTATAGCAAGTGAACTATGGCAGCGCAAAGCATCCCCAGGCAATTTCTCCATAAACGGCATTTTTTGTTTTTAATATGCTTTTTATCTCTTTGGTAAAAAACGGTGTCATCTAGTGTTGCAACGATTAATCAATTAACTCGAGTAATTTGATTAGGAAAAAAGATTAAAAATAAATTTTGCTGCTTCGAGTATTTGTTTAATTTAAGTGACATTGTAATGGTTTGCTTTGAAAGAGTTTGCATTTAGTTTTATTGATTTGGGTGCATACACTGCCCTCTAGTGGCAAAAATGAATATGATATAACTCATTTCAAATGGCTGAATCCAGCTGCTCCCTGTTAAGACCAACATAAGCTTTTGTTTGAGCTGATTTTTTTTTTTTTTTTTTTTAACGCACTCGTAATTTAGTTTATAGGTGTATTTAGCGGTTTTCTGTGGGAATATGTGTTTGAACCATTTGTTAAGAGCATTGTAAAAAAAATAAAAGAAATAAAATAAAATAAAAATTAGCATTTTATAGCATTTAAGGTAGCAGACTTTTGTTATGTAAATTAGCCAGTTGTTCTTTTGTTGTGCTTACATCCTAATTTATTCAATTTTTTTATATTGTTTGAGGCTCAGCTCAGGTATTTTAATTTTTTATGTTCCTTGTCCGATTACTCGATTATTCGAACTAACAAGTTCATCAATTAATCGACTACTAAAATAATCGATAGCTGCAGCCCTAATGTCATCTAAAAGAAAAAATAACAGTTCTCATGAGCAAACCATCTATGTCCATGTACTCTTGGAATAAGATGGGTTGCATATACAGTATTACATGTAATGACATTATGTAACCTGGTTTTAGAATGTATGTAACCATTTGGCTGTTTCTGGTCTTGCCATTATGCAGCTCGACTATATCAACTTTTAATGACGTCGAAACAATTGATGTCAAACCAGAGAACACATTATAGGTATTTAACCTACTACATAAAAGTAACTATAATGGCATAAAGTTTTTGTCATGGTACAGAAAAAAATTCCTACGGTATAAATGTTACTTTTTGTTTTTTTAAACACATACAAAAATGGCCTAAATTCAAAATTCACTACTTTGATTATTGTATTTGGGACGTAATAAGCCAAGACAGTTATAATATGAACCGTTGACCATTGGTTTTGCCTCTACATGTCTTGCTGAAAAGTATGACATTTTTTTTGTTGCCCCTGTGGACTCCTCTGTATCTCCTGCCGCACTTCCCCACCCACCTCTGCTTCATTTGATGAATATTTCACAGGCCAGTAGAGACGCTCTGCCTCTCTCATCCTATTCCCTGGCTCCGTCCAGCCTCTCACTACCTATCACCTTCAGAGACGATGGCATCGGAGCGCTGAGTAAGGGCCACTTGAGGGGACTGGGTGGGTGTATGAATGAGTGCTACTTCTCTCTGAATATCGGGACGGCTTCTTAACGCATTATGAATTCTGTATTCTCTTTTTAAAAGAGTATAGTAAGCCGTTAAGAATTACCTTATTTTACAGCCAATCCATTTTTATTGCCATAAAGGATAGAACGTCTATTGCTGTCAAAGGCAGCCAATGATTTAACATGTTGTGCTCACGATGCCCTGTGATACCCTAGTCTTTCCTCTGCTTACTCTTGGATGAGAAATAAACGAAGATGAAATTTTAAGGGAGAGTCGCTGAATCAAGGTCTGTTGTGTTCTAGGGTTAGGTTGAGAGGGCTCTTTTTAATCCACTGGGAGCTGTTTAGGGGAGCAGCTGCCTTCACTTACAACACTATTAACCATCTGGACCGTAAGAAACGCTGTAAATTAGAATTATGTTTGAAACACTGGAGGATGATCTGCAAGAACAGTATCAAGGGTAAATGAAATCACATGGACCGGACTAAAGGTTGTGCGCAGCAAAATATCTGACTTAATTTAAACCCTGAATCAAGATGGTGTTATGAGTGTGTTTTTCCTTCATTCGTGGCTCCTGCAGGATTAATAAATAGCAGTAATGTGTTTGCTGTTAGGTTTATGAACATGCTTGGTTATACAGTATATTAGTTCAAATTATTTTCTGGCCTGTTGTATAGTAGTACAGTTGTACCTCTACATGCAAATTTTATTCGTTCCAGGACCTAGTTTGTAAGTCAAAATGGTCGTATGTCAATTGGGATTTTCCAATAAGAATACAGTGGTACCTCTACATACGAAGTTAATTCATTCCAGGACCTTGTTTGTAAGTCGAAATGTCGTATGTCGAGCATGAGTTTCCCGTAAGAATACATTATAATTCCATTAGTTCGTTCCACAGCCCGAAAACATACGCTAAATCCTTAATACGGGTAAATGCTGCTGGTACTATTGCAAATAGCAATATACACAGAGCAAAAAAAATAAATTATGAATAAAAATCGGAATGATAATATAATAATAGAAATAATAATAATAATAATACCTGTAATAATGTAACGAATCGAGTTCTAATGTGGCGGATGTGTTTTGCGTGGTGTACCTGAACGCACTGCGTAGCTGACATGACAGAGTAAGAGGGGACATTTTACTTTCACTTTAGGCATGTTGTGTTGCACAAGTTCTGAATAATTAAAAACCTGATGAATCCGGTGATTTTTTTGGCGATGTTACCACAATAATAATTGTCACCTTAACTTATAAAGACTGGTGAACGGAGGTCGGAGGGGAGAACCGTCGAGATCGTAGCCATTCTACGGCCGTATTGGCGAGCCAGTTCGCGGACCCGCGCACCACGCTCATATTTTTCTATCATTTCCAATCTCATTTCAATGGTAAGCATCAGCTTTTTCCTTTTTTCATTACCTGCACTAGCTTTCTTGGAGTCAATGTTGATTCCTCTCACAACAGAATACGCTGTGCGTCCGTCTTGCAGCAATACAATGAAATTGCAACACTGTCATAAATCGTCATATGTCGAGACAAATCACGAATCACAAATGTCGAAAGGATCGTATGTCGATGCGATCGCATGTTGAGGTACCAGTGTATTTCAATTCACTCCTCACAGAAAATACGTACATAAGGTAAATGCTTGTATTTTTAAGAATTTAATAATAGGAGCTGATGTGTTGTGACTATGTGATATCTACTTTTAGCTGACATTGTCTTGCAGCATCCATCCTCTTTTTAGTTTCAGCTGTCCGACAGACGGCCTCAGGTTTTCCTGCAAAACATCCTGATAAACTTTTTAATTCATTCTTTCATTAATAAATGCCAAGTTGTTCAGGTCCTGAGGCAGCAAAAACAGCCCCAAATCATGATGCTCCCTCCAGCATGCTTCACGGTGGGGATGAGGTGTTGATGTTGGTGAGCTGTTCCATTTTTCCACCACACATGACGTTGGGTGTGACTCCCAAACAATTCAACTTTGCTTTCATCACTCCACAAAATATTTTGCCAAAACTTTTTTTTTTTTAGACAGCAGTGGCTTCCTCTGTGGAGTCCTCCCATGAACACCATTCTTGGCCACAGTTTTACATATAGTTGATGTGTGTACAGAGATATTGGACTGTGCCAGTGATTTCTTTAAGTCTTTGGCAGACACTGTAGGATTCTGTTTTTTTAACTCTCTGAATATTCTACACTGAACGTTTGGCGCGCATCAGTGATTGGGCACACACCTGACTTCAGTTGTTTGGTAAAAACTGGTTTGAATTGCTCTTTAAGTCTCCTTAGGCAGAGGGTTCACTTATTTTCCCCCTTCTGTCATTGTTTGCATGCTTTCCCAATTAAAATATGAAAACCTATAAATGTTTGGATGGTTTTAGTTAAAGCAGACAGCTTTTACATCTATGTGATTTTGACAAAGATCAGATCACATTTTATGGGGATTTTATGCAGAAATGTGAGAAATTCCAAAAGGTTCAGATACTTTTTCATACCACTGTAGCAAAGCATGTTTGAAAAGATTAGGGCTGTCAAACGATTAAAATTTTTAATCGAGTTAATCACAGCTTAAAAATTAATTAATCGTAATTAATTGCAATTTAAACCATCTATAAAATATGCCATATTTTTTCTGTAAATTATTGTTGGAATGGAAAGATAAGACACAAGATGGATATATACATTCAACATACTGTACATAAGTACTGTATTTGTTTATTATGACAATAAATTAACAAGATGGCATTAACATTAACATTCTGTTAAAGCGATCCATGGATAGAAAGACTTGTAGTTCTTAAAACATAAATGTTAGTACAAGTTATAGAAATTTTATATTGAAACCCCTCTTAATGTTTTCGTTTTAATAAAATTTGTAAAATTTTCAATCAAAAAATAAACTATTAGCTCGCCATTGTTGATGTCAATAATTACACAATGCTCGTGGTGCTGAAAACCATAAAATCAGTCGCACCCAAGCACCAGCAGAGAGCGACAAAACACCAAAAAAAAACAAGTGACAAGTGGACATGACACTGCGCTGTCATTTTAATCTGTTTGAGCGGGGCATGTGAGTTAATTGCGTCAAATCTTTTAACGTGATTAATTTAAAAAATTAATTACCGCCCGTTAACGCGACAATTTTGACAGCCCTAAAAAAGATACTATTTAACCCCCAACAAAGGATTAACGCTTTTAGCAAACAGTGCTAGTACAGATGCCTGCCAGCACTTCATAATGATTAATTTACTCAATGACGCCATCTCGAGGTCAAAATGTAAAATTGGTTATTTTCCATCACCATCTCGTAGACTAATACACAGATGAGGGAATAGTGACCACCATCACACTGTATTAGAGATAGGAATTTGCCCGTGTTACTTTGTACTAGGGGTTATGAATAAATAAGGGAAATTAAAATACTAAATGTCTATTCTACGTGAGTGGATGATGTGTAATTTTGCGCCCTTTGCGTGTCTATACGGGCTATGCAATAGTGATTTTCTCCATTGTCAAAGGAATTAAATCTTATTCATATGGTTTTTATGAGACAAACCTTGTGACTAATGAGGTAAAAAAAAAACTTCCTCTTTTGGTTTTCATCCATTGTTCCAACTTCAACTGCACTGATTACTTGATACACACTTCGGAGTATCTGTTCATTTTGCCTATCACGAATAAATAGTATCATAAAATTGAATCTTCCCATTGCACAATTTACAGCTGCAAAATGTCACCTCTGTATTGCCACTGACCTCTTTTCAGGAAAGGACATCAATTACTAGCTATGATACAGTCAGCTGCTCTAAACACATTTTTAGCATTGACGTGAGTGCAGCAACAATAACACAAAACAACAACTGCTACCACAATACTACCACAAGTACGATAGGTGATCTGGGGTCAATAAGTTAGATTGGGTCCATCTTATTAAAACAGTGCTACAGACCGAAATGGACACCAGAATTTGTGTCTGGTTCACTGGAGGTTGTTGCTTGGTGCTCATTTTTTCCCAACCTACTGACCTCTCTTGCAGTGGTGATTTAGGATATATTACTTTTACTATTAATTTGTGTTTTTAACTTTAGCAGTATGTTGAGAATTTTTTTAAAGATACAGTGGGGCAAATAAGTATTTAGTCAACCAATAATTGTGCAAATTCTCTCACTTGAAAATATCCGAGAGGCCTGTAATTGTCAACATGGGTAAACCTCAACCATGAGAGACAGAATGTGAACCCCCCCCCCCCTCCCAGAAAATCACATTGTTTGATTTTTAAAAAATGTATTTGCAAATCATGGTGGAAAATAAGTATTTGGTCAATATCAAGTTCATCTCAATATTTTGTTATGTACCCTTTGTTGGCAATAGCGGGGCCAAACATTTTCTGTAACTCTTCACAAGCTTTTCACACACTGTTGCTGGTATTTTGACCCATTCCACCATGTAGATCTCCTCTAGAGCAGTGATGTTTTGGGGCTGTCGTTGGGCAACACGGACTTTCAACTCCCTCCACAGATTTTCTATGGAGTTGAGATCTGGAGACTGGCTAGGCCACTCCAGGACCTTGAAATGCTTCTTACGAAGCTACTCCTTTGTTGCCCTGGCTGTGTGTTTGGGATCATTGTCATGCTGAAAGACCCAGCCACGTCTCATCTTCAATGCCCTTGCTGATGGAAGGAGATTTTCACTCAAAATCTCTCTATACATGGCCCCATTCATTCTTTCCTTTACACAGATCAGTCGTCCTGGTCCCTTTGCAGAAAAACAGCCCCAAAGCATGATGTTTCCACCCCCATGTTTCACAGTGGGTATGGTGTTCTTCGGATGCAATTCAGTATTCTTTCTCCTCCAAACACAAGAACCTGTGTTCCTACCAAAAATTTCTATTTTGGTTTCATTTGACCATCACACATTCTCCCAGTCCTCTTCTGGATCATCCAAATGCTCTTCTAGCGAACCGCAGACAGACCTGGACGTGTACTGGCTTCAGCAGGGGTACACGTCTGGCAGTGCAGGATTTGAGTCCCTGGTGGCGCATTGTGTTACTGATAGTAGCCTTTGTTAGTGTGGTCCCAGCTCTCTGTAGGTCATTCACTAGGTCCCCCCCATGTGGTTCTGGGATTTTTGCTCACCGTTCTTGTTATCATTTTGACGCCACGGGGTGAGATCTTGCATGGAGCCCCAGATCGAGGGAGATTATCAGTGGTCTTGTATGTCTTCCATTTGGACAGGTGTCTTTTATACCGATAATGAGTTAAAACAGGTGCCATTAATACAGGTAACGAGTGAGCCTCGTTAGACCTAGTTAGAAGTTAGACCTCTTTGACAGCCAGAAACCTTGCTTGTTTGTAGGTGACCAAATACTTATTTTCCCACTCTAATTTGGAAATAAATTCTTTAAAAATCAAACAATGTGATTTTCTGTTGTTTTTTTTCCACATTCTCTGTCTCATGGTTGAGGTTTACTCATGTTTACAATTACAGGCCTCTCTAATCTTTTCAAGTAGGAGAACTTGCACAATTGGTGGTTGACTAAATACTTATTTGCCCCACTGTATGTTCACATTTTATAATATGAAACAGCCCTTAGCAATAGATCCAACAAAATAATCTGGAAAAGGTTTCTGTTTGGAACATATAGTACTTGCACAATAATCGCTATTTTCATCACACTCAAATTGATTCACAAGAAAGG
This sequence comes from Corythoichthys intestinalis, assembly GCF_030265065.1. Lineage (NCBI taxonomy): Eukaryota > Metazoa > Chordata > Actinopteri > Syngnathiformes > Syngnathidae > Corythoichthys > Corythoichthys intestinalis. The sequence goes on from NC_080396.1 coordinate 68,228,684, forward strand.
GGATATCATCATGCTGTGAATTGAAATGAGTTTGTCAAATTGTTATCAAATGTACATAAAGCATCGAAGAAATACATAAGTGTGTAAAAAATGGTATTGTTAAAAATATACAGTATGTATGTACCATAATTTTCAGACTACAAGCCGCTACTTCTTTCCTTTATTTTGAATCCTGCATCTTATAGTCCAGTGCAGCTTATTTGTTAATTTATTTGGGTTAATAGGTAACACTTTATTTGACGGCGGCGTCATAAGACTGTCATTATTATGACATGACACTATTATGGGCATTACTAAATGCTTATGACAGATGTCATTAAGTGTCATCCTGCAAATTATGTCACTAACTCCATTTTTGTCCAGCTTGGATCTTTGACATCCATTCAAAGGTGAGATAATTTGCCGGATAACACTAAACGACATCTGTTGTAAGAATTAATGAATGCTCATGACAGCGTCATGTCATAATTATGATTCTCTAATGAGTAGTGATGTCACGAGGTGCGCCGAGCCTTTGAAGCGTGTGTCGAGTAATGAAGGGACTTTTCCGCGAAGCGTGTAACGAGGCTCGCTTCATTTAGGGGAGGTTCCGAAAATGATGACGTCCGAAGCTTCGCTGCCCAGTCGTACCACGTGATTGCTTCAGGCAGTGCTTCAGATTTGCTGTGCGGTTTGACAGCTCGCGACAGTTTTTCTATCAACACCTCTGGCTCAGAATGCGGTTGTTTGAAGGAGAGTTGCGATCAGGTGAGAGTTTGGATAGTTTGGAGGTGGTTTGGAGAGTGCAAAGTTTAAGTGAGTTGAGAGAAGGGTACAGTAATTGATAGATTAAGAAATAGGACTTCCTCACTGTGGATTTTTTAAAATATAACAGAATGAAAATCCCCACCATCCTTTAGCTACATCAATGTCCAAATTAAACAAACATAATTACCCTTTTTCATGTTACACAAACACGTTTACTGTTCTTTCCGTGATATTGTGTAACGGGTACATGCAGGTCAGTCGGCTTCTGGCTTGCTAGTCAGAGCATCTACCTGCCGTGCTGGATGCGTCGTGCGCGGTGGGTTCGAGTCCACAACGGGAGCGGATTGCGTACACGGCGCGGATCCATGCAACACCGGCTACATACGCAGTGTGAGTGTATGTGGCCACTCCTCTTACTGGACCCAAAAGTTCATAAGTTTGTAACTTTGTTGTACGTAGATTTTTGGGGAGCTGCTTGGCACCGCTGACCTACAGGAGACATCGCCATATCATATATTTTTATGACTGTGAGGTACTGTTCATCTCTGTGAGTGCGTTTTTCTTTCATAAGTATAGGTCCTTTTTTTTTCTTTTTGATTCAGGGGGTACTACCCCCCATTCATTATGGTCACTCCGGTAATGAGTTTGATCCCATTGCTGAAGATGTATGCCAAATTTTACTTCTCTGACTGGAAAACAAAGAACAGAAAGCTGAAGAAAAATTATATATACTTATGTGATAATCCATGTAGATCGATGATTTGGTCAGGCAATATTTTGCTAAATAATATCTTCTCAACAGACACACAAAAATGAACGAATCACTTATGTGGTTGGGAGACAAATGACTGTGCTTATACACTTAGCCAGTAGGTGGTTCCGTGGACACATGAAGCTCCAAGAAATGAACCCTTTCTCGAACCAATTGGCTCAAGTGGAACAATGCCTCATGAGGCTTCATCTCACCATCACTACTAATGAGTCTTATGCCGCCACTGTCATTTAAAGTGTCACCAAATACCATACCTAGCAATTAATGAAACAACTGGAACAGTAACTGAAGAAACAATTAGCACAGAACATCAATTTTGATTGTTATTTACATCTGTAGCGCTGCAATGCATGCTATGAGGCATGTTGGAGAACCACGGTGTTGACAGCAGGTGGTAGCAGAGGTTGATTGTCTCCCCCAAGGGAGCAGTGATGTCCAAATAAAGTACTTCTTAAAGAAATGAAGCTTTGCAGCCAATTGTTTCAAAGCTTCATGGTTGTTCATTTGGACCGGCTCACCACGTGGCTGCGTGCTGAGCCCCCTCCTGTACTGCCTCTACACCTACGACTGCAGTCCAATCCACAGGAGCAACACCATTGTCAAGTTTGCCGATGACACCACAGTGGTTGGACTAATCTCATAGGAAGATGAGGCACCCTACAGAGAGGGTTCTGGTTCTCAGACAACAACCTGGCCCTGAACACCACCAAAACCAAAGAGGTCATCATGGACTTCAGGAGGAACGTAATCGCCTCGCCGCCCCTGTCCATCAACGGCGAGTGTGTGGAGAAGGTCCATACCTTCAGATTCCTGGGAGTCCAGATCTCAGATGACCTCTCATGGACAGCAAACATAACAGCTGTCATAAAGAAAGCCCAGCAGCGTCTGCACTTCCTGTGAGTCTTCAGGAAGAACAAGCTGGATAGGAAGCCACTGCTGGCCTTCTACCACTCATTCATGGAGAGCCTGCTAACATACTGCATTTCCACCTGTGTACGGGAGCTGCACAGCTGCAGACAGGGAAAGGCTTCAGAGGACAGTCAAGACGGCGCAGAGGATCATTGGCTGTGCTCTCCCCTCCCTGATGGACATCTACTCCTCTCGATGCCTCAGCAGAGCTCTAAACATCCTCAAGAACAGCTCACATCCGGGTTCCCGGCTGTTTGAACTGCTCCCCTCTGGGAGACGCCATAGTTGTTTAAAAGCAAGATAAAACAGACAGAGGAACAGTTTCTTTGCTAAAGCCATCTCCATCCTGAACAACCATTTGTAACACCACATTACCCAATGTCCAATATTCATTTACATGCAATATACTATGTGCAATACTTACTAAGTGCAATGTTCAATGCCTTACTGTTAATTTCTGCTACTTAACTTCTATTCACACATATTCTATATGCAATACTTATTTACGTGCAATATTAATGTGCAATATTCAATGCTTTCACTGTCAACTGCTGCTACTTCACTTCAATTATTTGCACTGCCTGAACATAGGACTACCTCATACATATTTTATATTTATTTAGATTTTATACTTTTATTCTTGCAAGCCACTTCGAAAGTTTTACTTGTCCTGCACTGTATAGGGAGATGCTCCACAATTTCATTGTACAACTGTATAATTGACAATAAAGGGCTATTCTATTCTATTCTATTCTATTCTATTCTATTCTATTCTATTCTATTCTATTCTATTCTATTCTATTCTATTCTATTCTATTCTTATGACAGACACTTATAATACAATGAGAACAGCTGCGGTTTATAGTCCAGTGCGGCTTATCTGTAAACAAATGCTGTTTTCGTGTCAAATGCGGTGGGTGCCGGTTTATAATCAGGTGCGCCTTATGGTGTGAAAATTACGGGACATAGAAAATTACATTGCAAAATACAACTAAAAATCTGAACCCCCTTCAAAAAATTATAAAATGATTCAAAATGACATATACCTGCACAAATAATTATAGAAAAATAATTATAATGCAATATGCAATATATGCAAGCAGGACTGAACGGGCCCTCGCAATCTACCACAAATCAGACGTCACGCAACTCGGACAGTGTGCAGGTCAGGGTGGTGGCAGATCGACCTCTCTAATCATCTCATTAGAACCTAACATGCTCAAAAGTTGCCTCTTTACATTCACACACCTAAGAGATAAAAACCCCTATTGGACAGAGTACTACAAAAAAGGAGCGAATAAAGGGTCGTTACGGCAACAGACAGAGACATGTGGACATGGGCCGTAAAATAAGTATTTCAAAAGGTCTTGAAACTACAATGACCAACCTGAAAGGAACTGGACATATATTAGAAAAATGAGTGACTTTCTATTGCCACTAGTTGGCGCTGTAGGGTTGATGCAGATTACCCCTACAGGACCCTTCAGAGTATGACTCAAAAAGCACGAGATGTTTGGCGCAGATATGTTGTAGAAGTTATGACTGTTCAAAACTTGTGGTGAGACGAAATGGCTTCAGTCATTTTCACTTCTCCTGTTGGACTCTTCTGCTTCAACCAAACCTCAGTATTTTTCATCAGGCACCTGAACACATGTCTTATGGCTCCCCTGATGCAGGTTTCAGGTGAATATATTTTTTTCCTTGGAGGAGGAGCCTGTTTAGTAAAAAAAAAGGCATTTCCTGTTCCCACTAGGGGGGCGCTAGGCCTAATGGGTAATGTTTCAATGCACTCGTGTTAAGGGTGGGATCCCACACATACATGCCAGATATGAAAATGATTGAACGTTGTGTCAAGGAGCTATTAGTCTTTTACTGAATTTGTCATTTTGTCGAAAAAATGGCCGACTTTGGCACCACGCCCAGGTCAGACCCATGAATGAAAACGCACCATTTTGAAAATTTTAGATCTCCTATGTCTCCTGAATAGTCCCACCAATTTTGAAGATGATCCAACTAACTCCCTCTGTGACACGGTCTCAAATGTGCACCCTGTTAATTGATAAAATTTCACATTCGATCCAAAATACCCGATTTCCTGTTGTTTTGGAATATGGGTTCAAGAGACTTTTTGGAGCAGTTTTGCACAAGGTATTGACTCCCCAAATTTCATTGCTCTACGTTAAAAAAAACCTAATGGGAAACGCCTTTTTGAAAAATTCAAGGGGGCGCCACTGAGCCATTTTGTTACATTTTTTTGTAACGTCGCAAGATTATCGAAATCCATGCAAAGCCGCATGTATGAGCAAAATTTGGTGAGTTTTCGTGCATGTTCAGGCCTCCAAATGTAAACTATGCTACAAATTGATAAAAATTTCACATTCGATGCAAAATACCCGATTTTCTGTTGGATTTGGAAAATGGGTGCAAGAGACCTTTTGGAACAGTTTTGCATAAGGTATGGACTCCCCAAATTTCATTGCTCTACGTTGAAAAAACCCAACAGGAAAGGCCTGTTTTAAATCTCCTTTCTGTCGCCACTAGTTGGCACTGTAGAGTTGATGCAAATGACCCTTACAAGACCCTTCAGGGTATGACTCTCAACAAGCACGGGAAGTTTGGCGCAGATATGTTGTATATCTGCTGAGTTATGACTGTTCAAAATTTTTTGCGAGACAAATTGTTGACAGTCATTTTCACTTTTCTGTTTGGACCCCTCCGCTTCAACGAAACCTCAATATTTTTCATCAGGCACCTGAACACAGGTCTTAAGGCTCCCCTGATGCAGGTTTGAGGTCAACAGATTTTTTTCCCTTGGAGGAGGAACCTGTCTCGTAAAAAATGGCATTTCCTGTTCTCACTAGGGGGCGCTAGGCCTAACGGGTAATATTTCAATGCACTCGTGTTAAGGGTGGGATACCGCACATACAGGCCAGATATGAAAACGATTGAACGTTGTGTCAATGAACTATTAGTCATTTACTGAATTTGTCATTTTGCCGAAAAATGACCGACGTTGCCACCATGCCCAGGTCAGACCCGTGAATGAAAACGCACCATTTTCAAAACTTAAGATCTCATATGTCTCCTGAACAGTGTCACCAATTTTGAAGATGATCCAACAAACTCCCTCGGCGAAAAGGTCTCAAATGTGCACCCTGTAAATCGATAAAAATTTCATATTCGATCCAAAATAACCGATTTCCTGTTGGGTTTGGAATATGGGTGTAAATGCTTTTTTGGAGCGGTTTTGGACAAGGTATAGACTCCCCAAATTTCATCGCTCTACGCAGACAGACCCTAATGTTATAGGCCAATTTTAAAATTCCAAGGGGGCGCCACTGAGCGATTTTGTTAAAAATTTTTTTGCAACGTTGCAAAATTATAGAAATTTACAGTTTTCCGCATGTATGTGCAAATTTTGGTGACTTTTCGTGCACGTTCAGGCCTCCAAATTGGCTGTTTTCATTTGCCCTAAAAAAAAAAAAAAAAAAAAAAAATCCTTTGCAAAACAATAGGGCCTTCGCACGCTTAGTGCTCGGGCCCTAATAAAAAAACAGAATAACTAAACAGATTCCAACTTTTTATTTATATATTAAAAAAATATTAATTTTTTTAAATGTTTCAATTAATTTCAATATTTTCGTTTGTTCTTTAAATATTATTTTATTTTGATTAAATTGATTTAAATGTCTGTTTTGATTTTTAACTCTGAAATGTTATATATATTTTCTATTTTTACTGATTCATTTAGCTTTTTTTTTTTTAATCTTTCAACTCAGGATTTTCCCTTTTTAGTTGTATTTTTCAATTAATTTTTCTATAGTTTTTTTTTTTTTAATTTAATTATTTTGTTTTTATTATTATTTTCATGTACATACTGTATATAATGCCCCATCAGACAAGGCTTCTGACCAGATTAAAAAATTAATGTTCTACTGGTTAACTTGGTGGTCAACGCCAGCCAATGAGTTTCATTTTGGGGCATTTCAGGTCATTTGCTGTTGATTTTCGGTCACTTTCTGTTGATTTTGGGACATACCTGGTTTGCTTCCTGTTGATTTTGGGCATTTATGAGTCACCTTCTGTTGATTTTGAGCTACAGAACACGTTGTCACCCAGAAATCTAATAATGAATAGGCAGCGACTCAAACTCAAAAGGACATGACCTGTAATTGTCCTAAAATGAACAGAAAGGGACCTGTAAATGCTCCAAAAATTGGAAAGACTGGCTGCAAATGCTCTGGTTTCGAATGAATGCCCCTCCGAGTCTAAATGGATTTGGTGTCAAGTAGGCTTGTCGCGATAACAAATTTTATTGTGCGATAGTTTATCTCATAAATTATTGCGATATGCAATATTATTGCGCCCCCCCCAATTAAAAAAAAAAAAAACAATTTACAATAACAGTGAGAATACAGTATATATTAATAGATCAAGTACACCTGTTTAAATGCGATAAATATTTACTCTTAAATTCAAAAATACTTTTTAAGAAATCACAACTAAAAACAATAGACCATGCCTCTTAAGTAAAAGACAACAATATTAATACCGCACAGAAACACAGAATAAATAAAATGTGTTTAAAAAAAAAAAAAAAAAAAATTGACTCAACCAATTAACTTAAGCATTTAGGCAAATGAAAACGTTTACCCGTCATAGCTTCTGCAATGGTGTTCCATAGGGATGCAATGATACAGTTATGTCACGGTTTGGTACGATTTTCGATACGGGGGACACGATTTTCGATCCGATTCAATACATTTAATGCTCTGAAAAAAAAAAAACAATTTTTTTGTTTCGTTTTTTTTTTTTGCTAACGAGCACAAATTAAATTGCCATCATATAAACATGCATTTTAGTGCATAATATTTATGTGCTTACTTCTTACTGATCTGAAAAAAAATTGCATAAAAGTGCTGAGCAATCTTTACTGTTTGTAAAGTGAGGCAGGGCACACTGTTGATTGCTACAGCTCTCTTAGCAGCTAGGTTTACTACATGAGCAAAACATCCTATTTGTGGTCTGAATCCATCTGTGTCCCGTACTGAATTGACAACATTTGCAACATTATCTATAGTCACTGGTATGGATTCATTTGGCCTTCTTAACTTCCATTCAGTCATGACGGTTTAGAATTCATCGATGTAGTATATGGACTACGTACCCCATAATCACTCTGGGCTCATGTAGCCAATGGCATGAAACGTAGCACATCTAGTTTGCTATTTCATGATATCCAGTGTGTGCGTGCATTAAAAAAGTTAGCAAACGCCGCTGAAGTCACGTCTGCTCATTAGTACACAACACCACCATATGACAATCGACTTTCATAAACAGGACGAGTTTGAAGCACAGCGCTCTTAATTTGCCACTCAATGTTCATTCAGCTGTTCGTTCTCAAAGCGAGGTTGTTCGTAGCAGCCATGTCGGTAACAATGTTTTGGCTGACTTCTTTGTAAATATCCGGCGTTGTGCTGAAAAATAGCTGCCCCACGTGAAATGTCACTCCTGAAGGGAGCGCCCACACATCAACAACACCGGCGCGCCATAGATGGTCCAAAGTCACTCCGGAGCACTGACGCGGCCGGTATGCGTTGAACAATAGGATATAATGGGAACGATTGGCTCCGGCGCTAGTTTTTGCCGGACCTGGAATGAAATGCATTTTGCGCAGTTGGTAACAAGGAATCTGAACTTTTTCACAGCACGTCTGCCGCACGCGCGCACGCATGTGCACACGAGGCAATAAATCGCAGCGGAAAAATTACCGCCTTCATTTTTATTTATCGTTTGATAAATGGAATTATTGCATAATGCGACAGGCTTAGTATCAAGCGCTGTAATTGGCAACCAGTGAGCTAATGTAGACATTATTCTAAAGATTTTGCTGGCAACCTGTTGATTCCTTTTTTTAAACAGTGACACCTTTTTAAAACGATACATCGATTCTTGGTAGGAGCATATCGATTACCTTTTGGGATACAAAGTATCATGATATATCACCATTTCAATATCCCCTATGGGGGGGCTAAGTGACAGTAACCTAACTCTAGCCCACTCAACATCTATTGTTGCCTGGTCTTCCTTGAAGGAATTAGTATCTTTTCCCGTATTTACTGTTTGCATGTATGTATTCCTCTAAGACACCCAATTCAAACGAAATAGCATTTAAATCATAGTTTAAGAAAACAAGTAGAATATATTTCAAATAAGAATAGTTGGACTTGTCCGTGGTTGGAATTTGCAGCGCCAAGACAACGGGCAGACAAGGGCGATAACAACTACAGGATGCCTGCTGACTACGGAAGCCCAACAAGCGCGTCATGCAGCTGACGGAGTGAAATTTACGCTGACGGAGCGAAACAAGCAAGCGATGGCCAAGACATCTACAAATCCATGTCTGGACGACAAAATCCCACCATAAGCTCTTCTGGTAACCAAAAATGGGCAGTCCAGAACCATGAAAGGACATCCTCCCCTCACACAAGGAATATCTGATAACGGAGGAACCCGTGACTGAGAAGTTCACATTCAGCACTCACGTGGCACTGAAGCTGGCAAAATCCTCAACTCTCGTTGCCCTGACAACAGTAACCCCTGAACTCTCCTGCCCAATCCAGAACAGACAATATCCTCAAACAACGCCCAAACACACCCTTCTTCCGGAACTCGCCAGAGCCTTTAAACGACTGAACGTTTAACCATCAACTTCATAATGATATTGACGGGTGACATCCGTCATACACTGCACCTCGCCTTCAAGAAGGGGGCCTGCCCACATCTAGAGGAGTTATTCTCAAATACACGTACGCAGCGATCTAACGCCGAATTTAGGTTGAAAAAATACAAAAGCTGTACTGCATACAAACAGGAAAGATTGTCTCAGGAGTGATTTGTTCAAGGATTTAAGGTAATTATTATATTTTTCGTACCATGGATGCATTTGGAACGTTGTGAAAAAAGTCAGTGGGAGAAATTAGCCGCTACGGCATTGGCGTCATAGCAGTATCTACATAAAATAAATGCTAACTGCCTGGTTCTTTGCTGTTTTAACAAAGAATCGAGACTGTTTCACATCCATATCTATAAAGAATTGAAGGATTTATGCATTTATTTACAAGAATTTTCAACGGAAAAAGCTCTTTGTGATAAGGCGTCGTTACAGTGGCTCAAAGACTGGCAGCACATTCGACATATTTACGTGAAATAAATGCTAACTGCCCAGTTCTTAGCTCTTTTAACAAAGAATCGAGACTGTTTTATGTCCATATCTATAAAGAATTCAGGGATTTGAACATTGGTTCACAAGAATTTTCAGCGAAAAAGGTCTTTGTGATGATATGGTGGCGTTACAGTGGCTCAAAGACCAGCAGCACATTCAACATATTTACGTAAAATAAATGCTAACTTCCTGGTTCTTTGCTCTTTTAACGAAGAATCGAGACTGTTTCACATCCATATTTATAAAGAATTGAGGGATTTACGCATTTATTATCAAGAATTTTCAACGTAAAAAGTTCTTTGTCTTTGTTTTCACTCGGTCAACTTTGACAGAGATAGGCCCTGTATTAATCAGCCCCGCGCCCCGTCAATATTATTATGAAGTCTATGATTTAACTAATCATTGTCATTTGTCTCGGTAATCTATTGTTTACCTGTGATATGGTGACCCTGGATCCAGCCTTCCTCTTCGTGTGGATCTGTTTGCAGTTTTTGCCTTGCTGTCTCATTGCTATCGACTTAGAATAAATTGTCAACTTGTGTTTCGAAGCCTTTTTCCAGCTTTTAAAACTGAGTCAGTACAAGGGGTTAAAATTAAGGTGAACGCGCGGAGTTTGGCCTTTTGGCCGGGTTTTTGGGACCGCCCCGGCTCGGGTTGCTAGAATTGCGCTTGCGCGGTTCTGGCGGTTTGGCTGGCGTGGTTCTGGCAATCTGGCTAAAAGGTCAAATTCCAACATCCCGCAGGTGGGGGATCTCCCATTTGTGGCCCTTCCCAAGGTTTTCCTTGCTCTTTTGGGGTTTAGATATACTAGTAAAATTGTTGTCAACTGTAGAGCCCTTTGAGACACTTGTTGTGATTAAAGCCAATATAAATAAATATGACTGGACTTGACCTATTGCTTTTTTAAGGTACTGTATATTTTTTCAGGCACCAAGAGGATCATCATATCAAGTGTTTGGCAGTTTCATAGGTCTTGCGCTTCTTGCAAATGACAACATTACACACACACACACACACACACACACACACACACACACACACACACACACACACACACACACACACACGCACGCACACACACACACACACACACATCTCTTTAGATTTTCTATTGGATAGCTTAGCGTGCTGTTTTTTTTTGCTGTGCATGTCTGAATCCCCACCACCGCCCACTAATCTCCTGTGTGTCCGCTTGTGCTAAGTTGTTAACCAGGCGTGTATGCAAAGTCCACGCTCCAGCTCTGCTGTGAGGAAAATCCCAGGCAGGCAGTGAGACACCGTCGCAGCAACAGCTCTCTTCGCTGTAATTCCGCTGTGCACCGACCCCTTGTCAGGCACAGCTGAGTAAACATGAAGGGATAAACAGCCTAGAGGCCAGTCACAGAAGCAAGACATCTTCTTATTATAGCTGGCAACATTTTAGGTGGCAGACAGTGGGGTTAACTAGGATTTAATCTCGAAAAGAGTTTTTGACAGCAACTCTCTCGTTTTGTTATTGTCTTTTATTACCACGCCAATAGACAGATCTTATAAACAGCAATTGTGGGTGTAGCTCGTGTACCGTTGCTCTGCTATTGTTTTGGTGTTAAGAGCGTAAATCAGTAATTTCATAACGGTACTGTACAATATTTCCGAATAATCGATTCGATTTATTTCAAGGGCCTTGATTGATTTAATATGATGTCTTGTCTACACATTTACCGCCAATGAGTCATAACCTTATTGTAGTGGAGAGGTTTATGTGTTCCAGTGATCCTAAGAGCTACAGTATGTTGTCTGGGGCTTTGTGCCCCTGACAGGGTGACCCATGACAAAGAAAAAAGACTCAAATAAAAATATTAAAGCAACTTTGATGTTGTCAATTGATTTGTTGATACAATGAAAGAGATTGTTTTTAGCAAAACGGCCTATTTAAGAAATGATGATGTTGCTTAAAAATAAGACTCATGTAAATGTAAAAACAAGCCTCCAAATAATTGTGGATGAGAAAATATGTACTCAGTTAAAAAAACAAAACAAAAACTACTCAAGTCCTGAGTACATGGTGTGTAACCAGGGGTGAAAGTGGGACGGAATGGTCTTCTACGCAATTCCAGGAAGAAATTCGGGGGCGGAACGGTGCTTCGATCCCGAAAATATGATGACAACTGTCAAACCTCCATGTAAAAAAACAACAACAAAACATCGCCATGAAGAAGACAATCTACAAATGTCAGATTTACATACACAAGTGTTAACAACAAGCCTAATAAAGTACTTGTGTAACATCATCCGTTTCCACCGATATTTATTATTTATTTATTCCAAGGAGTTCCACAGTTCTCCCAGCATGTGTGTCTGAGTCCAACGGGACGCCCTGCCTTGACTCCAGTTGTCCATTCAAATTGGCTGACATACTCATATGTGATCAGCAGGGATAGTTAGTTCTTATTTGTTCAAATGCTCATGTTTCTGGGACATGAAAAAAAAGCAAAAACGAACAAGCTGGTTTATTTAATGTGATTAAAAAGGGCAATTCAGCAGAAAATTAATCAGATCTGTAAGAGAAAGAAAAGAGTTCAAGAGGCTTATTTTAATTTTAATTTATTTGGTCTGATGGAGAGGTTCAGTGCATCTTTTATGTTGCAATGCCTGGCCTGAAAAAATGAGCAGAAAATTCAGATTTTTTTTTGTTGTTAATTTGAAAGCTGTATGTGGTCCTTAAACATAACACAGTTAAAAAAAATAGTTTCAACAATTTTAAAAAAGTAATTTCTATGTATCAGAGTTGTTTTCGTCAACGATGACAATAACGAAAACATTTCGTCAACGAACAATTGACAATGACAAGACGATAACGAGCTATATACGTGTTTTGGGAGAGTAAAACATAATGAAACTAATGCCAGTTTTCGTCTGACAAGATGAGGACCAGACGAAAATGTGCCATAGGTCCTGTCACATGTTCACAATGTTTGACATTTTATCTGTAGTTAGCCTGCATCGTAGCAGTGCCTAGTTGTGTCACTCATGTGACATGCCAGTGTCCACTCCATTCTCCCCATTGGTTGTTTTGACACACACACGGTAAAATTTGCTTTGCAATATGCAATGTTGCTTTAGCCTTTAAAGGTCTGTGCTGAGTGATCATCACACACTAAATATAAATCGTAGCGTTAGCTTAGCATTCATGTTAGCATTAGGCTGATGCTAATGGCGAGCATCCTCTTAAAACTCTTGGACAACTTTTCTTTTTTTTTTTACATACAGTCCGTGGTGTCCATTCATTGAAAATAATGTATTGTTTTCCTGCTGAGTGTGTATTATCACCAAGTTGGCGTTGTCCTTGTAGATGCTACAACATGTGTTTGTCTGTCAATGTTCATTCGAAATAGTTGGGAACCTTCATTTGTTTATTTTTGGAGTCAAACTTTTTGATTTTCTAGACGAAAACATTTTTAGAAAATGTCGGCTAAAACTAGACAAAATTAGTCTTGAGTTGTTGTCAACAAAAACTAGACTAAGAAAAACACATTTTGAGATGACTAAAATATGACTAAGACTAATACGTAAGTATTATCGTCCAAAAGACTAAGAAAATTAAAAGGGCTGCCAAAAACAACACTTGTATGTACAGTGAGGAGAACAAGTATTTGATACACTACCAATGGGTTTTCCAATTGGCAGTGTATGTTCTAGAATTTGTCTCATAAATGATACATTAAGCATTACATGCAGTTGTAGTAAAACATAACGAAAGTGAGATTGAACACAATAAGGTTTTAAACATTTTTTTTTTTTATTGAGGTCCCAAATGCGATACATTTGGCAAGATATTTAATGGGCTCTTTGGACTTTCTTGGTTCAGTTACCTATGTTAGTTTACTTATCTATTTCCTTATAATACAAAAAAAAAAAGACAGTGTTTGCGTTATCTTCAAAATATATTCCATTTCACTCTGCATGATGTAAGCCATTTGTATTTATTTTTGTTAATGAATGTTACTTTTAATAATGTATAAGTCAATGTTTATATTATTTTCAATTTTAATGTACACTTACACTGTTGGCATGATAGCAGCTGAAACAAAACTTTATGGCACAAACGTAGCACTAACCTTTGACATAATTTTTATATATAATCGCGTTCAACTTCACATACGTTGCTATACTCCTTTCAAACATTTGAGACAAAAGTACCACATGAGAGAATAATTAGCTCTACAAGTACCACTTGTGCCATTCTTTTAAACATCGAGGACTGGATCCAAATGCTCATCTTTCAATGCCATTAATGATGCTATATGTCCAATCCATTTTGATTGGGAGATTTTAATTCGCCCCTTCAGTCATAATGCGATACAGTGCTGGCCAAAAGTATTGGCACCCCAGCAATTCTGTCAGATAATGCTCAATTTCTCCCAGAAAATGATTGCAATTACAAATGCTTTGTTAGTAATATCTTCATTTATGTAGCTTGCAATGAAAAAACACAAAATAGAATGATAAAAAAAAAAAAATCATTATCATTTTACACAAAACTCCAAAAATGGGCCGGACAAAAGTATTGGCACCCTCAGCCTAATACTTGGTAGCACAACCTTATACAAAATAACTACGAACAACCGCTTCTAGTAACCATCATTGAGTTTCTTACAATGCTCTGCTGGAATTTTAGACCATTCTTCTTTGGCCAACTGCTCCAGGTCTCTGAGGTTTGAAGGGTGCCTATTCCAAACTGCCATTTTCAGATCTCTCCACAGGTGTTCTATGGGATTCAGATCTAGACTCATTGCAAGCCACTTTAGAAGTCTCCAGTGCTTACTCTCAAACCATTTTCTAGTGCTTTTTGAAGTGGGTTTTGTGTCATTGCCCTGCTGGAAGACCCATGACCACTGAGGCAGAACCAGCTTTCTCACACTGGGCCCTACATTATGCTGCAAAATTTGTTAGTAGTCTTCAGACTTCATAATGCCATGCACACAGTTAAGCAGTCCAGTGCCTGAGGTAGCAAAGCAAACCCAAAACATCAGGGAAGCTCCGCCATGGTGTTTTTTTCTTTGAAGAACTCCTTTTTCCCCCCTGTAAACTCTTATGTTGATGCCTTTTCCCAAAAAGCTCTACTTTTGTCTCATCTGACCAGAGAGCATTCTTCCCAAAATTTTTTTGGCTTTCTCTGGTAGGTTTTGGCAAACTCCAGCCTGTTTTTTTTTTTTTTTTATGTCTCTGGGTCAGAAGTGGGGTCCTCCTGGGTATCCTACCATACAGTCCCTTTTCACCGAGGGATAGTACAGGTTGACACTGTAGTACCCTCGGACTGCAGGACAGCTTGAACTTGTTTGGATGTTAATAGAGGTTCTTTATCCGCCAACCGCACAATCTTTCATTGATGTCTCTCGTCAATTTTTCTTTTTCGTCCACATCTAGGGAGGTTAGCCACAGTGCCATGGGCTTTACACTTATTGATGACACTGCGCACGGTAGACATGGGAACATTCAGGTCTTTTGAGATGAACTTGTAGCCTTGAAATTGCCCATGCTTCCTCACAATTTTGCTTCTCAAGTCCTCAGACAGTTCTTTGGCCTTTTTCTTGTCTCCATGCTGAATGTGGTACACACAAGGACACAGGACAGAGGTTGAGTCAGTTTTAATCCATTTTAACTGGCTGCAAGTGTGATTTAGTTATTGCCACTACCTGTTATGTGCCACAGGTAAGTAACAGGTGCTGTTAATTACACAAATTAGAGAAGCATCACATGATTTTTCAAAGGGTGCCAATACCTTTGCCCGGCCCATTTTAGGAGTTACGTGTAAAATGATAAATCCCCCCCCTCCATTCTCTTTTGTGTTTTTCTTTGCAAGCAAATTAAATGAAGATATTCCAACCAAAGCATTGGTAATTGCAATCATTTTCTGGGAGAAATTGAGCATTGTCTGACAAAATTGCAGGGGTGCCAATACATTTGGCCAGCACTCTATGTATGTTCTTAAGTAGTTAAAACTGAGGTTTTGCACTTAAATGTGAGTTAATGAGGGAACATAAAAATGTGGAGATGGAGGTTAGGGGTACTGTATGTATGGTGTTTTTGTTAACGGTTATTTTACACATTATTGATATAATACAATTTTGAATGAAAATCTGTTTCTCACGTATGCCTTGTAACAGTTAATGTAATGGAGTAGCCTAATGCATGTGTTAAACCTGTTGTGTTTTATACTGTAGGTATAACTGCCAAAAGCAGTTTTCTTTGCATTTCTGTGGTTTTAAGAGGTTTGAGAAGAAAGAGAAAGAAATTCTAGCTACTTTCACCTCTGTGTTTAACTGACTTCGATTTTTTCACGCACTCGACGAAAATCAAATCGATAAAATAAATTAGGAATACGCAACCTCACTTACGTATTACACAAAAGCATCACCCCTAATCTAAAACAATGAACAAAATCTTTACAAATGAACTTTGATTGAGGCAAATTAAGCCACAACAAAATTGAATTACAAAACTGAGATGCACACTTTTCTGGCTAGTCAGTACACTATTGTTTACTAATTCACTGCCAGCCTAAGTATATGTAACATTCACACAGGATCTGCTGTGGTAGTAAAATTTATATCAAAACACCCATATTTTTATGTAGGGACATGTCAAACGATTTTAGTGCCACAAATATTTAACAATCAAGTTAAAATCATTCAATAGAACGGTAACTGATAGTGCCATCTTGCGCACTTGGAATTCATGTTTGAACTAATCTGAGCCAACAAGTTCATTGCGATGCTGTCATAAATTCAGTCCAAATATGTACAGTATGTGTAGGCAAGGATTATCTCTATTGCTAATAATATACACTGCATTATAATGAGCTATGTATAATTACATCCCAGCAGAAAGAGAAAAGTAATTAGCCAAAGTCAGCAGGCCGCCAACCATTGAAACTCGCTCCCGACTGGAACTCCGTAAAGACCCTGAAGTGTCGCTTTCTCATAATTTACCCTCGAGTTCAATCAATAGCTACTTCACCCATGTAATGAAATGAAGTATAATGCTTGCATCAGTTTTACAGTAATGACTTTCTGTGTCATCTTTAAAATACTCCAAGTGACATCAAATCTAATTTATTGATTTGTTCATGTGCTACACTCTGTGTGACTATGTTGCAGTAAGTTGTTCGTCTCTTAACGTGTGCTGTTAAGCACAAGAATCAGTCTGCATTCTAACAAGCTCTGGGTGCTGTGTACCATTGCGACGGCTTTCTAGGAGAAAGTCAAATGAATTAGTCACACTCAGTCTGTGCAATGTCGAGATGAAAACATGGACATATGGTAGCATGTCACGGAAGTTAAAATACACACCCTGCACAGATACACAATAGTATGATGCGTGCCAAACTTTCAACTTTGCTGACTCTCAACTTGCTGCGTGCAACACTCTCACATAGTGTACTTGAGCAACAGAGTACTTTGAAATGTATTTTTGGCATGCTTCTATGAATCATCACCTGAGTAACAGCATTTAAACAGTTTAGCGCTGTGTGGGTTGAGGCGGGACTGATTTGGTATAGCGGATCTGCTTGGGGCAATTTGAAAGCACCTGAACTATCTATCAAGAGCTGTTTTTTAAATATGCCTATGTTCCACAAGGGGTGAATGTACTGTAGAACCGCATCTACAGTGGTATTAAAAAAATATCTGAACATTTTGGAATTTCTCACATTTCTGCATAAAATCAGCATGAAATGTGATCTGATCTTGTCAAAATCACACAGATGTAAAAACAGTGTCTGCTTTAACTAAAACCACCCAAACCCTTATAGGTTTTTGTATTTTAATTGGGAAAGCATGCAAACAATGACAGAAGGGGGAAGCCTCTGCCTAAGGAGACTTAAAGAGCAATTGAAACCAATTTTTACCAAACAATTTAAGTCAGGTGTCTGCCCAATCACTGATGAGTGGTATAAAGCTGCCCTGTCCTGCCCACTATAAAACACACACCTGGTAAGAATTGTCTTGATGAGAAGCATTGACTGATGTGCATCATTTCTCAGTCAAAAGAGCTGTCTGAAGACCTGCGATCAAGGATTGTTGATTTGTATTGTTATGAACGGCAAGCCGTTAATGTGGATCCAAAACACAGACCAGGAGATCAGTAGAGTAAATGTTTGTATTTAATAAGTACAACAAAGGGAGCACGCTAACAAACGCGAGTTTAACATGTACAACAAAGGGAGCACGCTAACAAACGCGAGTTTAACAAGAACAACTAAGAGAGCACGCTAGAATGCATGAATATAACAGAGTACAAGAATCTAACTACAAAGCCCAAAAGAGCACTAACGTAAAGATGACCAAACCAAAATACAACCGTAGAACGTCGGGAAACTCGAAGGCTGACGATGAACACACAGGCGGTAAGCAAGGCAAGTAGCAAGCAATAATCCGACACTTGCAGATGGTGACAGGCTTCCTTAAATATTGAGCCTTCCTAATGCAGCACAGGTGTGTCACGTTACCCAGCTGGCTCAATCAGGTGCTGAATACAGGAAAATGAACTGAGAATACAAACAATCATGACAGAACCCCCCCCTCAACGGACGCCCCCTGGCGGACCACCTGGTTTCGTGGGGTGAAGGGAGTGGAAATCCCGCAGCAGCGACGGATCGAGGATCCAGGAGCGGGGGACCCATTGGCGTTCCTCTGGGCCATAACCTTCCCAATCGACCAGGTACTGCACCCCTCTACCCCGCCTCCTAGAATCAAGAATTGTACGCACCGTATACACCGGCCCACCGTCGACAACACGAGGAGCAGGAGGAGGCACTGGCGGAGGGTTCAAGGGACAGGTGGAGACCGGTTTCAGCAGGGAGACATGGAAAACAGGGTGGATCTTCATGGAGCATGGAAGTTTCAGTCTGACAGAGACCGGATTCACCACAGCGTCCACAGCGAACGGACCGACGTATCTAGGGCTCAGCTTCCTAGAAGTTCCAGCAAGGTGTAAATCCCGCGCTGATAGCCAGACCATCTGGCCCGGATGATAGACCGGAGCAGGCCTTCGGCGGCGGTCAGCAATCCGACGGTTGCGGGCTGCTGTGCGGACCAGTGCTGCCCTTGCGTCCCTCCAGACTTTATGGGCCCTCCGCAAGTGGACCTGGACAGACGGCACAACCACCTCGGCTTCCTGCGACGGGAACAACGGAGGCTGGAACCCGTATGCGGTCATGAATGGTGACCTCCCAGTTGCCGAGCAAACCAGGGTGTTGTGGGCATACTCCACCCAAGGTAGGTGTGATGACCAGGAGGCCGGATGCAGTTGGCACACACAGCGAAGGGCCGCCTCCAGTTCTTGATTGACGCGTTCCGTCTGCCCATTTGACTGCGGGTGGTAACCAGAAGACCGGCTGGATGTGGCCCCCAAGGCCTTGCAGAATGCCCCCCAAACACGTGAGATGAATTGTGGCCCTCTATCTGACACAAGGTCACTTGGAATGCCGTGAGTCCGAAATACATGAGTCACTAACAGGTCAGCAGTCTCTAGAGCTGAGGGCAATTTGGGGAGCGCGACAAAGTGCGCCATCTTGGAGAACCGATCCACCACAGTCAAGATGACAGAATGGCCCCTGGATCGTGGGAGACCAGTGATGAAGTCCAGCGCAATATGGGACCAGGGGCGAGACGGAACAGGCAGTGGGTGCAGCAATCCCGCAGGTGGACGATGAACTGCCTTGCCTCGAGCGCAGACGTTGCAAGCAGAGACATAGTCCGTGACGTCCTTGCGCATGCCCGGCCACCAAAACCTCTGTGAAACTAGAAAAAACGTGCGGGACACGCCCGGGTGGCAGGCAAACTTTGAAGCGTGGCCCCACTTTAGCACTCCTGCGCGCTGTGCATCTGGGACAAACAACTTGCCAGCGGGGCAGCCTCCCGGCACCCTTACACCCCGCAAAGCCTCCTCCACAAGACGTTCGACCTCCCACCGCAGTGCACCAACAATCAGGTTGTCTGGTACCACCGGCTCCTCCGAAGGTCCCTCCTCCAATGGTTCATAGAGTCTCGACAGGGCGTCGGGCTTCCCGTTCTTCGACCCTGGACGGTAAGTGATCACAAAATTAAAGCGGGTCAGGAACAACGCCCAACGGGCCTGGCGGGAGTTGAGGCGCTTGGCAGCTCGAAGGTACTCCAAGTTTTTGTGGTCAGTGAGAATCTGGAACGGCTCTTCAGTTCCCTCCAACCAGTGCCTCCATTCTTGCAATGCCTGCACGATAGCGAGCAGCTCCCGGTTGCCGACATCATAATTCGCTTCCGCCGGACTGAGGCGGCGGGAGTAGTATGCGCACGGGTGCAGTCTCTGGTCGACCGTAGACCTCTGGGACAGGATGGCCCCCACTCCGGAACTCGATGCGTCAACCTCGACCACAAAAGGAAGAGCAGAATCAGCGTGGACTAGGACAGGCGAACTTGTAAATGCCCGTTTTAAGCCTAAAAATGCAGCCTCTGCCGTCGGAGACCATGTAAAGGGCCGTTTGTTAGAAGTCAATCTAGTGAGTGGCTCGGCTCTCATACTGTAATTGCGAATAAAACGTCTGTAAAAGTTGGCGAACCCGAGAAACCTTTGTAAATGCTTACGTGACGTGGGAGTCGGCCACTCTGCCACCGCCTGGATCTTAGCAGGATCAGGCCTGAGCTTTCCTTTTTCCACAATAAAACCCAGGAACTGTATCGACCCACGGTGAAACTCGCACTTCTCGGCCTTGACAAATAATCTGTTATCGAGAAGTCTTTGTAGAACCATGCGGACATGTTGGCGATGTTCCTGCTCGTTTCTTGAGAAAATTAAAATGTCATCCAAATATACAAAACAAAAAATGTTTAACATGTCACGCAATACATCATTTATGAGAGACTGGAATACGGCAGGTGCGTTTGTGAGACCGAAAGGCATGACAAGGTACTCAAAATGCCCAAGCTGGGTTTTAAAGGCGGTTTTCCACTCATCACCCTCACGAATCCTGACCAAGTGGTAAGCACTGCGCAAATCTAATTTTGTGAATATGGTGGCTGATTTTAATGGAGCGAAAGCCGAATCCAACAACGGCAGCGGGTATTTATTTTTAATAGTAATCTCGTTGAGGCCCTGGTAGTCGATGCAAGGCCTAAGGCCCCCATCTTTTTTGCCGACGAAGAAAAACCCCGCCCCCAAAGGGGAAGATGAAGGACGAATGAGGCCAGCAGCCAAGGAAGAGGAGATGTATTCCCTCATTGCCTCCTGCTCCGGTTTAGAGACTTTGTACAGTCTAGAGCTGGGTAGCGGGGCGTTAGGCAACAATTCAATTGCACAATCGTAAGGACGGTGTGGTGGTAGAGTTTTAGCACGCTCTTCGCTAAAAACTTGTTGGAGGTCATGATATTCAACAGGAACGTTCACCAAATTAACCGGCTCGGTGGCCGTCTGCGCTTGAGTGGGAAGTAAACATGCAGAACGTAAGCAGTGCGCATAACAAAACGTACTCCATGTTACTATTTGTGTTTTGTTCCAGTCAATATTAGGGTTATGCACCTTTAACCAGGAAAGCCCCAGCACAACTGGGGCCGATTTACATGGCATAACCAGAAAACTGCGGACCTCAAAATGATTCCCTGACAGCTTAGTTTTAAGTGGCGGCGTAATAAATGTCACGTCCGCCAGGGGTCGCCCATCGAGATCTAAAACCCTTTTGGGCCTAGCGAGCTTTATTAATGGACATTTAAGTGCTTCGACAACACTCCGGTCCATAAAACAATCGTCCGCCCCTGAATCAATCAGAGCAGTAATCCCAATATTTACCCCACCATGCGACATTTCCCCCTGTAACTGCAGTCTCGTAATACCCCGGGGGGTTATTCGTTCTTTTAACTCCTCGCGAGGCGACTCACTTGATGGAACATTGTCATGCACGAACTCCGTACCCCCTCGGGGAAGGGGAACCACAGGAAGAGCAGAACCAGGTCGGCGCGAGGGGATCGCGTCACAAGCGGTGAGACGGTGTCCCGGCAAGCCACAGTACAGACACACACCTGCTCTCATCCGTCTCCGTCGCTCCGCCGCAGAGAGACGCCCACCGCCGATTCGCATGGACTCCTCCCTCATCGAGCCTGGACTCCGTGACGGCGCCCGGACGACCGGCGACCCAACGAAGCCATCTGCACCGATGGCAGTCGGGCAGCTTCTCGGCGACGGCCACGGACATCCCTGCCGCTCCACGGCCCGTTCCCTCTCGCGTTCTTTCAGCCGACCATCCAGAGAGACGGACAAGGAAATCAGCTCCTCCAGACTCGAAGGCGTGTCCCGGGAAGCCAGCTCATCCTTGATCTCAGAAGACAGCCCGCGTCGAAAAATTCCACACAGCGCTGCGTCACCAAAACCACACTCCGCCGCCAAAATGCGGAACTGAATGGAATAGTCAGCCGCGGTCAGATCACCCTGAAAAAAATCCAGCAGGCGGCTGGCTGCCTCCTTGCCCCTAACCGGATGATCAAAAACTCTCACGAATTCCGTCTCGAAAGTTTCAAATGAATCACGAATCGCTGACCTTGTGTTGCTTACCGCCATGGCCCATGTAGCAGCTTTACCGGTGAGTAGACTCATTACGTATGCTACACGGGATCTGTCATTAGCAAACGTGTATGGCTGCTGATCAAAGATGAGGGAGCACTGGTGTAAAAATTGTCGGCATGCGCCAGGTTCGCCTTCGTAACGATGAGGGTGTGGCAACATAGGCTCCCGAAAAGATGCCGGCGGGTTGGATTGTTCTGACACCGCGACCACATTAACGGTACCAACAGCTTGTACAGGGGATGTCATGTCTTCGATCCTTGTAGTTAAAGAACTGATCATCTCCACTAATTCGCGTAGCGATTGCTCATGTTGACTGATCATGCGGCCGTGACCAGCCAGAGCATAGCAAAACCCCTCCAAGTCTGTGGGATCCATGTGGTCGGATTATTCTGTTATGAACGGCAAGCCGTTAATGTGGATCCAAAACACAGACCAGGAGATCAGTAGAGTAAATGTTTGTATTTAATAAGTACAACAAAGGGAGCACGCTAACAAACGCGAGTTTAACATGTACAACAAAGGGAGCACGCTAACAAACGCGAGTTTAACAAGAACAACTAAGAGAGCACGCTAGAATGCATGAATATAACAGAGTACAAGAATCTAACTACAAAGCCCAAAAGAGCACTAACGTAAAGATGACCAAACCAAAATACAACCGTAGAACGTCGGGAAACTCGAAGGCTGACGATGAACACACAGGCGGTAAGCAAGGCAAGTAGCAAGCAATAATCCGACACTTGCAGATGGTGACAGGCTTCCTTAAATATTGAGCCTTCCTAATGCAGCACAGGTGTGTCACGTTACCCCGCCCAGCTGGCTCAATCAGGTGCTGAATACAGGAAAATGAACTGAGAATACAAACAATCATGACAGAACCCCCCCCTCAACGGACGCCCCCTGGCGGACCACCTGGTTTCGTGGGATGGAGGGAGTGGAAATCCCGCAGAAGCGACGGATCGAGGATCCAGGAGCGGGGGACCCATTGGCGTTCCTCAGGGCCATAACCTTCCCAGTCGACCAGGTACTGCACACCCCTACCCCGCCTCCTAGAATCAAGTATGGTACGTACTGTATACACTGGCCCACCATCGACCACACGAGGAGCAGGAGGAGGCACTGGCGGAGGGTTCAGGGGACAGGTGGAGACTGGCTTGAGCAGAGACACGTGGAAGACTGGATGAATCTTCATTGAATTAGGAAGCTTCAGCCTGACCGCGACGGGGTTCACCACCGAGTCCACAGCAAAAGGGCCCACGAACCTAGGGCCCAACTTCTTGGACGTCCCCGCAAGGTGCAAATCCCGCGTCGATAACCAGACCATTTGGCCCGGTTGATAGACTGGAGCAGGCCTTCTGTGGCGATCAGCAATCTGTCGGTTGCGGGCTGCTGTGCGGACCAGTGCAGCCCTTGCGTCCCTCCAGACTTTATGGGCCCTCCGCAGGTGGACCTGGACAGAAGGCACAACCACCTCTGCTTCCTGGGACGGGAACAACGGAGGCTGGAACCCGTATGCGGTCATAAATGGTGACCTCCCTGTGGCCGAGCAAACGAGGGTGTTGTGGGCATACTCCACCCAAGGGAGGTGTGATGACCAGGAGGATGGATGCAGTTGGCAAACACAGCGAAGGGCAGCCTCCAGCTCCTGGTTGACCCGTTCCGTCTGCCCATTCGACTGCGGGTGGTAACCAGAGGACCGGCTTGACGTGGCCCCCAAGGCCTTGCAGAATGATCCCCAAACCCGCGAGATGAATTGTGGTCCTCTATCCGACACAAGGTCACATGGAATGCCGTGAGTGCGAAATACATGAGTCACTAAAAGGTCAGCAGTCTCTAGAGCTGAAGGCAATTTGGGGAGCGCGATGAAGTGTGCCATCTTTGAGAACCTGTCCACCACGGTCAAGATGACAGAATGGCCCCTGGATCGTGGGAGACCAGTGATGAAGTCCAGTGCAACATGAGACCAGGGGCGAGATGGAACAGGGAGTGGATTCAGCAATCCCGCAGGTGGCCGATGAACTGCCTTGCCTCGAGCGCAGATGGTACACGCGGAGACATAGTCCATGATGTCCTTGCGCATGCCTGGCCACCAGAACCTCTGTGACACAAGAAAGTATGTGCGGGAAACGCCCGGGTGACAGGCAAACTTCGAAATGTGGCCCCACTTAAGCACTCCTGCGCGCTGTGCGTCTGGTACGAATAACTTGCCAACGGGACAGCCTCCAGGCACCCTTACACCCCGCAAGGCCTTCTCCACCAGACGCTCGACCTCCCACCGCAGTGCTCCAACGATCAGGTTCTCTGGCACCACCGGCTCATCCGAAGGACCCTCCTCCAATGGTTCATACAACCTTGACAGGGCGTCGGGCTTCCCGTTCCTCGACCCTGGACGGTAAGTGATCACAAAGTTAAAGCGGGTCAGGAACAACGCCCAACGGGCCTGGCGGGAGTTGAGGCGCCTGGCAGCCCGAAGATACTCCAAGTTTTTGTGGTCCGTGAGTATTTGGAACGGCTCTTCCGTCCCCTCCAACCAGTGCCTCCATTCCTGCAAAGCCTGTATGATAGCGAGCAGCTCCCGGTTGCCGACATCATAATTTGCTTCTGCAGGGCTGAGGCGGCGGGAGTAGTATGCGCAGGGGTGCAGTCTCTGGTCAACCGTAGACCTCTGGGATAGAATGGCCCCCACTCCGGAACTCGATGCGTCAACCTCGACCACAAAAGGAAGAGCAGAATCAGCGTGGACTAGGACAGGCGAACTTGTAAATGCCCGTTTTAAGCCTAAAAATGCAGCCTCTGCCGTCGGAGACCATGTAAAGGGCCGTTTGTTAGAAGTCAATCTAGTGAGTGGCTCGGCTCTCATACTGTAATTGCGAATAAAACGTCTGTAAAAGTTGGCGAACCCGAGAAACCTTTGTAAATGCTTACGTGACGTGGGAGTCGGCCACTCTGCCACCGCCTGGATCTTAGCAGGATCAGGCCTGAGCTTTCCTTTTTCCACAATAAAACCCAGGAACTGTATCGACCCACGGTGAAACTCGCACTTCTCGGCCTTGACAAATAATCTGTTATCGAGAAGTCTTTGTAGAACCATGCGGACATGTTGGCGATGTTCCTGCTCGTTTCTTGAGAAAATTAAAATGTCATCCAAATATACAAAACAAAAAATGTTTAACATGTCACGCAATACATCATTTATGAGAGACTGGAATACGGCAGGTGCGTTTGTGAGACCGAAAGGCATGACAAGGTACTCAAAATGCCCAAGCTGGGTTTTAAAGGCGGTTTTCCACTCATCACCCTCACGAATCCTGACCAAGTGGTAAGCACTGCGCAAATCTAATTTTGTGAATATGGTGGCTGATTTTAATGGAGCGAAAGCCGAATCCAACAACGGCAGCGGGTATTTATTTTTAATAGTAATCTCGTTGAGGCCCTGGTAGTCGATGCAAGGCCTAAGGCCCCCATCTTTTTTGCCGACGAAGAAAAACCCCGCCCCCAAAGGGGAAGATGAAGGACGAATGAGGCCAGCAGCCAAGGAAGAGGAGATGTATTCCCTCATTGCCTCCTGCTCCGGTTTAGAGACTTTGTACAGTCTAGAGCTGGGTAGCGGGGCGTTAGGCAACAATTCAATTGCACAATCGTAAGGACGGTGTGGTGGTAGAGTTTTAGCACGCTCTTCGCTAAAAACTTGTTGGAGGTCATGATATTCAACAGGAACGTTCACCAAATTAACCGGCTCGGTGGCCGTCTGCGCTTGAGTGGGAAGTAAACATGCAGAACGTAAGCAGTGCGCATAACAAAACGTACTCCATGTTACTATTTGTGTTTTGTTCCAGTCAATATTAGGGTTATGCACCTTTAACCAGGAAAGCCCCAGCACAACTGGGGCCGATTTACATGGCATAACCAGAAAACTGCGGACCTCAAAATGATTCCCTGACAGCTTAGTTTTAAGTGGCGGCGTAATAAATGTCACGTCCGCCAGGGGTCGCCCATCGAGATCTAAAACCCTTTTGGGCCTAGCGAGCTTTATTAATGGACATTTAAGTGCTTCGACAACACTCCGGTCCATAAAACAATCGTCCGCCCCTGAATCAATCAGAGCAGTAATCCCAATATTTACCCCACCATGCGACATTTCCCCCTGTAACTGCAGTCTCGTAATACCCCGGGGGGTTATTCGTTCTTTTAACTCCTCGCGAGGCGACTCACTTGATGGAACATTGTCATGCACGAACTCCGTACCCCCTCGGGGAAGGGGAACCACAGGAAGAGCAGAACCAGGTCGGCGCGAGGGGATCGCGTCACAAGCGGTGAGACGGTGTCCCGGCAAGCCACAGTACAGACACACACCTGCTCTCATCCGTCTCCGTCGCTCCGCCGCAGAGAGACGCCCACCGCCGATTCGCATGGACTCCTCCCTCATCGAGCCTGGACTCCGTGACGGCGCCCGGACGACCGGCGACCCAACGAAGCCATCTGCACCGATGGCAGTCGGGCAGCTTCTCGGCGACGGCCACGGACATCCCTGCCGCTCCACGGCCCGTTCCCTCTCGCGTTCTTTCAGCCGACCATCCAGAGAGACGGACAAGGAAATCAGCTCCTCCAGACTCGAAGGCGTGTCCCGGGAAGCCAGCTCATCCTTGATCTCAGAAGACAGCCCGCGTCGAAAAATTCCACACAGCGCTGCGTCACCAAAACCACACTCCGCCGCCAAAATGCGGAACTGAATGGAATAGTCAGCCGCGGTCAGATCACCCTGAAAAAAATCCAGCAGGCGGCTGGCTGCCTCCTTGCCCCTAACCGGATGATCAAAAACTCTCACGAATTCCGTCTCGAAAGTTTCAAATGAATCACGAATCGCTGACCTTGTGTTGCTTACCGCCATGGCCCATGTAGCAGCTTTACCGGTGAGTAGACTCATTACGTATGCTACACGGGATCTGTCATTAGCAAACGTGTATGGCTGCTGATCAAAGATGAGGGAGCACTGGTGTAAAAATTGTCGGCATGCGCCAGGTTCGCCTTCGTAACGATGAGGGTGTGGCAACATAGGCTCCCGAAAAGATGCCGGCGGGTTGGATTGTTCTGACACCGCGACCACATTAACGGTACCAACAGCTTGTACAGGGGATGTCATGTCTTCGATCCTTGTAGTTAAAGAACTGATCATCTCCACTAATTCGCGTAGCGATTGCTCATGTTGACTGATCATGCGGCCGTGACCAGCCAGAGCATAGCAAAACCCCTCCAAGTCTGTGGGATCCATGTGGTCGGATTATTCTGTTATGAACGGCAAGCCGTTAATGTGGATCCAAAACACAGACCAGGAGATCAGTAGAGTAAATGTTTGTATTTAATAAGTACAACAAAGGGAGCACGCTAACAAACGCGAGTTTAACATGTACAACAAAGGGAGCACGCTAACAAACGCGAGTTTAACAAGAACAACTAAGAGAGCACGCTAGAATGCATGAATATAACAGAGTACAAGAATCTAACTACAAAGCCCAAAAGAGCACTAACGTAAAGATGACCAAACCAAAATACAACCGTAGAACGTCGGGAAACTCGAAGGCTGACGATGAACACACAGGCGGTAAGCAAGGCAAGTAGCAAGCAATAATCCGACACTTGCAGATGGTGACAGGCTTCCTTAAATATTGAGCCTTCCTAATGCAGCACAGGTGTGTCACGTTACCCCGCCCAGCTGGCTCAATCAGGTGCTGAATACAGGAAAATGAACTGAGAATACAAACAATCATGACAGAACCCCCCCCTCAACGGACGCCCCCTGGCGGACCACCTGGTTTCGTGGGATGGAGGGAGTGGAAATCCCGCAGAAGCGACGGATCGAGGATCCAGGAGCGGGGGACCCATTGGCGTTCCTCAGGGCCATAACCTTCCCAGTCGACCAGGTACTGCACACCCCTACCCCGCCTCCTAGAATCAAGTATGGTACGTACTGTATACACTGGCCCACCATCGACCACACGAGGAGCAGGAGGAGGCACTGGCGGAGGGTTCAGGGGACAGGTGGAGACTGGCTTGAGCAGAGACACGTGGAAGACTGGATGAATCTTCATTGAATTAGGAAGCTTCAGCCTGACCGCGACGGGGTTCACCACCGAGTCCACAGCAAAAGGGCCCACGAACCTAGGGCCCAACTTCTTGGACGTCCCCGCAAGGTGCAAATCCCGCGTCGATAACCAGACCATTTGGCCCGGTTGATAGACTGGAGCAGGCCTTCTGTGGCGATCAGCAATCTGTCGGTTGCGGGCTGCTGTGCGGACCAGTGCAGCCCTTGCGTCCCTCCAGACTTTATGGGCCCTCCGCAGGTGGACCTGGACAGAAGGCACAACCACCTCTGCTTCCTGGGACGGGAACAACGGAGGCTGGAACCCGTATGCGGTCATAAATGGTGACCTCCCTGTGGCCGAGCAAACGAGGGTGTTGTGGGCATACTCCACCCAAGGGAGGTGTGATGACCAGGAGGATGGATGCAGTTGGCAAACACAGCGAAGGGCAGCCTCCAGCTCCTGGTTGACCCGTTCCGTCTGCCCATTCGACTGCGGGTGGTAACCAGAGGACCGGCTTGACGTGGCCCCCAAGGCCTTGCAGAATGATCCCCAAACCCGCGAGATGAATTGTGGTCCTCTATCCGACACAAGGTCACATGGAATGCCGTGAGTGCGAAATACATGAGTCACTAAAAGGTCAGCAGTCTCTAGAGCTGAAGGCAATTTGGGGAGCGCGATGAAGTGTGCCATCTTTGAGAACCTGTCCACCACGGTCAAGATGACAGAATGGCCCCTGGATCGTGGGAGACCAGTGATGAAGTCCAGTGCAACATGAGACCAGGGGCGAGATGGAACAGGGAGTGGATTCAGCAATCCCGCAGGTGGCCGATGAACTGCCTTGCCTCGAGCGCAGATGGTACACGCGGAGACATAGTCCATGATGTCCTTGCGCATGCCTGGCCACCAGAACCTCTGTGACACAAGAAAGTATGTGCGGGAAACGCCCGGGTGACAGGCAAACTTCGAAATGTGGCCCCACTTAAGCACTCCTGCGCGCTGTGCGTCTGGTACGAATAACTTGCCAACGGGACAGCCTCCAGGCACCCTTACACCCCGCAAGGCCTTCTCCACCAGACGCTCGACCTCCCACCGCAGTGCTCCAACGATCAGGTTCTCTGGCACCACCGGCTCATCCGAAGGACCCTCCTCCAATGGTTCATACAACCTTGACAGGGCGTCGGGCTTCCCGTTCCTCGACCCTGGACGGTAAGTGATCACAAAGTTAAAGCGGGTCAGGAACAACGCCCAACGGGCCTGGCGGGAGTTGAGGCGCCTGGCAGCCCGAAGATACTCCAAGTTTTTGTGGTCCGTGAGTATTTGGAACGGCTCTTCCGTCCCCTCCAACCAGTGCCTCCATTCCTGCAAAGCCTGTATGATAGCGAGCAGCTCCCGGTTGCCGACATCATAATTTGCTTCTGCAGGGCTGAGGCGGCGGGAGTAGTATGCGCAGGGGTGCAGTCTCTGGTCAACCGTAGACCTCTGGGATAGAATGGCCCCCACTCCGGAACTCGATGCGTCAACCTCGACCACAAAAGGAAGAGCAGAATCAGCGTGGACTAGGACAGGCGAACTTGTAAATGCCCGTTTTAAGCCTAAAAATGCAGCCTCTGCCGTCGGAGACCATGTAAAGGGCCGTTTGTTAGAAGTCAATCTAGTGAGTGGCTCGGCTCTCATACTGTAATTGCGAATAAAACGTCTGTAAAAGTTGGCGAACCCGAGAAACCTTTGTAAATGCTTACGTGACGTGGGAGTCGGCCACTCTGCCACCGCCTGGATCTTAGCAGGATCAGGCCTGAGCTTTCCTTTTTCCACAATAAAACCCAGGAACTGTATCGACCCACGGTGAAACTCGCACTTCTCGGCCTTGACAAATAATCTGTTATCGAGAAGTCTTTGTAGAACCATGCGGACATGTTGGCGATGTTCCTGCTCGTTTCTTGAGAAAATTAAAATGTCATCCAAATATACAAAACAAAAAATGTTTAACATGTCACGCAATACATCATTTATGAGAGACTGGAATACGGCAGGTGCGTTTGTGAGACCGAAAGGCATGACAAGGTACTCAAAATGCCCAAGCTGGGTTTTAAAGGCGGTTTTCCACTCATCACCCTCACGAATCCTGACCAAGTGGTAAGCACTGCGCAAATCTAATTTTGTGAATATGGTGGCTGATTTTAATGGAGCGAAAGCCGAATCCAACAACGGCAGCGGGTATTTATTTTTAATAGTAATCTCGTTGAGGCCCTGGTAGTCGATGCAAGGCCTAAGGCCCCCATCTTTTTTGCCGACGAAGAAAAACCCCGCCCCCAAAGGGGAAGATGAAGGACGAATGAGGCCAGCAGCCAAGGAAGAGGAGATGTATTCCCTCATTGCCTCCTGCTCCGGTTTAGAGACTTTGTACAGTCTAGAGCTGGGTAGCGGGGCGTTAGGCAACAATTCAATTGCACAATCGTAAGGACGGTGTGGTGGTAGAGTTTTAGCACGCTCTTCGCTAAAAACTTGTTGGAGGTCATGATATTCAACAGGAACGTTCACCAAATTAACCGGCTCGGTGGCCGTCTGCGCTTGAGTGGGAAGTAAACATGCAGAACGTAAGCAGTGCGCATAACAAAACGTACTCCATGTTACTATTTGTGTTTTGTTCCAGTCAATATTAGGGTTATGCACCTTTAACCAGGAAAGCCCCAGCACAACTGGGGCCGATTTACATGGCATAACCAGAAAACTGCGGACCTCAAAATGATTCCCTGACAGCTTAGTTTTAAGTGGCGGCGTAATAAATGTCACGTCCGCCAGGGGTCGCCCATCGAGATCTAAAACCCTTTTGGGCCTAGCGAGCTTTATTAATGGACATTTAAGTGCTTCGACAACACTCCGGTCCATAAAACAATCGTCCGCCCCTGAATCAATCAGAGCAGTAATCCCAATATTTACCCCACCATGCGACATTTCCCCCTGTAACTGCAGTCTCGTAATACCCCGGGGGGTTATTCGTTCTTTTAACTCCTCGCGAGGCGACTCACTTGATGGAACATTGTCATGCACGAACTCCGTACCCCCTCGGGGAAGGGGAACCACAGGAAGAGCAGAACCAGGTCGGCGCGAGGGGATCGCGTCACAAGCGGTGAGACGGTGTCCCGGCAAGCCACAGTACAGACACACACCTGCTCTCATCCGTCTCCGTCGCTCCGCCGCAGAGAGACGCCCACCGCCGATTCGCATGGACTCCTCCCTCATCGAGCCTGGACTCCGTGACGGCGCCCGGACGACCGGCGACCCAACGAAGCCATCTGCACCGATGGCAGTCGGGCAGCTTCTCGGCGACGGCCACGGACATCCCTGCCGCTCCACGGCCCGTTCCCTCTCGCGTTCTTTCAGCCGACCATCCAGAGAGACGGACAAGGAAATCAGCTCCTCCAGACTCGAAGGCGTGTCCCGGGAAGCCAGCTCATCCTTGATCTCAGAAGACAGCCCGCGTCGAAAAATTCCACACAGCGCTGCGTCACCAAAACCACACTCCGCCGCCAAAATGCGGAACTGAATGGAATAGTCAGCCGCGGTCAGATCACCCTGAAAAAAATCCAGCAGGCGGCTGGCTGCCTCCTTGCCCCTAACCGGATGATCAAAAACTCTCACGAATTCCGTCTCGAAAGTTTCAAATGAATCACGAATCGCTGACCTTGTGTTGCTTACCGCCATGGCCCATGTAGCAGCTTTACCGGTGAGTAGACTCATTACGTATGCTACACGGGATCTGTCATTAGCAAACGTGTATGGCTGCTGATCAAAGATGAGGGAGCACTGGTGTAAAAATTGTCGGCATGCGCCAGGTTCGCCTTCGTAACGATGAGGGTGTGGCAACATAGGCTCCCGAAAAGATGCCGGCGGGTTGGATTGTTCTGACACCGCGACCACATTAACGGTACCAACAGCTTGTACAGGGGATGTCATGTCTTCGATCCTTGTAGTTAAAGAACTGATCATCTCCACTAATTCGCGTAGCGATTGCTCATGTTGACTGATCATGCGGCCGTGACCAGCCAGAGCATAGCAAAACCCCTCCAAGTCTGTGGGATCCATGTGGTCGGATTATTCTGTTATGAACGGCAAGCCGTTAATGTGGATCCAAAACACAGACCAGGAGATCAGTAGAGTAAATGTTTGTATTTAATAAGTACAACAAAGGGAGCACGCTAACAAACGCGAGTTTAACATGTACAACAAAGGGAGCACGCTAACAAACGCGAGTTTAACAAGAACAACTAAGAGAGCACGCTAGAATGCATGAATATAACAGAGTACAAGAATCTAACTACAAAGCCCAAAAGAGCACTAACGTAAAGATGACCAAACCAAAATACAACCGTAGAACGTCGGGAAACTCGAAGGCTGACGATGAACACACAGGCGGTAAGCAAGGCAAGTAGCAAGCAATAATCCGACACTTGCAGATGGTGACAGGCTTCCTTAAATATTGAGCCTTCCTAATGCAGCACAGGTGTGTCACGTTACCCCGCCCAGCTGGCTCAATCAGGTGCTGAATACAGGAAAATGAACTGAGAATACAAACAATCATGACATGTATAAAGCTGGGAAAGGATACAAAACCATTTCTTAAAGTCTGGATGTTCATCAATTGACAGTCAGAGAAGTTTACTAGAAATGGAGAGAGTTTGTCACTTTTGCTTTATTCCCAAGGAGTGGTCGTCCACCAAAGATTACTACAAGAGTTCAGCGCAGAATACTCAGAGAGGTAAAAAAGAACCCGAGAGTGTCTGCTAAAGACTTACAGAAATCACTGGCACAGTCCAATATCTCTGAGCACACATCAATTATATGTAAAACTATGGGCAAGAATGCCGTTCATGGGAGGACTTCACAGAGGAAGCCACGGCTGTCTAAAAACAAAAACAAAAAAAACATTGTTGCTCATTTAATGTTCGCAAAAAGGCACTTGGACACTCCAAAGAAGTTTTGGCAAAATATTTTTTGGACTGATGAAACCAAAGAAACACCTCAGCCCCACCTGATTTAGGCTGTTTTTGCTGCCTCGGGGCCTGGAACACTTGCAATCACTAATGGAGGAATGAATTTAAAGGTTTATCAGGATGTTGTACAGGAAAACCCGAGGCCGTCTGTCAGACACCTGAAGCTAAAAAGAGGATGGCT
Source organism: Corythoichthys intestinalis (assembly GCF_030265065.1). Lineage (NCBI taxonomy): Eukaryota > Metazoa > Chordata > Actinopteri > Syngnathiformes > Syngnathidae > Corythoichthys > Corythoichthys intestinalis. The sequence goes on from NC_080396.1 coordinate 68,262,159, forward strand.
GCTGCAACAAGACAATAATCCAAAACACATAAGTAAATCAACATCAAAATGGTTTCAAAAGAACAAAATACATCTTCTGGAGTGGCCAAGTCAAAGTCCAGACTTGAACCCAATTGAGATGCTGTGGCATGACTTAAAGACAACAATTCATGCCAGACATCCCAAGAATCTGACTGAACTACATCAGTTTTCTAGAGAAGAATGGGCCAAGATTAGTCCTGATCGATGTGCCAGACTGATCTGCAGCTACAGGAAGCGTCTGCTGCCTAAGGAGGGGGGGGCGGGGGGGGGGGGGGGGGGCACAAAATATTAAGTGGGATGGTTCACTTATTTTTCCCCCTCTGTCATTGTTTGTATACTATCCTCCTTAAAATATGAAAACATATAAATGTTTGGGTGGTTTTAGTTAGGCAGACACTGTTTATTCATCCGTGTGACAAATTCTGACAAAGATCAGATCACATTAGATGGTGATTTTATGCAGAAATGTGAGAAATTTCAAAAGGTTCAGATACTTTTTTATACCACTGTATATTTTGAGCTCTTTTGGAGATTAGTCCATTATAGGGGACTCATTCATTCATTCATTAGCCGTCACTGACGGCACTAGACACCCAATTCACGGTGCTCTTAGCTCTCTCAGACGAAATGGGTTGGACGTATAGTGCTGTTAAAAAGCCATGAAAAGATGAAAGACGAGCTTTCACAAATAGTCCTCCCAGTTTAAATGGAATGGACGTCTGTTGCGTCAATGGCAGGCAATGATTAAAATACTATCAAATTAAAAAATGAAAATTTCGAGTGTTATTAGTGCATTAATTTATAATTTTATTTTATATATATATATATATATATATATATATATATATATATATATATATATATATATATATATATATATATGTATATATATATATATAATTAATTAAATTTATTAGGGTCATGGAAGCTTCCACTTGGGGAAAATATATACATACAGTATGTCCTGTATATACATAATATAATAAAAATATACAGTACTGTATGTATGTATGTATATATATATATATATATATATATACATACAGTGGGGAGAACAAGTATTTGATACACTGGCAATGGGAAAACCCATGGGTTTTCCCATTGCCAGTGTATCAAATACTTGTTCTCCCCACTGTATATATGTACAGATTAAAATGACAGCAGTGTAATGTCCGCTTGTTACTTGTTTTTTGTTGTTTGGCGCCCTCTGCTGGTGCTTGGGTCCAAATGATTTTATGGGTTTGGGGAGTGAGCATGGTGTAATTATTGACATCAACAATGGCGGGCGAGCTAGTTTATTTTTTGATTGAAAATTTTACAAATTTTAATAAAACGAAAACATTAAGAGGGGTTTTAATATGAAATTTCTATAACTTATATTAACATTTATCTTTTAAGAATTACATGTTTTTCTATCCATGGATCGCTTTAAGAGAATGTTAATAATGTTAATGCCATCTTGTTGATTTATTGTTATAATAAACAAATACAGTACTTATGTACCGTATGTTGAATGTATGTTGTATATCTGTCTTGTGTCTTATCTTTTCATTCCAACAATAATTTACAGAAAAATATGGCATATTTTATAGATGGTTTGAATTGCGTTTAATTACGATTAATCAATTTTTAAGTTATAATGAACTCGATTAAAATTTTTAATCATTTGACAGCCTTAATATATACACATATACAGTACATATAACCCCCAAGCTGGGTGCATGGCTCCAACCGATACCAGGAACAACGTCCGACTTCTCTATTCAGAAGAGCGCATTTCTAGGGACAGCTAAGATCCTGCGCAGAGCACCCGAGCTTGAAAGGAGAGACCATAACGCCCGGGTGGGCGAGACGACAATTAAAAAAAATATTTTTTTTTATAAAAATGATTCATGAGCTGGGAATGGCTCCAGCCCCCCAATGACCCTCGTGTGAATAAGCGGCTCGGAAAATGAAAAGAAATAATAACAACAATAACAAATATATATTGGCCACATTTGTATACCAAATGTTCGTATTGTGGTCTAAATGACCCAAAATATGATGAAAGCTGGTCTTTTAAGTTATTTTTGTTATTTTTAATTCCTCAAAATAGCCATTTGCCGCTAATGCAGTGTTTGTGCATCTGGAGTGCAGCCACAAGGCTAAAAGAAGACACAAGGCTTCTTCCGCGTGACAAATTTCACACTCAGTTGAAACTATTCTACTATTTTATCCAAGCGTCTAATTTACTGTTTCTGAATGCAAAGATATTAATTGAAATGTCAAGAAGAGGCTAAATGAATCATACATCATGCAAAAGAAGCCCAGATGTGACTTCCTCCTGAATGTCAGGTCAACTTAGTTCCTCCCACTCCAGTGTTTTTTTTTCCTTGTAAATGAATTCCTTTTGCTTTATCTAAGGAGCATTGCTCTGTTTTGATTCTGTTCTCTGTCTGAATCGGTTAACTAGTCTGTCAATCCTTTCCTTTTTTCATTCATTTTATCCTGCTCTTTACCTCTACTCGTTTTGCCAAAAGCATTTCCCACTCTGTCTGTAAGCCCGTGTTTCAGCTTGAGTGCTTCAATCAAGACAGTTTGTGAACCTTCCCGTTTCTTGTTGTATTCCCCCTCTCTGGATTTTTTCCATGGAGTAAAACAATAATAAAGTTATTTTATCAATTGTAATCATGCTTTAAACTAATATAACATCCAAGAATAGTTCAAACTATGACATTAGACAATACCACAAAAATCACAGTAACAAGTCAGCCATATTGCAGTGCCTAGTCAGAGCGAGAAGGACATTATAGGCCTTACAATTATGAACACTTTAAAAGAGGCACAGACAGAATAATGTAGCACTGAAGCATATGATGCATGTATTCGGGCTAACAATCACATCTGTGCTGTCAAATCAATTACAAAGAATGTCCTTACCACACAGAGGTGGGTAGTAACGTGTTACATTTACTCCATTACATATAGTTGAGTACCCCTTTCAGAAAAAATATATTTCTAAGAGTAGTTTTACCACGCCATACTTTTACTTGAGTAGATTTGTAAAGAAGAAACGGCACTATCAAGGCCGGAGTGGGACTCATTTCCAGCCTGGGAGTTTCATGCCACAGACCGGCCCACTTTATATCATGACCTACCGTATTGAAATATTGTAATAACAAGCTGTCAAGCAATTAAATTTTTTAATCGCGATTAATCTCATACTGTCAATAGTAAACTTGCGATTAGTGGCATTTATTTAAATGCATAAATTATATATTTTAATTTTAAATGCACCTATTAGCACAGGCGTTATCAATGTTCTTACATCAAATTTAAGCCTCATTAGAAACAAGAAAAGGGTTTTAATTTACACTTGTAAAGATGAATTAAACATGAATTTTCCCCAAATAACTAGTATAAAGGGAGACAGGGAGGAAGAGTAGTTTGCATGCCCGCTGACAGTTCTGAGATCAAGGGCTCAAGCATGGATTCTGTGTGTTTTATTTTGGGGGTACAATCTTTAATTTTAATTATATATTAGACTGACTTTTTAAAGGCTCAGGAAGCTTTTTTTATGACATAAAATTACCAAAAAAAAAATTAAATGAGAAAGATAAAATGATTCAACTCACTAAAATGGTTATCTCCCAAAGCACTTATACAGTACAGTACAGTTTAGGGATGGAATCGAGAACCTGTTCTTAAAGAGACCCGGTTACAAGTGTTCCGTTTCCATGTTATCGGCCCAACAATGATCTGTTGCTTTTACCTGTCTTCTTTGTCTGTCATCGTCTTTTTAGGGCAAGTTATTCTGTAACTGTCAATGATTATGATGATGATGACAATGACAATGGTTTGGCAACTTATCTAATGACTCTTTTGTCGGTTCCAACCGGCACGATTTACGTTTTAAAATTAGCGTATGTCACACACGGCTCGCACGTTCGAATCAGCAAGCACAACGTAACAATCAATGGCAGTACTTCTCCTCAAATGAAACCTGGAGAGAATCATAGCCGAGTAAATTTTAATGGAATTTTACAGGCCATGTAATTATTCATGAGACTACTCAAAGAAATGGTGATTTTTCCCAAAAAGTCTATTAATGGGTCTATCGTATTCCTTGTCGAATACTCTATAAGACAAATACAACATATATGCATCTAAAATAATCCTAAACGATTTTATTAGCAATTTTAATACTCCTGTTAGAAAGATTCCATGGGTATGCATTCGTTCCAATAGCAACCAACCAACCAGTCAGCTAGTTCCTGTTATTGTCCTACGTCATGCGCGTTGCGTATTCTGGGACCGACAATAGGCGTAAGGTACGCATTTCGAGCAGAGGAAGGCCAACTGTTAAGGAAGTATGAATCTGCACGTCCATGAACGAATGTACTGTAAGTATTCCCTCTTCATGCCATAAAGTTCTTATGATTAGTTAGAGCGGTTATCAGAGCGACCGTTTCCTGTTTTTACTGTTACGTCGGCTGGTTGCTCCCGCTCGTTCTCGCTGCGTTGAGGAACATTATATTCGCGTTGCACATTTGTGTTAAGATGGAATGTGTTAGTTTAGCATCTTAAAATGATGTTGTACATCCATATGAGTGTAAAGTGCTTAGTTTTTGCCACTTTTGTGGCCAAGATGACCGCACGTGCACGCAGCGTGCTTCCTAGTTGTGCGCCCCCCCACCTTTGTGTTCATTATACTGTATATGTGTTATTGACTGCTTTACAGACAATTTGCATTGTTTATTGCAACAGCACTAATGTGATGTAATTTTATTTCCTTTCAGAACTACACATATACCCACACATTCCAGTCTTCTTCCACACACATACAAATACATCAACATCTTTCCACGCATGCTCTCATCTGCTCGTTGAGTGATTGTCATATCAAGTAACTTAGCTTTATATAGTTGTTCCTGTTGCCAAGTTGGATTAAAAGTGCTAAAGACCAACTCCACTCCTTGTGTTCTAACTGACACTCTGAGGCGAATAAACCATAAAACATATTGAACCCAGAACCTCATGCAGTCCATTAGTCCAAATTAGAATCGATAAGGGAATTGATAAAGAATCGAATTGTTAAGCAATATCGATAATGGAATCGGAATCGTAAAAATCCATTCCCATGCCTAGTACAGTTAGACCATACCTAGTACAGTTCGAACATCTGCGCATTTCAGGGTAGTTCGCGCCCAACAGTCCACCTCAGAGTGCAATGTTTTGGGTTAAAATGCCAAAGTTATGTATTGCCTGAGAACGTGGATTTCACCCCAATCCTCCGTCTTTGTGTCCAAAAATAGTGAGACACAGGCATAAAGTGCCTGGAGCCCCCATGCTGAGGTTTTAGTGGTCCTTTCATTAAAATTCTTTTATTTTACATGTTCATTCACAGTTTACTTTATCTGGGCATTGCAGTAATAAATGACAATAGTGCCACATTTTGGTTTGAAAAAGATAAAGTTACGTTTCGCCAGCCAGTGGATTTCACCCCAAGCCTCCGTGTGCTTTTGCCCACCTATAGGGCGTCTCGGACGGCCACGACAGCTGCCCAACATGCTGGTAGGTTTATCACTGTACTTTCATCAAAACATGCTCGAAAACAACCATAATGGGTACGCAAACATCCAGACAGGTTCATGCTCGTCACGCTGCCTCAATGTGCCTATTTCGGCCATTAAAACCCAAATTTAAGTTTTACCAGGATCAAGCCAACAGGAGGATACTCTCTCCTAGAGCTGGGCTGGCGGCATTGGGAGCACGTCGCGGGGTCTTGAATTCCAAACTACGGGATGCTAGAAGGGCCATAATTTATCGCACAAAGGGGAGTTGCGTTATTGCCGTTAATAACAACTTTAACTGACAGCTTCATTAAAAATTTATATTACGACCGGCCCAAACGTCAGGCTAGCCCACTGAGAAGTGTCCTGATCCTCCCGATTAGCCAATCCGGGCCTGGCTAGTATTACTCTCCTACTTTGGGCTACACTACAGCTGTTACATTTTCCTCTTTATTCTACATATTAGATATGAATTTATTTTTGCTAGAGATGCCTACAGTGTGTCAACCAGTTTCATGAATGAGACTTGCAACAATAAATCACATGTAGGGCTGCATCTATCGATTATTTAAAGGGAACCTCGGACTTGTAGGCTCTAATAAGCCACAATTGTTCTCTTTTACTAAAATATGTTATTAGAATCACATAAAATATTGCCATTGATTTAAAAATCTATATTTAGTACATGTTTTGATCTACGGAGGGCGCCATGTTTTAAGCGTGCAATGGACGCTCAAGGTGATGATGTAGATCAGGGGTCCTCAAATACAAATCTTGAAGGTCCACAATGGTGTTTTTTCATACAAGCATGGGTCCATTTATTAATGTCGGTCGAGTACAAGGCAGGTCGAAGGTGGTTTTCTTTTGACCAAACAAAAATACAATGCACATTCTGATAAAATGATTTAACAAAAAACTTTCTTGACCTAAAAGAAAAATACAAAAGAAAACATGCAAGTACAATGTTTACACATGTATATGAAATAATTGTCAAAATCTGTCATTAAGTTGCAAACAAAAACTATTTACAGAACATTTTGTAACTGTAAAACACTACTCAATGAGAGAAATGGCATTTAGGGGTCCCAAAGATGTTTACTCACATCATCAGCCAGTACTTTAGTGCGTCTTGTGGTTGATGAATCTGGGAGTGAGATTTGTTTGAATTTTGTTGTCAATTCCTCCTTTTCTTTTCCTTCGAACATTGCGGCCATCACTTCAGTCATGCACTCTTTTATTATTTCTCCATCAGAGATTGGCTTCTTATGTTTGGCCAACACCCACGATACTCTGAGTGAGCACGTTACAATTTGTTGTTGTGTCATAGATTTAACAATAACCTTGCTTGACTATTGATATGACTGCTTCAAACCTGTTAATTTCTCTTCAAAAGAGCTGTGCTCTTTAACATAATGGCGTTTCACATTTTCACTTTTAACAGCGCAATTGTCTTCAAGCATATTAAGCACATAGGTTTGGTACTTGCAGTTGGCAAAATGGATGCATATTTGTCAGTCTATTCCTCATTGAAACGGCGATTCTGTTGTTGTCCGCTTTTCTTCTCTTGGTCAACTTTGAGCATGACATTTTGTTAGATTCGGTTTTCCACTTGTGGCATGTAAACAAACAGATTGCAAAGTACTGGGTGCAACTCAGGTTTCACACTGCTGTGGTCCGTCCACTCTAGCTAGCAGCATACAGGCTCTCTCAGCCAATGAGCACATTCATGCACGCTCTCTTAGCCAATGAGCGTATCCATTCAGGCTCTCTCAGCCAATCAGCGCATCGTTGTCATAGAGATGACAATAGAAGTGGGAACATGGAAGATATTTGATGAAAAATGAAACAGAATTTAGCGATAGAATAGTAGTGCATAGCGATAGATTGGCGTTTCATACAAATAATATACGTTAAAAAAAATTGTAGCATACTTAAACCACCCTTATTTTATGTCACTACCTTTAAGTATTTGCTTATGGGATCTCTAGTATGTTCCATCTGTATGCATCTAAACAAAACGAGCTGAAAACGCACAGTAGTACTTTGGGTGTCAAATACGCTTCTTGCAGCATTTTTCGCCGGTGTAGCACTTTTTGGCAGAGCACAGTTTTTTTTTCTACTCGTCACATCTCATCCCGTCTTTCCTGTTCATTTTGCCTTTGCTGCTCGTTTTGTGAAATATCGACAGTGCTGTCATGCTAATTAATGTTCCTCTCGGGTTCAAATTAAAAGGGTTGAACAGATGACATGTTTATGTTGCTAGAGTCATACTCTGGAAGTCCCGCAGAGTAACCATTTGACGTCACCGCCCTGCGACGTCAACAACAATGGCGACCTACTAATTAAACTAATTTTACAAATTGTATAAAAATGAAAACAGCAAGAGTGGTTTCAATATCAAATCATTTTAACTCATAATAACGGTTATCTTTTAAGAACTACAAGTCTTTCTATCCGTGGATCCCTTTAAGTAATCGATTAATCCATTGATTGATTAGTTCGATTAATTGATTAATTGGATAACAAACATTAAATGCTTGGCAGAATCATTTTTTGAGATGTAAAACAAAGAAATTTATGCTTGCAACAATATTAATTTTGACCTGCGCATCCATTGGCACCAGGATTGCGCTCTCAAAAGAGCAATGAATGCAAATACAAAATAAAATATCTGGGTGTTTCTTAAAACTTTGTTGGATTGCACTTTCATTTCACAAGAGCAATGAATGCATCTAAAAAAAAAAAAAATCAAAACAGCCGAGCGTTAACAGTAAAACGGCATAAAAAAGAATAAATGAGGATCAAAGTACAAAATTTTTTTGATGATTTTCAATTTTTTGTAAAGCTGTAACACAAAATACACACATTTCGACAATAAAACATTTAACACAAAAAATTTGGAGTTTACATATCTAATTAGTCGAATCTATATGTAAATTTAGTAGATCAAATTAAACTAACTTGGATAGCAAAAGTCCGCTAACTCAAATGCTATAAAATGCTCTTTTTTTAAAAAAATTCTCTTAAGAAATTGTTCAAAATGATATCAAATACAGCAGTTCGAAAACAGAGTTCATATAACCGTATAGTGAGGTTGTTCATTGAGGTCTGTTTTCTTCTACTTTGTAATGTTTCTCAAGGTTGTCTTCAAGGAGGGCGAAAAAATGAATATCGCAGTCTTTCTTTTGTCTTGACGTTCATCACACAGTCAGGATTACAATAGTGTAAATGAATCATTCAAGGATAAGGCGCCTTTGTATCAAAACACCAGAGGTAATCAAAGAACGACTTGTTGATCACCTTGCTGTGCCACAAATCAGTGTGGAAGGCAAAGACATACAATCGACACAATGTGGATCATTTACGACTGTATTTTTCGTATTGATTGCTTTTATTCAGTCCAAAGTTTAAATTTAGGGTGTTAAACACCCTCTCCTCTGCTATGTGGAATAAGGCATGGAGGCAGAATAGTGGACTTTAATAATTATACTGCATAAACAGAAGCTTTTGAATTGATTAATTGCCCAACGAGGCAGAAAGGCCTTAACACAGTACAGAATGAATGATATGTTTATGGACAAAAATAAATGAAACAAAAAAATATATTTAAAAAAAAATATTTTATTTCTAGCTGCCAGGCTCGCTAAAAGTTTTGAAGCTGGGGTCATCACAGCAGTACTCCAGTTACCAACGAGTTCCGTTCCTACGCTGGTGAAGTAACCTGAATTTCCTTGTCGGTCGGATTTCATCACTTAAATCAAAATGTCAAAATACTTTGTCTATAATTAATAAAGTACATTAGAATAAAATAAAAAAATGAGATGCCGTACTTATCATTACTGCTGAGAGGTGGATGGAGAGTTACGGTTTTCAATTGTTTATTTTATAAAGCACGGAACACGACTACTGTGAACAGCCTTCTGGCTCCGGCTACTCCTCCATCTCTCATTCCAGTGAGACATTCTTTGGGACAGCCCAGAAAACACAACACTCAACATATGAACATTGCAAACTGAAGCATACGTGCAATCCGATTCATTACATTACTGTCCTCGTTTTTGTTATATGAACTGGAAATTTAATGGACTTCAGACACTTTCGAATCAGACCAAGAGGTCCAGGGTCCGGTTGGAGAGCTACCTTGCAACAGCACTTGCAAATGACTTGGTGAAAAGTTTTAGCATTCACACTGTGCCAGCCAAACTTTCCCAGTAGCATCACGTGGATGAAAGGCGCATTCATTGATTGGACAAATAGAAGAGGAAATACTTCCCCCCCCCTAGGAGGGTGTGGAGCGGGGAGCATCAGCTTCACGTAATTTAGCATAAATCAAGTCGTCGCTCGGCCAGCGGCGGGGTCGCTCCCTCCCGATTCGATGCCGAGTGAACTGGAGTATATATAAAATGCACAGGGGAAAATTAAACCACGAAAGGGAACAGCCTGGTACCCCAAGTCATGCGTGATCACTCTTACTTTTGTGACTTTTTGGACTGTCAAATTATTGCCACTTCCAGGAGATCGAGACTCACGAAACGGCCGCCCCGAGAGGCTCCACCCATCTCGGCCACTGTCAGTTTGAATCCCGTTCCATAATGATAGATGCTAAATGCTTTATCTGTCATCTGTTTTTGAATTTTTTGGAGGGCATTTTGTGGCAGGCCTTTGTAAAATCATAGCTGATGTCGTTTTTTCAGCTTCTGTTTAAAGGATTGAACAGGTCTGGAGGTAATCGGTCATTGAAGACGTACTCAGCTGTTAAAATAATATGATTAGCCACAATTAATTTATAAGTTAACAAGGTGGCAATTAATTTTACACACAGAGCCCTGTTTCACTTCGAATAACTGTTAGTCATTTAATAAATACAAATCAACATTTAAGATCTGCATTTTATGCTTATTTCGAATATTTTGTTTAATGATTCTAAACATTCATGTATGGAAATTATGCCCCTAAAATGGGAATTTTAGAAGGTGTCAAATACTTATGATGGCACTGTATTTACTTCCTCCTATAGAGCTTTTGATCCACATAATTTTATGCATATTTGCTTTGGAGCTCATCTGTGCGTATTTTAATGCTAATGGTATACACAGTGAATGTCACTCCATCTTTACTCATTTCTTTTCCATCAATGTATAATTACAACAACGCTGGCATTAATGAGGTGTCAAGGGTGAAAACACAAGGTGGCGATAACTTTTAAAAGCCACACGTGGATGAACCCAACATCTCCCTTGCTGCCAGGCAACAATAGCGTTATAATGAAGACAAACTCATTTCCAAGTCTAATGCTTAATAATTACTCAATGGCTTTCCATGGAGGTTCTTGTCCTATATATTCACATTTCACTTAACCTTTTAGCACCCTACATAATTTCTTTCGAGAACAGTTTATATAATGTCGGACTTATTTGACCCGGCATCCCTGTCACATTCTGCTGCTTGTCATGGGCCGTTTACATGGTGACGCTCTGACAAAAACAACAGAACACAACACATTTCATGTTTTTATTTACATGGCTCCGTATTCATTTGAACGATGTCGCAATTCTGCGTGAAAACAATGTAGTATTCACGCCAGGCCCTAGGGGGCAGTGCAGTTTTGCAAGGCGGCAGTTAATGATGCATTTCCTTGATAACTTGTGTTTTGTTACAGGTGTGTTGTGGGAGCATTCCTGACGTCGCACCTGCATCCAGTTCCAGCTCATCAACATTAGCATTTAAACGCGGGCGATCCAAGACAAGGGTGCCGAGCTATGACTTTGCTGGTGGTCACCATTTGACACCCGGTACTTTCGAGTTGCCTTATCAGCTGCCTAACGTTTAGGTTAGTATTAATCCTTGTCGACCCTTTTTCGAGATTGCGTGTATTTTGTTAGTATGTTAGTAAACCCTTGACCGCATCCCTGCATCGCTTGGTTGTTGTCTACTTTGAGGTCTATCTTTTTTTCCGCATTTGCAGACCCTAACAATCCCAGTATTTATGCTTAACTCATTGAAGGTGCTCATGTGGTTTGGCAATGAATCTAAACTAGACTGTAAAAAATAAACACTTCCTATGAGTCATGTGAACTCATGATTTCCTTAGCCTCACTCATGATGCTTTCAAAAGAGCGTGCTGGAAACCAGTGTTTTTAATTTTACTTTAAAAAAATGTAATTGGTTACAGTTACAAATGACTTCTTCCTGAAAGTAATTGAGTTAGTAACTCAGTTACCTCATTGTAAGAGTAATTGGTTACTCGGCAAAGTAACTGATGTTACTTTTCATGTTCTACACATTGATGGTTTTGTATCCTTTCCCAGCTTCATTCAAATCAACAATCCTTGATCGCAAGTCTTCAGACAGCTATTTTGACCGAGCCATGATGCACATCAGACAATGTTTCTCATCAAGAACTTTCTTACCAGGTGTGTGTGTTATAGTGGGCAGGGTAGCTTTAAACAACTCATCAGTGATTGGGCACACACCTGACTTAAAATGTGTGGTAAAAATTGGTTTCAATTGCTCTTTAGAGTGCATGTGACACGAAAAAGCATGTTTAATTCATAACACACGCGGTATTTTATGCTCCTGAATGATATGGACCGCTTGGATGTGTGTGGAAGCGATCGCTATATTTATTTAGTTTTTTTGAATCCCGCGCCATGAAAGTGAGTGACTTCCGGCTTCAGTCTTGCATTAGGGAGGAGGGCGCTGTGACGTGTACGGGTGAAGGTGTCCTCTTCACTAAACAGCCGTATTGTTGTGTATGAGGACTAAGGATTCAGCTGATTTTGCGGATTAATACGTTTATTTTTCGCATCACGCCAGCCAAACGGCTGCAGAAAAATCTTGCTATATGAGGGAGAGGCGTGTGCACCTTTTTGGAGTTTCAAAAGGTTCCCATTCACCGTGGATATTTGCCAAAACAAGCCCTACAACTGTGGGACCATTGGACTTACAAGGAAGTGAGTAAACATCTTGTTTTGTATTATGTCAAATACGAATAAAGTGATTACTAAGTAAACACTACAAACTTTCTTTAAATAAAGGACTACTTACGCTTGATCATTGATAGGCATATAAAAAGCTCTCCTCATGCACATTAGCTGCACGTTAGCTGCACAACAACTGCAGCCGCCCTCCTCCGTGGAACGAACTGTAAAATGCTCTCCGCCAGGCGATTTTCCGATCCGCGAAGACAATCGAAAACCCAGTCGTCATGTCAAATAATCCGGGCTAGTTATGTGTGATTTTCCGCTTCGAAGACTTTGAAACATCACTCGGTTCGGGTTAGCATGTCGGCTAGCTGTCACGCCTCATGGTTTGTTTACATTCTCCGAAGCCGGGGAAGGGAAATGACATAGTATGTCCGATTTACGTGTCATAAAATATTGTTCGGGAGGTGCGACAGTAAAGGTGAAGTCGACAGTTTTGACCATTATGGAGTCGTTTTGCCATGTCGTCATGAATAAGTGCATTTTTATTATTTCATATTTCATTTAGTACAAGACTGTTATTTGTCATGACCATGTCATTTATTTAGCAATTGGGGAAAATACTTGGATAAAAAGAATATCCTGTAAAAACATTGAAGTAAAGAGATGGAAACAATAACATTTTGCAGCTCTCTTTGTCGCATTTTCCTTGTTGTGAATAGTTCCCCCTCGGCGGGCTGACTGGTCCTTCTCAGGCCATTTATTTAGCTATTGGGGAAAAACACTTGCATAAAAAGAATATCCTGTAAAAATAGTGGAGTAGAGAGACTGAAACAATGACATTTTGCGGCTCTCTTCGTCGCGTTTTCCTCGTTCTGAATAGATCCCCTCAATGGGCAGAATAGTAAAATCGATGAGCCCAGTCTCCCACTGACGTCATCCACCTGTTGGAGACGCTAGAGCCCTATAATGGTAGGTGTGGCTAACCGGCAGATTAAAAGACTAATTTCTCGTCATCTGCGCTTTGCTAAATTGTTGTATATAGTCGAATCGTCTCAAAATATGATTCTAATTCACATAATAATGCTATTTAAGACTTTTTTTCTCCTGTCGTATGCTCTTTAAGTCTCCTTAGGCAGAGGGTTCACTTACTTATTCTTCCCCCTTCTGTGATTGTTTGCATGCTATCCTCATTAAAATATGAAAACCTATAAATGTTTGGGTGGTTTTAGTTAAAGCAGACACTGTATTTTCATCTTTGTGATTTTGACAAAGATCTGATCACATTTGATGGGGATTTTATGCAGAAATGTGTGAAATTCCAAAAGGTTCAGATACCTTTTTTATACCATTGTAACTGAGGTCCACATTACTTAGAATGTTGCGTTTAGTCGTTGCGTTTAGTTTGACATGTTGCTGAACATTCAAGTGAAACTGTTTCACTTGAAATTTCAATCAAGCCACCTGTATTTATATATTTTTTGCTTTACTTTGCTGTACCTGTATTTTACTTGACTTTAAATGGAGGCATTCGTGAGTTTAGACGACCTTTTGTTAGCCCCTGAAAATTGATTTTTGTTCTGGTGCAAAAATTCAATGCGCCTGATTGAGCGTCAATCAACCAGAATTGTAGCCACTGGATGTCTCAGTGCGTCCTACAGCTTGATCATCTTGAACTCTTGCACCCCTCTTCCTCTTCTGTTAGTTTTGAATTCAAACATTCGAACACAGACTTAGCATCCTTTTCTCGATGCTTCTTTTTTCCTGCAAAATCACCTCATAACTTTATAAACTGCAATATGCCAGCATTGATATTTTGCCCTCCTTGGCCCAGAATAGTGAGGAGATTGGTCACAGCTGAGCACCTAGTACTCAGTAGCATGCATCCTTCCTTTTTTCACTCTGACTCACCTTGGAAGTAAAAAGCTTCTTCGAAACAACACACACACACACGCACACAAACACAAAAAAAAACAGAATTACTGAGTCATCAGCGAGGTCAAAGCAAAAACTACAACCTGAGGGGTTCTAAAGTGTGCGAAACACATTTCCTTCTACCTTGTTTTTTAGTTCCTTTGACAAAGTGTAATGCCACTCTCCTTTACTCAAGCATAGGCGTGTAATTGAGGTGGAGAGGTGGCACAAAGTGAAGACCTGAGGTGCATAATAAGCAACTTTCTGCTACTTTAAACAGGTGCGACTCTGTCAAACGAAGGGCGCGCGGCAAGAAAACACGACGTGGGCTCACTTTCTCTTATCAGAGCAGCTGAGAAGGAATGACCGTTAGTGAGTAAACAGTGACAGCAAAGCCAATTAGACCAGCCGCAGTTAAGCGTGTCTGTATGCCGCAGTGACTGATGTCCTCTGCTCTAGGTAGCAGTCAGAACATCACTCATTAAGCGGTAATGCCTATTTTGCCTCGTATAGTTGCAAAACGGAATGAATGATGGCTTTCATTTCCTGTCATTATGATAAAAGAGATTCGTGTTTACGGTGAGCATGTGGGTGTAGAGAAAAGAAATGACTACGTTCATCATTTGAGTTCGATGCACATGAAAGACTGATTTTAATGTGAAGAAAAGGTAATTGTATACTGCATCATAAGATCCACACAAACTTAGAAATAAAAAAAGGGAAGGGTGTATTACAAAACACTCCGTGCAAATTGCAATAAAGTACTATATTATTCCAATTTTGCGTTTTATAAAGTTTGGCAGACAAGATATTAATTAAAAATGATCAGCTATGCCATGATGTCACAACCAGGTGTGTAGTGAAACCAAAAAATGAAATAATCATAACCTGCCTGTTCTCCCTGAGACTCCTCTACTCTTTTTTCATCTGTCTGGCTTAACTAATGGAGGGAAAAGGGCACAGGATGTTAATCTAATTATTAATAATTTATTTTTTTTATTGATTGATTTTAATTTATTGTATTATTTACGAACATAGACTTCATAATATATTGATGGGACACGGGGCGCAGGGCTGATTAATAGGGGGTCTGCATTGTTGCAGTGGCCGTCAAGGCTGACCGAGTGGAATCACCGACAAAGAGCTTTTCCCGTTGAAAATTCTTCCCTGAATTCTTCATAGATATGGACGGAGAACATTCCCGATTTTTGGTAAAAAGCAAAAAAAAGTGCAGTTAGCATTTACTTTACGTAAATCTTGCGAACTATGATGCTAGTCAGCAAATAGAGCAGCCGCCTTATGAAAGCTTTTCTGGTGAAAATTCTTGAGAAAATATGCTTAAATTCCTGAATTCTTTATAGATATGGACATAAAGCAGTCTCGATTCTTGGTTAAAAGCAAAAAAACGTGCAGTTAGCATTTATTTTACGTAAATATGTCGAAGAACGATGCTAGTCAGTCAATGTGGCGGCAGCCTTACAACAAAGAGCTTTTTACGTTGAAAATTTTTGTGAACAGATGCGTTATACTAGTCTTTTGGACATCTGCGCAAGTTGATCCATTCTTCACATTTTCCCATTAAGTTTTTGGTTTCAGGAAACGAATGAAGAAAACATCCTTCATATGTTGTAATGTCTAGAGTCGTTTCTGCAAGTTCCATATCAGCAGTGCTTGATCGGCATGTTCTTTTTTGAAAGATTACCAGAGAAAATAAGCAGAAATAACATGGTTTGTATGCAAGGGCGTGTCCAAAATGTCCCACTTCCGCGTTACGATGGCGATGTGAAGGTCTAAAATTAGCATTCGTGCGGTTTGCTATTGCGACATCGTTTTAATGGAGATGGAAAAAGACTGGACCATGTAAATGCAAACATGAAATTTCTTGTATTCTCGGAGCGTCACCATGTAATAGGCCCCTAAAAGTCCATGACTACAGTGGATCATAGTAAATACCCAAGGTGGGGTTTGGAGGAATTACCATTTAAACTTCTGGCCTGATCACATCATTTTATGTGGTCGGCGAAAGGAAAACTAGTTCATCAACTTCATATTTCTGGCTAAAATACCAAAATTGCAGATAGCTGTGACTTTTAAAAATGATACATGACAATATTCACCAGTTTCACTTAAAATAAATGAAATGACTGTTGAGCAGTTTTACGGTCTTATAATTTGAAAGGTGTAAGGCCATCCGAGGGAAATACTAACTATAGCTCCTGCAACTTGTTTAATTTGCCAATTTTCTGCAGACAATATTCCAAATAACAGTCAGCCAAATTCAGGCTGCAGGCTAAGCCAGGCTAACTCTAGTTAACAGATTCACTTAGTAATTGCAGCGGAAACAGCAAGCCGAGTCTGACATAAAAGTGAGAGGGCACATCGAGGAAATACTAATCAGTGTCAACTGCTCTCTAGTGAGGCTGTCGTTGTGGATGCCACTGCTTCCTGCAGTGATTTGTCCAGGAGGCTTTGGTTCCAATTGTGCGGTTTAGCAACGTATGTGCCTGGCAAATTATTAAAATCGCTGACTTAGTACATAGCTTTCTCATAGACATTTATAAGATCATTTTATTTAAGATAGAGTTTTAGGCCAGCTGCATAATAAAACGCAGGACTCATTTTACTGCATAGTGTCAGATGAACATGCAGGGAGCCTTCCTTGTCCTAATCTCCCAGTGCTTTCTCCCCCTATTCAAATCCTAATTATAACTTTTAATTTTCGCTCTAGATAACACGCCTCTAGCTAAGTTCTCCTCTTTCTTTCTTTCCTTCCCCACATTTGGTCTCCAGCTTGCTCTGGCCAAATTAGCCCCAGCAAAATGCTCGCTCTACTCACACTACAGCTTTGCTTTGTGTTGTGCGCTTGTCAGTGTTGGGGTAGTCACTTGGAAAAAAGTCATCAGTCACCAGAGGTGGGTAGAGTAGCAAAATATTTTACTCAAGTAAGAGTAGCGTTACTTCATAATAATATTACTCAAAGTAAGTGAAAGTAATCGTCAAAAAAAATGTACTCAAGTACAAGTAAAAAAAGTATATGGTGAAAACTCAAGTAATGAGTACCATTGTGAGTAACTGCTTTTGATTTTTTTTTAAGCAGTGGTATTTCTTTCTCAGCATAAAGTTATCTTTATGAACTTTCGTCATTATACCGTACTATGACCTATGACATAACCACATTAAGACAAAGAAATAAAAAAATAAATTAAAAAAAAAAAAATTTAAAAAAAGACTTCCGCTGTGAGAAAAAAAATCTACAGAAATGTAGCGTCATTCATCAAAAGAGCATGAGCTGGTGGAGAAAACATATTTCCTCTTATGAAATTGACACGATCATAACTCTGTTTTTTTGTGGTCAATCGGTAACAAATAAAAACTCAGAGAGAGGTTAAAATCTGCACTTTTGAGACGTATTGACGGCAGCGCTCCATGTCAAACTTCAAGTCACCTGAGTGTTTTCCACCATATATAAATATATATACGTATATACAGTATATACAGTGCCTTGCAAAAGTATTCGGCCCCCTTGAATCTTGCAACCTTTCGCCACATTTCAGGCTTCAAACATAAAGATATGAAATTTAATTTTTTTGTCAAGAATCAACAACAAGTGGGACACAATCGTGAAGTGGAACCAAATTTATTGGATAGTTTAAACTTTTTTAACAAATAAAAAACTGAAAAGTGGGGCGTGCAATATTATTCGGCCCCCTTGCGTTAATACTTTGTAGCGCCACCTTTTGCTCCAATTACAGCTGCAAGTCGCTTGGGGTATGTTTCTATCAGTTTTGCACATCGAGAGACTTACATTCTTGCCCATTCTTCCTTGCAAAACAGCTATAGCTCAGTGAGGTTGGATGGAGAGTGTTTGTGAACAGCAGTCTTCAGCTCTTTTCACAGATTCTTAATTGGATTCAGGTCTGGACTTTGACTTGGCCATTCTAACACCTGGATACATTTATTTTTGAACCATTCCATTGTAGATTTGGCTTTATGTTTTGGATCATTGTCCTGTTGGAAAATAAATCTCCGTCCCAGTCTCAGGTCTTGTGCAGATACCAACAGGTTTTCTTCCAGAATGTTCCTGTATTTGGCTGCATCCATCTTCCCGTCAATTTTAACCATCTTCCCTGTCCCTGCTGAAGAAAAGCAGGCCCAAACCACGATGCTGCCACCACCACGTTTGACAGTGGGGATGGTGTGTTCAGGGTGATGAGCTGTGTTGCTTTTACGCCAAACATATCGTTTTGCATTGTGGCCAAAAAGTTCAATTTTGGTTTCATCTGACCAGAGCACCTTCTTCCACATGTTTGGTGTGTCTCCCAGGTGGCTTGTGGCAAACTTTAAACGAGACTTTTTATGGATATCTTTGAGAAATGGCTTTCTTCTTGCCACTCTTCCATAAAGGCCAGATTTGTGCAGTGTACGACTGATTGCTGTCCTATGGACAGACTCTCCCACCTCAGCTGTAGATCTCTGCAGTTCATCCAGAGTGATCATGGGCCTCTTGGCTGCATCTCTGATCAGTTTTCTCCTTGTTTGAGAAGAAAGTTTGGAAGGACGGCCGGGTCTTGGTAGATTTGCAGTGGTCTGATGCTCCTTCCATTTCAATATGATGGCTTGCACAGTGCTCCTTGAGATGTTTAAAGCTTGGAAAATCTTTTTGTATCCAAATCCGGCTTTAAACTTCTCCACAACAGTATCTCGGACCTGCCTGGTGTGTTCCTTGGTTTTCATAATGCTCTCTGCACTTTAAACAGAACCCTGAGACTATCACAGAGCAGGTGCATTTATACGGAGACTTGATTACATACAGGTGGATTCTATTTATCATCATCGGTCATTTAGGACAACATTGGATCATTCAGAGATCCTCACTGAACTTCTGGAGTGAGTTTGCTGCACTGAAAGTAAAGGGGCCGAATAATATTGCACGCCCCACTTTTCAGTTTTTTATTTGTTAAAAAAGTTTAAATTATCCAATAAATATTGTTCCACTTCACGATTGTGTCCCACTTGTTGTTGATTCTTGACAAAAAAATTAAATTTCATATCTTTATGTTTGAAGCCTGAAATGTGGCGAAAGGTTGCAAGATTCAAGGGGGCCGAATACTTTTGCAAGGCACTGTATATATTGTTCATGTATAAAATTTTATTAGTCAGCTTAGCTGTTTCTTCTGTCTGTAAATAAAGCAGGACCTCTAAATATGGGCATATTCGAAAGGATTAGTAGCATCATAGTTGAAAATGAAGGAAAACATAAAATTGATTCAGCGTTGTTCCAATATTATTAATAATCGAAATGATGTTTAGGTTTTGTAGGATTTGAACGTTGGAACATTATTCGAAGGTGCAAAAGTGATGACAAATCAACGTCGGGTGTCAACGTTGATTCATCGATATAAGCTTGACAGTGGAATATTGATTCAACATCATTTCAGCGTCTGTCTGCTATCTAGGGAGGAGGTTGGTTTTTGAGGAAAATGTAAAGCCGGTGTTCTGCCAAAATCTCCTACATCGGCGAAATGTACTACATTAGTCGAATTTGACACCCAAAGTACTACCGTGCGCTCTAAAGTTGTTTTGTTTAGATGCATACAGGAATAACGTACTAAAAAAAGGCCTGCAGAAAATACTTAAATATAGTTATATCAAATAAGGACGGTTTAAATACGCTACGTGCCTAATGTGGTCAACAGCTTCAAAGCTAACACAAAAAAACACAATGGTTAAAAGTATGAGAGGGTAATACATGCAAAAAGTATCTTTGAGACAGTGAAAAGGTTCTAAATAACTAAATAAAAACAAAAATAGTGAGTACTTGCCGCTTCTAACCGATGTGCGCATGCGTGTGGATGAATGCGCAAGCGCGCTGAGCATTGTGTAGGACGTTTCGCCGCGTAGTAAGGAATGGCCGAACACCGGGTGTCATCATTAGTGTTGCGCATGAACGTGTTCAATTAATGATCGTTCATGAACACGTTCATATTTTGGGTGAACATGAACTGAGCACATCATATTTTTGTCTTATGAACATTACTGTGAACGCACTCATTGTAGCGTTAGTGAGCGGCGTTAATATCCTCATTCAGTGTCAAGTACTGGTGTTGTGTAGCAAAGAACATACGCAACTACTGTGGTATATCTGGCGTCAACTCTTCTTTTATGCAACGTAACTCTCGGGCACACCTCACTAGATATCATATAACAGAACAGTGATTTTGGCTGTGTGAACAAACAGTGATCATGGGACACCAAGTCCGTATACCACATTCATGAATTCAGAATTAGCATGAATCATGAACTTTAGTTCAAAATTGTGAATTATAAAAAAATTGTGAATTGCAAATCGAACTAATTCATGTAGAAAATGAACCTTCCCAACAATGTCCGTGGTGCAGCGTAGTGGATATTGTATTTACGGAAGATGGAACCAATGGGGGGGTTGTTAGTGATAAATAGGAGCGATCCCAGGACAGAGCCCAAGGGCACGCCAGCGGAGACAGGGAGCGATACGGATTGGTGGGGGCTGAATTCAGCAAACTGCATGCGGTCAGACAGGTACGAGGTAAACAAAGTGTGGGGTGTGTAGGTGATACCAATGGAAGAAAGTCGATCAGAAAGGATAGTGTGAGAAATGATGTCAAACGCAGCTGTAAGGCCAAGGAGAGCAAGAATTGAGATTAAACAGAGCATAAGCTTCACTTCAAGCATTTCAAAGGACGCGGTTTTCAGAGTCCACTTTTCTCATTCAATACAACATCATAATTCAGTCAAGTTTACGACTGCATGTACTGTGAAAACAACAGCACTACAGTTGTGACTGCCTCTGAGGTCTCTTTATCTGCGCTGGCTCTCCAAGGACCCTGACGCAGACATAACTGCCCTAATGCATGCTTATTCAAAAATGTCTTTAGGTAAGAACATTTTTGCCTTTATTAATTTTGAAAATGTTCAGATGTCCGGACAAAAGGATGTCATGTTTTCAGACCGCGGTCCGACAGTTGCCTTAAAGGAAAAAAAAAAGTATCATTATGGAGGTTATGCATTCAGTTCCGTATGTCTATCTGTGTCTGTCTGTGTTCAAGATAACCCAAGAATGAATAAAGGGATAATATGTTATTATTGTTTTGAATCAAACTTGCAAGATTTGTACAATGAAGCGGAAGAGGGGATTAAATTTGGGGATAATAAAGTGAATTTTTTATTTTATTTTATTTTTTTTATAATCGATTACCCTATTTAACAAAAAAAATGTAGAGTAGGTGATATGATGAGAATACAAGGATGACGGCAAAGGTAAAAGAGGTCATCTATGTACACGGATGTCGCAAAAATTCATACTTAATCTTGTTGTTGCCTACTCAATCAGTCTGCTACCTCGGAGTGTTCATGTTGCGTATTTATTATTATAATTTGTATTTTTTCCGTATTTGTCATAAAACTATTAGTGTTCTATACTAGTAATATACTGTAAGTATATAGTATTTTTTTTTAGTTAAAAAAAAAAAAAAAATTTAAATTGATTTATGTATTTATTTACTTTAAAAACAATGGGAAAATTGTCCTCAAGTCCTCAGATTTTCATCGAAATCTGCAGAAATTTTTTATTAAAAATGTATTTTAAGTAAAATAAGAAGAAAAATCATTATGCTATTTACACCATTAGCCTGCCGGAATAAGTTAGAAGAGAATATTCACGTTGGGAACAGCTGGCTCAAAGACACAGGTAATCATGTCCTTGCAGTTGAGTAAACTAGTACATTGTTTTTCACCATATCACTCAAAAAAGTAAAGAAATTAAAGCCCTATGGAAAGCGTTAACCCCAACACAGTCACTTATCGCAAGTTTGTTTGGAGTCAAAACACAGCAAGTTAGAATTCCTTCTCCCAGAGTCCAAAAAGAAGTAATACAGCCTGCGTGCTTGTGCGGTAAAGTGGATAAGTCATTTTAACCACACCGATGTTCTTCTTTTCACCCTCAAGTTTCTGTTACAAATCTTCATTGCTTCCACTCTGTTAGACGTTGGCTTGTTACTGCATGTAATTTAGCCCTTTCACACTCAGACTGAGTGAAATATTGAAATACAGAGTGTCATGATTGAAATTCAGACTGACATGGTACACTTGGGAACACTCAGAGGGTATAAACAGGAGAGGCTGGTCACTGAAAACACACATACACACTGTTGCTTGTTTCATCTGTAAGTATTGAGCTGATTTTGTGCTGAAGTGACCAGCTGGAATACAGCATCATTCCTCTACCCTGCAGTCAGCGTGTCACTGAAACCCCAGCCTGGACCTGCAGAGTCACCTGCATTAAACCTCAAGATAAATAAACCATGGGCAGAGCAATGCAGACCACTTGAGCTATTTTCAGCCCCGCTCATTCCAAAATGCCTTTATAAAAAGCTTGGGCAAATAGAGCGTGCTTGAGCAGCATTACTGATCTGTCTAGAAACCAGCTGGAGTCATGGAGATGCTGTGTGGTTGTCCTCCTTTCAGCTCATTGGCCACCATTGACGGCATTAGACATCCAATCCACTAGCAGCGATTATTCGCTGACCATCCGCTTTCACTACCCGGGGGTCATTCTACGACTTCCGCAAGATTTTTAATCATTTATTTCAGAACTTGTGCAACAAAACACAGCTAGTGTCCGCCATAGCTGATGCCAACAACAACATGAAAAGAGAAATTAAAACTCTTCCGCACCTCACTTACTCCGTCATCAGTCACACGGTGCGTTCAGGAACAGCATGCAAAACACAACCGCCACAATAGAACCCGATTCCTTACATACATACATACATACATACATACATACATACTGTACATTTTCTCCCGCTTATCCGAGAACGGGTCGCGGAGGCATCAGCTTCAGCAGGGAAGCCCAGACTTCCCTCTCCCCAGCCACTTCATCCAGCTCTTCTTGGGGGATCCCAAGACGTTCCCAGGCCAGCCGGTAGACATAGTCTCTCCAGTATGTCCTGGGGCGACCCTGCGGCCTACTCCCAGTGAGACGTGCCCCGAAGACCTCACCAGGGAGGCGCCCCCGAAGCATCCTTATCAGATGCCCAAGCCACCTCATCTGGATCCTCTCAATGCGGAGGAGCAGCGGCTCTACTCCGAGCCCCTCCCGGATGACCGAGCTTCTCACCTTATCTCTAAAAGAGAGCCTGGACACCCTATGGAGGAAACTCATTTCGGCCGTTTGTATCTGGGATCTTATTCTTTCGGTCACGACCCGCAGCTCGTGACCATCGGTGAGGGTAGTAACGTAGATCGACCGGTAAACAGAGAGCTTCGCCTTTCGGTTCAGCCCCCTCTTCACCACGACGGACCGGTGCAGAGTCAGCATCACTGCAGACGTGGCATCGATCCGCCTATCGATCTCCCATTCCATTTTTCCGTCACTTGTAAACAAGACCCCGAGATACCTGAACTCCTCCACTTGGGGAAGGACTTCATCCCTAACCCGGAGCGGGCATTCCACCTTTTCCTGACTGAGGACCATGGTCTCAGATTTGGAGGTGCTGATTCTCATCCCGACCACTTCACACTCGACTGCGAACCATTCGGGTGAGAGCTAAAAGTCACGGCTTGATGAAGCCAACAACACTACATCATCTGCAAAAATCAGAGATGCAATACTGAGGCCACCAAACCGGACCCCATCAATGCCTCGACTGCGCCTAGATATTCTGTCCATAAAAGTTGAACAGATAAGGTGACATAGGTCAGCCTGGGGGGGGTCCAACTCTCACTAGAAACGTATCCGACTTACAACCGGCTACACCAAACTCTGACACCGATCATTCAAGGACCGGACCCCCCATATCAGGTATTCCAATACCCCATACTCCCCGAGCACCCCCCACAGGACTACCCAGGGTTTACACAAAATACATGTAGACAGGCTGGGCGACCTCCCATGACCCCCCCGAGAACCCTGCTGAGGGTACAGAGCTGATCCACTGTTCCGCGGCCTGGACGAAAACCACATTGGTCCTCCTGAATCCGAGATTTGAATTCCATACGGACCCAGTACCCCTGAGTAGACCTTCCCAGGGAGGCTAAGGAGCAAGATTTCCTATTATTGGAACACATCCTCCGGTCTCCCATTTTAAAGAGAGGGTCCACCACCCCAGTCTGCCAATCCAGAGGCACTGTCCCAAATGTCCATGCGATGTTGCAGAGGCGTGTCAACCAACATAACCCCACAACATCCAGGGCCTTTAGAAACTCCGACCAGATCTCATCCACCCCCGGGGCCTTGCCACCGAGGAGCTTTTTAACCACCTCAGTGACTTCAACCCGAAAGATTGGAGGACCCACCTCAGAGTCCCCAGGCTCTGCTGCCTCATGGAAAGCAGTGTTGGTGGAGTTGAGGAGGTCTTCAAAGCATTCGGCCCACCGACTCACAACATCCCGGGTCCAGGTCGATTCGTTACATCTAAGGTTGTTCCGATCATGTTTTTTTGCTCCCGATCCGATCCAGATCGTTTTAGTTTGAGTATCTGCCGATGCCGATATTTCCCGATCCGATTGCTTTTTTTTTGCTCCCGATTCAATTCCAATCATTCCCGATAATTTTTCCCGATCATATACATTTTGGCAATGCATTAAGAAAAAAATGAATAAAACTTGGACGAATATATACATTCAACATACAGTACATAAGTACTGTATTTGTTTATTATGACAATAAATCCTCAAGATGGCATTTACATTATTAATATTCTTTCTGTGAGAGGGATCCAAGGATAGAAAGACTTGTGACTGTATATTGTGACTAAATATTGCCATCTAGTGTATTTGTTGAGCTTTCAGTAAATGATACTGTAGGCATGCCCAAATGCATGATGGGAAGTGGAACCATGACTGTGCGTAGTGCTACCAATTGATATATCTTCTCTGCGTTGGGAAATAACATAAGGTGTTAAGAAAAAGATCAATTGTCACCTTGCTTCCCCACATTGCTTCCCATGATATTTCTAATCATAGGGAGAGGGATTGTACGGCTTTAGCCAATTAAATAGAGGCTCCAAAGGCTGCCAAAATTCACTCTACTCATTTTACGCTGCCTTTTACCTCTCTATATAGGTAAAACGGCGTCATTACAGATTGAGCGCGAAAATGCGTGAGTGGGTCGTGCAGCACATGCATTAATTGCGTTAAATATTTTAACGTGATACATTTTTTAAAAAATTAATTACCGCCGTTATTGGGATAAATTTGATAACCGTACCTTAAGCCTAAACTAAAGACTCTGGATGAGTGTAACATATAATGTATGTAACGTTAAATACAATTAGAAAACGATTTAATTAAAAAATATACAATATATATATTAAAAAAAGGCATGGCCGATATTTTTTTGCCGATTCTGATACTTTGAAAATGACGTGATCGGATGCCGATCGATCGGGTCCGATCACGTCATTTTCAAAGTATCGTAACATCTCTAGTTACATCATCATTATTATTATTATTCCGATTTGTCACTCCATCACGTCAGCTACGCGGTGCACTCAGGTACACCACTCAAAACACATCCGCCACATTAGAACCCGATTCGTTACATTATTAAAGGTATTATTATCATTATTATTACTATTATTATATTATCATTCCGATTTTTATTCATAATTTCTTTGTTTTGCTATGTGTACCATATTGGCCCGAATATAAGACGGTGTCTTTTGCATTGAAATAATACTGAAAAAGTGGGGGTCATCTTATATTCGCGGTCTAGACATTATACCCATTCACACGCTAGATGGCGCAAGGTATCATCTAAGCGATGTTCTGTCGTGACAGATCTCAGCTACTCTCAAGTTTAACCAGTTTGCATTATTTTATTGCGATGTTTTTCCTTATTCAGATTTGTTTCAAGACTACAATTCCAGTTAGACTTCACTTTGATGGCTAGTGCAGTTATTGCAATTTTGTTGTTTTGTCACAATAGATTGGTTTATTTACATTTCAAAAACCAGAAGCCATTCATTTACGAATGTGATTGCACTTTAGTTTACATATTTAAATGTTCAAATATTAAGATTTAAATGAGGCAAAATAACATGCTTTTTCTCTCAAATATATTGTTATGATCATTTGTTTCAGATGTTCTGTAATTATTTTCTGTATAGAAATTAAGTCTCCTTTAACTTGAGTCTTGAAAAAGAGGGGGTTGTCTTATAATCAGGGCTGTCTTATATTTGGGCCAATACAGTAATTGTCATTTGAAATTGTACCAGCAGTATTTATTAAGGATTTAGCAAAGGTTTTCGGGCTATGGAACGAATTAATCGAATTGTAATGTATTCATATGGGAAAAAATCCCAGTCGACATACGACAATTTCGATTTACAAAACAGGTCCTGGAACAAATTAAATTCGTATGTAGCAGTATCACTTTGAGGAATTTTCATAATTTTACTAATTTAATGGCGCAATATTACAATATATGACTTTATGCTAATAATATTGTGACTTTTTTCATGTAGTATTACAATGTATGACTTCATTCTCCTAATATCATGGCTGTTCTCGTAGTCCTATGTTTTTTTAATTGCTTTGTTTGGGTTTTTATTGACTGGATCTGAAGGCACGGTTTTAGCACCTGAAGTCATGTGAATGGGAAAACGTATTTCAATGGCTACATACTCATCATTGCTGAAATCTTTCGCAGAAAGATCAACCAAAGCCATCTTCTTCGTGGCGTGAAAATTCATCCCGCAACATTGCGGTTCGATGCCTATTTGGTTAAAACGGCAACATCGCATCGCGCTAGACACGCATCGCCGGTCGCCAGGCCACTTATTTCCTCTCCACGCGCGATTACATTGACATTGTATGGGAACCCATCGTGCTACGAGAACAAAACGCAGCCGGTGTGAAGGCAGCATAAAAGCTTTTTCTCAAAGGCTTTTTTTTGTGTGATTGGTATTGGTTGACTCCCTCGTCACTCTCCTAACCAATGAATAAAGCTTGGCCTGGTTGTTGCTACGAACTTGACAATGTTATAGACATAGACATAACTAGATCGCAGACAAGAGGAAATGTGTATGCTTTACGGCATACGTCACGTCCCCGTTTCCCCGTTCGTTAAATTGTCAAATGATATTGTTTAGCCACAATTAGAGTCATTACTTTATCGCTATGCATCCTTCGCACAGCCACTAGAAACGGAAATATAGTTCTGTCCCACTGCAGGGGACTTTACGACAGTTACGACATGGAAAATGTGGTCTCCCGTTATGCAAAACACTACCATTTTTGTCCATTTGCGTCGCCAAAATCAAAGAAAACTGACAGTTATTAAGTGTTGCTTTTATTTAATCATTAATTTATAGTATTTTTTTAATACTACTATTCTTACCCTTTCAGGGACAGTGGTCTCTACAGTAGACAACTATTAAAAACTTTTGTTCATTAAAAAAAAAAAAAAAAAAAAAAAAAAAAAAAAAAGGTTCTTACATTATTTCATTTCAAATATAAATCATTATTGTATTTTTAAACATAAATTTTGTATATAACTACGTTGATAATTTAATGTCTTTTTAATAAAAGCTAAATAGCATGCCACACGAATGCTATTTTTAGACCGCAGGGCTGCGTGACATCACCATCGTAAACCGGAAGGGGGTCAACATATAGACGCGCTCGCGTACAACCAATGCTATTCCTGCTTGTTTTCTGCCGGTAATCTTTTAAAAAAGAACATGCCGTTTAAACACTGCTGCTATGGAACTTGTAAAAACGACTCTAGACATTACGACCGTCCACATATCAAGAATATTTTCTTCATACGTTTCTCGACGCCAAAAAAGAAAAGAATGTGAACAATGGATTAACTTGTGCGGCCGTCCAAAAGACCAGTTTAACGCCAGCAAGATCAAGCCATTCACCTTAGATCACATCCTCAGATCGACAAACCTGCCCATTTTGATATTTGTACTTATTTTTTAGCATGGCGTTTTGCAGTGCTGCAGTCTGACAATGAATGACCTGGGGAAAAAAAATGTATATATCACAACAGTCATGTAGGCCTATTTTTCTAAAATAAGGATGTTTAAATGAATTAGCCTTGTTTGGCCTTGGTCTTTTTGTATAGTAAGCCTGTTCATGCCTACAGGTAGGCTCTAGATTTAACAGCTTTACATTTTCTGTTGTAAAGAAACAACCTTAGTAAGGGGCAAGTGTGAATAAATTAATAGAATTAAGATTTGTTATAATGGAAAAATTAAAAGTGTTTGTTGGCTGTCACTGAATAGCATTTGCGATCGCTACGCAAAAATAGCAATATAAATGACCCCCAAGAACGGTCAGAGATGTAAGACAAACAGAGGATATAATATATAAGAAAGACAGGGCATAGGCTGGGAAATGATAGCTTGTTGAAACAGGAGAATGTCATGGTCAGTGGCGTAAGGCAATGCACACAAGAAAAAGGTGTCGATAAAAAAGCAAGCTCTGGATCAGGTCGGCTCTTTTTACCATCTTTTTCAGCTCTCAACATTCAAGCCATCTCTTTAACTGAACATTTGACTGTTCTTCCACATCTTTACCAGAGAATTTGGCACCAGGGAAATCGTTTTCAGACAGAATTGGTAGGTTTTGCTCAGTAAACATTAGAGGTGTACATCGGCACTGCCCTCACAATTCGATTCGATTACGATTCGGAGGGCCACGATTCGATTTGACTCAGAGGGTCACAATTCGATTCGGTTCGATTCGGCAATGCATCACGATGCATTAAAGCCTGGGATGCATTAAAATTCTAAAGCAAAGCATATTTTTCTTGAATCATGAGGCAACACAAGCGGTCAGACATTAAACAACTTTTTATTGGCTCTTGTGTCACTCCTGGTTGAAGTCAAATGAAAATACTTTCATATATATATATATTTAAGAAAAAAAAAAAAAAAAAAAAAACAGATCACAGCATTTAATTAGTGCTTTGAATGAGACCAGGGCTTTCTCTGTTTTTACACACAGTAGCAGCCTTGAACTCCTGTGCAAAATCAGTAATAACAGTCACTGTATTTTAGTCACAATGACCCATCAATAAAAATATTCAAGTAAATATTAAAGAAAACGACAAAGAAAATGTTGTAGTGCAGTAGCATCTATATCGTAATATCAATCCAGGGATCAGTTCCGTTGCAAACAAAACATCAACTAAATTGCAATGTAGAACAAAAGTAAAATGCAGGCCTAGGCCACTATACGTATATGTGCAATAGAGGTTAGATCGGGCCTAAAAAATCCAGCCCGACCCGACACGGCCTGCTGGTATTGAAGCCTGACCTGGCCCGAGCTCGATCAATTAACTAGATTTGCAGGCCCAGCCCAAAAAACCCGCATTTTTTTTGTTTTTTTGTTGTTGTTGGAGTGACGTGGAAAAAAAAAACGCAGCAGCAGCAATTTATTTTCATTTCTTCGAGTTGGCAGAAAAAAACGCAAGTTTTCTTAATGTTTAAATAGTCTACATATTTTTATGATCATTATAAAAGGATTTACACAACGAAATAACGCTGGGAAAGTTTGATATAAAAAAAAAACATGCGGGCCACGGCGTTCATGTGCGTGCACAAGCAAATGCACAAAACAGAGAGCCTGCTCTCGGTTTTATCCCATTATTTTTTATTTAATTTTTTTATAATTTATTAGTCCGGCGTGGCGGCCTGACCCGACCCGAACGTGAATGCTTAACATTTTGGGCTCGACCTGACGGCCCAAAATGTTAATCGGGTTCGGGTACAAGATCTAACCTTTAAGAGATAGGACATAACATAACAATGGCTGAAGCAGAGAAAGAGGGAGCGAGAAAGATTATAGAAAGATTATTGATGCACCTAAGACATTGAAAGCAGACATCTGGAGATATTTTGGCTTCTACGAGGTTGGTGGGAAACTTATAACCAGAGTTATGCGGTGTGTAAAAAATGAAACATGAGAATAACAATACAAATGGGGAAACCAAATCCGTTGCATCACCGGAATTGCGCAGGGAAGATTTTTGAATGTACTTATATATTTTAAAATGCGCTGAATTGATTGTGCTTGTTGCCCGGGTCGAATCGAATCATCCATGTCCCACATCGGGATGCATCGCCGCATTGATTATTGTTGACACCACTAGTAAACGTCTCGTTCGTACTCTATTTACATGCATCTAGCATGAGGGACAAACGCGAGCTTGACCCCCCTAGTAACAGTTGCCAATGTCATGAATATTAATGAGCAAAAGTGACGTGTTGCGTGAGGTACTCTATTATGTCATTAAAATGAATAAAATTCAGAAACATACACTGGTTGCAGCCTCGAGTAACACCCTAAAGTGACGGCGCCAGACATCCAAGCCCGGAAGGGGCTAATGACCGAGAGTCAAAATGGATTGGACGTTTAGCTCCGTCCATGGCAGCCAATGAGTCAACAATTCATGCTTGAAAGGGTTAATGGTCCGTTTTTTTTTTTTTTTTTCCTTTCCTGAAGGTGTAGAAGGCCGCGATAGATCTCCACTGCCAATTTCCATATAAGATCTTCCCCTAACACTAATAAAGTATTTTTACTTCAAACTGAGAAAAAAATGGTTATTAATTGACCATTTAAGACTTCTGGTGCTTGTTTAATCAACAAGCACGAACAAATGAAAGAACAAGTAATGTCAGTCTTCACTGAGTTTCCATTATGAAATACGCTTGGTAAATTTAAATTTAAACTCCTGCTGCATTTAATAGTCCCGCTGCTGACAGATGTCCTTAGTGCATAAGATTAGTTTCCTTTATGAGCCCTGAGTATTCACCTGCTGATGTAGGTAATGTGGTAGCTTCCGCTGCTTATGATGGTGGTCAGCACAAAATACTCAAGTTCAGCATGCAGCCAAATATGACTTTAATCCACAGCGTGTTCATTTGTTTTATCACTTGTTTATCGGTGCGTGCTGGGTAAATCTGCATTTACAATGTGCTGCTGAATGATGTGCTGCCTAACATCTTTTAGCTTGTATCTTGTAGTGTAGTGCCCAGCGTGTCAAGCCCAAGGCCTGGGGGGGGTGATCTGGCCCGCCACACCACTTTGTGTAGCCCGCATAAGCAATTGACATGCATTGACTTTGTTTCTCACTATGTTTTGAGCATTTTTTGGGTTGCAATCCCCCTTTTAAAATGCAATAGTTTTAATTAAATTAAGGCGGTTTTCATTAACATTTTATTATAATTTGAATGAATTATAATTTATCTGGTATCCACATATTTTTGGTAATTAAAAATATAAATAAATAAATAACTAGTGTCCTAGACAACAATGACGTCACATTTTGGGTCATGCAGACAACAACATTGCACTGGTATGCAAAAGTTTACAACATTACAGCGGTATTCAAAAGTTTGGGCACTCTTGATCATTTTTAAGATTTTCTTTTGTAAATCACTGTTTGTTTGTAACAAAAATTCCAATGGAATATATCATATAGCAAATGAACACAGTAATATTTGAGAACTGAAATTTATAGGATAAACAGAAAGTGTGTAATAACATAGACTTAATAATGATATTAATGGGACACACTCCAGAGACACTGTGCCACGCCTTCAAGTAGGGGGCCATCCCACATTCCCCTATTCTCCGTTATCCTCAGTCAGTCGGAGTTATTCAACACATGCAGCGATCCAACGCCAGATTTAGGTTGAAAAAGTACGAAAGCTGTACCGCGTAGTAACAGGAATGATTGTCTCAGGAGTGATTGGTTCGAGGATTTAACCTAATTGTTATATTTTTCGTACAATACATGCATTTTGAAAGTTGTGAAAAAAATCAATGGGAGAAATTAACCGCTACGGCACTGGCATAATTTGCAATATTTACGCAAAATAATAATAACCTGTAAAATAAATGCTATCTGCCCGGTTCTTTGCTCTTTTAACAAAGAATCAAGACTGTTTTACGTCCATATCTATAAAGAATTCAGGGATTTAAGCATCTATTCACAAGAATTTTCATTGTAAAAATCTCTTTGTGGTGATAAGGCGCCGCTACAGTGGCTTAAAGAGCATATGACACGAGAAAAAAAGTCTTAAATGGCATTATTATGTGAATTAGAATCATATTTTGAGACGATTCGACTATATACAACAATTTAGCAAAGCACAGATGACGAGAAATTAGTCTTTTAATCTGCCGGTTAGCCACGCCTACCATTATAGGGCTTTAGCGTCCCCAACAGGTGGATGACGTCAGCGGTAGACTGGGCTCATCGGTTTTACTATTCAGCCCATTGAGGGGGAATTATTCAGAACGAGGAAAACGCGACGAAGAGAGCCGCAAAATGTCATTGTTTCCGTCTCTCTACTCCACTATTTTTACAGGATATTCTTTTTATCCAAGTATTTTTTTCCCCAATAGCTATATAAATGGCTTGAGAAGGACCAGTCAGCCTGTCAAGGGGGAACTATTCACAACGAGGAAAACCCGACGAAGAGAGCGGCAAAATGTCAGTGTTTCTGTCTCTTTACTTCAATATTTTTACAGGATATTCTTTTTATCCAAGTATTTTCCCCAATTGCTAAATAAATGGCATGGTCATGACAAATAACAGTCTTGTGCTGAATGGAATATGAAATAATAAAAATGCATTTATTCAGGACGACATGGCAAAATTACTCCATAATGGTCAAAACTGTCGACTTCACCTTTACTGTCGCACCTCCCTAACGATATTTTATGACACCTAAATCGGACATATGTCATTTCCCTTCCCCGGCTTCGGAGAATGTAAACAAACCAGAAGGCGTGACAGCTAGCTGACATGCTAAACCGGAACGAGTGATGTTTCAAAGTCTTCGAAGCGGAAAATCACACATAACTAGCCTGGATTATTTGACATGACGACCCGGTTGTCGATTGTCTTTGTGGATCGGCAAACCGCCCGGCGGAGAGCAATTTACAGTTCGTTCCCGGAGGAGGGTGGCTGGAGTTGTTGTGCAGCTAACGTGCTGCTGCTAATGAGCATTGGGAGAGCTTTTTACATGCCTATCAATGATCAAACGTAAGTAGTCCTTTATTTAAAGGAAGTTTGAAGTGTTTACTTTGTAATCGCTGTATTCGTATTTGACATAATACAAAACAAGATGTTTACTCACTTCCTCGTAAGTCCAATGGTCCCACAGTAGTAGGGCTTGGCCAATATCCACGGTGAATGGGAACCTTTTGAAACTCCAAAAAGGCGCATACGCCTCTCCCTCATACAGAATGATTTTTCTGCAGCCGTTTGGCTGGTGTGATGCGAAAAATAAACGTATTAATCCGCAAAATCAGCTGAATCCTTCGTCCTCATACACAACAGTACACTGTAGCGTGTAGAGGACGTCTTCTACCGTACACGTCACAGCGCCCTCCTCCTCAATGCAAGACCGAAGCCAGAAGTCACTCATTTTCATGGCGCGGGATTAAAAAAACTAAATAAAAATAGCGATCGCTTCCACACACATCCAAGCGGTCCATATCATTCAGGGGCATAAAATACCGCGTGTATTATGAAATAAACATGCTTTTTCGTGTCACAGGCACTTTAAAGACTAGCAGCATATTCGACATATTTATGTAAAATAAATGCTAATTGCCCGTTTTTTTTTTTTTTTTTTTTTGCTTTTTACCAAGAATGGAGACTGTTTTACATCCATATCTATAAAGAATACAGGGATTTACGCATTTATTCACAAGATTTTTCAACGTAAAAAGCTCTTTGTCTGTGTTTCCACTCGATCAGCTTTGAGGTAGATAAACCCTGTATTAATCGACCCCGCGCCTCATGTCCCGTCAATATCATTATAAAGTCTATGGTAAAAAATTATTTAGACAAAACTAAGCCGGTGCATAAATTTGCGCACACTTATCTTTTTATTGATGAGAAAATCTTTGGTATTAATATTTGGAACTCAAAATTTGTATAATTCGCTGACTGACATTGCCCTACATACACAGATGAAGCCAATCATGAGAAAGGGTATTGCAAGTTGTTCTCCTCCTTACATCATCTCTGAAGAGTGGAAACATTGGATCATCAAAACAACTGTCAAATGATCTGAAAGAAAAGATTTTTAAACATTATAGTTAAGGAGCAGGATGTCGCAGAAATTTCAGCTATATGTTTCCCCTTTGAGGAACATAGTAAGCAAATGGAAGAGCACAGGCACAGTTCAAGTTAAGGTCCGGAGTGGCAGGCCAACTAAAATCTCAGATAAGCAGAGTCGAAGGATCGTGAGAAAAGTCAAATTGAACCCACAGACCAGCTCCATAGACCTACAACATGACCTTGCTGCAGATGGTGTCACTGTGCATCAGTCAACTATTCAGCGTTGTTTGCAGAAGGAGATACTGTATGGTAGAGTAATGCAGAAGAAGCCTTTTCTGCGCACATGCCACAAACAGAGTTGCTTGAGGTATGACAAAACACAATTGGATAAACCAGCCTCATTTTGGAATAAAGTTATGTGGTCTGATGAAACAAAAATGTAATTATTTGGACATAAAAAGGGGCGGTATGCATGGCGTATGGAGAACACAGCGTTCCAAGACAAACACTTGCTACCCACAGTAAAATTTGGTGGTGGTTCCATCATATGGGGTTGTCTGTCAAGCGCAGGCACTGGTGATCTTGTTAAAGTTGAAGGTCACATGGATTTCAGTCAAAACCAACAGATTCTGGCAAACTAGGCTGGATATTTCTAAAAGACAATCACCCTAAACACTGCTCCAAATCTATTAAGGTATTCATGCAGAGGAGCAAGTACAACCTTCTAAAATGGCCATCTCAGTCCACAGACCTACATATTATTTAAAATCTATGGTCTGATTTAATGTGGGCTGTCCATGTTCGGCCGCCATCAAACCTCACTGAACGGGAAATGTTTTATAAAGAAGAATGGTCATAAATACTTTCAAGCCGAATCCAGACCCTCATTGGAAGCTATAGGAAGCGTTTATAGGCTGTTATTTCTGCAAAAGGAGGCTTTACTAAACATTAATCATGTTTTTTTGTACGGGTGCCTAATTTTGTTTACATAGTTATTACACACTTTCTGTTTATCCTATAAACTTAATTTCACTTCTTAAATATTACTGTGTTCATCCGCTATATGATTAAACTGTAATTTTTGTTCCAAACAATATGTGAATTACAAAGGAAAATCTTAAAAATCATCAGAGGTGCCCAAACATTTGCATACATATGTAACATTTGGTATTCAAGCCTGCCCTAGATCACCCAAAATGTGATGTCATTTTGGTACGGGATGCCAAGTGTTGTGGTTAATTTTTTTGCAGATCACTAAAAAAAAGGCACTTGGACATGAGTTAGCATCTGAAGTACTACATTTATCAGTAAAACAGTGAATATGAGTAGAAACCAAGGGCGTAGGTTTGCATAGGGACAGTAGGGACATAACACTACCAACGTTTCAGGATGCTTAAATTGTCCCCACCAACTTTTACGCAACCTTATTAGCATTATATGAGTTCAGTTATATCGGAAATTTAGATTGCTTTTATGTTGTAAGGATAGAATTGATTGAAGG
Organism: Corythoichthys intestinalis; assembly: GCF_030265065.1. Taxonomy (NCBI): domain Eukaryota; kingdom Metazoa; phylum Chordata; class Actinopteri; order Syngnathiformes; family Syngnathidae; genus Corythoichthys; species Corythoichthys intestinalis. The sequence continues at coordinate 68,298,147 of NC_080396.1, forward strand.
AGGCACTGTCTAACTGTTTGCATTATTCTAACACACTTAATATAATCAATCAGGTACTAGTATACTTTCTCGTATTTACCGATCGACTGTTTGTATTAATCTAACACACTTGATATAATCAATCAGTGAATAGTATCGTTTCTTGTATATACTGTTTGACTGTTTGTATTACTCTAACACTCTCTATATAAAATAAATAGCACTTATACCATAGTTTAAGGAAAACAAGCAGAATACAGGGCATGAGATACATGACGTCTTCATATCATGGATGCCCAACATGTGCGTCATGCAACTGACTGAGCAAGATTGACGCTGACAAGCCCATGTCTGCACCACCAACTCTCGCAATCAGTTCTCCCGGACAGTCCAGAACAAATGGCGGGACGCCCTGTCCCAACACAAGGAACATATGAGAACGCCCTATATCCAACTGATAACACGACTGATAAGACTCCAAGAGCCCCTTTGACACTGAGTTGGCAAAATCCACAACCTTTTTTGCCCTGACAACAGTAACTCCCAAATCCTCCTATCCAATCCACAAACAGACAACAATCCTAAATAAAGCCCAAACACACCCTTCTTCTGCCCACAGCCCGCCCCGCGAGAGGTTTAAAAAAGACTGAATGTTAAACTAATCGTTGTCATTTTTTCTCGGGAACCTTTTGTTGACTTTTGATATGGTGACCCTGAATCCTCGCCTGGGTCCCTCTGTGCTGTATGATCGCTGTCGACCTGAATAAATTGTCAACTTGGGCTTCGAAACCTTTTTCCAGCTTTTAAAATGGAGTCAGTACAAGGGGTTAAGATTAAGGTGAACGCGCAGTCTGGCCTTTTGGCTGGGTTGTCGGGATCTCGGCGACCCGGGTCGTTGGATCTGCGCCAGCGCAGGTCTGGCGGTTCGGCTGGCGTGATTCCGGCAATCTGGCTAAAAGGTCAGATTCCTTCAACTGACCCTACCATGATTGAGTGAATTATTTTTATCATTTTCAGACTTACATTTACCACTTTTGACTTGCCGAATTTGCCGGTCCATGTTTTCCAACTCAAAGGCACATATGCTTGACTGATGACTTGCATTTATTTAAAATGAATTTATTTAGTTTTTACATTATTTATTTAAAATTATTTTTATTTGCAGCCTATGCAGACATTTTTTCAGATAATCATACATTAATCATAACCGAGATAAAAAGTTTTCATTGTTTGGCTGTGCTTGTGGACAAAAGCAGTAGTGTTTTACCTGAAGGAAGTTTTTTCCAGTTTATTTATTTAGACAGACGATGTTGAGAGCTCTCAAGACAAATGTTTATTTTTGCATTCCTGGATAGTTAAGAGATTATTAACAAGTTTGTATTCATTGTGTATGTTAAAATAATTCAAGATATGTTCAAATATTGCAATTTAAATTTGCTAATAAAATCCAGACATTTATTCTGGAAGTTTTCAAAATGTTTCTTTAGTACTTTTTGACAACAAAGGTTTGACTTGAGCGGTGTATCACCTGAACCAATACACGTGAAAATATATAAATCAAAACAAATTTATTTTGCATTGATCATTTAGCCTATCAATTAATTAGGTTCATATTCGTGAGAAATGTAGCCCTCCGTTCACCCAATCTGTTTAGTCTGATAAATGTTCCGTCCCCAGGAAAAAGTGTACACGCATGTTATGCTGTTATATCATCCCTACCAATGTTGAGACCAAACCTACGCCTTTGGTGGAAACTGTTTACATTATGTGGCCCCTAAAATTTCAAGTTGCCTCACTGGCTTTATATACAGTATGTCCAACTATTAACCACTCAAGGGTGTAGTTTGCCTTTGGAGTCTGTTGGGATTGACCTGTATAGAAAATGGATGGTAATATGGATTTATGTTCCTGCATGCAAAGCCCTTAGCTCCTAATTGAAAATGAAGACATCACGAGAGCAAGAAGAACAAAGGGAAGGGCATGAGAGTGAGGCAGGGGAGGAGAGGGACTAAAGCGCATGACATGAAAACATAATGAGGATTGTCATGCCCACGGGGGCTGACGCGAGGGATTTGCTGCACAGGGCTTTAGACCATGTAGGAATGCAGAACACAAATGAAGATGGAAGGGCATGAGGGGACAGAATGAGGATAAACACCCTGATTGAGAGGTGACATAACTTTAACTGTGGTAGGTTCTTCAGGATCCAGGAAGCGCAGCTGTGCTGACCCACAGGCCGTTGGCAGCGTGGCTGGTGGGGTACTTCCCATCTGTCCCTTAAAACCATCACATGTGACTGAAATACAATCACGTCTCTCAGTGGAATACAGTGTATCACAAAAGTGAGTACACCCCTCGCATTTCTGCAGATATTTAAGTATATCTTTTCATGGGATAACACTGAAAAAAATTACACTTTGACACAATGAAAAGTAGTGTGTGCAGCTTATATAATACAGTTAATTTATTTTCCCCTCAAGATAACCCAAAATATAGCCATTAATATCCAAACCCTTGGCAACAAAAGTGAGTACACCCCATAGAAACTAAGTACATCCCTAAATGTCCAAATTGAGTACTGCTTGTCATTTTCCCTCCAAAATATCATGTGACTCGTTATAGGGGTGCTGTCAACATTGCTGCAGAGATTGAAGAGGTGGGGGGTCAGCCTGTTAGTGCTCAGACCACACGCCGCACTCTACATCAAATTGGTGTGCATAGCTGTAACCCCTGGAGGAAGCCTCTTCTGGAGATGGTACACAAGAAAGCCCGCCCATCTCATCAGACCATAGGACATGGTTCCAGTAATCCATGTGCTTTGTTGACATGTCTTCAGCAAACTGTTTGTGGGCTTTCTTGTGTACCGTCTTCAGAATATACAAAAAAAATCTCTGTCAACCATGCCTACACGCCAAAGAGGTTCCACACAAAAAAAGTGGTGAGTTTCGAGCACATGTTAGTTTCTCATCAGATGATGAGAGGGGGAAGATCTGCCGCAACACTGAGCTGCGTGCAGTCAGAGTTGCGTGACGTCCGAGTTGTGCCAAACCGCAAGGGCCTGTTCACTCCTGCTTGCAGGCCTAGTTGTAATTATTATTATTATTATTATAACTTATTGTATGACTACATTAGGCCAAAACAAATACATAAAAATCAACGAATCAACTAGAAAAATCTTCAGAAATGGAACATTACATATCCAGACATCATAATTGCCCTCTAGTGGATAAAACATTTCAAACCATGAATTAAAAACAATCATATAAGCTGATTTTCTGTCGTCTATCGGTGCCAAATAAAAAAACTGGGAGAAACTGAAATTTTGATTAATGTTGTCGGCAGCGCTTTATGTGAAATAGTTTATGTTTTTTTACGGTGCTAAAAAGATGTCACGTCAGGCTGGCATGATCGTAGGACCTCAGACTGCAAGCTTGTGCGTGATCATGTGACTGTATTGTTACGTCTGATGGGTATAACGGAGTCAGGCGATTATTGTTGCGATGTCTAATTGGTGAAACTGGTAAAGCCACTGTGCTGGCAAAATAAAGTCAAATCTAACACGCAGAACAAAGAGCAGAAACATAACGACTGTAGTATAACCCAAAATAGCGGAGTAAGAGTAGTGTTTCTTCTTAACAAATCTGCTCAAGTAAAAGCATGATAAAACTAGTTTTAGAAGTACATTTTTCCTCATTCAGTCCCAAAAAAATGCTAAGTTAAGTAATTGTTTCACTCGCCACCAGATAATGGGGACTTGAAATTGACAGTAATTTTAATGGAAGCCGAACTGATTGTAAATAATCAGCAGAATAAATAACTTGATCACCTCAGTCAAAATCTTGAGGGCGAACTTGTGCGAGACTCCACACATGACGATAATGTAGGAATTAATACAGTATGTGTGCTGAATACAAATACGAAAATATGCGTAATGCGACACTGACACATAACAATATGGCTGCCAAGTTACTGTGCTAAAAAACAAAAAATACAAATGGAGGTTGTCAGCACGTGTTTTAAGGTTTGGAAACATCCGCTTAGTAATGACAAGTGGTGGTAATTTGCCTCGTAGATGTCCATGTCACAATTGTTGTCGTTCTTGTTGCACGCGTGTCATGCGAAAATGAATGCAAACTCTCTGATATTGAATATATGAATTAATATAAATACATCAGTGATATTTTTGGATAGCTTGTTTGTAAGACTACATTGCCTAGACTAAATATGCATTAATTTATTGGCTGCCATTGACAGAAAATAGAAGTTCAATCCATTTGAACTTGGAGGGCTGTCTGTGAATGATCATGTTTCAGTGCCATTGCCAGCAATAGATGTCCATGATCCCTGTCAACCCTCCCAGTCAAAATGGTTTGGACCTCTATTGTCGTCAATGGAAACCAATATTAAGACACATGAATTGAATTAAAAAAAAAAAATAATAATAATAATCCTTAAAAATTGTCAAATTAAGAAAGTTTTGACCCAGGGTTGAAATTGGACATTTCACCATGCTAATGAATAGACAATAAATTACTTTGTTTTAAGAATTTCAATTCTGATCTGTACCAAAGCAATTGAGAAAAACTGTAATATGGTGTAATACATGTGTTTTGATAGTTATTTTGAGATTTAGGGATACTAAAAGGCTTCGGGTTACGTCGCCAGTGTAGGAACGCAACTCTAACTGTAGCTGTTTTAACAAAGCAGCAATTTGAATGGATGGTCGGTTTCAGAATTTGATCTAAGGATCCAGAGTCAAAAGTAGTCAAACTCATTTTGAAACACAACTTGAGTTGGATTCTAGTTTCAAGGTTGGCAAACAGACTTGTATTAACATGCAAGTCGCCCGTCTGATTTGGACTCTGCATCCTTGATGCAAATGTATCAAAATGTCTTATCAGCCTCTTTTAGCTCCGTTTGATCTATGCACAAAGAAAAGTCTGTTGGGATACCTATCTGTCTTCATTCATCAAGCACCATGCAACAAAATAATGGATAAATTAGCAATGCATTGCATCAAAGGCGTCTTCAAAGGAGTGCATATTCTTCTACAGCACAGATTTAAGCAACAAAGGGTATTTGAGAGGAAGGAAATAAAGGCCGCAAACTGCTTCAGGGGAAGCACCTCTCCTCTGCTTCTGTGTTCAGTACAAATGTAATTTCCTGCAGAGCAGTGCTCTCTTCAAAGACCATTGGAGTGGCTCTATCACACGAGACAGGCTGCCAGTGTGCGTGCATGTTTTTCACATGAATTATCCATTCGTCTCTAATGACGTGAAAAGGTTAAAGAGGCTTCAATGAAAGTAATAAAAATAAGGTTTCTTTTCTGTAAACATAACAAAAGAGATGAGCAGTGAACTGTTAACCCTTTATAGGACTCTCATGTAATGATTTGCTGCCACTGATGGGGTAGATGTCCAGTCCAATTTGACTGGGAGGCCTGCCAATGATCATTCGATTGCTGTCAGCCCCCAGTCAAATTGGATTGGACGTCTATTGTCGTCAAGGGCAGTGAAAGAGGATCATTCAATCCCAAGGTTTCCAATTCAAATGAATTTTAATTTGAAATAAAATGAGAGCGTGAGACAGAGAGAGGAATAGATAGATAGATGGATGGATGGATGGATGGATGGATGGATGGATGGATGGATGGATGGATGGATGGATGGATGGATGGATGGATGGATGGATGGATGGATGGATGGATGGATGGATAGATAGATAGATAGATAGATAGATAGATAGATAGATAGATAGATAGATAGATAGATAGATAGATAGATAGATAGATAGATAGATAGATAGATAGATAGATAGATAGATAGATAGATAGATAGAAAAAGTATCTACACCTTTTGGAATTTCTCACATACATTCTGTATAAGAATCACCATTAAATATGATTGTGATCTGATCTTTGTCAAAACCACACAGATGAAAAAACAGTGTCTACTTTTACTAATACCACCCAAAAATGTGAAGGGTTTCATTTATTAATGAGGACAGCATGCAAACTGACAGAAGGGGGAAAAATAAGCAAGTGAACCCTCTGCCTAAGGAGACTTAAAGAGCAATTGAAACCATTTTTTACCAAACAATTTAAGTCAGGTGTGTGCCAAATCACTGATGAGTGTTTTAAAGTAAAACTTTTTTTGAAAAAAAGTTTAAAGTTAAAAGTAAAAATTGTCTTGATGAGAAGCATTGTCAGATGTGCATCATGGCTCGGTCAAAAGAGCTGTCTGAAGACCTGCGATCAAGGATTGTTGATTTGTATAAAGCTGGGAAAGGATACAAAACCATCTCTAAAGGTCTGGATGTTCATCAATCGGCAGTCAGAAAAGTTGTCTTGAAATGGAGAGAGTTTGGCACTGTTGTTTCTCTCCCAAGGAGTGGCCATCCTCCAAAAATGACGCCAAGAGTTCAGCGCAGAACACTCAGAGAGGTAAAATAAAGAAAACTAGAGAATCAGCTAAAGACATACAGAAATCACTGGCACATTCCAATATCTCTGTGCACACATCAACTATATGTAAAACTATGACCAAGAATGGTGTTCATGGGAGGACTCCACAGAGGAAGTCAGTGCTGTATGAAAAAAACATTGTTGCTCGTTTAATGTTCGCAAAAAGGCACTTCGACAGTCCACAGACGTTTTGGCAAAATATTTTGTGGACTGATGAAACCAAAGTTGAATTGTTTGGGAGTAACACACAATTTCATGTGCGGAGGCAAAATGGAACAAGTCACCAACATCAACATTTCATCCCCACCGTGAAGCATGATGGAGGGAGCATCATGATTTGGGGCTGTTTTGCTTCCTCAGGGCCTGGACAAGTTGCAATCATTAATGGAAGAATGAATTCAAAGGTTTATCAGAATGTTTTGCAGGAAAACCCGAGGCCGTCTGTCAGACAGTTGAAGCTAAAAAGAGGATGGATGCTGTAACAAAACAATGATCCAAAACACAGAAGTAAATCAACTTCAGAAGGGTTTCAGAAGAACAAAATACACATTCTGGAGTGGCCCAGTCAAAGTCCAGACTTGAAACCCATTGAGATGCTATCGCATGACCTGAAGACAGCGATTCATGCCAGACATCCCAGGAATCGGACTGAACTACAGCAGTTTTGTAGAGCAGAATGGGCCAAGATTAGTCCTGATCGATGTGCCAGACTGATCTGCAGCTACAGTAGGCGTTTGGTTATTGCGCCAAAGGGGGTGGGGGGGCACAAAATATTAAATATGATGGTTCCCTTACTTATTATTCCCCCTACTGTCATTGTTTGCACACTATCCTCATTAAAATACGAAGACCTATAAATGTTTGGGTGGTTTTAGTTAAAGCAGACAGTTTTTATATCTGTGTGGTTTTGACAAAGATCAGATCATATTTGATGGTGATTTTATGCAGATATGTGAACTTACATTATATAAAAAAACTAAAAGAACGAATAGAAACACAGATGCCGTTTTTCTTCCACCCAGTTGAATCAATGGTACAATTTGTAAAAGTCTTTAGTTTGAGGTGACAATATGCCTGTCATGATCCGCTGCTGGTTAGATTTTGTTTGTTTCAGAGCCAGCTGTGGGAGCATTCTCGATTTCACACCGGCAGCGAGTTCCAGCTAATCAACACTATTAAATAAACAGTGGCGAACCATGACAACGGTGCCGAGAGATTAGTTTGCTGGTCGCCATACGCACATACTGCTTTCGAGCGGCTCTGCATTTGTCATCTAGTTCGTCAGATGTCATAGCTTTGTGATCCTCTACCTTGTGCAGGTATCGAGTGTATTTTTGTTTGCCTTTTTGGCTCTCTGCCCACTGCTCAGTTTTCGTGTTTTTGATCCCCGTAAACCTATATGTCACGGACCCCTTTTGTTAGTCCCCTTTTTCCGTGTTCGCGAGTTTTTGTTTTGATTGTGATTCATAGATCCCCGAACGCTTCCCCTCTGTTGTCTGTTTTTGGGTCCAATCTTGTTCTCCGCATTCGCGGACTGTAACAATCCTTATGTCATGCCTTCATTCATGATTTTTGAAGTGAGTCTTAATCAAAGCAATTAAACACATCAGTGCTCAGTACAAGACACACTGTTGAGTGTCAGTTTGCTAATGATGAAGGAAAAAAAACATCTCAGTTACTAACAAGTGGATCAAAACATTTTCAACCCTCAAACAAGAATTTATTCTGGGGTTTTACAAGTTATGAAACAAGCATGAGTGTGCCAAAGCAAACTAACAGGCTCAAGGCTGTACACGCATAACCTGGACTGGCTAACTCAGAACATTCAGGCACAATTAATCTGCAATTGATTAATCAGCTTTGATGAAAAGAATCAAAAAACAGTTTTAAAGGATAGAAACCACACACGTAGAAAAAAGTTTCCTACTCCACTAAATCTTTAAAAATATATTAAGTTAGTGTTGGAACTTGGAGGGCTTTCTGTATGTAAATTGTTTTGTCGTGGTTTATCCAACACAAATTCAATCCAATAATTCCGACTGCACAAGTACCTAAGACGTACTGATTTACCGCAAGTGGTGCCGTAACGATAAATCAATTAACTCGAGTAATTCGATTAGAAAAAAGCTTTGAATCAAACTTTGCTGCTTCGAGTATTGGTTTAATTAGAGTGGCATTGGAATGGTTTATTTTGAAAGTCTTTGCATTAGGTTTTATTCATTTGTGTGGATACACTGCTCTCTAGTGGCAATAGTGAACATGACATAACTCATCTAACTTGTCTGAATCCAGATGCTCCCTGTTAAGGACAACATAAGGTATGTTTTTGTTTGAGCTACTATGTTTGTTTATGCAATAATTATTTAGTTTCGGATTATAATTAGCATTTTTGTGGGAAAATGTGTTTGAAAGATTTGTTAAAAGCAAAGTAAAAAAAAAAAAAAGTTAGCATTTTATACCATATAAGCTAGCGGACTTTTCCTATGCAAGTTAGCCAATTGTTCTTTTGTTGTACTTCGATCCTCATTTATAATTATTATTATTATTTTTACACCATTTGAGGCTAAGCTCAGATATATTAATTTATTTCTAAATGCATTTATTGCTCTTGTGAAATGAAAGTGCATTTCTGCATAGTTTGAAAAAACACTGGAATTTTATTGTGTATTTGCATTACATGCTTTTTTTGGGAAAGCAATCTTGGCAAACCTTTGTTTTACATCTCATAGAATTTCTTCTGCAGCGCATTAAATTTTTCTAATCTGATTACTCGATTATTCAAACGAACTAATTGATAGATTAATCGATTACTTAACTAATCGATAGCTGCAGCCCTAATCGCAACGACTCCTAGACTCATAGGGAGGCCTCATAGTCGATGAGAAACTGGATCCAGTCCTCCAATGTTTTCTTTTGTTTCACTATACGGTCCAAAAATGGCTCCGCAGCAGCGTATTTCGAGTCTATTGTGACTTATTTCGTAGTTTTGTATCTCGATTTGTCCTTAAACAGGAACAAGTCAAAAACAATAAGTCCACATTGGCCTATACTGGCAAATTTGTAATCTAAAGCACACTGCCGTCTTTTGGCTATTAATTCTGCAATTAATTAATCAGCCCTGATACAAAAACAAATAAAAAATGGTGCTCTGAGGAGTGATAATAAATGGCCCATGCTGCATAGCAACCAAGTTTCAAGACAGTCAGTTCACCAATGTCAGAAGAATAAGACTTCATAGTTAATATACACAAGAACAACAACAACCTAAGTGGAGACTTGACAAGCTTTCAGCCTGGAAAGAGTGAAGCTTTTTGTGTGGAATAATTTCTGTCGTGTGATTCATGTGTAAACAGCAGCAACAGCAGGACTTAATGGCTGATATTATTGCCATTTAATCAAGCCATTTCACTCATTTCTCTTTGCAGCCATGTGCACTGTGTATTCATCTATGCTCATAACTGTTTAATTATACAGAGCTCCACTATCAAACAGAAGTGGCAAACGCTGAGAAGATGAAAAAGACAGGTGTAAACATTTGCACTAGGCCTTGGGGGCTGACTCAGCTATGCCAAAAAACAACGTCAAGTAAACAAGACTTACAAGTACGCCACATGTTGTAATTCCACAATTCTAAATGTAATATTTGTAAGTGTTCTATGTATGGGTGTATATTTCTTTCTTTCTGTGCCAATTAAGATGATAGACGTCCAATTCAGTGCCTCAATTCATCTTTCTGCTGTGAGTTTAAATGAGTTTATCACAAGTAGTTGTGAGATTCATTTGATGTGGGAGTGTGGCCAACACTTCTTCATATGGATAGGAAATCTATCGTTGCCAAAACCAGTCAATGAGTTAAACCAATTGCATTTAGGGACTGCAGTGATCCTATATCAAGGGTGTAGTTTTGCATAGGGACAGTAGGGATATAACACAACCAATTTTTCAGGATGCTCAAATTGTCCCCACCAGCTTTTAAGCAACCTGATTTGCATTATATAATGAGTTCTGTTATGTAGGTAATTTAGATTGTCTTCTCATATGTTGTAAGAATAGAATTGACCCAACCATTATTAAGTGAATTATTTTCATTATGTTTAGACTTACGTTTACCCCTTTTCACTTGCTGAATGTGCAGGTACATTTTTTCCCCTTCAACGCATGTTTGAATGGCTGATGACTTGAAACCCCCTCAAACCCCCCTCGGACACACACACACCCACAGCCCGACAAAGACAACGTGTCGACAACATGCCGCCTCCTCCGTCCCCTTCGAAGAGGAGTGATATTAGAAGTCTTTTTTCGGTCAGCAGCAGCCACTGTCAGTAATGTTCATCGTTGTGAAGGTGGGGAACACACCACTAATTTTGATACTGAAAGTCCGACCTGCATCAGAGTTAGCATAAAATTAAACTGTGTGAACTTGCTAACCTGCAAAACTCGAGTAGGAAGCTGCTCAGAGAGAGGTGTCCTCCAGTATGTTTTCTACTGTTAATTGAACAGTGAGAAATGTAGTGAACCGAGGTTTACCCCCTTCTCCCCAATTTTCATTTTTATTTTATTTATGTGGTCTTAAGGCAGCCTAAAGGAGCTTTCATTTTTATTGAGTTCAGCTGTTTGATGATACTATACGTCCAATCCATTTGAACTGGGAGGGCTGGCAGCAAATGAACGTTCCCACTTCAATGAATAGGACGTCTGCTGGTGATAAACGTTTAGCGTAGCTAGAGGCCAACCCGGGTCAGGCAACTAGCGGTCGGAAACTTGATCTTGTGCAACATCACCGTGTTTTTTTCTTAGTCCTCCCAGATACCGATGACAGCCTTCTAGTTTCGTATCAGTACTGATATTAATATCAATATCGGTGCAAAACTATTTTTGAAATACGTATTTAAGGTTTCAACTCACGAATCAGGACAAGTGCTATGGATAAATGTTGTGATTTCAGTGACAGTTGCAGGTTTTTCAACAGTTGTATCAATGTGTTTCCATTAGACCTACATTATAAGCATTTTAAATTGCATACCATAATCTTGATTTATTAAAGCAAAAGCCATTTTCATCAAGTTTCTTAATGTAATTTGTGGACCTAAATAATTCAATTAGAGCTTTGTGTGACAAGTGGCATTGCAAAGGCATGCTGAGTATTATACAGTACATCATAGGCATTTTAAAATGCATACCATTATCTTGATTTACGAAAGCAAAAGCTTTTTTTCATAAAGTTTCTCAATGTAATTTGTGGACCTAAATAATTGAATTAGAGCTTTGTGTGACAAGTGGCACTGCTAAGGCATGTTGAGTATTATAAATAATTGATTTATAGATCAAGGAAGGGTAGCTTAACAACATTGAAATTTCTTTCTCTTGTGTTATTTACAGTATGTGTATTTCCTCCTGTTATTTATGTATGTATGCCAGAAACCCACTAATGCTTATCATGCTACAACTACCACAAGAATAAGAGATCATCTCATTTGTGGTTTAATCATAGTCAAACATACCACTTTGAAATCTTCTGCTCTGCACTCGGTGCCGTGGAAGTGACAAGACAAGAGCATGTCATGGATGTCGTGCCCAGTGCGGTCGTAGAATTCCAGCATGTTGAAAGGTCGTGGCTTGAAGTTGTGGAAGTCAGCTTTGACCTTCAGGCTCTCCAAAACGCTCTCCTCCACAAGGTGAATGTCTCGAATCTCATACCTTCACAAAGGGATGAGTGTGGGGAAAAATATTAAACGTGATAACATCGCTTTATGCTAAACTAAACAGCAATTAACTCTTTCAAATCATCATCAGTTCCACTGATGATGATTTGGCTCTTTTCATCCTTCTGCTGTGAATTTAAATGAGTTTATCACTAGTGGACATTTGGATTGGACTTGTAGCACTGTCATTGGCAACTACTGATTTAAAATATGGAAATTACAGAATGTACATTAGGGCTGGAGTCATCGATTATTTAAGTAATCGATTAATCCATCAATTAATTAGTTTGGTTACTCGAGTAATAGGACAACAAACATTAAACGCATTGCAGAAAAACTGGGAAATAAAATGGGGGGCTGGGGGGGAACTCAGGGTACCACAGTTTATAAGTTATTTTAATATGCCTGTTCTGTCCTCATTAAATGTGACGTTATTCAGCTAAACGGAAAGCAAGCAAGGCATTTTGTGTTTCTTTGAATTTCCTTACTTAATTCCTTCACTTTTTCCAAATTTAGATTTTTTTTGTAAAGCTGTAACACAATCACATGTACAACTATGAGCAAAATTACATACAATAAAACACTGAAGGCAAAACAATTGGCTTTTAAATGTCTGAAATAACTTACCAAATTGTTCAAATACATACAGTATTTCTGAAAAAAATAAATAAAACTGCTAAATATACAGTGGTACCTCCACATACAATTTTAATTCCTTCCAGGACCTGGTGTGTAAGTCCAAATGGTCGTATGTCGAGTGGGATTTTCCCATAAGAATACATTATAATTCGATTAATTCATTCCACAGGCCAAAAACCTACGCTAAATCCATCATAAATACTGTAGGCACAATTATAAATAGTAAATACACATAGCAAAACAAAAAAAATTATAAATACAAATCGTAATAATAATAATGTAACGAATCGGGTTTTAATCTGGCGGTTGTGTTTTGCATGCTGTTCCTGAACGCACCCTGTGACTGACAACAGAGTAAAAGAGGCGTGGAAGAGATTTGACTTTCTCTTTTCATGTTGTTGTTGGCGTCGGCTACGGCAGACTGTTGCCATGTTGTGTTGCACAAGTTCTGAAATAAATTATTAAAGACTTGACGAAGCTAGTAGCATCCTTGCCAATGTTACAATAATAATAATAATAATAATAAATCGTAAATTTTAAGAAAGCATTTTTGTTGTCACCTTGACTTATAGAGACTGGCGAACGGAGGTCGGAAGAGACGGCAGGTGGAGTATAGGAGGATATATTAGACATATTCTAGCCATTTTGTTGAGCCAGTTCACTCACACGCACAACACACTCATATTTTTCTATCATTTCCTTCCAAATTTCAATGCGAAGCATCACCTTTTTCCTTTTTTCATCACTTGCACTGACCATCTTAGGACTCATGCTGATTTCTCAAATTTTACGTCGAAAGGATTGTATGTCGATGCGATCGTATGTCGAGGTACCAGTGTACCTCTAAACTAAATTACGGATGTGTTCAAAAATATATTAGCCTGAACAAAAAAATTACAGGCTTATTTTGGCCTTAACAGGGAGCAGCTGGATTCAGCCATGTTAGACAAGTTATATCATATTACCCGTTGCCATCAGGGGGCAGTGTATCCTCCCCAACCAATAAAACTATGAAAACAAACCATTACAACAACACTCTGATTAAATGAATCATTGAAGCAGCAAAAATTTCATTCAAAGAGTTTCTTTTTGCAAAGCGTTTTTTCCCCTAATCAAATTAGTAGATTTAATCGATTAATTATTGCAGGACTAAGTATATCACAATATGTTAGGACTTTTTTCTGTTCCTGCATGACTTTTCAGCTTTTAAACATCAAGTCGCTCATACAATAACATTATTGATTCCTGATTTTGGCATTCAGTAAAATGCCTTCGCTATTTGTCTTACGCAAGCCAGCAGGCACCATTCTTCTGTGTTAAATGCCAGCCAGTAACTGAGCAGAGGAGCCAAATATCCCTCGTCACCCTTGACATTATGGGTAGCCCCGGGAAGTTTCCTTTCATCAAATGGAGCTCATAAATTTCAGGCCTCCCTACCACGTATCAAAGGGGAGTCAAATATATCTAAATGCATTGGCTGCAGACCTGTACTGTGAGGACACAGTGTGCCATTGTAAAAATACAGCATTCTATTGGACTCGCCAAATATCATATCGAAATTCTTTTCTTTTGTAAATATCACTCTTCTGCGCAATATACACCCGTTGAGTTTGTATTGAATTGCAGAGGTGGGTAGAGTAGCCAAAAATTTTACTCAAGTAGGAGTAGCATTACTTCAAACTAATATTACTCAAGTATAGGTTAAAGTAGTCATCTAAAAAATTACTCAAGTACAAGTAGAAAAAATATTCGGTGAAAACAATACACAAATAATGAGTAACTGCTTACAATGTATTATTTTTTTCTAAATATCTTTTTTTCTCAGCACAACATCATCTATATGAACTCCTATTATTATACTCCACTTATCTATTACATGAGTGTACGCATAAAGCCAAAAACAAAACAAACATAAAAATCATCAAATTTCGACTACAAAGATCTACAGGAATGGAACATCGACTATCCAAAAAAGCATGAGTTCCATCTAGAGGAGAAAACATACAGTATTTCCTGCTATTAAATTAAAATGATCATATCTCCGTTTTTCCGTGGTTGTTCAGTGCTGAATATAAACTGGCAGAGTGGTTGAAATTGGTGCTTTCGAGTAATGATGACTGAAACATTTTTTTAAACAATTTTCTTTTAAGGTACTTTTAAGACGCCACATGATTGAACAGGCTGGCGTTGACCATAGGACTTCCGACTGCAAGCCTGTGTCGTGTCATGCGAATGTATTGTTACGTATGTTTCGTATAATAGTCATGTAATTATTGTTTGGAGGTCTCATTGGTGAAACGGGTAGAAATAAAGTAAAATTTCATATTTAGAATAAAGAGGAAAAATTTAATAACTTTAGCATAGTCCAAAGTAGCAGAGTAAGAGTGGCGTTTATTCTTCACAAATCTACTCAGGTGAAAGTATAAAGTAGGGCACGGTAAAATTACACTTGGAAATACATTTGTCTCCAAAAGTTACTCAACTACATTTAACAGAGAAAGCGTAACGTGTTACTACCCACTTCTGTTGAATTACAATGGTAAGATGCATTCAAAGCAATTGACGTCATCTCAAGCTCCAAGCTACTGTACATCGCCTCCTGTTGTGTTCAACCTTCAAACATGCAATTCTACAAACTGATGACAGTTGGTTTTTGTACTCAAATATGATACATTTTCATGTCAAATTATTAGAATTCTGTGCTTACACCAATTACATGCATGTGATAGGTCATCAGACGGTTACGCTGAGAAAGAAAGAAAATGTGAAAGTGAAACAGAGTAAAAATATCATCCGCTATTCTGGGAAGACTCCCTTCCAGCTGCCAGAGTGTTCCCTTTTGTTCATTCATGCAGAAGACCATTGCGAGGTCAAGGGGTCACTGAGGTTAGACCACTAAAGGCCTGACATCTTTGTTCAACTTCATCCTAAAGGTGTTTGTCAGGGTTGACTCAAATTCTTTCTAAGTCCTCTGAGGACACCTTTAGGGATTATCGCTATGGGATGTATGATTCTTTTTCCTCAATGTGAAACATTCCTTTTGGGGGGTGGGGGTGGGGGTTAATTTCTGAAAAATGATGGTTTTGGGTGGTGTGATGTTTCTCTCCTGCGATATGCACACAAGTCATAGGGATGTAAAGACAATAACTGCTGGACAAATGTCAAGTATGGATTTCATGACTACTTTCTTTAAAAAATCAAATGTTAGCTCTCTCTCAGGAGTTCTGTTCTCCCAGTTTAAATGAATTTGACATCTATTGCCGTCATTGGCATGCAATGAGTTAAATTCTATGAAAAAAAAGTATATAGAGTGTTCCTTGTGCACCAGTCACAAGACAATGATCCAAAACACAGAAGTAAATCAACTTCAGAATGGTTTCAGAAGAACAAAATACACGTTCTGGATTGGCCAATTCAAAGTCCAGACTTGAACCCCATTGAGACTCTGTGGCATGATCTAAAGACAGCGATTCATGCCAGACATTCCAGGAATCTGAGTGAACTACAGTAGTTTTGTAGAGAAGAATGGGGCCTAGACAAGTCCTGATCGATGTGCCAGACTGATCTGCAGCTACAGGAAGTGTCTGGTGGCCAAGGGTCAGCACAAATTATTAAATGTAATGGTTCACTTATTTCCCCCCATTTTGTCATTGTTTGCATGCTATCCTCATTAAAATATGAAAACCTATAAATGTTTGGGTGGTATCAGTTAAAGCAGACCCTGTTTTTACATCTGTGTGATTTTTACAAAGATCTGATCACATTTGATGGTGATTTTATGCAGAAATGTGAGAAATTCCAAAAGGTTCAGATACTTTCTCATACCATTGTATATATATATATATACACATGTATATATATAATATATCTATAATATATGTATATATGATATATACGTTTATATGTACACAGTATATTATATGTACGAATCTCAAGCATTCCGTTCCTTTGCTTTTTTTTTAATTGTTAAAAAAAAAAAAAAAACTAGTTTCTGAATGTATACATTACAAAAAAATGTTTTAGTATTTTTATTCTAATTAATAATTTTTAATCATGACTTCAAAAATAATTCATCAATGTTTGATTAGTGTTTTTTTTTTTTTTTTTTGGGGGGGGGGGGGGGTCTTTAATTCTGGAATGACCCCTGAAACGAGCTTTTAATGCAACGTGGGAGAGCAAAGTAAACGAGAGCAGCACATGTGACTGAGATTTATCGGCATGCAAATACAACGTGTTCATGTCCACGCCGCAAAGTGAGTGCTTGGCAGCCTACCTGTGGTTAAGCAGCGCCAGCAGCTCCCCTGCGTGATACAAGTCGTTGCGTGTCACTCGACTAAAACGGAAGGCGTTCAGGTTGCAAAAAGTGACCGCGGGGAACGTCATGATCGGGGTGGCGACCTCGTCCAGTTTTGTGACGTGAGGATACTCCAGGTAGAAATGGATCCGGTCCACGCACACGAACAGCAATACGGCTAAAGAGGCGAAAAAGACGACCAGCCAAAGGCATCGTCTGAAGCAAAAGCGCCCATAAGTGAAAATGTGCGCGATGCCGTGCAAGGTGGACCTGTGGGCGAAAACTTCAATCGTTGGAGGGTGATCAGCGTCCGCGTCTTCCCTGTCCACCTTGAGGTCCATCGTGACGAAGCGGCGGTCGAACCAAGAGCAGTTTAGTCGATCACTTCTTCATTCACCTGTAGCTGCGTGCATGCGAGCGTCCACCTGCACAGGTGCAGACACGCAGCAAAGCGTCCGCGGAGTCGACTCGACATGGTCATTGTTGCTGGGACTGTTTCGGAGATGGAAAAAAAAAGTCCACAAAAGAGCGCGAGGTGCATTTCACACAAGATGTCAAGTTCCTAAACGCAGCACGAAATCGGGATGCGCATCTTTGAGTGAATTAAGAAGTCCAGTGGCTGTGCGTCAGATCCGCAGAGAGGACGCAAATCCTTTAAGACATTTCAGCTCATTTAAGAAGAGTTGCAGCCGCACGGACGTGCAGAACAGAAGAGTGATGACGCTTGCATGTTGCGGTCGCTGCTGTGCTGCTGAGTCGTGATATTGTGCGTGTGCACACAGCAGCAGCGGCGGCAGCAGCAAAGGGAAAGCTGAGCGCTTATTTGATGGACATTTTTTGAAATGGCTGATTTAACTCATTGGCTGCCACTGACGGTAATAGGCGTCCAAATCATTTTGACTGAAAGGGTTGACAGCAATCAGTCAATGACACTGGTGTAATTTCCAGGGACCGTGCACTATAGGGAGATAAGATGATTATTTCTCACAATGCCTAAATATTTGGGACAAGAATAATGTTTTCGGGTATCAAAATTCCTGCATGAAAGAAACCTAATTTTTCTGTCTACATAAAGAACATAGAAAACATTACCTGCTTTGTGATCATTTATGTCCGTACAAATTAATTAATTAATTAATTTATTTATTTATTTATTTTTAAAATTCATCTTGAGGATTGTTTTGTTTGATGCTATTTATTCATATACTTATCTATTAATTTTTATTTCAATATTTTAAATTCGCGTGAGTACATCTATGCAGAATGTACATCTTATGTAGCTACATAAGGATTTTCTAAACACAACGATTTTTACGTCCATCACCATCAATGGTAGTGAATAAGTAAATAGTACCCTCTACTACTGTACCATTAAAGGTTCATCTTAAATTTTGTCAACAAATATGAATTACATACATCATTCATCTCCTTGGAAAAGATATCTCCACTTCCCAAAAACAAAATAATGTAATTCAGTTGTCCCACTGGAGTGCAGCGAACCATTTAAGTCCTATTTTGGAAATGTTACATTAAATTACTGTTACTGAAATGTGTAATTTGATAGAAGATTTAAAAAATACATACCTAAAAATTTCAAGTTGGTAGAAGTACATGTGAGCCAAATTTAATTAATCAATCCAGTAAATAACATGACTTTAAAATGCGCAAATTCAAAATGAACTACAAGCGCCTGGCTTGCCCCTAAACGTCTCATCAGCTCAGAGACATTTCAGCACAACTGAAGAGCATGCATGACCTCTCCTGTCTAACTCGAAAACTTCAGGCAACACCAAGTCTGCAATTAATTCATGTAGTTAATCAGCACTGATGCACTATTGGGAAAATGAACAATCAAGGGCAGGGTAAAATAAAAAATAAAATAAAATAAATAAATAAATAAATAAATAAAAATCCTTGTAATAATAACTACACAATCTGAAATGTCAACAATTGTTATTCGATAATTTCTGCGTCCTAAGGTATATTGGGGGGCGGGATTCAATAAGCTTCGGCTTCTCCCATCTGCCCTTTTCTTTTCGGGTTGAATTAAATGTAAACACATACAGTATGATTGCTGTATGTTTGTTTGGATTTTTTTATGCCTGAAAGGAAAATAAAAGAAAAAAGAAAGTTAAAAAAAAAAAAAAAAAAAATTAAGAATATGTGGACAAATCCCAAAAATATACCTCAAAAATGTATTGTGATCCGTCCATGACTAACTGAGCAGCTATTTCAAGACAAAGAATCAGAATCAATTCATATATATGCATAGAATAAAACTACCGATTTTCATTCTGAGCCATCCCCGAATAATAGGGGAATAACAATTTGAGTTGGTATCTTTCCCAAGAAGAATTAGAGCAACAAATAGAGCAAAGCAATCGAGTTAAAGAGTTTTTTATTATTAGTTTCAATACAGTACGTCAAAGGGATGTCAGTTTCTCCAACAAGTGTCGTTTTTGTCAACGATTACTTCAATGAAAATATTTCCTCCACAAATTTTTTTTCCATGACTATGACGAGACGATAACAAGCTACAGATGTGTCTTTGGAGACTAAGACATAACGAGACAAATGCTAGTTTTCATCTGATGAGAACCACACAAAAATGTGCCATGGTTTCTGTCACATGTTTACAATATGTGATGTTTTATGTGTAATTAGCCTGCATAGTTGCAGTGTCCGGTTGTGTCACTCAAGCGTAAGATTTTTTTTACTATCTTGGCAATGTTGCTTTAGCCTCATACACTAAATGTAACTCCTCACGTTAGCATAACATTTACGTTCACGTTAGCATTAGGCTAATGCTAATGGCGAGCGTCTTCTGACACCTTTTTCTATACAGTTTGAGGCGTCCAGGTGGGTATAATTAATTGAAAATAATCTGCTGTTTTCCTGCTGAGTGTGTATTATCACCATGTTAGCGTTATCCTTGTAGACGGTACAATATGTGCTCGTCTGTCAATATACATGAAAAATTGCTGGAACCCTGTATTTATCTATTTATTTAATTTTGGCCGAATTTTTTTATACTTTACAGACAAAAACATTTTAAGTAAACTTCAACTAAAACTACAAGAAATTAGTCTGAATTTCCGTCAACAAAAAAAAACTTGATGAAGACAAACACATGAAATGACTAAAATATAACTAAGACTTATAAGTATTGTCGTCCAAAAGACTAAGACAAAAATTAAAAAGGTTGACAAAAACAATGTTTAGCAAGGTAGCTGTCCGCGGTGCAGTCGACTGTTCTCCTCCAAGGCTGGAGAGGGCGATAGAGTCACCATGTTCTGGTTTTCATAAGCGGAAGCGGAGTAGGCACGTGAGCAAGGAAACATGGCGACATCTCACAGTGTGATTCCCTTGTGTTGCCAGGCTGGACGTGCTGTCAGCTTTCTGGCTGCTAGACAGAGACATGCTGTTCTCTGGCAGGCAATGAGACAATTCGCCGCGTCGACTGGAAACAGTAAGTGCACGGTCGATGTGATGATAGTTGCGAACTCGTGGATGCTCAGAGGTCAGACAGCTGCTTGTGTTTTTCTCGTCCGTCCAGGACGGAAGTCGTAGGGAACAAATTAGTGCATTACGCCCCTCGCAGAGTAAAATAGACCCGAATCTGACGTGTTCAACTTTCGTTTTCATACAAAACGTCATATTTGAAATAGGATAAATGGTACTCTATGTAATCAAATTGGGCACCCAATATTAAGAAATATGAAGGTGTGTGTATCGCTCTAATCGGCGCATTATTTATTAATTTACATTTCCACTCATTTGTTTAAAAACGCGACTAAAATGTGATTTTAAAAACATGATCCAACATAAAATAAAAACATTCTAATGTCAGTTTTTTCACATTTCAATTAAAAATGACAAAAACCAACAATTGCCCTCTGGGCTGATTTTTGATGTTTTGATTTGCACGTATGTAGACATATACTGTATATTAACTCAACTAGTTCCTAAACGAATGACATTTCTGTAAAAGGCTTAAAGAACAGTAATCAAAAGTATGGATTTCACTAGGGTATGATCGAAGTTATGGGCATTTTGATTAGCGGAATTGCCCATTGTTTTTGTTGGTTGCTTGACCATGTAATCAATCACTCAGTTTGAGCACAACATGTAACCCCCCCCCCCCCCATACACAAACCAAACTGCCTCAAAAATAATTTAAGGAAATTCTGATCAAAGTTATATGACAAATACCATGACTGTATGATGGGATCCGAATAAGTAACATTTAGCATGGAAAAAATTAAGACCTGAAATGGAAACATTTTTAGGCTGAAAAATTATAGGTATCCATAGAGCAAGTAGGGACATAACTCTACCAACTTTTCAGGATGATCAAATTTTTCCCACCAACTTTTAAGCAACCGTATTTGTATTATATAATGAGTTCAGTTATTTAGGTAATTTAGATTGTCTTCCAATATGTAAAACTGACTACCATTTACAAGTGAATTATTTTCATTACCTTCGACCTACATTTACCCCTTTTCACTTGCTTAATGTGCCGGTCCATTTTTCCTCCCCTTAAACTTAAACACACATCTGATTGGCTGATGACTTGACAGAGACAACATGCCGCGTCCTCCGCCACCTTCGAAGAGGTCGGATATTAGATTTTTTTTTTTTCTTCTTTTTTTTTTTTCTGTCATTAGCAGCTACTGCAAGTAATGTAAAAAGATGTCAATGTTGTGAAGGTGGGGAGCACACCACTAATTTTGATATTGAATGTCTGACCTGCATCAATATTTGATTGCCCGATAACTAGAGATCGACCAATATGGGTTTTTCAGGACCAATACCGATTGATAGTAGTTAAGAGATTTTTGGTACCGATATTCATTTGCAGTAAAAGTGTAAGAATTGGTGTAAAAAATGAGTAATGCAAACATTGAACTTCATTGAAATACCTAAAGGATATTTATGGAGTCACGCAAATATAAAATAATAGCTCCAGAAGTGCCTGAACATCCTAGACTCAGAAATAAGCGCTTTGTGAATGGCTCTGAGGGCCTTAAAACGGTGGAAAGGCAATACAATGTAACTCCGTTTACCATTATCATTTAAGCTTTGTGAATATGAGTGCAGGAGAGAGAGGCGCATCTGAGCCGAAATAACCCAGTTTAAATAGATTTTTTTCATATTGGCCAGTCGGGTTAAAAAGAAGGCCGATACGCGTCACTTTTCCAAATATTGGCCTGGCCGTTAATCACTCTATATTGATTACTTGCATTTATTTATAATGTATTTATTTATTTTCTACGTTATTTATTTTAAAAAAAAAGTTTTATTTGCAGCCTATGCAGACATTTTTTCAGATAATCATACATTAATCATAATCAAGGTAAAAAGTTTTCATTTTTTGTTGAGTTGAGCTGTGCTCGTGGACAAAAGCAGTAGTGTTTTACCTGAAGAAAGGCTCCATATTTATTTTTGTTATACCCTGACTAAGACGTATTTTTCAGTTATATTCAGTTTATTTATTTAGACAGACAATGTTGAGTGGTCTTAAGACAAATGTTTATTTTTTTGCATTTTTGGATAGTAAAGAGATTATTAACAAGTTTGTATTTATTGTATATGTTAATATAATTTAAGATATGTTCCAATTCTACAATTTAAATGTGCCAAAAAAAAACAGACATTTATTCTGGAAATTTTAAAAATGTCTCTTTAGTAGTTTTTGAAAACAAAGGTTTGAATCGAACGGTGTATCACCTGAACCAATACAAATGAAAGTTACTTTAAGTCAATACAGATTTATTTTGCATTGATCATATAGCTGTCAAGGACTGGGGTACACACGGCTGGACTCAAATGCACAAGACGAAAGATTAACACTAGTGATGGGTCTGGTGACACTAATGCGCCGGCGCGCGCGCCGAGCTCATGGCGCAACCCCTGCGTTGGTGCGCGTATCGCTACAAGAAAATCACGTGACCGATGCATGAACTCATTGAACTGTGTCGACACAGTCATGACGCGGCAAACTGGATCAAAAGGAAGCGCGTCTGTCAACGCGATGGAGCTGCTGAAACAATCCACATCTCACGGTTACTTCCCCGTTGTCTACATGCTGTGGAAATGGACGTAACACAGGAAAACGCACTTGTCATCTTCCATTCAAAATACAACTAATCTTAAGATAACGCTTAGTTTATTAGTGTGACGGGTACACGCGGGTCCGTCATTTGCGGTGCGTGGAAATATCCCTTTTAATGCCTTCAAGAGTATTCGTTGGCATGTAACGTGCTAGGTTAGTGGTCATAGCATCCACCTTTCGTCCTCGATGCGTCGTGTGCGGATACGAATCCGGGTCTGATCGTGTTGGAGGGGTTGCGTCGCGCAGCTCCAAGAACAATTTTTCGTATTATCAAAGTTATTTTTTTGCACGTGAAATGTTGCTTTTGTACTTTCAACCTGTCATATACAAACAGTAGCCACCTCCTCAATGCTGAAGCATTATTGGGCCAAGCATTAGAACGAAGTTTTTGATAATCCCAAGATAAACACAGGTATAGAGCCATTCCTTTACTTTCCCACAGTAGCTTTTTTGGTAATTTATTAGAAATCGGTAATTAAGCTACAATTTATTTTTTGTCCACTTCAGTGTTTTTTCTGATGGGCTATGGTAGCACTTAGATGACGATGTGGGGAGTCAAGGAGGCAATGCAACTGTAGATGAAATTGCAAAAGTGCAACGATGCATGGCTGAGCCAAACATGGCACGCAATGCAGATTTTCTTCAACACCTGAGGAGCCAATGGACATTTTATCCAAACCTCTTTCAACTGGCTAAGAAATTCTTGTGCATGCTGGCATAGTTGGTTCCATGCCAGTGTGTGTTGTCCACAGCAGGTGAAATAACTTGTTTAAAAAATAAAAAGGAACCAACTAAATTTTAAACATTAAAAAAAAACTATGTTTTTGAATAAAATTTTATCAGAAAAGTCCACAAGCATCCTCATTCACCCATTCATTATTACTTACATTTTCACATTATAATATATGTTCACATAATTTAAAGATATGGAATAATGCAATATGAATGCAAAGACTTAAATGATTTGATTTTACATGCTATGTCATCAATTCAGTGTCAGACTGTCAAGTGGGTTGCCTGTAGGGATTTTTTTTTATGTCCAGCAGGTGTCAGTATTCAATGACACAGTATCCACACTGTGGCAACACAGTGTGTCACTGTGACAGTGTTAATTTAACACTGTCCAATAAACATGTAATTCAGAAAAAGAAACGTGATGACAAAATTCAAAGTTCCAACACAAACAGTCAAAGGCAAAAACATAGCAAGGCAAAAAACTTAACTTCAAGGTTGGCTGTGGCGTAGTTTCCAAATAATCTCTAAACACTGAAAACGAACTGGCAAATGACAACAGACAAGAGGGGTATTTAAGGAGTGCATCTAATGGGAAACGGGTTCAGGCACTCAGGTGATTAGGGGAGGATGACAAAGCTGACTGAAGTGAACAGAGAGTACCCTACCAAAATAAAACAGGATATGAAATGACTAAATCAGTGCCGCTGACGGTGGCTTGTAACAATAGCCTATCAATTAATTAGGTTCATATTTGTGACAAATGTAGCCCGGACCCCCGTTCACCCAATCTGTTTGGTCGTATTAATGTCCCGGTCCCAGCAAAAAGTCTAAATGCTGGTTATGCTGTTAAATCGCCCCCTACCAATGTTGAGACCATACCCACGCCCTTGAAAATTGGTGTGCATCAATCTGGTCATTTAAAAAAAAAAAAAAATTGTTTGCTCTTTATTGGTTCTTTGCCTGTTGTTCATTTTTTAAAATCTGAGCCCAAAACAGATTTGTTAGCAAATCAGTAATGTTCTTTTATGCTATGTTTTTGTGAAGGGCTATAAACAAATAGACTTGAAAAAATATTTAAATTCTTACATTAAATATTTTTAATTGCTATTTAAATAGTCTTCATGGTCCGGTTTGTGTGCAGATGTGCAATTCCGCCTGGACGAGAGGACCGCTCACAGCAGTCTAGACCTCTTCAAGAAAGACACGGGCGTCATTTACCGCATGTTGGGTCTGGACCCCAGCCACGTGCAAGCCAACCCCGAGCGTTTCCGAGACTGGGCGGTGGTGTTCGGCGACGAGCAGATCTCCGGTGGACGCCATTACTGGGAGGTGACGGTCAAAAAGTCGCAGGAGTTTCGCGTGGGCGTGGCCGAAGCCCACATGTCCCGAGACGACTGCGTGGGCACCAGCGCTTCTTCTTGGGTGTTTGGCTTCGCTCAGCGCAAGTGGTTCGCTATGACCAACAATAAGATGCTTCCAGTAACCCTGGTGGGCAAGGCGGACCGTGTGGGCATCCTGCTGGACTTTGAGGCAGGGCTTCTGGGGTTGGTCGACATTGAGAAAGGAAAGGTCGTTAACATCATTAAAGCTCACTTCAAGACCCCCCTCTGCCCTGCGTTTGGACTTTGGGATGGGGAGCTGCTCACGCACTCGGGCCTGGAAGAGCCAGAGGGTCTCAAGGGGCAACTATAGATCGGAATCCATGCAAGATAGATGGGTGTAAAACAGTGCCTTAATGAGCCTATTTTTGGGGGTCACTTTACTCAAGCTGCAGTGTATCCCAAGCCTGCTTGCATCTCACAATTTGGCCTACAATTTCTTGTGAGTCCCAAAAAAAAAAAAAAAAAAACCCTCATAATTCAAGCCAATTGTGAATTGAAAGTAAAGGTAGAACAGTTATTGCATGACATTTATGTTTTAGTCAGAATAATGCTTAAGCATTATATTGACGTTAGCCATCAACTTTTTGGCTGCCATTGACGGTGAATGGATTGGACGTCTATTGCCATTAAGGAGTGTTTTCAATATACATTTGACTAACTACAACAACACTTACTCTGAATAAATTACATACTATACTTGTGATAGCAGAAGAATTTATTAAGAGCCAACTTCACTTTGGTTTATTCCTGGTTTATTCATATCACTTCACATGGAAAAGTTTACAACTTGAACATTTTCTTAAAGTTTGCAACCTCAGCAGTATATACAAGTGACTCATATACGACTTCAAAAATAAACCCTCGGTGAAGTTGGCCACTCATCAGACACAAATTTATAGAAATGTCATTCGTTTAAGCTGTTGTCGTTTTTAATGTATTAACAATTCTTTTATATGTCAACATGAGCCCCAACCAGCCCCCCATTTTGATAAAAAATGACTAAAAACGGTGTTAATCATTTGTGCTGGTATGTGCTTTAAAAAGTTTTGTTTGTGCCGTTATTGTTTTTGAGATGGTAATTTGAGTGATGACGTTGCGCGGCTTGTCCGTATACAACTCCCGCAGCTGACGGAGCGTCCGAACCAACTCTCAGTGACAGAGGGGTGGCCCAACAACTAGCGCAAACGTAGCACAAACAAGTAGCACTCCTTCGGGTCCATTTTGCAGTAAATGGGGGGCTTTGTTGGGACACCCCTCTGTTACTGAGAGAGTTGGTACCCTCCATCAGCCGCAACGGAGGGGCTGCGATTGACGTCATCACTCAAAATTAATATTTATAAAACGATAGCAGCACAAATGAAAATTTTTACAGCACAAAGAATAAATGAATGGCACCATTTTGGGTCCATTTTGCAATAAATGGGGGGGGGCTGCGTGATGTCATCACCCAAAATTAATATCTTAAAAACGATAGCAGCACAAATGAAACTTTTTACAGCACGAACCAGCACAAACAAAGCATAGACGATTGACAACATTTTTTAGCCATTTTTAATCAAATTGGGGGTGGGGGGTTGTGTTGACCTCACATTGACCTATAAAAGAATTGCTAATAGCAGCACAAACAAAACGTTTTACAGCACTAACGTAGCGTTGACTGTTTTATATAAATGTGCGTCTGATGGGAACTGACTTCACAGACGTCTTTAAACGCGTCTGATTCTTTGCGGGTTGATTTTTAACAGTCTCACTCAGTCGGCTCAGATATGCATTGGTCAGCCGAATGGCAGTTGCTTAACACATCTTTTTTGGTGCTACCTACAAGCTCATGTTAATACTGTATATTGTTTATTAAAATATCATTTATACTGACTTTTACTGACTTTTATTCGCAGCATGACAACACAGTAACAGGTGTTCAGTTTAGAATCTGAATCCACATCTTGTTCTATTATTGTTCCACGTTGAAAGGATATTATTATACACTGCTGGCCACAAGTATTTGTACCCCTGCAATTCCGTCAGAAAATACTCAATTTCACCCAGAAAATAGTTGCAATTACAAATGCTTTGGTAGTAATATCTTCATTTATGTCTTGCTGGAAGACCTATGACCTCTTAGGGAGACCCAGCTTTCTCACACTTGGCCCTACATTATAGGGCAAAATTTGTTGGTAGTCTTCAGACTTCATAATGTCATGCACACGGTCAAGCAGTCCAGTGCCAGAGGTAGCAAAGCAACCCCAAAATATCAGGGAACCTCAGCCATGTTTGACTGTGGGGATGCTGTTCTTTTCTTTGAAGGCCTCGTTTTTCCCCCCTGTAAACTCTGTTGATGCCTTTTCCCAAAAAGCTCTACTTTTGTCTCATCTGACCAGAGAACATTCTTGTAAAACCTTTTTAAACAGGTAAGTTTTGGCAAACTCCAGCCTGGCTTTTTTATGTCCCTGTGTCAGAAGTAGGGTCTTCCAAGGTATCCTACCATAGAGTCCCTTTTCATTCAGACGCCGACGGATAGTACGGGTTGACACTGTTGTACCCTCGGACTGCAAGACAGCTCGAACTTGTTTGGATGTTAGTCAAGGTTCTTCATCCACCATCCGTACAATCTTTCGTTGAAATCTCTCGTCAATTTTTCTTTTCCGTCCACATCTAGGAAGGTTAGTCACAGTGCCTTTACACTTATTGTTGACACTGTGCACGGTAGACACAGGAACATTCCTCAATTTTGCTTATCAAGTCCTCAGACAGTTCTTTGGTCTTCTTTCTTTTCTCCATGCTCAATGTATTACAAGGACACAGGACAGAGGTTGAGTCAACTTTAATCCATTTTAACTGGATGCAAGTGGGATTTAGTTATTGCCACCTCCTGTTTTGTGCCACAGGTAAGTAACAGGTGCTGTTAATTACACAAATTAGAGAAGCATCACATGATTTTTCAAAGGGTGCCAATACTTTTGTCCAGCCCATTTTTGGAGTTTTGTGTGAAATGATAATGATTTTTTCCCCCCATTCTCTTTTGTGTTTTTTCATTGCAAGCAAAATAAATAAATAAAAAGATAAATAAGAGATATTACTACCAAAACATTTGTAGTTGCAATCATTTTCTGGGAGAAAATGAGCATTATCTGACAGAATTGCAGGGGTGCCAATACTTTTGGCCAGCAGTGTAGTTGAGCCTGAGCTACGTTAAATAGCACAATAGCTATTATGAAAAGGCATAAGAATTCCAGTCGGGCCACAAGTCACATGACCAGCTTTAGCCAATATAAACTTACGTAAATCAAGGTGGAAGAAAAATGTCTGATAGAAATTGGCTTTTTCTTGCTATTGAAGTATAAACACTCAATACAGCTATATACAGCACATAATCTATGTTACATCACAAATGGAACTAAATATTACCTCCACAGTACAGCACCATAATGAGTAATTTTAATGAAGTGACCAAGTCTAAAATTGAGTGGTATTACAATTTTTGGGGAAATGATGTTGAGCTAGATTTTTATGCTGATTAAAATATAGAATTGGCATGCTGATTCCATAATTACAGTTTAATTACAGTGGTCAAAAACGTAGTACTGTAGTGTTAAACATTGCAGTCATGCCTGTTTCATATATAATTTTATACTAATATTGAAAATTCATATATGAACAATTACATGTTAAGTGCAGTATTTCTTTTTTTACTATTTAAGAAAATGAGGGATAATATAATTGATGTACTGTAATTTTTGGACTATAAGCAGCTACTTTTTCACTCTGCGGTACATATATATCTATCTATATATAGATATGTATGCGGTATTTATAGTCCTGTGTGGCTTACTTGTTGATTTATTTGGGTTAATAGGTAACAATTTATTTGACAAAGACGTCATAAAACTGTCAAAAGACAATTGTAATTATGATAAATTTTGTCAGTAACTCCATTTATGTCCAGCTCTGATCGTTTACATCCACTCAAAAGTGTGATCATTTGCTGGATGACACTAAATGACATCTGTCGTAGGAATTCATTAATGCTCATGACGGTGTCATGTCATAATGATGATGATCTTATGACAGTCTTATGACCGCTGTCAAATAAAGTGTTACCGGTTAATATCTTGTGGTGTAAAATTGTAAATATCACACAGTGAGGACAGCAGCGCAAAGTGCGGCTCATCTATGAACAAATGCTGTTTGCGTGTCAAAGTTGGCGGATGGCAGCTTTTAGTCAGGTGTGTCATGCAGTCCGAGAATTACGGTAATAGAGAAAACAGATTGGATTCCGCAACCAAAAAGACAGCTGCCAGACCTCACCCAACAAAAATTTTGCTCCCCAGTGTGCTTAGAGTATATACAGTGTATCACAAAAGTCCGTACACCCCACGCATTTCTGCAGATATTTAAATATATCTTTTCATGGGACAACACTGACAAAATGACACCTTGACACAATGAAAAGTAGTCTGTGTGCAGCTTATATAATAGAGGTAATATATTTTCCCATCAAAATAACTCAAAATATAAACATTAATATCCAAACCCCTGGCAACAAAAGAGAGTACACTGCATGGGAACTACGTACATCCCTAAATGTCCAAATTGAGTACTACTTGTCATTTTCCCTCCAAAATGTCATGTGACTCGTTACAGGAGTGCTGTCAGCATTGCTGCAGAGATTGAAGAGGTGGGGTGGTGGGGGGGGTCATTCCCACCACCATGCTTGACTGTAGGCATGACACACTTATCTTTGTACTCCTCACCTGGTCGCCGCCACACATGCTTGACACCATCGGAACCAAACAAATTAATCTTCGTCTCATCAGACCATAGGTTCCAGTAATCCATGTACTTTGTTGACATGTCTTCAGCAAACTGTTTGCGGGCTTTCTTGTGTACCGTCTTCAGAAGAGGCTTCCTCTTGGGGTGACAGCCATGCACACCAATTTGATGTAGAGTACGGCGTATGGTCTGAGCACTAACCGGCTGACCCCCCCACCTCTTCAATCTCTGCAGCAATGCTGACAGCACTCCTGTAACAAGTCACATGACATTTTGAGGGAAAATGACAAGCAGTACTCAATTTGGACATTTAGGGATGTATGTAGTTCCGATGCGGTGCACTCACTTTTGTTGTCAGGGGTTTAGATATTAATGGCTATATTTTGAGGGGAAAATAAAAAAAATATTATATAAGCTGCACACAGACTACTTTTCATTGTGTCAAGGTGTCACTTTGTCAGTGTTGTCCCATGAAAAGATATACTTAAATATCTGCAGAAATGTGAGAGGTGTACTCACTTTTGTGATACACTGTACCCTCAATTAACATCAATTACATCTGCACGGTTAAATAGAATTGAATAAAAGAACTATAAATAATAATACTGACAAGTCACTCAGTTATTGATTTAACAATATTTTCACTACTATTGTTGTAGTTCATTGTGCTGTATCCTTCCCTTGCATTATATTTCTTTGGTGTTACTATGAGCTTATTTTCCCAACTCCCCAAACTACAGTATTAAAAATGTGGTTAAAATATGAACTGATCTTTCCCTCCAAGAGAGCAGTTACAGCGTAAGTTGCCTCAACTATATCTGAAACTCTACATTCAACGCTGCTACCTTTCAAGTGCTCAAGTTTACATTTAAACCTCATGTGATCCTCAGTTGAGGCTCTTCAGCGTGTCCACATTGGTCTTCTGCTCCTCCTTGTAGTCTGACGATTCACTGTCGTTGTACACGTGCTGGTACTGCTGCAAGATGTTGGCGATGACATGATGGCCAAACTGTCCGGCATCATCTAGAGGAGTGTTCCCCCATCTGAGAGATATATAACTTATATTTTCACTACCACATTCACCCCTCCCAGTCAAAATGCATTGGACGTCTAGTGCCACCAATGGCTGTGACTGAGTTAAATGTCACATCAATTAATACACAGTGTAAATGGTGAACAGTTTACCTATCTTTGATGAAAGGATTAACTTTACATTCTTCAGTTAGGAAGATCACAGCTTCTACATGACCTAAAGGAAAAAAGTGCAATTATTTCCGCGCTGTGAACACAAAAAAGGTCTCATCCAAGCTCTAGTAAATTCTCTGGGGAAAACTAAAGTCTGGTTGAGTGTGGGGCTATTCAACTATTCTACAAAACAGGTTTGAAACAAAGGTATTACAGTAACCGTATTTTTACAGTTGAGAACCTGAATCTCTCTGTTATTTTACATATTCCTCAGCAAGTCAGCATGTCGAGTTATGTCATGGCGGCTTGTATTCAGGGTCATTAAACCTTTCATGCATGATTTTTTTTTAAAATTCTTTTATTTTAACCCTTACAGATCAATGGCACTGAGAGAAGCGTGTTCATAGCCAAGCTCTCCCGGTGTTCTGCCAAAATGTCCTACATCGGCGAAATGTCTACATGAGGCGAATTTGACACCCAAAGTACGACCGTGCACTCTCAGTTTGTTTTGTTTAGATGCATACAGGCAGAACGTACTAAAAAAAATGCCTTAAAAAAATACTCAAATGTAATTATATCAAATAAGGACGGTTTAAATATGCTATGTGACTAATGTGTTCAACCGCTTTAAAGCTACCACAAAAAAACGAAGTAGTTAAAAGTATGAGAGGGAAATACATGGAAAAAGTATTTTTGAGGCAATGAAACGATAATAAAAAACTCAGTATAAACAAAAATACTCGCTGCTTTTAACTGATGTGCACATGCATGCTTGCTGGTTTCGCCGCGTAGCAAGGAATTGATAAACATCTGTTAAAATGAATTGACGTGTGTTGCAGTCATCATGGAATGTGTTACTCTAAATACTATTGTGGGTTTTTTGGGTCAACTCTAGAGTGTTACTTAGGGCATAACCAGTGTGTACTTCGGTTTTGATACATGTTTGTTTTTTTGTTTTTTTTTCACTAACATTGTATTAATTTATAAATTACCTTATAATGATGAAAACCATTAAAAAATACTAATATGATTGTTAATCAAATCTATATATACCGTATTTTTCGGACTATAATTTTTTTTCATAGTTTGGCTGGGGGTGCGACTTATACTCATGAGCGACTTATGTGCGAAATTATTAACACATTATTATATCATTTCACATGTTATTTTGGTGTTTTCGAGTGACACTGATGGTTTGGTAAACTTGTTAGCATGTTATTTATGCTGTAGTTATCTGAATAACTCTTAATAGTTATGTTACGTTAACATACCGGCCACGTTCGCATTTCGTTTTTCATGCATCATGTAATATTATTCTACTGTACACTTATTCAGCATGTTGTTCTCTATTGTATTATTATTTTAAATTGCCTTTTAAGATGTCATATCTGTTCTATGTGTTGGATTTTATCAAGTAAATTTCCCCCCAAAATGCGACTTATATTCCGGTGAGACTTATTTATGTTTTTTTTCCTCTTCGTTGGGCATTTTATGGCCGCTGCGACTTATACTCTGGTGTGACTTATAGTCCGAAAAATACGGTACATAGATATATAAAAAATGTAATACTTGTTATTTTTTATGACCAAAAATAGTCACCTTTTAAACTATAAAAGGCTAAAAGGGGGCAAATATATATATGCATGTATATATATATATATGTATATATATATATATATATATATAGTATAGATTTGTAAACACAACTTAAACGTTAGTATTTAAGAAAAAAAAACTGTCCCTATTGATGAAAAAGGGCAATACAAAATTCTGATAATTCATAAAGAGTTATAAAAACTACATCAATATTAGCGGAAGAAACAAGTACAAAAAAGAAAAAAAATTACTATAATAACAGCAAAAAGATTTATAAGAGCTACATAAATAGTAGGATTAGTTGATACAAAAAAGTAAAAAAAAAAAAAAAAAAAAAGAATAAAAAATACAACAATATTAGGAAAAATGCAATTTTGATTCATAAAAACGACATAAATATTAGGATTAAAATATCTGATGAAAATAACAATAAATAAGTAATAATATAACAATATAATACATAATTATATATAGAAAATAATAACTATTACATTTGAATATTAGATTAATAAAT
Organism: Corythoichthys intestinalis; assembly: GCF_030265065.1. Taxonomy (NCBI): domain Eukaryota; kingdom Metazoa; phylum Chordata; class Actinopteri; order Syngnathiformes; family Syngnathidae; genus Corythoichthys; species Corythoichthys intestinalis. The sequence continues at coordinate 68,331,524 of NC_080396.1, forward strand.
TCGCTATCACTGTCGATGTGAGTTTTTAATAAAACCAACACATATACTTTCTTTTTTTTTCTTTTTTTTTTTTACTAACTATCACAACACAAACTTTGTGAATACATTCATTGTATCAGTGCCATTGACGGCTAAACACATCCAATCTATTTCAACTGGGAGGGTTGTCAGTGACTATTACCTCCCTGGCTACCATTGATCGAATCTTCATTCTGTTTTTTAATAAACTAACACGTTTTCCTCTTCTTTACTAACTACCAGAGCACATACTCTATGAATACTATACATATACCTGGGCTGTCAGTGAATGCATCAAATTAAATATCAAGTAGGAGATGTACTTAAAGTGAGTCACCTTCTGAGGCAGCTATATGGAGAGCTGTTCGAGAGTCGTAGTCTCTCTGCTCCATGTCCAAAGTTGAGAGAGCAAACCTGTAAATTGAGAATATAGAAACAAACTGATTTAGTTTTCCAGTGAAAACTACTTTAATGGCAGTTTCTGATAAGCTAACACTAGCACTGATACCGATGCTAGTATCGGTACCGAAACAGCACTAAAATCGCACTAAAATGGCATCATCGTTATTGGAGTTCTAAGAAATAACGTGCCAATGCTGTGCAATACCGTATGTACTTTTCGGAATCCAACCCGATTGAAGATGGTCGCCAGCTAAACACACCACAAAAAAAGGAACACTTGTCGCCCTTCAAGGAGTTTGTCACTAGTAGACGTCCAATCAGTTGCGGTTCTACGATTTTTCGGAAACAGGTGCCAAGTGTCGCTGCCATCTTCGTTCAGTGTTTGTGTTTTGTAAACAAGGTAATATGCAGATTATCCTGCATGTGCTGTTAAAAAAAAAACTTTGCTTGACACTGTACCAGTAAACCAGTAAAGTTTGTAATAAGGATAGAATATATGGACAGAATTATTTTAATCACTTTTTTGAAAAGCCATTTATACTGAAAAGCAGCATTAATAGTCAACATTCAGTGGTACCTCGACATACGATCGCTTCAACACACGATCTTTTCGACATCCGACGTAAAATTTGACTCGCCATTTGTTTCTACATCCAACGACATGCTAAAATACGACGATTTATGACAGCGCCGCAGTTTCTTTGTTTCCCGCAAGACGGACGCACGGCGGATTTTTTTGTGGGCGAAATCAACATGGGTTCCGAGAATGTTAGTGCAAGTGGTGAAAAAAGGAAAACGGTGAGGCTTACCATTGAAATGAAGATAAAAATGATAGAAAAATCTGAGCGTGGTGTGTTTGTCCGTGAACAGGCTCGACCATACGGCCGTAGAATGTCTACGATTTCGACGGTCCTCCTCCGACCTCCGTTCGCCAGTCTTTATATAAGTTAATTATTATGATTGTAAGATTGCAAACAAAATTGCCGGCTGTATTTACTGTATTTCAGAACGTGTGCAACACAACATTCCTACTGTCCGCTGCAGCTGAACATGAAAAGTGAGAGTAAAAAGTCCTCTCTCACTCTGTCAAGTTAGCCGCAGGGTGCTGTCTGGTACACCACGCAAAACACATCTGCCACATTAGAACCCGATTCATTACATTATTACAGGTATTATTATTATTATAACTAATATCATATTGTTATTCCGATTTTAGTCATAATTTATTTGTTTTGCTCTGTAATTGCTATTTGCAATTGTACCAGCAGCATTTATTAAGGATTTAGTGTAGGTTTTCAGGTTGTGTAACGAATTAATGGAGTTATAATGTATTCTTATGGGAAAATCCTTCTTGATATATGGCCATTTCGACTTACAAACAAGGTCCTGGAACAAATTAACTTCATATGTAGAGGTACCACTGTACTCTAGAAAAGGCCTGAACGATATTGGAAAAATATATCAATGCGAAATTTGGGGGGTTTGCAATACATTGCATATTATATTGCGATATTAAAACTATAAGAATTTTTACCGGATAACTTGAATACTCTGTTTGGGATAGGCCTGAACGATATTGGAAAAAATTAACATCGCGATATCCAGTACATTGCCAAGGCTCCACACTTAATTTTTGCATTGGTTGCACTAGTGCCTAACTTTATTCTTAAGGTGCACCAACACAAAAAAAAAAAATCATTGCATCACCTTCTACACCATACTTTTAATCACTTTCCACAACATTCATATAATTCACTGATTAATTCATCTTCTGAACTGCTTATCCTTACGAGGGTAGTGGGTGTGCTGCAACCTATCACAGCTAACTCCAGGCAGAAGGCGGGGTACACCCATGCAAGTTTTTTGGGGGATGTGGCAGGAAACCAGAGAAATCCACGCACACCACCTTAACAATGTGATTTATTTTTAAATAAGAATAATGTAAAAAAAATGCTTGTCTTTATTAAATGCTACATTAAGTGACTCAACTCAGAATCACTGCTTTGATGCTCATGCTGCTGAGAACAGCCTCCCGCTTACACAATGAATGAGTTGTCACAGCACACCACAGACTGCGCTACCGCTAGTTTGTAACAAGCTTAACGATGATTAACACATTTGTGCCTTTGATCGTAGCGCTACCGTGTCTTATATGGCCAGATCAAAGCTACAATTCGGTCAATCATATTTAACTTTAAGCATAGACTTCAGAATGATATTGACGGGACATGGGGCCGATTAACAGGGGTCCTATCTCTATCAAAGCTGACTGAGTGGAAACACAGACAGAGCTTTTTAAGTTTAAAATTCTTGTGAATAAATGCGTGAATCCCTTAATTCTTTATAGATATAGACGTAAAACAGTCTCAATTCTTTGTTAAAAACCAAAGAACCGGGCAGTTAGTATTTATTTTACGTAAATCTGTCAAATGCGCTGCTAGTCTTTATGCCACTGTAGCGCCGCCTCATCTTCACAAAGCGCTTTTCCCGTTGAAAATTCTTGTGAATAAATGCTTAAATCCCTGAATTCTTTATAGATATGGACGTAAAACAGTCTCGATTCTTTGTCAAAAGAGCAAAGAACCGGGCAGTTAGCATTTATTTTACGTAAAAATGTTGAATGTGCTGCGGCCGCCTTATGAAAACAAAGAGCTTTTTCCTTTAAAAATTCTTGTGAATAAATGCTTAAATCCCTGAATTCTTTATAGATATGGACGCAAAAAAGTCTCAATTCTTTGTTAAAAGAACAAAGAACCGTGCAGTTAGCATTTATTTTACGTAATTATTGCAAACTATGATGCCAACGCCATCGCGGCTAATTTCTCCTATTGATTTTTTTCACAACGTTTCAAAATGCATGCATGGTACGAAAAATATAATGGTTACCTCGAACCTTCGAACAAATCACTCCTGAGACAATCCTTGCAGTTTGTATGCGGTACAGCTTTAGTACTTTTTCAACCTAAAGCCGGCCTTAGATCGCTGCGTGGGTGTGTTTGAGAATAACTCCTCTGGATGTGGGCTGGCCCCTTAACTTGAAGGTGCGGCGCAGTGTATGACGGAGGTGACCCGTCAATATCATTATGAAGTCTATGCTTTAAGTACCAAAAACCAGCTGCAGTGGTGACCAAGAAAAACAATTTGGTCGCACTGTTTAGCAGGACAGAGGGTGAGCGGCTGGTGCGCTCTACGGGCATGAAGCACAAAACAATTTTGCGTGTTCAATAAAAACATTATAATATCGCAGGTCCTTGTGATGCGAGTATTGCGCATCCGCACAGCACGATGACGACGTTCAAACGATATATCGTTCAGGCCAACTCTAGAAACAACATTCTCTCATTCTGTCCGACTTAAAAAAAGAATGATTCACCAGTTTCCATGTTTTATACGAAAATGGGAACAGGGCACTTCAGGGGCCATTCAAAATAGAGGTGGGGCCCTTGGCCCCGTAGCCCCACCCCTAAAACCACCACTGCGTCCAATCCGTTTGAAGCGGGAGTGCCACAATATGGCTACAACGCAAGCACGCCTAACCTATTCGAAGACACCAAAGGACGATCATCTTCATTTTTGACCTCGATTGAATTTTAGAAAATTTCGCTCTTTTTGTTAAGGAAAAAATCGCTAATTCGTTTTTGGGCCATGTTAACGCTGTCTCTGTCGACAATTTACTTTTCTGTTCCGATAGCGCCCGATAGCGACCAGGTAGCAAACAAGGTGTCAGGTGGTGTTATTAACAAAAAAGACGTGTCAACATATATATCAACAACATGTATATAACGCTATAGTTTCAATAAGTTAGTTAGTTAGTTATTTTAACCCCCCCCAAAAAAAGAATCTACCAAAACACTTGTTTTCTCCCCAACACCAGAGGGTGCTGCAGCACCCTCAGCACCCCACTTCCCACTCCACTGATTTTATTTTTAAATTAGGGCTGTCAAACGATTAAAATTTTTAATCGAGTTAATTACAGCTTAAAAAATAATTAATCGTAATTAATCGCAATTAATCACAATTCAAACCATCTATAAAATATGCCATATTTTTCTGTAAATTATATATATATTTTGTAAAATAATTTGTTGGAATGGAAAGATAAGACACAAGATGGATATATACATTCAACATACGGTACATAAGGACTGTAGTGGGCATTTCACTCTACTGTCATTTAAATCTGTCTATGCTGTCCTCACTCCGAAGTGTCTACTTTTTCCAAAGCTAAACAGCTAGTGAACGACGCTTTAATAATCAGACTTCTTCCTTTTTCATCTGATTTATTAATAAAATGGCCTCAAACCACTGTCCTCTTTAGACCGTAGTGAAACTACAAAAAAAAGTACACAAGCATTGCATTAGCAACGACGTAAGCTTAGCACGCTATACAGGTTCACTAAACATGAACAAAAAGCGTCTCATACAAAAAATATAACATTTCGCTTACTAACATAATATGTACATTCTTTACAACAACCATACTTACAGACAAATCTTGTCCAAGGATCATATAAGCACAACATTACAACGTAGGCGTCAGCCCGAGACGTCGTGCAGCCATATTGAACTGGCAAGAAAGCAATAAACCATGTCGCAAAGCGACCACAAGAGTTCGCTGTTAGACAGCACAAAAAACCTTGCTGTAAAACTTACCAAAAGGCAGAATACTGTCTGAGCGGGACATGAGCGTTAATTGCGTCAAATATTTTAACGTGATTAATTTAAAAAATTAATTACCGCGCGTTAACGCGATAATTTTGACAGCCCTATTTTAAATACTAGTATAAAGGCAAAAACAGAGGCATGCAAAATCGAATAAAATAGGGTGAAGCAGTGTCTGACCAAGCCATGATAGCAATTACTCTATAGGCAAGTGAGTATGCAACAATTTAGCATTTAAAAAGTATATTAAAAAAAAAAAAAAAAAAAAAAAAAAAAGAAACAAATATATACTGTAACGGCGTCACACAGCCGGGTGTCGGAATCGGAATCTGAAACCAAAAAGTGGTATCTAACACAATTAATTTGAGACACTGATGACAAAAAATGCTGATACCTCCTGAGAGTAGCGACATCGCCGCTGTAGGCCGCAAACATCAAGTTTATGACTGACTTGTTCTAAAGGATGAAAAGATATACAGTTTATGATGATGTTGCTGACATTTTGGACTGGTTGCAACTCTGCTCTGAACTCACAGGCTCGTCATCCATGCTTCTTCTGGGGTCATGTTTCTTGGTGAAGTGTCTCAGGTTGTCGTAATTGTGGAAGTTAAAATGAGAAACCAGCTCCTACTCAAGCAAATGTTTCTGATGACGGTTTGAATCAATCATGAAGTCAAGGTTGTTACATTAAATATTAACTTACCTGACAGAAGTGAATGCCGCGCACGCTGTTCCCCAGGCGGTCCAAAGAGGGGGACCAACACATCATACCCATGACATTCGGGACCACCAGGAGCACGGCTCCTGAAACCCCAGATTTGGCGGGCAAGCCAACCTTGATAGAAAAAAAAGTTTTAACATCTTATACCTGTATGGGATTGAGCTAAAGAACTTTGAAGGGGTGACTCACATGGAAGGCAAACTGTCCGGAGAAGTCGTACATCCCACAAGAATGCATAAGACTCAGAGTGTTGCGAACGGCCTCCGTGCTCAGCACGCGTTCGCCCGTGGTTGGACAAATGCCTCCATTTGCCAGGGTGGCCGCCATGACGCTACCTGACTCGCATGTCATCTCGATGGAGCACAGCTGGGATGGAAAGAATTTAGTTTAGTAATTTGATAACTGAACTCCTGAACCATCTTCAAATAGGAAGAAAAATTAATAGAGCATTATAAGGAGGACTGCCACAAATGATTACTGATGCTTTTTGCGATTAGTTGACTAATCGCCACATATACTGTTATTAATTATGTGTGATTTACCGTTATATTTGTCTGGGCTTAACATTTTAGCTGTAAAAGTGCATTGGAACCTAAAACTATGTGCCGGGAAAAGTTGGACGATGAATATTTTATAACTACTGGATGTAACTGTATCTAACTGTTTCAGTGTTTTGTGAAGCAAAAGCAGATGTTTGTAAATATCTTATTTTGAATAATTACAGATTAATTTAATCATCTGCTTTCATTGAGGACTATAGAAAAGATTTATGCAGATTTCTGAGAAATGAAAGAATATGGATTTTTTTTAATCTCGTTTACAAAAAAAAAAAAAAAAAAAAAAAGACAATGTATTTTAGTTAAAGGGACTATTCGGAGTTTGTCACTTTTTCACTCATGACTGCCACCTCCAGTCTAATGCATAACTGCAGCTCGCATGCTTGTACGAGCACAAACATAATGCAATGAGTGTTTGGCCCATCAAATCAGCACCAGAAACATAAAAACAGTCAGTAGCAAGTCTTAGGTGGATTAGAAAAGTGGTTTTGCCAAACGTAGTCCAGGCAGAGGCTTAGTGACACAGTGCCGCTGCTGCGGGGATGCCCGTGGACGTGTCCAGGCGCATGTTCGCCCAGAGCAGGGTTCAGCAACATGGGGCTCTTTAGCGCTGCCCCTAGTCGCTGCATGGAGCTTTTTCAAAAATATTTAAAAATGTAAAATGATGGGGAAGGAAACATTTTTTTGTTTCAATGTGGTTTCTGTAGGAGGACAAACATGACACAAACATTCTTTTAATGAATTTGTATTGTAATGAAGTTAAACTTGAGGCAGCATATGGTGCGACATTCTCTATAGGATTCACTGCAGAGAAAATAAACATTTACTGTATTTTCTACACTAAAAGGCGCGTCGGAGTGTAAGGCACACCTTCAAGGAATGGCCTATTTTAAAACCATTTTCATGTCTAGGGCGCACTGCATTATAAGGTGCAGTAGCAGTAGTAGTAGTAGTGGTTGGCGTTGCGTAATGCGTCCACAAGATGGGGCTCAGCTAAACGGAATGTCATGCCATTGTTAACTAATATTGACCCATGTAAAAGGCACATCGGATAATAAGGTGTAGTGTCGGCTTTTGAGAAAATTGAAGGCCTTCAGGTGCGCCTTATAGTCTGGAAAATACAGTAAATGGTTATTTTCTCTTTTTTTTGTTCCAATATGGCTCTTTCAACATTTTGGGTTGCTGAGCACTGGCCAAAAGTGTTTGACAAAAAGTCTCCCTATCGAATGTAAGAAAAAGGCCTTTTTTGGACAGTCTCAGTAAAATGTCAGGGATCTGTGTACTCATCAGGGCATTTGTGAAGCATGCATGGAGTAGAAAAGTATTTTAATTTAACTCTAAAAATTCCTATTAAAAAGTAATTTTAACAATGTTTTTTTATTTTTTTCAAACATTTTATGACTTTAATTCTGGACTTATTGTTGCCCATAGGTTCTGATTTAGCCAGTAGATGGCATGGACGTTTACAATCTCTCTGGGCTGATGAGGCATTTAGGGAGCTGGAGGGCTTGTTCATTTGAATGTTTTCTCAGTTTTTTTTGTTTTTTTGTTTTAAAAATTTTGGGGGGGAAAAGTTTTAAAAAAAAAAAAAAAATCTACTATAAAGAGGATCAAATAAGAGTATTGGACCATTTTGAGGTTAAATTCGCACAATGAAAAATCAATTGACAAAATAGTTGTCAATTCTTTTGGTGATCTATTATCTGTTAGTCAATTAATAGTAGCATCATAATTATTGTCAGAAGTTTAAAGAGTGAATAAAAATTTTCACTGGAGCATAAATGTCAGAGTTGCTCTTCTCGTGTATATTATTTCTCAAAGTCAAAACATTTCTTGCGTTTATATGTCAACATTTACTTGTCAGGAAGGTACTCACCTGAAAGTAGAAGTCAAGGGCAGCAGTCATGTCAGAATTCTCAGGGAAGCACTACAAACACATCATTATCACATCAGAATTATCATGTATTCAAGCACAAGCAACTTTTTCTTTCAGGAGCAAACCCTACAAACCACTCAAACTTACCTTTTTCTCCTTGAGGTAATAACCAATTGCATAATTCCTATCACCTGTCTCCCTCTCTGACTGGAACCTGGGAGCACATCACAGCTATGAATAGGATAAAACAAAACAAAAGAAAGTCATGTTTCCAGTTTCTCTTTTTACTCACGTTGCATTGCTGAAGCCAACATACTCTGTTCCAGCTGTTCGCTTAAAAAATTCCATTACCTGCAAACAATGTATATACAGTAGTAATACAGTATATAGTGTTCCTGCTACAGCAGGAAGTGAAAACAAGCTGAATGGAAATATTTAAAAATAACGGCACTCACATAGTCGAACCTTTCCGCTTTGTTTGAGTTAGGCTGTAAAAAACAAAATACATATAGACAAATATGAGAAGTTTTGAGGCTTTTTTTCTTGGGAAAAAGGATGCCCACCAGCCCTACAGATGGCAGTGTTTGAGTACTTTGACTGGTCATGTGATGGCCTCGAATCTATGTACAAAACACAGACAATGTCGCAGGATTCTAATGGCCCCAATAACCTGAATTTGAATATTGACAAATGACTATAAATTCTGTTTATACAGCAAATGTTTGTAAACGTTTGAAAAAAAAAAATCCTATGAATAGACACTTTAAATTTAATCAGTTTCATTAGTAAAAAGGGTAACTCAAAAGTTAAAAAGATTCAATAAAGCTCCACATAAGAAAAAGAAATCTACTTTAATTATACCTTTATATCATATACAATATACAAATACAGTGGGGTAAATAAGTATTTAGTCAACCACTAATTGTGCAAGTTCTCCCACTTGAAAATATTATGGAGGCCTGTAATTGTCAACATGGGTAAACCTCAACCACGAGAGGCAGAATGTGAACCCCCCACCCAGAAAATCACATTGTTTGATTTTTAAAGAATTTATTTCTAAATTACAGTGGAAAATAAGTATTTGGTCACCTACAAACAAGCAAGATTTCTGGCTGTCAAAGAGGTCTAACTTCATCTAACGAGATCTAATGAGGCTCCACTCGTTACCTTTATTAATGGCACATGCTTTAACTCATTATCGGTATAAAAGACACCTGTCCACAATCTAAGTCAGTCACACTCCAAACTCCACTATAGCCAAGACCAAAGAGCTGTCGAAGGACACCAGAGACAAAATTATAGACCTGCTCCAGGCTGGGAAGACTGAATATGCAATAGGTAAAACGCTTGGTCTAAAGAAATCAATTGTGGGAGCAATTATTACAAAATGGAAGACATATAAGACCACTGATAATCTCCCTCGATCTGGGGCTCCATGCAAGATCTCACCCCGTGGCGTCAAAATGATAACAAGAACGGTGAGCAAAAACCCAGAACCACACAGGGGGACCTAATGAATGACCTACAGAGAGCTGGGACCACAGTAACAACGGCTACTATCAGTAACACAATGCGCCGCCAGGGACTCAAATCCTGCACTGCCAGACATGTCGCCCTGCTGAAGCCAGTACACGTCCAGGCCCGTCTGCGGTTCGCTAGAGAGCATTTGGATGATCCAGAAGAGGAATGGGAGAATGGGTTATGGTCAGATGAAACCGAAATAGAACTTTTTGGTAGAAACACAGGTTCTCGTGTTTGGAGTAGAAAGAATACTGAATTGCAGCTGAAGAACACCATACCCACCGTGAAGCATGGGGGTGGAAACATCATGCTTTGGGGCTGTTTTTCTGCAAAGGGACCAGGACGACTGTCTGTGTAAGGGAAAATATGAATGGGGCAATGTGTCGAGAGATTTTGAGTGAAAATCTCCTTCCATCAGCAAGGGCATTGAAGATGAGACGTGGCTGGGTCTTTCAGCATGACAATGATCCCAAACACACAGCCAGGGCAACAAAGGAGTGGCTTCGTAAGAAGCATTTCAAGGTCCTGGAGTGGCCTAGCCAGTCTCCAATCTTAACCCCATAGAAAATCCATAGAGGGAGTTGAAAGTCCGTGTTAAACAAATTACGTCACAATGAAGTGTCTGTAAATAGGTCACGGCCATATACCTCAAAACTATCACTTAATTGTAGTTTTTTGTGTTACTGTTGCATTTTCCCCAATATTTTAGATGATAAAAAAATCGATCCAAACGAAGAGACATTTTTAAAAAATCAAAACAAAGAGAGAAAAAAAAAAAAAAGTTTAAATGGTGAAATGTTTGAAAAACAAAATCTCGACCATTCCTTGATGTCAGCGATTTCTTCATCATGTCCCTTGTTATTTTACCATGTATCACCCATAAAATCCCCAAAAGGTCCAGCTGTGGCCATCAACAGCTGTGTCTTATCTCTCGGTGATACATGCTATACAGTTTTTGGATTAAAATAAGGTAAGTACGTAATAATATCTCGTTAAAATCATGGTGTCTCTAATTATGCTCTCTCATTCTCTCACCTCGAATTTTTTTTTAGTAAAAAATGCCCTCCTGTTCCAAATTTTTCTTCCCCCCAGAAAATTGAGATTTTAAGCTTTTCAATGATGTATCACACATTCATATAAGACTATTTTGAAATTGGGCCAAATTGGGGGTTTCAGAGCGGAACTTCAAGTCACCTGAGTGTTTTCCGCCATATATTTTCCGCTATATATTTATATAAGCTAGGGCTGTCAAACGATTAAAATTTTTAATCGAGTTAATTACAGCTTCAAAATTAATTAATCGTAATTAATCGCAATTCAAACTATCTCTAAAATATGCCATATATTTCTGTAAATTATTGTTGGAATGGAAAGATAAGACACAAGACGGATATATACATTCAACATACGGTACATAAGTACTGTATTAGTTTATTGTAACAATAAATCAACAAGATGGCATAAACATTATTAACATTCTCTTAAAGCGATCCATGGATAGAAAGACTTGTAGTTCTTAAAAGATAAATGTTAGTACAAGTTATAGAAATTTTATATTAAAACCTCTCAATGTTTTCGTTTTATTAAAATTTGAAAAATGTTCAATCAAAATATAAAGTAAAAGCTCTCCATTGTTGATGTCAATAATTACACCTCTTACTCATAGTGCTGAAAGCTATAAAATCAGTTGGACCCAAGCGCCAGCAGAGGGCGCCAAACACCAAAAAACAAGTAACAAGCGGACATTAAACTCTGCTGTCATTTTAATCTGGCGGGGCATGTGCGTTAATTGCGTCAAATATTTTAACGTGATTAATTTAAAAAATTAATTACCGCCCGTTAACGCGATAATTTTGACAGCCCTAATATAAGCATATATTAACAGGTCGTCATATTTTATCATAGTGCAGTGCAGCCTTAGATAGATCAGTGAACAGATGTCGTGTCCCCATTAGGCTGCGAATTCACAAGGATTGTTCAAGTCTTGTTTCATTCAATAAATGCTAATGACTTGAAATTTACATTCAGTTTTCTTTGCATCGACAGAATCCCTAGTGCTGACGCTTCCCGGTATTCTTTACCAATCAGACAGGCTTCATGAAGGCCCACATCCACAATGTTCTGTCCAACCACTCACTGCCAAATGCATATTTAGTGCCAAGCAGGCAAGGGTGCTTGACACACCTACTCCTGTGGACAGTCTGATTGGTCATAAGAATACCCATGCCTACGCCCAATGTCCCACATGGACGCTCCGTCACAGCTGACCCAAAGGGTTACCCTCAGTCAGCTGTGAAAGTGAAGTCAAATTCAAAGGTTGGACCACACACATGCACATACACCCAACGTGTTTGACGTGTTATCAAGTCACATAGTGACGGTCAAAGTCCAGCATCTGCACTCACTGACTGAGCAGCGATGAACGCAAGTTGGAAAGATTGCTGTGTGTTTGCCGGCTCTTTGCCAGTACAAACACAAACAAGGTTTGCAGACAGCTTTTGGTTGAGAAATCAGTTACATGCGCAACGAGGCCTCCGGGTTCCATCCAAGCGTGCTTTTCAGGATGATCACCAGACCTCTCGTTATTCTTATTAAGTACATTTAAAGACAGCATCTTGTCATAAGTTACTTCAACACTAGCCAAATTGATTTGGAGACAGGGAATCATAATGTCAAGTTTTGGTAATTTCAAATTAAAAAAAAAAAAAAAAAGAGAAACTTAAAGGTTTCATGACATACTGCAGCAAGTGAATTTAAAATGATTGCAAGGCATATTTTGGACACAAATACACTCCCAAAAGTGGAAACAAAGGCTTAGTAGTGAAATTAGAGCTTACTCAGATGCCTTGGGCCCCGCTCACTAAAAAAAAATCTCCAGACGTTCACACCCAGAATGAGCTGCAGTTTTATGCCGTCTGCTAGTATGCCATCCATAGGCTTTCTATTCTCTTGTTGCCATGTGACCGTTCTGTCATTGTGTCAACTTGCCTGCGCGTGCGAGAAAGCTAAACATGAACAAAAATTCTGGTTGTGATGGCACAACCAGAATTGCTGAAAAAAATGGGCGTTCCCTGATGGTTTGTTTGGGTTGCAATAACTACGAAATGGTAGAAAAAGCCAGATTTGAGTGTCAAATTCATTTTCTACATGTAAAATTACATTAGTGCAGTAATTTTCAGTTTTTTGACATTGGCATTTCAAAGCATCTTTAACCCCACAAAGACCTGATGTCAACATACGTGCATATCACATTTCAGATTATTTAGATCACAATATATTCTCGTTCACAGCCAGCAAGGTTGTCTAATAACAGTGGTGGAATGTAACGAAGTAAAAGTACTTCATGACTGTACTTAAGTACATTTTTGTGTATCTGTAATTAAGTACAAATATGAAGTGGTACTTTTTACTTTTACTTCACTACATTTTACAGCAGGTATCTGTACTTTTTACTCCACTACTTTTCAAATTGTCGCCTGTGTTACGTGTAACGTTTATTTGTTTTCTTGGTTTCTAATGGTGAACTGATAGTTTCGTTTTTATGCCTCTGGCACAATCACTAAGCCCCATGCAACTATACCATAACTGAGCACTAGAGGAAGCAACATGAGTACAAGCAAGAATAGGCAGGTGAACAAGATATTGGCCAATAAAAAACACTACACTCTTGTTCAGTAGGTGGCGGTATGCACCTGGTCTTTGCTAGCAATCCACCAATAAGATAATTTGTGGAGTTTTTGAGCTTGTTAAGCTACTGATTACAATGCAGTCAATTTTATTGCTTGTTTTTTGCATTCTGTACAGTAAATAAAACTGAGCAATCAATGAATTTTATGAATTTTCTGGTTCTTTCTATGTATGTATGTATGTATGTATGTATGTATGTATGTATGTATGTATGTATACACTGCCAATGGGAAAACCCATTGGCAGTGTATCAAATACTTGTTCTCCCCACTATATATATATATATATATATATATATATATATATATATATATATATATATATATATATATATATATATATATGTGTGTCAAACGATTACAATTTTTAATCGAGTTAATTACAGCTTAAAAATTAATTAATCGTAATTAATCGCAATTCAAACCATCTCTAAAATATGCCATATTTTTATGTAAATTATTGTTGGAATGGAAAGATAAGACACGGCGGATATATACATACAACATACTGTACATCAGTACTGTATTTGTTTATTGTAGCAATAAATCCACAAATGGCATTATTAACATTCTTTCTGTTAAAGTAATCCACGGATAGAAAGACTTCTTAAACGATAAATGTTATAGTTACAAGTTATAGTAATTTTATATTAAAACCCCTCTTCATGTTTTCGTTTTAATAAAATTTGTAAAATTTTCAATCAAAAGTAGAGTTAATATAATAAGAAGAATAAAAATAATAACAATAGAGTGAAAAGTTTTACGTGTATTTTGCATAGCTATTTTGATATGGAATGCCAGTTCATTTTGCATTGTTGTTTAACTGTGTGTCAGAGTAGGGCCTCATTACTATAGACTGAAGTGCTTTTCTTTTTGTGAACGCCTGTGTCCACTCGCCTTTACTGTATAACATATACGGTGTGGAGAACAAGTATTTGATACACTGTATCAAAGGGTTAGGGTTAGGTAGTGTATCAAATACTTGTTCTCCCCACTGTATCTGTACATATCTTAATATTTGCCACTAAAAGAAAACTTACCGAAATATGTGTGGAGCAGAAGTTGCGCTAGACATTTTCGTTGTCTGTCATTTTGACTGACAGGGTCATAAAAATCCGGTCATAATCTATTTTTACCAGTCACTTAAATTTTTAAAATGATAATGATGACATATTCAATAGTATTTAGTTTTCATTCATTTTTAATTAATATTGTAACGCTTGCTTGGCGGCGAAAAATTAGACAGGGAAGTTGTATTTTTCTCCCTCTTTTTACTCTGCTTACCGCCAACAACACCAACAAAACAACTCCACTCCCAAAGAAAAAGAGGCAACTATATAGACCCCAATCACCAACGTCACACAATGATCTTAATTGTGGTTGTCAGCCCAAAATCTTCTAAATATATATTAAATGCATCTTACCAGATATAAAATGACTACTACATAGTCTGTGGTGATCGTTTGGTGCCCAGATTTCTTGTCGAATTACAGCAGTCCATCTCACTCTCCTCTTCGGGTCTCTCAGAATACGGTAGAACTTCAAGTCTCTCCGTCTATCTTCTCTGTTACTGCAACCAACCGCCACACACGCCTTCGCCATTTTGATTATTAATGTTAACGAGCAGAAAAACACGCCGTAATAGGAGGCATGTACGTAGCGGTAATGTTTAAACACGACGAGCTGACGGACAATATGGCTGCTCCAGTCAGGGGGCGGAGTTGTGACGTCATGTGATTGGGGTCTATAGACAAGTTTCCTGAGCGAAATATGGGCTTCGAACTTCTGGTCCGGTTGAGTAGCAGTGTATTAGCAGTGTATTGACGACGATAACACTACGAAATCAAGCCAGAGCAACCCATGGAATCTTCAAAAATTGATTCAGCACGACCTAGATGACACGTAGATGAGATTGGATGGCAGTTCGTGTCACTTCGTTGATCATTCGTGGACAAAATTATTAACAACGGTCAGCCTGTGTTAACGTGAGGAATGGATTGATACTACGGCCATTAGTGACCAAAATGTGGTGAAATTACAAGTTATATTACATTTGCCGACTGCAGAAGGGCTGACATGGATTGTTTTGTTACAAGGAAATGCTACAAGGTTATGTACATATGATGTAAACACAAATAGTATGTCATTCTTTTTTTTATTGCAGGCATTGATCGCAATAAAACATTTAGACATAACTCTATTTCTTGTTTTATTTAAAACGATTGGTGCACTCCAAAACAGGTCAATAAATCACATTTATAAAAGTATTGCAAAAATAGCATACGAGAATGCGATATCAGACCGCAGAGCTTCGGAGCCTCGTGAACAAATAGCGACATCACGGAGGCCCTCGGCGGCATTTAGATGTGCTTTTTTCCCGTCCTCGGTAATTCCAGCTCCAATAGCATATATTTAAAGATGCTACCGTTCACAAGTTCGTAGTTGGATCACGGCGATCTCGGCGAACCACCGTCTGTCACAATTCCTGCCTCTCTCTCGGCCTCTCCCGGGAGTCGAGCTGTCATCATCATTGTGGAACGCAAACGATATATGTTCGATATATGTCCATCAACGTACAAGCCAAGTTGTCTTCCCTTTTATAACAGCGTTTCCCAGTTGTAAACAAACGAATAAAAACTTGCAACACTTGGATTTATGCGGTGCATTCAAACACGATTAGCAACAGGCGGCTAGCAGCAGTAACAGAAGCTAGTTGTTGTAAAAATGATTACAATCATCATCGTAATATCAATAGCAAAGGCAACAAATCGTTTCATGCGCCAGATTTTAGGTTTCGTATTTTTAGAGCACATTACCTTCCATAACAGCGGGGGCATGACTGCAGGAGCTGTCAGTTTTGTACATCTCCTTCCCTCCCTCCTGTATGACGAGTACGAGCACCCATGGTTTGGAAATCGACATGGTACGAAGCATGGAGGCCTTGGCTTGGTTCTCCACCCGCCTACATCAAAATAACATTCCCGGGATCTTGTATAAAGACCTTCCAACTTCGATTCCACCGCCATTGACTTCAATGGTAAACAGGCGGAAACGGAAGGGGAAGGAAGACATAAGGAAGTAAACCGGAAGTACCTCGGAAACTTGTCTATACACAGGCGGCAATCTAGTCCACCAATTGGATGACACGCTGGCACACCGGGTGCACCAATAAGAACCTCGCGTTGATGTGTCAATCACGGTGCTGCCGCCAGACCCCGGTGACGCTACAATATTCTGACAGAATAGCCAACGACGTCATGCATTAAGAGAGACAATAGCTAATTAATATGCTTGCTCGCCACCCTGTGGTCTGGGGTGTGAATTGCAACCTGTCAAAATGACGGACGGACTTCAGTTTTTTCCGTCACCGTTTTAAAAAACCGGTCAACGACGGAAAATATTCGGTTAACGCGACCCCTGGTGTGGAGCACAAATAGCAATTTGCATTGCATTATGAATACAGCATAAACGTCTCACAACTACTAATTCTCCCACATTTAGAAGAAATAACAGTATGAGTATGGAACGGCGCTGCCCCCAAGCGGCCGGTAGCATTCTCTTCACCCTTAATGTCCATAAATGGCCTCATTGTAATGTTTGAGGCAATATTCCAGCGGGTCATTCATTGCATGCGTTAATTGCGTCAAATATTTTAACGTGATTAATTTTAAAAATTAATTAACGCCCGTTAACGCGATAATTTTGACAGCCCTAATATACAGTGCCTTGCAAAAGTATTCGCCCCCCTTGAATCTTGCAACCTTTCGCCACATTTCAGGCTTCAAACATAAAGATATGAAATTTAATTTTTTTGTCAAGAATCAACAACAAGTGGGACACAATCGTGAAGTGGAACAACATTTATTGGATAATTTAAACTTTTTTAACAAATAAAAAACTGAAAAGTGGGGCGCGTAATATTATTCGGCCCCTTTACTTTCAGTGCAGCAAACTCACTCCAGAAGTTCAGTGAGGATCTCTGAATGATCCAATGTTGTCCTAAATGACTGATGATGATAAATAGAATCCACCTGTGTGTAATCAAGTCTCCGTATAAATGCACCTGCTCTGTGATAGTCTCAGGGTTCTGTTTAAAGTGCAGAGAGCATTATGAAAACCAAGGAACACACCAGGCAGGTCCGAGATACTGTTGTGGAGAAGTTTAAAGCCGGATTTAGATACAAAAAGATTTCCCAAGCTTTAAACATCTCAAGGAGCACTGTGCAAGCCATCATATTGAAATGGAAGGAGCATCAGACCACTGCAAATCTACCAAGACCCGGCCGTCCTTCCAAACTTTCTTCTCAAACAAGGAGAAAACTGATCAGAGATGCAGCCAAGAGGCCCATGATCACTCTGGATGAACTGCAGAGATCTACAGCTGAGGTGGGAGAGTCTGTTCATAGGACAACAATCAGTCGTACACTGCACAAATCTGGCCTTTATGGAAGAGTGGCAAGAAGAAAGCCATTTCTCAAAGATATCCATAAAAAGTCTCGTTTAAAGTTTGCCACAAGCCACCTGGGAGACACACCAAACATGTGGAAGAAGGTGCTCTGGTCAGATGAAACCAAAATTGAACTTTTTGGCCACAATGCAAAACGGTATGTTTGGCGTAAAAGCAACACAGCTCATCACCCTGAACACACCATCCCCACTGTCAAACATGGTGATGGCAGCATCATGGTTTGGGTCTGCTTTTCTTCAGCAGGGACAGGGAAGATGGTTAAAATTGACGGGAAGATGGATGCAGCCAAATACAGGAACATTCTGGAAGAAAACCTGTTGGTATCTGCACAAGACCTGAGACTGGGACGGAGATTTATCTTCCAACAGGACAATGATCCAAAACATAAAGCCAAATCTACAATGGAATGGTTCAAAAATAAACGTATCCAGGTGTTAGAATGGCCAAGTCAAAGTCCAGACCTGAATCCAATCGAGAATCTGTGGAAAGAGCTGAAGACTGCTGTTCACAAACACTCTCCATCCAACCTCACTGAGCTCGAGCTGTTTTGCAAGGAAGAATGGGCAAGAATGTCAGTCTCTCGATGTGCAAAACTGATAGAAACATACCCCAAGCGACTTGCAGCTGTAATTGGAGCAAAAGGTGGCGCTACAAAGTATTAACGCAAGGGGGCCGAATAATATTGCACGCCCCACTTTTCAGTTTTTTATTTGTTAAAAAAGTTTAAATTATCCAATAAATTTTGTTCCACTTCACGATTGTGTCCCACTTGTTGTTGATTCTTGACAAAAAATTAAAATTTTATATCTTTATGTTTGAAGCCTGAAATGTGGCGAAAGGTTGCAAGGTTCAAGGGGGCCGAATACTTTTGCAAGGCACTGTATATATATATATATATATATATATATATATATATATATATATATATATATATATATATATATATATATATATGCTATCACTTATGAGCCCCCCATTAAGTCACCTCATATTTATGAGGTGACTTAATTGTACTTAATAATTATTTAGACACAATTTTTTTCATTGTGACGTAATTTGTTTAAAAGTTCAAAATATGAGAGTGAATAATATTTTTAAGTCGTTTTGTTTTTTAATTAATAATTCTAAGCCAAAAATGAAATTCAGAAAAATAAATATAATTAATTACCTTTGTTTTATGGCTGAGTTGAAACAAAAGCGGTTGCGTGACGTCTGTAAACGGGGGTTTAATATATATGTATTGATTGGGTAAAAAATGAAATACACTCTAGACCTCCATTTCATTCAAACTGGAATGACTGGCTGCAAATGGTCATCTTTCAGTGCACTGACAGGGCTAGACATCAAAATGGAATGATCATTGCCAACCTTCCAGTCAAAATGGATAGGACTTACTGCGGTATCAATGGCAGCCAATGACTTAAATGAGTGCCCTATAGAGGGTTATCAGAATATAATTTTTGAAATTGTTCTAGAATCTAGACCAGGGATCGGCAACCTTTGACACTCAAAGAGCCAACTTGGCCCAGTTTCCATAGCAAAGGCGATACTGGGAAGGCACACACACATATAGACTTTTAAAATGATTGCGTTGATGAGTTCTGTACCTATGCTGGCGACGTAACCCAGATTTCCGCCTAAGTCGGAACAAGCCCTTTAAGTACCCATAAATACCCCCTAAATTTAAAAATAACGATCCAAAAACAAGTACTATACGTCATTGTACTATCCACTCCAAGGCGTTGGAGCTAAATCCTAGCTAGACAGCAAGCTAAACCGTATTCTTTCCCCTCTCTAACTTACTCAGCTGCGCGACTTCTTTGTGGGAGCAAATGCGCTCTTCTGTGTGTGTGTGCGCGTACACTCTTCTTCGTGTGCGTAAATACATTCTTCTTTGTGTGTACATACACTCTTATTCACATGCAGAAGTACTACCTGCTCTACCCTTCCTGCGCCGAAAAAAAACCATGCATCACAAAACAAACGTCAACATTATAATCCAATACACATTTTGCCAAAGGACAGAACAGTCATATTATTATGATACATTAAAACATAAGATACTGTGAAGTTCCATAAGGTACTGTTTATGCAACCACACAAAAAAAAATAAAAAAATAAAAAAACGATTTGAGACAAAATAGCGGAGGTGACTCCAGCGTCATAATGTCGATATCATGTAAGTCAGGTACGTCGTGACCTGGGGACTACCTGTGTTCTTGTGATGCATACTTCTTTATTTGACAAAGGAGTTTGGCTCCCTTTCAGTCAGCAGGATAGGTGCTCACTCTTCACAGAATACTCACACAAGTCATGAATTCACCAGCTAGGTAAAATCACAGTTGCCTCTTGGAAGGTGCACCCATGAGTCTTTATGGATACGCCTTGTAAAATCATGGTGAATTCATGACCTGCAAGAGTGTTCTGTTAACAAACAAATATAACAGTGTAACTAACAGTGCTTACTGAAGGACAGTGAAACGTCTTTGATAAATATCGCAAGCGCCAGAGTAAATTTTAATCAAATATTCAGTTATTTAATCCAGTGGTACCACGATATACGATCGCATCGACACACGATCCTTTCGACATCCGGCCTAAAATTTGACTCGTCATATGTCGAGACAAATGACGACATGCTTGAAATTCGAGGTGTCGCAATTTCATTGTTTTTCCGCATAACGGATTGACATGGGTCCCAGTTTGTACAGGTACTGAAAACAGGAAAAGGGTGATGCTTAGCATTGAAATTAAGATGGGAATGATAGAAAAATAGTGTGTTGTGCGCGTCAGTGAACTGACTCGATAATATGAGTATTAGGGCTGCAGCTATCGAATATTTTAGTAATCGAGTAATCGACTGAAAATTCTATCGATTCATCGAGTAATTGGATAAAACATTTTTTTTAGGTAAGGAGCAATTATAAATATACATGAGAAAAAAATACATTTAATCCAATATTGAACCATTTTTAGTCAATCAATGTCTTTATTTTCGATGTACATTGATGAAAACAGCCAACAATTGTATCTCAGATGTGACTAGAAAAAAAAAAAAAATCACTGCTTTCACTCAAAAGACTTCTAGACCTTATAAAAAAATATTTCATCCCTAAAAATGTAATTTCGCTTGATAAGACACATCACTTGAAAGCTACGTGTTTTTCCCCACGTGTTTCAATTGAATTTCCATTGGTGTCAATCTATTTTTAAGTTCTAGTTAAGTTTTAAGTTAGTCTAAACTGTAAGTACTGATAGGATTTTGAGTTTTTGCAGTGTTCAAAATAAATTTATGATACCTGCTGTATTGGAGCACATTAGGGACCAGTGCTATTGGTGTTTTATTCAGCAATGACGACGGAGCTAAAACTGGCAATTAGCTTTATTGTGTTTTAATTTTACACCCTTATTACTCTACAGCGCTGTGTTTTTACAGAAGACACGTTAACCACGCATCGACAGTGGTCATAATCAATAGAAACCTAGCCCTCCAAAGGGCTAACGTTACGTGAGCGAGTGACAATAACGTTACATTTATTATCGCTGAGAAGTCTACTCCTTAAAGATGGCGGCTGTTTACTAACGCTGCCCAGACGTGGCCGAGTCTGTCATTTCGCATCTAGTCCTAAATGCATGCGATATCTATGAGATGCATCGGACTCCTGCTACCACACTAGCATCATGCGGGCATAGTTTTTAGCAACGTCGGCGTAATTTGTAGCGGCTGTCGGCTGCTGTGAATAAAATTACTTGGATAAGTTTTTGAACTCGAGTTACTAGAGTATTCATTTCAGCTCTAACGAGTATGTTAATATAAATATGTCTACGATCTCCACAGTCCTCCTCTGACCTCCGGTCGCCAGTCTTTATAAATTAAGGTGACAATTATGAGTAAAATCTCTTCCGCACACCTCTAACTCTATCGTCAGTCACACGGTGCATTCAGGAACAGCATGCAAAACACAACTGCCACATTAGAACCTGATTTGTTACATAATTATATTCTTATTATTATTATTATTATTATTATTATTATTAGATTATTAATATTATTATTCCAAATTGCATTCATAATGTATTTGTTTTGCTATGTGTAATTGCCATTTGTAATTCGCCAGTCTTTATAAGTTAGGTGACAATTGTTATTATTGTAACATCGGCAAGGAAATTGACAGCTTCATCAGGTTTTTAATCATTTATTTCAGAACTTGTGCAACACAACACGGCTACTGTCCGCCGTAGCCAATGCCAAAAACAACATGAAAAGAGAAGGTAAAAACTCTTCCGCACCTCTCTCACTCTGTCATCAGTCGCAGGGTGTTCAGGGAACGGCATGCAAAACACAACTCCCACATTAGAACCCAATTCGTTACATAATAGGTATTATTATTATCATATTATACTGGTTTGTATTTATAATATATTTGTTTTGCTATTTTTAATTGTGATTTGCAATTGTACCAGCAATATTTATTAAGGATTTAGTGTTTTTGAGCTGTGGAACGAGTTCATCAAATTGTAATGTATTCTTATGGGAAAATTCAGTTCGACATATAACCATTTCGACTTACAAACCAGGTCTTGGAACGAATTAAATTCGTATGTAGAGCTACCACTGTATGCATAAATATGGTTCAAAGATCTGCATGTGGCTCCAGGGCCGCGAGTTGCTGACCCCTGATTTAGACAGTGAGTTAATGAATCCTCAAAATTCATTTACTACAGTTGTGGTCAAAAGTTTACATACACTTCTGAAGAACATAATGTCATGACTCTCTTGAGTTTCCAGTTATTACTACAACTCTGATTTTTCTCCGATAGAGTGATTGGAACAGATACTTCTTTGTCACAAAAAACATTCATGAAGTTTGGTTCTTTTATGACTTTATTATGGGTGAACAGAAAAAGTGATCAAATCTGCTGGGTCAAAAATATACATACATGGATCTGAAAAAGCGAATCATTGACTTGAACACGTCAGGAAAGTCACTTGGAGCCATTTCAAAGCAGCTGCAGGTCCCAAGAGCAACAGTGCAAACAATTGTTTGTAAGTATAAAGTGCATGGCACTGTTTTGTCACTGCCACGATCAGGAAGAAAACGCAAGCTATCACCTGCTGTTGAGCGAAAATTGGTCAGGAGGGTGAAGATTCAACCGAGAATCACCAAAAAGCAGATCTGCCAAGAATTAGAAGCTGCTCCACAGTCAAGCGTGTTTTGCATCTCCATGGACTTAGAGGCTGCCGTGCAAGAAGGAAGCCCTTGCTCCAAAAGCGGCACCTTAAGGCTCGACTGAAGTTTGCTGCTGATCACATGGACAAAGATAAGACCTTCTGGAGGAAAGTTCTGTGGTCAGACGAAACAAAAATCGAGCTGTTTGGCCACAATGCCCAGCAATATGTTTGGAGGAGAAAAGGTGAGGCCTTTAACCCCAAGTACACCATGCCTACCGTCAAGCACGGTGGTGGTAGTATTATGCTGTGGGGCTGTTTTGCTGCCAATGGAACTAGTGCTTTACAGAGAGTAAATGGGATAATGAAGAAGGAGGATTACCTTCAAATTCTTCAAGATAACCTAACGTCATCAGCCCGAAGATCGGGTCTTGGGCGCAGTTGGGTGTTCCAACAGGACAATGACCCCAAACACACATCAAAAGTGGTAATAGAATGGCTAAATCAGGCTAGAATTAAGGTTTTCGAATGGCCTTCCCAAAGTCCTGACTTAAACCCCATTGAGAACTTGTGGACAATGCTGAAGAAACAAGTCCATGTCAGAAAGCCATCACATTTAACTGAACTGCACCAATTCTGTCAAGAGGAGTGGTCAAAGATTCAACCAGAAGCTTGCCAGAAGCTTGTGGATGGCTACCAAAAGTGCCTAATTGAAGTGAAAATGGCCAAGGGACATGTTACCAAATATTAGCGCTACTGTATGTATATTTTTGATCCAGCAGATTTGATCACTTTTTTCTGTTCACCCATAATAAAGTCATAAAAGAACCAAACTTCATGAATGTTTTTTGTGACAAAGAAGTATCTGTTCCAATCACTCTATCAGAGAAAAATCTGAGTTGTAGAAATAACTGGAAACTCAAGAGAGCCATGACATTATGTTCTTCACATGTGTATGTAAACTTTTGACCACAACTGTATATCTACACTTTTATCTGCATTTTGAACAAAAACCTAAATGAATCCTAATTCCCCAAAATTATTCAGTGGAAATTTGCTTTGTATTTTTTGTTTTGAGTATTATCAGTGTATAACTGTATTTAACTCTACTCACCAGAAGTGTAAATCAGGATGTGTCTTCCAAAACAAAAACTTAATAAATCAGTGAATGGTGACAGGCGTGGAGTATTTACCTTTATTAAAGAGCTGATAACGATTGCTCCGGCATTCACCATTGGATTGTGTGGCCTATCTGCGCAAGAATGAGGACATGCTATCACTTATGAGTCCCCCCCACCAATGGATTGCTGTCATTTTAAGATCACTTCACAACCACTTATTAAAAGCATGCTTCAAATGTATTATAATATTGTTTTTCAGTATCAGGCTAAATAAAATTCTTGTAAGACCACTTTTTACTTGGTACATTTTGGAATAGTATGATTTTGTGTTGTGTGTAAACTTCAGATAAATTGTTATAAAATCTTGATTACCTTCATCATTCAAGGACAGATTGTTAAACCTGAACCCGCTGGGCTCCTTGCCCACATATTGGTGTACGTGCTCGCCTCCGAGCTCGTGAACAGCGATGGCGTACTCCAGTGGCTTGACACAAGACTGAAGACAGAAGGGAACCTTGGTGTCACCCACTGAGTGTCTGCATTGCCAATGAAAAAACATTGAAGAAATGAGATGGTGCAGATGCTGGATGACTTCAGAAAGGACTTTCATGAAGGTGCTTACCTTTGTCCGTCAATGGTGCAAAGCGACGCACCCCACAGGTGAGGGCTGAATTTGGCAAGCTGAGGAATATAATCAGCTACCTGCATGAAGACGTGAAAAACATCTTTTTAATAATGTCATAGAATGTCATAGAAATACATTCACGCACATAAAAAAAATATTCAAATATCATTTTACAATGATAAATAGGAACAATTTGAAGAAAAAAAAATTGGGGGAGGTCATTTTGCAGGGTTTAAGTTATGTGAAAATATTATTATTTTTATTAATAATAATTTAATATTATTAATAAATAAATATTAAAATTTAATATAAAATTAAATTTTATATATTATATTTAAAATATAAAAATTTAATAAATATTACATTTAATGTTATTATTATTATTATTATTATTTTACAAAATATATTTTCCACATTTTTCTTCTATATTTTCATAACTAACCTTTTTACTTTTCTCATTTACCTTCCTTATTTTATTTTTCTTAAAATTTTAAACATTTTTATTTTTTTAATCCATTCATCAAAGAAAGTTTATAGTGTTATGAAAATAAACTTAGTCAAAATAAGTTACAATATACTTAAGTTATCATGCTATATTGTCTGTATAACAATGTACTGTATGTACGTATACTGTTAGTTATAATGTAATTTTACAATGGTAAAATTAAAATTTGAAGATTTTTTCCCCCATTCGTCTTTAATTCAACTTTTCACCTCTTATCATTTATTTTCCTCAATTTATTTTCTGTTTGAAGTTAAATTCATTTAAAACAATTTATTTGAACTCATTGGCTGCCATTGATGGCGATCATTCGCTGCCACCCCTACAGTCAAAATGGATTGGACATCTATCAATGTCAATGGCAGCTAATGAGTTAATAACGTATACTGTACTGATTTGATATACACAAATCATTTGAGTTACAATCATGAATTAAACCCATAAATCAAGATACTACACTAGTAAATACTGTGATCTATCAAACAGGCTCATCTGTTACGTACATGTCCTCCATCTTGCTCTTGTGCACTGTCGTATAATTCATTGATCTTCTGAGTGAACACTTGAAAGTCTGGAATGATGAACATTTTTCGGAAGGCCTTCGTCAGCAACATAATGTTGTTACCTACACACCTGTGAGACAATGATAAGTACAAGAGAAAGAATAAATAAATAAACATTTTTTTTCCACCATCTCTATTTTATATAGCCTTCTTATGGCAGGGAAGAAAAAAATGGTTTTATTGCTAATCTGTATCCACATATTACTGAACTGTGGGTTATAGCTACTGTATATTCCCATTTGTGCATGTAATTACTGATAACCATATATATAATTCACTGCTGTTCTGTTACTGTCTTTTTAATTTTTTTTTTACTATTTTCATTTCAGGCAGTTGCATTCATTTTTACAATTACAGTTCATCAGTTTACAACTGGTTTACATAACAACTAACAAAACAAACAAGACAAAAATGCCTGAAAAGGAGAGGGACGAAGAAAATGTATCAAATGCCATCCCACCCCAAATTCTCATTTATAATGCATATAAATAGAATATTTTCCTGCAACCTAATTTTGCTTTCGGTACCGTAATTTTCAGACTATAAAGCGCACCTGACTACAGGCCGACACCCACCAGATTTGACCAGCTGTCCTCACTGTATTATGGAATATTTACACCAAAACATATTAACCGGCAACACTTTATTTGACAGCGGCATCATAAGGCTGTCATAAGACCAAATAAATCACCATGAAGCTTTGAATCAATTGGCTGTAATGCTTCATTGCTTCCAGAAGCTTCATTTGGCCATCACTGCTCCCTTGAGGGAGACAGTCAACCTCCTGCTGTCAACACTGTTGTTGTCCAACATGCCTCCTACCATGCATTGCAGCGCTACAGATGTAAATAACAATCAAAATTATGTTCTCTGCTAATTATTTCTTCAGTTTTTGTTCCAGTTGTTTCACTGTTGACAGTGGTGCCATAAGACAATCATAACTATGACATTACACTGTCATGGGCATTAAGGAATACTTATAACAGATGTCATTTCGTGTCATCCGGCCAATTATCTCACTTTTGAATAGATATAAAAGAGCTGAACATAGTTAGTGACATAATTTGTTGGTTAACACTGAATGACATCTGTCATAAGCATTCAGTAACGCCCATGGTAGTGTCATGTCATAATTATGACGGTCTTATGGGAGTCTTATGACACCGCTGTCAAATAAAGTTTTACTTGTTAACCGAAATAAATCAACAAATAAGCTGCACTAGACTATAAGGCGCAGGATGCAAAATGAGGGAAAAAAGTAGTGGCTTATTGTCAGAAAATTATGGTAGTTACATGGTAGACATTTTTCAAGTTCCAACAAAGGTAAAGGAAGAACAATATCCGCAATGATAATTTCCTCTGTCAGCGAAGAAGAAGGGAAAAAAACAAAACCAAAAAATAAACCTTTATTCATAGACAAAAACCATGTTTATAAAAACTTTATACAGAACTATGAAAGTGTTATAATAGTAATTTAGAATGAAGAAATAATTCATGGGTGTGATCAAAAAACCCAGTCTAACGAATGGTGCGAACTGTTTGTTTCTGTACTATGACTAAAGGTTTTGTTGTATTATGATATGTATTTCCCCAAACTTCCACACAGTATGTGAAATATGGAATAAAGTACAGTACAAAGTACGGAGTACATTTTCATTGAGATAGATTTTACCTTTATTCAAAATTGAGAGGCTACTTAAGATCTTGGTTTTTATGTGTCTGACATGCGTTCTCATGACAATTTGTTGTCAATCATCACACCCCAAAAATTTGTTTTCAATGACATTTTTAATTTGTACACCTTCAATATTAAATGATAATTCAGAATTAATTTGTGCATTCCCAAAAGTTCTTGCTTTAGTTTTACTTATATTTAATGATAATTTATTTACTGTTTATCCATCCATTCTTTAATTACTTTTAGTTCCTTGTTAACAGTAGTTACAAGTTCACTGTAATAGCGTACTGCACTTAACAAGTCACCTTGTTAGGTTTTGTGTTTGTTTTCCCCTAGTGTGACTTGTCCCTGTGATTGCCCATTGATTTCACCTGTTGTATCTGCTCCTAGTGTATCCTCCAATCTGAATCCTCCTGTGCTCACCTTTTCCTCGTTGTGTCGTTACCTCTTGTCTGTGTGTGTATATTAGCTCCCAGTTTCTTTTCACTCCTTGTTGTTTCATTGTCAATGTCGATGTCAAGTCCTGTCCAAGCCCTGGTGTACCAGTCCCTTCGATTAAGTACAGTTTTAAAGTTTTGTTTGAACATTGCCTTTTTGATCCCCAGTCCTTTTGGTTGTACTTTGTGTTTTTGTCATAATTAAAACATTTTTTGAGTTCACCGCCACCTGCCTTGCTGCGTTTTTGTTTCACTGCATTTGGGTCCACACCCCCTGCCTGCCCGAATCCCTGACACACCTTTGCTCATTAATTTTCATGATGATAGCAACTGTTGGTTGGTGGGGGTCAAACTCCCTCATGCTATGTCCCTCATGCTAGATGCATGTAAATAGTGTACGAATGTTTACTGAGCTAAACCTACTAATTTTGTCCGAAAATGATGTCCCTGATGCCAAATTCACTGGTAAAGATGTGGAAGAACATACAAATGTTCAGTTAAAGAGAGTGTTGAGGGCTGAAAAAGACGGTAAAAAGAGCCGACCTGATCCAGAGCTAGCTTTTTATCGACACCTTTTTCTTGTGTACATTGCCTGACCATGACATTCTCTTGTTTCAACGAGCTATCTTTTACCACCCTATGCCCTGTCTTTCTTATATATTATATCCTCTGTTTGTCTTACGTCTCTGACCGTTCTTGGGGGTCATTTATATTGCTAATTTTGTGTAGCGATCGCAAATACTACTCAGTGAAAGCCAACAAACACTTTTAATTTTTTCATTAATAACAAATCTTAATTCTATTAATTTACTTACACTTCCCCCTTACTAAGGTTGTTTCTTTACAAAAGAAAAGGTAAAGCTGTTAAATCTAGAGCCTCCCTGTAGGCATGAACAGGCTTACTGTACAAAAGGACCAAGGCCAAACAAGGCTAATTCATTTAAACATGCGTACTTTAGAAAAAAAAAATAGGCCTACGTGACTGTTGTGATACATACTGTAAATACAATCTTAATTCTTTTCAGGTCATTCATTGTCAGACAGAAGCAGCACTGCAAAACGCCACGCTAAAAAATAAGTAAAAATATCAAAATGGCTTACTTCTTCGGGGCAGGCTGTGTCAAGATATGGACCAGGATTGTCATCTGTATGGCCATGGCCCCCAACAAAATATTTACTGCATATGAAGGTGAATGGCTTCACCTTGCTGGCGTTAAACTGGTCTTTTTGACGTCTGCACAAGTTGATCAATTGTTCACATTTTTTCCCTCTAAGTTTTTGGCTTCGGGAAACGTATGAAGAAAACATCCTTCATATGCGGACGGTCGTAATGTTTAGAGTCGTTTCTACAAGTTCCAAAGCAGCAGTGTTTACTCGGCATGTTCTTTTTTGAAAGATTACCAGCAGAAAACAAGCAGTGGGTTGTATGTGAGTGCACTTCTATGTTGACCCCCTATGATGGTGACGTCACGCAGCCTTGCGGTCTAAAAATAGCATTTGTGTGGTACGCTATTGCAACTCCTGTAAAAAATATTAGTTTCATATGATCATTATGTCTTCAGGCTTGTTCACAACGTGCATGTTCTCCTTTCTGTAAACATTTGAATGCTCCTCCGCAAAGATATGATTAGGGGGACATGCAGATTTATTGTTTACACGTTGTCTTTATAAACTGCGTATGATTCCATGGTGCAGCTCCAGATGCTGGAATAAACTAAACTAAATAAATAAACATTTAATTTGATACTTTGTTCCATGTTTTATTCATAATTCTCATTTTGCCCCTGAAATGTGTGTCTCTATCTTCTGTTCATTTAAGAGAATTTAAAAACCTGTTAAACCGAAAGACGACTCCGGCTATCTTTGCCTCAGTTTTTTTTCTCTTCAGAGTAGAGATGACTAAACTGTGGGTACAGTACAGTTTGGAAATCTGGAGCCACAATTTAGTAATCTGTAACCACGTTTTATTACTGAACTGTGGGTACAGATAACTACCATCTACCATTACGACAACTAGGGAGGCTGCTTACTATTAGCATCCTTACTTTATTTATTTGCAGATAAATTAACTCTGCCCTCACAAAAATTTACAGTCGATTAGCGTACATAACTGTAAAGTTTCCTTATGTAATGGAGCTCAGCATTTCACAGGCACTTGACTTTCCTCGCGTGTGTGCACGTGAAAAGTGTCCGGTGACAGCTGTCACCTCTAAAATGCCTACGTATCTCAGTCAGTCCCTTCCGTTCAAACAGCATTAGCGCCAAAGCACTCTCTAAATATTGGCCATCAAAATTGATCTAGACCCTTGCCTTCACTCATCTTTTCAAATTTACATTCCTTCCCTTTCCTACATGTTTGCTCTCCGAATGATTGATGACTTATAGGAAGAAAGCAGCTGCTGTGATAGCAGTGTGGGTTCATTGAGTGGAAAGTACCAGTTGGAACACGTGAGTACATTGCAGCACATGCAAGGAGCTTTTAATACCTTCTGAAGAGGGTTTTGTCCATCATGACGGGGCCCAGAGAGTCAAGTGTGACTTGGCGAATCTGGCGCATACAGTCACGTAGCCGAGGGTCAGATGTCCACAGACCTGTTTTTCTCAAAGCCTGTATGGACACAGAGTAGGTTGTTCTTGGAATAAGTTGCTATGGAATGCTAAAAGTAACTTTAAAATGACAGCGGACCATATTTTGGGCACAAATCCATCCAAAAAAGTTCCACAAAAGGCTTAATATTGAAATGAAATCCTAATTAGTCTTCCTTTTGCAACTGCCTTAGCCACCTACAAGAAAATCTCCAAAGATGATGTCACACACAGAATGAGCTTTAGATTTTTGCAGTCTGTTACAATGCTATCTATGGATTTCTGTTCTCTTGTATCCATGTGACCATTCTGTCATTGCGTCAACATGTACCAGCTAGCGCAGCACTAGAAAGCAAGACATGATCATCAGTTCTGGTTGTGATGTCACAACCAGAATTGCTGTAAAAAAAAAAAAAAAAAAAAAAAAAAAAAAAAAAAAAGTAGGCATTCCCTGATGCATTGTTTTTGGGTGAAATTGGTGTAAAATTGTTAAAAAAAAAATAAAATAAAAAAATAAAAATAAAAAAAAGAAAACAGCTAGATTTGTTTGATTGATTTTCCACGTGTAAAATTAGGTTAGCGCAGTCATTTTCGTTTTTTTGATCTGGTCACCATTCCATAGCACTTTACAACAGTAAGAAGCTTGGTAATCTGATTACTGAGAGCCAGTGGTGGAATGTAACGAATTAAAAGTACTTTGTTACTGTATTTAAGTACATTTTTGTCTATCAGTACTTTACGTACGTACAAATATAATGTGGTACTTTTTACTTTTACTTCACTATATTTTTCAGCAGATTTTTACTCAACTACTTTTCAAAATGTTGCCTGCGCTACACGTCACTTTTGTTTGTTGTGTTTTACGAAGTAAAAGTCCTTTGTTACAGTACTTAAGTACATTTTTGTGTATCAGTACTTTACTTACAGTACGTACAAATATAAAGTGGTACGTTTTACTTTTACTTCACTACATTTTACAGCAGGTTTTTAATCAACTACTTTTCAAAATGTTGCTTGCGCTACACGTTACTTTTGTTTGTTGTGTTTTATTCTCATTTTGAATTGATGGTTTCATTTTCATGCCTCTGGTGCAATTGATAAGCCCCAGTGCAACTATACCAGAACTGAGCACTAGAGGCGGC
Organism: Corythoichthys intestinalis; assembly: GCF_030265065.1. NCBI lineage: Eukaryota > Metazoa > Chordata > Actinopteri > Syngnathiformes > Syngnathidae > Corythoichthys > Corythoichthys intestinalis. The sequence goes on from NC_080396.1 coordinate 68,363,259, forward strand.
AACATGAGTACAAACAAGATTGGAAGGTGAACAAGACATTAACCAATGAAAACCACCAGACTCTTTTACAGTAAGTGGCGGTATGCACGTAATAGTCGCTTGCAATCTGTCATTAAACAAAGTTTTGGAGTTTTTTGAGCTTGTTAAACTTGTGTTTGCAGTGCAGTCAATTTTATTGCTTGTTTTTTTTTTTCATTCTGAACAGTTTTAAATAAAAAATGAATTTTCTGTTTTTTTTCTTTGAACATTGACTCAGATCTCTATGTTTGTATGCACAGTGTATCACAAACGTGAGTACACCCCTCACATTTCTGCAGATATATATTTCTGCAGATTTCATGGGACAACACTGACAAAATTATACTTTGACACAATGAAAAGTAGTCAGTGTGCAGCTTATATAATAGAGTTAATTTATTTTCCCCTCAAAAACAGCTCAAAATATAGCCATTACTATGTAAAGCCCTGGCAACAAAAGTGAGTACACCGCATGGGAACTACGTACATCCCTAAATGTCCAAATTGAGTACTGCTTGTCATTCTCCCTTCAAAATGTCATGTGACTCGTTACAGGAGTGCTGCAGAGATTGAAGAGGTGGGGGGGGGGGCGGGGGGGTCATTCCCACCACCATGCTTGACTGTAGGCACTATGCTTGACTGTACTCCTCACCTGGTCGCCGCCACACATGCTTGAGACCATCGGAACCAAACAAATTAATCTTTGTCTCATCAGACCATAGGACATGGTTCCAGGTATGGTCTGAGCACTAACAGGCTGACCCCCCACCTCTTCAAGCTCTGCAGCAATGCTGACAGCACTCTTGTAACGAGTCACATGACATTTTGGAGGGAAAATGACAAGCAGTAAAAAGAGTGAGTATCTCATCCACCACTGCCCGAGTCACAGTGTTGCAAGTTTTAATATGCCAAAAAGCACATGACAATGTCACTCTAGTTTATTATTTTTTTTAAGCAGATCTGATTCGTCAGTCACCATCAATAGCAGCCAACAAGTTAATGCATTTGCAAAAAAAAAAAAACAAGTAATGACATGTCACTGCGATGAATGTAAAATTAGCAGTAGAAAAAGTCGTCTGTATATGTGCAGAACAACAAGAGCACGTCTGACTACGCAAACATTGATGCCAAGAGTTTGCCTTGCTCAATTTCACCTAGTTGTACTATTTCAGCCTCCCTTCTCCAAACATGGCAAGTCATCCGAAAAGCACTAACAAGCCATCTGTGCACACACCGATCACTCCTCCAAGGGATGCACTATGTTCCATTTAAGGGAGAAAGTGACCAAGGTCATAGAGTTTATCACATGTCCGGTTTTAATGGAACGTGACTAATGAAGTGAGACCCTAATGGCTTGCTTTATATAAAAATCAGCAGGATAGAAATAAATATTGTGACTGGTTTATTGCACTGATCATACATTTACATGCTTATATTGTACTTCAAGATGTTGGGTCCAAATCTTCAAGAAATTATGAATCAGAAACATTATCTAGCTGTATTAGCAAACACGGTTAATTACCTGAGCAAGAATATGGATTTTTCAGATTCTTTGGATAATTCAGGGTATTTTTTAGTGTGTGTGTAGCCGTTTATATTGCAAGGATATATGCGACTTGCAGTGTTTATAGGGGTACGGAGAGGTCTTGGCCGTCAAGCTTTTGCTGCAACTTTTAAGGATTTTAAGCTACTGGAGAAACATTTTTTAATGCTGATAGGGTCACGTGCATAGGCGGAGTTTGTCTTTGGTGCACGGGGGGGCACAACATGTTGATGGCCCAGAAACGCAGTGTCAGCAATAAAATTAATTTACAAGAATATTTATGATAATGAGTTAAAAATGAGCGTTTTTTTCATTTCTCATCATTCTTGAGGGGAATTTTAAATCAGGCTACTTAGGACAGCTATACTTTTCGCCAAGATTGTCATCCATTGAATATGGTACGCCCGCTGGTGTCATGCCAATGTAGTTACCCCCATCAAAAATTGTATCCCCTGGGCGGAGCCACCGCGCTGCACTGATTTGCTTAATTTCCATGTTTTGGTGATGTAGTTATCTGCGAGGTTTTAAAACATGGCCCATCCATCAAAAAAAAACTTTTTTTTGTCTGTCGTATATGGTAACATACGTACTGAACGTAAAAAAGGCAATGTTTTACGATTTTACTCGTAGGATGACCTTAAACTGTTATATCTGTAATTCCTGTAATGTATGGAGTTTCTCCAGTTTATTAAACGTCACTGTCCAAAATATACAACTGTGGCTCTTTTATGGCTTTAATTAATTGTTTAAGTCGACATAACTCATAACTAATGTGTTGGTGTGCGCACCCGCGGCCAGGGGATACAATTTTTAGCAGGGGTAACTACATTTGCAAGACACCGGTGGTGGCTCTGTTGTACAATTAGCGTCTTTATTGGGGCAAATTGAAACTTTGCTCACCATTTTGGCGGTGCTTTCTGGCATTTCATGGTCCACATTTTCAATCCTTGGTTCTTCGTCAGTAGTTGTTGTCGTTCTGAAAGCTTAGTTTTGGAAAAATTGGTATATCCATCTTGCTTCTTCGGTCCTAGGGTGGTTTTGGCTAAGCAAGGCAAATGACCGTCTAAGGAGCTAGTCACATGATCTGTTCCCAAAATAATTTTGACCCTTTATACAAAAAATCTTTTTTTTTTGTTCATTTCTTTCATTTTTGTTGTTTCTTTTATTGGTTTACAAATTTCATAGACATTATTTTACCAGAAAACTCTTAATTTTAAAATCATATATAGGTAAGTCAATTACATGCAATGACACTTTTTGGCCACCGGGGGGGCTGCCCCCCACCACAGGCCCCCCTTAAACTCCATGTATGGTCACGTGCGATATAATTTTGCACTCCTTCGTCCGCCATTGCCTATTTATGTCTGTTGTATGTTTTGTTAAACACTGGTGACTAAAGTTGCCAACTGTCCCTTGAAAAACGGAATCGTCCGGTATTGAGAAACAAAAGCGCATCCCTTATTGCGCTTTCAAGCGATGCGCTTTGTCCCTTATTATCATCAAACTCGAAAATAGTGTCTTATTTGTAGAACGAACGAATACTGGTAAGGTGCTTTACAAGAAGATGCAGAGAAAGGCGTTTCCCCGCTTATCCTGCTTTTTGACCAATGAGCTGATAGAACAATGATAATCCCGCTAATCTCATTAGTTGAGGTACTGTCGTTAACGGAAGACGATGTAAGAGTGTGGGAGATAAGGGGTTTGATTGAAGCGAGAGTAAAAAGCATGTTTAAAATGATGATCATTTATTTTCTTGTTCTTCTCTGTGCACTCCATGTTCATTTATTGTATTATATTTTTGTATTCTGTAAAATTAATTATATTTGAGGTGATCATTTGCGAAAATGTATTGCTGAGGGTACTTTGAACTCACCTAAACTGTAAAAAAAAAAAAAATACCTGAGAGTTGCAGGGCAGATTTATTTCTAGTATATTTTGTATTAAAAATACATTGCTGATAATTATTGTTTTTCCATGTGCTTATATAAGTCAATTATGTACCTAATTAATTCAGTTTTTAGTAAAATTACTATAATATTATTATTATGATGTTTAAAAAAAAAATCACTTTTCTCATACAAAAAAATAAATAAATAAAATAAAATGATTAAAGAGTGACCGTTACTGGGCAAGCTGGCTCTACCAATGAGGTGTCCCTTTTTTTCCAGGGAGTTGGCAACCCTAAATATATCACTTGTTGATAACGAATGGGTCGCATTCATGCAGATATGCGTTCACACTGTAGAGGTGTTGGATTGACATCCTATTTTTATCCGCATACAAATTTGAAAGACTTTGAAAGAAAAACAGAGTTGGGCAGTTTATACTGCATAAAAAAAATCAGATATGTGTTTTTATGTCAGCCAGCTGTCTGGGACTAGTCAAGATTTTATACTATAGACTACCTAATTCTAATCCTAAAAAGATACATGCATGACTTAATGGTTATTTAACACATTTACTGTTATTTTAACACACTATTTAACAGTTTATCTAAAAAGAATATGTGTGCATTTAGTATCATCAGAGTACATAGTTAAAATGTAAAGACCAAAACTTGACCTGATAGAGGAAAAACTGAGATTCCGCACCCAAAAATTGGTTAAAAACAGCTGTCCGTTCCATAAACAACCTAATTTTTGTGTAAAATTGTTGCCCAGTTTTACTAATCAGCAGTTATTTAAAATAAATGTTTTTATGTGTCGGTCACAGCCACTATATTGTCATTCGTTACTGGTATCCAGTCATAGACTTTATAATATATTGACGGGACACGGGGCCGATTAATACGAGGCCTATCTCCGTCAAAGCTGACTGAGTGGAACACAGACAAAGAGCTTTTTCCGTTGAAAATTCTTGTGAATAAATGCGTAAATCCCTGAATTCTTGATAGATATGGATGTAAAACAGTCTCGATTCTTTGTTAAAAGAGCAAAGAATTGGGCAGTTAGCATTTATATTACATAAATATTGCGAATTATGACGCCAATGCGTGGCAGTTAATTTCTCCCATTGATTTTTTTCCACAACGTTTCAAAATGCATGCATGGTACAAAAATATAATAATTACCTTGAATCCTCAAACAAATCACTCCTGAGATAATCCTTCCTGTTAGTATGCGGTACAGCTTTCATACTTTTTCAACCTAAATTCGGCGTTGCGTTGGTTTTAAGATTTACTGCCCCGACTGCGAAGCATTACTTAGCTTTAACTGAAGCCTAGTGTGGGCAGGCCCCCTGCTGTAGGCGTGGCGCAGGGTCTGGCAGAAGTGTCAGGTCAATATACAGTGGGGCAAATAAGTATTTAGTCACCCACAAATTGTGCAACTTCTCCTACTTGAAAAGATTAGAGAGGCCTGTAATTGTCAACATGAGTAAGCCTCAACCGTGAGAGACAGAATGTGGGGAAAAAAAAAAGAAAAGAAAATCACATTGTTTGATTTTTAAAGAATTTATTTGCAAATCATGGTGGAAAATAAGTATTTGCTCAATACCAAAGTTCATCTCAATACTTTGTTATGTACCCTTTGTTGGCAATAACGGAGGCCAAACGTTTTCTGTAACTCTTCACTCTTCGCTTGGTGTAAAGAAATCAACTGTGGGAGCAATTATTAGAAAATGGAAGACATACAAGACCACTGATAATCTCCCTCGATCTGGGGCTCCATGCAAGATCTCACCCTGTGGCGTCAAAATGATAACAAGAATGGTGAGCAAAAATCCCAGAACCACACGGGGGGACCAAGTGAATGCCGTACAGAGAGCTGGGACCACAGTAACAAATGCTACTATCAGTAACACAATGCGCCACCAGGGACACAAATCCTGCACTGCCAGACGTGTCCCTCTGCTGAAGCCAGTACACGTCCAGGCCCGTCTGCGGTTTGCTAGAGAGCATTTGGATGATTCAGAAGAGGACTGGGAGAATGTGTTATGGTCAGATGAAACCAAATTAGAACTTTTTGGTAGAAACACAGGTTCTCTTGTTTGGAGGAAAAAGAATACTGAATTGCACCATACCCACTGTGAAGCATGGGGGTGGAAACATCATGCTTTGGGGCTGTTTTTCTGCAAAGGGACCAGGACGACTGATCTGTGTAAAGGAAATAATGAATGGAGCCATGTATCGAGAGATTTTGAGTGAAAATCTCCTTCCATCAGCAAGGGTATTGAAGATGAGACGTGGCATGACAATGATTCCATACACACAGCCAGGGCAACAAAGGAGTGGCTTCGTGAGAAGCATTTCAAGGTCCTGGAGTGGCCTAGCCAGTCTCCAGATCTCAACCCCATAGAAAATCTGTGGAGGGAGTTGAAAGTCTGTGTTGCCCTACGACAGCCCCAAAATATCACTGCTCTAGAGGAGATCTGCATGGAGGAATGGGCCAAAATACCAGCAACAGTGTGTGAAAAGCTTGTGAAGAGTTACAGAAAACGTTTGGCCTCCGTTATTGCCAACAAAGGGTACATAACAAAGTATCGAGGTGAACTTTTGGTATTGACCAAATATTTATTTCCCACCATGATTTGCAAATAAAGTCTTTAAAAATCAAACAATGTGATTTTCTGTTTTTTTTTTTTCCACATTCTGTCTCTCATGGTTGAGATTTATCCATGTTGACAATTACAGGCCTCTCTAATATTTTCAAGTGGGAGAACTTGCACAATTAGTGGTTGAATAAATACTTATTTGCCCCACTGGATAATGAAGTCTATTATACAGTATTCAAAAAAATCTTTTCATACATTCCTCACTTCATTAGTGTACTCTTCCTAATTTCCTAACTGCTTGTACACATACACTGAAGGTCTATGATGTTAAGCCAAAATGATGTGACGAAGGCAAAGTGAAAGTTCTGCTGACTCACTGATATGAACTGCGAGATGGGGATCATCTCTTTGCCGTCGGTGATGGTGTAGAAAAGTAGATCCTCCATACTGGACATCAACCTACTACTGCTAAGACAAACAAAATATGGTTATACAGTGACCCATATATGACGAACAGCATGAGGGAGATAGGGGTATGTTTATATACAACATCTCCTGGAAAACTGAGAACAAGTTGAGAACATCTTGGAAAGATTAGGCATGTTTATTTTAATAAATTAATTTGGTTAATTTTAAAGGTGTCTTCTGGACTGTACTGTACTCTATGATATAAGCCTCTACCGTTTATGGTTATTTTGATGTACGTAGATGTATTGGACTTGCTCAGTTGCTACACTTCAATGTAGCGTCTGAGATAGTAACACTATAACAGTCACCTTTGTACAAGTATTATATCATTTGTGTTTATCACTATCTAGGCATGACCAATCAACCCACATTTACGTATACTGTAGGTCTGACGTAACAACTGTGTTAGTGTTAATGAATAAGATGTTGCATGTTGAGAAATATTGTTTTTAAACTGTTGGACTTCTTTTTTTTTCTTACGCAGTTATTTACAAAGTGGTGAACTTCACCTCATCCTTGTTTCTAAACCACTGAGCCTTTCTGAGATCTTTGTTTTATACCTAGTCATGACACTCAGCTGTTTCCAATTAAACCTTTCAATTCGCAAACCCCACTTTTGTTGAAACACGTTGCAATAAATAAGAGAATGTACGGTGGTACCTTAACATACGATCCTTTTCGACATCCGACACAAATTTGACCCGTCATTTGCAGAGGTGGGTAGTAACACGTTACATGTACTTCATTACATTACTTTAGTAACTTTTTGAGAAAAATGTACTTCTTAGAGTAGTTTTACAACGCAATACTTTTTACTTTTACTTGAGTACATTTGTGAAGAAGAAACACTATTCTTACTCCGATACCTTGGGCAACACTAGCGTCGTTACATTTTTTTTCTTTAATCTACATATTGACTTTATTTTTGCCAGAGATTGCAACAGAGGCTGTCTAAGTTAAACAAATGAGACGTCGCAACGAAACACATGCTCCATTATACCAATCAAAGGTAACAATGTTTTTTTTCTCCACTCCTCATGCTCTCAAGAAGGATGATGTTTGTTTGTTTCTGTATTTTTTCCCACAAAAAAATTATATTTAGTTTCAATCAAGGGGGGAAAGGGAATCCAAACATTTCCAAAAGTGTTTCAAAATTCTGTATCAGCATGGTAATGTGGTCCCAAAAAACTAATGGTTGACATTATCTCAATAAGGCACAAGATAAAACGATTACTAAGGTTTTAGGATTAAAAAATGGGTGATGCTTCAAGTGTTTTTCTGGTCTGAATTTGAAATTTTGTGTCATTCTTTTGGCCTGATATGTTCATGTAATAGTTTATAGTAGAGTAAAATAATAAGTTCATATGCACTGCTGGCCAAACGTATTGGCACCCCTGCAGTTCTGTCAGATAATGCTCAATTTCTCACAGAAAATGCAATTGCAATTACAAATGCTTTGGTAGTAATATCGTCATTTATTTTGCTTGCAATGAAAAAAAAACACAAAAGAGAATAGAAAAAAAATTAAATCAATATCATTTTGCACAAAACTCCAAAAGTGGGCCGGACAAAAGTATTGGCACCCTTTGAAAAATCATGTGATGCTTCTCTAATTTGTGTAATTAACAGCACCCAAAACACACTTCAAAAAGCACTAGAAAATAGTTTGAGAGAAAGCACCAGAGACTTCTAAAGTGGCCAGCAATGAGTCCAGACCTGAATCCCATAGAACACCTGTGGAGAGATGTGAAAATGGCAGGTTGGAGAAGGCACCCTTCAAATCTCAGAGACCTAGAACAGTTGGCCAAAGAAAAATTGTCTAAAATTCCAGCAGAGCATTATAAGAAACTCATTGATGGATACCGGAAGCAGTTGTTCGCAGTTATTTTGTCTAAAGGGTGTCCTACCAAGTATTAGGCTGAGGTTGCAAATACTTTTGTCTGGCCCATTTTTGGAGTTTTGAGTAAAATGATAATGATTAAAAAAAAAATTCCATTCTGTTTTGTTTTTTTTCATTGCAAGCAAAATAAATGAAGATATTTCAACCAAAGCATTTGTAATTTCAATCATTTTCTGGGGAAAATTGAGCATTATCTGACAGAATTGCAGCAGGTGCCAATATCTTTGGCCAGCAGTGTATAACTACTGGGGAAGCCTATAGTTATGGGAACTAAGTAGTGAACTTTACGTAACTTATCCACATTTAGTATTCAAACAAAGATAACAATAAAAGAGATTGCAATTTGTTGAAGTTAGGGTATTTTTATTTTGCACAACATCCCAACTTTATTGAAATAAGGGTTTGTATGATATTTTCCACTGGATATCTATGTTTTTTGGGGTTTTTTTCCCTGTATTTCAGGCTAAAAAGATGATGGGCCTGATTTTCTTACGCTATCTAAATTGAGATCAGACACAGTCATGTACTTGTCGCCTCAAATTATCCTTCTTGTATTTGAGTAATTCTTCTTGTAAACAATATCATAAGTGTATTCAATTCTACATCATGTATTATGAGCGATGTGATCTGTCTTTTTCAGAAAGTAAAATAGCCTACAAACACCCCCTAACAAAATAAGATAATTAAAAGGAAATTTTTCAAAACTACTATTGCATCCATCACTTAACCAATCAGTACTACATGCTTACTGACTAATTTTAACAAGTGCTTGGCTAAAATTATTGACTTTTTGGATGGTGGAATTATTCATTTTCAGTTGTGTTCCATTTCTGAACACACATGGTGTTAATAGCACTCAAGTGTGGCGACCTATAAAGACCTACTTGGTGTGTCCCTCGTCTACATCAGCATCGGTTTGGTGATGAAGGTTCCTTTGAGTGTGAGGTGATGCTGTGACACGGCATGGCAAAAAACCAGTTTGTTGCGTCCTGGACAAAACACTGCTGTCAGCTCCAATTCTTGTCACGATTCCTGCATTTTTCAACAACTGCAAGACTGCGGGGTTGACTGTCCTAAGAGTTTTCAAACAATGCATTGCATTAAGTAGGACTAAAACTTTAATAAATTAAAAAGTTGATTTCCCGCCCAGTAGTTTGTAGAGACTACGATGACCAGTACTGTGGTGTGGGGTGTTCACTGTTAGAAGCAGTTGCTCTTTCAACTACTTGCTGCTGTAAAGGGGCGGAGACATGCAGCGTGATGGTTGAGATGCCAGGGTAAATAAACAACAGCAGCTGCTGAGGCCAAACGGGATATTCTTTGAGCTACCGTGCATTATCCAACAGTAAAGAAGTTGACTGGTCAAAGATTATAGCGGTAGTTCATCCACTAGAAAGTACACACATGGGGTTTGACTTTGAAACCCTTCAATTTAAAAATGTATTTAAATTAGCAATATCAATACACTATTAAAGAAGCAATATGTAAGAATTGCACATATTATATCCATTAAATTGACCTAATTTTTCAATAGACATTAAAGAAACAGGTTTTATGGAAATACTTTTAACATGGTTCTCAATGGTTAAGCCGAGATATCCCACCCTCCATCAATCAGCCAATTATGACATCAGTCCTTTGTCTTCGTCCAGGTTGCAAGGTTGCTTAAAATAACAACTTTCACAGTCAGAATAAGCGATGTTGCCTACCAAGATCTAAACAAAAAATATTGTTTTAAATCTCAAATGAGTCATGGCAACAAAAGGGCGTAGGTTTGGTCTCAACATTGGTAGGGACGATATAACAGCATAACCTGCATGTACACTTTTTGCTGGGGGAGGGACATTAATGAGACCAAACAGAATATCGAACGAGGGTCAGGGCCACATTTCTCACAAATATGAACCTAATTAATTGATAGACGAAAAGATCAAAGCAAAATAAACCTGTACTGACTTACTCACACTTACTCACATACTAACTTTTATGTGTATTGGTTCAAGTGATACAACGTTCAATAGTTTTCAAAACTACCGTATTGGCCCGAATATAAGACGGCCCTGATTATAAGACGACCCCCTCTTTTTCAAGACCCAAGTTTGAAAAAAGACTTTTTGAACACCAAATTCATTTTTATACAGAAAATAATTATGGTACATCCGAAACAAATGATTATAACAATATATTTGAGAGAAAAAGCATGTCATTTTGCCTCATTCACATCTTAATATCTGAACATTTAAATATGTAAACTAAAGTGAAATCACATTCGTAAATGAATGGCTTCTGGTTTTGAAATGTAAATAAACCACTCTATTGTGATAAAACAACAAAATTGCAATAACTGCATTAACCATCAAAGTGAAGTCTAACTGTAACTATAGTCTTGAAACAAATCTGAATAAGGAGAAACATTGCAATAAAATAATGCAAACTGGTTAAACTTTAGAGTAGCTGAGATTTGTCATGACAGAACATCGCTTCAATGTATCTGGCGCCATCTAGCGTCATGAATGGGGGGAGTAGCTGAGATTTGTCATGACAAAACATCGCTTCAATGATATCTGGCGCCATCTAGCGTCGTGAATGGGTATAATGTCTAGACCGGGAATATAAGACGACAACCTCTTTTTCAGTCTTATTTCAATGCAAAAAACACCGTCTTATATTAGGGCCAATACGGTACTTAAGAAACATTTTGAAGTGCAAGTCCCTTTATTAAAAAATGAGGAGTTATCCAAGAATGGGACCACTTCTGGGGGACACTGGAGAACCCCTAGACTCAAACTAAAGTATTGTAATATAAAAGTGATTCGGTAAAAAAATTCATGAAAAAAAATCTGAGACATCCAAGGACCCATCTACATCTAAGGCATCCTAGACTACCCCAAGACTCGAACCAAAGTACTCTGGTGAAATTCTGATGTGATTTCATTTCACAGATTTGTTTTTTTTTTTTTTTTTTTTCATGTCAATGTTCCTTTGAAGTGGACCCATTCTGAAGCCATTGTGTTGCATTACATTAATGCACATAATGCAAACAATGATACAAATGAGGGACGGCTAGCTTGACTTTGGAGGTTGGCCTGACTGCAGTAGTTTTGCAAGTTAGCAAATTCACACAGATTAATATAATGCTAACTCTGATGCAGGTCGGACTTTAGGTAGAAAAATTCGTTTACCCTACCTCCACAATATTGATGTAATCTTACATTAATTACAGTGGCTTGTGCTGTCTGAAAAAAACTTCTAATATCCCTCCTCTTGAAGGGATTGGAGGAGGCGGCATGTTGTATTTCTGTCGGCGGGATTTGTGTGAGTGTATATCTGTGTGACGGGAGGAGGTGTGGGGTGGGGGTGGCCAAGTCATCAGCCAATGAAACGTGTGTTTGAGAGGAAAAAAATGGACCGGCACATTCATCAAGTAAAAAGGGATAAATGTAAATCTGAACATAATTAAAATTTCAATTTCAATTTCAATGTATTCACACACACACACATTCATATTTACAAATTGTACATCATATCATAGTGCTGAGCCAAGATTATGTGTGAGTCAGGTCTCCTTAAGAAGCTACTAAAAGCTTATAGTCAGGAGCCTGAGTACATCAAGACAATCAAGAAAAAAATTATCAGATGAGCAGAAGGGTGAGTTGTTGTATTTTACAGTGTTCTCATTCAGAAACATACTAATACTAATTTATAACCTACGTATGTTGGAGTTGTTGTATTTACTGATCAGAATGCTTTTTTAGCATCATTTTAAAGGTGGAGATAGATTTCAATACTTTTAGATTTTCGTCGAGCTCATTCCAAATCTGAGGACCTCTAGTTGCAATGCTCAGGCTGGTGCTAACAAGTCTTCTCTTTTTTCCACTGATGAGGTCTTTCTTTCTGGTGTTATGAGTATGGAGAGGAGTCCAGACTGGAATGAGCTCAGATAGCTTGCTATTCATATTATTTACAATTTGGAACATTATACCTGCGTTATGAAATGTGTTCAACTCAGTGAGTCGAAGAAGGCGTAAACTATAAAACAAGGAGTTGGTGGGGGCATTAAAACTAGCCCAGGACATGGCCCGTACCATCTTCTTTTGTAGAGTTTCCAATTTCTTTAAGTGGCTGGGGAACGTGTTGCACCATATGATGTTACAGTAGGTGATATGGGGCTCAAATAAGGTTTTGTACAAAGCGAGAAAAGCGGTTAAAGGGAGATGGTGTGTTACTTTGAAGAATAGACCAACATATTTGGATAGTGTTGATATAAAATGTTCTATATGGCATTTGAAATTGAGAGACTTATCAATGAAGACCCCCAGGAACTTTGTGTGATAAATTGTCGTTGTTTACTTTCAGAAAAATCCTGTTTGTGTCAATTGCTTTCTTATTTGATCTAAATACTATGTAATTGGTTTTGTTGATGTTGAGGGATAGTTTGTTGCATCTGAGCCAGCTATCTATTTTTATTAACTCTGCGTTTGAAATGTGCTGTAGGTCTAATGGGTTATTATGTGAAAGAAACAAATTGGCGTAATCAGCAAACAAAATCATGTGTAGTATGTCAGAAGAATTAACAAGGTCATTAATGTAGATAAGAAAAAGCAGTGGGCCCAAAATTGAACCCTGGGGACTCCATATTTTATTTCCTTTTTTGTGAAACATGATTTTTAACACTAACATATTGTTGACGCCTGAATAAGTAAATTCTGAACCAATTGTATGCTTTTCCTCTAATACCATAGTGATGCATTTTCTCCAGTAAAATATTATGGTCAATGGTGTCAAAAGCCTTAGATAAGTCCAAAAAATGCCCACTCCGTACTTGCCCTGCTCAAAGGCATCATTAATTTTTTCAACAAGATCTAGAATGGCCATGCATGTTGAATTCTTTTTCCTTAAGCCATATTGTGAACTGGTTATGATATGAAACTTGCCGAGGTATTCGCTTAGTCTATTGTGCACAACTCTTTCTAGTACCTTAGAAAGCGTTGGTAGAACGGCAATTGGGCGATAATTATTCATGTTATTTTTATCTCCGGATTTGTAGACTGGAGTGATTCTGGCAATTTTGGTCTGTTGTGTAAGTGACGAGTAGCAAGTCGTGATGTAGTGGTAATATAACAGTGTGTGAATGATGATTAACAGTACTCATACAAGGATGCAGCTGGCTGACCTGATGATAGTGCAAATGACAGTTTATGCATAGATATTGATGGTGTAGCAAAAATGCTATAACGTGACGGTACAAATATTGCATAAACTGGACCCAGATTATGCAGTTCCATACCTGCCAAGTTGTATGGTTTCGGCGTAATTTGTACAAGTGAGCACTGATTTTTAAATGTGTACGCCGTACGTTCAAAATCTGTATGTTTTTCGTGCATTACGTTTTTTTTTTCTCCGTTCGGATTTTGTCACAGTTTCGGCAACGAGACAATGTGCGTCACTACGTTGGTTGAATGACGCGAGAAAAGTCAGACACGGAGAGAGACGAGCAGGAGTGGGAATGAAGGAAGAGTGTTGTGACGCTGTTGCAAACGTGATGTTAGGCTAGGTTCCTCCAATATTTCCAATATTTTCCTGACTGTAGCCGACAGTCTACAATCTACACCCACTAGATATCACATGCATATAGAACTACATGCGAAATGACAGACTCGGCGGCGTTAGTAAACGGCCGCCATTTTAAAGCAGTAGATTTCTCAGAAAGGGTCTGTTGTAGTGAACCTTCCCAGCGAACCTAAGTAACTTTTTATCTAAAATACTCCTAAATCGGCAAAATCTCAACTTAAATCTATTTAAATTGATGAAACAGTTTGAAAACTTTCACATGTTGAGAGTAGAAGGGAACTAATGCAAAAACTGGAGCAATTTTAACAACTTTAACAGTTGATTCACAACATTAAATGACTTCCAAAGATAAAAAAAGGTTACTTTTTTTTTTTTTTTTTTTTTTAAAGATGAAAAAAAAAAAAAAAGAAAGGTAGCACCAGTTACTTTGCCAAGTTACTAATTACTCTTACAATCAGATACAGTGGGGAGAACAAGTATTTGATACTGCCAATGGGAGAACCTATTGGCAGTGTAGCAAATAATTGTTCTCCCCACTGTAACTGAGTTCCTAATTCAATTACCTTTTGGGAGAAGTAATTTGTAACTAATTTTTTAAAGTAAGATTAACAACACTGTTGTTAAAGTAAGATTAACAACACTGGTCATAAAGATCAAGTCTGCCGAATGAGAAGTGACGAAAGCGGAGAATTTATTCTGCCAATTTGTTGCCGAGAACAATTTGCCTGCAACTATTACTGATCACTTGTCAGAATTAGCTAAAGAAATAATCCCTGACTCAGAGATTGCATCGGTAAATTAATTTTATCAAATGACCTTTTTAATTTATAATTGGACATACTAAGGAACTACCTTCAAGTCAAACTGAATTGCGAGCTGAAGTGCCATGAAGTGCAGCCATCAAAAGACACAATAGAAATTGCCGAAAGAGCTACATTCAATTATAACAAAGACACTGTTAAATTTTGGTTATCATGATGTAGCTGAAGATATTGATTGTTTTTTGATTGCACCTCGCTATATGTGACAATATTACCAATAAATTCATATTATTTTAAAAAACTGAGTTTTATTTTTGTTCCATATTGCACGCTTGATAAAACGTAAGATTAGTCACCACTTTGTAAGGGCATACATTACTATTTGTAAGATTGCCAACGGCCTCGGGTTGACAGGTATGCAGTTCCCAGATTGAGACAGATTTCTGAGAACATATTACTTATACAGTACATGTGACAATGTTGAGGCATTAGCATTTGCAAATACTAATTCTTAACTGTGTTGATATAAATACTACCTATGCAAAGCAACATTTTCAAATGGATATCCTTATATCTGGCTGCTGTCAGCTACTGCAGTGCCACCTCATGGTGAGTTCGCTTTACTGAACATTAATATTTTCCTCCTCTAGGCAGCGCCCTCAGTCCAGAACCGTCAAATATATTCAGTCCTCAGCAGTTGGATGCTAGCGGAGGACACTTCACAGTCATGTGTCTGGGAAGTGTCCTCTAAACACACTTCAAAGCACAAGCCTTCATGGGATTTGTCTTTTTTCTTGAATTTGACTTCCTCTGGCTCACATGTCACTTCTTCTGTAAAATAGACTTAAACAGGATAGTAGGAAGTCAAATTGTTCAATTGTTAGTGATTTTTCAGACATTTTTTAAAATCTTACTTGTGTAAGATGTTGGTGTATTGGTGAGGTGTATCTAAACATTGTCTTTGACCAACTCCATTTGTTAAAAGATGCATATCCTGAGTAGATGTTCTAAACAGAAAAATAAGCAGTGTATGCATTTTATGCCTGTTTAATGTTTTACTTCCCCGAGACGTCCAATTAGCCCAGTGCTTTTCAATTTTTTTCTGTTACACCCATCTCCAGGAATACGTAAATATTTCGCGCCCCCAAACCCTCTGCCGCCGCCACTGTAAATATTATATTTTGTCGATAAAAGTATTATTTTTATAAGTACACCTCTACATAACACTGTGTCCTTTTTAATGTTAAAGAAAAAAATAATATAAATCAACTTACAATAAAATATAACTTTATTAGCATAGTTCTGTTTGTATCAGAAAAGACATAATATTGCCTGAATTAAAAAAAAAAAAAAAAAAAAAGTTTTCTTCAGAGTCACACTCAAACTGTAAAAATACACTCAAGGTGCAGTTTTGACCATTTGATACGGAAAAAGAAAATTTAATAAAATCAATAAATACTAATAAATTTAAATTGATCAGCAACATTAACTCATGACGACAATATGCAAAACCCTTTGACGGAAAAAAAGAAAATACAAAAATTAGTCGAACAAAAACAACAGTGTCAGTGGACAAAGGGACAGTTTTTATTTTTTGCTGGGGGCAGTATCATAACATTTGCGATGGTGTGAGTTTATTTTGCACTGAGCAACTTGGTATGCCACCTTATATGATGCCAACAGTGTTTGCTGGTTTACTGATGTAACACTGACAAAGTGGGACGATTGTTGGCAATATTCGGCATGTTTTTGCTGAGAAAAAAAAAAAGCGGCTTCTCAATATTGATTGGGGTCTAATGTATTTAATAAACATTTTAGACACAGTAAACAGACTGGTCTTTCCTCGTCTCCTACTGTATGAAAAGTAAAAGCCAAACGCTACATACCCTTCGTCATATTTTCTCGTCTTAGCTCTTCATATCTCCAGCGCTCTTTGCCGTGTGCTCTCGTTTGGTTCAAAGATACTGCGCACACTCTGAAAATAAGAGCGCCACTGCCACCCACTGAGTGGATGTGCAATTACACTTTATTCTAGTACAGCAAAAAAGTATGTTTCCCAAGGTCACATGCGCCCCCACTATTTGAGAAGTACTGAATTAGCCAAAGTTAGTTATAAATCATTGGTTACCACTAACAGTGATTGAGATCTAATCCATTTGAAGAGGAAGGATTGGCAGCAAATGAACAAACTTTCTTACTTAAAATGGATTGGATGTGTACTAGTGATAAATTCACTTAAATAAAAAATGAAATAAAAAACTATTAATAAAATAACCGTATCATCCATGATGCCCAATCAGACTAGAATTATGTACAAAGTAGATAAATGCTGTCATGGAGATGTGGTATATTCATATCGCCCAAAAATGAACATGACCTAATTAGGCTGCAGTGGCCTCACGAGCACGTTCGGACCTGTGACTTATCCCAAAAGGTGAATGGCTACCTGTAGCCTCTGTGTACTATGTCTGCCAGTTGTACCCTCTCTGTTTTCAGGCGAAAATGTTTTCCATTCCAGGGCCAATGAATACTACCTTTGTCCCTTCATCCTCCATTTTGTGTGAGAAAGCCCCCCTCGCTACACTCACCAAGACTGCACAAACTTAACCTCTTCCCCCTACACCTCACACAGGAAAAGAAGCATACTGGGCCTGAGGCTTTGATTTAGGCTCAGTTAAAGTGTGGATTGGGTGAAGAGCCGTTTTAGTGGGTGAAGTCAACGTTCGGCAGCTAGCTTAATGACAATCACCATCACTGAAGTATTTGTGCATATTTCATTTGCTGTATTCGTTTTTGAGACGGCTAGCGTCTCAAATCTTCTCGACCTCTGGTACTCAGTCCAGGGCGGGGGGGTTAATTTTCAGTCAGGGCCATTGGAGAAAATGGGCCGCACTGTGGAAACTTCATTTCTTCTACTTGGGTTATCAGATATCATCGGGTAGCAGATAAAATATTTTTAAAATTATATTGGATATAATAATGTTGAGGAATCTTATTAGATGGGCTTTGCCTTGCAAAGCTTCCTTCAAATATCAACATTGGTTTTTCATTATTGTTTTTGGGCCAATATGCATGTTGCACTCAAACTTTCAAAGTGAATGTAGAAGCCTTCTACCTTTGTACAAGAGCTGGTGGATATTGGTGAAAACAAGCCCTACTACTGTGGGACCATTGGACTTACAGTGCCTTGCAAAAGTATTCGGCCCCCTTGAACCTTGCAACCTTTCGCCACATTTCAGGCTTCAAACATAAAGATATAAAATTTTAATTTTTTGTCAAGAATCAACAACAAGTGGGACACAATCATGAAGTGGAACAAAATTTATTGGATAATTTAAACTTTTTTAACAAATAAAAAACTGAAAAGTGGGGCGTGCAATATTATTCGGCCCCCTTGCGTTAATACTTTGTAGCGCCAACTTTTGCTCCAATTACAGCTGCAAGTCGCTTGGGGTATGTTTCTATCAGTTTTGCACATCGAGAGACTGACATTCTTGCCCATTCTTCCTTGCAAAACAGCTCGAGCTCAGTGAGGTTGGATGGAGAGTGTTTGTGAACAGCAGTCTTCAGCTCTTTCCACAGATTCTCGATTGGATTCAGGTCTGGACTTTGACTTGGCCATTCTAACACCTAGATACGTTTATTTTTGAACCATTCCATTGTAGATTTTGCTTTATGTTTTGGATCATTGTCCTGTTGGAAGATAAATCTCCGTCCCAGTCTCAGGTCTTGTGCAGATACCAACAGGTTTTCTTCCAGAATGTTCCTGTATTTGGCTGCATCCAGCTTCCCGTCAATTTTAACCATCTTCCCTGTCCCTGCTGAAGAAAAGCAGGCCCAAACCATGATCCTGCCACCACCGTGTTTGACAGTGGGGATGGTGTGTTCAGGGTGATGAGCTGTGTTGCTTTTACGCCAAACATATAGTTTTGCATTGTGGCCAAAAACTTCAATTTTGGTTTCATCTGACCAGAGCACCTTCTTCCACATGTTTGGTGTGTCTCCCAGGTGGCTTGTGGCAAACTTTAAACGAGATTTTTTATGGATATCTTTGAGAAATGGCTTTCTTCTTGCCACTCTTCCATAAAGGCCAGATTTGTGCAGTGTACGACTGATTGTTGTCCTATGGACAGATTCTCCCACCTCAGCTGTAGATCTCTGCAGTTCATCCAGAGTGATCATGGGCCTCTTGGCTGCATCTCTGATCAGTTTTCTCCTTGTTTGAGAAGAAAGTTTGGAAGGACGGCCGGGTCTTGGTAGATTTGCAGTGATATGATGCTCCTTCCATTTCAATATGATGGCTTGCACAGTGCTCCTTGAGCTGTTTAAAGCTTGGGAAATCTTTTTGTATCCAAATCCGGCTTTAAACTTCTCCACAACAGTATCTCAGACCTGCCTGTTGTGTTCCTTGGTTTTCATAATGCTTTCTGCACTTTAAACAGAACCCTGAGACTATCACAGAGCAGGTGCATATATACGGAGACTTGATTACACACAGGTGGATTCTATTTATCATCATCGGTCATTTAGGACAACACTGGATCATTCAGAGATCCTCACTGAACTTCTGGAGTGAGTTTGCTGCACTGAAAGTAAAGGGGCCGAATAATATTGCACGCCTCACTTTTCAGTTTTTTATTTGTTAAAAAAGTTTAAATTATCCAATAAATGTTGTTCCACTTCACAATTGTGTCACACTTGTTGTTGATTCTTGACAAAAAAATTAAATTTCATATCTTTATGTTTGAAGCCTGAAATGTGGCGAAAGGTTGCAAGATTCAAGGGGGCCGAATACTTTTGCAAGGCACTGTACCAGGAAGTGAGTAAACATCATGTTTTGTATTATGTCAAATACTGGAATCCTTTTAATATGCAGGTGGCTTGCATTATGTGGCTGACATGCTCCTTTCCCCATCGGCAGCTTGTTGCAGATACCCCCGCCGGGAGAGAACTATACTCAGCTTATTCCCGTCTTCATGCGCCCGGTGTTCTGTCAAATTTTCCGACCGATCAGAAATTGCAACTTTGAGTTAAAAATAGCCGCGAATACAGCGATTGCAAAGTAAACAGTACAAACTTTCTTTAAATAAAGGACTACTTACGTTTGATCACTGATTGGCATGTCATTGTCATTGATTGGCAGCGCTCATTGTCCAGCTGCTTCCCCTGCGAGCTCCCCTGTCCGTAGTAGCTAGGAACTAGCTGTAAATTGCTCTCCGCCGGGCGGTTTGCCGATCAGCAGAGACAATCAACAAACCAGTCGTCATGTGAAATTATCCGGGCTAGTTATGTGTGATTTTCCGCTTCGAAGACTTTGAAACATCACTCGGTAAGGGTTAGCATTTCGGCTAGCTTTCACGCCTCTTGGTTTGTTTACATTCTCCGAAGCCGGGGAAGGGAAATGACATAAGCCCAATTTAGGTGGCATAAAATATCGTTCGGGAGGTCAGACAGTAAAGGTGAACTCAACAGTTTTGACCATTATGGAATAATTTTGCCATGTCGTCTTGAATAAATGCATTTTTATTATTTCATATTCCATTTAGCACAAGACTGTTATTTGTCATGACCATGCCATTTATTTAGCTATTGGGGAAAAAATATTTGGATAAAAATAATATCCTGTAAAAATATTGGAGTAGAGAGACTGAAACAATGACATTTTGCGGCTCTCTTCATCACGTTTTCCTCGTTGTGAATAATTCCCCCTCAACGGGCTGACTGGTCCGTCTCAAGCCATTTATTTAGCTATTGGGGAAAATACTTGGATAAAAAGAATATCCTGTAAAAATATTGGAGTAGAGAGAGTGAAACAATGACATTTTGCGGCTCTCTTTGTTGTGTTTTCCTCGTTGTGAATAATTCCCCCTCAATGGGCTGCATACTAAATCAGATGAAATCGTGACTCCGCCGACGTCATCCACCTATTGGGGACGCTAGAGCCCTATAATGGTAGGCGTGGCTAACCAGCAGATTAAAAAACTAATTTCTCGTCATCTGCGCTTTGCTAAATTGTGTGTATAGTCGAATCGTCTCAAAATATGATTCTAATTCACATAATAATCCTATTTAAGACTTTTTTTCTCGTGTCATACGCACTTTAAACTGCATGTGACAACATAAGAAAAATCTTAAATAGCATTATTACGTGAATTACAATCATATTGTAAGACGATTCGACTATATACAACAATTTGGCAACGCGCAGATGATGAGAAATTAGTCGACTAGCCGACATGCTAACCCGAACTGAGCGGCGTTTTTTCTGCGGCAGGTAGGCAGTACTTGTCGCCGAGGAGAGAAGGGAAAACGCCGTAAATGAAAAATCACACAAAAGTACTCTAACTCATGTCACACACGGCAACGTGTTTGATTGTCTTCACCGATTGGCCAGCCCACGGCGGCAGGCAGTCAGTGCTCATCGCCGGGGAGAGAAGGGGAAACGCCAAAAATGTAAACAAAACAGGAGTAGTATTATCACCCATAAAATGCAGGCCACCTCCTTTTTAAAACGTTTGGCATGATCCCAGTATGTGACATAATATAAAACACGAAGCTTGCTAACTTAGTTATCCATTCAATGGTCTCTTGATTGTCGGACTTGTTTTGCTCATCACGGTGAACAAGAATCTTTTGGAAATGCAAAAAGCCTCACACCCCTCCCCCTGGTGCACAACAAAAGCCTGCAGCACATTGGGCTGGCGTGATGCGAAAAATAAACAAATTAATCTGCAAAATCAGCTGATTTCGCAGTCCATCTCCATTATATAAAGCAATGGCTGTGTTGTGAGATGCTGACCCGAGTGACACATTCGCATTCTTCCTCAGCCCAAGATTGGAGCCGGAAGTCCTCATTTTCATGGCGCGGGATTCAAAAAATTGAAAAAATAAAACGATCACTTTCACACACATCCAAGAGGTCAATTTCATTCAGGAGCATAAAATACCGTGTGAAATATGAAATAAACATTGACATTTTGTCTATTTATTTTATTTATTTATTTTCCCTTCAGGCATGACAAATCCGAACAAACATACAGCATTTATATGTGTTTACAATTAATTCAACCCGAAAAGAAAAGGGCAGACGGGAGAAGCCGAAGCTTATTGAAACCCGCCCCCAGTATACCATATAGGACACAGAAAATATCGAATAACAAATTTTGACACTCAGATTTCATAGTGATTACCATTTAAAAATTTTTTTTTAATTAATTAATTTATTTATTTATTTTATAACCATCCCCTCTGATTGTTCCTTTTCCCAATAGTCTACTGTCGATCGTGGCAATGTGCTCGTTATGTTGATTAGATCCAGTAGATTAGTTCATAATTCAGTGGTTAGTTTATTCAGTTGATCCGATCCAGAAGATAGGGAATAGCTGCGGACCGATGGCAGGCCGTGTCTGCCACCCCCCTTTCGTCAACTTAATCCTCGTCGCAGTTTTCATTCCTTGCTGCCTCCCGATGAACATTCATCTCAAGGTTGCGCAGCTTCGTAGTAAGTTGCATCACCGTTCCGGTTGTGGACTCAGGGCCTGAGGTATTGGCGTCGCTCAGTCCTTCAGATTTTGCTGTCATAGGCACTTTGTACAAGGGCTAGTCACAGTTTAGCACAGCAGTTATGCCTATTGACCATGAGATTTCTCCAAACTAGTATGATTAGGATTTGTTATGTGAGCAGACCATTTGTATTCAGAGTGCAAAAATTAAATGAGCAATAAATGATTTAAAAATAATAAATACGTTAAGTCCTTGACCACATTTATAGGTATCGGTTTGATATCGGTGTCGAATTTTTGAGTTGGACAATATTGGTTATCGGTTAAAAAGTCATTATCAGACAACTCTACCTTCTACTTGTGTAAATACGTGTTATACATATATATTGCTATAAAACGAATTGTTAACAAAACTACAAAATGCAATTTCAGGAGAAATTTCGATGGTAGCTTTGAAGTGATGGTTGGTATATCAGGTCACTTCCTGTTGATTAAGAGGCGTCTTGGACTTCTTGTAGATAATGGGTCACTCCCTGCTCATTTTGGGACATTTTGGGTTGACTCCCTGTTCATATTAGGTCACTTCCTTCTGATTTGGGTGGATTTCGGGTTCACTTCCTGTTGATAACGGGTCACTTGGATATGAAATCAATAGGAATGAACTGACGTTTTCGTTGAAATGAATGGTGAACAGGGACAAATTTTGCCCATTAGAATTGAATGGGTATGTTTTTTGGCAAATTGTGGCCGAATCGTACGTTTTTAGCAAAAACTGTATTGAGCTTTTGTGCCCACTAACGTCCTGAATTTTATGATGTATCAATGATTTGATTTGGACAAAAATGATGTAAAAAGGAATAAATAAAAATAACGTGTTTTTGGCTAAATTATCTTTTTTTTTTTTTTAGGTGTCAAACGAAAGAGAGATGCATCGCATGGGAATTCCGGTCGTTTCGGTGTATAAATGGTGTCGTGGGTAAAACGGTTTTGACTGGGCGGTGTGCAGGAGAAACAAACAAAAAAAAAAAAGCAATATTATATGATGCTAAATTTTGCATTACATGTAAAGCTACCAGGGTTAGCACAGTCATTATAGTTACGTGCGGTACAACATGTTACCCTTTTAACAGTGACAAAATCGCGTCTACAACGTGTAGAATTTCTTCAGTGTAATACATTTTTAAAGTGTGTTGACATTTTGAGCACCAATCGAAACTCGTGGAACGGTGCTGGTTTGGACTTCCAAATCATTTACTAGCTTAATACAGGGTTCGCTGATTATAATTTAATAAAGTCTAAATAAAATGTAAAATATGTGATGCTTTCATTTTGTTTCATGTCCTATATCCCAGCTCAGTTCTTGTCACAATTTTATATTAAAAATCGATTTCCACGTTGTTGTTGTTTTTCTTTTTTTTACAGCTAGTTTTTATACAACTTGTGTAATAGCATAGAGCTGGAGGGCACTATAAAATTAAGATTTATTTTGTATTTTAGTGCACAATATGCGCAATTTTCCTTTTTTACGTCTGTTCAGATTTACAATTCGGTAAACCGCCTGAGAACGATTGACATAGTAGGACTCTTTTAGAGATACTGTTCAAAATCTGCCAAACTAAACTATGGTAATCAGTTTGCAACTGCATCTGAACCTAAAAAAATATTGGATGTCTAGAATAGAATAGAATAGAATAGAATAGAATAGAATAGAATAGAATAGAATAGAATAGAATAGAATAGAATAGAATAGAATAGAAAGCTTTTATTGTCATTGTACCCTAAGGTTAATATAAAAACACAAGTTAGAGTGTACACAGATTGGGAATAAAGTGAATAAGTGACTAGCATTGTTACATTAAGCAGTATCTGATCAAGCCATGATAGCTATTACTACATTCAAGTGAGTATGATGTAACTGAGTATTAAAGAAGATGTATATTTATTCTAAAAACGTGGTATCAGTACAGTTTTGGCAACAGACGATACAACACAGCTGGGTGTGCGAATCGGTATCGGGAACCAAATGATGGCATTGGTGCAATTCTAGTTAAAGGAACTTTTATTCAAGCTTGACATGAGCTTCCCCGACACCTCTTTCCTCTGTGACCACTATGTAAAACCTAGACACCCTGTAGACCCCTGGAGCCTATGCGCGGCCATGAAAGCACCACTACCGCCCTCCGGCCGGTACCGCCATCTCTTCCCCTACCTCCAAACGGAGACCCCTCCCTTCCTCATCCAGTGCGCTTCCGCGGCCTTCCTCACCCACCAACCCCCCATCCTCACCATGCAGCTATCCCACTGCCTTGCCATCTCGCAGCATTCCGCGGGCCGCCGTGCACACAGAGGCCTATTGTGCATGCTGGGGGATGGCAGAAGGCACTGTACAGTGAGAGTAGCACAAAAAAGGGATGCATAGGAATTAAATTGGAAAAAAATGCACTAATATAACATTAGCGGTTAATGTGAGTCTTTACTATAAATAGTGATCCACTAATAAGCGAATCCTCCAAACTATATGACGTTTGTACTATGACTTTACTGATTGGTCAATAATTGTATGCTTTCGATTTGTTTTTTTAACTGCTAGACATATGACTTGGTCTCAACCTGTTTTTTTTGTTTTTTTGTTGGAATGAAAAAATTCCAGCAATGTTACCTGTATGCAACTCATTATCATTAGTTATAGATTAACTAGATTTAAACCAAGTAAAAGGGTGATATAAATTCCAATACTGATGAACTCGAATGAAGATAGTGAGTCCAAACCTTTCCTTGCTCCGTGTGGAATGACTGCGGCTAGCCAGAAGGTCACAACCCTGGAATTACGGTACATCTCCGCCTGACAAAGACTTGCTTTCAAGCTTCCTCACCTGGCCCAGGCTAGCTCAGACCTTCATGATAACAATCATATGGAACTTTCATCACCTTGCATCTTATAAAAGACAGTAGATGGCATAAATGTGCTGTCATCCAAATTCATGCAAGTGAAATTAAACTGAATTTCAGGCGTTTTTTTTCTTAGACTACATACATTAAAAAAATGAGTTTCCTCACAAAATGTTTTACTATTCATCACAACTTCCTGCTAATTGTCTCTGTCTAAACAAAGCAGTGTGCCAGAAAGTTGAACTATACTGTGAACACAATATATTGCACTGCCCATTGGCTGGTTGAACGCTGAAAAAAAATTGTCTAATACTCATAGTTTAATCCTTAATCCACAGACTAGACTGTAACAAACAACCCTGCTGACCCATGCTTGGTTCCCGTAAGAGTTTTGGAGAAAATGGCTCTGAAGTTAACCCCTTTATAGGCCACTAATTTCCTTTACTGCCATTGACGGGACTACACATCCCTACACAATGATCGCTGTCAGCCCTCCCAGTCAAAATAGATTTGACGTGTCAATGGCACCAAAAGATAAGCCAGTCCTGACAGTTCAAATGAATTGGTCGTCAATCGTCGTCAATGGCAGGCGAGTTAAATACTATGGAAAAAAATTAAAAATAAAATCAACGTTACAGTGTTATTTATCATGTATTACAGTTCTTATGCATTCTAATGTTGTTTTTGCCCAAATATTATTGATGGTAGCTTTGCATGTACTGTAATGCAAAGCAACCATCTATGTTAGTCCTTATTTATTATTATTATTATTTTTTTTTGAAAGGCTTTATCTTTGGCGCGCCGCACAGCCCAAACCGTTTGGCCCATTGACACTGTTCAAATGCCACAATAACCGGAATGATGAAGTTTTTTGAAAAAAATGTTTTTTAAATATATCTAGTCCTACAATTTTTATCCAATTCACATAAATCATACATCAAACATTTCAGGAAGGCAGGGGGCATAAGAGTTGTATACAGAAATGTCCAAAAACCTACGGTTCCCCCAAAATTTTCCAAAAACTTTCCCATTCGTTTCTAATGGGATGCCATTGCCATGTAGGTATGTTGTTCCATTCTTTTCTAATGGCCAAAATTTCCCATTCATTTTCAATGGCATAAAAACATGGGTGGTTGTGATGTTTGACCAAAAACATACCATTACAAATCACTGACATTCAACTGGCGCCCAAGTAAGTGGGCCATTGACAGCCACATATGTTGATTGAATTGATGCCATTGTACTTGGATTCCATTGACGTACACTGCTGGCAAAAAGTATTGTCACCCCTGCAATTCTGTCAGATAATGCTCAATTTCTCCCATAAAATGATTGCAATTACAAATGCTTTGGTAGTAATTTCTTCATTTATTTTGCTTGCAATGAAAAAACACAAAAGAGAATGGGAAAAAAATGTAATCATTATCATTTAACAAAAAAATCAAAAAATGGGCCGGACAAAAATATTGGCACCCGTTGAAAAATCATGCGTTGCTTCTCTAATTTCTGTAATTAACAGCACCTGCTACCCACCTGTGGCACATAACAGGTGGTGGCAATAACTAAATCACACTTGCAGCCAGTTAAAATGGATTAAAGTTGACTCAACCTCTGTCCTGTGTCCTTGTGTGCACCACATTGAGCACGGAGAAGGGAAAGAAGACCAAAGACCTGTCTTGAAAAGCAAAATTGTGAGGAAGCATGGTCAATCTCAAGGCTATAAGTCCATATCCGAAGACCTGAATGTTCCTGTGTCTACCGTGCACAGTGTCATCTATAAGTGTAAAGCCCATGGCACTGTGGCTAACCTCCCTAGATGTGGACGGAAAAGAAAAATTGACGAGAGATTTCAACAAAAGATTGTGCGGATGGTGGATAAGGAACCTCGACTAACATCCAAACAAGTTCAAGCTGTCCTGCAGTCTGAGTGTACATGAATGAAAAGGGACTCTACGGTCGGATACCCAGGAAGACGCCACTTCAGACCCAGATACATAAAAAGCCAGGCTGGAGTTTGCCAAAACTTACCTGAGAAAGCCAAAAACGTTTTGGAAGAACATTGTCTGAAATTCTCTAAAATTGAGCATTATCAGACAAAATTGCAGTGGTGACAATACTTTTGGCCAGCAGTGTATATGCAAACCGATGCCATTAATGGCCATGTATGTCAAAAAATCAACAGGATGTGACCTGAAATCAACACGACTGGACCCCAAGGGATTTACCTGAAAAGCAATTTCTTCAGAAACTAAATTTCTAGTTCATCTACAAAATGTATTTCTCCACAAAAAGATTTTTTTAAAGAATTAAAATACCATAATGATTAAAAATAAAGTACATACAGTATATATTAGTAATAATAATAATAATCAAGACCTGGTATCCAAATATGTGGACATGTAAGGCATACGTGTATACCAAAAGTTCATATTGGGTCCATTTTTTTTTTTTTTTTAAATACCAAAAATTATCACTTGCCCTATTTCTTTAAGCATCGATCTTGTTGTATTTAAGTTCATATCTTTATCAAGTCATTTAAATGCCTGCACTCTGCTATTTACGTTCGTATATTAAATGTAAATGTAAGGTGCATCCTTGGCTAGGCTAAACGGGTCAAGGAAAGGAAAGCTTGAGTTAAAAAAAAAAAATCCCTGGGAGAGTAGATGGTACTGAATTGAGGGGAGGGATACGAGGTTCAGGTTTCAGCTCGACATGGGGTCTGGGGGAAGGACTGGCATTTTGGAATATACGAAGATCCATCCAAGACACAGTGGACATAAAACCGCGGTGCTTGCCCTGACGCGGTGGGTGCAGAGTGCCAGCTGGGGCCCCGCGTTGGATTCCACTTAGTCTTTGGAGGGTTTGACTGCATGGTGCCTTCGGTCTGTGGGATCACACATTTAACACAGAACTGACTGAACGCCTCCACCGTCCCTTCACTTCTCACCCGAGCTATTGCATGTCTAATATTTAGACATGTTCAGCTTTGTGGATTCAAGGACTGTTCTGCTACTTGTAGCATCCCAAGTTGTTTTACTGGCTGTGGTCAGGTGTCAGGAAGAGGATGACCGTAAGTAGTCAATTTGACCTTTTATTCTCTATTGTTTTTTCTTGCAGATAAAAATGATATATGAGTACCAAAGATTTACTACAGTATTATTTAAAATGTGTGTTTGGGGGCCATGAGGGAAGATACTTATTCTGAGTATTCCAGTGTTTATTCTGTAGACTGGGTGAGGAAGTGCAGACCAGGTGAACAGGTGCTCATTTGTACTCTCCAGACACCTGCCGTACAGACGAGAGGTTTTTCATAGTTCAGGACCTAAATTATAGAATTTCCATCCAAATCAATTTAAATTAATGATTAGAAAAAAGACAAACCACGATTCAAGAAGTTATTTGGCCATTAAAGTATCCTGGAATATGTGAATACTCATCTTATACAGTACATTCCACCTGTTAAATGGTAAATAATCGACATAAAAAGTACTCGTCCTCTGGCCAACATGCACCTCCCCCCTAAAATGTAGAATTGTTAAAGAAATATTTAGGAACGCAAGCATAAAAAAGGACAGAAGAAGTAAAAATGACGATAATATTTACATGAATACACTCGGTACACGTTTATCACATGTGCCGATAATGCATCCAGTTTCAAATGTCTGCTGACAATAAGTACTTTTTGAGTCCTTTGGCTTTTATGAACGCTTTGAATCCCAACAGACAAACAGACACATTCTTGTGAATTATAGTGTAGCTAACCACTTGATGATTATTAAAGTAACTTGCAAAGTTATACAATGATGACCCAACCCAAAAAATGACATGGAACCTAATTTAAGGAGAGAGTCACAGGGATTCTGCATTGTTTTTACAAATTTCCCAGTGTGCCTAGATGTCTATTCCCTCAGTAGGAAGACCTGCCCATTGGATTTAAAAGTCACAGCAAGGTTAGACAACTATGACTGTGATTGGAGAGTCGGTCATCGCTAAGATTTGGCAAAATCATTGTGGTCTTGATGTGAAGTGACAGGGTCAGGCAGTACGTGACCTCAGTCTAGCAGGCTCAAAGGGTAGCAGGAGGTCAATGGCACTTATTAGGACTCGCAACACTATGGGGGAGCTAACATATGATGGCTTCTTTATAGTTTTATTTTTATTCAGACTTTTCGCTGTGTAGTCAGTAACAAGGTATCTGCATAGCATCAACACTTCAGATAGTCCCAAAAAGCAAGTAGCAGCAGTTTTCCAGTGGACTGGACAAACAAATTGGTCTTTCTTAACCTGCCGGCATGTTTGTACTGTTGCTTGACGCCACTATGTGGGCCAGATGGAGAATTTTTGGAGACCCCCTGTTTACCTAAGGCAGCAGCTTGTCAATTGGGCACAGTGTTCCTGAAAGAATGTTTCATTCATCCGAGCACCCGAGGCCTAACACATTAAGTACAGTCAGTAAAGTATGGGAAAGACCGATGAGTTACTGTATATGACAACTTTGAGCTTTTGTAAATTTGGGATTTACATAGAGTAACAGCAGTAGCAGTAAAGTGATGATCGTATTCATTCAAATCATACAACTGAAGTGCGTTTAAAATATATATATATATATATATATATATATATATATATATATATATATATATATATATGGATATAATGCGACGGTTTTGTTGAAGATATTTTTTTCCACTCTCAGCCCCCCATGACTTAAAAACCACACATCCTTCATCTTATCTTAATGCTGCCCTCCAGCTTCCTCACATTGTCCTTTTCACAAACAATTTTCTAAACGTTTCCTAACTTTCTCCGAAACTGTCCCTACCCCTTCTCCACCTGCCCTACACCCCCTGCTGGTCACCACAGAGGAGGCAGGTGGCTGCATCCAGGACGGCCAGCTGTATAGTGATAAGGATGTGTGGAAGCCAGAGCCGTGTCGAATCTGTGTGTGTGACAGCGGAGCGGTTCTGTGTGATGAGATAATCTGCGAAGAAATGAAGGAGTGTGCCAACCCCATCATCCCATCTGGAGAGTGCTGTCCCATGTGCCCTACCGATGCCAGTGCCCCCATTGGTTGTAATTTATTTATTCACGTAGCCATAAATAAATTACTCTTTTAGCTTGTCTCACTCTGGCTAACGCTACCGAATGGGGAATACCGCATGATCACCGCTCAAATCGTCTTTGGTTATAGATGTCCTTAAATAGTTGTATTTTTAAAATGCATGATTCCCGAAGAGTGATTTCAAAGTGCTCTAGTTATATTAGTATGGTTTGCATTGACTCACTTTCAAATCTTAAGTAAACTGAAGCAAAATGATGAGGCAAACCTGACCAAGAGGGAAGGCCTCGAATTCCTTGGATGAGGTGATGCTATCTAATGAATCATATAGAAGCTATTCCTTCACTTAACAATGCCATTATAAATTTGAGTAATCCCTCTAGTCGAGTGGATTTCTTCACAAAGTAGATTATTTTTTGCTGCTTTGACTTAACAGGCACTCATCATTAGCATCATCATCGCACGCCTGCTTCTGCTTCAACTCCCTTCTAATCATACTAACCAAGATGGGGTTTTGGCCTGTGGGTTTTGACACTTGAGCATCATCACATATTTTGTGTTCTCTTCTCCTAAAATTCAGCAACATAATTCATAAAATCAATAAAAAAGGTCTAAATGTATTGTCCTTTCTTTCCCATCACCCGTCCATCGACGACATCAGAGACAATCGGCGCAAGGGTGAGACATTTAGAAAATTCTGTCACCACAGCAACACATTCTCGTCAAATATGAAGCTTTCTCATCTATCCAAAATCTGAATTTTTCCTTTACAAACATTCTCTTTCATCAAACAGGGTCAGAAAGGAGAACCAGGCGATATTGCAGATGTAAGTAAACCCTCGTAGAGGGTTAAAATGCATTTGGTGAAAGAATGATAGCTCATGAAGTTGGTTTATTTTGCACTAATAAGGGACCCTGCACCTGTTTAATACAATAAGTGCCACATACTCTCCCCTATACGCTTTCACTTTTTCCTTTTTCCTGGAGTGTTAAATGATCCCCCCCAAGGAGGCTTATAATCATTACGGGTTATCTACACGGGTGCCTTGTTAGACCTTCTATAAATGAGCAAAATCCAACATTCCTGGGACACAATGAAGCCCATTAAATCCTGTAAGACCTTCTCAGCAACTTCATAGCTAGGTCACGCACACATACATACACGCACACTCTAACCAATACACACAGATGCCAGGTGAACAAAGTCAGTTCAAGCAGAGGTGATGTTTTCAACTAAACTTGGCCTGTCAACTCAAATCTCCATCCAATTGTTGTTTTTAATAGCTGATTAGAAGACAGACGACTCCTTGCCTTTTTATGACAATGTTGTTTTTTTTTTTTTAAATCTAACTGCAGGTTGTAGGACCAAGAGGACCAGCAGGCCCCATGGTAAATATCATGATTTTTCATTCTCCGCGCAGGCCGCTAAAAGCTGTTTCTTGGTGGCCCGAGCAGGTGTTAGCCGCACTTGGAATTCTGCTGAGTTGAACATTTTTGCTCTTGCAGGGCCCCCCAGGTGACCAGGGAGTACGCGGACCAGCTGGTGCAAAGGGTGACAAGGTCCGATACAAAAGAAAAAAAAAAATCTACATTAGTATTATTACATTCTCATGATCGTTATAGTTGATATATTCATGAACTGCATAACGGGTGGGGTCCCATTATCATATGAAGCTTTGCGTTCTTCTGAATACAAGATTTTGAATCATTGTAAATTGTTCAATATATTATATTTTTCCCCTCAAGGGAAATGCTGGGCCTCGTGGACGGGATGGCGAGCCTGGCACCCCTGGAAACCCCGGACCCCCTGGTCCACCTGGCCCACCTGGACCACCAGGACTTGGAGGGGTGAGTCCTATTTGAATCCAAAAACTAATCTCTGTAAAGTCACCCCCTCCCCCACCCCAAAATGTTCATTCTGTTTAGACTAGAGCAGATATATGACAGTTTGTGTATGAAAATGATTAATATATTTCTTTTGATGTGTTTTTATTTGTAGAACTTTGCTGCACAAATGGCTACAGGTTTTGATGAGAAGGCCGGAGGTGCTCAGATGGGAGTGATGCAAGGACCAATGGTACGTGCTGCAGACGTACACTGCAAATTTATAACGTCTTAGAGTGTTTTTCTTAAATGTAGTCAAATCATTTTCTCCATCTTGTTTTGAGTGTTAAAGACAAGTTAACAGATGAATGCGGCAGATTATTCCAATTACTTTAAGTAAATATTATTATTTATTCTTATTAAGGCCATACATCTAAAAGTCGGTCTTTTTTTACCTGAATCAAGAAAAAAATACTTTCATACAATGTTCTGAACAATATCTATTCTTAAATTCAGAATATTTCTGAAAGTTTTTTAGCTGAAATATACTAATTTATTGATTGACTAAATCTGTTAAATTTATTTTCAGGTAGCTATTTTTCTTATTTCAACAAACTTTTTTCTAGTAGATTGACACTGAAAACAAGGGAATTTAACTAGTTATAAAGAGGGGTGTTTTTGCAGTGTATAATCTGAGAACAGCATAGGAGAATTAACCCCGCATTCTAAGTGAAATGTTTGCAATGCTGCCGTCTTGTGGTCAAAACCTAAACCACACAGATTCATTTCCACGTGCCTATTTTTTGTGAACTCCCAATATTTTCCTGATTTATAAGTCATTCATTTCATTCAAACTGGATGTGAATGTTCGTCTATCAGTGCCACTGATGGCGCTAGACGTGCCGTCACTGGCCGCCAATGAGTTAAAAAATCCAATGATACTGATGTAACCATGTTTTTAAACATATATTATATATTTATATATATATATTCATGTTTCTCTTGCAGGGTCCAATGGGTCCCCGTGGTCCCCCAGGACCCAGTGGAGCACCTGTAAGTGTTGTAACCACAGCAGAAATCATTCAAAATGTTTCAATTCGATAGAAACATAGAATGAATAACGATTTATTGTTCACTTTTAGGGACCACAAGGTTTCCAGGGTGCCCCTGGAGAGGCTGGAGAGTCTGGTCCAGCTGTGAGTATTGTCACATAATGGATTTCAGGAAGAATACAACTCATAATTGCGATAAAATCATGAAACCAACATTATGTCTTTGTCTTAGTTAGCTCAGAGGATTACATTTACTGACCATTTGCTTCATACTAGGGAGCAATGGGACCCCGTGGACCACCTGGACCTTCTGGAAAACCAGGAAGTGATGTAAGGATACTAATATGATCTTTCAAATCATTTCAAGGACATGATATTACAGAACAGACACAAGAAATTAACATATTTGCAAACAATTTCGAGATTTTGAAGACTCTGACGACATTCAGTGGTAACATTTTATTGTTGTTTCATCCTAGGGTGAGGGTGGGAAACCTGGCAAAGCTGGTGAACGTGGACCCGCTGGACCTCAGGTTGGAGGATGAGCTCAATTTCTTGATGTCATGCGTGGAAATCGTAGAGGGATCAACCTTTTGACTCTTTCCTCTCTCTTGCGTGTTCATTTCAGGGAGCTCGTGGATTCCCTGGGACTCCTGGCCTTCCTGGAATTAAAGGACACAGAGTAAGTGCCCATCACTCCTTCACATGAGAAACATATGTTGTGACACCACTCACTGAGGCCTAACCAGTCTTGTCACCGCTCTCCGTAGGGTCACCCTGGTCTGGATGGAGCTAAGGGAGAGAATGGTGCTGCTGGAGCAAAGGTAAGAAAAACATGAGGAAAATAATATACTTTTATTCTTTAGTTTTTAACATTACTATGTACTATTGTCTCTTTTGACAGGGTGAGGCTGGTGCTTCTGGAGAAAATGGCGCCCCTGGACCCATGGTGAGTCAGTCGCTTTCATTGCTTTTTGTCTTAATGTCAAACAGTAATGTTGTGTGACTGGGATTCTAATGCGATACGCTGTCATTATAGGGCCCACGTGGTCTACCTGGTGAGAGGGGACGGACAGGTGCTGCTGGAGCTGCTGTGAGTTTGGATCTCCACTTTACCTTGTTCTAGTGACTTTGTCTTCCCTGACTTTTCTTTCCCAACGCCACAGGGTGCCCGTGGAAATGATGGCTTGCCTGGTCCTGCCGGTCCACCTGTAAGTAACATTTCAATTTGTTTAGAATATATTCTATTCAGTTGCCATTTAGATTATATCCAACAAAATATGGAACTAACCAGAAGATTTTTCCTCCTGTTTCTAGGGGCCAGTTGGTCCTGCTGGAGCTCCCGGTTTCCCAGGATCCCCTGGAGCCAAAGTGGGTGTCCACCTCCTCTGCCAACTATATTTGAAAAAATATAGCTTGGTAATGTCACTTGGAGGAGGTGCAAATGTTGTAATTTGTACTGCCAGGGTGAAGCTGGTCCAACTGGAGCTCGTGGAGCTGAAGGCCAACAGGGCCCCCGTGGAGAGGCTGGTACTCCAGGATCTCCCGGACCTGCTGGGGCGTCGGTCAGTCATCATCGCCTAGAGCAGTAATCATCTCTAACTGTTCTCAAGATCTTATTGAGACATACTGTCCTTCAACCCCGTGAAATAGGGTAACCCTGGAACTGATGGTATTCCTGGAGCCAAAGGATCTGCTGTAAGTCAACTCTTGTCATATTGAGAACATTGTAGAGCATGAATGTCTCAATTCTGATTTCGGTGTGTCTTTTCTTACTTTTAAGGGTGGTCCTGGAATTGCTGGTGCCCCTGGTTTCCCTGGCCCCCGTGGGCCTCCAGGACCACAAGGAGCAACGGGTCCCCTTGGACCGAAAGGACAGTCTGTAAGTCACTTGAGAATTATCTCAAAATCAATGAAAGTTGGTGACAAGTACGTAATCTTTGTCTTTTTCATGTCTGGCATAGGGTGACCCCGGTCTTCCTGGATTCAAAGGGGAAGCTGGGCCCAAAGGAGAGCTTGTAAGTGTTTTATAGTTGAGTAAATGTTGAAAAGACATTTAGCATGGCTGACGCTACGATTCTATATTTTTAGGGTCCTGCTGGTCCCCAAGGGGCACCCGGCCCTGCTGGCGAGGAAGGAAAGAGAGGCGCAAGAGGGGAACCTGGAGCTGCTGGACCACTTGGGCCTCCCGGAGAGAGAGTAAGGAGTCCCTAGCTTTAAGAACACGAATAGAGAGAGTAAAAACAGCAGCTATAGATGTGTTATTGTCATTCTGATCATGCCTTTTGTAAATCTCACAGGGAGCCCCTGGCAACCGTGGTTTCCCAGGTCAAGATGGTCTTGCTGGCGCTAAGGTGAGTACTTTGATTAAATGCAGTGCTGTAATAATCCAAACTTCTTTCACTCCCTCACCTTTGATTCTCAATGTTCTTCAGGGTGCTCCAGGTGACCGTGGTGTTCCTGGCGCTGCTGGGCCAAAAGGTGCGACAGGTGATCCCGGACGTACAGGAGAGTCTGGTCTCCCAGGAGCTAGAGTGAGTGCCGTGTCACATCATCAGTGCAAGCCAGTGGGACAGGATAATAATGTGAATCATATAAATGCTCTGCCTTATACAGGGTCTTACTGGCCGTCCTGGAGATACTGGTCCTCAGGGCAAAGTTGGACCTTCTGTGAGTATTAGCACAAGCCTCGGCGTGTTGTTTCCATAAGGAAAAATAATAAACCTAAAAATAAATATCCTAGAAACCTTTACATCCTCACAAAATCCACACGTTAAGCTGTTTCTGGGAAAAAAAAAAAAAAAGAAATCTGCCATTGCTGTGATCTCTTCAAATCAGGTAGTACTGTATGTAAAATTGGGCACCAGTAGCTTTATCTGTAAGACTTTGGAGTGTCATAGTTTAATCCTATCTGTAGACTAAATGTACCAATGTTAAGTAGTTGTTAGAGAGATGCTAGCCTAATTCCCAGCAAGTGTTCAGGTGCTCTTAACCCCTTCAGGGACAATGGCCACTACAGTGGACAATGAAGGGAAATGGTATTTTTGCGAACATGCTAATTCACCAAAACTAAATTAATGAAGTTAAAAGAATACAAACTGTTTACGGCCCTAAGTAACACTCTAAAGTTTTTTTTCATAGTATTTAATGGGGTTCCTGTGGGTAATTAAAAAGTCTTAAAATGTCTTAAATTTAAAATCCGGATAATCTAGGTCGTGAATTGTCTTAAATGTTAATGGAAAATTGCAGTAGGTATTAAATTTTCAGATGATGCGTTTAATACCTGGGAAATCACTGTCGTCTTTCGTAAAACTTTTTATGGTGTGTATATGTTTTATTAATGGCCGTGCGCTAAATAGGAGAGTTTGGGATTAATCATTTATACGTTACGTTGTCCACAACCTCGATGTACGTCAACAACAGCGTCAGCAAAATCTTCCATTAGCATAGTGTTAGCTCCCTGGCTGCTATTGACGGGGCTAGACATCCAATTCATTTTGACTGGATTGGAAGTCGATCGCCGTCACTGGCACTGAAACCAGAGCATTCACCGCCAGTCTTGTGGGTTTGGACGGGTCACTTCCTGTTTATTATAGCGCATTTACAGATTACTTTTTGTTGATTTTTAGTCACTTCCTATTCATTTGTGGACATTCTTAAGTCACCTCGTTTTTAGTAACACAAAATCAACAGGAAGTCATCTGCAAATGCCAAAAAATCAACAGGAAATGACATGAAACGTCCCTAAATGAACTTGTTGCTTGTCATTGGCTGCCACCGACGACCATAGACGTCCAATCCTCCAACTACAAATGGATTGGACGTCTACTAGTGATAAACTCTTTCCAAGTCTATCGTAGAATATCATATAAAGATTTCCTGACCCATGTATCAATCATGGTAGTATCGCAATATCGTGAGATTGTCTTATTGTGGGCCTTGTATGGCAAATCATTTTTCTACCTTAATGCAAAGTCTGCAAAGTGTTTTTTTCGTTTGAGACAAAGGGGGTCAAAGCCATTGAGTCACACATGATAGAAGGAAAAACAGCAGTTGCCTGTGGCAAAGTGTGTTTACAGTGAAATAATTTTTATTTTCATCAGGAATTGTTACGACATTTGGGTCTTGAATTATATTTTTAATGTCTTAAAAATGTCTTTAAAAGCATTAAATTTGACTTTTAAAAGGGTGCAAAAACCCTGTTTAACTCCTTGAATATCATAACCATCCAATTCATTTATACCAGGAAGACTGGCTGTGAATGCTAATGTTTCAGTGCCACTGACAAAACTAGACATTCAATCGATTTTGACTAGAAACATTCTTTCGCCGCTCCCAGTCAAAATAGATTGGACGTCTAGCCTTGTCAATGTCAGCCATTGAGTTAAATAAGGGCCCTGTAATGTTTTTTTTCTTTTCTTTTTTCTTTTAATCATTAATTCACGCATGAAAGGGTTAAGGCACCATTCTCACTCACTTGAAATCAAGAGTTGCAGCACTTGTTAGCACTTTGCATTCTGAGATATCTCTATGTGATAAATGAATCCTTGAGCCATTATAATCAGTATAATTAACAAATACTGAACTTCATATAAAAAACAGTGGACCATCATAGTGACCCATCACGCTGAGATAGTTCATAAATATGAATAATAAGTAAATCTGGTGATACATGGCATGGCATGGCTTCATATTCTTTTTTTTCTTGATAGGGTGCCGCCGGTGAAGATGGTCGTCCTGGCCCACCTGGTCCTCAGGGAGCCCGCGGACAGCCTGGAGTGATGGGATTCCCAGGACCAAAAGGAGCCAATGTAATTTTATCAGGATTATATCATCGCTCACTTGGTGTTTCATTATTGAGAAAGAATTACATGTTGTTATAATTAACACATTTGCGTTCAACAGGGTGAGCCTGGAAAGCCTGGAGAGAAAGGTCTTTTGGGTCGCACTGGTCTGAGAGTAAGTGTTCTCCCTTGAGTGGTTTTATTAACTTCAATGACCAAAATGCTAACTGGAGTGTTCCTCCCCGACCAGGGCCTGCCAGGAAAAGATGGAGAGACCGGATCTGCTGGACCACCAGGCCCTGCTGTAAGTGCTTCATTCTCTTCGATTATACTTGATTGCTAATCTTTTCCATTTCGATGCCTTCTGTATTTACTTGAACTGTTGTTTTCATCTTCAATTTCCATTTTAGGGACCTGCTGGAGAGAGAGGAGAGCAAGGTCAGCCTGGACCTTCTGGGTTTCAGGTATGTTTCTTCATCAAAGCCCACAATCATACAATCATGCGCTTTCTTGATCAAAATAGAACTCTGGTGTTGTTCTACATATTTGAAAAAATACACTTCTAATTACGATACCTTAAAATGTTATCACAGAAACCGAGTTGCGTTAGACAAGATAAGAACTAGTTGACCCTTTTAAGCACAGGGGTCACATCAGTAGAGATGTATTCAAAAGTTATCATTAGCTGAACTCGTTAACTGTCAGCTCAGGTGACAGAGTATGTGTTGTGGTAGTTAGTAAAAGAGGGGATTTGATATTCGAAAGTTGTATAGAGGTGGGTAGAGTAGCCAAAAGTTTTGCTCAAGTAAGAGTGGTGTCACTTCAAAATAATATTAATCAAGTAAAAGTAAAAGTAATCATACAAAAAATGTACTCAAGTACAAGTAAAAAAGTATTCTGTGAAAAGAATACTCAAGAAATGAGTAACATTGAGAGTAACTGCTTAAGAGGTTTGATTTTTTTTTTTCAAACAACGACATTTTTTTTCCACAGCACAAAGTTACCTATATGAACTGTTATTATTATACTGTACTATAACATATTACATGACCACATTAAACCAAAGAAAAAAAAACAATTAAAAAAGAAAAAACATTTAATACCGGCGAGAGAAAAAATGTGCCTTCTAGAGGAGAAAACACATTTCCTATTATGAAACTAAAAGAATCATATCTCCGGTTTTTCCATGGTCAATTAGCGCCAAATAAAATCTGGTAGACAGATTAAAATCCACGCTTTCGAGTCATGTTGACAGCAGCGCTATATGTTGAGAACTTAATTTTTTAAAGGTGTTTTAAAGATGCCACGTGATTGAACAGGCCGGCGTGATCATAGAATGGCAAGCTTGAGTCTGATTGGTATAATGGAGGCATGTGATTATTGTTGCAACGTCTCTTTGGTTAAACTGGTTGAGCCCCTGTTGGCGTCTCTGTCAAAAAATAAAAGTAAAATCTAATATGTATAATAAAGAGGAAAATTGTAACGACTAGTGTAGCCCAAAGTAGTGGTGTAAAAATACTGTGTTTTCTTCACAAATCTATTCAAGTAAAAGTAAATAGTGTGACTTAGTAAAACTACTCTTAGAAATACATTTTTCTCAAAAAGTTACTCAAGTAAATGTAACGGAGTAAATGTAACGCGTTACTAACCTCCTCGGGACTTATAAAATAAAACAAAAAAATAATTAAATTTTAAAATAAAAATGTGCCTTTTTTTTCTTCTTATCGATTACAATTTGTTTTAATGGAGAAAAAAAATAATTGTATTTTTTGTTATTACACATGGTTTTTATTCATTTGCATTTCTTTCCTTTTTTTTCTTAATTTATTACTATTTAAATAATTGTTTTCCCACCCCCCCAAAAATGGATCCTTCCATATATTCATTCCAGTACATGCATTTTTTTTTTTTTTTTTGCTCATTGCCCAATACACGCATGCAATACTAATGACTGCATATGGATGTCAAATACGTGCAGCTAAACATTTTTCCGTGGACCGCAAGTGGCCCCTGGGCTACAAGTTTGAGACCACAGTTCTATATGAATGATTAAAAACATTTCAGGAAAAAAAAAAAAGATTTGTTTATGAAAAAGTTCATCCTGAAATTACTCCAAAGCATTCGTTTTTCGAGAATTCCCCAGTGAATATATGCTTTCTGACTTCCAAAGATGTAGACGCACTATAGAAATAATCTTTTTTTTTTTGACAAATAGGGTCTTCCTGGGCCAACTGGTGCACCTGGAGAGGCTGGAAAACCCGGAGACCAGGTAATGCTTATTCAGTCCAGCATATCTATATATTTCAAATTTGGATGAAATACAATTATACCATAGTGTGCTGGTGTTGAGCAGCTAGTTTTGCATTCACTTAAATTTGAGCAGACAATCAAGGATTATTCTCCTTGTGCATTCATTCTGTTCCTTATATAAGTATTGAGATTTTTTTTCTGCCAGCAAAAAAGATAAAACAGTGGTGAGCATGATATGCAGATTATAAACAAAAATAATCTGTTTCCTGTTTCTCTCTGCAGGGTGTTCCTGGAGAGGGTGGAGCTCCTGGCGCTGTTGGACCTAGAGTGAGTTTTCATGATCCTTTCCTCGCAT
The DNA here is from genome assembly GCF_030265065.1 of Corythoichthys intestinalis. Lineage (NCBI taxonomy): Eukaryota > Metazoa > Chordata > Actinopteri > Syngnathiformes > Syngnathidae > Corythoichthys > Corythoichthys intestinalis. The sequence goes on from NC_080396.1 coordinate 68,403,726, forward strand.
TAAATCAGTGCTTCTCAATTATTTTCTGTTACACCCCCCCTCAACCCCATAGGAAGATGAAAACATAATTTGTCTATAAAATTATTATTATAATGAGTCGCCTCTGCATAACATTTTCTTTTTTTCATACTAAAGAGAAAAAGAGTAATATAGATCAACTTACAATAAAGTATAACTTTATTAACATCATTTTGTTTGTAACAGAAAAGACTTCAAGCGCGTCAATTTCCCTGAACTAGAAAAAAAAAAAAAAAGTCACATCCAATTTGGAATAATACACTCAAGGCGCATTTTTTGAAATTTTGATACTGAAAAATAAAATTGAATAAAATCAATAAATAATTTGAAAAAATGTAATTAATTAGCAACATTAACTCATGAGGATAATACGCTTACTTCATAAAAATAATTATGAAGTCAATGTGTGGGGTTATTTTGCACTGATAAACTTTGTATGCCACCTTATATGATGTTAACAGTGCTCGCTGGTTTACTGATGCAACACTGACAGAGCGGGACGGCACGTTTTTTGCAGGGGAAAAAAATGAAGCGACTTATCTATGTGATTGGGGTCTAAGGTCTTTAAGTGACGTCTTAATTGATTTGGCTTCCTGCTGTCCGCTGCAAACATTTCTAGACTATAATTAATAGACTGGTCTTTCCTCGTCTTTCACTGTACTAAAAGTCAAAGCCAAACGCTACATACATACGCTTCGTCATATATTCTCGTCTTAGCTCTTCATATCTCCAGTGCTCTTTGCTGTGTGCTCTTGTTTGGCAAAAATGCTGTGCACTCTGAAAATAAGAGCGCCACTGCCACCCACTGAGTGGATGTGCAATTACACTATATCCTAGTACGGCAAAAAGTATGTTACCCCGAGGTCAAATGCGCCACGCCTGGCATCGCTCTGGGGGGCGTGTCCCACTATTTGAGAGGCACTGCATTAAATGGAGAACATACACAATATGTAAAAATGCATTGCTAAAAACTGTACATTGTACATGAATCCAACTGTACTTCTGTTAATTCATGATACTTGTTTTCCAACAGGGTGAACGTGGTTTCCCTGGTGAGAGGGGTGGAGCTGGTCCTCAAGGTCTTCAGGGACCTCGTGGGCTTCCCGGAACCCCTGGAAGTGATGGCCCGAAGGTCAGTAAGGATCCAGATTTTTTTTTCTCATACAGTAAAGCACCAGTTCATGCTTTACCAGCTCCACTTGGTCGTCAACTATATATTTTTTCCAAGTCAAGTGACATCATTCCCTTTTAGGGAGCGATTGGACCTGCTGGAGCTGCTGGACCTCAGGGACCACCTGGCCTTCAAGGTATGCCTGGAGAGAGAGGAGCCGGTGGCATCCCAGGAGCCAAAGGAGACAGAGTGCGTGACAAATTGTTCTTCAAATTCGTAATCCCTTATTATAACAAGAAGAATTAACATGGGGTTTTTTGTCCAACAGGGTGATAATGGTGCAAAGGGACCTGAAGGAGCTCCTGGAAAGGATGGTTCTAGAGTGAGTCCACTAATAAAAAAATTGTTCTTACTTGTTGGCAACCATTGATTCACACTTTCTCTGGTCCTCCTCAGGGTTTGACTGGTCCTATTGGTCCTCCTGGACCTGCTGGACCCAACGGTGCCAAGGTAAGATAAGAGGTGAACGCACTGGTGAACGCTAAATCACTATCTACTTGATAATTACTCTTGGTACCTTCCAAGTTGTATGCATATAATCATGGTTAACTTAATTGTCTCTCTTCTGTCTAGGGTGAGAATGGACCTGCAGGGCCTTCTGGTGCTCCTGGCGTTCGTGGTGCTCCTGTAAGTATACCACAGTGACTTTAGGACAGGCTTTGGAATATGCCACTTTAGGGATGAAAAGATTAAAATGCTTTGGTAATTTCTAGAAACTTCACAGGCCTTTTTAAAAAGACATTCAGTGACTTTCTATTATGTCCCCCCTTAATATTAGGCATGTTGAAATTGCTTTAAATGCTAAATTGTCCCGCAGTGTGGGTAATAGACTTAAACCATAATTGCCTCAGTTGCTTTAGATTTTTGTTCATTGTGTCATTTTCAGTTCATTGCTTTTAATACTACTAAATTCCCAATATTATTACTGTGATACTTGGGGTGATAAGCAATGACCAGGCAAGACCCAAGAGTCTCATTAGGCCAATAACACATACACTAGAAAATGTAATTTCTGGAGAAATTGCGTGGGGATGCTTTGCTCTCTCATTGGTCACTTCCTGAAGATTTTCGGCCATTTCCTATTGATTTTGGAGCATTTTCAGGTCAAATACTTGTTAACTCATTGGCTGTCCAATGTCCATGTCTAATATATTTTGAAGAATGAACATGAGCATTGACAGCCACTTCCCCCGAGTTTAAACGAATTAAATCATGTCTACAATTTACAATGACATATAGTTAAAAAAAAAAAAAAAAAGCATTTTAAAATGATATTGTATAATATCGACATCGGTTTTTCATTATCGGTTTTGGGCCAATGTGCATGTTGCCTTCAAACTTTCAAAGTGAATGTAGAAGCCTTCTACCTTTGTACAAGTGCTGATCACAGCTTAGCACAACTGTTATTCTTATTCACCATTAGATGTCTCCAATTTAAGATGATTGGGATTTTTTATGTGAGCAGACCATCAAAAATTAAATGAACAATAAATGATTGAAAAGTGATGAACACGGTAAGTCCACGACTGCATATATCGGTATGGATTTGGCATTGGTATCGGATTTTTGGAGCTGGAAAAAATCGGGATATCGGTTAAAAAGTATTTATCAGACAACTCAGGTAAAGGACAATGACAGGTAATACATTGACTTTGGGTCACATCCTTGTTAATTTTCGGGTACCAGCTGGTCACTTCCCATTTATTTTATGTCACTTCCTCCACATTTTGGGGCATTCTGAGGTCACTTCCTGTAAAATTCGGATCATTTTCTTTTAAGATTAGGGCATTTCTGGGTCACTTCCTAGTCATAGGACATTTTCTGTAGTCTTGGGGGCTTTTTCGGGTCACGTCGTTTTAAAATTGGTATTTTTTTTCCTATTGAAAATGAATGGGGATTCAAATTTTGGTTGAACCGTACATTTTTTGCAGAAACTGTATATATCTTATGTGTGACTTGATTCCCTCAATTTTCATATGCATAATAAAGGTGAAACAAACAAATCTTTTAGGAGATGATAGAAAATTTTGTTTAGAAATGAACAGGGCTTTTTTTCTGTTTAAAAACCTGCGTTTTTGCCACAAAAAATAATGTCAGGGTCAAAATCGAGAGAGAATCGATCAAAGTGTGTGGGCTGTGCATCGTGCTGCAGAAGTGGATAAGAAAAAAATACAAATATTATATGTGAGGAGCTTTGTTTTGTAAAGCATCTCAATAATTAATCATAATTAACATTGAATAGTCATATTAATCAGTGATTTTTATACTGGTTGATTACACTGAAGCATACTCTGATGGATACTCTTCTTACCTCCTGCAGGGTGACCGTGGTGAGGGAGGTCCTCCCGGGCCTGCTGGATTTGCTGGACCTCCTGTAAGTACAATTGATGAGTTACTGTATGTGTGTTGCAAAGCCCATATGCCAGTGCACACGGCCAATGTTGCACCTTCTGTGATGTATTTAGGGTGCCGATGGTCAGCCTGGAGTCAAGGGAGAGCTTGGGGAGAGCGGACAGAAAGGAGAGGCTGGTGCTTCCGGGCCTCAGGGACCATCAGGAGCACCTGGACCTGTGGTAAATACTCAACCTTAGACCTTAAATTAAAGCCAATTATTCAAGTATTTATGATGAATCTTTGTCTTTGTCAGGGCCCAACAGGTGTTCCAGGACCTAAAGGAGCCCGTGGTGCTCAGGGAGCTCCTGTGAGTAACACATTAAAAAATAGAAAATATTTAATTCTCTACGTTTGAAGGATTTTGAATATTTGGCACACAAATCCAGAGGCTAGACAGAGCAGTCATTTAGATATTCAATCTGACAAAATTGCATCAGTCAAGCAATATGGAAATTAGGTATGAAAGTTTGGTGATATCTGCAGTCTGTCTTTGACAGTGTTGTTAAAAATGGCGTTAGAGTATAACGGCGTTACTAACGGCATTATTTTTTTTAGTAGTGAGTAATCTAATTAATTACTTTTCTCATCTTTGCAACACCGTTACCATTACTGAGGATGTAAAGGCGTGCGTCACTATGCGTAACTACATTGGTTGAATGACGCGAGAAAAGTCTGAGAGACACGGACTCCTGGAGAGAGCAGAGCGGGAGTGTGGAGGAGGGAAGGGCCTTGTGACGCCGTTGCAAACGCGATGCTAGGTGGCTCCAACTGACTGTAGCCGATAGCCTACAAACTACGCCCACATGATGCTACACACATGTATATAGAACTAGATGCGAAATGACAGACTCGGCGGTGTTAGTAAACAGCCACCATCTTAAAGCAGCAGACTTCTCAGGAAGGCTCTGTTGAAGAGAATCTTCCTAGCATACCTAAGTAACTTTCTATCTAAAATACTCCTAAATCGGCAAAATTTTGATTTGAATCTATACATTTAAATGATGAAACTGTTTAAAAACTTTCACATGTCAAAAGTATACAGAAGGGAACTAATACAATACCGGGAGCAATTTTAACAACTTTAACGCTTGATTTACAACATTAAATGACTTCCAAACATAACAAAGGTTACTATCTAGTTATCGCAATATCCGTGATACCCCTGTGTCTAGTTAAGTTTATGGTAAAGAATTGGACTAGGGCCAGTCGTCCCAAAAATCCTTTGAACTTCACATAGTGTGACCGATGTTTTTTTTTTTTTTTTTTTTGGAATTTGGAATGGGAAAAAAAACACGAAAAGTAACACCAGTTACTTTGCCAAGTAACTAATTATTCTTACATTCAGGTAACTGAGTTACTAACTCAATTACTTTTTGGGAGAAGTCATTTGTAATTGCAACTAATTACTTTTTAAAGTAAGAGTAACAACACTGGTCTTTGACAGGGTGCCACTGGTTTCCCTGGTGCAGCTGGCAGAGTGGGGTCTCCTGGCCCTAATGTAAGTATATGTATTCCGACATAATCTAGAACAATTAATTTTTGACTGCAAACGACTAATGTTTTCTCCGACACAGGGTAACCCTGGTGCTGTTGGACCCGCTGGCCCGGCTGGCAAAGATGGACCAAAGGGTGCTCGAGGTGATGCAGGACCTCCAGGAAGACAGGGAGATGCTGGCCTCCGAGGACCCGCTGGTGCACAAGGAGAAAAGGGAGAACCTGGAGAAGATGGACCCCCTGTGGGTGACCCTTTTCGATCGATTACATTTCCAATTCCAGGAGGAGCTTCGTACTGGAATCTTGCATTGTCTGTCTGCATAGGGTGCTGATGGACCTTCAGGGCCTCAGGGTTTGGCTGGATCGCGTGGTATTGTTGGATTGCCTGGACAGCGTGGAGAGAGAGGTTTCCCTGGTCTTCCTGGACCATCTGTAAGTGCTTGATTGCTTCTGGACTACTGTGCTATAGTTGCTTTCAATATGATTTAACATCCATTGTGAGGGACCATAATTGAGTTATTTTTTTGTTTAGGGTGAGCCTGGTAAACAAGGATCTCCTGGATCTGGTGGCGACCGTGGACCTCCTGGACCTGTGGGACCCCCTGGACTTACTGGACCAGCTGGAGAGACTGGAAGAGAGGTAAAACATGATACATCCCATTTAAAAAAGATATACTAGTATATAAAAAGTATAAAGTTCATATCTGTTTTATCTGGAACTTGTATGTACAGCATGTGACACTTAAACCAAATATACGATCCTAAGTAAATGTGTGCAATATGAAACTTGTATAATATGGGAACTTAAAAGAACAATGGTTTACAGGAATTGCACATACTGTACATACAATAATCTTAGTAGACATGTGTAAAATCAAACTTATATGAGTTAGAAAACCATCAGTGAAACTAAAATCTTGCAAGGATTATAGAAAACACAACTGGTGCAACGGCACCTACACGATACATTGAAATAAAAATAAATATATCAATCAATCAATCACATGGAAAAGCACAGACACGTAGGTACACGAATGTGATTTACATTTTCTCAAAGACAGGTAGCTCATTCTCTCAACCGATTGATTTTCTTAAAAATATTACAAGGGTAGTACATAAGGGTGTCAACAATAATCGATGCGGCGATGCATCCCGATGCGGGGCAGGGACGATTCGATTCGATGCGGGCAACACGCTGAATCGATTCAGCCCATTTTAAAATATATAAGTACGTTGAAAAATCTTCCCTGCGCAATTCTGGTGATGCAATGGATTTGGTTTCCCCATTTGTATTGTTATTCTCATGTTTACCTGTAGAGAGAGCTACTTTACATTCAAAGCAAGCCCGTTGAGGTTAGATCTGGCCTAAAACAATTCCAGCCCAACCCGACACGGCCCGTTGGTATTGAAGCCGACCGGCCAGATCAATTAACTATAGATTTGCATGCCCGAGCCGAGTGATGCGAAAAAAAAAAAAACGCAGCAGCAGCAGCAATTTATTTTCATTTCTTCAAGTTTTCTTACTGTTTAAATAGTCTACATATTTTTATAAGTTATAAAAGCCTTTACACAACGAAATAATGCTGGGAAAGTTTAATATAAAAAAAAAACACGGTTTTGCAGACACACAGAGGAGAAGATTCGAAAGGATCACATTTGCCTTTGTGTGCATAAATAAAAGTGTCTTTCCTAACAAATTCTCAGTTGGCAGACAAAAAACGCAAGTTTACTCAATATTTAAATCGTCTACATATTTCTAGGAGATTTATAAAAGCATTTACTCAACAAAATAACGCTGGGAAAGTTTAGTATTTAAAAAAAAACCACAGTTTTACAGACACACAGAGGAGAAGATTCGAAAGGATCACATTTGCCTTTGTGTGCATAAATAAAAGTGTCTTTCGTAACGAATTCTCAGTTGGCAGGAAAAAAAACGCAAGTTTACTCAATATTGAAATAGTCTACATATTTTTGTGAAATCATTTACACAACAAAATAACGCTGGGAAAGTTTGATTAAAAAAAAAAAGAAAAAAGCAAGGTTTTACAGACACACAGAGGAGAAGATTCAAAAGGATCACATTTGCCTTTGTGTGCGTTAAGATATATATGAAAGTATACTATTTTCATTTGACTTCAACCAGGAATCACACAAGAGCCAATAAAAAGTTGTTTAATGTCTGTCCGCTTGTGTTGGCTCATGATTCACGAAAAATATGCTTTGCTTTAGAATTTTAATGCATCCCAGGCTTTAATGCATCGCAATGCATTGCCGAATCGAACCGTATCGAATCGTGACCCTCTGAATCGAATCGAATCGTGGCCTTCCGAATCGTAATCGAATCGAATCGTGAGGGCGGTGTCGATGCACACCTCTAGTAGTACATAATGTTTTAGCAATTACAGTAATCCCTTGCTACTTTGCGGAATATCGCGGATTCACGACTTTGCAGGCCGTAATTTATGAAAATGTGCTGTATATCTAATAGATCTGAAAACTGATCTAATTTCATCAAATCTGTTAAAACAAATAATAATGATAATAAACACATTTTATTTCAGTGTATGAACAATAAAAGAAGCTTATAATAGGGGGGAAACATTTTAATTTATAATACACAAAGAAATTGGTGCATTTAGGTGGAATAAGTGGGCTTTATTGTGCTAAAAATACGTAAATAGATCCCGCTTGGTAACATGAAAATGTTCTTTTTATTTGCATTTCATCAACATGTACCAAAGTTGTGACTTTTATTACAAGGTTAAGCATAAAATTATTTTTCAGTTTTGCTTAGCATCTCAAAATTTGCCAATTTTATCAAAAATCAATAATCCTGCATATTTGGGGGCAGTTTTAACAAACTTTCATGGGTGCGCAGAACTGAACAACAGACCTGAAAACAAAAATACATGTTTTAGTTCATTTGAATTACATGACACATAATGCACCTTTATGAAGTCTATAAAGAATATATATATAATACACCCTTACATGCAGAAAACCTATACATAATGGAATATATTCATATATGAAAGACGTATGTAACACTGACATGTAGTTAAAAACGTAAAACAAATATAATTTGTTTATACATTGGGACCTCTACTTACGAAATTAATTGGTTCTGGAAGTAGTTTAGTAACCTGAAAATTCTGGAAGTACAGACCCATTATCCATGTAAACGCCCTAATCTGTTTCGAGCCCCCCAGAATTCATACATAAATCTTTTATAATGCATCAAAACCTGTAACAAACACATGTTGCAATTATATTATTGCACAATAAACATAAAATCAGAGTTGTGCATAATGTAAAAAAAAAACAAAAATAGAGTGAAGAATTAAAGTACACTCATGTAAAGCTCTCAAAACACAAGTGGCAAATGAAGAGGACGCTGGGATTCACACATACACAAACACTTGAGGTCCCTCTTAGCCAATTAGATGCCAGGAATGCTAGGCAATAGCCAATTGCTATAGGTATTTTACCTTCAGTAAAGTCTAGGAGTTGCGAGTATCAGCCACACTGTATTTTTGCCTTTTTTATCCTGAAATTTCGTTAGTAACAAAAGGCAATATTTTCCCGTGGAGGCGTGTCTTAACCTGAAAATTCTGTACGTAGAGACGTTCACAAGTAGAGGTACCATTGCACTTTCCTTTTATACCACATATATAATTTTTACTTGTTTCATAATCAAATCATTCAACTATGTTATGTGAAGAAAATGCGAAAGTGGCCACTTATAAAAATTGGAATTGATGTAAATTTTTTAATGTAAATTTTTTGATGTAAGTTTTTTTTTCTATTACTTTTCCATATGGGATGGGCGGACAGACATATCACCGACATAAATGAAGACCACAGTATATGATGTGCAGCGTAATTCAGTTGATGAAATTGATCCCTCTGTGTTTCAGGGTACCCCTGGATCAGATGGACCACCAGGTAGAGATGGAGCTGTTGGAATCAAGGTGACATAAAATAATCCAAATCCTTCCAAATTGAGAGGGGAAAAAGATAAAATAGGATTTTACCAAAAAAACGATGGCAACAACTAAGACAGTTTATCTTCTTTTAGGGAGAGCGAGGTAACACTGGTCCTGCTGGTGCCCCTGGAGCTCCTGGTGCCCCCGGTGCTCCTGGCCCCGTTGGACCTCTTGGCAAGCAGGGAGATAGAGGAGAGTCTGTGAGTACCACACAAAACATCAGATAAGATCATATAAGGCCAATTTGAGTGAACCAATTGGATTCAAGCAATGGTGAAATAGACTTAGTTAAATGTGAACACGAGAAAAAAAATCTCTGTTCAGGGTGCCCAAGGACCTGCAGGACCTCCTGGACTCGCAGGTGCACGAGGAATGGCTGTGAGTATCAACTCAGAATCAATTAATCAAGTTCTGAATAAAGTTGACTGTATTTTAGCTAAGTGCCAAATGACGTTATGAATTTTGAGACGTGACTTTTGTAATCCAGGGGCCCCAAGGACCACGTGGAGATAAGGGAGAGAGTGGTGAAGCTGGCGAGAGAGGACAAAAGGGTCACCGTGGATTCACAGGTCTTCAGGGTCTTCCCGGACCTCCTGTAAGGATCTCACAGCTGTTAAAATCTTTCATTTGTCTCCGCTTTGTCGGTTAATCTGGTGTTGCCTGTTCCGACAGGGTACCGCTGGAGATTCTGGTTCTGCTGGACCTCCAGGACCAAATGGAGCTAAGGTGTGAACAAAAGAAGAAAAAGAAAAAGTTTTCCATCTTGTAGCTTGTAACAGCAATATTTGATGGTAATGGGGTTCACAGGTCGGCCTCTGTGCAATTCTCCAATTACTTGCCGAAGATTGGGACAGCAAAGTGTGAAGGCCTTAATTACCCGCCAGTGTGATAAGATGGTGGCGGAGGCAATTTGTAATTACACAGTGTGAGCGAAAAGAGGCTGACACACAGTGGGAACCACTTTTACTCTTGTTGGGATCAGAATAGGCTGTTGTAGATGAGATATTAAACGGGGGATCATGATAAAAGAAATGAAGGAAAATGTCACCACCTAAATTATCTTCATACATCATAAGGCATGAGTCTGGGGGGGAATGAAGTAATAGAGGGAAATGTCTTACTTAATCAGACTTTTGGATGGTAGTGAACCAAAGTAACTTTAGAAATCATTCATATTTATATCACGGCCACCCGTTACGCTTTTGACTGAGCACTCGCTGTTTCTTTAGGGACCACCTGGGCCAAGCGGACCCGCTGGCAAGGATGGATCTAACGGACAACCTGGCCCCATCGGACCACCTGGGCCTCGTGGACGCTCTGGAGAAAGTGGCCCACCTGTATGTCATATAGAACATAATTCAATTCCAGATTAGGTTTCTGTGATATTTTGCCTTCTAAAGCATTTGCTGTTTTTGCCATTCTTCAGGGTCCTCCTGGAAATGCTGGCCCCCCTGGTCCTCCTGGCCCTCCAGGACCCGGCATTGACATGTCTGCCTTTGCTGGTTTGGGTCAGACTGAGAAATCTCCCGATCCACTAAGATACATGAGGGCTGATGAGGCCTCCAGCTCGCTGAGACAGCATGATGTCGAGGTTGATTCCACTCTTAAATCGCTGAACAACCAGATTGAGAATCTGCGCAGCCCAGATGGCTCTCAGAAGAACCCTGCTCGCTCCTGCAGGGACCTCAAACTGTGCCACCCTGAGTGGAAGAGTGGTAAGTATATATTTATGTAATCAACAAGTAGTAAGAACTCCTGGACTTTCAGCGTTAATAACTTAATATACTCGACCACCCACCTTTCTCCATCTCTCAAGGTGACTACTGGGTTGACCCCAACATTGGAAGTACAGCTGATGCCATCAAGGTCTTCTGCAACATGGAGACCGGTGAGACCTGTGTCTACCCAAGTATCGCCAAAGTACCGAAGAAGTCCTGGTGGACCAGCAAGAGCAAGGATCGCAAGCACATCTGGTTTGGAGAGGCCATGAATGGAGGATTCCACGTAAGTGCAATTAAACTACCTTTTAGGCAGAGTTGGGGAGTCATGCGTACTTGAGTAACTTTTGGAGAAAAATGTTCTTCTAACAATAGTTTCTACCACACCATAATTTTTACCTTTACTCTAGTAGATGTGTGAAGAAGACACGCTACTCTTTACTCTATTTCTGCCAGCACAGTGGCTTGCCCAGTATCACCAATCATACGTAGCAACAATAATCAAAGGACTCCATTATACCAATCAAACGTAAAAATCCAACCACATGACCACACAAGCTTACAGTCGAGTCTTATGATCACACAGGTGTTCTAATATATTACAGTCTTCTAATCAAGTGGCGTCTTTGATGTGCCGTAAAAAAAAAAAAAAAAAATTGCTATTTTAGATAGAGCGCTGCCGTCAAGATTATATAGTGCAGGATTCAGATTATCTCCCAGTTTTTTATTTGGCACTGATAGACAGCAGAAAACCAGAAATAGGATCGTTTTGATTTCATGGTAGGAGATATGTTTTCTCCACGCTTATGCTCTTTGGACGGGTGACGTTTCATTTCTGTACATTTTTCTAGTCAGAATTTGATGATTTTTGTGTATTTTTTTGGCTTGACATGGTCATCTTATAGGTTATAGTGTAATAAAAAGTTCATATATAACATGTTGTGCTGAGAAAAAAATATCGTATTGTTTTAAAAATAAATCAGACATTATAAGGAGTTACTTTGTACTTGAGTAGTTTTTCCATCGAATACTGTTTTTACTTGTACTTGAGTAAATTTTTGGGATGACTCCCGATACGTTTTTTTTTTTGTTACTCTTTTTGGCTACTCTACCAATGTCTGCTTATAGGACAATGATCATACAGTATGGTACTCTCTTCAAAGTGGCTAATCACCTCCCCCTCTCACTTGTGTGGTTAAAGTTCAGCTACTCTCAGGATGGCCCTGCTGCCAACGCCGCCAGCGTTCAGCTGACCTTCTTGAGGCTTCTTTCCAATGAGGCGTCCCAGAACCTCACGTACCACTGCAAGAACAGCATTGCCTACATGGACCAGGCGACAGGCAACCTGAAGAAGGCTTTGCTCCTGCAGGGCTCCAACGATGTGGAGATCCGCGCAGAGGGCAACAGTCGCTTCACATACAGCGTGTTGGAGGATGGTTGTAAGGTGAGTGCAGATTCCAGAAAACGTCATTATAGATATAAGTGAGCGCGAAGCTGACACGTCCCATCTATTTTCCACCAACAGAAACACACAGGCCGATGGGGCAAAACTGTCTTTGAGTACAAAACACTGAAGACCTCCCGTCTGCCCATCGTGGACATTGCTCCTATGGATATCGGAGGAGCGGATCAGGAGTTTGGCGTGGATGTTGGCCCAGTCTGCTTCTTGTAAAGTGACCCCCCCCAGAAAAAAAACAGGAAACAAAAAAAACTCAACCATGAAACACTATCCGCAATTCCACAATAAAGAAGACTGGAAATGTAAAAGAAAATTGATCTCACAATGAAGTGCTCTCCAAGTTGGATGCTAGCACTGAAGGGCATCGGCAATAAGTGCATCTCTGTCTACCCGCTTCCTGAGATCCAGTCATGTTTCCCATGGCCCGCTATTGACAGGTATGAGTCCGGAGGAAGAGGGACTGAGCAAAAGTTGTGGAGAACTGAAACATGACTTGATATCACTTATTTATTGTCTCACCTGAACGGGCAGAGATGAGGTAGGACTGGAGGGGTTCACTTTGTAAGTACGACAAGCCCCTTTCCACTACAGAACAGCCGCTCAACCTCTGTCCCAGTCCTACTCCACCTCCCTCCCTGTTCCCTCCTGTCACACCTAATATGGCATTTTGAAACCCGTGAAGACCAATAAAATACTCTCAAAATCCAGGTACTCCACGCCTGTCCATCGTGAGCAGGAGCAAAACCTTTACTGTGTATTATAAAGCCTTGGTTCTATTGTTGTAAAGGTCTGTGTTTATAAGCAAACAGATGGTGTTATGTGTATTTCCAATTTATGTGTGTACATGTGTTTATATGCACACCAACACTTTTTTGGAAAGTGAGGTTACATTTGGGGTGTATGTTCCAAAGTCCTATACTGCCCATCAAAGAAGGGACTCTTACTTGGCTCTCATTCAAAATTGGCTTAGTAAAATTCCTAAGCAATTTTTGTCATTTCTTGTCGTCCAAATGGTTTGAAGCTACCTCACGCTGAAAAACAAAATGAAAATGTAGAGATGACCACAAACACATCTACTATCAGGCAAATCCTAATGGCTGCCTTCGCTTCAGGTGGCGCTCTCTTCAGAAGGTGCTATGAGTTCTGCAATTGTCAGTACCAAAAGACCCCCCACCCTACCCCCTTCCCACTAGCCTCACACCACACACTCACACTCCACCCTGGATAAAGGGTACTCTCGGGTAAGACCGGTGGAGACTGGGTCCACTTCAAGACCTCAGCTGAAGTCCACACACCAAAGCCGAACCAAGTCGCTCAATAAATACCAGGGTGGGACGTCTCTGTGTGCGTGAGGGTGTGTACATTTTTTAAATTAATTTTATTATGATCCATTTTGTTTTGATTGTTACACTTCTTATTGATGTAAATTGGAAATAAAAGGAAAACAGAATGAAGTTGATTTTTGCCTTGAGTTTTCAATAAAAGTATGACAGGCGTGGGAAAGTTTTCGTCTTTCTTTTGACCTAAACCTTTGGACAGTGTGCTCCGTCTTTGCACCATACAGTGGTACCTCTACTTATGAAATTAATTGGTTCTGGGAGTAGTTACGTCACTGAATAGAGACGCGTTATTAATGTAAATGCTGTAATCTGTTCCAACCCCCACAAAATTCAGACATAGACCCTTTATAATGCATAAAAATGCATCAAAACATGTAACAAATACATGTTAAATAGAGATTATTTCACAATAAACATAAAATCTGAGTTGTGCGTAATGTAAAAAAAAAAAAAAAAAAGAATAAAGAATTAAAGTACACTCATGTAAAGCTGGCGGAACACAAAGGGCGAATGGCTTGGAAACACACATACACATACAGTAGAGGCCCCTCTCAGCCAACTGGACGCCAGAAATGCTAGGTAATAGCCAATGGCAGAGCAGCTATAGGCATGTTATGTTCAGTAAACTCTAGGCGCTGCGAATACCTGCCGTACTGTATATTTGCCTTTCGAATCCTAAAATTTCCTTAATAACAAGAGGCAGGATTTTTCCATTCAGGTGTGTCTTAAGTAGATGTACCACTGTACTTCTTTTTTGCGAAGAATGAAACATTTGAAATGTGAATGTTTTTTTTGGGGGGGGGGGGGGGGGGGGGGGTGTTTAACTAACAAAAAACAACTGAACCTTTTATTTTATTGGACATTGTGTGTAAAAATGCTTTCCTCACAGTGGAAAATAAATTTATCCATATCGATGTGGAGTACGGTGGTCATCTCCACAATAAAAAGGACATTTTTCAGCATTTACAGTGTATCACAAAAGTAAGTACACCCCTCGCATATCTGCAGATATTTATCTTTTCATGGGACAATACTGACACAGTGAAACTTTGACACAATGAAAAGTAGTCTGTGTGCAGCTTATATAATATTTCCCCTCAAAATACAGCCATTAATATCTAAACCCCTGGCAACAAAAGTGAGTACACCCCTTAGAAACTATGTACATCCCTATATGTCCAATTTGAGTACTGCTTGTTATTTTCCCTCCAAAATGTCATGTGACTCGTTACAGGAGTGCTGTCAGCACTGCTGCAGAGCTTGAAGAGGTGGGGGGGTGAGCCTGTTAGTGCTCAGACCATACATCGCACTATACATCAAATTGGTGTGCATGGCTGCCACCCCAGGAGGAAGCCTCTTCTGAAGACGGTACACAAGAAAGCCTGCAAACAGTTTGCTGAAAACATGTAAACAAAGCACATGGATTACTGGAACCATGTCCTATGGTCTGATGAGACGGGCAGGCTTTCTGACATTTTGGAGGGTAAATGACAAGCGGTATTCAATTTGGACATGTAGGGATGTACGTAGTTTCTAAGGGGTGTACTCTCTTTTGTTGCCAGGGGATTTAGATATTAATGGCTATATTTTGAAGTTTTTTGAGGGGAAAATAAATTAACTTTATTATATGAGCTACACACAGACTACTTTTCATTGTGTCATTTTGTCAGTGTTGTCCCATGAAAATATATACTTAAATGTCAGCAGAAATGCGAGGGGTGTACTCCCTTTTGTGATACACTGTAGCGAGGAAAGAAAAAAACGTAACATCAAACTCAAGCGTACTCCCCACATTTGAATGAACATAAATACAAAAATAAAAGTTCTATTAATAACTGCGAATTGTATGTTAACAAGACAGGAAAAAACACCATGTAACGGCCCAGGTGCATATATAAAACGAGAAAATATATGAAAGTTTTTATAAAGTGCAGAAAAATATGACTGTAATTACAATATTTACACAAAAGACAAATGAGTCCAGCACCAACAACAACTGCCGAGACAAACATGGTAAGTGGCTAACCGCTAGCATGCTAACACAAATGACAGCAATTTCATTAAATTCACTAATTTATTTTTTTTTAACAACTCTGACAACATAACAATTACTCAACTGTAGTAGTGGTGCCTACAAATAGAGTTGACAGCGTATAAGCTGTATAAGTAAACACGCTCTTCCCAAAATTTTTAATATAGGCCTACCACTCGCTGCTTTCAATGCAGCGAACACTCGCAAACACACTGGAGTACCTTGTGTCCTGGTACAATTTAAAAAATGGAGGACAAATAAGTCTCCTGCACATAACGCTGGATAAGGGATTTAAATGAAGAACGGTCCTAAATAAATCATGACGCATGGAGACCAGATGTGAGTTTGTAATCAGTCAGCTTGCTAATGATTAAATGCAAGTAGGGTACTTTGGCAGGAAGCAATGTGACTACCGTATTAAGTCGCACCAGCCCAAAAATGCGCAATGAAGAGGAAAAAAAGACATAAGTCGCATTTTGGGGGGAAATTTACTCGATAAAATCCAACACATAGAACAGATATGTAATCTTGAAAGGCAATTTAAAATAAAAATGCAATAGAGAACAACATGCTGAATAAGTGTACAGTAAGATAATGTTGCTTGAACAACGAAATGCGAACGTGGCCGGTATGTTAACGTAACATAGCCATTAAAAGTTATTCAGATAACTATAGCATAAAGAATATGCTGAAAAGTTTACCAAACCATCAGTGTCACTCCAGAACACCAAAATAACATGTGAAATGATATAATAATGTGTTAACAATTTGACACATAAGTCGCTCCAGAGTATAAGTCGTACCCCCAGCCAAACTATGGAAAAAAAACTGCGACTTATAGTTTGAAAAATACGGTATATATAGATAATCAATACCCCCCCCCCCCCTTCATTCATTTTTGATTCCTTCATCTTTATCGCCAACTTATTTTACCAAATTCAAAATTTGGTTCAACATCACCTCCATTATTCCATCTAGCAACTCTGGTAAAACATTAGCTCACACACCCACACACAAATAAACTTTAGACAAAAAAATCAGTTAAATTTTCTGAAACACATTTTATTGACAAATACATAACAAAATAATTAACACAATGTGATTGATGTTCATGACATGAGCTCAGTATAGAGTGACTGATTGGCTAAGCTAGTAGGATGTTCCTGAGGGCGTGGTAGCGTTGGAGTGCCATTGAGCCCAAACTGGCCGATGTTCCCACTTAGGAAGTAGAAAGGCACATGTGTGATTCTTCCCGTAGACCAGCACTATAGGGGGGAAATTGTACATTAGTCTGTTTCAGCAATGAAACACAATATTATTACTAAAGGTGGGAATCTTTGAGCCCCTAACGATTCGATTACGATTCAGAGGCTACGATTCGAAACATACGGCAAAATACGGCTATTGAAGATATCACATATATCTAGAACTAGATGTGAAATGACAGACGACGGCCGTGTTAGATCATATACCAAGAACCAGATGCAAAATGACAGATTTTCTTCTCTCAAAGGCTCTGCTGTAGCGAGCCTAATTACTTTTTATCTTAAAAAAAAAAAAAAAAAAAAAAAAAAAAAAAAATCGGCAAAATCTTGAATCTTGACTTGAATCTATCTTTAAATGATGAAACAGTTTTAAAACTTTCACGTCAAAAGTAGACAGAAGGGAAATTATGCAATAACGAGCAATTTTAACAACTTTAACGGTTGATTCAGACATTAAATTTAATTGATTCATTATCGATTTTGGGCAAATACTGTATACTAATGGAAGTGCTGTCATGTCCACTTATTGCCTGCCTGTGTTTCTAGTGTTTTGATGCCCCCTGCTGGCGCTTCGTTTTCGATAGTTCCAGCACTTTCTGCTGACGTCGTTTTATGTCGAAGCGAGCTCATTGCGAATAAAGAAAGCTAAATGGACGAGCTAACGTATAAAGCTAGTTTACTATAGCAGTTCTTGCCATCTCACCACATTGTTTGTGCCGTATACAAGCTTCGCTTTTAAGTTATATTGTTCCTTTTTTCATATATATACTGTATTTATATATTCATGAGCACTGTGTAGTATATTGGAGATTAGTATATTTCGTTTTGTTTGCACTTGTGGTAAAATGTGGTTACATTATTTCATTGCTTGCAAGCTGTACTACCAGTTGCTAATCAAATTGACATCTGGTGTATACATTGCTTTATTTTGTGACTATACTATTATATATTTTCGGCACAATGTTTTGTTGTTTTCAGTTTTACAAAAGACTTTCAGTGCTCTTGTCAGTAGAAAAATGACCACACTGAAGCAGCCAATTCAACTTACTCCAGCGTCTGACATCTCTTTAGAGCCTGATTTGTTCGCTATCTTGATTTGTGTACCCACGCACACATTGACGACATAATAGGTGCCTTATTGTTACTTTGCACATGCACCTGATCCCCCGAAAAATGTTTGCACTATTTTGATTTCAACAGTAAACATAGTGGTGCAGTATAGGCACTTTTTCCATAACTTCAGTTGAAGCTGTTCACTTATTTTTCACAGGTTGTTTATTTGGAAAACCTTGAAGTTGTTACATTTATCATTATTAAAGCATCCAGTAGGGGTATCACAATACAATTAGCTATAACTGTGGTCTCCAAACCGGTCCTCAAGGGCCACTGTGGGTCCTGGTTTTTGTTCATACCAATCAACAGGCATGAAAATGGGTCAGGGGTTAAAAAGGTGAGAAGGGTGTGGAGGAAATATGTTCCAGTACACTGTACACCCCAACAAAATATTGAGCTCTGTCGACTCACACTGTGTTTCAGCAGGGCCGTGCAGAGACCGGTGGAGGGGCGGGTGCTCGTAGATCAAAAGGGGCACATGAACAAGTATTTAATACACCTTAAAACAACATAACTTCAATTTTAAACCAGCTTTAGATAATAATTGGCTGCGACTGTGACATACTTTAATTGGGAGGGGGGGAACAGTGAATAGAAATCAAAACTGTCATCCACACTTTCTGGCTGTTACTCAGTCAGTCTGCCTCTTTTCTTCCTTCAACCTCTGCATCAAAACTTCCTTCCTCAACTTGTTCATCTGAGAACACACCACATCAGATGGTCACTGAGCCACCAACAGCACAGTTTTCTCAAAACTATTATTTCATTATTATCCATACTTAACAACTCTAGCACCTAATGATTAATAAAGCAATGACATAAAATCTTATAGAAAAATAACATTGTAATTGTGTTTATAATTGTATTTAATACCCAACTATCCTTGCAAACCTGTTCTTACCAGGTCTGCTATTCACCCAGCTGATGAGATATCCACTGCCTTTAGCAGCCTCATCCAACTCCTTTTTTTATCCCTCAATATCGTTTCCCTACGAGGCATGTCTATGTAATGAAATATAAATATTTAAAAAACAAAAACAAAACAAAAAACAGACTCCCCGGTGGCTTTTAGTTTTAAAGCTTTCTTAATTTATTTCTCTCTCAATAACGATGGAGGTAGATTTGTGTTTTTATTATTCAATCAAAAAACAAAGTTACTTCTATCAAAAACAAAGTTGCTTCAATCAAAATACAGTTATACTTTTAATCCCAAAAAAGTCACTTCAATAAAAAAAATTGTTTTTGATTGCAAAATAAATTTGAGACAAAAAAAGCATTTGAAAACTATTTTTCTTGATTGAAACACATTTTTCCATTCAAGTAATGTTGTTTTGCGTTTGGGCCTCATTTTGGCTAGGGACATTTGTGTTTTTATTATTCAATCAAATAAGTTGCTTCAAACAAAAAAATATATATAAAAAGAAAAACTTTGCACATGTGTCAATCACCGTTTAACAAAGCCTGAGAGGGTTTGAGTAGACTCAGTATGAAGCATTTAATAAAGCCAAGCATTTTCTTACTATTTTATTCTTGTTTAAAAATAATTCAGTGGGGCAGTAACATGTTTAAAACTTATCATAATTCTTACATTTTGAAGTGCTTGAAAACCATTTATAAATGATACTTTGGTGAAAAAAGTGAAAAAACATGTCTTATATATATGTATCTTTTTTCCAATGTAAAATCTGAATAAATACATTGAACACACACAAAAAAATGGGGGTGGGGGGGGGGCGCTACTTCGCGGTTTTCACTTATTGCGGCGGGTTCTGGTCCCCATTAACCGCGAAAAACGATGGATCCCTGTATTTCTGAAAAGCTTTAAGAAGCAAGAGTCATTCCCACCACTCGTCGGGCCGGTGTTGTGCCGACACCGGCCGTCAGCTCAAGTCCCAGCCGAAAATAACGCGTCTAAGGCGGACGACGGGAGCGATGCGATGCGAGGCGACCCCTCAATCCGAGAGCATGCCGCTTAATTTGACTCAACAGTGTGTTTCTTCTTTTATATTACCGCTAAATACACAAGCTTGACGCCAATTTAACGGGACCTATTTTTTTTCATGGGAGATTTGGCTAGCTCTGGCAGTGTTCAACGCAAGCTGCAACGAATGGCATTAACTTTTTTATATCGCAAAATGTGAAAACGATTGAAACCATTACTCACCAAATTCAATCTGGTGACAAATACAGGCAAGTGTGTATGCTGCGCTCTGGTCTGCCCCGGTGTGGATAAGGCCTGCTTTTTGTTTTCGCCGCTTTGCAATGCAACCAAAGGCTCGCCGAGCACTCCTTGTTTCACGTAAGGAGTGCGCGCGTTTGGAATAATGGCACGCAGCTTGGGCCGATGATTGGTTCTCGTCAGCGAATCATCTAGAAGGATTTGCTGACTGTCCGTGTCACTTTTTTAAAGAACCGATCAGTTAACGTACTAAGTTAATCACATGATGATAATAATAATAATAATTGAATAAAACCTCCCGACCCCCCACCCCTCCCAAAAATAATTTCTCCTCGGATCTACGCAATTCACGTAGGTCGCCCTTTTTGACTTCAAAACGGCGAATTTCGCCGAAAGGTGAGAGATTTTCATGCCTGGATCAAGCACAGACCTTTTAACCAATGTGGTTTCTACTAAAACAAGCATCACCTGACTGCAATCAACTGATTACACTTATAAAACACCAGATTGGTGAAAATGTGTGGTCTTGTTTTGTTGGAGTGAGATCCTGCACCCACTGCGGCCCTATGTGGAATAGTTTGGAGACCACTGAGCTATAATATGTTAAATTCATGTTTAACATGTTAAAGCAACACTTGGTAACTTTTCAACCTTTATGAAATATTTTCATAACATTTGTGATAATATGTCGACTGAAAACTTGTTGAATGACAACTCTTTTATATCTTGAGGGGGTCTGTATTGCTTTCACCGGCACTAATTAAGTTTAAGGAGGGCGGCAGGAACCCTGCCACACAAGAAAACTACAAATGTGCTGACTGCTTTATGGCAGCATACATCACTTCCCTCTTTCCCCATTCATTATAAAGACGGAAATTCTGCAAAGATAGCAGAGCAACAAGAGGGAAAAAAGGCAGGCTACCAGGATATACAGAATAAACATTGGCCAGGCTTTCACTCGCTGACGTGATGCCGCCTAAGCCACATGGTTGCTAACCGTCCAATGCTATTGTTTAGCCACAACTGAATTCATTACCTTATTACTATTCATCCTTTACGAAGCCGCTGGAAACAGAAATGTTGTTTATTACATCTGTAGGCGACTGGGAGATTGATTGATGGTTTTACAACAGCGCAGGTGTGCGCTGGTCCTCATGGGAAACACAGCGCTGGTCCTCTTGTGAAACGCGGTATTCCTTAAGGCAAAACACTACCGCTTTTGTCCACTGGCGTCGCTAAAATCGAACAAAACTGAAAGGCTACCAAGTGTTCCTTTAAATTGTAAATCTGCGGACTTGGACAATATCGGGATATCGGTTATCGCTTAAAACGTCATTATCGGACAATTCTATTAGCTAAATTGAATGTACTGCAAGAATCAAGGGAATTACTGACCACAGTTAGCAGAGCTCCTTGCTGAAAATTTGGCCGGAACTGCAAAAGTCTTGGTTCTTCACCAAGAGCTCCTTGAACAAAACCGCTAAGAACAAGAAGGGCAAGCTCATAATAATATTTGGATACATTCCCTTTGAATATTGTAACAAGAGAACATAGAAAAATACAAATGAAAACTCTTACCATGGCAAAAGTTCAAAAATGGGCTTTGTTCTGGTTTTAAACACAGGAATTACTGCAGGTCTGTTTGCTTGTGGATCACCTGAAGTGTAAGTAATATCGTCAATACAAGTACGGTCAAAATATTTCAGTATTCCACTTTTATGACAGTTCACTTTGATCTTATTCTCATTAAGACCATCAGAAAACGCTGTTTACACAGCATTGCCTTAAGTATTGTTTTCATATGGCCAATAATACTAGAGGGGAAGTTCAAAATTCTAGACATTAGGCCTAATCTTCGAGTTAGCGGGGGTTTAATTAGACTGAGTTGTTTTCAAAAAATGCCGTGCAGTATGTTAGTTATTTGTCAGTTTCACGGCTCCAAAGTGGTTAAGCTAGCGCTAGCATGCCAATAATAAAAACATATACACGCATGAGAATCACTGATGACCCATGCTATCAATAGTGTTGGCTATGTTTTAGGATTAAGTTATTAAAACTTACCATTGCATGTCAATAATTGTTGTATGAAAAGCAACATTTTTAATCCAGCAGCTCTGCAGGGAACAGGTTGTCTAGGCAAGCGGGATGGAGTGACGTCACATCGGTTTATTCACCGTTTTTTTTTTTTTTTTTTAAATTGGGAATGAAAGGGACTCCACTTACCCCAAATCAATCACCCTTAATCACTGTACTGTTTACTCTAGGGACTCCACTAACCCCAAATCAATCACCCTTAATCACTGTACTGTTTACTCTTTGACCGTGACATGCTTTGTTTAAACAGGAAGATCTGTTAATATCATTTTTTTTTTATTGGCATGCTAGCAAACCCAATTGACTCGCGCTAGCTTAGCCACTCTGGAGCCCTGTAACTTACATTTAACTAACTGCACTGAATTTGTTGAAGCCAACTCCACAGACTATTTAAACCCCCGTTAACTTGAAGATTAAGCCGAATGTAAAAAATTCTGAACTTCCCCCTTAACAAAGAAGAAAACTGAACAATGTAGTGAGCATTGGGATCTATGAGGGAGGATAGATAAACAATGAGACCTTTGAGAAGCACAGCAAGTCTTGCTCCTCTTGGGTCCCACGACAGTGACTGGATCTCTCCGCCAACAGTCCTGCAGATAAATGCTAAGGTCATTGATATAGACTGTACAACTAATGATACAGTAATATGTTTTTAGTACTAGCATTTCGGATTACTTACATGACATCTCCATCTGGTGTGTTAAATGTAGTCTGTGATAAGTCCGCCACCACTGATGCTACTCGCGACCCTTTCGATGTGCCCGTGGGTAGACCTATCACCCAAAAAATAAGAAAGAAAAAATCACAGCCCAATCAATCATTGATGAATCACAGAAAATACAACACATAATACTGAAAAAAAAGATACTATTTATATTGTGCTTTTCAAATGCAATGTTAATTTTTCAACAAACTTTTTTATGGGCTTCTAGAACACTACCTGGTGTGTCAGTGAAGGTAAGAGCGTAGATAACAGGTTCTCCCTGCACAGTGAAGAGAAGTCGACTCCCATCTGGACTCCAGCAACCGGACTAAAACAAACCAAAAAGTTGCTTTTTGGTAACAAAACCGCAGAAATACAGGTTTAATTGAAACGTGGGGGCTTCGCTTACCTGGCAGCGGCCTTTGTCACATGGCCAACGTTCACATGTCCACATCCTGGTCTCCCAGACCCTAAAGAATAATGAGACTTTGATGATCTTGCATGGTGAACAATGACTTTAAAGTGGGTATTTTAATAAAGTGTACACATCCGTGTTTTATTGACCAGATCCATGTAGAAAGAGTTGTGACCAAGGGCGTAGGTTTGGTTGCAACATTACTAGGGACAATATAACAGCATAACCTGGATGTACACCTTTTGCTGGGAATGGGACATTAATAAAACCAAAGAGACTGGGTGAACGAGGGTTATATTTCTCACGACTATGAACTTATTGATAGGCTAAATGACCAATGCAAAACAAATCTGTATTGACTTATACTAACTTACAAATGTATAGGTTCAGATGATACACCGTTTGATTCAAACTTTTGTTTTACAAAACTACTACAGAAACATTTTGAAAACTTCCAGAAAAAAATGTCTTGATTTTATTCGGCAATTTAAATTGAAATATTTGAACAAAACAAACAATCAATCACAATCGATACAAACTTGTTGTTAATGTCTTAACTAGCCAGGAATGCAATAAACATTAAACATTTGTCTTAAGACCACTCAACATTGTCTAAGTAAAGATATTAAATATAACTGAAAAAAACTTTAGTCAGGGAATTACAAACAAATAAAAATGGAGCCTTCCTTCAGGTAATACACTATTTCTTTTGTCAACAACCACAGCCGAACTCAACAAAAACTAAAATCTCATTTGGGCTGCTTTAAGACCACATAAATAAAGTAAGATTGAAAATTGGGGAGAAAGGGGTAAACCTCTGTTCACTACATTTCTCACAGTTTAGTTAACGTTAATGGTAAAAAACCCATACAGGATGACACTTCGAAGCAGCTTCCGACTCGAGTTTTGCAGGTTAGCAAATTCACACAGTTTAATGTTATTGTAACTCTGATGTGTGTTCCCCACCTCTACAACATCGACATCGTTTTACATTACTTAAAAGTGGCTGCTGAAAAAAACTCCGAATATCCCTCCTCTTCAAAGGGGGCAGAGGAGGCGGCATGTTGTCGACATGTTGTATTTCTGTCAAGCCTGTGAGTGCGTGTGTGTGTGTGGTGGGGGGTGTTACAGTCATCAGCCAATCAAATGTGCATTTGAGGGGGAAAAAATGGACTGGAACATTCAGCAAGAGAAAAGTGGTAAATGTAAGTCTGAATATAATGAAAATAATTCACTTAAATAATTCACACAATAAGAATAGAAAACTATATATCTTTTTTAGGTCAGACGTGACATTTTCATGATGCACATCATGCTGCTGCTTGTGCTGTGGACCACTGCTGGTGACTGCTTGCTACGACTGCTGGCTGTGGCCATGGAGCCCCTTTTCAAACAGCAAAAAGCAAAAAATGCCTTTTAATATTGTAACCCAATGGATAATTGAGTAAATATTTTCAATTGAATAACTTGATGGAACTTAATATTTTAAATTTTATATTTGCATCTCAATTATTTTAGTTTAAAAAATGATCTAATTCACAAAATGTGAATTATAGATGAAACGGGTCTCCACCCCTATGCTGTAGCACAGGGCCAGTGGAAAATTACCAGCAACGCGATGAGACCAACCCCTTTTTTTTTCAATTGACCGCGTGTGAGCTGCTCCAGCAGAGGTGCTGCATAGGAGAGCCACTGAACGAATTTATTCGATATTTTATGGTTAAAATCCCTCCAAAAAGCGAGTTACCCTTTTGTAGCACTTCCTTATCAGCGTGGGCTGAGTTGGAGACGGTGTGCGTGAGGCAAAAGGGCAGTTTACTCGTCCTTGGTAAGTTTAGCCTATCGAGCTAATCGGCGCTAACACTAGCATTAGCTGGCCAGTATGGCCGTTAATAAGAATATGACGACTCATTGTTGACTAAAGTTAGTAAAATAATTGTCATCCTATATGTTGACGAATAGAGGAGGGAGTGGAACCGGAGTTCCTTGAGCCTGGAGTTTGTGGAGCTCTTTGAAAGCATCTTGGTGAGTTACTTCAAATGTGCGAACTACAGTCAAGTGCTATAATGTAGTCACAGCAGTTGAACCATATGCACTCCTATTGTCTGTGATACTAAATTGCTGACAATGGCAACATTTATTTTTCTTTTCAATGTTTAATGTGATTTCTGTATTTGTTTAAATGAGAACAGACTCAACCCAATTATCAAATTGAGTTGAACTGCAGTTAATGTTAAAAATAACATTGGCTGGGAATTAGAAAAAGAATTAGATTTTAATAGCCTTGTTTTATACAGGCTAGGTTTTTGAGGACCTTGAATTAAATTGGATTTGGATTCTGGATTCTCCCTGAAGAGGGGGATGGCGAGCTAACCCTTGATTGACGGACCTGGCTGCTTCCTTTTCCCAAGGAGCACAATCTTCACTTCCTACCTCTCCAGTGTGGTAGGATTGCGAACTGCTTCTGCAGTGGATAGGATAAAAAAACTGAACAGTGCACTTTTATTTTCATACAAATTGAGACACTCTTCACTTATTTTGAAGGGACACTTTAATTTATTATTTTTCTGGCACCAATCTGAACTGTTGTATATTAGAGAGCCGGCTCTAATAGGCAGTCATTGTGAATATATTGTAAATATTTGTACATAGTTTTCTCTTTTAATTATAATTTTGAATTTTAACCCTTTCGTGGCTCCAGTTATTTATTGTGTTCGAAATTCTTCTTGTTACACCAAAATTTTCCTTCAAGAGACGGACCTAAGCGCACGTGCCCAATTGGAAAAATTCCTGTAGACTCTACAGGGGTTACAATATCATGTTTTGACGTCTGACCATTGCCATCATTTTTTTTCCTGCTGCTCTTGGTCCTTAGAGAAACCATAAATACGATAGCCCGTTTTGGACCGATTGGTTCATCCAAATGCTGCACAACCAACCATCACAGCCCACTGATGTAAAATAATGTTAGGTGTAAACAGTGACCCAAGAAACCAACTTCACCAGTTGTTCAATAAAAGTATGATTTTCTTTATTAAAGGGTAATGAGTTGTTACCCTTTAATATTCTGTTTTAACACAGGTAAGTGAATGAAGCAATCAAAATTTCCTGGAAAACCAGTTGTGAAAAAAGAAAAACTTAAATCATCTTGCATTTCCAGGTAAAAGTCGATTTCCTATGCTAATGTTAACACAAACTTTAAACTTTCCACCACAACATATGAAAGTTACGTTCTGCGTAACAATTTAGTTTTCATTTGTCACCTTACAACTCCAAATGCAAAGCTAGTGTTTACAAATATATTATACAGTAGTGCAAGGATATAATCAAACAAGTACTTAGATTCGTGATTGATTTGATCAATTTTTACCATAAATGTCACAATCACCGCTGTCAGATACATAGAAAACCATTACAGCGCTGCTTGTGCTTGGAACTATTCACGCCTACATGAACCACGCGACTACGGAGATCAGAGTGTCGCAACTCTTTCTACATGTCACTGCTAGTGACTTTTCCCAAACTGTGCCCCTATATCGTCCATTGACCAATCAGAAGTACTAGCAACAATTAAGTGACTGTAATCTGTCAAACATTCCCTCATTGACTATTTAATTTTTATCTGTGGGGAGTGTTGTTCTCTTCCTAAAGCCAGGAACACAACGGGACTGGTGCCTTCAATGGATAAAACAGTGCAGACGGCCTCACTCCCAGGTAAATATTTCAAAAATAAATAGGAACACATACGTGTGCTCTAAGGTAACTGTAAGCTAATGCCAAAGGCTAACTAGCTAGCCTGCTTGGAATGGAATTTAATCTTTATTGTCAATATAACATATACACTGCTGGCCAAAAGTATTGGAACCCCTGCAATTCTGTCAGATAATGCTCAATTTCTCACAGAAAATAATTGCAATTACAAATGCTTTGGTAGTAATATCTTCATCTATTTTGCTTGCAATGAAAAAACACAAAAGAGAATGGAAAAAAAAATAAATCATTATCCTGATGAACTTGCCTAAGTATCCTTGAGCAAGATACTGAACCCCACATTGCTCCTGGTGCTGCGTCACCAGTAGGTAAATGGCGATGTAGTGTAAAGCGCTTTGAGCGCCTTGAAAGGTGGAAAAGCGCTATATAAGTATAACACCATTTACCATTTTACACAAAACTCCAAAAAGGGGGCCGGAAAAAAGTATTGGCACCCTTTGAAAAATCATGTGATGCTTCTCTAATTTGTGTAATTAACAGCACCTATTACTTGCCTGTGGCACATGCGTGGTGGTGGCAAGAACTAAATCACACTTGCAGCCAGTTAAAATGGACTAAAGTTGACTCAACTTCTGTCCCGTGTCCTTGTGTGTACCACAATGAGCACGGAGAAACGAAAGAAGACCAAAGAAGTGTCTGAGGACTTGAGAAGCAAAATTGTGAGGAAGCATGGGCAATCTCAAGGCTAAAAGTCCATCTCCAAAGACCTGAATGTTCCTGCGTCTACCGTGTGCAGTGTCATCAATAAGTGTAAAGCCCATGGCACTGTGGCTAACCTCCCTAGACGTGGACGGAAAGGAAACATTGACGAGAGATTTCAACCAAAGATTGTGCAGATGGTGGATAAAGAACCTCAACTATCATCCAAACAAGTTCAAGCTGTCCTGCAGTCTGAAGGTACAACAGTGTCATCCCGTACAATCCATCGGCGTCTGAATGAAAAAGGACTCTATGGTAGGATACCCAGGAAGACCCCGCTTCTGACCCACAGACATACAAAAGCCAGGTTGGAGTTTGCCAAAACTTAACTGAGATAGCCAAAAGTTTTAGAAGAATGTTCTCTGGTCAGATGAGACAAAAGTAGAGCTTTTGGGGAAAAGGCATCAACATAAGAGTTTACAGGAAAAAAAAAACGAGGCCTTCAAAGAAAAAGACAAGCTCCCCACAGTCAAACATGGCGGAGGTTCCCTGATGTTTTTGGGTTGCTTTGCTGCCTCTAGCACTGGACTGCTTGCCCGTGTGCATGGCATTATGAAGTCTGAAAACTACCAACAAATTTTGCAGCATAATGTAGGGCCCAGTTTGAGAAAGCTGGGTCTCCCTCAGAGGTCATGGGACTTCCAGCAGGACAATGACCCAAAACACGCTTCAAAAAGCACTAGAAAATGGTTTGAGAGAAAGCACCAGAGACTTCTAAAGTGGCCAGCAATAAGTCCATACCTGAATCCCTATAGATCCCTCTCCCTGTGGAGAGATCTGAAAACGGCAGTTTGGAGAAGGCACCCTTCAAATCTCAGAGACCTGGAGCAGTTGGCCAAAGAAGAATGGTCTAAAATTCCAGCAGAGCATTCTAAGAAACTCATCGATAGGTACTGGAAGCGGTTGTTCGCAGTTATTTTGTCTAAAGGTTGTGCTACCAAGTATTTGGCTGAGGGTGCCAATACTTTTGTCCCGCCCATTTTTGGAGTTTTGTGCAAAATGATAATGATTTTTTTTTTCATTCACTTTTGTGTTTTTTCATTGCAAGCTAAATAAATGAAGATATTACTACCAAAGCATTTGTAAATGCAATCTTTTTCTGGGAGAAATTGAGCATTATCTGACGGAATTTCAAGTGTGCCAATACTTTTGGCCAACTGTGTACAACAAAATTACAGTGCCTAGTCAGTGCGAAAACAATCGAGACATTTAAAATGTTGCACTGGTTGCACTAAACCCTAACCGATACACATTTGCCACCAATGGCTTGTGCGTTGGGAGTCACGAAGCTTGTCGGCATTGCAACCGTAACTAGTAAGGGGTAAGTTTTGTGAAAAAAAGGCAACTAGACATATGAAACTTGAACCTGAAAACAGCACACGGCGTTGAGGCAAGAAGATGGCTTCCATCAGTGGACCAGGAGAGAAAGCTGACCCCTCCACCTCCGACACGCTGGAGAGGCACACAGCTCTCTGCTGCTACATCCCATACCTGTCAAAGGGGGTAACAGAAAAACAATATATACCCCTTTCAGGAAATGATGGAAAATTATGATGCTAAGCCTTATACCATCATTTCAGTGTCCATAGGTGAGGCCGACGCTAGGAGAGAGCCGTTTGGTGACCAAGCAATGGAAGTGACTGGTGAGTGGCCTGGATGTGACAAAACCTGAGCGCATCCAGATGAAGGCCTGTACAAAAGGACGCGCAATACAAGATGTTCCATACTTTTATGTAAGAGTGGGAACCTCTGGGTGCCTCACAATAACATACAATTTTCCATACAAGGCTAGGGATAAAAATTATCTCACGACATGGCAACATTTATCTTTGCGCGGGTTGGGAAATCAATCTACGAAATAGCTAATAGAAAAACATGCCGTTTCTTAATGGAAAAATGCACTTTTGCATGACCGCGCAACAAAAACAGTCCTCCTCAAAGAAGAGAATATTTCAGTGCAACATTTCTGTTAATAAATACAGTATCACTATTCATGTAAACAAAGAAGTGCCTTTCTTAACTCATTGCCTGTCATTGACAACTATAAACGTCCAATCCATTTGACTGGGAGGGGCAAATGAACGAACGTCTATAGTGGAAAATGTCTGTAGAAAACTCTTTTTAAAAAACCGTGACCCTATGACAGCAAAAAGCATGTTTGTTTCATATTTCATTTCATTTTCAGTATGTGCAAATTGAAGAACAAGTGGTGAAACTGGGTGTTTTTTTTTTTTTGTGTCCTTATTATCTTTGATATACTAGCATTAACTCACCCATGCCACGACTAGGGATGGGAATTGATGGGATTTTTACGATTCCGATTCCATTATCGATATTGCTCAACGATTCGATTCTTTATCGATTCTCTTATTGATTCTAATTTGGGGAAAAAGAAGAACAAACGTTTTGATTGGCATCGAGTTTGTTTAATCAGAAGTCACAACATTACAAACTCACAACGAGATCAAAAGAGGCCCAAAGCCTCAATGTTAACTGTGGCAATAAGTGGCAAATACACAAGAATGTGTAACATTTTACTGAAACATTTATCTAATAGAAATAAAAAATATTGGTATATATTGCCAGATAGGTTTTTGTTCTGCCTTTGGCAAGATGTGTTAAAGCAACTTTTTCCTGTGAGGGCCACATAACTTTTCCCTTCTCTGATGAGGGGCCGGGGTCAGTTTGTAACAGAAAAAGTGTGACGATTGCAGAAGTGCATAAATGTAAAAAAATATTGTTTTTCAGAAAGCCACAATCAAATAACCCTTTCTGGATTCTTTATAATAATAATAATTAATAATAACAACACTATTAATTAAATAGATAATAACCAAATAACCCTCTCTGAATTCTTCAAGGAAAAGGCCAGAAAATAAATAACACGATTGAGAAAAAAAAAAATTTCAAAATGGCTGGACCAAATGTGGAGGCGGGCCGTATTTTGCCCGCGGGCCGCAGTTTGGGGACTCCTGGGTTAACGTGTATTATTTTACCATTACATTGAATTGCATGCCTTTTAGTTTTTGTGGCGCTTACACGCTCAAGTGGGGGCGCCCTTGCGCTTCCTCACTTGAAGAAGAACGCGCTCACGTGAAGAACAGCACGCTTACACCCAAAGAAGAAATGCCGCATCCAAGTGAGTGGGCGAGTTAGTGAGAGAGGGAAACACTTCTACGAGCCAACGTTCTTTGTTAATGTTAATATCGACAGAGGCAACGCCTGTATGTATCATCTTTTGTGTTGTTGTTGTGTTTCCACTCGCGATCGGACACTTAAATCCAGTTGTGTAGTGGTTTGAACGATGTGCTAATGCTAGCGAACGAATGCTAACCATACTGTTATTAGCAGCTCATCATCGCTGATTTACGTTGATGCAAACCTGTTTGTTATTGGGGACGAAATTGATTTGTTTCATTTCTATTCTTAGTTTCACTCTTCAAGTGCTCCACCTTGCAATGACTGCAAGTCGCTTTGTTGTAATTTTTCCTCGTGAAGTGAAGACACACTTTCGAGCGTTTGAACCTACGTGCTGTCATTGTTATGTTTATGGCTGCAATGCTCGCGCTTACCCGTCGTAACCTTTCATTTTCACACTCTTTTCTGGTGAAGTGTAGTCAAACTTTGGAGCGAGTGGTTCTTGGCGCCATGCTAGTTTGATGCGTCTGGACAACAAGACACGTCACGACGCAATACGCGTCTTTAGGAATCGTTAAAGGGATCGTTAAGGCTTTTTATTGTGATGTCGAGGCCTCGAAACACTCGGAACCGGTTCCGAATTGGAATCGGATTTCGATTCCCATCCCTACCCACGACTGGACCTTACACAGGCTAAAGCAGGACTCTCCTATTGTTAAAGCAGGACTCTCACATACGTATAACAGCACACATCTCATGAACAACAAGATTTTTGTCTTTGTCCATTTTAAGTGGGCCAAATCAATTACATTAAAAGTAAACTAATGAAAATTGCTGCTTTATTTTCATATTTTAATAAGCTATGTAACGTGCTGTGATCCAAGGTTTTGAATAGGTACTAGTGTGTGGCCACCGGGTACACATCTAATGTTGCTCACAGAGGTTTTAGTCTGCTCAGACACATGAAAAATTAGAAGGAACATTGGTAGGGACTAGTATTTATATGCTTTGCTGAGGTGACTTAAATCAGAATTAGATTTCGTTTAAAGTTGAGAAAACTGAAAGAGACAGTAAAATATATACAAAGTAATGCCATATTTCAAATAGTTTTGAGAGGAACATGAATGAAAGCTGTCTGTTTTTCATCACTATTATTACTTATTGGTGTATTGCCTGAAGAATAGCATGGCAGGGTGCATGTTAGCCTTGCAAGCAAGATGGTCCTGCCTGATTCAATGATTCAGTCTCGACAACCTCAAACGTTAAGTACTTTGCAGCCATCTGATAACAGAGCCAATTGGGAGAAAAAGGCAGGCGCTGCAGATGTGACCAGGAAGCAGCTATCTGCTTGAATACAATGTCAGAGTGCAAAGCGGTTCTTGTAGATGGGTGAGTTTCGGAAGTTTTGTCGGAAATACCCTTAATTTTCTAATTAATAGAAGAGCAATGAACGTGACAATTTTTTTTTTTTTTTTAACGGGAAACTATGTTTTTTGCTCATTCGTGAACAAATATGCCAAACAGTGGCTTAATGTGGATTGGTCACCTTCTGATGGTGAGCCAATAGAGGAAAGAGCGGGAGATGCAGACGTGACCAGGAAGCGACTATCTGCTTGCATACTACCGTGGAATGCAAAGCGGTTCATGTAGATAGGTCAGGTTCCCAGGTTTTGTCTAAAGTACACTTAATTTATGTGAAATGCCTATTCATTGTCCAATCAGCAGCTGTCTATATTTTTAAGGTTCTTTCCATGAAAAAGGTAAATTGGATCTTGCCCAGCATGATCTGTGTAATATATTCAGAACGGATATCAATCAATCTAGCGTGCCAGGGGTTAGGTGCATGTTAGGCAGCTTTAAAAAAAATAGATAACTTGTCTTGAACCCCTTTGACTACGCAAAGGGGTCCAACGCAAGATGTGTCATTTGCTCAAATGGTGTCGAGGCACCGCTGAAATAGTCTAATAAAGCAAAGATGAGAAAAAATGTACATGCCTGGTTGATAACGAGCAAGGGTCCACATGCCAGACCAGTATACCATTCTGGCAAGCCACAGCGAGTCCAGATGCACAAAGTGGCTTCCACTGCACTGCTGCAACATTCCGCTGGAGACGGTGCTTTAGGGTAGGAGTTGTAGCACTAAAATTTATTTCAAGGAAAGACACATATAGTAAATCACTTGTTTTATGTTATGTGTCTATTTTAAAAACATTGGAAATTCACCTTTTGGGATTGTAGATCTTAATTGAGTCATCTAACAGGGCAACAGCAAATTTATCAGTATGAGGATGCCAGGCAAAAGCTCGCACCACGCAGTCTGACCTGACAAAGCAGACAGAACACACACTAGTTATTACAGAATCGACCAGACTGAACATATTTTCCCTCCTAATTATTAGCTAGGTGGCTGCTGATTAAAGGGGAACTAAATCCAAGCTTTTTTCCGAGAATATTTTATATGTCCTAAATCCTACTCAAAATACAGTAAAGTACTGTTATTTACCCAATGTTACATTTTTGTTGTTGTTTAAATTCCTGGAAATGTTAACCTAAGCACCAGGGATGTCACCGATCTGATCACGTATTCGAAAATCGCGTCTGATCACAAAATTTTCAGAGGGGCGGAATTGGATGAAAAATATGTGAATTTTTAAAATGTATTCATTCACTCAGCAGATTGGAACAGAGGGTAGGGCTCATTGACACTGTTCTTCAGTGGTTCACATCTTATTTACATGATAGGGATTTCTTTTTGTCAATCGGAAACCATGAGTCGAAACGAACAAAATTCACATGTGGGGTACCCTCTAGGGTCCATTCTTGTTTTTGCAACACAGGCGGAAACAGTGTAAGTAAACACCACAAGGGATTATATTATGCTAGCTGTCGAGGGAAGCTAACGCCAAGAGTGATCAAGGGTGATCGTTTCTGGAAATATTTTTCATTTGGATGTGTTTAATTCTCCTTAATACGTTGTCGATGTATTGGCTCGGGACTCGGTATCGGCAGATCCTCAAAATCAGGTCACTCAGACATGGGATTCAGGTTAAAAAATATGTGATGGGTACAGCCTTAATTAGCACCACACCCCCAATCCACTACCACGCCATTGACTATTAGCATATTGATAACCTCCATCTATACTATTTTGAATCTAATGGAAATGCAAAGTTGTATTTTCCTCAGAGGACATTTGTACTATTTCCCAACACTTTGTATTCATTCCCCTTACACGAATATGGAATTTGGTTAAGGTTGCATTGTCCAAATGCCAGTCCACTCACCAATTCAGCACCTGTGAAAACTCTGCAATCATGTCCTCGCTGCTTAACTGCAGGCCAGTACAAATAAAAATACATTTCAATGTCATGCAGCAAATTTCAGGTCATTCAGTGCACTCACATTAACTAATTGAATTATCAGAGCAGAGCTTACAGTGAGGTGAGGAAATAAGGAACTGCGGAAGGAAGAGAACCTCTCCAGCAAAGCCAGGATGCAGCCAGAACTCACAGACATCCATTTGGGCACTGTAGGAGAGAGCAACATACTTGACAAATATGCATTTTATTTGAATATGTCAATCACTCATTATGAATCACATACCCTCCTCATATGAGTTGGTGATTTCCTTCAGCAAGCCTGTAAAACCACTATCCCGCCTGAAATTAAACGAAAGAGCCTGACAGTTATGACACAATTCATTTATTCAGGGAGGTCAACGAAGAGCAAGCATTCTTTTCTAATGAAGCCCTGATTACATAACACATAAAAACAATAACAAATACAATGCATACAAATACTAGTGATGGCAGCTTGAAACCAGTGTTGTTTTTGGCAGCCCATTTAATTATTGTTTTAGCTTTAGTCTTTTGGATATAAAGACTAATTAGTCTTAGTCGTATAATAGTCATTTCAAAACATGTTCGTCTTCGTCTAGTTTTCGTCGTCAGCTACTCAAAATGTTTGTGTCTGTAAAATTCAAAATTTTTTTGTCCAAAAATAAACTAAAGTTTCCAACAATTTTAAATGAACATAGAGAGACAAGAACATACTGTAGAATCTATGAGGACTAGGAATGAGAGTTTCGACTAATTTCCCTGCCGGTGCCGTCATCTCAGTGTGAGCAGTGCAACCATGCTTTCGTCGACTCATTCATAAAGCCTACACTGGTTGATGGTTGTCTCAGATTTTATTTGCGATTAGTTAACTAGTCTATAAGCAAGAAAACTCAAAGTTTAATACATATATTAAATAAAAAGTTAAATGCAAAAGATTTGTGTATTTACAAGCTATTTTAGCCCAAAACATTCAGGTTGTTGATTTAAAGTGCCTATGACAGCAAAAAGCATGTTCCTTTCATATTTCACAAGGTATTTTACGCTCCTGAATGAAATGGACCACTTAGATGTGTGTGGAAGCGATCGATTTATATATTCAATTTTTTGAATCCCGAGCCATGATAATGAGTGACTTCCTGGATTGAGGAGGAATGCGAATGTGGGGGTTGGGGGGCGGGGGTGGGGGGTTTGCCAATCGGTAAAGACAATCGACAACCCCGCCACCGAGTGATACGATTCGGGGTAGTTTTGTGTGATATTTCGTTTGGAAAGGCGAGAATAAGGCTTGGAAACGCCGCTCGCTTCGGGTTACCATGTCAGCTAACTCTCACGACTCCTGGTTTGTTTACGCTCTCTGAAGCCAGGGCAGGGGAATAACAAAAGCCGGACTAACACCGGTGGCATGAAATATCGTTCAGGAGGTGCAAGTCGACAGTTTTGACCATTATGGAGTAATTTTGCCCTGTCGTACTGAATAAATGCATTTTGAATATTTCATATTCCATTTAGCACAAGACTGTTATTTGTCATGACCGTACCATTTATTTAAAGATTGGGGAAAAATACTTGGATAAAAAAGAACAGCCTGTAAAAATATTGGAGTAGTGAGATTGATGACATTTTGCTGGGCTCTTTTTCGTATTTTCCTCGTTCTGAATCTTCCCCCTCAATTGGCTGAATTCTAAATCAGATGAAATCGAGACCCTGCCGAAGGGACGCTAAAGACAGGCGAGGCTAAAAGGCAGATTAAAAGACTAATTTCTCGTCATCTGCGCTTTGCCAAATTGTTGTATATAGGCCAATCATCTCAAAATATGATTGTAATTCACATAATAATGCTATTTATGATTTTTTTATGCTGTCACAGGCCCGTTATATTCTATTGATGTAACAAAAACTGAGTAAAGGTGAATTGAAAGAAAAATACATTCCTGATACGTTCGCCAGAACATCCCCAAACTTTCCCTCCTACGTGTGTGTGTGTGTGTGTGTGGGGGGGGGGGGGGGGGGGGGGGTATTTCAGACTTGTCCCATGTTGGCGACTCAGCACTCTCTGTGCGGGGAGGGCGAGGGGCGGGATTTTATAACCCGGACATTACGTCATTTTTGGTCGGCATCAACATAAGCCACACTTTTCCAAAGATGGACGATGGCTATCTCTTTTTCGGTTCTAAGATTCAGTAGCAAATTATTTTCGTAATGTTTCCAGTTTAATTTTGCTATGTTTTCAGTTGGCCATGTTGATAATTGCGATGTTTGTGTACCGCTTTTCGGCTCACTGCGAACAAAGAGGATATGACGATCGGCCGGACATGATATTTAAGTCATCAGCCATTGCGCTGTGACCGGGGAATTTACCGGCTGGCTGCTTTCATGCATGCCGCGTACCGGTGAAGTCCCGGACTTTATACTAGGACGCGACCCGGTAATATCCCTGTCATCTCCGTGTCGGTCTACCCGGAAAATTTCTTTCAGACATGAGGGCTACCGGAGTTCAGCCTATGTCTGAAAGGGCATCATGATGCTGCTTTTAACCGACTAGTAAAATAATTTTTACTTTAAGTGTGAGTAGGCGGTTTAACGGTTAAACAACTAGTCGCGCACATCCCTAACAAGGACAACACCAACTTGGTGATGATAACACACACACTGCAGGAAAAGCAGGACATCGTTTTCAATTAGTGCTGCAACGATTAATCGATTAACTCGAGTATTCGATTAGAAAAAATAATTCAAATTAAATTTTGCTGCTTCGAGTATTCATTTAATTAAAGTGGCGTTGTAATGGTTTATTTTCAAAGTGCTTGCATTTAGTAGTTTTATTGATTTGAGTGGATACACTGCATTCTAGTCTGCCTCATTTCACATGGCTGAATCCAGGTGCTCCCTGTTAAGACCAACATAAGCTAAGTTTTTGTTCGAGCCAATGGTTTTTTTTTTTGGTTTTTTTTTGTTTTTTTTTTAATGCATTCATAATTTAGCTTATCGGCATATTTGGCCTATTTTTGTAGAAATATGTGTCCAAACCATTTGATAAGTGCATTGTAAAAAATGTTAGCATTTTATAGCATTTAAACTAGCGGACTATTGCTATGTTCTTTTGTTGTACATAGATCCTCATTTATTAATTTTTTTATACCGTTGAGGCTCAGCTCACGTAATTTATTTTCTAAAGTGCATGTGACACGAAAAAGCATGTTTATTTCATGATACACGTGGTATTTTATGCTCCTGAATGATATGGACCACTTGGATGTGTGTAGAAGCGATCGCTATATTTATTTAATTTTTTAAATCCCGCGCCATGAAAATGAGTGACTTCTGCCTTCGGTCTTGCATTGAGGAGGAGGGCGCAGTGACGTGTACGGTTGAAGGCATCCTATTCACTTTCCAGCTGTACTGTTGTGTATGAGGACTAAGGATTCAGTTGATTTTGCGGATTAATACGTTATACGTTTATTTTTCGCATCACGCCAGCCAAACGGCTGCAGAAAAATCTTGCTGTATGAGGGAGAGGCGTGTGCGCCTTTTTGGAGTTTCAAAAGGTTCCCATTCACCGTGGATATTGGCCAAAACAAGCCCGACTACTGTGGGACCATTGGACTTACGAGGAAGTGAGTAAACATCTTGTTTTGTATTATGTCAAATACGAATACAGCGATTACAAAGTAAACACTACAAACTTTCTTTAAATAAAGGACTACTTACGTTTGATCATTGATAGGCATGTAAAAAGCTCTCCTCATGCCCATTTGCTGCACGTTAGCTGCACAACAACTGCAGCCGCCCTCCTCCGGGGAACGAGCTGTAAATTGCTCTCCGCCGGGAGGCTTGCCGGTCCGCGAAGACAATCGACAACCCAGTTGTCATGTCAAATAATCTGGGCTAGTTATGTGCGATTTTCCGCTTCGACGACTTTGAAACATCACTCAGTTCAGGTTAGCATGTCGGCTAGCTGTCACGCCTCTTGGTTTGTTTATTCTCCGAAGCCGGGAAGGGAAATGACATATGTTCGATTTAGGTGTCCTAAAATATCGTTCGGGAGGTCCGACAGTAAAGGTGAAGTCGACAGTTTTGACCATTATGGAGTAATTTTGCCATGTCGTCCTGAATAAGTGCATTTTTATGATTTCATATTCCATTTAGCACAAGACTGTTATTTGTCATGACCATGCCATTTATTTAGCAATTGGGGAAAATACTTGGATAAAAAGAATATACTGTAAAAATATTGAAGTAAAGAGACAGAAACAATGACATTTTGCAGCTCTCTTCGTCGCGTTTTCCTCGTTGTGAATACTTCCCCCTTGACGGGCTGACTGGTCCTTCTCAAGCCATTTATTTAGCTATTGTGGAAAAATACTTGGATAAAAAGAATATCCTGTAAAAATATTGGAGTAGAGAGACTGAAACAATGACATTTTGCGGCTCTCTTCGTTCTGAATAATTCCCCATCAATGGGCTGAATAGTAAAACCAATGAGCCCAGTCTCCCGCTGACGTCATCCACCTGTTGTCGTGTCGCCAGACGAAAACTGGCATTCATCTCATTATGTTCCTGTCTGCCAAGCCACATTTTTAGCTCGTCATCGTCATGAACAAATTTTTCGTCAATGAAATATTTTCGTCATCGTTGATGAAAACGACACTGCTGCTCAAAAGTTCAGAAAAATAAATGCACTGATATTAACTGATCTATTTTTATTGTGATGGATGATTTTAAGATTCTGATGGTAGTAGTACTTACTAGTACAGTGGGGAGAACAAGTATTTGATACACTGCCAAAGGGAAAATACTTGTTCTCCCCACTGTAAATTGTCTGATTGGCTCCATTTTTTTTCTTTCCTCTACAAATTGACAAGTTTTTTTTGTTTTTTTTTTAATGCTCTAGGAATAAAACTGTTTTGGGCCAGCCGGGTTATCGAATCTGTGTTTGCGGCGTATCACCATCAAATCAAATTAATGCACAGTACATACCAAACTGCTGCACTCCTCATCCACAACGTCTCCGAGTGGTCCAGGAAGGCTGCTTTGCTGCTGCTCTCTGTACGACTATGTAGCTTGAGGGACTCTCGGGGGAAGTACAAAGTCTGAGGACTTGACTCCTATAGGCCAACATACAGTAGAGATTAGGGGGAAAATACAGGAGTTTACATGTAATATAGAAAAACAACTAATTTACAGATTAAACCTAGTCTCGCTTTTCTGTGATTTAAAAATATACTCAAACGGGTTAATACCCGTCTGTCAAACCTGAAGCTGTAACAGAAAATGTAGGCTATACTTTGAGAAAAATGGCATTAAATCAGTTATGTTTTTGCTACATCTGGCAAATGTGTTTTAAACTGTGCAGGGTGTAATAAATTCTCAAGGCTGTCAAGGTATTTTAGTGTGAGATGTCTTGACCATAGTCAGAAAGCTTGGTCTAAGTTGCATATCATGGGTCTTGCAACCGGAAAATGACGCACTACAAGGCTAAAAACACAATCGGTAAGAGCAGAACTTTGGACTATTTTTAAATTGCCTTCTATGAGCCCTTATCTAAACCCTATTGAACATTGCTGGGAGATTCCGAAACATGGCCGAAATAGCCATCAAAGCTGAGACAATTGGAGCAGTTTTCTCATGAGATATAGGACAAAATATGGTGTGCCAAGAACTACAGGAAATATTCGCATTCTGTAAATGCCAGGTTGACATGTTAACTTACACAACAATGAGTTAAAGGTGCTATGAAATACTACAGCAAGTGACTTCAAAATGATAGCAGAACATATTTTGGACACAAATACATCCAAAAAATAGACAGAGAAAATGGAGGCAAGAGCTTCCTTTTCCTGCAACTTTTTGTTAGACGTATCAGAATCAAAATCTATTTCAAAATGACTTTTTTCTTTAAATTTTCTGCAGGTAAAATGTCACATTTGTCAGAGCTTTCTCCCTTCTGTGCCTTGCGAGAGTTTTCTCCCAAAAGCAGGAGAAATTGTATCGCGTAGGCAAAATCCTCTGAAGCCCAAATCATTAGATTCTTACTCCCCTGAATAAAAAATTGTGATGGAAAATGAAAACCAACAATCTTCAATACAAGTACGTACATCAGCACCATCACATTAGCCTGTCAGTTAACAATGTTGCGTGCAAAAAAATATGATTGTCCAAATATTTATTCTTTGCAAGAATATTAAACTATATAAATAAATATAAATTATATTCTGTTGTTTTTATTCTTCTAGATTACGTCTCACAAACGTTCACATCATGAAAACTGCAGACCTCTCAATAGCTTTTGTTGTTGTTTTTTGCCCTCCTGTATGTCTCTTCTTTCTTATATACGTATCACCTTTATAATTATAGTTAGGTATAACATGTAACCAACAACGCAGGTAAGGTTCATTCTTTTATTTAAGGTAATAAAGTTAGGGTAAACCTGCTGCAGAAGCTCCTCCGCGTTGCTGCCCGTCAGGAGCTCGTTGTTCGACTCGCAAAAAGTTGTCTGTCCAGGGGGAAGTGGAGGGGGGAATAAAGCAAGAGAGCACATCGTTCGGAAGGCCAGGGAACAAAGCCTAAAGTATAAAAATAATAATAATAAAAAGAGCAGTCGTTTGTTACAATCGTTCCACACTGTCAAAGTGTTGATGCTACTTTCCTGCTAGCCGAACAACATTAGCACTGGCAAACTATCGCGAACTAGAATGATGTCAGTACTTTGCCTTCTGCGTCATACGAAAATTAAGTTATGACAAGTAAATTATCGCTCGCTATTTTTGATGACCATAAAAATTACTTACTAACACTTTAGCTTCAACGAGACGCTTGAATTTGTATATTTGAATCCCGCCGTGGAAGCTAAGGCCTACGGGTATCCAAGAGGTACAAATAAATGTGAAACTGTTTGCCATGAATCATACACAACTACGCCCTCCTCAGGATAGGGTTAACATTGCATAATGACTGACAAACGTCAGACGTCCAATTATTTGTCTCTTTACTTTTCGTCTTTGTAAATTTAAATTGGTTTAAAATGTAACATTTTCCTTTAATTATTTTGTTTTTAGTACATGTTTAATAATTCATGATTATTTTTATGCCCTGAAAGTTAATAAGGGTATGCTGTGACTGGCTGGCAACCAATTCAGGTTGTAGACTGCCTCCTGCCCGTTGTGAGCTCGGATAGGCTCCAAGACCCCCGCGACCCTCGTGAGGATAAGTGGTTCAGAAGAGGAATGAATGAATGAATAGTTGTTTTTATTCGTAAAATGATCACAGTATATAAAAGTATTGATGAACCATTTTATTATCATTGGTGATGATAGACGACGACGTGCAATCATGTGGATTTTTTCATCCATACTGTGAATTTGAACGAGTTTTATCACTAGAAAAAGTCCAATCCATTTGAACTGGGCGGGGACCATTCAGCTTCAAATGGATCGGTCGCTGTCAATTGCAGCCAATGAGTTAATAATAAGCCAATCACAGAGCACAAGGAAATGAACAACCATTCACGCACACACTCATACCTATAGGCAAGGCAAGGCAAATTTATATATAGCAAAATTTAACACAAGGCAATTCAAAGTGCTTTACATCGCATGAAGATCTACCGAGATAAAATAAAACGTAAAAATCACATTAAATCATCAAGAAAGTTAAAAACAAAGACAACTGAAACAGGAATTATATTGATACAGTAAAATCACATTAAATCATCAAGAGGTAAAAAAAAAAATTGATATTGGGAATAGAAAAAAAAAACAAAAAATAAGTAAAAAGCATTTAACTTGAAATTTGAAATATATACTAGTATGGGCAGTTACGAATTTGCTGTACACAATACCATTTTTGGCCGTTTTAAAGGAACTAACAGTTTGAGCACACTTAAGTTCGTTCTTGTTCTTGGAACATACAGCAGCAGACCGGTTACAGAAGACCTTAGGGGTCTAGATTAGGGTGACCATATTTTGATTTCCAAAAAAGAGGACACTCGGCCCGGCCTCAAGATACTTGAATTTTACTCGAAGATCACTCAAAGATGCGTATATCTCCCACTTTTTTTTACCCAACAGGCTTTATTCTTCCTACAAAAAATAATCCAACAATAAAAAATAAAAAATACAAAAAAAGAATAATTATTTAAAAAATAATATAATTCAGGCTCATGGAAATGTAGTCCAGTTAATACACACACACAGTTGGCTATGTGCCAACTCAACATTTTTTAAAATTACGATCACGACAATTGTCGTTGACAAATGTTATTCCCACTCAATTTTTATTCTCATACAATGTTCTAAATTGTACGCAAACAATAACTGAAATAAACTGACAAGCGATTCAACCAGCATGTTTCCAAACGCAGCAGTTCATATTCAAAACTACATTGCCCATAATGCCTCGCGCAGCTGAGCTCATTGATTGCTACCCTATTAGCGAATACGGGAGCCGAGGCAAAATCAGACTTTGCTATAAAAGTTTACTACCATCGGCAGCGCACAGATGCGACAACAAACGGGATTTTACAGATTACACCAGTACAAATCTTTGACAGAAGTCAGCAGTTGCCATTATATATGTATTTATCGTAAAAAAAAACTCATAAGCAACACAGCTATTTAGCTATACTAGCATTCAACCACTAACTAATGCAGAACAATTACAAGACTCATACAATATACTGCATCTCTGTGTACACATATAACCATATGTACAACAGAAGACACGTGATTGACATTAACAGGAGAAACTTACAGAAAGGTGTACGGAGCCATGTCTTTTAGAACTTCTTATTGAACTCCTTACTGTAGTCTGAGCTCTCGCCATACCGTCAGTAGATGGTGGTAATTCCTCATGAAACAAAGGGTGAACTGCCAACAAAAAAGAAGAAGAAGATCTACTCCTTCTCCCGCCCCTACTAGTTGGAGCAACGTCAACGCAGGCAAGCGCTGCCTCCTAGCGACCGGAGGAATTCTCTTCAAGTTGGTCCCGTAAAAAAAATCATAAAAACCGGACATTTTAATGAATTTATAAAACCCGCCCGGACAACGAGGATACTGCGTGAAAGTAGGACTTGTCCGGGCAAAAGAGGACGTTTGGTCACCCTAGTCTAGATGCTTCACAGGGGTCAAACAAATCAAGCAGATATTTTGGTCAAAGGGCGTTTAGTATTTTGTAGACATGCAGTTGTATTTTATAATCTATCCTGAGTCAAAGGATAATTTGAAGTGTTGGAGTGAGGAAACCGAAGAAACTGGAGAAAACCCACGCAAGCATGGGGTGAACATGCAAA
Organism: Corythoichthys intestinalis; assembly: GCF_030265065.1. NCBI lineage: Eukaryota > Metazoa > Chordata > Actinopteri > Syngnathiformes > Syngnathidae > Corythoichthys > Corythoichthys intestinalis. Next base: position 68,447,339 of record NC_080396.1, read on the forward strand.
CGCAACACAGAATTCTGGGATTCAACCCTTGATTTCAAACCTGTAAGGTGTGCAGGCGTGCTCGCCACTCAAACACTGTGTCACTGTGCAATATACAGTATAAATTATGATTGAGGCCTGGCGTCCACAAATATGTGGAGACAAGGGCGGACTGGCATACGGGGATACACGAACAGGGGAAAAATAAGTATTTGGTGAAAAATAAGTCAGAATGGGTGACTGTGGTCAAGCCAGCGGACGTTCGTTTTCCCAGCGGACGTTCGTTTTCCCCTGGTGAAATGAGCGGACCTAAATTTAGTGCACCTGAGTATCCCAAACATTTCTTAAATTCATTCCGAACGAGCGGCAAGGCAGTTGACTTTAGTGTGCTTGCGTTGTTCCCAACTCTTAAAAAACACTCTCAACACTCCAAAATATAACACGCCACCATTGTCATAATTTAAATAAGGAAATAAAGTCACCTGATCTTTAAACCGCTCCATCATGTGCGTTATGTGCGCTGTCGTGTCAGTACAATATTATGTGATTCCCCTTAGCAACGGGTCGTTTCAGTAGATGGTAGGTTACAGTTCTCATTTTTGTGGCACTGTAAATCCACAAATCTGAATAAATTCTGACCAAGGTTGGTGAATGTTAGTAGACCTCTCTGACTACTCCCATACTCAAAACTGAACTTTTGCTGTACGAATATTTGGAAAAATGAATTAAAAGCCCTATATGTATACTTTGATCAGGTTACAGTTCCCATTTTTGTGGTATTGTAAATCCACAATCTTGAATAAGTTTTGGCCAAGGTTGGTGAATTTTAGTAGTGGACATCCCTGACGGGGCGTGGCTTAGTGATGGCGTAATTGTCCCCCAACCCAGAGGTTGTGGGTTCCATTCTCTGCGCTGATGAACTTGTCTAAGTATCCTTGAGCAAGATATTCAACCCCACCTTGTTTCTGGTGCTGCATTACCAGTAGGTGATGGCAAGCTAGTGTCAAGTGCTTTAAGGGCCTTGAAAGGTGGGAAAGCGCTATACATGTACAGTATAACACCATTGGCCACTGCTTGTCGGCATTTTTACTGAACCGATATTTAGAAAAAGAATTAAATATCCCACATGGGAACTTTGATCTGGTTACAGGTTACATTTCTCACTTTTGTGGTACAGTAAATCAACAATTCTGAATAAAGGTTGGTAAATATTCGTGTAGTGGACCTCTCTGAGACTGACTACTCACAAACTCAAAACATTTTTACAGTACCAATATTTAGAAATTTTGAATTAAAAGTCCTACATGTGGAGTTTGATCAGGTTACACTTCTTTAATACTTTACCCATCTTATAGTTTATTGTATCAATGGCCTGTTTGTATTAAAATCACTACATTCTTTAAAATCACTACACTGTTGTAATGATTTTATTCTAGGCTCATTATGGGCTCAGGTTGTACAAAATCAAATGCTTTTTTCTTTCCCATCAAAGTACAGGTACAGGTATTTGTGTTGCTGGCTGGATGGCTTCCAATACCATCCATGAAGTGGGCCGGTCTTTCAATGACTCCCAGGCCACTCCACCCACCCCAAGTTCACCCCTGTGGAGACCACATTTTAGGCCACACTTGTACCAAATATTATTAGTTTGAGCCAAAATGTGATGTCCATGTATGTGGATGCCAGGTTCTAATGAGGTTAAATTAATATACTGTATTTTAAATGACCCAAAATAGTCACTTGCCCCATAAAGGGTTAAAAATAAAGAGCGTGAAAGTGAAGTGTTGGCACATACATACTCATTCATTTCTCCGAGGAGAGTTGGGATGGGGCCATACAGTCCTGACCTGGCTCCCCCTTGTTTTTAGTGCATCACACACCAAGGTTGTTGGATGGTTGGGACCTGGTGGAAGGTGGGGGGTTAGGGTGCCTCACGGTTACCTCCACACGGGGGGCCCTACCATCCCCGCACCTTTTTTTAACGCAGCAAACACATCATACTCCACAGGAGAGCTCTGGCAAAGGGCGGTGGGATGCGCAGCTGGGCTGAATTTCCATACTGCGGTCCCACTGCCCCAAGCCAAAATCTCCTATTTTAATGCATACATTGCACTACACTCCCCTCACAATCCCATCACGGTGCTGGGTTATGGCTGCCAGCCGGGAACCTGGCAGCCACAGTAATAGGGTGGTAGGTGGGTCCCACACTTTTTTTCTATGGCATGGCTCCCGAGGCATGGCCTCCTCTCTGCCTGGAGTGGGGGGAGGTCGGGGCTCCGGTCTCGCGTCGCCCCACGGCAGCTTCTCGGCGTTCTACTGCCTCCGCCTTCCCCTCTCTTCTCTCACTAGGTATCCGCACTGTGCTCCGCCGCGGATCGCTGGCTGGGCGGCGGTGTATCGGCTGGATGTTGCCTGCTACGGCGGGGGACCCTGCCCTGCCCTGGGCTTGGTGGGCCGCTGGGGGCCCCGTGGCATGCCGTGTTGGCTGGGGGGCTGCGGCGACGGCTCGTGGCCCGGGTGGGCGGATGGGGTTGGGGACGGTTGTGGGGTTGGTGGTGCGTCCCCTCTTGCCATCCCCGAGGGCCGGTAGATGGGCGCGCGGGTGGCCCGGGAGACCACCCTGAATTCCGGAGGGTGGACGAGGGCTCCTTTGCTGGGCTGCGGGAGGAGGGATGGGCTGCGCTGCCACCCCCCGGGCTGGCTGGGTGGGGGCCGTGGCCCTGTGTCGGCGCCCGCGTGGCGTCTCCGCTCGTCTGCGTGGCTGCTGAATGCCCGGCGGGGCTCGCGTGCGGCTGGATGTTATTGGGCGCGCTCGGGCGGGGTGTCCTGGTGCCGGGACTGGCGATGGGGCGCCGTGGGGTCGGTCGCCAACGGGCTTACACTCACAAGGGATTCACACGATTACTGGGTTCTAGATCACAGAGATGATTTGTGTACACTCTACTCCTTTCTATCACTTAGCTTATAGACTCCCCCACCTTCTTCCCCCGCTTTCCCTAGTCAACAGGCCCCCCACATGGTGTCAACCGGAAATACATTTAGCTGACGATAGCACTAACATATTTGTAGTTAGTGTAGTTAGGCGTTAGATGTATTTCTTGTTGTTGTTTGTGTTTCTTGTCTTTCTTCTCTTGTGTTTTTTTTCCTCTGTTCCCCCATAACCCCTTCCTGTTCGCTGTTTTGTCATAGTAAATGAGGTATGTTGAATGATCACAAAGGGAGTATGTCAGACTCTCAATGTGAAACATTAAAACTGTTCAGACTATCCGGGCACTTAGACTTCCATTCTCCGTGTCAAACAGCTGAACAGGACAGGTTAAAAATAAAAAAAACAATTCTGGCCAAGGTTGGTAAATATTCATGTAGTGGACCTCTCTGAGACTGACTACTCACAAACTCAAAACATTTTTACAGTACCAATATTTAGAAATTGTGAATTAAAAGTCCTACATGTGGAGTTTGAGCAGGTTACACTTCTCTAATACTTTAACCATCTTATGGTTTATTGTATCAATGGCCTGTTTGTATTAAAATTACTACATTCTTTAAAATCACTACACTGTTGTAATGATTTTACTCTAGGCTCATTAAGGGCTCAGGTTGTACAAAATCAAGTGCTTTTTTTTCTTTCCCATCAACGTAGAGGTACAGGTATTTGTGTTGCCGGCTGGATGGCTTCCAATACCATCCATGAAGTGGGCCGGTCTTTCAATGACTCCCAGGCCACTCCGCCCACCCCAAGTTCACCCCTGTGGATACCACATTTTAGGCCACAATTGTACTAAATATTATTAGTTTGAGCCAAAATGTGATGTCCATGTATGTGGATGCCAGGTTCTAATGGGGTTAAATTAATCTTTTTAAATGACCCAAAATAGTCGCTTGCCCCATAAAGGGTTAAAAATAAAGCGCGTGAAAGTAAAGGCCCAGTTTGTTATGTTTGCGGGGGTGATGCAGCGCCCCCTCGCGGCTCACCCCGTCCCCTCCGTGACGTCAATTCAGCACTGAGAGTGAGACAGCTCCCTCCCCCCTCGAAACCCAGCGCGCCTGCACGTTGCATGGGTCCCCAGCTATCGATACACATTTACCCGCTGTGATCCGTCCCAGCGACGTAAAACTGTGGGATTACGGGACGGGGCATAGAAGAGTCGGACGGGAGAGGGATGGGGGGGACAATCGGTTGGTCATCGTAAGGATAACTGAAAGCCGAGCCCACCCTTTCACTTGACAACGCGACAACAAGCTGGCAGAAAGGTATGGGAATGCCATACTACCCTCTTAAATGTTAATAAGACGCCAAGTCCGGATTGACCGTGCATGCGTGCCTTTGCGCGTGACATTCGGTGCGGCTACCAGCAAATGGATGCTGACTGAAAGACAAAACGACCCGTCGACAAGTGATGCTTAAAGAGCGTATTTGTGCGAAATGGAAGCGCACATTTCCTATCATTTGCGCCGGTGGCAACGATGAGTAAATGTATCGACGCTGCGGCACTTGGACTTGGCACGCAGCGTAGTAGGCTTGCGATGCACGCCGCACGTCGGCTATTTGAGTGTCAACATCCTCGGTTATTTTAAGATTGAGCTTCCTGCATGCGTGCATGCATGGTCGCGTGCGTGAGCGCGCGCGCGTGCGCATTTTCCAGGCCCACTGATTGTTGATTGTCTGATTTCCACGCTCCTCTTTTCGCCGTGGTTCTTCTCATGCGGTTGTGCAGTCCAAGTCATGGAGCTGCTGTGGGATCTCTATATGTATGAAATGGGCACATGTGCGCCTCCCCTCCCGTCCTCCAAAACTCCTTCTCTTCCTGCACACAAACAGCCTCACGGGGGCGATTATGCAATTCATCATTTTCCACTATACTTCAGATTTGATGCATGGAGGAAATCATACTGAGGTTTGGTCGGTGCCGTCATCTCAGTGTGAGCAGTGCAACCATGCTTTCGTCGACTCATTCATAAAGCCTACACTGGTTGATGGCTCCACTGGGCAGGCTTTGCTTCCATTCATAGGCAGCAAAGTGAGGATTTTCTGCACGATTTAGACAGAGGGTACTTTTTCTTTGTATGCATAATTATACTCAAGATTTGTTTAGGGTATACCCTGGACTGGTCATTCGAATCAATTGCATAGCACATATACTGTAAACAATGATTCAGACTGACATTTACAAGAAGGACCATTTTAAGACCTTAAAGAAACTGCATGCATGTGTTTTGTACACAACAAATCAAATGGTTTTCAAATCAGAAGCCACCAAAAAAAAACTTTATCACAGCAACTATTTAATTTTTTCTAAAAGGGTGATCATAACAAAATGCTTACAATACCTGTTTTTTAACAGTGATAACATTAGGCAATTATTTTAAACCTTGTTGTTCTAGTATACTCTGTACAATGACAATAAAGGCTTTCTGTTCTGTTCTATTCTATTCTATTCTATTCTATTCTATTCTATTCTATTCTATTCTATTCTATTCTATTCTATTCTATTCTATTCTATTCTATTCAACAAGAATAATGAAGTCACTGCACATGATTTGCTTTAGTGGGCCTCAAAAAAATTATGTGGAGGTCCAAATCTTGCTATCGGGGTATGAGTTTGACACCTGTGCCCTTAAAAGAGTAATAACAGTACACTGTAAATGCTAATATAAAACTTAAATAAATATGATAAATGAACCAAACTAAATTATTATCAGCATGTTGTGAACACTAATTTTTAATTAGTAAGTACCAATTTGGGGCTATTTCGCGGTTTTTTGACACCAAAACATTCCCACACACGTCCACGGTGAACGGTGCCATCAACCAGAGCTCTCTTCAGCACCTTCTCTTCCTTTACTTATTTTAACATTGATTTGGTAAGTAAATATTTAACTCTTTCATAAACTGTCACGTTGCTGCAACACGACAGTTTATAAAACAGTAATATATTGTAGCCACTGTTCTTTACCTGTTCCGCCGCAATTGCTTCTTCTTCCTGCCTTCGACGGAGGCGGACGTGTTTTTCGTCCCTGCTGCCGCTTGCTGTTATCCTCGTCAGTCGTCTGTCTGCTTTTTTTTGTATTTCCTCTGTGGATCAATTGCGCTGGTCTCTCATACAAAAATGGATCTGATTAGTTGGTCTATCAGCGCAATTGACAAAATTTTTTCAACAAGACACGATGCACCAGGAGAGCCGTCTTGCCCTGATGGCACCTTCGCTGCTGGTTACGTGAGAAATTCATGGGATCACTGGAAACTAGCATGTCTTACTGTCCTATCCGTGGAAGATATCTAGGATATTTGGCTGTTTGGCGTGACGGTTGTGGGGTTCCTTCTGCTTGGCTTAGGAGGTGCCCTGCTCTACCAGAAAGTTTCCAAGACGGCAGCTTTCAAGGAAATCAACAAATTGACCACGGATCAAACGGTGCGATTCAAGGCACTGGAAGATCGCGTTTGTCAGGAAACGGGCGGCAGGTGGTGTGTGGACCCAAAAGCAGGGAAAGGGCGGCAAAGCAGATTGACGGTGCAAAAATGATTTAATTAAGACAAGCGAAAAACAAAGTACCAACAAATAATGACGAGATCCCAAAAAACACAGCAGCAAACAAAAGCCCAGGTTACTAACAAAAGGCTGGGTATCAAAAACTTACTGAGGGGAGCACGAGGGCTTGGAGAAAACTGGCGAGAACAGGTTCGGACGTGCACATGGACATTGACAATGACGCAACAAGGTGTGAAAAGAAACTGGGAGCTTATATACACACAGACAAGGGGTAACGACACAACGAGGAACAGTTGAGCACAGGAGGATTCAGGTTAGAGGATACACTAGGAGCAGGCACAACAGGTGAAATCAATGGGCAATCACAGGGACAAGTCACACTAGGAGAAAACCAACACAAAACCTAAGAGCGTCGAAGCTCGGACCGTGAACTGGCTCCATGGACTCACGGTGCGGTCCGAAGAGGGCTGGAGAAAAGTGGATACTATTTTGCGCCAGGTGACGGAACTGTCAGGGCAGGTGACTGAACTGTCGGGGCAGACCGCGATTATTGGCAATGACTTAAGGGACCTTAGATCTCACCTACGCCATGAGGAATGCGAATTTGACTGAAGACCAACAGTATTTGGACATATTAAATTACTTATTCGGCTTAATTTGATTATAATTTTCCTTTCCCTTCCCGAACTCCCTTATCTTCCCCCACCTCTCCTTTCTACGGGGAAGAGCCGCGCAGATGTTCCTATCTTTTGCCCTTGAGCTCTTCCTAAAGCCGGTTGCAGGGCTCTGCGACTTTTATTTGGTCTAAAGACACCTACAAATACTGATACACTTGCACACACACACACTCACAAACACCCCCCCCCCCTTCAGTCTGCCACCGCCTTTTTCTCACTATTATTGATTTACCCCGCTCCCTCCAGCCATGACTGGAAGTTCTCCTTTTTTTTCATTAAAAAAATCCCTGCATGTGACCTGTGCGTCGTGTCATACCCGTGCTATGTTGTAGGATATATGTGTGTCTACTTGTAACTTGCTCCGTAATTTCTGAAGAAGAGAGAGAAGTGGCGGTGCGGAACAAAGTCTGCAGCGGCCCGATGCTCACTCATCGAACGGAATTTCGTTGCATCTGTTGTCATGAGCTGGTGTCAATGAAAAATAAATCTCTGAATCTGAATGGATGATGGGTTGTGGCAACCATGACTGAGAGTAGTGATTGCAATATAGCGTATTGTTTCTTGGGGTCGTGCGATGTGTGGGGCACAAGAAACACAAGTGTTAAAAACATAAGCCAGGTTCTGCCATTTTTCTCCATATTGCTCACCACAGTATTTACTTACCAAATCGATGTGACGGTGTTGAAGAGAGCTCTGGTTATGTGATATAAGGTTCTACTACTGATTGGTCATTTCACACTAAGCCTTAACAAAACATCCATTGAGTGTTCTCCCTTCATTTATTTGGGGGTAGGGTAATTCATTTTATTAATTAAATTAGTATGTGCTGTTTATATTGTTGAATTATTTCAGGTTAAAAAAATAAATAAATAAGTTCACCTGCATATGACGAATGAGCAGCATTAAAGCTAACTAAGGTGTCACTTTAGTACTGGAAGTTTGCAATAAGTAAGTTACTGTAATGTAATTTTAGTCAAGTTATTTTGAGTACTGCAAACTCCAAATAAATAAGTTTATTATCTAATTCAATCAAGCTAATTTGAGTACTGCAAACTCAAAATAAACAATTTACTATAATCCAGTTAATAAGGTTAATTTGAGTCCTTAAAACGAAGTAAATTGCATCTAATTAAAGTAAGTAGCATACATTACATTTTCTAAGGCAGCAAGTTTGCATTAAAAAAAAAAGTAAAGTCAACTTATCATATTTTACAGTAAACAACATACCTCCTATCTTGTTAAACATGCACACAACTAGCCATATCCTTTGTAAGAATTTAGTAGTCTTCAGTAAACATTTTCTAAGGCAGCAATTTGAATTAAAAAAAAAAAAAGTAAAGTCAATTTATCATATTTTACAGTAAACAACATACCTCCTATCTTGTTAAACATGCACACAACTAGCCATATCCTTTGTAAGAATTTAGTAGTCTTCAGTAAACATCACAGTCATGCCCGTTTATTTTTCTTTCATTGTATGAAAGTTTTTTTTTATAATAATAATAAAACAAGAGCTAATGTAATGTGAATGTTCATATTTTTTTAAGAAAACTGGTATCCTATAGTTCAATTTCATACCCAAATATTTAATAAAAAAAAAAAAAAATAAAAAAAAAATTAAAACTACCGGTACCGATACGGCACTTAATTGACGTCCTCATTATCGGCGAGTACTAAGAAAAAAACATGCCGATGCTGTGCAATATCAACTTTTCAAGATCTAGTTTCTAACTGCTGTTTGCCCTACCCAAGATGGCAGCCAGCTACGCTTGCTATCGTAGAAAAAAAGAAGCTCTTGTCACACTTCCCAAGATGGTGATTGACATCCACTCGTGTGACGTCCAATCATCCATCTGCTGTGAATTTAAATGAGTTTATCACGAGTAGATATCCAATCCATTTGAAGACGGAGGGTGGCAATGAATTAACTTTTGTTCATTCACTGCCACCCTCCCATTTCAAAAGGATTGGACATCAAGCGCAGTCAGTGGCAGCCAATGAGTTGCATTGCGTCTGACCAAGCCATGATAGCAATTACTTAACATTAAAGTGAGTATGCAGTAATTTAGTATTAAAAGGAAAATAAAACACTTTCCAAAAAAAAAAAAAACGCGGTTTCGTACAACATTGTAATCGGTATTGGGAGCCAAACATTTTTATCAGTGCAACACTATTTAAAACACCTGTCATACAAACAAAACTGTGTTTAATTAAAATGCATTTTATGATCTTGTCCTATAGGTCACATTCTCAGCTGTCCCTCCTCCATCCACTCTAACCTGCTGGGTTGGGGAAACCCCTGATGAGTGGGACCTGTATCCATGAGCCCCGTGCCCCTTCCCCCTCCCTGTCAGGCTTTAGTACCCCGGTATCAGAACCCCCTTATCGGAGACTTGATGGTGGCACCCCTGCCCGCACCCCGGAAACGGACCTGACCCCTACACAGTGTGTCCTCCGAAACGTGTTGTCAATTGACACTAGTGGGTCGGGGGCACCGGGAGGCAGCAGCCCCACTCCCAGTGATGGACCTTCAGGCCACTTTGATAATAGTGTGCTAAAACTACACGAACATGATGCCTGCCAGTGTGGAAGTGGCGCCGAGGCGGGCCACAGTCCAGAGGCAGGTGCTGTCCGGAGCCATTCGGAAAATATTCGGCTCCAATCGGGTAGTGGAGGTTTTTTGGAGGGTCTGTTTGGCTGCCTAAAACCTGTGTGGACCATGATCGGAAAGGCCTACTCTACTGAACATAAGCATAGCCATGAAGGTAAGTGAAATCCCAAATAATGACCTTATGACAGACCAGTTTCTCTACTGCTTCTATTTTCAAATATTTTAGAGAAATCTTTCAATTCCAGACTTGAAAAATTCTTAGAGAAACATCAAATAATACAGTAAATGTAGGTCAGTATTGTTCAAAGAGCTACTTCAATGGCAATAATGGAACCAAGTAAAACAAATGAAAAATGCACTTGACCAAAATAAATACGCATTTGGTATTTTCTAAAGTAGGCCTTTGACACAATTAATCATATTTTTATAAAGTAATTTAAAAATATGGCATAACTGGGGACAAAATGAAAAGTTGTCTAACAGGTAGGGTACAATATGTAAAAATAGAAATAACATCTGACAAATTTATTTTATCATGTGAGGTTTCCAGGGGTCAGTGTTGAAGCCTCAACTTATCACTGTGTTCACTGCTGGCCAAAAAATATTGGCACCCCTGCAATTCTGTCAGATAATGCTCAGTTTCTCCCAGAAAATGATTGCAATTAAAAATTCTTTGGTAATAATATCTTCATTTATTTTGCTTGCTTTGAAAAAATGGATGAAAAAAAAATTAAATCATTATTATTTTACACGTGGCGGCACGGTGGCTGAGTGGTTAGCACGTCTGCCTCACAGTTCTGAGATCAAGGGTTCAATCCCGGGCTTCGGCCTTCCTGTGTGGAGTTTGCATGTTCTCCCCGTGCCTGCGTGGGTTTCCTCCGGGAACTCCGGTTTCCTCCCACATCCCAAAAACATGCATGGTAGGCTGATTGAACACTCTAAATTGCCCGTAGGTATGAGTGTGTGCGTGAATGGTTGTATGTCTCCTTGTGCCCTGCAATTGGCTGGCAACCAGTTCAGGGTGTCCCCTGCCTACTGCCCCGAGTTAGCTGGGTTAGGCTCCAGCACCTCCGCGACCCTCGTGAGGAAAAGCGGCATGGAAAATGAATGAATGAATATTATTTTACACAAAAAAAACCAGAAATGGGCCGGACAAAAGTATTGGCACCCTCACCCTAATACTTGGTAGCACAACCTTGAGACAAAATAATTGCCACTTCCGGTATCCATCAATGAAATTCTTACAGTGCTCTGCTGGAATTTTTGACCATTCTTCTTTGGCCAAGTGCTCCAGGTCTCTGAGATTTGAAGGGTGCCTTCTCCAAACTACCATTTTCAGATCTCTCCACAGGTGTTGTGGGGGATTCAGGTCTGGACTCATTGCTGGCCACTTTAGAAGTCTCCAGTGCTTTTTCCCAAACCATTTTGTAGTGCTTTTGAAGTGTGTTTTGGGTCATTGTCCTGCTGGAAGACCCATGACCTCCGAGGGAGACTCAGCTTTCTCACACTGGGCCAAACATTATGCTGCAAAATTTTGGGGTAGTTTTCAGACTTCATAATGCCATGCAGACGGTCAAGCAGTCCAGTGCCAGAGGCAGGAAAGCAACCACAAAATATCAGGGAACCTCCACCATGTTTGACTGTGGGGGACCGTGTTCTTTTTTAAAAGGCCTGGTCTTTTTCCTGTAAACTCTATGTTGATGCCTTTTCCCAAAAAGCTCTACATTTGTCTCATCTGACCAGAGAAAATTCTTCCAAAACGTTTTCGGCGGTCTCAGGTAAGTTTTGGCAAACACCAGCCTGGCTTTTTCATTTCTCTGGGTCAGAAGTGGGGTCTTCCTGGTTATCCTACTATAGAGTCCCTTTTCATTAAGACACCGACGGATAGTATGGGTTGACACTGTTGTACCCTCGGACTCCAGGACAGCTTGAACTTGTTTGGATGTTAGCCGAGGTTCCTTGTCCACCATCTACACAATCTTTCGTTGAAATCTCTCGTCATTTTTTCTTTTCCGTCCACATCTGGGGAAGTTAGCCACGCTGCCATGGGCTTTACACTTATTGATGACACTGCGCATGGTAGACAGAGGAACATTCAGGTCTCTGGAGATGGACTTGTAGCCTTGAGATTGCCAATGCTTCCTCACAATATTGGTTCTCAAGTCCTCATACAGTTCTTCTTTCTTTTCTTCATTCTCAATGTGATACACACAAGGACATGGGATAGAGGTTGAGTCAACTTGAATCCATTTTAACTGGCTGCAAGTGGGATTTAGTTATTGCCACTACCTGTTATATGCTACAGGTAAGTAACAGGTGCTGTAATTAAAAATTAGAGAAACATCACATGATTTTCAAAGAGTGCCAATGCTCTCGTTCGGCCCATTTTTGGAGTTTTGTGTAAAATGATAATGATTTAATTTTTTCCCCCATTCTCTTTTGTGTTTTTTCATTGCAAGCAAAATCAACGAAGATATTACTACCAAAGCATTTGTAATTGCAATCATTTTGTATATAAATGATATTTTTAATGTACAGTGGTATGTTGACATACGATCCTTTGGACATCCGATGTACAATTTGACTTGTCATTTGTCTCGAAATACGACGACATGCTCGAAATACGCCGATTTATGACAGCATCAGAATTTCATTATTTTCCAGCACGGCACATTTTCTTTTCACATGGGTCCCAAGAAGGTGAGTGCAGGAGGTGAAAAAAGGAAAAAAGTGATACTGACCAGTGAAATTAAGAAGAAAATGAAATAAAAATATAAGCGTGGTGTGTGTGTGAGTGAAGTGGCTCGACATTATGGCTGTTCTTCTCCCACCTCCGGTTTTCATTCTCTATAATTTAAGGTGACAATAAAAACGCTTTATAAAATTTTCCGATTTACTATTATAATTGTAACATAGGCAAGGAAGTCACCGGCTTCGTCAGGTTTTTATTTATTTATTTCAGAATTTGCGCAATACAACACGGCTACTGTCCGCTGTAGCTGACGCCAACAGCAACATGAAATTTTTTTTTTTTTTTATTAAAAACATCCCACTCATCCGAACCTCTCTCTTGTCTGTCACACAGTGCATTCAGGAACAGCATGCAAAAGAAAACTGAAAAACATTAGAACCCGATTTGTTACATTATTATTAGGGCTGTCAAACAATTAAAATTAAAATGATTAAAAAAAAATTTTTTTTTTAATTTTCTAATCCAGTTAATTACAGCTTAAAAATTAATTAATCGTAATTAATCGCAATTCAAACCATCTATAAAATATGCCATATGTTTCTGTAAATTATTGTTGGAATGGAAAGATAAGACACAAGACGGATATATACATTCAACATACGGTACATAAGTACTGTATTTGTTCATTATAACAATAAATCAACAAGATGGCATTAGGATTATTAACATTCTCTTAAAGCGATCGATTGATAGAAAGACTTGTAGTTCCTAAAAGATAAATATTAGTACAAGTTATAAAAATTTTATATCAAAACCCCTCTTAATGTTTTCGTTTTATTAAAATTTGTAAAATTTTCAATCAAAAAATAAACTAGTAGCTCGCCATTGTTGATGTCAATAATTACACCATGCTCTCTCATGGTACTAACCCATAAAATCAGTTGGACCCAAGCGCCAGCAGAGGGCGCCAAACACCAAAAAACAAGTGATAAGCGGACATTACACTGTACTGTCATTTTAATCTGTTGAGTGGGGCATGTGCGTTAATTGCGTCAAATATTTTAACGTGATTAATTTATAAAATTAATTACCTCCCATTAACGCGATAATTTTGACAGCCCTAATTATTATTTTACTATTATTCCGATTTGTATTCATAATTTATTTGTTTTGCTATGTGTAATTGCTATTTGTAATTGTATCAGCAGTATTTATTAATGATTTAGCATATAGGTTTTTGGGTTGTGGAACGAATTAATTGAATATTAACGTATTCTTATTGGAAAATCCCATTTGACATACGAGCATTTTGACTTACAAACTAGGTCTTGGAACAAATAAAATTTGTATGTAGAGGCGCCACTGTATCTCATGTACTGAAACTCATTTTGTTCGCAGACAACATTAATATATTCTACAGTTACTATTTAAGATTTAATAAATTCTGTCCGTCCCACTCCTTTTCAGGCATTTTGTTTTGTTACTTGTGATAGAACTTGTAGAACTAGTTGAAAACTGATGAACTGTGCACGTAAAACAAAAAAGAATTATTAGCTCCATTTGACATAAATCTAGTAATAGATTAGGGAAGAATTCTGTCTCAGGATGTTCACAGTGTTCACATGAGATTTATATTTTTATGACTTATTGCACCAGGGTGCCAGGGTTGACTGTTTACACACATCAGATACAGTGAGTTTTAGCAGCCAGCTGGGGGAAGCTTGTGCACTTCATCCGTCTCTGCTAAAGTGGGCCTCCAGAGAGCTTCACACTTCAGCGGACCTCATGAAGAATAGATTTGCTTTTCTCTTTGGCTGTGTCTGCTGCATTTCTCTTTTGTGGCCAAGTAGTTTCAGTTTTTCAAAATGTGGATGACCGATGTTTACCCCTAAAAATTATTTTTAACAAGAAGAACAACAACAAACGACATCAATATACAGAAATAAACCAATGGTCAACATACAGGTAGTAAAAAATAATAAACTCACCAATAATCACATGACTACATTATACCAATCAGACGTAGCAATACAGCCACATGACCACACACAAGCTTGCATTCGGAAGTCATATGATCATGCCGGCCTATCCAATCACGTGGCGGCTTCAAAACTTCATAAAAATAAACTCTTTCACATACAGCACTGCCATTAATATTAGTCGAAAGCGCAAATTTTAAACTCTCTCCAAGTTTTTATTTGGCACCGATAAACCACAGAAAACCGGAGATATGATCGTATTAATTTCGTAGTAGGAAATGTGTTTTCTCCACTAGAGGACACTGTTGCTCTTGAATTGGTAGGATTTAGTTTCTGTAGATTTCACTAATCGGAATTCTATTGTTTTTGTGTATTTATTGGCCTACTATGGTCATATAGTGAGTTATAGTACAGTAAATAATAAGAATTCATCTGCAATGGTATAAAAAAGTATGTGAACCTTTTGGAATTTCTCACATTTCTGCATAAAACTACCATCAAATGTGATCTGATCTTTGTCAAAATCACATCGATGAAAATTCAGTGTCTGCTTTAATTAAAACCACCAAACATTTATAGGTTTTCATGTTTTAATTAGGTAGCATGCAAACAATGAAAGAAGGGGGAAAATAAACATGTGAACCATCACATTTAATATTTTGTGCCCCCCCCCCCCTTTTTTTTTTTTTTTGGCAGCAATAACTTCAACTAGACGCTTCCTGAAGCTGCATATCAGTAAGGGACATCAAATAGGATTAATCTTGGCCCATTCTTCTCTACAAAACTGCTGTAGTTCAGTCAGATTCCTGGGATATCTGGCATCATGAATCGATGTCTTTATGTCATGCCACAGCATCTCAATGGGATTCAAGTCTGGACTTTGACTTGGCCACTCCAGAACGTGTATTTTGTTCTTCTGAAACCATTCTGAAGTTCATTTACTTCTGAGTTTTGGATCATTGTTTTTAGCTTCAATTGTCTGACAGACGGCCTCAGGTTTTCCTGCAAAACATCCTGATAAACTTTTGAATTCATTCCTCCATTAATGATTGCAAGTTGTCCAGGCTCTGTGGAAGCAAAACAGCCCCAAATCATGATGCTCCCTCCACCATGCTTCACGGTGGGGATGAGGTGTTGATGTTGGTGAGCTGTTCCATTTTTCCTCTCCACATGATGTTGTGTTTTACTCCCAAACAATTCAACTTTGGTTTCATCAGTCCACAAAATATTTTGCCAAAACTTCTGTGGAGTGTCCAAGTGCCTTTTTGTGAACATTAATAATGTTTTTTTTTAGACATAAGTGGCTTCCTCCCTGGAGTCCTCCTATGAACACCATCCTTGGCCATAGTTTTACATATAGTTGATGTATGCACAGAGATATTGGACTGTGCCAGTGATTTCTGAAAGTCTTTAGCAGACACTCTAGGGTTTTATTTTACCTCTCTGAATATTCTGCGCTGAACTTTTGGTGTCATCAGACAGCTCTTTTGACCGAGCCATGATGTGAATCAGACAATGCTTCTCATTAAGACATTTCTTACCAGGTGTTTGTTTTATAGTGGGCAGGGCAGCTTTAAACCACTCATCAGTGATTGGGCACACAGCTGACTTAAAATGTTTGGTAAAAATTGGCTTCAATTCTCTCTTTAAGTCTCCTTAGGCAGAGGGTTCACTTTCTTACTTTCCCCCTTCTTTCATTGTTTGCATGCTATTCTAGTTAAAATATGAAAACCTATAAATGTTTGGGCGGTTTTAGTTACAGCAGACACTGTATTTTCATCTGTGTGATTTTGACAAAGATCAGGTCGCATTTGATTATGATTTTCTGCAGAAATGTGAGAAATTCCAAAAGGTTCAGATAGTTTCTCATACCACTGTAGATGAGGTTTGTGCAGAGAAAAAAAAAACATTGTTTAAAAACAAATCAGACAACAGTAAGAGGTTACTTATTACAAGAATATTCTTTTCAACGAATTTTTGGAGGATTGCTTCTACTATCACTTGAGTAATATTATTTTGAAGTAAAGCTACTCTTATCTGAGTAAAATATTAGGCTGCTTTACCCACCTCTGATAACGATAGATGTCGCGATATCGCTTTTTTGTCTCAACCCTTGTTAAAAAATGTTGCTCCACTGATAGTTGCATGGTGTATAAAGATCGATCTGGATGATATATTGTTTGGTTATGTATTGATGAAATCAAAATTCATTGAAATACAAAACATCAATCTTTTTTTAAAAATTTAAACATGCTGTTTTGTCAAAAAGAATTTGTTTAAAACATTTTTTAAAATTGCTTTGTTGTTTTTATTACTTTAAGTAAAATAGAAATGATTGCATTGAATGCGTATCTAGTATCGTATTCAATCATTTAAACTCCCTCAAATCAAATTGAATGGTAGCAGACTATGTAATATCGTCAAATACCTTGTCATTGTACAAAGAATCGATGTCGTCTAGTCATGAAATTGGTGATTCACACCCATATTA
Organism: Corythoichthys intestinalis; assembly: GCF_030265065.1. Lineage (NCBI taxonomy): Eukaryota > Metazoa > Chordata > Actinopteri > Syngnathiformes > Syngnathidae > Corythoichthys > Corythoichthys intestinalis. The sequence goes on from NC_080396.1 coordinate 68,464,259, forward strand.
TTGCTACACAATTTGTTTAAGATGGACGCCTTTGCTTCATCAGATTGTATGGTTTAGCACAATGTGACTGACGCTTTCCCTCACTGGCTAGGTCACAGGTGTCAAAAGCAGACTATATGCAATAACCAGAGGTGGTAGTTGTACTAAGCCATACTTTTTACTTATACTTGAGTAGATTTGTAAAGAAGAAAACACTACTCTTACTCCGCTACTTTGGGCTACACTAGTCATTACATTTTTCCTCTTTATTCTACATACTGTATTATATTTTAATTATCTAATTACACGCAAACAGTGGCTCAACCACTTTCACCAATGAGACGTCGCAACTATAATCTCATGACTATAACAAGCTTGCCGTTCTATGATCACACCGGCCTGTTCAATCAAATTAAGCATTTGACATACAGCACTGTCATCAACATAACTCAAAAGCATGTATTTTAATCTCCCTTCCAGTTTTTATTTGGCACCGAGTGACCACGGATAACTGATCCTTTTAGTTTCATAATAGGAACTATTTTTTCTCTACTAGAGGGCACTCATGCTCTTTGGACAAATAATGCTTAATTTCTGTAGATTTTTTACTCTCACCAGAAGTCAATGTTTTTTTGTTTTGTTTTTTGGCTTAATGTATTATGTTATACTACAGTAAAATAACAACAGTTCATATAGATAACTTTATACTGAGAAAAAAAAAACCATTGTTTAAAAAAAAAAAAAAAAAACATCTTAAGCAGTTACTCACAATGTTACTCGTGACTTGAGTATTCTTTTCAATAAATACCATTTTAGTTGTACTTGAGTACCTTTTTTGGATGAGTACTTTTACTTTTACTTGAGTAATATTATTTTGAAGTAACGCTACTCTTACTTGAGTAAAATTTTTGGCTACTCTACCTACCTATGACAATAACTTCATGCTTCTTGCTAGAATACCAAAACTGCAGATTTTTTTCACTTATTTATTTGGTTACAATTTTTTACTGGCTTCTGGTTTTCACAATCAGGTATCATTCAAATTATTGTGTATATGAAATATTTCGAGGTGATCATTTATTCATTGATTTCTCTTTTATGGGGTGACAGTCATATGACCTGCTAAGGACAGTTATAACAATGATGCATCCTGCAACAAAAATAGGTTTCGCACATCTGGGTAAGATGAACACTTAATTGTCACACTGTGGGACATAAATTAATTACCGGTTAAAATACGCACGTTTATTTTTATCCATAAGTGTGTTAGTGCATCAATGTACTGCATTTTTCATTTGTTCTCGGTCTTTCTGCATTGTAATTGGTGTTTTATTACAGTAGTTTAAATATTATTAGTTTTAATGTTTTCTTTATGGGTTTAATGAAGGATGAATGTGTGCCTTGAGTACTTTACTGGAGCAGTATAATAGGGTTATGCTCTGACAAAATAGGTTCCAGGTCATTAAGCACAACCATAGTTCAAACTTACGGCACACAGTCATTTTGGGAGGAAATAAAGGATTTCTGTTACGGCACACAGTCATTTTGGGAGGAAATAAAGGATTTCTGTGAATTCTACTTCTGTATTTTTTGTTAACAGTACACATATACCTGGGCTTGACACTCTGTAATGATTACATTTATCAAACGAATTTTGTTTCTACTCTCTGTTCTCCATTCAGAAAGCTGGGAGGTTCCATTCGAGGAGATCTCAGAGCTTCAGTGGGTGGGCAGTGGGGCGCAAGGGGCTGTCTTCCTAGGCAAGTTCCATGGAGATGATGTGGCTGTGAAGAAAGTGCGAGACATCAAGGAGACTGAAATCAAACATCTTCGAAAACTCAAGCACCCCAACATAATTACATTCAAGTAAGGTTGCGTCTTTATTCAAATAATCCCCCCCATATCGGTCTGTCACTAGCAGTCTGCTGTTTTCTAACTTCTGTGTTTTCATCCAGAGGGGTGTGCACCCAGGCTCCTTGTTATTGTATCTTAATGGAATACTGTGCGCAAGGCCAACTATATGAGGTGCTAAGAGCAGGTCGTAAAATCACACCCTCACTCCTGGTTGACTGGTCCATGGGCATCGCAGGAGGCATGAACTACCTACACCTACATAAAATCATACACCGCGACCTCAAGTCCCCCAAGTAAGTTCACAATTCATTAGATTTAATTTCAAGTGTGCTTTTTGAAACGACAGTCATTTGTCCCGTTCCCAACCAACAGGGGTCAGCATTATAATATACTATATGGCAGTGGTGGCTGAAGTACTCACTTTTTTTTTTTTTTTTTTTTTTTACGCAAGTAAAACTACAGTACAGATGCAGGGGCAAAAAAATTACTTAAGTAAAAGTACAAGTATCTAAGAAAAAAATTACTCAAGTAAAAGTACAAATGCACTTGCTTTTAAATTGACTTTACACATAAAAAATAAAAGTATTTTCTCCCAATGCAAAAATGTGATATATATAATATATTTTATATTGTGCAGAATGGAAAAAAGTAATAACAATGAGTGCACTGTAAACATAAGCTTAACAAGCTAAAAAAAAAAAAAAAAAAAAAAAACAGCAGATTGAAAGCAACTATCAGGTGCATACTCCTACCTACTGTACAAGAGTGTGCAGCACCCATTAAAAGGTGCGCTGCTCTCACTGTTGCTTTTTATTGGTCACTATCTTGTTCACCTGCCTAATCTTGCTTGTAGTCATGTTGCTCCCTCTAGTGCTTAATAACGGTATAGTTATATGGGGCTTATTGATTGCACTGGAGGCATTAAAACAAAAATATTAATTCACAATGAGAGAAAAATAAACAAACAAAAGTAAAAAAAAAAAGTAAAAAAAAATATATGTATATATAGTGGAGCAAAAGTACAGATACGTGCTGTAAAATGTAGTGAAATACAAGTAAAAAGTACCACTTCATATCTGTACTTAAGTAAAGTACAGATGCACAAAAATGTACTGGTACAACTACAGTACTATGTTACTTTCCGCCACTGCTACATGGGTGTCAACATTCCCAACCAACAGGGGGCAGCATTATACTCTACTACAGAGGTGGGCAAACTATTCCACAAAGGGCCGCAGTGGGTGCGGGTTTTTGTTCAAACCCATCATGAGGACAGTATTTCAGCTGGTTTCTTAAAAGTGCAATCAGTGGATTGCAGTCAGGTGCTTCTTGTTTCTGCTGAAAACTCATTGGTTCAACTGTCTGTGCTGAATCAGTTGGAACAAAGACCAGGACCCACTGCGGCCCTCGAGGACCGGTTTGCCCACCCCTGCTCTACTACATGGGTGTCAAACTCATCTTTGTCGCGGGCTGTCATTACCCGATCGTGATGGGCTACCAGATCGCGATTGATTGCTACTGTGCATGCGCGAACCAACGCAATTTTCTCTCGAGAGATGATGGCAGATTCAGGTGCATACTGCCATCTAGTGTACAAGAATATGCAGTGCCCATGCCTTCACCCTTACGATCTGTTCGTAAACTTAATGTCTTTCAAGAATTTAAACGGTGTTGTTTAAACAGGATCCATCCCATTCCAAGTAAACTCTTCAGAGACCATTATCCTCTAAAAAAAAAGAAATACAAATGTATATTTATTTTTTAATCTGTCACGTACATATGTACTGTATATCTGCCGTCATCGCTCGAGGGAAAATGGCGCCGATTCGCGCATGCTCAATAGCAATCTGTCACAATCGGGTAGTGACACTGGCTACATCGTAGTTATGGTTTCCTTCGGACGGCCATCATGTCTGCCCACCCGTATAAATATTTTACTCATTGGCTGCCATTGAGAGCGCTAGAGTCCATACCATTTTGACTCGGAGAGGTTAGCATCGAATGATCACTACCAGCCCTAACGGACAAAATCGGATTGGACGTCTAGCGCCATCATTGGCAGTGCAACAGCAAACAAATGAATCAATAAATATTCTGATAATCGATGATCTGCTTTTCATTGAGCAAATATATTCTTATATGATTTTCATTTATTATTTAATTATTTTTTTGATTTTTGTTTGTATTAAAAAAAAAACAGTAAATATTCTTATTTGATTTATTAAAGACTTGTTCATTTTGATTTTGCTGTATTAACATTTTTAAGAAAGGATAAAAAGGATTAACAAAAACTATTAACATCCTTTTTTATTTTTTATATTAAGAAAAAATATGAAGAAAAAACAACGTAAAAAGTAAAAAATCCGTACATTTATTTATTTCAAAAAGGAAAATATTCTGAGTCCTCTGTCTATCATCGAGGACTACTGAATTTTTATTCTTCGCGGGCCATGCAATATGTGGCAGGCCAGATCTGGCCCCCGGGCCTCCAGTTTGACACCTGTGCTTTACTATAAAATAAAAAGTGGTGGTATACAAAAAGTTAAAATGCAACATACACGAAAAAGTGCATCTCATTTGTGTACCTTTGTGTAAAAAGTAGCATTACAAGAAAGAAATTATTCTGTCCTATACAGTATTAACTCATTCACTGCCAGTGACAGCGAGTGCTGCCAACCCTCCCAGTAAAAATAGCCAATGAGTAAATTTATCAAATAACATTATGACTCTTACAACTGTAGGAAGGTTGTCATGGGTGATCCACAGCTGAAGTGTTGCAAGTGGTAATATGCCATCGTTACTGTGTGTCTATTTTTGCCAATATCAGATTGTATAGATAGATTTATAGATTGTAATTTGAAAGCAATTGAATGTTACTTTTTTTTTTCAGCATGCTGATCACACACGATGACCTTGTAAAGATCTCGGATTTCGGAACATCAAAGGAGCTCAGCGACAAGAGCACAAAGATGTCATTTGCGGGTACAGTGGCTTGGATGGCTCCTGAGGTCATTCGGAATGAGCCAGTATCAGAAAAGGTGGACATTTGGTAGGTGTGATCTTCAGAACGTAGAGAAAATGCTCTTTTTGACCAGTGTGAGACCGCATATGATCAAACTTGAACCTAATTTGAAGGTCATTTGGAGTGGTGCTGTGGGAGATGCTCACAGGAGAGATCCCTTACAAAGATGTGGATTCTTCTGCCATTATCTGGGGTGTCGGAAACAACAGCTTGCAGCTACCTATACCTGAGAGTTGCCCGGACGGCTTCAAGATCCTCCTCAGACAATGCTGGTGAGCAATTATTAATTATCGGAAGTCAGGCCGAGTAGAGAACGAGCAGAGGCTTAGCTGCATAAATAGATACAGTAGTGCTGAAACAATGAGTCATGTGTTCAGCATTTTTTTTTTCACTTTAAATTGGAGGACTCTTATAGTCTCTCTTATAGTGCAGTGTATGCATAACACAGTACACCAGGCAGTTGTGCTTAATCTTGGTTTTTGCAGGAACTGCAAACCCAGGAATCGGCCTTCTTTCCGTCAAATCCTTCTTCATCTAGACATAGCATCAGCCGATGTTCTGTCCACTCCGCAGGAGACGTACTTCAAATCACAGGTACACTGTGAAGAACTGTACCAGTAAAATCTTAACTATCTTGTCCCTAGAATAGAATAGAATAGAATAGAATAGAATAGAATAGAATAGAATAGAATAGAATAGAATAGAAATGTAGTTCTCTCTTCGGGTTTTCGCCTCCACCTTTCGCCATGCTGAGTTCGCACAAATATACCAGTAGTAACCGGAAGTCGAAGCGTTGGAAACTTGGGATATTGCAATGTATAATTCTTTTGGCGGGCCAACACAAGTTGAGACAATGTTGACGCATGAAAATAAAACTACAAAAATGGATGCTTCGGTCCTCTAGGTTTTTTAACGCAGGTGAAGCTAATTATGTATTTGTAGCCAACTGAGTCATTTTGATAGTAGGCTGTACTGTAGCTTATATAGATACATACAGTGGGGCAAATAAGTATTTAGTCAACCACTAATTGTGCAAGTTCTCCCACATGAAAATATTAGAGAGGCCTCTAATTGTCAACATGGGTAAACCTCAACCATGAGAGACAGAATGTGGAAAAAAAACAATGACATTGTTTGATTTTTAAAGAATTTATTTGCAAATCATGGTGGAAAATAAGTATTTGTTCAATACCAAAAGTTTATCTCAATACTTTGTGATGTATCCTTTGTTGGCAATAACGGAGGCCAAATGTTTTCTGTAACTCTTCACAAGCTTTCCACACACTGTTGCTGGTATATTGGCCCATTCTTCCATGCAGATCTCCTCTAGAGCAGTGATGTTTTGGGGCTGTCATTGAGAAACACGGACTTTCAACTCCCTCCACAGATTTTCTATGGGGTTGAGATCTGGAGACTTGCTAGGCCACTCCAGGACCTTGAAATGCTTCTTACGAAGCCACTCTTTTGTTGCCCAGGCTGTATGTTTGGGATGATTGTCATGCTGAAAAACCCAGCCACATCTGATCTTCAATGCTTTTGCTGATGGAAGGAGATTTCCAATCAAAATCACTTGATACATGGCCCCATTCATTCTTTCCTTTACACCGATCAGTCATCCTTGTCCCTTTGCAGAAAAACAGCCCCAAAACATGATGCTTCCACCTCCATGCTTCACAGTGGGTATGGTGTTCTTCGGATGCAATGCGGTATTCTTTCTCCTCCAAACACGAGAACTTGTGTTTCTACCAAAAAGTTCTATTTTGGTTTCATCTGACCATAACACATTCTCTCAGCCCTCTTCTGGATCATCCAAATGCTCTCTAGCGAACCGCAGACGGGTCTGGACGTGTACTGGCTTCAGCAGGGCGACACGTCTGGCAGTGCAGAGTTTGAGTCCCTGGCGGCACATTGTGTTACTGATAGTAGCCTTTGTTACTGTGGTCCCAGCTCTCCGTAGGTCATTCACTAGGTCCCCCCGTGTGGTTCTGGGATTTTTGCTCACCGTTCTTGTTATCATTTTGACGCCACGGGGTGAGATCTTGCATGGAGCCCCAGATAGAGGGAGATTATCAGTGGTCTTGTATGTCTTCCATTTTCTAATAATTGCTCCCACAGTTGATTTCTTTACACCAAGCATTTTACCTATTGCAGATTCAGTCTTCCCAGCCTGGTGCAGGTGTACAATTTCGTCTCTGGGGTCCTTCGACAGCCCTTTGGTCTTGGCCATAGTGGAGTTTGGAGTGTGACTGACTGACTGACTTTGTGGACAGGTGTCTTTTATACCAATAATGAGTTCAAACAGGTGCCATTAACACAGGTAACAAGTGGAGCCTCGTTAGAAGAAGTTAGACCTCTTTGACAGCCAGAAATCTTGCTTGTTTGTAGGTGACCAAATACTTATTTTCCACTCAAATTTGGAAATAAATTCTTTCAAAATCAAACAATGTGATTTTCTGGGGTTTTTTTGTACGTTCTGTCCCTCATGGTTGAGGTTTACCCATGTTGACAATTACAGGCCTCTCTAATCTTTTCAAGTAGAAGAACTTACACAATTGGTGGTTGACTAAATACTTATATACCCCACTGTACACTTAGTATTGCCTGCATGCAAGCGGTCCATTTCATTCAGGAGCATAAAATACCACGTGAAATATGAAATAAACATGATTTTTGCTGTCATAAGCACTTTAAGTAAAAATAAAATGTACTTAAGTACACTAACGAAGTACATTTATTTCGTTACATTCCACCACTGGGGCAATGTATATACTAGTACGTACAGTATATCTATATCTATCTATATATATATATATATAGAGAGAGAGAGAGAGAAAGAGAGAGAGAGAGAGTATTTGAGTATTTGAATATAGAGTATTTGATATCAATGCCAATGGGAAAACCCATTGGCAGTGTATCAAATACTTGTTCTCCCCACCGTATATTTATATATATATATATATATATATATATATATATATATATATATATATATATTTTTTTTTTTTTTTTTTTATATGTATATACAGTGCCTTGCAAAAGTATTCGGCCCCCTTGAATCTTGCAACCTTTTGCCACATTTCAGGCTTCAAACATAAAGATATGAAATTTAATTTTTTTTGTCAAGAATCAACAACAAGTGGGACACAATCGTGAAGTGGAACAACATTTATTGGATAATTTAAACTTTTTTAACAAATAAAAAACTGAAAAGTGGGGCGTGCAATATTATTCGGCCCCTTTACTTTCAGTGCAGCAAACTCACTCCAGAAGTTCAGTGAGGATCTCTGAATGATCCAATGTTGTCCTAAATGACCGATGATGATAAATAGAATCCACCTGTGTGTAATCAAGTCTCCGTATAAATGCACCTGCTCTGTGATAGTCTCAGGGTTCTGTTTAAAGTGCAGAGGAAACCAAGGAACACACCAGGCAGGTCCGAGATACTGTTGTGGAGAAGTTTAAAGCCGGATTTGGATACAAAAAGATTTCCCAAGCTTTAAACATCTCAAGGAGCACTGTGCAAGCCATCATATTGAAATGGAAGGAGCATCAGACCACTGCAAATCTACCAAGACCCGGCCGTCCTTCCAAACTTTCTTCTCAAACAAGGAGAAAACTGATCAGAGATGCAGCCAAGAGGCCCATGATCACTCTGGATGAACTGCAGAGATCTACAACTGAGGTGGAGAGTCTGTCCATAGGACAACAATCAGTTGTACACTGCACAAATCTGGCCTTTATGGAAGAGTGGCAAGAAGAAAGCCATTTCTCAAAGATATCCATAAAAAGTCTCGTTTAAAGTTTGCCACAAGCCACCTGGGAGACACACCAAACATGTGGAAGAAGGTGCTCTGGTCAGATGAAACCAAAATTGAACTTTTTGGCCACAATGCAAAACGATATGTTTGGCGTAAACGCAACACAGCTCATCACCCTGAACACACCATCCCCACTGTCAAACATGGTGGTGGCAGCATCATAGTTTGGGCCTGCGTTTCTTCAGCAGGGACAGGGAAGATGGTTAAAATTGACGGGAAGATGGATGCAGCCAAATACAGGAACATTCTGGAAGAAAACCTGTTGGTATCTGCACAAGACCTGAGACTGGGACGGAGATTTATCTTCCAACAGGACAATGATCCAAAACATAAAGCCAAATCTACAATGGAATGGTTCAAAAATAAACGTATCCAGGTGTTAGAATGGCCAAGTCAAAGTCCAGACCTGAATCCAATCGAGAATCTGTGGAAAGAGCTGAAGACTGCTGTTCACAAACACTCTCCATCCAACCTCACTGAGCTCGAGCTGTTTTGCAAGGAAGATTGGGCAAGAATGTCAGTCTCTCGATGTGCAAAACTGATAGAAACATACCCCAAGCGACTTGCAGCTGTAATTGGAGCAAAAGGTGGCGCTACAAAGTATTAACGCAAGGGGGCCGAATATTATTGCACGCCCCACTTTTCAGTTTTTTATTTGTTAAAAAAGTTTAAATTATCCAATAAATTTTGTTCCACTTCACGATTGTGTCCCACTTGTTGTTGATTCTTGACAAAAAATTAAAATTTTATATCTTTATGTTTGAAGCCTGAAATGTGGCGAAAGGTTGCAAGGTTCAAGGGGGCCAAATACTTTTGCAAGGCACTGTATATACATATATACATACAGTTGTGGTCAAAAGTTTACATACACTTGTGAAGAACATAATGTCATGGCTCTCTTGAGTTTCCAGTCATTTCTACAACTGATTTTTCTCTAATAGAGTGATTGGAACAGATACTTCTTTGTCACAAAAAACATTCATGAAGTTTGGTTATGACTTTATTATGGGTACACAGGAAAAAGTGATCAAATCTGCTGGGTCAAAAATAAACATACAGCAGCGCTAATATTTGGTAACATGTCCCTTGGGCATTTTCACTTCAATTAGGCGCTTTTGGTAGCCATCCACAAGCTTCTGGCAAGCTTCTGGTTGAATCTTTGACCACTCCTCTTGACAGAATTGGTGCATTCAGTTAAATTTGATGGCTTTCTGACATGGACTTGTTTCTTTAGCATTGTCCACAAGATCTCAATGGGGTTTAAGTCAGGACTTTGGGAAGGCCATTCGAAAACCTTAAATCTAGCCTGAGTTCGCCATTCCATTACCACCTTTGATGTGTGTTTGGGGACATTGTCCTGTTGGAACACCCAACTGCGCCCAAGACCCAATCTTCGGGCTGATGACTTTAGGTTATCTTGAAGAATTTGAAGGTAATCCTCCTTCTTCATTATCCCATTTACTCTCTGTAAAGCACCAGTTCCATTGGCAGCAAAACAGCCCCACAGCATAATACTACCACCACCGTGCTTGACGGTAGGCATGGTGTACTTGGGGTTAAAGGCCTCACTTTTTCTCCTCCAAACATATTGCTGGGCATTGTGGCCAAACTGCTCGATTTTTGTTTCGTCTGACCACAGAACTTTCCTCCAGAAGGTCTTATCTTTGTCCATGTGATCAGCAGCAAACTTCAGTCGAGCCTTAAGGTGCCGCTTTTGGAGCAAGGGCTTCCTTCTTGCACGGCAGCCTCTCAGTCCAAAACACGCTTGATTGTGGACACTAACACCTGTGTTCCAGCAGCTTCTAATTCTTGGCAGATCTGCTTTTTGGTGATTCTCGGTTGAATCTTCACCCTCCTGACCAATTTTCTCTCAGCAGCCGGTGATAACTTGCGTTTTCTTCCTGATCGTGGCAGTGACAAAACAGTGCCATGACACTTTATACTTACAAACAATTGTTTGCACTGTTGCTCTTGGGACCTGCAGCTGCTTTGAAATGGCTCCAAGTGACTTTCCTGACTTGTTCAAGTCAATGATTCGCTTTTTCAGATCCATGCTGAGCTCCTTTGACTTTCCCATTGTAGCGTTTGTGAGCGCTTGCATCCATTGAGCCCTATTTAAATGGCCTCAGAGAAGTCAAAATTGCTAATTCGTGTTGCTGTATGTATATTTTTGACCCAGCAGATTTGATCACTTTATCTGTTAACCCATAATAAAGTCATAAAAGAACCAAACTTCATGAATGTTTTTTGTGACAAAGAAGTACCTGTTCCAATCACTCCATCGGAGAAAAAGCAGAGTTGTAGTAATAACTGGAAACTCAAGAGAGCCATGACGTTATGTTCTTCACAAGTGTATGTAAACTTTTGACCACATATATAGGGCAATATGGCAGAAAAATACTTTATTTTCTGTATTGGACCGGAAATCTGTATCGACAGATTATCAAAATCAGGTGACTCGGACTTGCATGGAAAACTATGCGAACCAGACATCCCTGATTATGTACAATATGAAATGTTTGTGTTGTTTACTGAAAAGTTTGTGTGGCTCAAAATGATATGCAGGGAGTTATTTCTACCAGTCGAGGGGGCATCTTTCCCTGGTCCTACTGGTTACCTGTTCAAACACTCCAATGTAATTCATTTCAAAAATTGTTTGATGAGGATCTTGGTATCCATAAAAATGAAGACTTGCTTCAATATAATGTACATACATATATATCCAGTTCACAGTACTACAGTGGGGAGAACAAGTATTTGATACACTGCCATTGACAGTGTATCAAATACTTGTTCTCCCCACTGTATATGAAGGTACACATGCATTTACCCATACACAAGCTTGCTTAGTCATCTCATCCGTTGTCACCCAACAAAAGAGAGTTAGCTCTAACTCAATGCAGTTACTTAACAAAATATATGCTCTCGTCAGGCTGAATGGCGAGAGGAGGTGAAACAGCACTTTGAGAAGATTAAATCTGAGGGTACTTGCCTGCACCGACTTGATGAGGAGCTGATAAACCGACGCAGAGAAGAGCTCAGGTTAGTTTTTTGTTGTTGTTGTTGTTGTTTTTTAATGCAAAGACAGCATTTACTTCAGGCAGTTGTGCTCTTATTGTGTTTGCGTACATGAGTGAGGCCACTTTTCACTTCTTGATGTCACTCCTTTTTGTCCATCCCCGTGGGTGCAAGAAGTGCGCTGAGTGCATGCCAGTTGCTGAGGACTGGAATTCTCTCATGCGTGTATGCCCGATGACATCATCCAGCATTTTTCTCTTTTGTCAGACATGCTTTAGACATTCGGGAACACTATGAGAGGAAACTGGAGAGGGCGAATAACCTTTACATGGAGCTCAGTGCTGTCATGTTGCAGCTGGAGCTCAAGGAAAAAGAGCTACAGAGGTATGCTTAAAATCATGTAAACATTTACTTTTGGTTTATTATAACAATCTGGCTCCACTTCATTTAAACTCGGTGTCATAAGACTGTCATAATAATGACATGACACCTGTCATGAATATTAATGAGGGCTTGTGACAGATGTCATTGAGTGTCATTTAGTAAATTATTATCACTTTTGATGCAATGTTGAGATTTTTTATCGATTGTCTCTGGGTTGGGATTAGAGTTTAGGAACTGTGTTATGGTTAGGACACTTAATGACATCTGTCATGAGCATTAATTAACATTCATGACAGTTTCATGTCATAATTATAATGTTTCTATGACACAGAGTCCAAATAAAGTGGTACCAGCAATTTTTACAAAGCCACATCTTTCTGTGTATTTCCAGGAGGGAGCAGTCCTTGGATAAGAAGTACCCGGGTTTTTTTAAGCACCACAGCTCCAGGCAGAGTGGTTCTTCCAACAGCATGGACAAGCTCATCAAGAAAAGAAATGTCCCACAGAAACTGCCCTCAGCAAAACGGTGCGATTTTTTTTTTTTTTTTTTTAACGTATCAAATCAAGGGTGTCAAAATCCAACTTTTGAATTAAAAACTGGGACAAAGTCACGGATCAAAATCTTTTTTTTTTTTTTTTTTAATTTACAGGACTACCTGAAAATTAGATCATCCAGTAACAGTTGGTTTATTTTGGCAATTCAACTTAAAAGATCAAACCAACAAATTTTATTGATCCATTATTCGCAAATTCACATATCTCAATTAAAACAACAACCTTTTCAGGATATTCTAATTTTCTGAGTAGTAGGGTACTGTATAGTTTGCTCCAACTGTGTGTGTTTTCCCTTATCTTTACATACTATACGTAATGTTAAAACTTTTCATATGAAAACAATTGTTTGAAATCAAATACATTAGCAGTTTAAAAAAAGGAAGATACAATGTGTGCAACTGTATACTTTTTAAAATGTATTTCATATTTTATTGGAAATTCATGTTCATACACCATGAACAGGGCCAGCTCTGGATGACTCGGTGCCCAGGGCCAGGGGTCCCCAACCTTTTTTTGCACCACGTACCGGTGTAATGTGGGCCCTTTTTTTCACCAACCGACACTGGCGTGCACACATAGACACCAGATGGTGCTTAAGCACTGGCCCTTGTCTCCTCTTAACTGAGCATGTGCCCTTATCAAGGTTATTAAGGCATGATCATTATTATGTTAGTAATGCATGAGCCCCCAATCGCTGCAGCCATAATAGTTGTGAGAGCGCCCTTTGTCCTCCAAACACAGACGCACACGCCCTTTTAAGGAGCAGCACAGTACAATAGCTTCCGTCCATGCCCTCTCCTCGCCCCCGCATTCAGCCCCTTCGCTGAGGTAACACATAATGTGTATGTGTGTGCCCCATAAACCTCAGTTGCTTAACTATTTGACTCGTGAAGTACCCTTTGTCTCATTGCAACTCTCAAAATTAGCCAAATTCCCAGTCCCACCTGTTAAACAAGCTAGGCTAGCCGCTCACCATAAATCATTTAATAAATGTAACGTGGCCACCAGCACACAATCAGTGTCAGTCGGAAAAATAAATAAAACTATATATTGGAATGCCCTCGGCTGAGAAAGGAGAGGTGTCTGGATGGCTTGAATCACTTTAATGTGATAACCATGAAAACAATAATACAGCGGGCTGGTGCGGGTGTGACTGCTATCACTAGCTCCCAGCCCATTCTCTCTCACTCCACTTGCTCACTTCCTCTTACGTCACAGCGAACACGTCCAGAGTGTCTCTTAAAGGGGCTGAACATAGTGATAGACATTACATTATTATAAATCATTATTTAGTAATGTGTTTGCATGTTTAGTACTAGTACTGCTACTTCTGGAGAATGTTGCTGCTTAACAAAAACTGATATGAGTCAAAATAAATGCACACAAAAGTATGTATTTGAAAGTCACCTAGTGGAACTGAAATTGAGTGTGTGTAGTAGAAAGTGAATGAGCTCAAAAAAACAAAAAAAAAACAAAGAAAACTTCCTAAAAGACACGGACTGTAAGTAATAAAAAAAGTTGTCCGAGCGTTTAACATCCTCTAGACTAGTGGTTCTTAACCTTGCTAAAGGTATCAAACCCCATGAGATTTACAGGTGCATTCACCGAACCCTTCGGAATTTCATAATAAAGCCATTCTTTTACGAATTCAAAACCTAGCAAGCTAACATCTGTGTGAATTCCTGTTCAAAATTCTTCCAGATTTCTAATTTACTAGAAATTATTTTTCCTTTTGAATGTTGATTTTCACGTTTGTAAATGAACTCTAACTCATTTCATACTGTTCCTTTTTTCGTTTCCATGTCTACATTCTTATTTTATTGTCGCATCCTTTCATCACATACTATTTTCATGGCGTAAAATGACACTTAAAAAAAAAAATTATTTACGCAGTTCACGCTGTCTGCAGGTCTGTTTTACTTCTTCATATCAAGTGCTAGTCGACCTTCCACTGAGCAAACCGATTTCTTCTCCCATTAGATAGTGGACTAGCATTTGAAAGAAATGGAATAAAGCCTATAAATTAAGAGTAAACCAGGTAATTAAACCACCTACTATTGTCTGTAATAAAAGAAAAAATGGACTAATCTGTGATTGTAGGCAAAATGAGCTCAATACATCCAACAACTAAGGGCAAACCAGTCCAAAACCTGGTCTAAAACACCAATTTGCCTCGATTTAGTCTGCGTACAAAATAGGGCTCTGTACTTCTTAACCTTCACCGAACCCCTGAGGCTTACTCACCAAACCCCTAGGGTTCGATCGAACCCCAGTTAAGAACCACTGCTCTTCACTTACTGACCAGAAAAGCCAAATGGCTCTCCTTTAGTGGCCAGAGTACGCTCATCATTCTGAAGCTAATGCTAACGCAAGGATTTACATTTCGAGTCTAATTATCACTCAGCACAAACCTTTAAAGGCAAAAGCAACATTGCATATTATCTCTTGCCAAGATAAGAAAGCAAATCTTACCGTGTTTCCAAAAAGCAAGATGGAGCAAACCTAATTTGAGACACATCCTAAACTCCAGTGAGGAGGGAATGGCACAGCATATCTCATTTCAGTGACATGAGCCAAACACTGCCACGATGAAAGCTGACGTACTCCACGTACAATACTAAAATGTCACGCATTCTGAAGACAGAAACGATGTCGTAGTTGTCTCATCAGACAAAAACTGGCACTCGTCTTGTTATGTTCTAGTCTCTCAAGCCACGCTTTTAGCACGTCATCGTCATGAAAAAAATGTTCGGCGATGAAATATATTCGTTATCGTCATTGTTGACGAAAACAACCCCGCTCAGTAGCTGTTTCTGTCTTTTGTGCTTGCGCTTTTTTGCAAAGTAATCCAGTTTGCTTAGTCTCTTATGCTATACGGCAGCTTTAAAGGCTTCATTGCCTCATTTGCTAGCTTTAGGGCACATATTAGGCAGAATTTGTGTCTGCGAGTCACCTGTTGTGACACAGCTCTCTTTTGGGTAGGATTCTTGGTATTTTCTGTTTTAAGAAGTTTTTGAGGTTGTGGGCTCCTTTTTCTGGCTCATCAGTGACGTCTGCTTTTTATTCATCTTTGCTAGCGTGTGGGCTTATTATTTCGGGTAACAAATCTGATGCACCTACGTCATACTTCATTATTGAGGACAAGCGCACATAGATATAAAAATAGATGCTAGACGCTAGCTCCAACTGGGGTTGCCAACAGTCCAGGATTGCGCGGGACATCCTGTAATTTAGTACCACCCTATTGGCAACCCTAGTGCCAAAGGATTTCTATGATGACATCCTATCCAGTTTTATTATTATGTCAGCAGAAAAGACAGGTACAGGCCAAGTTTATTTGGCCAGAATGCAGTTGTTATGAATTATTTATTATTTCTGTACGGCCCGGAAGCAAATCTGCCACAGACCGGTATCAGTCCACCGCCCGGTGGGGATCCCTGCCCTGGGCATTAGTGTAGTTAAGAGCCCCCCACCCCCTCAAATTGACAATATTAATTTTATATTTATTACTGTATTTGCACCACTTCATTGGTGCACATCCATCAGGTTTTATGGTTCAGCTGAAACGAGTGATGAAAGCTTCCCCCGTGCATTAAAGTCCTATTTAAATTGCACTTTACCTGATATTCCCGCAGTGTTGTGTTTATTTTTAATAATAGCTAGAACCTGTATGGAAAACCCACACTCACACAAGTACTGTAGGTGGAAGTGAAAGAGATGAACACTGCACTCACAGTTTAAGCGGAGATCGAGGGAGATTCACTCTCTATAGACAACCGTGTCACGCTTCCCCAGTGACTCTATTGCGCCCCCCAAGGGAGGCGTGCCTTGCACTTGAAAAATCCCTGATCTACATAAACACAACAAATATTTGACTTTTTTCTTTTTTTTTAAAAATGACGCCACACAACAAATAAATACTCAAGACAAAAATACACTGAGATAACTAATAGTGAAAAGCAGAGTGCGGTGCAATTGTTTTATGAAATTATGAGAATTATGAAAGGGGGTGTCAAACTATGTTCAGTACATGGAAGATATGAAACCAAAATGAATCAAAATACAGAATTAGACTAAACTCTGGAAACAAAATCCACAAATAGTGTCAAAAAGCATGCAAGAGGAACAAAACAAGATTAAGACATTTTGAAAATAATTAATATAATAAACTTTTTATGTGTAGCATATTGAAATGTGTTTGAAATGTTAGAAAACGTTTGGGAAGTATAGCAGGAGTATTTCTATGGTTTTCTCCCTAAACCAATTTTGCGCCCCCTCCACTAGATTGCACCCTAGGCAACCGACTTGCTCACTTATACTGAAGACCATGAATACCAAAAAAGGAGAATTTGGCCAAGGAAGTGTTGGTATTGTTGCTATTGACCAAAACAGAAAAGGAGGGGGCGTTTGCCGGTCTAGACTGACATGGGAACACACAAGCAAAGCATTCAAGGTCTTGTAGTATAGAATGCACTACATCAGTGGTCCTCAACCTTTTTTGCACCGTGGACCGGTGTAATGTGGGGCACAAAATGACAGTAAATATAATATAACACGTCGAGGCTAACAACGTGTATCAAGTGCAGGGAAAATGTCACTCACCATACACTGAATCAACCTTTTTTTCAACAGCGGCCTCTCCTAAAACTTGTCACCAAATATCCGTGGTTGCAAGTATAATGAGTTCTTCCCCAGTCGTGAAAGGTTTTTTAGCTTTAGCAATACGGTCCGCCATGAGGTATGATGCTCTCAGTGCATTCCTTTTTGTTGCCTCGTTTGCTAGCTTTTAGCCACATACAGTGGGGCAAATACTGTAAGTATTTAGTCAACCACTAACTGTGCAAGTTCTCCCTCTAGAAAATATTAGAGAGGCCTGTAATTGTCAACATGGGTAAACCTCAACCATGAAAGACAGAATGTGGAAAAACAAAACAGAAAATCATATTGTTTGATTTTTAAAGAACCTATTTGCAAATCATGGTGGAAAGTAATATTTGGTATTTGGTCAATACCAAAAGTTCATCTCAATACTTTGTTATGTACCCTTTGTTGGCAATAATGGAGGCCAAACGTTTTCTGTAACTCTTCACAAGCTTTTCACACACTGTTGCTGGTATTTTGGCCCATTCATCCATGCAGATCTCCTCTAGAGCAGTGATGTTTTGGGGCTGTCGTTGGGCAACACGGACTTTCAACTCCCTCCACAGATTTTTTATGGGGTTGAGAGGCCAATAATGGACCTTGAAAGGCTTCTTTCTTACAAAGTCACTCCTTTGTTGCCCTGGCTGTGTGTTTGGGATCATTGTCATGCTGAAAGACCCAGCCACGTCTCATCTTCAATGTCCTTGCTGATGAAAGGAGATTTTCACTCAAAATCTCTCGATACATGGCCCCATTCATTCTTTCCTTTACACAGATCAGTCGTCCTGGTCCCTTTGCAGAAAAACAGCCCCAAAGCATGATGTTTCCACCTCCACGCTTCACAGTGGGTATGGTGTTCTTCGGATGCAATTCAGTATTCTTTCTCCTCCAAATACGAGAACCTGTGATTCTAACAAAAAGTTCTATTTTGGTTTCATCTGACCATAACACATTCTTCCAGTCCTCTTCTGGATCATCCAAATGCTCTCTAGCGAACCGCAGACGGGCCTTGACGTGTACTTTCTTCAGCAGGAGGACACGTCTGGCAGTGCAGGATTTGAGTCCCTGGTTGCGCATTGTGTTACTGATAGTAGCCTTTGTTACTGTGGTCCCAGCTCTCTGTAGGTCATTCACTAGGTCCCCCCATGTGGTTCTGGGATTTTTGCTCACCGTTCTTGTTATCATTTTGACACCACGGGGTGAGATCTTGCAAGGAGCCCCAGATTGAGTGTTCAGTCTTCCCAGGCTGGTGCAGGTCTACAATTTTGTCTCTGGTGTCCTTCGACAGCTTTTTGGTCTTGGCCATAGTGAAGTTTGGAGTGTGACTGACTGAGTTTGTGGACAGGTCTTTTATACCGATAATGAGTTAAAACAGGTGCCATTAATACAGGTAACAAGTGGAGCTTCGTTGGACCCCGTTAGACCTCGTTAGAAGAAGTTAGACCTCTTTGACAGCCAGAAATCTTTCTTGTTTGTAGGTGACCAAATACTTATTTTTCACTCTAATTTGGAAATAAATTCTTTAAAAATCAAACAATGTGATTTTCTGGTTTTTTTTTTGCATGTTCTGTCCCTCATGGTTGAGGTTTACCCATGTTGACAATTACAGGCCTCTCTAATCTTTTCAAGTAGAAGAACTTGCACAATTGGTGGTTGACTAAATACTTACAGTATTTGCCCCACTGTATTATGCAGAATGGATTTAGTTGAAGGCTCCACGTCTGGCTCAAAAGGTGGCCTTTTCCTCGTAAAAAAACTGTCCAAAGACGTCGCCGCCCACAGCACACAGCCAAAAGCAGCTAAAGTTACTGTTTACTTTGACTGGCGCTGGGCTGCTACAGGTGTGCAAACACCCCAGTAATTGCGGCCAACCACTAGATGGTGACCTATCTTTATTCAGATTAGTCTATAGAGTAGACAGGGATATTGATGTGTCAAGAGGCACAGGCCAGATTGCAGTCGTTAATAAATTAGTGATTTCCCTACAGCCTGGTAGCAAATGTGCCATGGACCCGTACCGGTCCACGACTCGCAGGTTAGGGACCACTGCACTACAGCACTGGTTTCAAACTCAAGGCCCCGGGGCCAGAGCCGTCTTGTTGAATGGGCCACAGTGTTGTTAATCTTACTTTAAAAAACATGATTAGTTACAGTTACAAATTACTTCACCCAAAAAGTAATTAGTAACTCAGTTACCTCATTGTAAGTGTAATTAGATACTCAGCAAAGTATCTGATGTTATTTTCATTGTTCTACATATTATTGCATCATAAATTGACCAACAACTTTCACATCAAAGATGATTATATTAACTGATTGAAGAAAATAAACACTATATACAGTATTTTAGAACATTTGGTATTTATTTGGATCAAATATATTACTCTGTTAAGAAAACAGAAATGTAAACTAACCATTAACTAACTTACCTTTCATTTCAATGAGTGAAAAGTAGTGCTGAATAGTAGTTCTGTCGATTTAGTCTCCTCATCGAATTGATATCAAAGCACTATCGAACATGCTCATCACAACCACACCCCCCAAGGGTAATCACAGGACAAATGTCTGTCGAGTTGGCTACCATTTCAACTACAACATCCTTGCTGTTGTTGTTGTTGTTCAGTAATATTTTTAAGGTATACTCATTTTATAGTGCCTTTTGACCACTAAGCCTATCATAAAATGCTAATCACAATTGAATATTATTTCAAGTAACTTTTAATTCTGCTAAAATATACTACTTCTAGTAACAGTCTTATTTAAAGGACATTATAAATCTGTTTAAATACTCTATATTTATGCTACTGCAATATCATTTATAAGATATGATATGCCTGATAAAATCTCCCACCGCAACCCATAATCTAATTAGTGTTTCGACAATCAAAGTATCTAATATAAACGTGTCAAAAGTTATGGTAGATTTGTTCGATGGGACAGCTTGCATTGATAGTACCCGCCAGGGGCGCTGGAAGTCACACACAGCAGGGGGTGCTGAGGATCTTATTTTGTTTTTCCCCATCCCAAAACAGCTGTTTCGGTCCAAATTTGTCATGCCCGCACTTTTCCTCCATACATGACGTGCACAACGACAGTGCAGTGATCCCTCGCTACTTCACGCTTCAAACTTCGCGCCCTCAGTCCATCGCAGATTTTTTTCAATTAAAAAAATACAGATGAGCTGTCCCGAGCCTATCGCGTGGTCTCACTCTCGCTCCCTACCTCCTTCCCTCTCCCTGCCCTTTGTTTGTCAGGCAGTGCACGTGCACTGGAGTTGCTTATTAAAGTTAACGATGATGGACAGATGTTTGTAATGATCTTACAAGAGTCACGAACTTCAAAAGCGCTGCATGCGTCAATCATCGTTTAACTTGTTAAACAGTTACTGTGGCAACTCACTCCCTTGAGCGGATTTGAGTAGACTCACTTAATGAAGCTTTTAATAAAGCCATGCATTTTTCTACTACTTTATTTTTGTTTAAAAATAATTCGGTGGAACAGTAAAATGTTCAAAACCTATCATAATTATTACATTTGACGTTCTTAAACAAACATTGATTAAAATATATATACTTTAATTATACTTTAGGGGAAAAGTGAAAAAACGTCTTATACAGTGTGCTTCTCTTTCCAATGCTAAATCTGAATAAATACATAGAACACAAAAAAAAAAATTGGGGCGGAATTGCGCTACTTCGTGGTTTTTCACTTATCGCTGCGGGTTCTGGTACCGTTTTACCACAAAAAATGAGGGATCTCTGTACACATGTTTTCTGGATAGTACTACGACTCAACGTACTACTATTAGGCTACTATAAGGGCAGTGTTCAATTTCACCTACAGTGTGTGTTGGAGTTTTTGTATTGGAGATAAAAGCGCCCTTGTATTATAATGCAAGTCACCGCAGCTAGACGGCGCAGTGACACACAAACACATTTGAAAACCAAAAGGTCCAATAAGCCTCGGCTTAACACCCGCTTTTCACAACGCTCAAATAAATTGCACACGAATATCCAACAGCACTCTGCACGGCGGCAGCTCAACAGCAACAACAAACAATAATATGGCTACAATGCAAACTATTTGAACTTATCCAAGGTCTACTGTAAATCTGCAGCTAACCTTTCCTCGCTGGGCACTATTATGAACTACAATAGTCATCTTTATTTTCGACCTCGAATTAAATTTTAGAATATTTTGCTTTTGATTAAAAAAATAAATAAATAATAATTCACTAATCCATTTTTGCTCCATGTTAACACCTCCTCTGTCAATAGTTAATTTTACCGCTCCAATAGCAGCTTATACAACATGACCTGCTAGCAAGAAAGGTATCAGGTGGTGACCATGTTATTAAAATACAAAAAAAAAGATATATATATATATATATATATATATATATATATATATATATATATATATATATATATATATATATATATATATATATATATATATATATATGTATATCAGAGGTTGCGCTAGACTTTTTCGTTGTCTGTCATTTTGACTGACAGGGTCATAAAAATCCGGTCATAATCTATTTTTACCCGTCACTTAAATTTTTAGAATGATGATAATGACATTGTGGAGACCCTTTTTTTGGCATAATTCACCTTCCGTACTTGTGTGTCCATTTGGCCGAGCGCGTTACAGGTGTAGGTGCACTATCCTATTCCCCTCACTATCCACTCGCGGGGGCCTGTGCTTGTCAGAGACGTTCCTTATTCTCGCTATATGATTATACAACTTTAACATTTGTTGATAATACGCTGTGTGTAGTATCATCCATCGCTTCTTCTTTTTAAATTGGCACTTTTAAGCGAACGCAAGAAGTAACAAAGGGAACATTTTTAAACAGGCATTTCACGGGAGAGCCATTTCGACTCTTCGGCCAATCATATAGCGAGGGCGAGCGGGGGCGAGTGGATAGTGAGGGGAATAGGATAGTGCACCTACACCTGCTACGACAGTCACGTGACAGAGACACTTAAGAGCCGCGCGCGGTCCCCTCACTATCCACTCGCCCTCGCTATATGATTGGCCGAAGAGTCGAAATGCTCTCCCGTGAAATGCCTGTTTAAAAATGTTCCCGTTGTTACTTCTTGCGTTCGCTTATAAGTGCCCATTTGAAAAGGAAAAGCGATGGATGATACTACACACAGAGCGTATTATTAACAAATGTTAAAGTTGTATAATCATATAGCGAGAATAAGGAACGTCACTGACAAGCGAAGGCCCCCGCGAGTGGATAGTGAGGGGAATAGGATAGTGCGCCTACAGCTAACAAGACTCTAAACATTGCATACCGCTTCAACATATTCATAGTATTTAGTTATCATTTATTTTACGTTAATATTCTGTCCGAACAAGCTTAACAGAGAATCCACACTGTGCCATCACACATCAAGCAGATGAATATGTAACTTTTTCTCCGCAGTGACAAGAACAGCTGACTGTGGCCCCAGTATGTAGGTAGCCTGCCATATGTAGCATACGGAGCAATGAAATTAACAGTTCACCTGCTGTGGCCTGAACGTCGTCTCACACTTTCCTCCTGGTGCGCATGGACTTGAATTGCGTGCCCGCTTGTGCAGTCCCTGTTTTTTCACCTCTTTTATCAACACCATCGTCATTTTGGGGCTTTTTGAAGAAACTTCGGACACTCAGTTGCCTTGACATTTTTCAGAGTAAGGCCAACGAAGTCATGCATCAAGAGAGACAATAGCTAATTAATTTGTTCACTCGCCACCCTGTGGTCTGGGGTGTGAATTACAACCGGTCAAAATGACGGATGGACTTCAGTTTTTTCCGTCACCGTTTTAAAAAATCGGTCAACGACGGAAAATATTCGGGTAACGCGACCCCTGATGTATATATATATATATATTCTTTTTACGCTATTGATTCAATATGTTTTATTTATTTAAAATAAAAAAAAAATCTACCAAAACACTTTTTCCCGCCTTCCCAAAACAAGGGGGTGCTGCAGAACCCTCAGGACCCCACTTCCCGCGCCACTGGTCCCCACCGCTGAGTTAAGCTGCTCTCAACAATGGGAAGTTTATTTAAACGAGGTAGTGCAATGCGACAGAAGCTAGCTAATCATCATCACATTTGCAACAGCGTCACCACCCCCTTCCCTCCTCACGTCCTGTTTTAACCAGGCAGCTGTAACAAAATCAATTCTCAACAACTCGGGCTTCATTCAACCAAATTGTAGAAACGCGCCCCCTCACATTCTCAGTAACGGTAACAGCGTTGCAAAGATGGGAAAAGTAATTCATTAGATAACTCACAACTACAAAAATAATGCCGTTAGAAACGCCGTTATTACCAACACTGGTGGCTTACAAAAGTAAATTATGTGCTTCGACTTCATGTTCCTTGCAAAAGTAACATTTCTCCTAATCAACTAAAAAAATAGTCGTCGATTCATTTGATAATCGATTAGTCGCCGATTAATTGATAAATCGTGGCAGCCCAATTAAGCCTATGACAAGAGTTTGACACCCCGCCACTACAGGCCATCTCTAATACACATTTGATTTGACGCATGTATTAAACCAAGCACTAATGAGGATTGTAGATTTCATTTTTGTCATGTGTTTACTCCCTTCTTTCAGGCCAGACATCCTGAAGTCTGAGGTAATCATTCCCAAAATGGATTCCTCTGTAATGCAAGTCACTATCCCATCCTGCCCCACTAGAAGCTCTACTTCTCCCAATCGAGCTCGGAGGGTAAAAACCCGCCACCGCAAGCCTGGAAAAGGCAGCAGTGGCGATCTGGCAGGACTTAAAGCCAATCACTCATCTCCCAATAAAGAATCAGTGGTCCATGTTAATAGCTCAACGTCTGATTCCTCCAAGCAGCTTCTGGAGCCCTCTGCAGCACTGCGGGGTCTCAACCATGAGCAGCAGCAAAGGCAGATATCATCCTCTAGCCCTGACCTGATCTGTACCACACTTGAGGTGGGCAACCAAGGAAAAGAGGATCCTCCTCGAGGTGCGCTAGAAAGAGGTGGAAGTCTCAGCGCTTCTGTGGGATTAACAGAATCAGAGGTGGGGGTCACCGGTTTGGATGACCTCACAGAAACTCCCCCGCGAAGTGACACTCCTAGCGAGGATGCTGCGTCATTCCCCTTCTCGAGCAGCCCCGACTCACCTTGTGGGAGGGGGGCAGCAGCTGGGCGTGGATCTCTCGGATCTCCCCGTCTATCCCATGATGGGGGAGAGGATAAAGAAGATGGGGCGGGCAGCGTAAGGTTGCCCAGGGGTGCTTCAGGGGGAATTGGGAGTCAGCACCTCACACCTTCAGCCATTCTCTACAGGGCAGCTATTACAAGAAAACAGGTAAGAATTCAGAATCTGTAATTACAATGTCCCGGGGAGTGTTTATCTATTCAACAATATATATTACTTATGACGGCCGCAGAGGCGTGGGGTGTCGTCAGAAGAGGAGGAGGGTGAAGTTGACAGTGAGGTTGAGTTGCCACGGAGACGGTGAGTGACTAAAAAAATCCTATCATATTTACGGTAATCTACACACTGCAAATTTACATCTCAATCAGACTATTTTTCTTAAATCTAGTCAAATTAATGCATCAGACTATCCCCACATACTTTAATTAAATATAACTACCTTATTTTTTGGACTATAAATCGCAGTTTTTTTCATAGTTTGGCTTGGGGTGCGACTTATACTCTGGAGCGGCTTATGTGTGTAATTATTAACACATTATTATATCATTACACATGATATTTTGGTGTTTTGGAGTTACACTAATGGTTTGGTAAACTTATTAGCATGTTCTTTATGCTATAGTTATCTAAATAACTCTTAATAGCTATGCTAAGTTAACATACCGGCCACGTATTTCGTTGTTCATGCATCATGTAACATTGTCATACTGTACACTTGTTCAGCATGTTGTTCTATATTGTATTTTTATTTTAAATTGCCTTTCAAAATGACATATCTGTTCTATGTGTTGGATTTTATCAAGTAAATTTCCCCCCAAAATGCGATTTATACTCCGGTGCGACTTACATGTTTTTTTTTTTTCCTCTTCATTGCGCATTTTTTGACTGGTGCAACTTATAGTTCGAAAAATACGGTATCTGTTCTTATTAAGCCCATAAATCTAAAAGTTGGTAATTTTTTACCTAAATCAAGAACATTTTGCTTTCATATAATGTTTTGAACAATATGTATTCTTGAAGAACATTTGACATTTCAAAACTTTTTTTAAGGATTAAATACACAAATTTATTGCTTGAAATGAATCTGTTAAGCTTATATTCAGGTCGCTATTTCTCTTATTTCAAGAGTGAGTAAAATGTACTTGAAGCACTGGCAGATAATTCCACTTATTTCTGGTAGATTTACACTGAAAACACAGGAATTGAACTAGTTTTAAGGAGGTGTGTTTTTGCAGTGTACATATACTTAGCAATGTTTTTACTCGTTCAAATTTGGTAGGCTTTTTTGTTAGGTTTTTTCTTTCACCCAAAACAATTATTTATAAATGTGACTTAGATTGCACACTCTTTCAGACAGATGTGACAGGAGTATTAAATGACGAATGCGCGAGACCAAAAGCGATTTCGCTTTTGGTCATCACATCACATGCACTGTGTTGCAAGCCTGCAAAGAAAACTATAGGCTACAGTACTCGTAATAAAAGTACATGCTTGTAGCATCAGCAGTGTAGAGCTGCCATGTTCCACATGTTGAAGTGGTCAGCCCATCCCATGGGAGCCCTGACCTGTCACATCTTCTCATGTTTGTCAGCATACTTTATGAGAGACTCATCATTGCAAAAAATAGCAAATCGCAATAGTTTTCAGAAAAATCACAATTATGTTTTTTTCAAAACCGTGCAGTCATAACATACACAGCGTCTGCTCCAACTGATCTTTAGTAGCTCAGTAAATCAGCACACTCAACTGCCAAGAAGATGACAGTGTGGGTTTAAATCCCAGTTTAGAGAGTACGGAATGAGATAAGTGCAATGACGGCTAGTGAGTAAGGAAATTAATGACGGCCACGTGTAAACAAAGGGCTTTTTCCGTTGAAAATTCTTGTGAATAAATGCTTAAATCCCTAATTTTTTTTATAGATACGGATGTAAAACAGTCTCGATTCTTAGTTAAAAGCAAAACAACCGTGCAGGTAGCACTTATTTTACGTAAATTTTACGTAAATATGAGGATAGTCAGTAAGGAAATTACCGGCCGCCATACGTAAACAAAGAATTTTATGCGTTGAAAATTCTTGTGAATAATGCTTAAATCCCTGAATTCTCGATTCTTGGTTAAAAGAAAAAAAAAAAAAAGTGCAGTTCGCAGTTATTTTACGTAAATATTGCGAAATATAATGCCAATGCTGTAGCGGCTAATTTCTCCCATTGATTTTTTCCACAACATTTCAAAATGCATGCATGGTACGAAAAATATAATAATTACCATGAATTCTCGAACAAATCACTCCTGAGACAATCCTTTCTGTTTGTATGCGGTACAGCTTTTGTACTTTTCAACCTAAATCCGGCATTGGATCCCTGCATGTGTTGACTAACTGTGACCGACTGCGAATAACTGAAGAGGACTGTAGGACAGGCCCTACTTGAAGGCGTTGCACTGTGGCTGACGGATGTGACCCGTCAATACAATTATGAAGTTTATGGTTAATTATTTTTACCATTAGTTAAAAGTGTTAATCTACAAAATGCTACGGTAAAATGTTAACAAAGCAATATACCGCCTTTACGTCTATTTTACAGGTTTTAATAATACAATATTGACAACCACAACTGGCAGAGTGCCAGTGTTTTACTAGAAATTGTCTTTTCTAAGTGTATTTTTGATTTCACACTCTATTCTTTATAATACCTTACCGTCCCGCATTCCTCAGACGTCCGACAAGCATCACCAAGTGTCAGTCAGTGTCAACCTTCAGCTCAGAGAACCTGTCCGTTTCGGATGGCGAGGAGGGCCACACTACAGACCACTCCCACAGCGGCACGCCTGATGTAGTCAGCACCAACACGGATGACAGGTTGGACTACCGCAGTGATGACCTCCTCTCTCAGGGCTCAGAGATCCCAGCAGACAACACAGATCCTGCTCAGGCTTCCGATGGCCTGTCAGAGAGAGACGCAACGCTGGGTCAGGCCAAAACAAAGCTGGAAGGCGACCAGAATCCAAATGAGGTAATGCATTTCTAGATATGCGCATGTCTCCTTCCCCATGAATGTGACTGATGGGTCATTCCAGAAATGGAGGGCATGTGGGATTAAAAATTCTTGTATAAAAAATAAAAAGGCCTTCACCCTTCTGATCAGTGGTGGATGAAGTACTTTTTTTTTTTCACCCAAGTAAAAGCACAGATACAGTACGTACTGTAAGTAAAAGTACAAGTATCTAAGTAAAAGTACAAAATCACTTGCTTTAAAATTTACTTTAAGAATTAAGAATTTAAGAATTTCTCCCATGAGATACGTGTCTATATATATAATTTTGATATGTATATATATATATATATATATATATATATATATATATATATATATATATATATATATATATATATATATATATATATTAGGGCTGTCAAACGATTAAAAATTTTAATCGAGTTAATTACAGCTTAAAAATTAATTAATCGTAATTAATCGCAATTAATCGCAATTCAAACCATCTCTAAAATATGCCATATTTTTCTGTAAATTATTGTTGGAATGGAAAAATAAGACACACGACGGATATATACATACAACATACTGTACATAAGTACTGTATTTGTTTATTGTAACAATAAATCCACAAATGGCATTAACATTCTTTCTGTTAAAGTGATCCAAGGATAGAAAGACTTGTAGTTCTTAAACGATAAATGTTATAGTTACAAGTTATGGTAATTTTATATTAAAACCCCTCTTAATGTTTTCGTTTTAATAAAATTTGTAAAATTTTCAATCAAAAGTAGAGTTAATATAATAATAAGAGGAATAAAAATAACAATAATAAAAATAGAGTGACCAAAGTCTAAGTTTTACGTGTATTTTGCATAGCTATTTTGATATGGAATGCCAGTTCATTTTTCATTGTTGTTTAACTGTGTGTCAGAATAGGGCCTCATTACTATAGACTGAAGTGCTTTTCTTTTTGTGAACATTATTTTTTTGGGGAGAGATAGGAATATTATTTTTGTTGAGCTTTCACTAAACGATACTTACAGTGGGGAGAACAAGTATTTGATACACTGGCAGTGTATCAAATACTTGTTCTCCCCACTGTATGTTTGTTGTGAAGGAGCTGCCAATAAACGGCGCGGTCCAAAGAATGCCTGTGTCCACTCGCCTCTACTGTATAACACATATTTGTACATATCTTACCCAAAATACAACAAGAGACACATAATTGCCACAAAAGAAAGAAAACTTACCGAAATATGTGTGGAGTACAAACAGCAATTTGCATTGCATTGTGAATACAGCATAAACGTCTCACAACTACTAATTCTCCCACGTTTAGAAGAAATAACATGAGTATGGAACGGCGCTGCCCCCAAGCGGCCGGTGGCATTCTCTTCACTCTTAATGTCCATAAACGGCCTCATATGATGTAATCTGTTTGAGGCAATATGCGAGATGGTCATTCACCCAAGCGCCAGCAGAGAGCGGCAAAACTCCATAAAAACAAGTGAGCGTTTCAGTGTACTGTCATTTAAATCTGTCTGAGCGGGACATCTGCGTTAATTGCGTCAAATATTTTAACGTGATTAATTTAAAAAATTAATTAACGCCCGTTAACGCGATAATTTTGACAGCCCAAATATATATATATATATATATATATATATATATATATATATATATATATATATATATATATATATATATATATATATATATATATAAATACTAGGGCTGTTAAGCGATTACAATTTTTAATCGAGTTAATTACAGCTTAAATATTAATTAATCGTAATTAATCGCAATTCAAATCATGTATATATAATATACCATATTTTTCTGTAAATTATTGTTGGAATGAAAAGATAAGACACAAGACGGATATATACATTCAGCATACGGTACATAAGTACTGTATTTGTTTATTATAACAATAAATCAAGAAGATGGCATTAACATTATTAACATTCTCTTAAAGCGATACATGGATAGAAAAACTTGTAGTTCTTAAAAAATAAATGTTAGTACAAGTTATAGACATTTTATATTAAAACCCTTCTTAATGTTTTGGTTTTATTAAAATTTGTAAAATGTTCAATCAAAAATAAACTAGTAGCTCGCCATTGTTGATGTCATTACACATTGCTCACTCCCCAAACCCATAAAATCATTTGGACCCAAGCGCCAGCAGAGGGCGCCAAACAACAAAAAACAAGTAACAAGTAACAGGCGGACATTATTCTGCTGTCTTTTTAATCATGTGCGTTAATTGCGTCAAATATTTTAACGTGATTAATTAAAAAAATTAATTACCGCCCGTTAAGTTATATATATATATATATATATATTAGGGCTGTCAAACGATTACAATTTTTAATCGAGTTAATTACAGCTTAAAAATTAATTAATTGTAATTAATCGCAATTAATCGCAATTCAAACCATCTATAAAATATGCCATATTTTTCTGTAAATTATATATATATTCTGTAAAATAATTTGTTGGAATGGAACGATAAGACACAACATGGATATATACATTTAACATACGGTACATAAGGACTGTAGTGGGCATTTCACTCTACTGTCATTTAAATCTGTCTATGCTGTCCTCACTCCGAAGCGTCTACTTTTTCCAAAGCTAAACAGCTAGTGAACGACGGCTTAATAATAAGACTTCTTTCTTTTTCATCTGATTTATTAATAAAATGGCCTCAAACCATTGTCCTCTTTAGACCGTAGGGAAACTACAAAAAAAAAAAATACACAAGCATTGCATTAGCAACAACTTTAGCTTAGCACACTATACAGGTTCAATAAACATAAACAAAAAGCGTCTCATACAAAAAATATAACATTTCGCTTACTAACATAATATGTACATTCTTTACAACAACCATACTTACGGACAAATCTTGTCCAAGGATCATATATGCACAACATTACAACGTAGGCGTCAGCCGAGACGTCGTGCAGCCATATTGAACTGGCAAGAAAGCAATAAACCATGTCTCAAAGCGACCACAAGAGTTCGCTGTTAGACAGCACAAAAAACCTTGCTGTAAAACTTACCAAAAGGCAGAATACTGTCTGAGCGGGACATGTGCGTTAATTGCGTCAAATATTTTAACGGGATTAATTTAAAAAATTAATTACCGCGCGTTAACGCGATAATTTTGACAGCCCTAATATGTGTGTGTATACATATATATATATATATATATATATATATATATATATACAGTATATATATATATATACAGTGCCTTGCAAAAGTATTCGGCCCCCTTGAATCTTGCAACCTTTCGCCACATTTCAGGCTTCAAACATAAAGATATGAAATTTAATTTTTTTGTCAAGAATCAACAACAAGTGGGACACAATCGTGAAGTGGAACAACATTTATTGGATAATTTAAACTTTTTTAACAAATAAAAAACTGAAAAGTGGGGCTTGCAATATTATTCGGCCCCTTTACTTTCAGTGCAGCAAACTCACTCCAGAAGTTCAGTGAGGACCTCTGAATGATCCAATGTGTTCCTAAATGACAGATGATGATAAATAGAATCCACCTGTGTGTAATCAAGTCTCCGTATAAATGCACCTGCTCTGTGATAGTCTCAGGGTTCTGTTTAAAGTGCAGAGAGCATGATGAAAACCAAGGAACACACCAGGCAGGTCCGAGATACTGTTGTGGAGAAGTTTAAAGCCGGATTTGGATACAAAAAGATTTCCCAAGCTTTAAACATCTCAAGGAGCACTGTGCAAGCCATCATATTGAAATGGAAGGAGCATCAGACCACTGCAAATCTACCAAGACCCGGCCGTCCTTCCAAACTTTCTTCTCAAACAAGGAGAAAACTGATCAGAGATGCAGCCAAGAGGCCCATGATCACTCTGGATGAACTGCAGAGATCTACAGCTGAGGTGGGAGAGTCTGTCCATAGGACAACAATCAGTCGTACACTGCACAAATCTGGCCTTATGGAAGAGTGGCAAGAAGAAAGCCATTTCTCAAAGATATCCATAAAAAGTCTCGTTTAAAGTTTGCCACAAGCCACCTGGGAGACACACCAAACATGTGGAAGAAGGTGCTCTGGTCAGATGAAACCAAAATTGAACTTTTTGGCCACAATGCAAAACGATATGTTTGGCGTAAAAGCAACACAGCTCATCACCCTGAACACACCATCCCCACTGTCAAACATGGTGGTGGCAGCATCATGGTTTGGGCCTGCTTTTCTTCAGCAGGGACAGGGAAGATGGTTAAAATTGACGGGAAGATGGATGCAGCCAAATACAGGAACATTCTGGAAGAAAACCTGTTGGTATCTGCACAAGACCTGAGACTGGGACGGAGATTTATCTTCCAGCAGGACAATGATCCAAAACATAAAGCCAAATCTACAATGGAATGGTTCAAAAATAAACCTATCCAGGTGTTAGAATGGCCAAGTCAAAGTCCAGACCTGAATCCAATCGAGAATCTGTGGAAAGAGCTGAAGACTGCTGTTCACAAACACTCTCCATCCAACCTCACTGAGCTCGAGCTGTTTTGCAAGAAAGAATGGGCAAGAATGTCAGTCTCTCGATGTGCAAAACTGATAGAAACATACCCCAAGCGACTTGCAGCTGTAATTGGAGCAAAAGGTGGCGCTACAAAGTATTAACGCAAGGGGGCCGAATAATATTGCACGCCCCACTTTTCAGTTTTTTATTTGTTAAAAGTTTAAATTATCCAATAAATTTTGTTCCACTTCACGATTGTGTCCCACTTGTTGTTGATTCTTGACAAAAAATTAAAATTTTATATCTTTATGTTTGAAGCCTGAAATGTGGCGAAAGGTTGCAAGATTCAAGGGGGCCGAATACTTTTGCAAGGCATTGTACCAGGAGGATGTTTTGTATTATGTCAAATACTGGAATCCTTTTAACATGCAGGTGGCTTGCATTATGTGGCTGACATGCTCCTTTCCCCATCGGCGGCTTGTTGCAGATACCCCCGCCGGGAGAGAACTATACTCAGCTTATTCCCGTCTTCATGCGCCCGGTGCTCTGTCAAATTTTCCGACCGATCAGAAATTGCAACTTTGAGTTAAAAATAGCCGCGAATACAGCGATTGCAAAGTAAACAGTACAAACTTTCTTTAAATAAAGGACTACTTACGTTTGATCACTGATTGGCATGTCATTGTTATTGATTGGCAGCGCTCATTGTCCAGCTGCTTCCCCTGCGAGCATACTTTTGCAAGGCACTGATATATATATATATATATATATATATATATATATATATATATATATATATATATATATATATATATATATACATACATACATGCGCAAAACCCCAATTGGAGGCGAGAGCACGCGAGAGCAGAATTAAAGACGCCACGATTTTAACGAGATATTATCACGTACTTACCTTATTTTGATCCAAAAACTCCATGCAGCATGTATCACCGTGTCTCAAGACACAGCTGTGAATGGCTACAGCTGTATTTTTCTGGGATTTTACGGGTGAAACATGGTAATATAACAAGAGTCACAATGCAGAAATCAGACATCAAGGAATGGTGGAGATTTTCTTTTTCATAAATTTACCCTTTTAAACGTTATTTTTCAATTTTTCTTTGTTTGTATCTAATATTTATCATCTATCATATCGGGGAAAATGCAACAGTACCAAAAAAAATACAGTTAAGCGATAGTTATGAGGTAGATATCTGTGACTTTTTTACAGATACCATTTTTTTCATTGTGACATAATTTGTTTAAAAGGTTAAAATATGCGAGTGAATAATTTTTTTAAGTCGTTTATTTTTTTTAAATGAAATATTAGACATCAATTAATGATTCTAAGATAAAAATGACAGACACTTTCAATAATAAATATAATTACCTTCGTTTTATGGCTGGAGTGAAACAAAAGCGGTTGCACGACATCTGTAAATGGGAGTTTCCAGGGTAAAACGGACAAATTAAAAATGGTTCGGGGGCTTAATGCGCCATGAATCTGCTATGGCAGCATATAGACATATTGTTCCATCATTCACAACAGTTGTTTTGGCTTAAAATACAGCAGTTTCTTTTAAAGAGGAGTGCAAGAGCAGAAACTGCTTTTTCGGTCTTGTCCGTGTTTTCCGCCATATATATAGTAATTATAAAAATAATTGTAAAAATACAAAAATAAATGCATAAATAAATTCAATTTTAACTATTTGATTTGAGATTCAATTTGGTCACGAGGGTGTGGGATATGGGACAAATTGCATTTTAGGAAGTAGTCCAGACTTATTTGGTATTTCAAATTTATTTTTAAGCATCCTTTTCACTTTGTTATTCTCATTTGGTCTCGGGCCAATTAAATTGCCTCAGAAACGGTTTTATAATTTGAAGGGTGGGACATAAAATGTCCTCCAATATTTTTAATGACCATGCTTTTTCCACACTCTTCTTAGTGTCGGGTCCTATGTGACGATTCGGATTGCGACAGCGTTGAGCTAGACCAGTCAGGCAGCGGAGAGCCAAGCAGACCTCCCAGCGCCGGATCATGGATGCCGGTCTCTCAAGGATCAGCGCAGGCGTCTCACCCAGGACCACCATAGACATCTGGACCCAAATACCTCTAACCCTTGTACATTGAAACGTCATTAGTGCACCAGTCGGCCAGTACAGCATGTGAGAAGGGATCACAACTATGAAATACTGTATTTTTAAAAAGGTTATGAGGGCTCCCAATTACATTGGCTGGCAAACCTCCACCACATGACATACATTTTTTTGTCTATTTTTTTTTTCAGATTGTCTGATAATCTGATAGTTCAGACATCAACTACTGTTCGTAGTCAGAATAGGTACCGAGGTAACCACCATAAATCCTTTAGTTCACTCACTCCCATACACTAATGCATTAAATACTAATGAATAATAATGTAAATAATCATGACATACCGATACCACATGAGAAATATTTTATAAAATAAAATCTAAGAATAAATGGTTTGCAGCCCTGTGAACAAATGCATGACTATATGTTTATAATTTATGATTCGAATGTATCCGTTTTATATTTTGTGAGAGTTTACACTTTTTTAATCCTAAAAGTATTTCCTCTGTTATGTTCATAAATGTCAGTACAAAAAAAGGAAAAAAAGGAAATGAAAATTTCATAATGATCAGTCTTCAGTGTGGTTAAGAATTCTCAGTAGAATTGATTTGTAAAAACACCCCTGGTAGGTTTTCCGGCACACTATTCACGTGTGGTTTTCACAAAAATTTGTGATGGAATTGGAGACCATTTGGTTCACTCAACAGGAAATGATTGTCATTGTGCAGTAGTAATTTCCAAGTGTTGTCTTCTGTGAGCGTAAAGTAGTGCCTGCACTCACAGCGACAACCTCTTCTGACATGCACTGAACCAGGACTATGACTTACGCTTCAAATCTTTCTAAGCAACAACACTGGTGCAGGTGCTAATATACAGTACGTGAATGTGCTTTTGTAATCAACTAAAAGGACTCATTATGTCGGTCGCCTTCATAGAAACCTCCACAATCCCCCCACAACCCTTTAAGATTTCTGCAGGAGTAGCCTGATAATGTATAGAGCACTTTACTGTGGTCACTTGTCGAAATATTAAGTATCCTTTGAATAGAAATCTTTTGTTTTTATACAGCATTGCACATTGTACCTGTAATATAGGAATTATATCAAAAGAGAAATAATGAGCTACAATAAATAATGTATTGGTTACAAAAAATCTCTGTACTTGTTTTTTCAAATTTACTCATTCAATGCCTTGGACGGGGATAGACATCCAGTAAAGATGAGAGGAAAAAGTAGACTATGACAGGGCATTTATTGCCGTCAATGGCAGCTAAAGTGTTAAAAATGTGTTTGTCAACGTAGCTCAAATTCAATTTGACCAAAATTAATTGGAAGTGACTGAGAAACAACCCAAAATAAATAGGAAGGGACCTGGCTGGGCCCCAAAATCAACTAGAAGTGACTTGAAGTGACCCAGAAATGTCCCAAAATCAGCAGCAAGTAACCTGGAAATGCCCCAAAAGTAAAGGTGCTATGAAATGGTAACCATGCCCAAAAAGTGATGATGAATACACGAATGTAATTTTACATTTAGAAATGAAATTTGGCACTCAAATCTGGCTGTTCTTTACCATTCCATAGTTATTCCACCAAAAAGAATGCATCAGGGAACGCCCAGTTTTTTTCCAGCAGTTCTGGTTGTGACATCAACACTAGAACTGATGATAATTTCTAGGTACTAAAATGCTTGTGCAACTGCATGCAGGTTACAGTGGTATTGTTAAAATGAAAAAAAAAAAAAAATGGCGAGAAGTTATTTTTCATGGCCATGATTAGATAGACAGATAGAAGAGATGTGAAAAAAGGTGTTCACCTTGCCAGAGGATTCGCAACAATCCACCCGCAGCCCCACTTCATCCTTGGGATTTTCCCCAGGACCCTTGGTACAGCATTAACCTTTTGAAAATCGAATGTTGCTGGTTGCTATCGATGCCCATAGAAAGTGGCCAGAGGTAGCGATCATGAAATCCACAACATTGGAAAAGACAATTGAAAAGTTAGGAGAGATGTTTAGCTGTTTCGGAGCCCCTGCACAACTCGTTTCGGATAACGGACCCCAATTTGTGTCAAAAGAAATGGTTGAATTCCTGCAAGCGAATGGGGTTCAACACATCAAGTCAGCTCCCTATCACCCGGCAACCAACGGCTTGGCAGAGAGGTTTGTGCAGACCCTCAAACATGCTCTCAAAGTATCACAAGGGCTTAGTACACTACATCAGAGACTACACGAATTTCTCCTCAAATATCGAACACCTTATGCATGCAACTACCAAGGTATCGCC
Organism: Corythoichthys intestinalis; assembly: GCF_030265065.1. NCBI lineage: Eukaryota > Metazoa > Chordata > Actinopteri > Syngnathiformes > Syngnathidae > Corythoichthys > Corythoichthys intestinalis. The sequence goes on from NC_080396.1 coordinate 68,500,619, forward strand.
AGCGAGGCTAATGTTTTCTCGAGAGCTGGCATGGACCTGCTGAAACCACCAACCCTGAGAGACATTGTTCAAATGGATCAACAAAAACAAGTCAAGTACAGAGACCTGCATTCCAAGAACCGAGTTTTTGCACCTAGTGACTCTGTTATGGCCCTGAGTTATTAGAGTAAGGAAAAGTGGGCCCCTGCCACCATCATTGCTCAGACCTGTTTCCTATGCAGTTCAGACAGCTGATGGTGTTTGGCATCGCCATGTGGATCAGTTGTTGGGAACACCAGGCACTACTCCAGAAGTGTCTAGTGATTGAGATTATAGCACATGTAATTCTACCCAATGTCGAGTTTACCGGATGTGTGAAAATCAAACAATTCTGCTGTTATTGTGTCTAATTCAAACCATGCAGAAATGGAATCTGAAACGCTATCGGAACCTGTTTCCACAATTGGAAAATCTGAAGTGACTGTTGAACGTCATTATCCTGCACGTGACAGGTCGCCTGCTAAATTGGATATATACGTAATAAGTAAGATGGGAAAAGCAGGAGGTTCTTTTGTGTTTATTTCTGGGACATGTTACAGTGGGGCAAATAAGTATTTAGTCAACCACTAATTGTGCAAATTCTCCCACTTGAAAATATTAGCGAGGCCTGTAATTGTCAACATGGGTAAACCTCAACTATGAGAGACAGAATGAAAAAAACAGAAAATCATATTGTTTGATTTATAAAGAATTTATTTCCAAATTAGAGTGGAAAATAAGTATTCGGTCACCTACAAACAACTTCTTCTAACGAGGTCTAACGAGGCTCCACTCGTTACCTGTTTTAATGGCACCTGTTTTAACTCATTATCGGTATAAAAGACACCTGTCCACAAAGTCAGTCAGTCACACTCCAAACTCCACTATGGCCAAGACCAAAGAGCTGTCGAAGGACACCAGAGACAAAAGTGTAGACCTGTACCAGGCTGGGAAGACTGAATCTGCAATAGGTAAAACATTTGGTGTAAAGAAATCAACTGTGGGAGCAATTATTAGAAAATGGAAGGCATACAAGACCACTGATAATCTCCCTCGATCTGGGGCTCCATGCAAGATCTCACCCCGTGGCGTCAAAATGATAACAAGAACGGGGAGCAAAAATCCCAGAACCACACGGGGGGACCTAGTGAATGACCTACAGAGAGCTGGGACCACAGTAACAAAGGCTACTATCAGTAACATAATGCACCGCCACGGACTCAAATCCTGCACTGCCAGACGTGTCCCCCTGCTGAAGCCAGTACACGTCCAGGCCTGTCTGCGGTTCGCTAGAGAGCATTTGGATGATCCAGAAGAGGACTGGGAGAATGAGTTATGGTCAGATAAAACCAAAATAGAATTTTTTGGTAGAAACACAGGTTCTCGTGTTTGGAGGAGAAAGAATACTGAATTGCAGCCGAAGAACACCATACCCACTGTGAAGCATGGGGGTGGAAACATCATGCTTTGGGGCTGTTTTTCTGCAAAGGGACCAGGACGACTGATCTGTGTAAAGGAAAGAATAAATGGGGCCATGTATCGAAAGATTTTGAGTGAAAATCCCCTCTATCAGCAAGGGCATTGAAGATGAGACGTGGCTGGGTCTTTCAGCATGACAATGATCCCAAACACACAGCCAGGGCAACAAAGTAGTGGCTTCGTAAGAAGCATTTCAAGGTCCTGGAGTGGCCTAGCCAGTCTCCAGATCTCAACCCCATAGAAAATCTGTGGAAGTACGTGTTGCCCAACAACAGCCCCAAAACATCATTGCTCTAGAGAAGATCTGCATGGAGGCATGGGCCAAAATACCAGCAACGGTGTGTGAAAAGCTTGTGAAGAGTTACAGAAAACGTTTGGCCTCTGTTTTTGCCAACAAAGGGTACATAACAAAGTATTGAGGTGAACTTTTGGTATTGACCAAATACTTATTTTCCACCATGAGTTGCAAAGAAATTCTTTAAGAATCAAACAATGTGATTGTCTGGTTTTTTTTTCACATTCTGTCTCTCATGGTTGAGGTTTACCCATGTTGACAATTAGAGGCCTCTCTAATATTTTCAAGTGGGAGAACTTGCACAATTCATGGTTGACTTAATACTTATTTGCCCCACTGTATATAAGGGGGGGAGGAGATGTATGACATATTTATTTCACACTACTGTTGCCATAGTGTGCACTTCCTGTGGGTGTGGTATTACAGTAAAAAAGAAATCTCTGTGATGTGTCGGGGGCACATATGTATGATAAGCACACTGAATAAACATGTGTTGTTCCACTCAAGCCTCGGCATTACATATACTTACTGGACTGTCTCAGAAAATTAGAATACACAATATTCAAAATTTTTTAGACAGTCCTGTGTATATATACAGGACTGTCTCAGGAAATTAGAATACACAATATTCTAATTTCCTGAGACAGTCAGGAAATTAGAATATTGTGTATTCTAATTTCCTGAGACAGTCCTGTATTTATGACAAGGTGGAGACTCTGTGCTGTGAGACTCTAGCCAGCAATGTTTTTTCCCAAAATCAAAAACCCGATATTTTTCACCCGATTCCGATCCTCTGAAATTTCCGATCACGTGATCAGATCGGTGGCATCCCTAATTTATATCAATTGCTCAAAACTGAATTAATGCACAAGATGAGTGGTTTCTGCTTTAATAAAACGAGGTCTTGAAGCATCTCACATCTTTTTTTATTTCTGCATTTTTAAATGTCAACAATTTAATTGCACCCAGATCTACAATAGTTTGAAATCGTGCACAAAACGGTTTCTTCATCCTGCAAAGAAAAAACAAAAATCTGACCCAGGCAAACAAAAAGATAGCAGGACACTAGTGTTATTCTATCATTAATTTCCTTCTAGTTTATCATAATTTATTAACGTAACATGATATACTTTGAAGACCAACATGTCTTTTGTAGTCTTGCAGCATTCCCCAGCTCAGCAGTTAAAAAAAATATTTTCTCTATTTAAACAAACATTTCAAATGTTATCATCATCATTAGTATGGTCTTTAGTAATTTCGGAAAAACGAAAAATATTTTCCTCTTATTCTGGACCATTCCTGGAGACCAAGGCCCACCCGCACACATAAGAAAAAAATACAAAACAAATAGTCAAAACTTCTGTACTCAAGAAATAAAACTAATGAAACAGGAATGACACAATTACTCAGAGGTGATACCACATAGTTTAAAATTCATACAACGGCTAACTGTTCTATTTTTCCCCCTGCCTTTGACTTCATCCGAGGCCGTTTCGACCCATTAAAAACCCGTCAAACCCACAATGCATTGCTCAAGAAGCACAGCTCCAAATATCAATAGATTATTTTCTTACAAGGAGCCGTCTTAAATAAAAATAAATATATTTAAAAGGTAAGGGAAAGAACAGTCCGTCTATAGTGTTTGAGTGCATTTTTTCTTCATTTTTACATTTTCTAAGAAAAATCTGACATAAAAAAAGATTTATGCATTTTCAGATTTTTCAAAAACATGTTAACCTTTCGAGACCGTAAAGTTATACAGCAAAAGAAAAACAAGACTGTCTAGAAATTATTGTGATGGGAATTAAAAACTTCATAAATAAATAAAATTCCATGATAGCGTTGAAGTCGTAATTACAAACGAGGCGTATAGAACCCAAACGAGACTGAGTTCAAAGAACTTTTTGCATGAAGTTCAATAAGGGACCTCTTGGTAAAAAGTCGGGGCAGGGGGCAACATTAGATGCTGATGAGGATCCTCCATGTCAGTTGGCTGCGAGTCCAGTGGCTTCAGAGGACAGCCTGGGTTGCACAGAACAAAAAGAACGCTTCAAATTTAGTATTTCAAACTGTTGCATGAACAGTTTTGCAAGCAAAAAAAAATGTCTGCATTAAAACAACGCCTTTGAATCCACAGCACAGTTTAAAATGCATTATGCGGGTCCTTACCGAGCATTGATCAGGTACTCGGCAAGGTTGATGCTGGCGTGGGAGCCAGTAATGGTGACCTGTCTATCAGTGGAACCCTCGACGGGATTGGCAATCTTGATCTGAGCGCCTGACATCTGACGGATTTCATTGATCTTTGCCCCTTGACGGCCAATGATGCAGCCGATAAGCTGAGAGAATATGAGGGATGTGAGCTTAGAGCCAAACGCAGGAAAGGCATTGCTGAAAGATGCTACTAAAACAGATAGGCTTTACGTCGTTTGGAATGGTGAGCTCATGTGAGCCGGTTTGCGCAGAGGCGTCCATCCCAGCTGCAGAATTGCGAAGAAAAGGTTAGATTTCAGGTCAACTGTTTACATTACTGTTCTTCACATGCACTTCAACATTTAATCAGAAGAACCGTTTCATTTGCGTGTGTAATGTGTTGGTGACTTAGAGGCCGCGTCTGCTTAGCACAGCGATTGCCATTGTTTATTGTACACGTTAATACGCATCTGTATTAAAGCAACAGTACATAACTTTTCAACCTTTATCAAATATTCTCAGAACATTTGTGATGTCGACTGACAACTACCGTCATTTTCAGACTAAGGCTCTCCTGACCAAGCCGCCACCCACCAAATTTCACACAAAAACATCATTTCTTCAACGATACACCGCACTGGACTTTAAGCTGCAGCTGTCCTCACTGTATTATGGGATGGTTACACCTAAAGATATTAACCGATAACACATTATTTGACAGCTGCATCATAAAACTGTCATAAGAAGAAATGAACCACCATGAACCAATTTGTTCAGGAACCAATTGGCTGCAAAGCTTCATTTGGCCATCACTGCTCCTTTGGGGGAGACGTTTACCTCTGCTGCCACCTGCTGTCAACACTGTTGTCGTCCAACATGCATCCTAGCATGCATTGCAACCCAACAGATGAAAATAACCATCAAAATTCATGTTCTGTGCTAATTATTTCTTCAATTACTGTTCCAGTTGTTTCATTAATTGCTAGTAGTAGTTATGGTATTTAGCAACACTTAATTTGACAGTGTTGCCATAAGACTGTGATAAGGCCGTCATAATCATGACATGACACTGCTAAGAGCATTAATGAATGCTTTTGACAGATGTCATTTAGTGTCATCCGGCAAATGATCTCACTTTTTAATGGATGTAAAAGATCCGAGCTGGACATAAATGGAGTTAATGACATAATTTGCCGAATGACACTTAATGACATCTGTCATAAGCATTCATTTGCCCATGACCGTGTCATATTATAATTATGACGGTCTTATTGCAGTGGTACTTGTTGCCTATTAACCCAAATAAATCAACAAATAAGCCGCACCGGACAAGAAGCCACAGGATTCAAAATGAGGGGAAAAAAGTAGTCTTATAGTCCAAAATTAGGGTAGTTGAATGGCACCTCTTTTATATCTTCACGGAGTCTGTACCATTTTCAGTGGTACCAATTAACTTTGAGGAGGGTGGCAGGAACCTTGCACACAAAAGAACTACAAATGTGCTGACTGATTTACAGCGTACGTCACTTCCCCCTTTCGTTCTAAAGACGGAAGTCTATGCGAACGCTTTCGCGCAAATACTGCAGAGATGGCAACGCAACAAAAGAGACCAAAAGTTTTGTTTGGGGCGACAAAATAAAAATAGAAAAAGGGAGGCTAACAGGATAAAAGGACACTCGAGAATAAACATTGGCCCAGCTTTCACTCGCTGGCAGCCCAAAGTCTAAGACAAAAATAACAGATTAAAAAAACAACTGATAAAACAATCACGAATGCTTGTACAAGGCTTCCATTTCCTCATGCATTACCACCCACCAGGACTCCTTGCTGACTGAGCACTTTAATCCATGTAGAAGTCGCGCATGCTGACCGCTGAGCTAAATAAAAGATCAGGCTGGCGGCTTTTAAAGGCATCCAATTTGGTTGAAGTGGGATAGATTGGTAATGAATGATGATTTTTCAGTGCCATTGAAGGTCTTAGATATCCAATCCATTTTGCCTGGGTGGGCAGGCAACAGTTATCCAGTCCAAACAGATTGGACGCAGTCAATGGCACGGAAACATGATCATTCAATGCCGGCCATCGCAATTCACATAGATTGGATGTCTACTACAGTACTGTCATTGGCAGATAATTGGTTTAAAACAAGCTCTTATTAACTAGCTCTGTTTGACGTTGAAGTCCCAATGCATTCACAGAGACTTGTCAACTTTCCAATGTAGCATTCACATATAAAATCATTTCTGTACAATTTTGTAAAAATGATAACTGCCTTAGTCATCTTTCCTCCTAGATTTTTTTTAGGAAAACAAATAATGAACCATTTGATTAATAAATCAGACTAATAACTGGCCACCTACCCTGGAAGCCCTGGTTGCTGTGCGCAATAGGGAAGGGGCTCTGCTGCATGGCCAGCTGGTGCAGTTTTGTGAGCTGTGGAGCCATAGAAGGAACAGACACAGAGCAAATGTACATCTTATAATTTTGATTATTACAGCCCAGTGATAATGACAGGAAAAAATGAAATGGATCATTTATCCTTGGGTCATGGCAAAAATTTATGCATTAAATGGGGGCTCATGTGAGACGAAGGTGATTGGAAAACTATGATGATGCATCTCGGGACCAAACTTGCAAATATATTGGATCACTTACAGAGGGCCCTTCACTTACATCAGGCTGAGGAATGGCGTGCTGTCCTTGGACAGCATATGCCTGCAAGGACAGAGAAGCACTTAGGAGGTTGTGACAGTGTCACACACAGTGTACTTCAATATCAATTCGTCTTCTGTCCTTCGGGAGCTCACAAAAACAACGTTATGCACGCCGCAGAGTGCTATAATGGTTACAAAAAAGTAACTCAAGCCTATTTCACACTTACAGTGCTGGCCAAAAGTATTGGCACCCCTGCAATTCTGTCAGATAATACTCAAATTCTCCCAGAAAATGATTGCAATTACAAATGCTTTGGTAGTAATATCTTCATTTATTTTGCTTGCAATGAAAAATCACAAAAGAGAATGGGGGAAAAAATGAAATCATTATCATTTTACACAAAAGTCCAAAAATGGGCTGGACAAGAGTATTGGCACCCTTTGAAAAATGTAACTTGAGAAGCAAAATTGTGAGGAAGCATGGGCAATCTCAAGGCTACAAGTCCATCTCCAAAGACCTGAATGTTTCTGTGCCTACCGTGCGCAGTGTCATCAATAAGTGTAAAGCCCATGGCACTGTGGCTAACCTCCATAGATGTTGACAGAAAAGAAAAATTGACGAGAGATTTCAACGAAATATTGTGCGGATGGTGGATAAAGAACCTGGACTAACATCCAAACAAGTTCAAGCTGTCCTGCAGTCCGAGGGTACAACAGTGTCAAACTGTACCATCCGTCGGCGTCTGAATGAAAGGGTGCTCAATGGTAGCATACCCAGGAAGACCCCACTTCTGACCCAGAGACATAAAAAAGCAAGGTTGGAGTTTGCCAAAACTTACCTGAGAAAGCCAAAAAGTTTTTGGGAGAATGTTCTCTAGTCAGATGAGACTAAAGTAGAGCTTTTTGGGAAAAGGCATCAATATAGAGTTACAGGGAAAAAAACGAGGCCTTCAAAGAAAAGAACACGGTCCCCACAGTCAAACGTTGCGGAGGTTCCTCGATGTTTTGGGGTTGCTTTCCTGCCTCTGGCACTGGACTGCATGACCATGTGCATGGCATCATAAAGTCTGAAGACTAACAACAAAATTTGCAGCATAATGTAGGGCTCAGTGTGAGAGCGCTGGTCTCCCTCAGAGGTCATGGGTCTTCCAGCAGGACAATGACCCAAAACACACTTCAAAAAGCACTACAAAATGGTTTGAGAGAAAACACTGGAGATTTCTAAAACAGTCAGCATTGAGTCCAGTCCTGAATCCCATAGACCACCTGTGGAGAGATCTGAAAATGGCAGTTTGGAGAAGGCACCCTTCAAATCTCAGAGACCTGGAGCAGTTGGCCAAAGAAGAATGGTCTAAAATTCCAGCAAAGCATTGTAAGAATCTCATTGATGGATACCGGAAGTGGCTGTTCGCAGTATTTTGTCTAAAATTTGTGATAGTGCTGCAACGATTAATCGATTAACTCGACTATTCAATTAGAAAAAGATTCGAATTAAATTTTGCTGCTTCGAGTATTCGTTTTAATTATTGTGGCGTTGTTATGGTTTATTTTGACAGCGTTTGGATTCTGTTTTATTGATTTGAGTGGATACACTACCCTCTAGTCTGCCTCATTTCACATGGCTGAATCCAACTGCTCCATGTTAAGACCAACATAAACTAAGTTTTTGTTTGAGCTAATGTTTTTTTAAATGCATTCCTAAGTAGGGCTGGGCGATATGGCCTTAAACATGTATCACGAGAAATTGAGCAGATTTATCTCGATAACGATAAATGACGATAAATTCGCCCAAGCAGACTGTTATATAATTTGAAAATCTGAATCAATGCATGAAATACAGATTAACTATTTCTTGTTGATTTATTTACCAGCATTCAATTTGATATACTGTATTTAACAATTGTACATGCAGTCTAAACATTAAGTTTATAAAAATTTATTGTAAGCAATAAGAATTCAAGTATGAACATTTATAAAAGCGTGTATGACTTGAACAATGTACATTGTCAAAATCAATATGCCTGTGCAAACATGTCATTGTAACACAAATGACTTGCAGCTTGAGCAGTACACTTCAAAAAGACAACTTATTGTTAATGGCTGCTGTGACATAATTATTAAATACAAGTGTTTACTTTATGGTTTAAGGTTTTTTTTTTCCCCCTGTGCATTTTTTAATTAATGCACACACAATAAAAATAGCTGGGGCCATTTCTCGGTCATTATAAGTTTCGCCGTTGGATTGTACTTTATGCTGAATGCTTTACCATCACAAAAGCTATCAGAGGAATCACACACAGACAGATACAAAACGCCACATAGGAATTGCTAGATGCAGTCCGTGCCCAATCCACTCATTAAGTTCAGCCGTTTCGACAAGGTTAGAGCCGCTATCCAACTCCATAACGTTCATTTGTAGCGTTAGCCGCTAGCTAGCGTTAGCCTGGCTACCAGTAGAAAGCACTGAAAGCACCATCTCCGGAAATCGTGAGAACAAAGGAGGACAGCGGGTGAAAGCCCGTCTGGATGCCACCAAGAGTCTACTAAATGTCGGTTGAAAGTTTGGTGAACCTCCCTTAAGCCACACTCCATCACGTTTTGCTTGTAGCGTTAGCTGCTAGCGTTAGCTTACCGGGCTTTTGTTTGATTGGCTTCCTGATGATCACGTGACTCCCTACGTAAGCACATTCACTGCTTTCTTAAAGGGGAATGAACATAGACGAACAACACAGAATCAAAGCGGGATGAAAAGACTATATTTTCTTGTTTTATTAATTTACCGAATTTACCGACATGGTCAAAATTACGTCGGTCATCGCTAAGAATTTCGGTGACGGTAAATTTTCGGTTTACCGCCCTGCTCTATTCCTAAGTAAGTTTATGGGTATATTTAGCCGTTTTTGTGGGAATATGTGTCCGAACCATTTGTTAAGAGTATTGCGGAAAAAAAAAAAAAGTTAACGTTTTCTAGCATTTAAGCTAGCGGACTTTTGCTATGTAAGTTAGCCAATTGTTCTTTTGTTGTACACAGATCCTTATTTAATTATTTTTTCATACCGTTTGAGGCTCAGCTCAGGTATTTTAATTTTTCATGTTCCTTAGCCGATTACTCGATTATTCGACAAACTAGTTCATCGATTAATCGACTACTAAATTAATCGATAGCTGCAGCCATAGTTTGTGATACCAAGTATTAGGCTGAGGGTGACAATACTTTTGTCCGGCCCATTTTTGGAGTTTTGTGTAAAATTATGTTTTTTTTCCCCCTCCATTTTTATTCTCTTTAGTGTTTTTTCATTGCAAGCAAAATAAATGAAGATATTACAACCAAAGCATTTGTAATTGCAATAATTTTCTGAGAGAAATTGAGCATTGTCTGACAGAATTGCATAGGTGCCAATACTTTTGGCCAGCAGTGTAGGCAAACTGCAGCTTTTTACTTAAAAAAAAAAAAAAAAAAAAAAAATTCCTTCAAAAGCCAGACAAAAATTAAACAGATGCCAAAAACAACACTGGAGTTTAAAAAAAAATTCTTCTTAAAACTAGTCATTAAACATAACGACAATGTACCCTTCACTGCCAAATGATTAGAAAAAATAGAACATTTCAACCTAAATATTAATGGTCTATAAACAGAAAAAAAATTCACAGTTAAATTGAATGAAATGAAACAATTGTTTCATTCTGATGTGAACTGCTTTAACATGGACCCAAACAAAGAAGATTGCTCACCATAAGTACAACAAATGTTGTCATCATAGCAATGTGGTAGCTTTATTTGGCAGCTTATCCAAACACTATTTTTAACCCGTCAATCATCACTTTTAGGTATGCATTTTGAGACCCAAGTTTAAGAACCACAAATGAAGAGGATCGGGGAAAAAAAAAATCCTACCTGACCACCCGCAAAGATGACAGGAGAGCCTGAGGGTTTGGGTCGATATGGGATGGTTACTCCTTTTGGAGGAGACTGTCGAAACAGACATTTAACACAGTTGAACTTACAAGATAGTTAAGACAAATTAAAAAAAAAAAAAGTAAACAAAAGCCGATCTCAAAGTTGCGGATCAAACTGTTTCTACCTCAAGCATAACAACACAGATCTGCTTGACACACTCGATGATAGACTGCGGGGTCCCTGCAACACTGATGGCACGTTCTGTCGAGTTGGGCAACATGTCCCCTGCTACTTGTACCTGAGCTCCTGCTGACTGTGGACACACACAAAAAATGTCATGATGAAAATGTATATATGGTTTTAATAATGTTGACTTTTGTTTTGTGATGCATGCCTTTATCATGGCGCAGGAAGCATAGAGCTGCTAGTACTAACGGGGGTAAGAGCACATGTACACATGAAAAAGTACAAATTTGAACACACGAGGAAGAGCGCACGGGTACGCACACACATGAGGAAGAGCGCATTTGTTGCTTGTGAAGCTTCCACAGAGGCAACACCTGTATATAACAGCTTTTGGACTATTTAGTGTGCGTTTTCAATTGTGGTCGAATACTTGGGGCGAGTTTATGTGATTGTTTTTGATGATGTGCGGACGCTAGGCCTGAACGATATATCGTTTAAACATCGCCATCGCGATGTGCGCATGTGCAATAGTCCCATCGCAAGGACGTGCGATAGTTTTTTAATTTCATTTTTTTTAATCCACAAACGTTTGTTTTGAGGAAGGAGAGGGGAAAAAAGCGCACAGTTTCTCTTTCTCTCCAGCAAGTCATCGGCTCCTCCCCCTCCCCCTGCAACAGCAGAGCGGAGGGAGGAGGGCCCGTTCTCAAAGTGAAAGCAAGCAATCAACACGTTGGAGGAGCAAGGAAGACTGTATCCAAAAGGAGTTTTGGAAGTATTTTGGCAAGAACAAGACTATAAGGGACAAAAAACAGCCCTGTCGACAGTGCCTCGCCATGGTTGCCTCAACAAGAAGTAATCTGTCAAACATGTGGGACCATTTAAAACGCAGGTATCTATGCATTCCTGCTACGAGCTCCCCATCAGAGGCTTTTTAGCACAGGTGGGAACATTGTTAAATGCCAACGTTCTTGTCTGAAGCCTGCTATAGTGGATAAACTAATAGTCTTGGCCAAAAACCTATGAGACCCAGTTGAGAATTGCTGAGCAAGGAAGGTGGACGATATGCAGACAAATACATAACACAGCTGAAGGAATGTCTTTTCTTTTTATTCATGTGACAGCTATCAGGAAGGCAGGAAATTTGGGAGTTAAAATGGTTCTGTTATTCATCACAGTTATTTGCAGTTATTCAGTTCAATTATTTACAAGTTCAATTGAGTTTGTTTCTTTTATATTTAAATTTATTGTAAACCGTATTTTTCAAATAACTATATATAGTACAGCTGCACATAAAGTTTTGATACTTAATATTTTTGTTGAAATATTTTTACAACTTTGTTGCCGTTTTGCAGTTTTATATTGTTATATTTTGTGTAAACAACTCAGGGGACTAATGCACTTGCACTTTTATTAGTCAGATTTAATATTTAAGTTCAAATATGTTGACAACTTTGTTGTTTAACTGAGGTTTTTATGTATTGTTATAGTTTGTGAACTCTTTTGTCATATTTAATATTTTTGTTCAAATATGTTGACAACTTTGTTGTTTTACTGAGGTTTTTATTTATTGTTATAGTTTGTGAACAACTCTTTTATTTGTCATATTTAATATTTTTGTTCAAATATGTTGACAACTTTGTTATTTTACAGAAGTTTTTATTTATTGTTATATTTTGTCAAAAACTTAGGGGACTAATGCACCTGCTCTTTTATTTATCATTTAATGTATTTGCTGCTGTTGAAGTGTAAAATATTGTATTCAATAAATGATCTATTTTGTGCAGACATGACTTCCTGGATACCTTCATACAGAAATCTTCATCATTCACAAATTAAACGGTATTATATGAATACACTGTGGTCACGGTGTGTTATGTAAAGTATTTCCAAACAGCTATTCAAGTCATTTAGTGAAAATTTCTTTAAAAAAGATAGATCTTTTTTTTTTTTAGTATCGCAATATAATATCGCAATATATTGCAAACCTAAAAAAAATCGCAACAATAGTTTTTTCCAATATCGTTCAGGCCTAGCGGACGCTAACTGACAGATGCTAATTGTTTGTGTGGATTGTTATAGCTGTATCTGCAGCTAGTTACAAACGCAGATTTAAATTGCTGTTATTGAAGATGAAACTTACTTCATTTTTATTTTAGTTACATTCTGCAAGTGTTGATGTCAAGAGCAGCTGAATAAAGTCAGAAAACCACATGGACTTCTGACATCATTTCAGCGCTTAACTCATTACCTAGTTAGGACTTACCTCCGGTATCCTGGCAAGGACAGGATAATAAGGACAGAATAATACATGTTTTTAGATAGTTATTTTGAGATTTAGGGGATATTTATGGGTACTTAAAGGGTTCATTCCAATTTACGCGGAAATTTGGTTCACATCGCCAGCATAGGAACGGAACTCGTTCGTAACTCGGGGACTACCTGTATAGAGTCAAAAGTCAGCTAGACTCCTATGCCGATTTACTGAAGCAACATTCTACTGCCAATTTTTGCAAGTGTTACAGTATTAATATTTAATTTTAGAACCGATATAATCTAGTTAATTAGACCAACAAAACTGTTTTTATGCACCATTTTGCAACATAACTCAATGAGCAACAGGTGTCTAGTCAAAAATACGATAAAGTTCACTTCACTTACGCTACGCAGCCAATCATAGCAGTGACAGTGTTGCGCATATGTGCCCTGCCCAAACACGCTGTGCAGGTTTGCTAGTGGAGTTAAGAGACGCAAATGCTAAAGCCTTACGGCGAAATGAACAGGCAGCGATACTATATTCATCAAGCCAAAGTAAAAAAGAAATGTGGTTCTTTTAAGATGGAATGGCTATTGGAGTATGTGTAAATAGAAAAACAAGCGGTGGAACAGAGTGAGATAGTTTGTTTAAACCTGTCCTGTATGAGTAGGAGTCATGATTGTCCTTGTCTGAACAGTTTTAATGTGGGAGTTTTATATACTCCCATTGTGGTTGTTCATTATTTTTTATTTATTAACTCAACCCTTCCACAACTGGACCTCACCCAGGCTAAAGCATGACTTTTCCTATGGTTAAAGCAGGACTCTTACATATAAAATAGTACACATCTCATTAACAAAGAGATTTTTGTCTTTTTCATTTTATGTGTACAAGTTAAATATATTAAAAGTAAATTAATGAAAATTGCTTTTTTTATTCTTTGAATAAGCCACGTAACTTGCTATGAGCCAAGATTTTGAACAGACATGATACTGGTGTGTGTGGCCAAAGCGTACACATCTGATGTTGCTCACCGTGGTCCTCAGTGTGCTCAGGGAGCTTGTGTGTCTGCTCAGACACATGAAAAATTGGAGGGAACATTGCCTGAAACGCATGTATTTACCAACTGAATAGATAATAGGTGTCTACTAAGGTTAACTTGGTTAATAATAAGAATATTCCTTTTTTTTTTCTCACTGCTGGTCTTTGTTAGAGTAGTGGATCATCACTCATCTGTTGCATTCATTTATTCATTACTGCTGTGGAGAAGTAGTGTGCACTGTGGAAAAAGTGACGTCTTTAGCAACACATGGGGGGTATCACATGTCATAGCAATGGTTATTAATTGCAGCTGAGTGGTGATTACGCGACTTTTGTGTGAGGAGGGAGGGTTCCAATCGGTGGTGTTGCAGCTATATATTCTAGTGGACAACACACCAGGGAATTAATTAAGGGATGTCGTCTATTAGAGCAGAGGCCACTATATGAAAAAATGCAACACATGGTGTTATAACATCCTATTTGCAAAGTTGCAACAACATTCATTTGAATTCTCTCTGTGGTCATTTGCCTCATATGCAAAACAACTGCAGAGTGTATTCTCAATGGAGTTTCCTGGGAATATGATGGAGACACACCTCTCTAATTTCTTTGATCTTGCAGCCTCCTTTGCCGATGAGCGAGCCGCACTGGCTGGCAGGCACGACGAGGCGCATGGTGACCGGTGGCTTGCTGGTGGCTGTACTGTTAGTCATTGATGTACTGATGTCCTGAGAGGGAAAGCCACACGCATTTGCACATCGTATCGTTGACCAACCGAAACTTGCTTCGTCATCAAACAAAGTTTGCATAGCCAACCTCTTCCAATTTCTCAATTATCATGGAGAACGCTTTGAAAATGGAGGTGGTGGGTCCTGCAAGGGTTATGATCCTCTCCGGACAGTTTCCCTCAGAGATGTTGATACGAGCGCCACTCTGCATGCACAGATAAGTCATATGGCAAGCGATGTAGCAGAATAATATAATGTTTCATTGTTTGTTAGCATCTCACCTCCTCTCTCATTTTCTTAACAGACTCTCCTTTCTGTAGTGGAGACATACATGTTTACAAACAAACTAGAGTGTGACATGTAAAGAACATCCACCTGATGTTAAAACATACCTTGCCAATGATACTTCCAACCTCCTATAGAGGGAACACGTGATTTGTTAATAATTGTTTTGAGCAAAAATCTCATGAGCATTGCATGCAGCTAAACTCACCTTTCCATGCATGAGTAACCTGATAGTTAAGGTGACATTAAGTCCTCCTTCAACCAAACTTGAGTCCATTGATGCAGCTGGATGTGACAGACAGGAGTGAATATTTGGTCACTAGCCAAATGCCTGCAACGAAGACAACTACAGCACCGTCAGAAGTTAAAAGTGTTTCTTCAAGAAGCTGCTCTTAGTGCAGATGTCAGTGTTTGTCGTGACATGGCACCCCACCAGCAATTTGCAACAGCAAAAGAGACTTCGAACCGTCACAATTCTCAGTAAACTGGCGCGCGTCCACCCATTCACGACAGTACAATGACCCACTGTCTGCATATGGCGCCGACTATTTCGTGGTACCGAGAAGCAGAAGCGACATGTTATATTTACTATACGGTTATCGTAATAAGTTAACACTTGGTAGTATCACCTAGTTTACTAAGTCTTAGTGCTTCTTAATAGGCAGCAGGGGGCTCCGACTAAGGAAGCTAACACCTCTACTCAAAGCCACAGCACATCACGATCAGTCCGTCACGCAAGCGATGACCAAGTTCAACACTACACTTTTTAAATAGCATTTCCATTACAATCGTCATTTAAAGTTCGGCTACTTCACAATAACAAAGCAATAGAACACTATGAGTGAGCGAGCTCGGACGTGAAATCAGCTAGTTAGCATCACGGGTAATTTTCCATCCGAATGGCTAGCTCCAGGAAATAGTCTGTACCCGCGGCCTTCAAACAACACTGACTTATCACTGTCCTTCACTCTTACTAGCAAAGCTAAAGGAAAAGAGCAGCATATACTGCTGAATTTTGATTTCTTACCCGAGTCGTCCGCCGACGTGTTTCCAGGGGGTGGGTAGGGTGGCAAGGGAAGAAGGGGGAGAGGTTCGGGAGGGACTTTGAAAAGGATCCGGGGAAGAGGGAAGAGACTCCGCGGTCGTTTGATGGGACTCCTACTCTACTGCTTAGCACAAAAGCTAGAGTGGATTCAACTTTGACCTTTAGATGGCCACGCCCCTTGCGTGCGCGCCTTCCTCTGACACAAATGCAGCACGCACACACACACACACACCCGTGAAAGGCTGAAAGCTGCTCCGTGCTCGATCTTCGCTCCTCGATAGAGAAAGGCAAACTACGGGGTTGAATACTGGGGACGATCTCACAAGCAGAGGTTGGTAGAGTAGCCACCAATTTTACTTTACAAGTAAAAACGTATTTGGTAAAAACAATACTCAAGTAATGAGTAACATTTTGAAAAACTGATTAGGATGTTTGATTTTTTTAATAGTATTTTTTAAGTTATCTATAGGCAAGTTTCCTGAGCGAAACATAGGCGGCGCCATCTTGGAAAATTTCTGCTCCGAACTTGTGGTTTAGAAAGAACAAGATGAATTGCGGTTGAATTAAGCACCGTGTTGACCAGTGTTTTCACAGATTACTTAAAAAATTAATTTAATTACTGATTACTGATTACACCTCAAAAAAGTAATCTAGTTACTTTACTGATTACTTTATTAGGCTCGAGCGTTTACGTCACAGCAGCACGGGATCATGCGAGATTTGCAACAACGCAGCCATTTTGGAAGCACGTCTGCATCACGGGACATTTAAACTTAACGGCAAATACAATTCAACTACGAGTGCCAAAGATGGAAAAAAGTAAGGAAAACTTGCCAGTTCGATACAGAGACGAACTTGTTACCACGGCAAAGGACAGATATGTGAGCAATTTTAAGGATGTGAACAATGTTGACCCTTACGAGCAAGCCGAACACAAATGGAATAAAGATGTCGACAAGCTTCCACCACTACGTGAAATGGACATCATGCTGTATTTAGTGTTTGGTGTAAGTTACTACACTCATCAGCAATTCCGAAACTACAAATCGCTACAAAGCTACGAACAGTTTTGCTGCGGATGGGTGCATGACCTGCACATTATGACCATAGCAAACGGCAACACCATCTTTCTAGCAAAGGTATGCAATGTGTGTTTACATTAGTCTGTGACCACAAATGTACAATTTTTTTGTTGCAGAAAATGTAGCCTCTGTACAAATTCTTTGCCATTCTCTCACCTCAACATATTACATCTTTTTCATTTAGCAACGACAGGAATTATGTCTTATGAAGCCAATGCGCATGTATGCATGCTAGTTCTTTAGCTGTAGCTATAGCTAACAACAGGCCGACTTAGGGTATAAAGTTACTGAAATTTGCGTAAACAAACGAAATTAACTTACCGGAGTGGAAGTGCATAGAGCAAACTCTGTGTGTAACTGGAGAATCAAACGTTATGCCCTTCCTTCTGATCGAGGCCACCCATGCCATTCTTCGACGTTTGGTAAGTTCATATATGACCTTTCCCTCGCCTTTTCTCCATGTAGGGATCCGGAAGAGACTCAATGGGGTTCCGTCGAGCTGTACATTCTCATTTCTATTCGATCGGTTGTTGCAATGCTTTACCGTACAATAATTTCCAACCATTTTTAAAGAGCGACCTGTGTTGAAATGCCTCACTGTTTATGTTTCCCGGGGTTCTGACACCGAACTTCCCGCTTCCAAAATGGCGATAGCGGCGGAAACCTCGTGAGTGCCACGTCACACGCTCGAGCCAAATTATATAAGTAACAAAGTTACTTTAAAAGTAACTTATCAGTTACTTTTTACCAATTTTCTCCTTTTGCTGCCTCAACATAAAAATGACAACAGAAAATGTCATCACATGTAATTGAATTTTTCACATAAGGCTTAATCTTTGAGTTAGCGGGGGTTTAATTAGTCGATGGAGTTGATTTCAACCACCATTGACTCGCGCTAGCTTAGCCACTCAGAAGCCCTGAAACTAACAAATAAAGGACAAACTGCACGGAATTTGTTCAAATCAACTCCAACGACTAAATAAACCCCCGCTAACTCCAAGATAAAGCCTAAAGTCAAAAATTCTGAACTTCCCCTTTAAAATAAAGACCTAGCGGTTAAAATACTGTCTATAAAAGTTGTAAAGTAATAAAACAAACAACAAAAATTAATAATGAATCCTGCAACGTCATAATGGGTCAAAATCATTTTTCGAGCAGATCATGTGACGAGCACCTTAGAGACTATCTTTTGCTTTGCTTAGGCAAAACTACACCTGTGGATGCAAGATGCATATTTAGAATTTCTGTAAACCTAAACTTTCAAAGGCAACCAACAACGACCGAGCTTGAACAGTTATATATATATATGTATATAAACAGTATTGGCCAAAAGTTTGGCGACACCTCAAAGGTGGATACTTTGAAGAATGTAGAATATAAAACCTGTTTTCAGTTATTTCACTTTTTTTTTGCCATTCCACATCTTCGTTCATAGTTTTGATGTATTCAGAGAGTATTTAAGATAGTAGTGAAAATATATAAAACGCAAAAATGAAGAGGTGTGTCCAAACTTTTGACTTTTGTTTCAGAGTCACCAACATGCTTTGCCCCCAGTCCCAGAAAAGTAAAACTCCGCCTGTGGTTACAAACACTAACAATAAAATGTGCATAAAGGCTGGTTACAAACTATAGAAGTGCTCTGGCTGTCTTGTAATCTGTAGGCTTTGTTTCGAGTTTTGTCGCGTTGTGCTGTAATTCCAAGTGCTTCTTTGTTGAATTGGATGTAGAGTTTTTAGCTTTTAGTGGATCAACGACGCCATACGCCTTAAATCGAAACAAGCTGCAGACAAGAAGTTAAGATTGTGATTTAAACCTAAGGATATGCTTCAAAGATTGTATGATTGTTTCTTATAACTTCGTTGATCATTCATGGACAAAATTATAACAAACTGTCAGCCTGTGTTGACGTGAGGTGTAGATTGATACGCCAGCCACTTGAGTGACCAAAAGAGGTGAAATTACAAATAATATTACATTTGCCGAATGTAGAAGGGCTGACATGGATTTTGTTGTTTCAAGGAAATACTACAAGGCATGTACATATAAACAAAAATAGTATGCCATTTTTTTTTATAGCAGATATTGATTGCAATTTATAAAAATTAAAAAATATATATTAACAAAGGCAGAGCATACTATAACTCATATAAGATAGCAGAGCTCCGGAGCCAACATTACGGAGACCCTTGGCAGCCTCCAGCCGGGCTTTCTCCCGCTGTCCTCTGTAATTATAGCTCCAATAGCATATCTTATAGTTGCTGCAGGTAAAAACCTCATAGTTGGATCTCAGGATTGAGCTGACGGTCTGCCGCCCCTGCATAGAAAGCACGTAGTCTCGATATATGTCCATCAACATTGTTGTGTTAAGTTTCACTTTTCACAAAATATGCAAGGTCCAATGACTGTCGAATGCAGTTTGCTACAGTGGAGAGTTAACCGGGGTTAACAGCTGAGGGAGGTTTGCTACTGCGACTTTATTTCAAATGGCCAGTTCTTGTCGTTTCTGTGGAGTATATTTTGGCAGCCCTCAGGAGCCCCTTTATTGGCCAGGGCCCCGAGCAACTGCCAGGCTTGCCTTCCCACTAGCCCCGCTTCTGGTCACTGCCATTTATTTGTTCAAATGCTGACGTCTTACATTTCCGTTCACCCAGGTCCACATCCATCATGAATGTTTCATACACTCTAATCAATGGCGCCACCCCTATAAATTGGTTGGCCAACCCAATGGCCACCCCGCTTGCCAGTATATCGTTAGATTGTTGTAGCATCAGTTATGCATTTCATCCCAAATGAATGCATTTATTTTGTTTTGTTAAATGTAGGGCTGTCAAATTTATCATGTTAACGGGCGGTAATTAAATTTTTAAAACTAACCACGTGAAAATATTTATCGCAATTAGCGCATTCACGGTACGACTCATTCACGCATTGCCGCAAACAGCCTACAATGGCGCTGTTTTACTTATATACAGAGATAAGAGGCAGAGTGGAGTAGATACAAGCATTCATTGGGGCCGTGCTTTTAATTGGCAAAAGCTTTGTCATCTCTGCCACAGCAACTATAAATATTGTGGGAAGCGACGTGGGTAAGAATGACAAGAGTTCATCGTTTTCTTAACACCCTGTAGTGTACGCAACGCAGAGAAGATATGGCAATTGCAGCCACCACACACAGTCAAGGTTGCACCACTTCCCATCATGCATTTGGGCAGAACAGTTAAGTCGCTACAGTATCATTTACTGAAAGCTCAACAAATACACTAGATGGCAATATTTAGTCACAATATACAAACTCACATTTATCCTTTAAGAATTACAAGTCTTTCTATCCGTGGATCCCTTTCACAGAAAGATGTTAATGCCATCTTGTGGATTTATTGTTATAATAAACAAATATAGTACTTATGTACACTATGTTGAATGTATATATCCGACTTGTCTTATCTTTCCATTCCAACAATAATTTACACAAAAATATGGCATATTTTAGAGATGGTTTGAATTGCGATTAATTACGATTAATTAATTTTTAAGCTGTGATTAACTCGATTAAAAATTTTAATCATTTGACAGCCCTAGTTAAATGTACACCTTTCGCCTATTATATACATAACACAATAAAACAGAATTGTTGTGGAACTCAAAATGTTGACTGGACAGTTATGGACTATGCACATGAAATCATTTGTAACATCAAATATTACACAATACACCAAAGTATATCAGTACCCGTGTCCTTAAGTCTTTCTGATAGTTTTCCACTGACCTTTTTACTGCAATAATATAATGAAAACCTGAAATTATGGCTTTTAGTTTTGGCCACCCCAAGATTTTAAGTGGCCCCATCTGGCCACCCCTATGAAAAATTTCTGGAGGCGCCACTGACTCTAATGACATCCTTAATAGTGATGCACGATAATACATTTTTCAACCGATAACCGATAATTTCTTCCTCATTCCAACCGATAACCGATAACGTCAAGCCGATAATTCTCTTAAAAGATTTATTTAAAATTTCAAAGTATACACAAAAGAAAATATTACTGTGCAAAAGTATAATTTATTGCTCTTTTTTTCAACATAAAATATGAACAAGTATTCAATTCCAACATCTAAATAATGACAGATTGTCTGACATTGTGTAATGGTAAACTTTTGGCAACAATTACTTACAGAGTAAATACCTAAGTTGCACAAAAATGCCTTTAAAAGTAAGCCATTTCTAACATATATAACATTAATACACTGCAAAACACACCTCCTTAAAACTAGTCAGTTTTAAGTGTAAATCTATTGGAAATAAGTGAATTTATCTGCCAGCGCTTCAAGTGTATTTCTCTCAGATTTCTTGGAAGAAAACTAGCTAGCTGAAAATAATCTTAACAGCCTTATTTTAAGCAATACATCATTATACTTAATCCTAAAAAAAACTTGGAAGATGGAAGAAGAAAAGATTTTGAATAATATTTGTGGCTACAGAATATTATTGTTATTTCATTACAACAGGAATGTGCAGATTTAAATTGATAAGTGTTAACAGGTGCCAATAAGTTTTGATTATCCACTGTGACTGTAATTGAGCTGACAAATAAGTTAAATTAATTTGAAAAGTGATTGCTAATGTTATATGCTTTTTTGCACACTGTGAAAATGATTAACTCAAAAGAGCGAGATGTCATCTACCCATTCTGCAGCGCTTTGTTTACATTTGCGGCACTCACGACATTTGCTTTACAGCAGCTAAACTGATACACGGCAGTACTATTTGGATGGAGTTGGAGCTCGCATTTCCGTGAGTCTTGTTTTGTGCCTGAGTTTTGTTAAGCCGAAAATAAAGGCAGCATTACAAAGTCATCTGACCGCTCGTCATTTTACATACTGAATGCATTATTGACTGGCTGACTTCGTTTTTCTCCATGTTTAAATTATCATCTAACCACTGTGCCGTCATGATAAGCTTGCTTACTGGACATCACTTTTCCAAATGTACGTGGTGAAAATGTGATTGGCATGTTTTTCATGAAGAATGGTGGTCGTATAAACTGCATTCTTTTTTTATCCCGGGCTCTGGCTCTCGGGACATTTCGGTAAAAAAAAATCGTGTCTCGTCTCAGCGGCGGCTACGTTCATACCGGATAATCCGCCCGCACCGCCCGGTTCGCTGCGGTGTATTCGAGGCCTGGCTCTGCTCGCACGCCGTGAGGGAACGCTCGAGAAACCGGGGCGTTCGCCGGAGGTCCTGAAGTGGGCTCTGCCCGCCCTGCCAAAGGCGAGGCGGCGGCGGCCTGCCGGGCCGGCCAGAGTGGCGGGCTCCGTCGGAAGACGGCTACTTGCCGACTGTCGGTCTCCAGTCGTGCCGGTGTTTAGCCTTAGATGCGAGTTTACCACCCGCCTTGGGCTGCTTTCCCAAACAACCCAACTCTGTATCGTCACAAGCCCTGTAGTTTAACTTTGTGTTTACAATAGCTTTAGCATTCCCACTAGCAGCAGCCTCGTATTTGTTCCAAAAATCTTTGTGATGCAGTTTTAAATGGATGCTGGGTTAGTGGTTTTGAATGAGGACGCTTTCTTTCGGCCTCGTGGAACTTCTGCGGTACATGTTCGCAGATGGCGAGAGCGTCGTTTTTTTAGTAACAGCCGCCATAATATTCAACAATTTCTTGTCGTGTAACTCCGCCTCCTCAACCCCTCCTCCCTCAGGGGCTTCAGAGAGGGGAGGGGTTGAGGAGGCGGCGTGCTGAATTCTTCGGTTGTGCACGTTTGGAGGCTAAATCAAGTATATAATTATCGGATTGCATTATCGGTTGAATTTTTTTTATTATCTGGATTATCTGTGTGACATCATAATTGCCATTATCGGCCGATAATTATCGGCGACCGATATTATCGTGTATCTTTAATCCTTAATTTACAAAATGCCATTTAATCCAGTCTTGCTGTTTCTAAAAGGGATCCAGGAGCTGCACAGTTGCTGCTTTTAAAAAGTAAAGCAAAAGTTTACATGCTAAAAAAAAAAAAAAAAAAAAACAATTGCACGACCTGTATTTGTAGATAGATAGATAGATAGATAGATACTTGAATAGAGTTTTCATTTGATCAACATGCACTTCTCACAAATTTTTGTGCATGGTAGTGCACTGTTTTTGTTTCATACACTGTTTTATTTTACATTGAATTGTGATGTTGTAAATTGCTGTCCACCTTCATGACCAGGTTACCCTTGATAAAGAGGCCCCCCAGTTGTTTATTTGGCTTGTTGAATAAATATTTGGGCTGATGATTGAAAAAAGCAAACAAACAAACAAAAAAAACAGTGTTAATCGGTGCTATTTGAAACCAGTGCTCGTATAGATTAGCATCCCATCTCAGAACATCTAAAATAATTGTCTATGAAAACAGCAGACTATATTTAACGACGAATTTGTGAGTGTTACTCAATAAAGGCAACAATATTGTTTGTAAGATCGCCTGATTTACGTACGCTTCTATTTAGTCTTTGCTGGAGTATAGTATATATCCACTAGATGGCAGAATTACACTAAGAACTAGCGGAATCATTATCACGCTGCTCCTGCCATTTATTATTCTCCAATTACACCATTCACGTAATAACGTGTGTGGTCTCCAGCACAAAGTGTTTTAGTATGCTATTGAGAGTATGTTGACTTCACCCTTGTTGCAGTTAAATTAAAATAACGATAAATGGACTGTACATATGGAATAAAAGACAGCTGGTCATGAATCAATTCATATGATGAAGCCGTGTTGCTGTACATTCGTCCTTCTGTATAATCACTATCAGGGGCCCAGCAGTATTTTAAATATGAATTTGGCTGAGGATCATGTCTGGCTTATGTCATTGCTATCGTTTCACATAAACAAAAGTGGTTCAGATGAAATAAAAGCACCTGTCTCATGATAGTCATCCTTTGACCATCACACAAAACAAGCCTTTCTATTATTCATTTCACTATTTAAGATTTCAGGAATCATGATAGATTGTTTTGTTTTGTGAAAGCACACTCGTTTGCCTCTAGTTTGGCATTCTACTGTCGTTGAGTTTATTGCCAGCTCATGTTAAATTTGAATCAAAATAATAACAACAAAAGGATCCAAAGTGGAGGAGCACATAGCGTTATTAAGCTATTTATAAACTTTTGAAAAAAAAGAGATTGCCAAAATGGAACAGTATAGCCCTGTAACCATGTTTTCATGGTCGGCTTGCCGTGTATTCTGCCTGACTGCATTTAGCACATGTTCATTAATCTGGTGCACATCGGAGCACCCAGAATTCAATCAGTCAATTAACAGAATAGCCCGTTCTTGTCTGTTTGAAAAAAAAAGGCACCTCCAAATCGTTAAACTTTTATGAATGCAATTCTTTAAGACACACACGGTTTCTTCATAATTATTTGTAAAATTCACTCTAAATTTATGTTAATCCTGCAAGATTCCTGAAAAAAATAGCATTCTCTTTTCCCAACTACAGAAATGTATTTTAGCAGCATATTTTGCTCATTCCTCAAAGAAAGAGTAGTTAATTGGAAGGTGCTGTAAGTAATTTAAGTTAATTGCAGCAGAAAATTATGCATAAGTGATTGAGGCTGTTCTGTTGTTCCCATGGACGTGCTTGCTTTATACCATTGTTACTCCATTACACCAAGCTATACTCCATTGTACTCCCACTAAATGCAGCCTCCTTTAGTTTCCTGTTTTTCTCCTTGGGTGCTTTTATCCAAAAGGGTCCCTAGCACTCTTACCAGCTCTCCTGGCCCTCTTTCTTCCACTACACAGTGGTCATTGATTAGGGCACATGAAATGTACAATGAAATGCCACTCGCCCACCCAACATCCTCTTGTCAGCAGACCCTGACAACCCACTCTCTATGTGTTTCAAATGGTGTTTTCAGCATAATACAGTTGTACAGATGGGCATAGATATGATCCAGTGTCATATTACATGTGAGCTGAAATCAGAGGTGAGTAGAGCAGCCAAAAAAAAAATAAAATAAATACTCAAGTGAGAGTAGCGTTACATCACAGCAATATTACTCAAGTAAAAGTAGTCATTAAAAAATGTAATGAGTAACATTTTGAGTAACTGCTTACAATGTCTAATTTGTTTTAAACAATGGTAATTCTTTTTCTCCGTACATCATTTATATGAACTGTTATTATTATACTCTACGATAACCTATTACATGATCATATTATGCCATAATAAAACACAAGAATCATCAAATTCCTACCAGAAAAATATACCGAAACGACACATCACTCGTAGGGATGGGAATTGATAGGATTTTTACGATTCCGATTCTATTATCGATATTGCTTAACGATTTGATTCTTCATCGATTATCTTATCGATTCTAATTTGGGGAAAAAGAAGAACAAACGTTTTGATTGGCATCGAGTTTGTTTAATCAGAAGTCACAACCTTACAAACTCACAACGAGATCAAAAGAGGCCCAAAGCCTCAATGTTAACTGTGGCAATAAGTGGCAAATACACAAGAATGTGTAACATTTTACTGAAACATTTATCTAATAGAAATAAAAAAATATTGGTATATATTGGCAGATAGGTTGTTGTTCTGCCTTTGGCAATATTCCTGTGAGGGCCACATAACTTTTCCCTTCTCTGATGAGGGGCCGGGGTCAGTTTGTAACAGAAAAAGTGTGACGATTGCAGAAGTGCATAAATGTAAAAAAAAAAAATTTTTTCAGAAAGCCACAATCAAATAACCCTTTCTGGATTCTTCACAGAATGAAAGTAAATAAAATAAAAATAATAATATAATGTAATAATAATAATAATAATAATTAATAATAAAAACACTATTAATTAAATAGATAATGACCAAATAACCCTCTCTGAATTCTTCAAGGAAAAGGCCAGGAAATAAATAACACGATTGAGAAAAAAAAAAAAAAAATTCAAAGTGGCCGGACCAAATGTGGAGGCGGGCCGTATTTGGGCCGCGGGCCGCTGTTTGGGGACTGCTGGGTTAACGTGTATTATTTACCATTACATTGAAATGCATGCCTTTTAGTTTTTGTGGCACTGACACGCTCAAGTGGGGGCGCCCTTGCGCTTCCTCACGCGAAGAAGAACGCGCTCACGTGAAGAAGAGCGCGCTTACACCCGAAGAAGAAATGCCCCATCCAAGCGAGTGAGCGAGTTAGTGAGAGAGGGAAACACTTCTACGAGCCTACGTTCTTTGTTAATGTTAATATCTACAGAGGCAACGCCTGTATGTATCATCTTTTGTGTTGTTGTTGTTGTGTTTCCACTCGCGATCGGACACTTAAATCCAGTTTGAACGATGTGCTAATGCTAGCGAACGAATGCTAACCATTTGTTATTACTGTTATTAGCAGCTAATCATCGCTGATTTACGGTGATGCAAACCTGTTTGTTATTGGGGACGAAATTGATTTGTTTCATTTCTATTCTTAGTTTCACTCTTCAAGTGATGGTTGAATAAAGTCAGCAAATTATACCAACGTCTTCTGCATCGTCATTTGGGAGTTTAGCTTGTTGTATAGCCAGGACTGAGCCTTAGCCTCTCTGTGAGGACAGCGCAGTCGTATTCCCTCCCGATGCAGTTATCTCCACCTTGCAATGACTGCAAGTCGCTTTGTTGTAATTTTTCCTCGTGAAGTGAAGACACACTTTCGAGCGTTTGAACCTACGTGCTGTCATTGTTATGTTTATGGCTGCAATGCTCGCGCTTACCCGTCGTAACCTTTCATATTCACACTCTTTCCTGGTGAAGTGTAGTCAAACTTTGGAGCGAGTGGTTCTTGGCGCCATGCTAGTTTGATGCGTCTGGACAACAAGACACGTCACGACGCAATAGCCGTCTTTAGGAATCGTTAAAGGGATCGTTAAGGCTTTTTCATTGTGATGTCGAGGCCTCGAAACACTTGGAACCGGTTCCGAATTGGAATCGGATTTCGATTCCCATCCCTAATCACTCGTTCCAAAAGCATGAGTGTTATCCGGTGGATAAAATATTTTCCACCATGGAATTAAAATGATCGTATCTCTGGTTTCCCATGGTCTATCGGTTCCAAATAAAGACTCAGAGAGAGGATGAAGTCCGCGCTTTCATTAGTGTTGACAGCAGCGTTCAATTTCAAATAGTTTATTTTTTACAGCACTTTAAAGACCCCACATGATTGAACAGGCCGGCGTAATCATAGGTTTTCTGACTGCAAGCATGTGTGTGGTTATGTGACTGTATTGTTAGGTCTGACTGGTATAGTGGAGTCGGAATGATTGTTACCACGTCTCATTGGTGAAACTGGTAGAGCCACTGTGCTGGCAAAAATAAAGTCAAATCTAATGTGAAGAATTAAGAGGAACACTGTAAGGACTTGTGTAGCCCAACGTATCAGAGTGAGGGTAGCGTTTTTTCTTCACAAATTAACTCAAGTAAAAGAAAACAATACGGTGTGGTAAAACTACTCTTAGAAGTACAGCATTTTCCGCACTATAAGGCGCACCTTCAATAAGTGGCCTATTTTAAAACTGTTTTCAGATATAGTGGTACCTCTGCTTAAGAAATTAATTGGTAATAGAAGTAGTTTCTTAACTTAAAAATTCTGTAAATAAACGCGTTTCCATGTAAATGCCCTAATCTGTTCCAAGCCCCCCAAAATTCATACGTAAATCTTTTCTAATGCATAAAAATGCATCAAAACATGTAAAAAAAATACATGTTACAATTAGATTATTGCACAATACACCTAAAATCATAGTTGTGCATTGTGTAAAAATACAAAGAATAAAGAATAAAAGTTATGCACGCATGTAAAACTGTCGGAAAACGAGGGGCGAATGAATCGGACGCTGGGATACACACATACACATACGCACACACACACATATCAGGGTATATTCCTGT
Source organism: Corythoichthys intestinalis (assembly GCF_030265065.1). Taxonomy (NCBI): domain Eukaryota; kingdom Metazoa; phylum Chordata; class Actinopteri; order Syngnathiformes; family Syngnathidae; genus Corythoichthys; species Corythoichthys intestinalis. Next base: position 68,528,693 of record NC_080396.1, read on the forward strand.
GTAAGGGGACGCAGGATTTACTCGTGTCATTGCCTTTACGCATGCAGAGATATCCCGGGAATGACCCGGGTTGGACACTTTCACTGACTTGTCCCATGTTGCCCACTAGGCGATCTTGTCAATTTTGGTCGGCATCGGCATCACATTCTGCTAGTCAGATCATGTTTTGTTACATGTTTTGTGGGAGCGTACCCGACGTCGTACCTGCAGCCAATTGAAGCTCATCAAGACCAGTGTTGTCACCGATTACTTAAAAAAGTAATTTAATTACTGATTACGCCTTAAAAAAGTAATCTAATCTTTACTGATTACTTCATTATCAAAGTAACTACACTACCGTTCAAAGGTTTTGGGTCTAAGCGACCCCGAACTTTTGAACCGTAGTGTACATAATGAAAAATCTCATATGATACACTACGGTTCAAAAGTTTGGAGTCGCTTAGACCTCAAACTTTTGAATGGCAGTGTAAGTTACTTTAAAAGTAATTTATCAGTTACTTTTTACCAATTTTTTACCCTTTGCTGCCTCAACATAGGAATGACAACAGAAAAATGCCATTGCCTGTAATTGACTTTCCGAGAATTGAATTTAAATGAGCATATCAGAATTTTTCACATAAGGCTTAATTTTAATCACTTGATGGATTTGATTTCAACCATTATTGACTCGCGCTAGCTTAGCCACTCCGGAGCCCTGAAACTAACAAATAACTGACAAACTGCACGGAATTTGTTCAAATCAACTCCAGGGACTAATTAAACCCCTGCCAACTCGAAGATTAAGCCTAATGTCAAAAATTCTGAATGTCCCCTTTAAAATAAAGACCTAGCCATTAAAATGTTGTCTATAAAAGTTTCAAATCAATAAAAACAATAAAAATAAATTAAATGAACAAGAATCCTACTGTAGTGAGTATTTCATAATGGGTCAATTATTTTTCGAACAGACCATGTGACAAGCACCTTAGAGACGGCCCTTTGCTTTGCTTAGCCAAAACTACAGCTGAGGATGGATATTTCAAATTTCTTTAAACCTAAGCTCTACTGGCCAAAAGTTTGCCCCCCACCCCCACCCCAGACTCTCCCAAAAGTCAAACTTCGCCTTTGGTTACAAACTGTAACTATAAAATCTACGTAAAGCCTAAAACCTGTAGAAGTGCCCTCGTTACCTGTAGGCTTTGCTTCGAGTTCTGACGCGTTGTGCTGTAATCACGGGTGAAAGTGGGCCGGAATGGTCAGGAACGCTGTTCCGGTATAAGATTCAGGGCCAGAATGCTATTCCGGTACACAGTGCTTTGATTCTGAAAATCTGACAGCAACTGTCAAAGCGCTATGTAAAAAAAAAAAAAAAAAAAAAAAAAAAAAAAATGCTAAGCTGCCACACATGCATTTCAGCTCCAAGAACGAAACAATCTACCAACATCAGAATTACATACGCAAGTATTAACAACAAGCATAATAAAGTGCTCGTGTAGCGTAATCCATTTCTACCAATATTTATTATTGATTTTATTCCATGGACACATGGAGGTTTCCCCATCTGCAGTTATCCGAGTCTGACGATGATGAGTCACGTCAATGTGCGAATGCACGCAGCAAAGCAAAACGCCTGGACTCATTTATCCGTTCAATTGGCTGACATACTAACATGTGATCAGCAGAGGTGGTTAGCTCTGATTGGTTCAAATGTGCATGTTTTGTGGAACAGCAGAAAACAAAAAAGCTTGTTGAATCGATGCGACAAAAAATTGGGCAATGCAACATAAAATGAATCCAATTTTTAAGAGCAACGAAAGAGTTGAGGAGGCCTATTTTATAGTTTTATTTGGTCTGATTGGGAGGTTCAGAACATCTTTGCTGTAAATGTGCACTTTGAACTTATATTCATTTATGTTAGGCTACTTATTAATTTCCTTATGAAAAGTCAATGTTAGCGCGACCTTCAAAATATATTCCATTTCACTCTGCATAATACAAGTCATTAGTACTTATTTTTCTGAATGTATGTTCTATATAAGTACCATTTACCATTTACTTATATCTTTATTATTTAAAAAAAAAAAAAAAAGTAAAGGTTTACGTTAACTTCAATTTGAATATATATCCTATGTTCTTAAGTAGTTAAAATTGAGATTCGGCATTTAGTATGTGAGGAAATGAGGGAAAATAAAATTAGGAGATGGAGGTTGGAGCTATTGCTGTTTTTGTTAACTTTTATTTTGCAAATCATTGAAAAAATACAATTTTGAATGGAAAAATAAATAAATACAATATCTGGCTCCATGGCGACCTTTACGTCGGGGAGTTCCGGCAAGAAATTCTAGCCACTTTCACCCCTGGCTGTAATTCCAAGTGGTTCCTTGAATTGGATGTGGAGTTTTTAGTGGTCCACAGTGTTTTTGATCGGCGCAAAGTTTGCAACGCACGGAGATATTTTTGTCATCTTCAGTGAACAGAAATGTGAAGTAATGGCTGTGTTTCCAGTGAGCAAATGCAGCCGTTCGTGGTATCTCTCCTGGCCCTTTCATTCTTCGTGTCCTGACGATGTAACAAGGCTATTGTTTTGGGCGCACTCTCAGTGCCGCTCACAAGGCATGGTAATACACGTGACCGTTTTTTTGTTGTTCTCCAATGAGAAAACGTGATGTGTGATCTTACTCCCAAACGCAAGAGTAACATTTCTATTAGAAATGCTCTTCGTACATGACTGCAGTATTCTACATACTGTACATTACGAGGCAATGACAAAATAGTAACATACATACAGACACTATAACTTTAATCAGATTACTCGTTTGGAAAAATGGACGCATTACATTACTCGTTACTGAAAGAAAGTAATCAGATTGCAGTGCTGATCAAGACTGTATTTACACCCAGGCGATCCAAGAGAACGGTGCCGAGATATTAACCTGCTGGGCGCCGTTCGACGCCTTGTACTCTCAAGTTTTGTGCATTTGCTAGCTTGTTCGTCTGCCGCCCTTGTTTTGAAATCCCTTACATTGTGCTGGTATTTGAGTGTACTTGTTTTCTTGTTTTATCGGCTCTCTGCCTACCGCTTAGGTTAGTATCATTGATCCCCGTCGACCGACTGTCACAGACCCATTGTGTTATTCCCCCTTTTCCGCGATCCCGTGCATTTTTCTTTGTATTTAATAAACCCTTGTACTCATCCTTCCGTTTTTTCCTGATTTGAGGTACAACCTTGTTTTGCAGTTGTGGACTCTAACATCGGTAACAAAATAAACCACACATTTCCAAAGATGGACGATGAACTCTCTTACTCCGCTCTATGATCCAGTAGCAATTTAATTTTGTTATGTTTTCAGTTTTATTTTGCCATTTCCAGTTTCCCATTTTGATAATTGTGATGTTTTTGTGAAGAAAGAGGAAATGATTATCGACCCGCCATGATATTTACGTCATCAGCCATCGTGCTGTGACCCGGGAATCAAACGCGGGATTTTACACACGTCTCATCCTGGGAAAGTTTTGGACATAATCAGTTTTTGGCAGCACTTTTAATTTTCGTCTTAGTCTTAGTCCTTTGGACAATAATACCTATTAGTCTTAGTCGTATTTTAGTCATCTCAAAATGTCTTTGTCTTCGTCTAGTTTTTGTTGACAAAAACTCCCGACTAAAAATGTTTTCGTCTGTAAAAGGAAAAAAAAAAAAAAAAAAAAAAAAAAAATATATATATATATATATATATATATATATATATATATATATATATATATATATATATATATATATATATTAGGCCTGTCAACAATAACGCGTTAACGACCATGATTAATCTGGAAATATTAACACATAAAAAAAAAAAAAAAAAAACGCAGTTTACCGCTCACACTAAGTTTGGCCACAACTGCCTCCTGTAGTCCCACACGGTGGTGTTTACATTCTCCGCACGGCAATACAGGACAAAATGCAGCCAGCCATGATGAGTCAGGATGATGACCCAGGACTACTTCATGGCAAATTCCGTTTTAAAAAGCTGCCTAATGGAAATCTGGATAAAACAAAAGTTTTGTGCACATACTACTGTGATGAACTGTCCTTCCATCGAAGCACAACCAGCCTAAAGTACCACCTTTGGGCTAAGCATATCTTCGCTAGTGTTAGCAATGACGCTAACACCGCAAAAACAAGCCGCAGTCATCAAACTACACCGGCAGAGTGCGGACTCGGACTTGTCAACAAAAGGACAACAAGTAGGTTGACTACTGCTATCGCTAGATGGGTAGCCAGAGACTGTAGAGACCCATTAACTTAGGCTACGTTCATACTACAGGTCTTAATGCACAAATCTGATTTTTTTCGTGTTTTTCCGACTCGAGTGAGGCATTAACTTGACGGTCTGAACGTGACAAGTCGCATAGAACTGGACCATTTCAAATCCGATCTGGGTCACTTTCGTATGTGGTTCAAATCCGATCTGGGCCACATTTTTCCAGACTGTCGCGGCGGTCTGTACTGTCCACTCTCCCAAATTGGATTTCATGCAGCAATTACGTCATCAAATAGCGAGAGAGACTCTACTGTAGCGATGCAGCTGTGCGTTATTAGCGCCTAGCTTGCAGTGAACAAGGGTTGGGCTTGACAACAGTCATAAAAAATAAAAATGGGTTGAGGATAAGCCTGAGAATGCTCAGTTTTCTCTCTGCTCCAAGTGAGCAATATTTCAACATTGCCTACACGGCCGAGAGTCGGGGCAAACGGCCCGTATGTGTGTGTGACATGCACGGACGGTGCGTGCATGCTATCGATCCATATAAACTTTGAATATAAACCTAAACAGGGATTATTTATGTCTGTTATTTGTGTCCTCCTTTTGAAAAGCAAAATATGATATCCCTGGAATGACGGATGACGTGTGTCATTTGTTTTGGTGCTTCTGCGCATGCGGGTCTTCTTGCTCAGCGCATGTCGGACTGCGAATTAGTGCGCATGCGTAATACTTGAACGGTCTCAATGGACAAAGGCAGTCTGAACGGGCACGCCAAAAAAACGGATATGACAAAAAATCGGATTCGTGCATTAAGACCACTGTACAAAAAAAAAAAAAAAGAGTATGACTGGCTAACTTAAGCAGTGTTTCTAAACACCTTTGCACACATTTTAGTGTAATGTTTTTCAGTTAAGTGTGTGAAAATTGACAAATTATTATTTAAAAAAAAAATCTCACACAGCTTTCGGGCCATTTAGTGTAAAACTGCAAATGCTGCATTTATTTGTGTGAAATGTTTAATTTAACAGACAAGTTCTTTACACATTTTTTGAAACACTAGCTATTGTTACTGTATTGTGCTTGTTTGCTCTTTAAGTTGGCAGTTAATTTTGGGCAATATGCCAAACGGTACTTGAGCCACATTGTTAGTCTGAGGCACTTTAATCTGTTAAGCTCTTTTCTGTATAATACTGACAGTTTTTTATATTTTATATTTTATTGCTGAGTTGTTAAATAAAAGCTTAAAACTCTATTTGGTCAAGTATTAATTCATTCATACACCATACATTTAATCTGAAAACAAATTTTAAGTCAATTATAGTATTTTCCTAGATTTTTTTTCCCTGAAGAGCAACTTTATTCATCCCGAGGGAAATGTGATTAATCATGATTAATCACACAGTTGACAGAACTTAACTAGATTAAATTTTTTAATCATTTGACAGCACTAATATATATCTATATGTATATATATATATATATATATATATATATATATATACACATACATACATACATACCCACCAGGACGCCATGAACTGAATGAAAAAAGTTATCTGAGAGTTTAAGAGGATGCTAGCCGTTAACAATAGCCTGACGCGAACGTGAATGCTAAGCTAACGCTATGAGTTACGTTTAATGTGTGATGATCACTCAGCACGGTTTAAGAGGACGCTTTCCGTTAGCAATAGCCTTATGCTATGGTGAACATGAATGCTATGTTAACGCTATGAGTTACATTTAGTGTGTGATGATCACTAAGCACAGACCTTTAAAGGCTAAAGCAACATTGCATATTCTCTCTTCTTGCCAAGAAAATAAGACTAATCTAGCGTGTGTATCTCAAACAGGCAATGGGAAGACTGAAGAGGACATTAGCAGGTGAATTGGAGGTGGAGGGGGGTGCAACACGTCACATGAGTAACCAACCAGACACACATTGTGAACATGTGACAAAAACTATGGCGCATTTTTGACTCTGGTCTCGCCTCGTCCGACGAAAACTGGCATCGGTGTCATTATGTTTTAGTCTCCAAAGACACGTTTTTAGCTTATTATCGTCTCGTCATCATCATGAAAAAGTTGTTCGTCGACGAAATATTTTCGTTATAGTCTTTGTTGACGAAAACAACACTGGACATAAGACGCGACCCATTAAATGCCCGCGTAATCTCCGTGTCAGTCGACCTGGGAAATTGCTTTCACACACAAGGCCTGGGAATTAAACAGTGTTCTGGTATATGTGGGGGCTATACAGTGGAGGTCCCTCTTAGCCAATTGGATGCCAGGAATGCTAGGCAATAGCAAATGGCAGAGCAGCTATTAGTATGTTACATTCAATAAACACTGGGACCCATACTGTATTTTTGCCTTCCGGATCCTGAATTTTCTTTCGAAACAAGAGGAAATGTTTTCCCTTTGAGGTGTGTTTTAACCTGAAAATTCTGTATGTAGAGACGTTCGTAAGTAGAGGTACCACTGTACATGGTGCACCGTATTATAAGCCGCAGTAGTAGTAATAGTAGTGGTTAGGGTTATGTTATACAGTAAATCCACTAGATGGTGCTGCGCTAATGGGAATGCTATGCCTTGGTTAACCAATATTGATCCATTTATAAGACGCATCGGATTATAAGGCGCATTGTAGGAAGCCTGGAACTCCAGACTCACCGCTGTTCCAGCTATAGAGTCTGGGACCCAGCGCCTTATTGGCCTCTCGAGCCCGAACAAAATTGTCCGTGTAATCAGATTTGTTTATTTGCGTGACGTGTTCTTAACGAGCAACGTCACTCTTGCGCGTCGGAAGTCGTCTCCACAACAACACAGATGGCGAACGGGAGAGCCGAGAATGTGTTCCTATCTGCGGTAAATTCAGTTTTAAATGACCAAAAGCACATTGAGTCGCTAAAACCAACGGTCTGTCTCGCGCTAGCCATGTTGAATAAACTTCTCCGTTCTCCGCTCTCCTCGTATGTTTACGCCCTCGCGCTAGAGCTTCTTGTCGCTTTACCAACATCACGTCCGCTCGTTTGCGATTGGTCCACTCGACTTTCTGTTTGCTGTGGCTTGCTCCGCTCTGGGAATTTGATCCGTGGGTACGGTCGCCAGACTCAATGGCTGGAACAGCGGTGAGTCTGGAGTTCCAGGCTACGTTGTAGGTGCCTAAAATAACGTTTGGATAATTACTTATGTTAGTTGTAAATAATTTATTTGGTTCTATAAGACTGGCTTGTTATTTGTTTATTTGGTTTCATGGGACGGGCTTGTGATGTCACGTCGTACGATGGGCGAGTCAGTTGGCGGGAAGGGAGGAAGTAGGAAGCTTAGGGCCCAAAAAGTTTTTGATGTCTGTTTTTCCCTCTCTCCCTCGTTGGCTTAACCTCTCTATCTATCTCTCAAATGCTCCTTTGTTTATATTTTTGGATGAAAAGCGTTTGGATTCATTCTTGTTGGATTAAAAGAATGAACTGAGAACATGCAGGGTGAGTTTTTTCTTCACCGCTGACGAGCGGTGTGCGAGGGGGACAGAGCGAGGAGATTGTCGGGCTGAAGGCTTTTTTAGCATTTCGGATCCTACACACACGATCTGCTTTCGAAAAAAAATTGAAAGCTTTTAGGTGCCCCTTATAGTGTGGAAAATACGATACATTTTTCCGAAAAAGGTTACTCAAGTAAATGTAATGGAATAAATGTAGTAGCTGCATTACTACCTATAGACCCCACTCACATGACGTCACAACCACGCCTCCGCGCCATATTGTCCGTCAGCTCGTCGTGTTTACGCATTACCGCTACGTAAATTCCTCCTATTATGGCGTGTTTTTCTGCTCGTTAACATTAATAATCAAAATGGTGAAGGCGTGTGTGGCGGTTGGTTGCAGTAACAGAAAAGATAGACGGAGAGACTTAAAGTTCTACCATCTTCCGAGAGACCCGGAGAGGAGAGCGAGATGGACTGCTGCAATTCGACGAGAAAACTGGGCACCAAACGATCACCACAGACTATGTAGTAGTCATTTTATATCTAGTAAGATGCATTTAATATATATTTAGTGGGTTTTGGCCTGACAACCACAATTAAGATCAGTGCGAGGCTAATCACCGACAACATACAGTTTCAAATTCAAGATGTTTATTTGTTCCGCCATCATTATTTTTTGAATATCAATAATAATTTAATAATATTTAGCTTTCATAATGTTGCTGCAAATGCATGGCTGTTGACTTAACTAGTGTTCATATACTCCTGTGATTATAATGAACGTGTGGGCAACTACTGGAAGGACTCGGAGAATGTCGATAGCTATGGTGAACCCTAACCTTTGAAAATAATGCTGGCGATGGTCAAACAGCATCACATATAGCGGAAAATACCCATTGTAAACAATTACAATTTATTCTTTGCAGCTTTAGATTTTCTTACCCCAATGAAGAAATGTCAGTGAGTGATTATAAAGACCAGAGATAAATGTTTCTAATTAGTCGCCTCATTAGTGAACATCAAGTGAATGCTGTTTGAAAAATTGTATGGTAAAATTATTTGCAAAATGCAAAGTTATGTGTCTATGATCTTCACACTTCACGGCATTAATGCTTTTTCATCTGAGAGCTGTGGTGAAGTTTTACAAATTTGTGGACGACCTTTATCTTTACAGAATTCTCTGCAGGGAAGACTGATGTCACAACTCACAACCCCCACCAAACACACAGCTGTAAAAGACCCTGGAGAGTTAAACTGATGATGGCAATGTCTTCTTCTTCAATTGTCCAGTCAGAAAGCAGCAAGAATGCAGCACCACTGTGTCGCTCCACTGAAATAAGGAAAGGGACTTCCACAAATGGGTTGCTCCCACAGAGACAAATAATTGGCGTGGTATCTTAGGGGCAAAAGCATGAGGAGCCGCCTGGATTTGAATATAAAAAAGGAAGCAGAGAAGTTATGCACATCAGTGCGCATCCTCTTCAAAGAGGACATGTTTGGGCACACACATGCATTTAATCCAATTTATGATCCAGTTATTTGTAATACATTGTTGTATTGTTGGAAATGTATTATAGTTATTTATCTGCAATTGCACATTATGTTCTGTAACTGTCTTTTCAAATTGAGCCAGAGATATTTTCAATTCATTTTTTACTGCGATGTGTGTAAATGCATTTGTTAAGTGTTAAGAATATTTTGCTCCAGTGTATATTTGAGTCTTTCACAAAGATTTTTTTTGTTATAAATAAATATACAGTATATATATCTTAGTCAAAGTGTGCGATAAAAATGATATCACTCAAGATGAATTCATTACAGAGTCATAAATTATTATTTTTACGAGTCCCACTCCTAAAACATACATTTTGGGTTTATTGATAGCTACTGAATAGGCTGCATGAGAGCGTGAGTGTGAATGATTGTCTGTCCTAATATGTATCAATCTTGTGGTTAACTGGTGTTCATGTCCAGGGGTTACCCAAGAGATGGATGTGATTCTTAGCATCAGTACGAAGTGAACATCTATAGTTTTATGAAATCATTTCCTATCTGTCACTGCCACGGGTGAAAAAGAAGAAGCTTATTTATTTTATTTTATTTGCTCTGATGAGGAGGTTGAGAACATCTCCCATGTCATTGTGCACTTTGGACTTTTTTTTTTTTTTTTTTTTTTTAAATTTATGTTAGGCTACTTATTTATTTCCATACGATTTTAAAAAAGCCAATGTTTGTGTGATCATGGATGTTACTTATATCTTTATTATACATTCTCTTCAATTTTAATGTAATCCTATGTTCTTAAGTATTTAAAATTGAGGTTTTTCATTTATGTAGATGTGAGGAAATAAGGGGAAAAATAAAAATTAAGAGATGGAGGTTAGGGTGACAGCTGTTTTTGTTAACTGTTATTGTGCAAATTATTGAGAAAATACAATCTTGAATGAAAAGTTTCTCATGTATGACTTGTGACAGACAGTATTTGTAATGCAATAGCTTATAGCATGTGTAAAAGTCTTTTTTGTTTGTTTGTTTGTTTGTTTGTTTTTTGCGTGTGTTAAAGGTATCGCAGTGCCAAAAGCACCCCCAAAAAAAAAAAAAAAAAAAAAAAAAAACCTTTGCGACCTTTAGGTCAGGGAGTTCCGGCAAGAAATTCTAACCACTTTTACCCCTGGTCACTGCAGCTTCAGTGACCCTGTTTGCTGTTTGCTATGATGCTATTTGCATTGTTAAGAACGGCTTGGATTTTTCGTACATTGTGCTGTGTTTGCCAAATATTGTAATCATGGATAAAACCAATGTAATCTATCTATTTATATATGGTATCTAATGGATTTGCTGGGACACAAATACACACAGATTAGCAATTTTGTGCTGCTTGTGTCAGCACAGAAGTCACTATACGTGCTTTCGTAACCAGTGACCAATAATGGTACCATTTTTTATGTAGATAAAACGACTGACAGAAAGTATATGGAACAGTTCTGTAAGGGTGTCACTAAAGAAAATTTGAGTGAGAGTCAATATACTGAGAGTATTATAAAATTGTGTCATTTAGTCAGCGCAAAGCAAATACAGTCAGGTAACTTTGCCATTATGTTCTGGAAATATAAACTAAGTACAAACGGGTTTAGATGAAAAACCACTGGTCCCTTATTTCCCCCTGAGGTTAGGATTTGCACTCTTGGATCGGATACAGAGTTACAGTATTAGTCATGGTGTTATCAAATCAAGCATGCAACCCTTAATGGCTTTGTTCTGAGATACTATTCTGCAAAGGCCAACTCATTAATTGTCAGCTTAACGCGAAAACATTTTACTTTGTATCTCAGGTTTATTGTATCTACTCCGTGCTACGTACCATTAAAAATGTATATTTAGGTTAAGGGTTTCAAAATAATTGCCGTGCTCTGTTACTACTTCACACAAAAAAAGTAATTCTCACCATTTCACATATTTATTTGCAATTTCACTTTTTCATTTGCTCTTTTACTCATTCATTCATGCATCCATTTATCATTTATTTGCTATACCGGTAGATTCTTATTCATTGGTCTGTTTTCAGTGTCCTTGATATCTGCTGCTTTTTATTTCAAATTTATTGTGCATCTTGGCCAATGACAGGAAATAATTATGATTAATGAAATTGCACACTATAATCCTAACACATGGAGGATATCATAGTTAAATTTTCAAACAATCCTTGTCAGCATGTTTACATTTGTATAAATTTAAATGCCATTTGTTTTCAGTGTGGAATTCTTCATATAATAAACATGAGCACCCACTAAAATTGGAGAGTAAAAAAATTCCACAAACAGCAAATTGAATCAATCAATGAAAACAGTTCTCATTATGACAGGTTGTCTTTTCGTGTCACGTTTTTCCCATTGTCTGCTTTATTATAGAGAGGTAATTTTTTTTAAAGGGTGCCATTTGGATGTAACAGATTAGACATTAAAGGGAGGGGACATTTTATGCTAACGTTAGCTTTCAGCTAAGCTTTGCTCGCATGATGGCAATCATCACTTTGGATAAATCTATAATTTTACAAATAAACCTTTTGAAATGATTTGTTTCAATTAATTTTGATACAGGGATGAAAATAAGTATTTTACACCCTGCTATTTTGGAAGTTCTCCCACTTAGAAATCATGGAGGGGTATGAAATTTTCCTCGTTAGGTGCATGTCCTTTGTGAGAGGAATAATCTAAAAAGAAAAGTCCAGAAATCCCAATATATGATTTTTTAAACGATTTATTCGTGTTATACAGCTGCAAATAAGTATTTGAACACCTGAAAAAACTAATTTTAATATTTGGTACAGTAGCCTTTGTTTGCAATTACATACTGAAGGTGAAACGTTTTTCACTAGTTGCACACTAAGGTTGCAACAATACTCGGTTTTATATTGAACCGTTCGATATGCCCTCTTCGATTCAATACGCAAAAAAATTCGATGCAAATGAAAAGCTCCCAAAATGTATTTTGTAAATACAAATGTAAATTATGTTTTCTTGCGTGAGCTCGCTAATATGCCCGGGGTGCATCGAAAACTGAGGGCTGTGCCTTGAAAAACTCTGAGCTCCTCCAAGTGAGAAGCCCTCCTCCTCTCCTCCACCAAACTACGTGGAGGGCGGTGTGAAGCACGCTGCATTTGTTTGTGGCTGAGGTAACAGACACGACAATCATGGCTAGCGAGGAAAGACCGAAGGTTGAGGAGGCGGCTTCAGCATCGTACAGATCCGCTGTGTGGCAGCATTTTGGGTTTGCTGATACGTTACCCCCTCTCGTACATATTTCACAAAGACTGTCTTCCCGGATATTTACAACGAAGTCCGCCAAAACATTGTTACCGACTTGGCTGCTACGAACAACCTTGCTTTGACAACAGACAGCTGGATGGACATGATGAACAATGAGTGGCAAATTAAGAGCGCTGTACATCAAACTTGTCCTGTTTATTAAAGTTGAATGTCATATGCTGGTGTTGTGCAGTAATGAGCAGACGTGACTTCTGTAGCGTTTGTTAACTTTATGAATGCTCGCTTTGCACACACTAGATATCTTCAAATAGCAAACTAGATGTGCTACGTTAGATCCCATGCCATTGGCTACGTGAGCACACAGTGATCATGGGACACATAGTCCATATACTACATCGATGAATTGTAAACCGCCATGACTGAATGGAAGTTAAGCAGGCCAAATCAATCCATACCCCCCCCCCCCCCCCCCCACACACACACACACACATACTTTTATTCCGGTAGTAATTTTATAGACTGAATTTGAATGACACACTGGTGACTTAGCAAAATTCCTTAACAACCTCTTACCAAAAGTCAATTAAATTTGAAAAATAGAATTTAGGAGCCGGTACTCTTCAATTTATAATACACAGCAATTGATAATACAGTCATCCCTTGCTACGTCACGTCCTCAGTCCATCACAGATTTTTTTTTTTTAATTAAAAAAAAAATACTAAATACAGTATTTTATTAATAAATGTTAAGATATATGCATGTAGCTGGGATGTAACTTTTGACCGCAAAACAACAAAGCTAAAAAGTGCGCAGAGATTATTTGGAGTGTGTAAACCAGGTTTTCATTTGTCAAACACGGAGCATTTGGTTCATTAATCACATGGGACTTTCTGATGTTAGCTGGAGCTAACTGTTATTAACGGCAGTGATAAATACCCACTTTTTTGAAAAAAAAAAACATCTTTCATCCATCTGTTCACGCGCTGCTCTCGTCTGTGTGTGGCAGAGGTACACACGCACACAATGCCGGTACAGTAAGGTCATAGGGAAAACGCAGACACGATTTTCAGTGATGAGGGCGTTTTCTATATGAACAAGTGGAATGGAATGGATAATCATGCACTGAAGGGGCTCTCTACAATACTCTATGAAGTGAGGGGAAACTGACAAATTTATAGACCCTACTCACTAGAGCTGGGAATCTTTGGGCACCTAACGATTCGATTACGATTACGATTCAGAGGCTCCGATTCGATTATAAAACGATTATTGATGCACCCCCCCTCCTTTTTTTTTCTTTTTTTTCTTTTTTTCTTATGTTTTGTACATTAGTTCCAAAATTGTTCAAAAACACTCTCAGGCTAAACCACACTACTATTTCAGTATCAAGTTAACATATAGCAGTAAACAAATATACAAAAATAACATTAAATAAAAAACTCCAGTCCCCATTCTGTATCAGCAGCTTTAAACTACATTCAATTAATTTAATGTTGTGAATCAACCATTAAATTTGTTAAAATTGCTCCCGTTATTCCATAATTTCCCTTTTGTCTACTTTCGACATGTGAAAGTTTTAAAACTATTTTAAAGATAGATTCAAGTCAATATTTTACCGATTTAGGAGTATTTTAGATAAAAAGTTAATTAGGTTTGCTTGGAAGGTTCGCTACAACAGCCTTGTAGGGAAGTGTACTGCTTTAAGATGGCGGCTGTTTATAACGCCCGCATCTAGCTTTTTGTGGATGTGCTGCTAACACTACCAAATCTATATTCCATCTAGTCCTATATAAATGATATCCACCGTAACATTATATGGATGAACTTTGGAGCAGCTTTTCGGCAGCAGTCAGGTATGTTGTTGTGTTTTTTTATCTCGTTGCATGAGTTGAGCTAGAGCCGTGATTTGAGCTTTGGCATTACCCGAGGGGCCGGGTAATGGGAAGCATGATGTTTAGCTACTCTCGCTCCGTTCCGTCCCGAAGACCGCGCGGCGCGCTGAGTGTTGTGTACTTCCGCTTTACTTCGCATATTTCAATAATCGGAATTTGGATGTTTGTGAATCGTTCTCGAATCTTCCATGGCCGAATCGCGAATAATCTAAGAATCGGAAATTTTGCACACCTCTACTACTCACCTACGTCACAAAATGACGTGTCGCTGTATCCGGCCGCCATATTGTACCTATTTTTTAGACCTATTCTCATTGTTTTCAATTAGTCGTGCAAGTTATAGAGCAATTCATGGAAGCCCCGGTGTTATCTGATGCTGTAAACTCATTGGATGCGTTGCATAAAAAGCGTTACGTGGAAAAGCTTCAGTTTATCCATTCGCCAGATCCGTATTTGATGCCTAAATCGATGTTTTTCGACCCGTTATCTTCGCCATCTTTGCCTGACCCTGATATTTACAACTATCTTGTCCACACAAAATCAGCCTATTCTCACGAAAATTTGAAAAACTTTAAGAGCTTGGAGGCTTATAAATGCTACGTTGCTGGTTGGGTGAAACAGGTCCTCGTACACGAAAATTTGGCAGGAATCTTGTACTCGGAAGGTGAGTTACGAAATTTTCAATTCAAAATCTTTTGTTCTTGCTAACATCCACTGTCAAGTCTAATGTATTTCATGTCATTTCTCAATGGAGCTAGGGCTTTTAATGTTATATGGTTTAGCGATAGCACTCTCACTACATACATATATAATATGTAATAAATATGAAGTGCGATAGCACTACTCCAGATTGTCCCTAGTTGAATTTATTTTTTGGCTTTTGACCTCAATAGTGAAATTGTAAATTAATTGTATGACAACTGTCTGATTATCCCCTTATAATTACTTTATATATTTTCAGGTAGTTAATTCACAACGTCTGAGTGTATGTTGTCGGCGATTAGCCTAGCAATGATCTTAATTGTGGTTGTCAGCCCAAAACCCTCTAAATATATATTAAATGCATATTACCAGATATAAAATGACTACTACATAATCTGTGGTAGTCGTTTGGAGCCCAGTTTTCTCGTCGAATTGCAGCAGTCAATCTCGGTCTCCTCTCCGGGTCTCTCGGAATACGGTAAAACTTCCAAGTCTCTCCGTCTATCTTCTCTGTTTTTGCAACCGACCGCCACACACGACTTCACCATTTTGATTATTAATGTTAACGAGCAGAAAAACACGCCATAATAGGAGGAATTTACGAAGCGCTAATGCATTAACATGACGAGTATACGGACAACATGGCGCGGGGGCGTGGCTGTGACGTCACGTGAGTAGGGTCTATAATCATATTTAAATTAATAATGACAGGTTATACGATTACTGATTTAAACTAATATTCTGGCAACTTCATAGTGAATATGTCAGCATTTTTTTGTATTTTGAT
The DNA here is from genome assembly GCF_030265065.1 of Corythoichthys intestinalis. NCBI lineage: Eukaryota > Metazoa > Chordata > Actinopteri > Syngnathiformes > Syngnathidae > Corythoichthys > Corythoichthys intestinalis. The sequence goes on from NC_080396.1 coordinate 68,544,557, forward strand.
ATATGTATGGCGGAAAACACAAACAAGACTGAAAAAGCAGTTTCTGCTCTTGCACTCCTCTTTAAAAGAAACTGCTGTATTTTTAGCCAAAACGACTGTTGTGTTTGATAGAACAATATGTCTATATGCTGCCATAGCAGATTCATGGTGCATTAAGCCCCTAAACTATTTTAATGTGTCCGTTTTACCGTGGAAACCCCCGTTTACAGAGGTCGCGCAACCACTTTTGTTTCAACCCAGTCATAAGAGGAAGATAATTAATTATATTTATTATTCAAAATGTCATTTTTATCTTAGAATCATTAATTGATGTCTAATATTTCGTTTAAAAAAACAACTTAAAAAAATGATTCACTCGCATATTTTAAACTTTTAAACAAGTGACGTCTCAATGAAAAAAATGGTATCTGTAAAAAAGTCACGGATATCTACCTCATAACTATCGCTTAATTGTATTTTTTTGTTTGTTTGTTTGTTACTGTCGCATTTTCTCCGATATGTTAGATGATAAATAATTGATCCAAAGAAAATTTGAAAAAAACAAAATGTTTGAAAGGGTAAATATATGAAAAAGAAAATCTCAACCACTCCTTGATGTCTCCGATTTATGCATCGCGACTCTTGTTAAATTACCATGTTTCACCCATAAAATCCAGAAAAAATCCAGCTGTAACCATTCACAACTGTGTCTTGACACTCGGTGGTATATGCTACATGGAATTTTTGGATCGAAACAAGATAAGAACGCGATAATATCTCGTTAAAGTCATGGCGTCTGTAATTCTGTTCTCGCGGGATCTCACCTCCAGATAAGGTTTTGCTGTTTTTTTTTTTTTTTTTTTTTTTACAAGCCTTCCTGTTCAAAAACTTTCTTCCCCCAGAAAATTGAGATTTTAGGCTTTCTAATGATGTATCACACATGCATATCGGACAATTTTGAATTTTGGCCAAATTGGGGGTCTCAGAGCAAAACTTCAAGTCACCCGAGTGTTTTCCGCCATATATATTTTAAATAAAACAACACCAAATCATTTAGGGGGGACTTAATAACATTATAGGGGTGCTGAAGCCCCCCTAAAATACGCCTAACGACGCCACTGCCATTAACCGCGGAAAATGAGGGATTACTGTCCGCAAAAATATTAGTTGAATGACTATTTGTCGAACTTTAGTGAAAATCCAGCTTTATTTATACCTGGGACACAAACGGCACTCTAATAAAAATTGTTTTAGCATTTGTTTTTGCAGTCCCCCATTTTGAAATATGCGAACATTTTATAAAGACAGCACTAAACACTTCAAACTGCCAAAAATGACTAGAGAATCTCGTCCAAACATTACTAAAGGGTGAGAACACTAAAATTTGGTAGCTTTTACTCCTGCTGATGTTTAAAGTGCTTCTAAATAGCTCATATTGGCACTTTCTTACTGTGGGTGAATCATTCAAGATGAGCTCTGGCTAATTGACTAGCTGATAACACACGCACGCGTGGTGACTGTCATTACGGCTCCGTTGAGTTCATTTCGGAGGCTGAGTGCTCGGTCGTGGGCTCTCGCTCGGACGCCTCCACCCCCACCCCTCCGCACTCATCCCACGTCTTGTATGAGTAAAAGGCTGCTGCGGAATCAGCGGTAGCCTCCCAGCAGAGCTCCTCGTGCCGCCATGGAGCAGCATCCTCTGGTGAGCCGGCGGAGGACGGCTCAGTAGGGTGACACTTGCGTTTTTCATTAAGGAGCGTCTTGTTTACCAGAACCATTCGATCCACATGAAAGAGGAGGATATCTATTGGCGTGTGACAAGCGGCAACATCTGCAGCTCATCGCAATAAAAGGTGAGAAGGTAAGCTTGCTGTTCTCACGCCGGGCGTTGCGGCTTTCTGTCTCTTAAAACAAACCCCCTTTGCTCGATCAGACTGCATTGTTGCATCGCCCAGCCTTGGCGACCCCCCCCATTTGGATTATGTTACCGTCCCCGAGTATGACCGTGCAAGGTACAGAAATGTGACTTGTACGTGTCACGCCGACAGCCTGTTTGCATCACCCTGCGGAGTGAGGTTCAGCTCAGGATGCCTGTGGAGTACAGATATGCTTCTCATTGCCACAGCCCAGGCACTTGATAGAGGCAAATGTCTGCATGGCAAGACGTTGACATGCAAGGCAAGTTTTGAAACAGCAAAATCATGCAAGTCCCATTGAGTGTTCAACTTGATCATGAATTTTCAATGACTAGATGATGAACGATCATGTGTTTCCTCATTCTGCTCTTGTGTGTTCAAAGTTTAATCACTAGGAATGCTGGTAAAAAAAAATAAAAAATCTTCCCTGTGTTCATGTGGAGTTATCACCTCTGCTGTTGTTGACGAGGCTGCAGTGGGCTGATCGATAGCCTGTTTGGATCAGGGCCTGTGTTTCGGTTGTTGTCAAACAGCAGTTAGGACAATTAAAAGCCCATTTGTTAGTGGAAGATTGATTAATAATTCATTGGCTTGATGGGACCGCAAATCTGTAGAGGTACGTCAGCTTCCGAGACACACTGAAAGATTGGCAGTCTGACAGCTGAAGCTTTGCTGGCTTTGACAGGTAACACCTTGAATGATCTTAGAACATTTAGACGTGTTCAAGATGCTGTGTTCTTTAGATAAATAACAGGATAGAATAGTTGATTCTTAAGCCCAATCGTATGATGTTCCTGAATACCACATAATACCAGTTAAGGAAGCTGCGCTCCCTGTGACGCAATTTATCAGTTAGTACACAAACAAAGGTGCGTAGACGCATGTGCCGGAATGATATTCTGGCGGTATGATAACCTTACGCATAGATATCACGTTATTGCAAATGCAGCTGTAAAATGTGTTATCCGCTTAAAAACAAAAACAAAACTTTTTCCATTGAACAGAATTTTTATTTTTCAAAACATATTAGCAAATTGGAACATAAGTATAATGTTTAGTTAAATATATATATATTTAAAAAAATCTAAATAAAATTAAAACCTCTGCGACCCTTGTGAGGAAAAGCGGCATGGAAAATGCAATGAATGAATGATGAATAAAATTAAAATAAATGAAGTCCAAGGGTGAGCCTAAACTCACAGCCACAGCTCAACATTATGACCATCAAAATAAAATAATTGTTTTTTTTTTTTCCATGAAAAGCACGTTTGTATGACTCGTATCATGCTTACATTATACACACACTCTCTTTCTCAACACAGACAGTTGCCAGAGTAAAAAACACATAGTTTTACCATCGCTAGACACACTAACACGCTGGAGTTAACTCTCGTAGCTGGTGGGAACCGTTCATGACAGGGTTTACTAGGGCTGCAGCTGTCGAATATTTTAGTAATCGAGTATTCGGCTGAAAATTCATATAATAATCAAACATATTTTTTGTAAGGTAAAGAACAATTATAAATATACTTGAGAAAACGTGACATTTCATCTAATATTGAGCCATTTTAGTCAATCAATGTCTTTATTTTCATTGTACATTGTTGAAAACAGCCAACAATTGCATCTCAGATGTGACTAAGAAAAAAATAGACTAATTTACTGCTTTCACTCAAAAAACTTCTAAATCTTATAAAAAAATATATACTTCTTACCTAAAAATGTCATTATGCTTGGTAACACACATCATTAAAATGTTAGTGTTTTCCCCACGATTTCAATTGAATTTTCATTTATGTCAAGCTATTTTTAAGTTCTAGTTAAGTTTTAAGTTAGTCTAAACTGTACTGTAAGTCCTGATAGGATTTTGAGTTTTTGCAATGTTCAAAATAAATGTATTGTACCTGCTGTATTGGAGCACATTTTATCCAGCAATGACTACTAAGCTAAAATTGACAGTTAGCTTTTATACATTTTTATTTTACACCCTCATCACTCTACAGCGCTGTTTTTACAGATTAAATAAAGCCTCTATGTAAGACAATTTAGCCACACGCCAACAGTAGTCATAATTAATAGAAACCTAGCCCTCCGCAGGGCTAACGTTATGTGAGCAAGGGACAGTAACGTTAATTCATAGACTTCATAACCTACTGACAAGACACGGGAATGGGGCCGATTTGTAGGGGGCCTATTTTCCAAAACTCAAATATTTACAAAACCAAAGCTGCTACCCACCTAAAACCAAAACCTGCACCTACCTTAGCCATATACTGTATGAGTCTCCATGAGCAGCGGCATCAAAAAATTCAAAGTCGTTCCCTTATAAAATCCCCATTAATTATTTTCTATTTAAGTATAACGCAACTTAAAATCTCAGAATTAACACTAGATGCACAAAAATCACCAAATGCAGAGATAATCACCTATATCTTCAGGACCAATAGCAATATTTAACATATCATATACATTTTGACCAAAATAGCAACTTTTTTTTTTTTTTTAATTTACTGCAAGTTTTCAACAGCTAATAAATCCCTCAATTTAACATCAGAAACTTAATAATTGAGGAAAACCTGCAGAATCAATCATAAATAATATGTAAATAGATGATTAATAAATTGTATATACAATCACAACTTGTTATAGAATAAAATATCCCTTTATTATCATTATATACTATATACTGTTAGCGGATGAGGCTAGTGGCCGCCTGGCGTAAACAGAGCTTTTCTGGCGGAAATTATTGTGAATAAATGCTTAAATCCCCGAATTCTTCATAGATATGGACGTAAAACAGTCTTGATTCTTGGCTAAAAGCAAAGAATCCGTAGAGTTAGCGGTTATTTTACGTATATTGACGAAGTGCCATGCTACTATGTTAGCGAATGAGGCTAGTGGCCACCTGGCGTAAAAGGAGCTTTTCTGGCGAAAATTCTTGTGAATAAATCCTTAAATCCCCGAATTCTTCATAGATATGGACGTAAAACAGTCTCGATTCTTTGTTAAAAGCAAAGAAACCGTACAGTTAGCATTTATTTTAAGTATATTGACAAAGTACCATGCTACTATGTAAACGAATTAGGCTAGCGGCCGCCTGGCGTAAAAGGAGCTTTTCTGGCGAAATTCCTGCGAATAAATGGTTCAATCACGCATGCATGATATGAAAAGTATAACATTTACCTTGAATCGCCGAACAAATCACTCCTGAGACAATCCTTACTGTTTGTATGCGGTACAGCTTTGGTAGATAAATCCAATCGTAAGTAAATCCAAGCTTAAATCCGACATGAGCGTGTGCCGTCTTTGGCTATTACTAAATGAAGCTCGGCCCCCTCTGATAAGGCGTTACGCAAAGAATGACAAAGTGTCAGGTCGATAGATTTTTCAAGTCTATGATTGATATTATTTATGAATCTTATTTATTAGCGCTGAGAAGTCTACTGCTTTAAGATGGCGGCTGTTTACAAACGGCGCCGAGTCTGTCATTTCGCATATAGTTCTAAATGCATGTGATCTCTATGAGATGCATCAGACGCTACCTGCTACAACCGTAGCATCTTGCGAGCGTAGTTTTGAGCAATGTCGGCATAGCTTGTAGCGGCTGCCGGGTGCAGTCAGTTATTATTGCTTCTTCCTCTACACACGTGACAGCGCGTTGTCCCACATTAAAAGTAGTCTGGGCAAAACGTGATGCTTAGAGCTGGCAAAATTAAACGATTCCTCGTGGCGAATAGAATTACATGGATCAATTTTTAAACTCGAGTTACTCTAGTTGCTTGAGTATTCGTTTCAGCTCTAGTGTTTACGAACATTTAACTTTTTATAAATACGAAATCATATTGGAGGAGTTGCCTCCTCAGCAGCCACCCTTCCACAAACATGTTTTAAATGTCTGTTGACGCTCCTCCTCTAAGCCGCGGCCATCTGTAACTTTTCTTTAACCGAAGTATTCCTATGCCAGTGATTTGGTTTTCTTCGACAGGGAAAAAAGGTTCAGGAGTTCAGCCATCGTCTAGCACAAGAAAGCCCGCCCGTCTCATCAGACCATAGGACATGGTTACAGTAATCCATGTGCTTTGTTGACATGTCATCAGCAAACTGTTTGCGGGCTTTCTTGTGTACTGTCTTCAGAAGAGGCTTCCTCCTGGGGTGAGAGCCATGCACACCAATTTGATGTAGAGTGCGGTGTATGGTCTGAGCACTAACAGGCTGACCCCCCACCTCTTCAATCTCTGCAGCAATGCTGACATCACTCCTGTAACGGGTAACATGACATTTGGGAGGGAAAATGACAAGCAGTACTCAATTTGGGACATTTAGGGATGTACGTAGTACTGGTGCACGATAATTATTGGTCCGATAATTATCGGTCCGATAATAGGAATTATGACGTCATCCCGATAAATCCAATAACATTATTAATAGGACCGATAATATGTACTGTGCTGGCTTTACAGTTTACACTAGTATGGGAAATCAGTTGACCATTTGCGGGGCATTGCTGCCACCTGCTGGTCTGAATAATTTGCTGCATCTATTTTTTGTTAAAGTAGTTTGGTTCATTCACTTACACATTGCGGTGTCTAGCGGTAGCATTGACAATCGTGAATGCTTTCTGTTACGTTTCCGCCTCGGAAATATTTATAAGTATTTAATGTTTACTGTAACTTATGGATGTGCAATATGCTGTATGTTTACTTCTGTGGTGAAGGGTCATATGTACAGAACTTCATAAGTTGTTGTGTTATAGAAGCCAGCCTATGCTTTAGTAGCTCAAGCTAGTGTGCTATGCTTTACATATAATAGTTGTGTATATAAGTGTATTGTGCAGTTTGTTGTATATTGAGTATTGAATATGTAAGGGTGTCAACAATAACCGATGCGGCGATGCATCCCGATGCGGGGCATGGACGATTCGATTCGATGCGGGCAACAAGCCGAATCGATTCAGCACATTTTAAAATATATAAGTACTTTCAAAAATCTTCCCTGCGCAATTCCGGTGATTCAATGGATTTGGTTTCCCCATTTGTATTATTATTCTCATGTCTAATGTTTTTACACACCGCATAACTCTGGTCAAGTTTCCCACCAACCTCGTAGAAGCCAAAATGTCTCCAGATGTCTGCTTTTAATGTGTTAGGTGCATCAAAAATCTTTCTCGCTCCCACTTTCTCCGCTTCAGCCATTGTTATGTTATGTCCTATCTCTCTGCTCTCTCGATTAGAGCTTAGTTCGGGCCTAAAAAATCCAGCCCGACCCGACCCGGCCCGGCCCCGTGTATTAAAGGCCGAGAGCCCGAAATTTTACTTTTTATTTGTAGGCTCGAGCCCGAACCCCCCCCCCCCCCCCAAAAAAATGTACGTTTCATTTGTAGGTAACGAGCCCGTTTTATTTGTGAGGACTCAGCAGGAGGAGCAAATGCGGGGATGCAATGCGTGGTTGCGTTTTGTGTGATCACAACTGGGACGATGCCTATGTGCATAATGATAAATTAAAACCTGTCTTTTGTAACAAATTCTCCCAGATAAACAAGACTGTAAGATGCATATTCAATAAACATTATCGTTTATATTTGTGTGTCTGTTCTATCAGGTGGATAGTTCATGCGTCATTCCTCGGCAAAATGCAATAGACATTTATTTCAATTTCTTCGAGTTGGCAGAAAAAAACGCAAGTTTTCTTGATGTTTAAATGTCTACATATTTTTATTATAATTATAAATGCATTTACACAACGAAATAACGCTGGAAAGGTTTGTTAAATATATTTCTGTGTGGGATATTGTGCTCACTATATGCGCCTCTCTGACAAGGAGAGGAACAGCAGCATATTCAAAAATAAACTAAAATACTTTTAAATAACATTCTTTATTTTAATGACTCGCATCAGAACACACAAAAGAAAAACCTGCCTTAAGGAGCACTGAAACAAAATAAAGACGTTTTAAGGAACACCACGAACTCCACGATGTCCTGCTTAGCACGAAGAGGTGCAGTCCTTGAAACAAATGATAATAACGATGTTTGACTAATATGTTTTAGGCCAGTACAGATTTTAAAATGCCTGCTCAGCGTCAATGTGCCAGTCTTTCTGCTCTCGTACGAGAGCAAAGCGCCACATTTGTTGCATTCGGCAAGGCCGACAGTTTTCTGTAACATCTTCCACTATAAATTTAAATCCTTTCCACACACCACTCGTGGATTCTTGCCTTTTCAATCCCACCGTCTTTAGTTTGCTTTTCACCTCTTGCTGCTCTATATTGAAATTCAAAAAGGAAATAGCAGGATGCAGCGTTGCAGACTCGCGGAGAGCACCAAGAGCGGGTGGGGAAGATTAAAAGGAGGGCGGGGCCACGGCGTTCATGTACGCAAACAACGCACTGGCTCATGTTTGTGATTACAAAAGCGCCTTCTCTCTGTTTCATCCAATTTATTTATTTTATAACAAGTATTCCTTAGTTTAACATCAATACATTCTTTTAGTATACAAATATATATTTATTTTAAAAAAACGTTAGCAGGAGTGAAGTCCGGCCCGATCCGACCCGACCCGAACGTAAATTGACATTTTGGGCCCGACCCGGCCCGAAATTCAGTCGGGTCGGGTTCAGGTTCGGGCTCAAGATCTAGGCTCAACTGTAGAGGGAGCTACTTTACATTCAAATATCAATCAATTCCCTGGATTGTTATTGTGATAAAGATGCTGCGGCACTACAATATTTTCTTTGTCGTTTTTTTTTATATTTACTTGAATATTTTTATTGATGGGTCGTTGTGACTGAAATACAGTGACTGTTATTACTGATTTTGCACAGGAGTTCAGATGTTGCACTGTGTGAAAGGCTGCTACTGTGTGTAAAAAAAAGAGAAAGCACTAATTAAATGCTGTGATCTGTTTTTTATAAATATATATATATATATATATACGTACATATCTCTCTCTCTCTCTCTCTCTCTCTCTCTCTCTCTCTCTCTCTCTCTCTCTCTCTCTCTCTCTCTCTCTCTCTATATATATATATATATATATATATATATATCTGAAAGTATACTATTTTCATCTGACTTCAATCAGGAGTGACACAAGAGCCAATAGAAATTTGTTTAATGTCTGACCGCTTGTGTTGCCTCATGATTCACGAAAAATATGCTTTGCTTTAGAATTGTAATGCATCCCAGGCTTTAATGCATCGCGATGCATTGCCGAATCGAACCGAATCGAATCGTGACCCTCTGAATCGAATCAAATCGGATCGAATCGAATCGTGGCCCTCCGAATCGTAATCGAATCGAATCGTGAGGGCAGTGCCGATGCACACCTCTATTGAATATGTATATTTTTCTGTTGTACTTTCACAATATTAAGACGAGTGTCTTCCCATAAAAGCAAGAAAAGATCAAGCCTTGTGGTTTATGGAAGTGCATTAATTCTTAGCTGGCTTTCGGGCAGTGCAGAAGTGAAACGCACTGTTTAGCTCATGTTATGAAAAATCTGGTGAGATCAAAGGTAAATCTATGTTGAATCCACCACTAGTTTCTTTTTCTTTTTTTAAACTCCCAGGTGTTCAAATACTCAGGTTATACATTTAAAAAATTATATATTTATTATCGGCTATCGATATCGGTATCGGCTTTGAGGAGCAGGAAGTTATCGATATCGGTATTGGGTTAAAAAAATGGATATCGTGCACCACTAGTACGTAGTTTCTATGCGGTGTACTCACGTTTGTTGGCAGGGGTTTGGATATTAATGGCTATATTTTGAGTTATTTTGAGGGGAAAATAAATTAACTCTATTATATAAGCTGCACACAGACTACTTTTCATTGTGTCAAAGTGTCATTTTGTCAGTGTTGTCCCATGAAAAGAATCTGCAGAAATGTGAGAGCTGTAGTCACTTTTGTAATACACTGTAGTAACGCATAGTAATGCCCACCTTTTCGATGCATTGTCTCGTTGCTGAAACACTGAAAAAATCCGAACGGAGAAAAAAAATGTAATGCACGAAAAACGTACAGATTTTAAACGTTCAGCGTACACATTTAAAAATCAGTGCTCACTTGTACAAATTAGGCCAAAACCGTACAACTTGACAGGTATGTAATACTGTGTTTGGCCAGTGTGGCTACAGATAATCTAAGGAGGTACCCCAGTTAAATGAGCTGATGATAATCACTGGTGACCTAGATGCGTCGGCAGCCTTTATGTTATCAATCCTCACTTAGTTTCTGTGAAGCCCTATGGATTTTGGTGTGTGTGCACCAGGGGTGAAAGTGGGCAGGAGTGGTCCGGTACACCGTACCGCGTAAAAGATTCGGGGCCGGAACGATCCAGCATGGTGCTTCGATCCCGAAAAATATGATGACAACTGGCAAAGCTCCATGTTAAAAAAAAACAAAAAAACTACCAGCCTGTTTGCCACACACATCTCCAAGAAGAAAGATATACATGCACAAATGTTAGCAACAAATCTAATAAAGTGCTTATGTAGCATGACCAATTTCCCACTATTTATTTAGACTATTCCATAGACAGACATGAAAATGGGTCAGGGGTTAACCCTCAATCTCCCTTCACTACGACGCATGTCTATGGAATGAATTATAAATATTTAAAAAAACAAAAAAACAGACTCCCCGGTGGCTTTTAGTTTTAAAGCTTTCTTAATTTCTTTCTCTCTCAATAACGATGGAGGTAGATTTGTGTTTTTATTATTCAATCAAAAAACAAAGTTACTTCTATCAAAAACAAAGTTGCGTAAATCAAAATACAGTACATACTTTTAATCCCCAGAAAGTCACTTCAATAAAAAAAATTGTTTTTGATTGCAAAAATAAATTTGAGACAAAAAAAGCATTTGAAAACTATTTTTCTTGATTGAAACAAATTTTTCCATTGAAGTAATGTTGTTTTGCGTTTGGGCCACATTTTGGCTAGGACATTTGTGTCTTTATTATTCAATCAAATAAGTTGCTTCAAACAAAAAAATATATATAAAAAGAAAAACTTTGCACATGTGTCAATCACCGTTTACCAAAGCCTGAGAGGGTTTGAGTAGACTCACTATGAAGCATTTAATGAAGCCAAGCATTTTCTTACTACTTTATTCTTGTTTAAAAATAATTCGGTGGGGCAGTAACATGTTTAAAACTTATCATAATTCTTACATTTTGAAGTGCTTGAAAACCATTTATAAATGATACTTTGGTGAAAAAAGTGAAAAAAACATGTCTTATATATATATCTTTTCTCCAATGTAAAATCTGAATAAATGCATTGAACACGCACAAAAAAATGGGGGGGGGCGCGCGCTACTTCGCGGTTTTCACTTATTGTGGCGGGTTCTGGTCCCCATTAACCGCGAAAAACGAGGGATCCCTGTATTTCTGAAAAGCTTTAAGAAGCAAGACTCATTCCCACCACTCGTCGGGCCGGTGTTGTGCCGACACCGGCCGTCAGCTCAAATCCAAGCCGAAAATAACGCGTCTCCGGCGGACGACGGGAGCGATGTGAGGCGCCCCCTCCATCCGAGAGCATGCCGCTTAATTTGACACAACAGTGTGTTTCTCCGGTTATATTACCGCTAAATACACAAGCTTGACGCCAATTTAACGAGAGCTATTTTTTTTCATGGGAGATTTGGCTAACTCTGGCAGTGTTCAACGCAAGCTGCAACGAATGGCAGTAACTTTTTTATATCGCAAAATGTGAAAACGATTGAAACCATTACTCACAATTCAATTCAATCTGCTGGCAAATACAGGCAAGTGTGTATGCTGCGCTCTGGTCTGCCCCGGTGTGGATAAGGCCTGCTTTTTGTTTTCGCAGCTTTGCAATGCAACCAAAGGCTCTCCGAGCACTCCATTTACAGTAAGGAGTGCGCGCGTTTGGAATAATGGAACGCAGCTTGGGCCGATGATTGGTTCTCGTCAGCGAAGCATCTAGAAGGATTTGCTGACTGTGTTCTTAAGTGCTCAGTTTATGTACTAAGGTAATCACATGATGATAATAATAATTACATAAAACCTCCCAAACCCCCCCCCCCCCTCCTCCCAAAAAGAATTTCTCCTCGGATCTACGCAATTCACGTAGGTCGCCCTTTTTGACTTCAAAACGGCGAATTTCGCCGAAAGGTGAGAGATTTTCATGCCTGCATAGAGTTGTGTCAATTAGCTCCGCCTCAGTGTATCTGCCGAGTTGCGCCGATTTGCGCATGCACACGGCAAAACACCCCTGAATTGGCTGTCAGAGTGAAATGTGGTCAGCTTGGATAGTTAGCTCTGAATGGTTCAAATGCACATGTGTTTTCATGGACGACAAAAAAAGAAGAAAGAACAAACGAGAGGTATCGAACAACTTGTTGAATTTATACGACAAAAAAGGACATTGCAATGGAAAATTAATCAGGTCTTTAAGAGCAAGGAGTCCAAGAGGCTTATTTCATTGTAATTAATCTGATGGGGAGGTTCAGAAAATCTTCCGTTTTAATGTGGACATTTGGGATTATTTTTGTTCACTTATGTTAGGCTACTTATTTATTTCCTGAAAATTTATATAGGTCAATATTTGCGTTATCTTCAAAATACATTCCATTTCACTGTGCTTAATGTAAGAGTCATTTGGACTTATTTTATGTTACTTATTTACGACTACCTTTTTTTTTAAGTAAATGAATACATTGTTTTTATTTTAAATGTACCTCCTATGTTCTTAAGCTATGTTCTAAAGGATTTACAATTGAGGTTTTGCATTTAGATGTGAGGAAATGAGGGAAAATAATATCAGGAAATGGAAGTTGGCGTTGCTGGTGTCTTATTACTATTATTTTGGTCATTATTGAAACAAATAAATACAAATTTGAATAAACCAGCAAGGTGAAGTGATTTATGATAAGAATTAAGTGTGTAGGCCTACATGCAGATTGTTTGTGAGATAACAAAAAGACTAGATTGTGGCCTTATCTATAAATTCTTTTAGGGCTACGCATTTTAATTGGTTCACAAAAACTGCATAAATTATTGAAGTATTGTATTGTTATTTAAATACATTTACTCTTAAAACTTCATTACGAATGTCTAACTATTGGAAACCATCACAGCAATGTTACCCCATACAATGTTCAGTCCCAGCAATGTTTTAAAAAGAAAAAAAAAAAAGCAGCCGTTTCAGTCAAAGGAATTTTTTCTCTTTAATCCATGAACGTAGCACTATCATGTCAACTGTGTCATACATGAAAGTATTATGGAAAACTCAAGTACATCACCTCTGTGCATGATGCGAGGGAGGGTCTTGGCACACCTCAACTCACGAGTGTGTAGCTGTGACATGATTCATTTGCGGTTAAAAAAAAAGTCAAAATTCTTCTCAAAGCGGGTAACAATAGACCCTACCCACCGACGTCACAAAATCACGTGCTCGCTGTATGGTTCCGCCCCCTTGTCTGTCATTTTGTGTCTGTATTATCAATGGTCTCAATTGATCGAGCAATTTATAATGCGTTTCATGGAAGACCCGGTGCTTTCGGATGCCGTAAACTCACTTGATGCGTTGCATAAAAGGCGTTATGTGGAAAAGCTTCAGTTTATCCATTCGCCAGATCCATATTTGATGCCTAAATCGATGTTTTTCGACCCGCTGTCTCCGCCGTATTTGCCTGACATCTGCTAGCTACCCTGATATGTACAACTATCTTGTCCACACAAAATCAGCCTATTCTCACGAAAGTTTGAAAAACTTTAAGAGCTTGGAGGCTTATAAATACTTCATTGCTGGTTGGGTGAAACAGGTCCTCGTCCACAAAAATTCGGCAGGAATCTATCTTGTGCTTGGAAAGGTGAGTTACGAAATTTTCAATTCAAAATCTTTTGTTATTGCTAACATCCACTGTCAAGTCTAATGTATTTCATGTCGTTTGTCAATGGAGTTAGGGCTTTTAATGTTTATATGGTTTAGCGATAGCACTCTCACTACATACATACGTGTATGTTGTCGGCGATTAGCCTAGCAATGATCTTAACTGTGGTTGTCAGCCCCAAACCCTCTAAATATATATTAAATGCATCTTACCAGATATAAAATGACTACTACATAATCTGTGGTAATCGTTTGGAGCCCAGTTTTCTCGTCGAATTGCAGCAGCCCATCTCGCTCTCTTCTCTCCGGGTCTCTCGGAATCCGGTAGAACTTCAAGTCTCTCCGTCTTCTCCGTCTATCTTCTCTGTTATTGCAACCGACCGCCACACACGCCTTCACCATTTTGATTATTAATGTTAACGAGCAGAAAAACACGTCGTAAATAGGAGGAATGTACGTAGCCGTAACAGGTAAACATGATGTGTTGACGGACAATTGGGCGGCACCAGTCAGGAGGAAGGAGTTGTGACGTCACGTGGGTAGGGTCTATAGTCAAAAGAGCCGCTGTCTCCACTGATGTAAGGCATCACCAATACATATCTTTGTTTTCTTTCTTGAGTTTTTCATGACTTATTTGACATTCAGAATGAGTTTCATTTTTTTTTGCTTTTTTGGTAGATGATATCATTAATTCTGATGGTGAAAGTTGTAGCCTACAGAGCTATGCAGTTGTGGCAACTTGGATAAGTACAAAGAAATGATCTCGTAATTGGCTGATAGCTGAAGGTGGGACATCTGTTGTAAACACAGAATCAAAACAATAGCGACTTTTCGGGGATGACAATCAACTTTTAAAATGGGAAAATCTCGGTTCAACAATTGAGAACCATGTTAGAAGTATTTCCAGAAGACATGTTTCTTTAATACTGTATCTTCACATATTAGGACCATTTAATGAATAATTGAAGTGCAAATCTTACATAATGCTCCTTCAAGTGCAAAGGGTCATATTGATTGTGTGAATAGTGACTGGCATAAATAATCTACATTGTCTGAAACATTGTTTGCATCTATTAAGCCCTAAAGTAGAAATGTGTTTGGTTTCTTCCACCACATTCCAGTAGGTAGGAAGAGCAATGTCTGCTCAAGTAAATTGATTATGATTTAAAGCCACTGTCTGCATTATATTCAGTGTATGGCTATATGTGAGTATGAATGTGTGTATTTACATTTCTTTATGGAGGAGAAATGAGCATGTATCTGCTGATAAAGTGAAATAGTTAAAGCAATTTTAGAGTTATTGTCTGGCAAAAAAAACAACAACAAAAAACCACACACACATTCTCCACTGGGGACACAATACTTGATGTGCACATTAGCATCGGTGTGTTATTAAAGTTTACACAAACACAATGCACATAATGCACTGACACTGCTGCTAACAAAACATGGTGATCCACTGTATAGGATAATCTGTGTTTGCATGCTTTCTGTATTCTCCGTATTGAAGACTGCTAGACTGATTTATTATTGCTATTTTTATTATTCTATAATAAGTTTCTTTAATATGGAGAGTTTTTGCAGATAACAATGTGAAGAATTTTCATTTTCAACCCTTCAGCCTTTGAAACTCCTGGTGTCACATTTATTATATCCAAGCTAAGATAACTTCACAATTTAATATTAACATCAGATATAAATTAATTCTGAAGCACTTTTGAGAAAAAGGTTTTCTGAAAAGAAAGCGACATCTTAATGCAATTTGATCACACGATAGGTGAACTTAACAGAATAGAAAAGTTCTGGATTCACACAGCTGTTGACGTGCCTACATCATATTAAAGTGACGGCTCTGTTGTTGTAATGCAGAATTTCAGCCTAAGGGACAAAAGAAGCTACACACTTCTAAGCTTTAATTCAGTGATTCTGTCAAGTACAACTAACGGAACTTTGATAATCACTGCCCTAGAGTATTGTCCAGTATGATGTGGTTTGCATGAGTGTTCTAATTTTTTAACTGGAATTTTTTTTCCACATAAGTCAAGAATATACCAAAATTCAGACCCTTTTCACAAAGAAAGACAATAATGCGATTGCATAGTGCTTCTCATGACGGAAAATGTGTTTTTCTACGGGAGTGTTGCAAATTTGTGTGTCTGAGAACATTAGAACATTACAAGGCCTCCTCATACACTGCGTGACACCCATGCTGGGAAAATTAATCGCATCGTGAGATGCAGAAGCAGGGGTCGACAATATAAATGGCCTGGTGGTCCGGGCATGCTTTTAAAACCGTCATGACCACCAGAAAGCTCCAACCACTGGCCTGGCGGGGCCAGTAAAAATAATGTGTTGATTAAAATAAATGAATAAAAAATTCGTATTTCACAGTAATTCCCAGTGGTTCCGTGTTTTGACAACGTTACGCTATCCTGATAAAAGACGACCATACAGTCTATGCTGTAGCCGTTGCTCTCCGTGGGGTGTAAACACACCTTGTTTGCTAGCTGGCTCCTGCAAGAACGTGTGCCATCTGATTACTGCTGCCGATTGATTGTCAGTATCTCAGTACCAGAGGTTGCACTAGACATTTTCGTTGGCTGTCATTTTGACTGACAGGGTCATAAAAATCCGGTCATAGTCTATTTTTACCCGTCACTTAAATTTTTAAAATGATAATGATGACATATTCAATAGTATTTAGTTTTCATTCATTTTTAATGAATATTGTAACGCTTGCTTAGCGGCAAATAAATTAGACACGGAAGTCGTGGTATTTTTCTCCCTTTTTACTCTGCTTACCGCCAACAACTCCGCCCCCAAAGAAAAAGAGGCAACGATATAGACCCCAATCACCAACGTCACACAATGATCTTAATTGTGGTTGTCAGCCCAAAATCTTCTAAATATATATTAAATGCATCTTACCAGATATAAAATGACTACTACATAGTCTGTGGTGATCGTTTGGTACCCAGATTTCTTGTCGAATTACAGCAGTCCATCTCGCTCTCCTCTTCGGGTCTCTCAGAATACGGTAGAACTTCAAGTCTCTCCGTCTCTGTTACAGCAACCAACCGCCACACACGCCTTCACCATTTTGATTATTAATATTAACGAGCAGAAAAACACGCCGTAATAGGAGGCATGTACGTAGCGGTAATGTGTAAACATGACGAGCTGACACACAATATGGCAGCTCCCGTCAGGGGGGCGGAGTTGTGACGTCATGTGATTGGGGTCTATACACAGGCGGCAATCTTGTCCATCAATTGGATGACGCGCTGGCACACCGGGTGCACCAATAAGAACCTCGCGTTGATGTGTCAATCAAGGTGCCGCCGCCAGACCCCGGTGACGCTACAATATTCTGACAGAAGAGCCAACGACGTCATGCATTAAGAGAGACAATAGCTAATTAATATGCTAACTCGCCACCCTGTGGTCTGGGGTGTGAATTGCAACCTGTCAAAATGACGGACGGACTTCAGTTTTTTCCGTCACCGTTTTAAAAAACCGGTCAACGACAGAAAATATCCGGTTAACGCGACCCCTGCTCAGTACCCACCTAACGTTATACTATAAGACGACATGTTTCTGAAATCCCCAGCACCCTGCCAAGCACCAGGGGAGACTTCCCGAGGGCGGCAAGGGGAAGACAGGAAAGCTTCGACCAAGCATGGGGTTCACCCACGGGCCCGCCTCCCACTGGTGCTCCCAAGGAAAAATATTGACTATACTGGCGTGATTATGGAATTGGAACAGGATTATTTGCACTAGATTCATGTTTTTGCACCGTTTTGCTGAACTTTTCATTAAATCTACCTAAAAAAAAAAAAAAAATCATGCAAATTGTTATTTTTTGTGATTATTGGGATCAATAGCTGACACATTGACCTGGGCCAGTGGTTTTGATAGTGGCCCAGTGACCTTTAAAAGCCTAATTTCCCTTATTGTCTACCCCTGAAGAAGTGCATGCATGTCACGAAAGGTAACTGTCTTGTTTGCATAGACTATTGCATTCAAGCAATGTCTTTTTCAGCCTTTTTTTGTAGGTCTAAACCAGGGGTTGGCAACTTAAAATAGAGCCATATTGAACCAAAAAAAAAAAAAAAAAATGTCTGGAGCCGCAAAAAATTAAAAGCCTTAAATAAACCTAAAAATGAAGGCAACACATGCTGTATGTATCTGTATTAGCTATATTAGCCTGCATGTATCTGTATTAGCTAGATTAGCCTACCATCAAAATGACTAAGTCAGCTAAAAATACATAATGAACCTTCATGATTTAAAGGGCAACTGAAGACGTTTCCGGATTTTGATGTAATTTTACGAATATAAACTTTGGACGAGTTCGTCAAAACAACCATTAAATTATCAATACGTAATTGCAAGGATAATTAGCGTTTTTTTAGTTTTTTGCACTCTGTTAATGGTCCCTTCGCAAACCCGGAAGTGTGACGTAGATTCCCCGACGCAACAGAGAAGACTATCCACAGCTAGCATAGCAGCAACAATGATGTCAGTGATATTTCCACCAAAGGTAACCATTCAGGATCGCTCTTTCGTGACGCTACCGATGGCAAAGGCTCCCAGGAAAGATGAACTACAATTAATCCCTACATGTTTGAACCTGAGGCGTCAGATGACGGCGATTTACTTGACACAGCAGATGTCGTCATGACGCCAATTGACAGCTCAACACTTCACGAACGAGAGAGTGAGTGGTAAGCTTAAGTCCAGCGTCGTGATTTTTTTATTTGAGAAAATGCGATTACATGGTTGTATATTTTTCCATGCTCTCCACATAACTAAAACTGGATATTAAGTAATGAGACAGCTCCTACCGATCTAAATATGGTAAAGCTAGCCCAAATGTGGCTGAATGAATGATATGTTATTGATTTTTGAGGCTTTATATATACCCTGTGACAGGCCAAAAAACAACGAGCCAAGGACCTATTTGGTGCTGGGGAAATTTGAATTTATATAATACCTATTGATATAGTAATAAAATCACATGAGTAGACCTGTCAGCAAACCTATAGACCCCAATCACCAACGTCACACAATCACGTGATCGCTGTGTCGTGCCGCCATATTGTCCGCCATTATGTGTCCATATTCTCAATGGTCTCAATTTATCGTGCAATTTATAGTGCAATTCATGGAAGCCCCGGTGCTTTCAGACGCTGTAAACTCATTGGATGTGTTGCATAAAAGGCATTATGTGGAAAAGCTTCGGTTGATCCATTCGCCAGATCCATATTTGATGCCTAAATCGATATTTTTCGACCCGCTGTCTTCGCCGTCTCTGCCTGATATCTGCTACCCTGATATCTACAACTATCTTGTCCACAGAAACTCAGCCTATTCTCATGAAACTTTGAAAAACTTTAAGAGCAGCACTCTAAGCAACATTACCCCGTGTGACCCTTTACTTCCAATTTTCTAAAATGGCGACAATCAATAAAAAAAAAAAGTTGACTGCGATGGTCGACGCGTCAACGATAGGTGGATATTGGACTATTTCTTCAATAAAACACGCAACAACTGTGTCTGCCTCATTTGCAAAGAGACAGTCGCTGTTTTCAAAGAGTTCGATGTGACGCGATATTACCAAACAAGACACGCTGACATGTACGACAACATTACAGGGAAGATACGCAGCAAGAAATTATAGCAACTTGAAGCGAGTTTAATTTCACAGCAGCAGTATTTCGCAAGAGCCCGAGTGTCGAAAGAGAACGCCACAAAGGCGAGATTGTTGAAATTATGAATTAAAAAAAATAATAATAAAGCAAATGTGACACACAGAAGGGCTTGCTAAAATTTGTTTAAATATATTGTTCTACGTGAATCAGCCAAGGTAGCCCCCCACATTTTTATTGGCCCCCTTTGCAAAAAGTTTGGACACCCCTGTTTAATTGATGATGCGTAGACAAGGCCAGCTTCTTTCACTTGGTACCAGCTAAATATTATTCAAAAAATAATAAATAAACATCTTCAATTTGAAACTGTATGTTGTCGGCGATTAGCCTCGCAATGATCTTAATTGTGATTGTCAGCCCAAAACCCTCTTATTATATATTAAATGCATCTTACCAGGTATAAAATGACTACTACATAGTCTGTGGTGATCGTTTGGTGCACAGTTTTCTCTTCGAATTGCAGCAGTCCATCTCGCTCTCCTCTTCGGGTCTCTCGGAATACGGTAGAACTTCAAGTCCAACCGCCACACACACCTTCACCATTTTGATTATTAATGTTAACGAGCAGAAAAACACGCCACAATAGGAGGCATGTGCGTAGCGGTAATGTGTAAACACGACGAGCTGACGGACAATATGGCGGCTCCAGTCAGGGGGGCGGAGTTGTGACGTCATGTGATTGGGGTCTATCTACTTATGACAGGGCAACAGCAACAAAAAAAAATGTTGCGCTTCAATAAACAGGCAGTAGGAGTCCCCCTCGTTTATCAACAGAAGTGCATCAAATTTTAGAATCAGAGGGTCTACTTACGTCTTTGTAAAACCAAAGTTGCATTGCTGTAGGTTTTCAAAGCTGTCGTCGCTGAAATGATGAAAACAATGAGCCGATTGGGGACCTGTATGCATGCTCACAAAAACGGTCCAAACCTTTGCAGGAGAAGTTTTTTTAGACCACTCATAGAGTCTCGAGTCTTCCTGTGAGCAAATCATCGTTTCACATCGAGATGGCATGACGAATCTCGCGAGTAAAACCCAGAAAATGTTTGCAATATATGGCGAGGATAGCGTGGTGCTATATTTCCGTGTTCAGAGTGGTGGCGACGCTCCCTGGAAGCTACGTCATCAGGTAGCGGTCGGCAGGGCGGCGCGTCCCTCGTTTTATGGTGCTATGGTGTTGCTATGGCCATAACTCAAAAACTACGCGGTCAATTATTATTATTATTTTTTTTTTTATGTGACTTTTCGAGACAGCGAATGATGCATTTAATACAATTCAACCGAGTAAAACACTCAAGAGTGAAATCTGAAAAGCTCTTCAGTTGCCCTTTAATGTTTATTTTCCCTATAGTGCATCCAACACACCACGTGACTGTTGTATGATGCCTCCTTAACTGCATTAAAATATGCAATAAAGAAATCCTATTTTTGATGTCATTTTTATTTTGAGGTTTCGAAAAACAACAAAATGGAACGTCTCATGTATTATTGTCTCATGTACTTTAGTGATGATAATAACTATGATTAAAAAATACTGTCGTACGTTGTTTCAATGAAGTCACGCTTCTTCCGTGGAAGTCGTCCGTCTCCCTTGCTTTTTCCGGGCGAATGTAACAAGTGATCTGTTTGGAAGGCAAACAGTCAACCAGTGTACTTCCGCTAGCTCTCTGATTGGTTGGCTTCGTCACATGTTAGTAGCGTGTGCTCAACTGAGCGCAAAGAGAAAAAAAAATCTGACGAGCGCAGGAGTCAAGAAAATTGAGTGAGTTCAGGAGGTGTGCTCCAAATTCATTAGTGCTCGCTGAGAATAGAGGCAGCAATATAACGCCATAGCATCCTGCCCTGCTGATAGAAACGTGTGTCGCAGGCTATGACGTAAGTTTTCGTTGACAAAAAATATTGAAATTTAATATTTATTTCACACATTTTTACAGCATTAGAAAACTTTAAGAACGTTTGTATCATTTTTGTCCTTCTAAAGAAATCATATCAAAACAAAAAATATCTTTACCTCAACCATCTTTGTCCATTTCCAAACATTTTTAAAATGCTCCAGGGTGCCACTAGGGCAGCGCTACAGAGCCGGATGTGGCTCTCAAAACACTGGTCTAAACCCGGTCTAAACCCAAATGACATATAAAATACACGGAGGCCGTTCTTTTTACTGGACCTGTTTTGAATGTTTTGGGCTATTTCTGTTATATCTTGTATCAGGGGTCTGCAACCTGTGCTGCGGCACGTTGTGACTTTGGAAGTATACTCTTTCAGTGCCATTGGTCATACTAGACGTCCAATCATGTAGTGTCCAGTCAACCTGAATTTAAATGAGTTTATGATTTGAATTTAACCCATATTGCAAGGATTATGACTTTTTTTTTCTTTTTTTACTCTCACTCAATTTACTCGTTGGCTGCCATTGACAGTGCTAGATGTCCAACCGCCCCTAAGGGGGTCTCTGGCAGATGGGCGTTGATAGCCAGTCCTCCCTGTTAAAAAGAATTGGAGGTCTATTGCCGTCAATGGCATGCGAAGAGTTAAATGTTTTGAGAAAAAAAAAAAGAACTTCAGAGTGTATTCATGTTTCTGTTCATTTTAATTTCAATAATTTAACTTTTATTAGCATTGCATTCATGTATAAATGTAAGTACAATTATATAAAATGATATTAAAAATCCAATGATGAATGATATTTATACATTTTGAATAATATCACAATAACTGCTAAAAGTTTTACTTTTTTATGACCAAAAATAGTCACTAAAAAGGTTGTAAGTGCCAACTTTTGAATAGCTGCCCACTCTAATTACCGCTGTCTCTGAAACAGTTAATTTAGAACAAAAACAAAAACTTTTCAAACATAATTCTAAATTTCAAGATAATTGTGCTGTTCTAGTATATATATATATATATATATATATATATATATATATATATATAAGAAATATTAATAATAAAATAAAAAAGTCCTGTAAAATTGACGAAACCTAGACTATTTGGCCCTCAAATGGCAAATTATACAGTAGATCCATTTTTAAAATGTTGTGTTCTCTATTGCTGTTCACTGATTGTTAGATTTCAAAGGACTTTTGTGGCTGCTGGTATTCTCTTTTTTAGTGGGAGACAGTCAAAATGGCTTTTTGAGGGTCAATGTTTGCTGACCCCTGTTCTATATGGTGCAATACAGGTATATATCACTGTGCAATTGCCAACATGAACTAACATCTACAGTTGATGAGTTTGCTGCATGTGACTCCTGACTTAAATATAAAATACTTCAAATACATTAAATATATCATGTCAAGCTGTTGTTCCTCCACTTTTACCATAGCAACAAGGCCTCAGTGTAACTTGAGTTCAGCCTTGTGCATAGACTTGTGTGTACACTTCCTCCCTACCACTGTTAGAAGTGTCTTACTGCTCCATCTGCTCAGCTATTGTCTCATCGTCGCCCTCTCAAATTTGGAGTTGAGAGGCCTGAAGTGGAGTGCCAAATGGTGTGTTATCGTCTTTTGAGGATGGTGGCTTCTCTTATTCCATGCAACTTTAATGGACATGTAAGTTGTCGTTGTGGTTATCAGATGAACCATTAAAAAACACTACGTATTTAGAAATATACAGCACTGAAAAAAAAAAAAAGAAAAAAAAAAACACATTTTTCACTAACTACAAGATAGGGGTGGACAACTCACAATACAATTCGATTTGCGAGTCAATCCCTCAATTTTTATTATTATCTCATGATATTTCAATACAACAATTATCGATTATTGAGTCAGGAAATCTTTCTCTGATATTCTACAATACAACCAATAAACAGAAAAACATCCTTCTGCTGTGAATTGAAATGAGTTTATCACTAGTAGACGTCCAATCCATTTAAAGCGGTAGGCTGGCAGTGCTCATTCGCTGCCATCCCTCCCACTTCAAATGGATTGGACGTCTGTGGCCGTCAATAGTGACAAATGAGTTAATTTTGGGGCTTTTCAGGTTATTTCATGTTGATTTGGGGGCGTTTCTGAGGCATACATGTTGATTTTGGGGCACTTGTAGGTCAGTTCCTGTTGATTTGGGGTTGCTGAATAGGAAGTGCCCCGGGAATGTCACAAAATGAATAGGAAGTGACTCTAAAACAACTGTAAATGCTTCCAAAACCATGAAGACTGGCTATGATTTCTCCGCTTTCAGTGCCTTTGAGAG
Organism: Corythoichthys intestinalis; assembly: GCF_030265065.1. Lineage (NCBI taxonomy): Eukaryota > Metazoa > Chordata > Actinopteri > Syngnathiformes > Syngnathidae > Corythoichthys > Corythoichthys intestinalis. The sequence continues at coordinate 68,568,212 of NC_080396.1, forward strand.
CCATGTTAAATTTGTGGAGCACTCATGCTCTTTGGACAGGTGATGTTTCATCTCTGAAAATTTTTTCTTTCTGAATTTAATAATTTTTGAGTATTTCTTTGGCCTAATATGGTCATGTAATAGGTTACAGTGCAGTATAGTAATATGAGTTCAACTAGATGATGTGCTGAGAAAAAAAATATTATTGTAAAAAACAAAATCAGAAATTCTAAGCAGTTACTTATCATTTGAGTATTCTTTTCACTGAATCCTTTTTTTTTTTTAACTTGTACTTGAGTAAATTTTTTTGATGAATGCTTTTAATTTTACATGAATAATATTATTTTGAATTAACACTACTCTTACTTCAGTAAAAATGTTGGCTTCTCTACCCATCTCTGGATCTTGCCCACGAACCTTGCGTTTGACACCAGTGCATAAGAGTATTTACTTACAGTGAATGTTTTGGGAATGATGGAGAAATCCAGTGTGCCCAGAAAAAAGAAATGTAGAAAACTGTACAGATGGCCATATACCATCCATTGCTGAGTCAGTGACCTTTCCTGTCCAGTTCGAGTGTTCTCCATGCATGACTTTCTCTTAATGGGACTTGTAGGGTGACAATAAACCAAGGGCAATCCAAGTCTTATAAACTTACAGTACTTGTTTAACATGATGTAATGATGCGGCTTTCAAAATAAGAGCTCCAAAACAAATTGCTGACAATAGCATTGGAAAAGCCAGAACACCATGCCATCACACTTACCAGTAGTGTTGGTGCATAAGTTTCGTTTTTTTGCAAGACTGAAAACTAAGACTGCAGCAACTAATCAATTAAATAGATTAAAAACAATTAAAAAATGTGTTGCCGGCTAATTCGATAATCGATTTTTGCTGGCAGCTATGAGAGGTCCCGTTTGGGTCCTTATTTGCGTGTCATGTGAGGCTGCGTGCGCGCGCCATTGATTAGATCGAGAGAGAATGAGTTCACTGCTACACTCAGGTTGGGTTGCTGAATCAATACAATAATACTACGACGTGTTGATAGTTAGATTGTCTTTTGTGTTAGATCCAGTGTGCCTCTGTCAGAGGTGAGTAAATTAAGCCAATTGTATTGTTATTATTTTTTGGAGATGAGACGTTGCTGTTAGCATGGAGTGCTAAGCTATGTAGCGATTATGCTAATCAGTGTCTTAAGTGTCCGTTTGTATTTTGTTTTGGAGAACCATACTATAGTAGTACTTGAGTTATTGTTAGATAGTTAAGTTGTCTCATTTCTTTTTATGAAGACACCACACACATAAACCCATTCGTATACCAGCTTAGAGTCTCCTTTCAACACAAACTCCCATTCAAACTGTAAATTGTCGTACAAGAGATTGTGCTTTGAAATTGGATTTGGATTGTATTTATTTACACATTTTTGATAAAACAAAACTGATTCATTGCAGTCTACCTCCTCCTTTTTCGATGTTGTTGTTTAGTTTGTTTAAAGAAAACAAATTAGGGCTGTCAAACGATTAACATTTTTAATCGAGTTAATTACAGGTAAAAAATTAATTAATCGTAATTAATCGCAATTCAAACCATGAATAAAATATGCTATATTTTTCTGTAAATTATTGTTGGAATGGAAAGATAAGACACAAGACGGATATATACATTCAACATACGGTACATAAGTACTGTATGTGTTTATTATAACAATAAATCAACAAGATGGCATTAACATTATTAACATTCTCTTAAAGCGATCCATGGATAGAAAGACTAGTAATTCTTAACAGATAAATGTTAGTACAAGTTATAGAAATGTTATATTAAAACCCCCTCTTACTAAAACTCTTGTTTTTGTTTTATTAAAATTTGTATAATTTTCATTTAAAAAATAAACTAGTAGCTCGTCATTGTTGATGTCAATAATTACACCATGCTCACTCATGGTACTAACCCATAAAATCAGTTGGACCCAAGCGCCAGCGGAGGGCGCCAAACACTAAAAAACAAGTACTGTCGTTTTAATCTGTTTGAGCGGGGCATGTGTGTTAATTGCGTCAAATATTTTAACGTGATTAATTTAAAAAATTAATTACCGCCCAGTAACGTGATAATTTTGACAGCCCTAAAATAAACGAGGTATTCATTGCCCGCATGAAAAAAAAAGTCAATCAGCAGTGTTTTTTTATTTGAATGAACAGAACTTTGGTCTGATTTAGGTACTAAGAAATTCTTTTTTTTGTTTGTTCAGAATCTCAGAATCTTTATTAAAATAGGCATGTGAGATTCTTGCGGTATGATAACCTTAAGCAAAAATATCACGGTTTCACGGTATCACGGTATTGCAATTACGCTCTAAAATGTGTTATTTTGAAATGTGTGGGGTAAAAAAAAAAAACTTTTTTCTATTGAACAGGATTTTAGTTTTTCAAAACAACATATTAGCAAATTGGAACATAAGTATAATTTTAAGGAAAAATAAATACTGGTAAATAGATAACTGAAATATCCTAAATAAAATTAAAATAAATGCAGTCCTTCAGGTGAGCCTAAACCCTCAGCCACAGCTCAACATTATTATCATCAGAACCAAAGTAATGAAATTATTGTCCAATTTCCGTACTTGTTTTACCACCGCTAGACACACTAAACACGATGAAGTTTAATGGCAGCTGAAGAGCTTTTCGGATGAGCCTTTTACGCCGTTAAATTGGACTGAATGCATCATTCGCCGTCTCAAAACTCACATTACCCAAATTTTCTTTTTTTTTAAATTAACCGCATAGTTTTTGAGTTACTGCCTTAGCAACACCTTAGCAACAAGAGACGCACCTCGCTGCCAGCTGCTATCTGATGACGTAATTTCCCCAAGACCTTGCCAGCTCTCCAATACGAAAGTATAGCACGACGCTATCCCTGCCATATATAGTGAACATTTTCTGGGTTTTACTTGCGAGATTCGTCATGCCATCTCAAAGTGTAGCGATGAATTGCTCACACGAAGGCACAAGACTCTATGAGTGGCCCAAAAAAACCTTCTTCTGCAAGGATTTGGATCTTTTGTGAGAGTCAAGCAGAAGAACTTGTCCACGGGTCTTCGATCGCGTCTTTGTTTGCAAAATTTCAGCGAAGATGTTAGGATGCGCTGGGAAGTGAACCCTAAAGCAGACGAAGGGAATAACTGTGCTAGTATGCAACCTATATTTAATTTCACACGAGGCTCGGAGCAGTGCTCGTGCACGTTGGGTCGTAGCTGTCAAAAGTTTAGGGGCGGTCAATCAGGCGACGGTACAGCTCGGAATCAGGCGCAGGGAATTCTGGGATGGAACAAGAAGTCACATTAGTCGGGTGTGATACAAGATGAGAACTACCTGAATGCTGGACGTAACTGACGGGTATGGCCAAAGTGTTGGTCCGGCGACAAGCAGCAACGACGAGCAGGATTAGGAAGGCCGCTGATTGTGATGGGTTGCAGCTGTCATTGTTCCCCCGTCTGGCCTCTAGCCTGCAATCAGGGAGCCTTAACAGACTAGTCTAGGAGGATACAATGTTAGTAGATTCTTACTGACAATTTGATACGTTTATTACTTGATCGCGACCTGTTTTTTGTTGTTGTTGTTGTTGTTGCTCGCCTGTCATAAGACAGCTGACAAGTTGTCTATTCATGTCAATTTGATATATTTACAGTCTTTTTTTTGCAATTACTGATAATTATATCACACAATGACTGAGGAAAGAAAGGTTCAGAAAGAAATCACAATGCTAGATGCTTACCACTCTTTCGTGAAGTGTCGAGCTCCCAACCAGCGTCATCACCAACGTCTGCTGTGCCAAATAAATCAAACATGTAGGGATTAATTGTGAATCATCTTTCCTGGGAGCCTGAATGGTTCATTTTGGTGGAAATATCACTGATATCGTTGTTGCTGCTATGCTCGCTGTGGATAGTCTTATGTTGCGTTGGGAAATTTACATCACACTTCCGGGTTTGGGAAGGTACTTTTAACGGAGTGCACAAATCCTAAAAAAAAACGTAAATTATCCTCGCAGTTACGCGTTAAAAATGACATGGTTGTTTTGACGAACTCGTCCAAAGTTTATTATCTGGGTCCTTTTTTCAAAGACCCAGATAGTGTTATTTTATTTTATTTTATTTTTTAATGGGAGCCCGAACCGCTGCACCTATCGGCAACGTTCAAGTATCGACACATCAGGAAAATTTGCGCGACGCAGGGAATTTTTCAAACGGCTCTGAAATATTTTACATTGCGCTGCAAACGGCAATTTCCGAAAAAAAAAAATCAATTTTCAAAATGTATCTAGTATTCGTAAAATTTCACCGATATCCGAAAAGCTCTCCAGCTGCTATTTAACACGTAGCTGGTGGGAAATGTTCATAACAGTGTATACCAACCTTTAATTTTGTACAAAGTGACGGGTTGTCACGGAAAATCTTAATCATGTTGGAGGTATTTTTACATGTCGGTATGCCCTCTTCCTCTCAGTCGCGGGCGTCCGTAACTTTTCTGTAGCCGAAGTATTCCCATACCAACGACTTCATTTTCTTTGATGGGGGAAAAGTTCAGGTGTTTTATCTCTTCCAGCCATGGTGTAGCAAAGCTGTCTCTCTGACCACTGAGCAACAACTGGGGGGAGAGGTTAGCCCTGTAGCTGCAAGTATAGCTATAGCTAATACCGTAGAAACGGTATGACGAAAAACTTTAGTGGTTTTGAAATCCTGACGTTTTCATACAACGGTATACTAGTACCTTGAAACCTGTAACCGGCACATGTCTAATTAAAAAAATTTCTGTACTTAACACAGTACAGTTGTAGACTACAATTAAGCAGGAAGCTGTAATAAAATATTACTTTTGAAGGAAATAGTCATTCATTTTGTCTTCATTGTTACTTACAACATACCTAAAACAACTTCAAGTTAAATTGTGAAGGTAATTGAAAAAAGGGAAATTTTTCTGATAATCGATTAATCGTTTAATTCATCATCTGATTAATAGATTATGAAATAATTGTGAGTTGAAGCCCTACTGAAAATTAAAACAATGGATCAACAACCGTTTAAAAAAACAACAAAAGAAAAACTGCAAAAGATAACCATATGACTTAGTTTGGCCTGTGTTTGTCATTTTAAACCACTTTCTGGGTTGCCTTATGTACGAATCCTCTGACACAAATTTGCATGTTAAACTGAATGCTCCTCACGAGGGACAAATACATCAGTGTGCAGCTATTATGAATTTCTGTCCCACAGTGATTAATTAGATCTCGTGTGTCCATTGAGAGAGAGAGCCAGGCAGCAGATGTTTATTCATTCTACTGTCTCCGTGGCAAACCAAATGATAATATTTTCCACAATTCCTGATGTGCTACAGAAAAACAGAAATACAAATTAAATGCAAATATGAAAATAGATTGATGGGAATGTAGCATATTTGCTCTGCTTGCAGTTTACTAACAAATAGGCCTAAGATGACTTTATTTTAACTGAGCGGCAATAAAAGAGGCTTGAGGGAAAAGCTTCTTAACATGACTGAGCGATAATTGCTGTGCAAAAGATGAGCAATGCCAAATAGGGCCAAGGGTGCTGCCGAAGCAATGTAGAATGGTAGTCAAAAGCTTGGGGAAATTTCATTTGGTGGCTACAAAGAAAATTTGTGTAACCCTCAGTGCTTGGTGATTGTATCTGTAGGTATTTGTGTTTTGGGAAATGAAGGGATGAAGAAAATACTAGGTTGACTTTATTGACTTCCATGTAACAATGATATTGATAATCAGTGTTTGGATCTTTCTTGTCAGAGGTGGTGTGGAGTAGCCAAAAATTTGATTCAAGTAAGAGTAATAATGTTACTTCGAAATAATATTACTCAAGTCAAAGTAAAAGTAGCCATCCAACAAATGAACTCAAGTACAAGTAAAAAGTATTCGGTGAAAAAAAAAAAAACTCAAGTAATGAATAACTGCTCACAAAACATTCTAAAAAATGCTATTTTTTAGATGACCATCTATTTGAACTTTTATTATTATAATGTGCTATAACCTTTTAACTCATTTGCTCCCAAAAACGTAGAAATATGTTCTATTTTTAATTGTTTCAGTCTCCCAAAGACGTATTTAATGTCTTTTACGTTTTTTTTTTTTTTCATAAAAGACATCTCTGGGTCCTGATTCAGCTGAGCTCCAAAGCACAAAGTTGAAAATCCATTTTAAAGCAGTAAAACTGGATACTGGAGGGCAGTAGCTCATTTGGTAAACCCGCAACCCGATTCAACGGCAACGAACAGCCGGGCTGCACGGTCAGAGCACCGGTGGAATGATGCCAGGCGGCGGACGACCGATCAGAACAACTGAGAGGACGCCTGGGATGCCAGGCACAGGAAGACCGAGCAGAACGACCGGGAGCACCAGTGCAGTGGAAGATATCGTTGCCGTCCGTGCTGCTCTCTGAGCAGACCCCGCAGAGACTCAAAAAAATCCTTTTTATGAGATAGGCAGCGATGAGGGAAAAGTTTACCCAGCTGTCGCGGCGACAAATTCATCATCTCGGCAACAACAGCGTCATCTCTCAGTTAGTTATGTGTAAATAAACTGTTACTTTGCTATCAAAAGCTTTATTTGCCTTGTTGTTTATGATATTTGTAAAAGGAAAACATTATTCAGATGTTTGGGATGTAAATAAATACAAAAATAGCTGTGTTAAAGTCAAAGTTATGTTTAAAATGTATGCTTTCACAAAAAGCTCGATTTCTCTGTTTTTTCATCAGAAATTGGAAAATAGCTCAAACTAAGCTATTTTCTAATGCTGATTTCTAAAGAATGGAAAAAGACATGAACTTACTTTTTTTCTACTGAAAGAAGAGAGTCTAATCTTTCTTTTTGTGGGTTTCATGTGTATATACTGTAGCAGTAGAACAGAATTTTTTGTGGGCCTTGCAAAATCAGTCAAAATCCAGTAAAACGGGAAGGGCCTTGCTCTGGTGAAAATGGCTGGGAGTGAATGAGGTAAATGACTATATTAGACAAAAATAATACACAAAATAATCAAATTCAGACTAGAAAAACCCACCGAAATGAAACATCACTCGTTCCAAAAGCATGAGTGCTCTCTAGTGGATAAAACATTTTCCACCATGAAATTAAAACGATCATATCTCCGTTTTTTCATGGTCTATCGGTGCCAAATAAAAACTGTGTGTGAGGAGGTTGAAACCCATGCTTTCGAGTAATGTTGATGGTAGTGCTCTATGTCAAATTGTTATTTTTTTATGGTGCTTTAAAGACTGCATGTAATTGAACAGGTTGGCATGATCATAGCACTTCCAAATTCAAGCTTGTGAGTAGTCGTGGAACTGTATTTTTACGTCTGATTGGTATAATGGAAACGTGATTATTGTTGCAACGTTTCATTGGTGAAACTGGTAGAGCCACTGTTGGCATCTAAAGTAAAATCTAATATGTAGAACAAAGAGGAAAATATCACGAGTCTCGTGTCACCCAAAGTAGCAGAGTAAAGCCCCTTTCAGACTTAAAGTATATCCAGGTAAATTCCTGTATAAAGTGATGCTGGAATTAGGCGTGTCATGGCTTTCAGACATGGAGAGATGTCCCTTGAATAACCCGGGTTGTATGTATGAAAGGGGCTCCTGATTTATCCCGTATTGGCGACTCACTGCTCTTTGTGCGGGGAGGGCAGCTGGCGCGATTTTATTACCCGGATATTGCGTCATTTTTGGTCAGCATCGGCGACAAAATGAACCACAAATTTATAAAGCCTGACGATGGATTGTGTCTCCCTCGGCAATATGATCCAGTAGCAGTTTAATTTCGTTATGTTGCCATTTTAATTTAGCTATTTCCAGTTTGCCATGTTGAAATTTGCAATGTTTGTTTACCACTTTTTGTCTCAATGCGAAGAAAGAGGAAATGAAAATCGGCCCGCCATAATATTTATGCCTTCAGCTTTCGCACTTTGACCCAGGAACTCAACGGCTGCCTTCACACATGCCACGTCCCGGGTAAGTCCCGGACACTATACTATGACTGAATTCAATCTTCGATTGAGTTCAAGCGATTGAGTTCAAGAGAGGTTATGTGAATAAATGGAAATATACAGTATGTGTACAGGACACAACCCGGTTAATGTCCGCGTCATCTTTGTGCCAGTTGATCCAGGAAATTGCTTTCACACACAAGGGCGACCCTTTTAAATCAGAATTATGAATTCAGGATTCAGGAATTACCGAAGTTCAGGGATGTGTGAAAGGGGCTCGAGAGTAGTGTTTGTTCTTCAGAAATCTACAGCACTCAGTTAAAAGTAAAAAGTATGGCGTGGCAAAACTACTCTTAAAATCACATTTATATAAAAAAAATTAAGCAAGTAAATGTAACGTGTTACTACCTACCTTTGCTTCTAGCACAAGGGTGTCAAATTTACCTTTGTAGTTTTCATCAGAGGGCCATTATGTCTGCCAAACTCTAACTAACATCTTAATTGATTATAAAGTTTGTTCAGAGACATTAATGACCTTAATATAGACCAAATCCTCTTTTTAAAGCCTCTTAATAGCAAGCATTTACTTATTTATTTTTCATTCTTTTTTTTTTTAACATCCATTTTATTAATTAAAAACATAAAAGTAGGAAAAATGGGAAGTATTCTTTATTTAATGTTATTTTAGTATTTTTTGTTTAATTATAGGAAGGACAATCTTTATTTTAAGAAAAATAATATAATTATATTTCTGTATTCCTCGATGAATTGTGTTTAAATTGGGCTTAGCAAGGAAGAAGATGTCAGTGCGTATGATTTACTTACGCGGGCCACACAAATTGATGAAGTGGGCCTGATCTGGCGATTGGGCCTTGAGTTTGACACCTGTGCTCGAGTAGATAGAAATTACAGCAGAGTAGAACTCTCAACATTGACCATACTGACAAAACGCTGATGGTCCAAGATTTTATGAATCTTGGGGAACCTAATGATTCGATTACGATTGAGAGGATACATTTCGATTATTAATAGATTTTTGATGCACCATCCCCCCTCAACTATTAGCCGCTTTTATTGTTTCGTACATTAGTTACAAAAAATGTACAAAAATCCACTCAGGCTTAAATAAACTACTATTTCAGTATCAAGTTAACAGTTCAAAACAGTAAATAAAATACTCAAGTCCCTATTCTGTATCAGCAGTTTTAAACTACATTCGATTAATTTAATGTTGTGAATCAACAGTTGAAGTTGTTAAAATTGCTCCCATTATTCCATAATTTCCCTTCTGTTTACGTTTGACTTTCAACATGTGAAAGTTTTAAAACTGTTTCATCATTTAAAGATTGATTCAAGTCAAGATTTTGCCGATTTAGGAGCATTTTAAATAAAAAGTTAATCAGGTTTGCTTGGAAGATTCCCTGCAACAGCCTACCAGAGAAGTGTACTGCTTTAAGATGGCGGCTATTTACTAACGCCGGCGAGTCTGCCATTCCGCATCTAGGTTTTTATACATGTGCTAACGCTGCCGAGTCTGTCACTTCGCATCTAGTTCTATATACATGTGATATTTACCGTAGCATTATGTGGGCGTAGTTTGTAGCGGCTGTCGGCTGTAGTCAGGTATTTTTGTTTTTTTTATCTAGCTGCATGAGTTGAGCATGATGTTTACTCTCGGTCCGTTCATCATTGCGTACCGAAGACCGCGCTGTCTGTGTTTTAGTTCCGCTTTACTTGGCATATTTAAATAATTGGAACTTGGATGTTTGTGAATCATTCTTGAATCATCCACGGCCGAATCGCAAATAATCTAAGAATCGGAAATTTTGCTCACCTCTAATGAATACTGTGGTGAACTAATTTGGTGGAGAAATGTTTGTTTCTGATCACTATGAGATTTTTTTTCAAGCAGCTTTGTGATTTTCCTACAGAATCACAAAACTAATGTGGTGTTCTTCTACAGGACATTACTTGTAGAAATGAGACATGATGGTTCTTCATTGAGCAGATCTGAGCTAGCCGAAGATTAAAGCAACGGGATATTGCCTTCTGCCACCGATTACATTCACTCAAACCAAGACTTGACCCTGGGTGGGCATGTGTCGCAGAGCCATATGGACACCGCATTTCATGTCATCGGCCATGTTGCTATTCTGTGTATAATTAACCTGACCTGTTGACATGGATGGGTCCTCCACAGCACATGCACACTAAATGTGGTATGAGACTGGAACAAAAGTCAATAAAAGTAATGCACCATTACCATGGTGGATGTATATGCTGACATTTGATCGATGCTGCCCTCTTTACCAATTATGTTGAGCTGAGCTTTCTTGAAATTGATTAAACCGTGCCCCTATCCATAGACAGCTGGGATAGGCTCTACCAATGGACGGATGATGAAGTTGTCAGCCATTTGTGTGAGCTGAGTGTTAACATTTATATACCTCATTGTATTGCTGCTTTATAATTTAATTGAAATTCATTAAAATACTAATTAAAAAGTGGAAGGTTGGCATATAATCATACAGTATAATGTAACCATTTTTGTTAAATACCCTGGAGCTGTTGTTGTGGAGTTCAAATCCTTTTGATTCTGCTTTGTGTCATTTTCATGAAATGATCGACAGGAAACATGACTAGTTTTGACTTGTTTACTTCAGAGTGAAACTTCTGGGCCCCAAACTGGGCCTGGGGTTTCACTCTAGAGCAGGGGTCGGTAACCCAAAATGTTGGAAGAGCCATATTGGACCAAAAAAAACAAAACAAAAAACAAATATTTCTCGAGCCTTACATAAGCCTTAAAATAAAGGCAACACATACGGTATGTATCTATATTAGCTAAATTAGCCAATTATCAAAATGACTAACGGTAAGTTGGCGACAAATACATAATGAGCCTTTAAGATTACCGTATTTTCCGCACTACAAGGTGCACCGCATTATAAGTCGCACCATCAATGAATGGCCTATTTGAAATTTTTTTTTTCATATATAAGGCGCACCTCATTATAAGGCGCATTGCAACGGTAAAGCTACGAAACGGTCACGCATGTAGGGGGTTCAATCTATTGCTGATACCCTCCAGAATGAAGGAAAAATACTCACCTTCGTCATGGATGTACACAGATCAACTTTCCCCGCACATCTCAACACTCTCATCGAATGTGACTTGCCCAGGAATAATGGAAGAAATAGAGAAAAAAAATGAATGTGGCTTGCCCACGCCTTTCTCAGTCCCACAACACTGAGCGCGTGTGACTCGAGACCAAAACAGGAAGTAGTGGTGAATGGTTACCATGGAAACATGCACCGGTACATGACTATAATATTCTTCATTCTACATACATTATGAGGCAATAACAAAATGGTAACGCACAGACACTAACGAAACTAACTTTAATTAGATTAGATCGTTTAGAAAAGTGAATGCGTTAGATTACTCATTACTGAAAAAGAAAGTAAGCAAATTACAGTAACGCGCACGTTACTGGTACACTGGTTATATGTTAACGCCGTTATTAACGCATTACCTCACAGCATTAATGTATATTGTTTTCACCCAAGAGCTACATACCACTTGAAAGCCAAGTTGACACTGAACAATCTTTTCAGTTCACATTTTTAGGTATTTTCCACATGAATTGACTTTGACTCATGGCGGAAAACACTCAGGTGACTTGAAGTTCCGCTCTGAGACCCCCAATTTGGCCAAATTTCAAAATTGTCCGATAAGCATGTTTGATAAATCATTGGAAAGCTTAAAATCTCGATTTTCTGGGGGAAGAAAAATTTTGAACAGGAGGGCATTTAAAAAAAAACATTTTTTTTAAACAGCGAAACCCTAACTGGAGGTGAGAGCACGCGAGAGCAGAATTACAGACGCCATGACTTAGTGAGATATTACCGCGTACTTACCTTGGTTCGATTCAAAAACTCCATGTAGCATGAAGCACTGAGTGCCAAGACACAGCTGTGAATGGCCACAGCTGGATTTTTGGGAGATTTTATGGGTGAAACATGGTAATATAACAAGGGTCGCGATGCAGACATCGCAGCCGTCAAGGAGTGGTCGAGATTTTCTTTTTCATATATTCACCCTTTTAAACGTTGTTTTTTTTTTTTTGTTTTTTTTTCATTTTTTTTGTTTGGATCGATTATTTATCATCTAACATATCAGAGAAAATGCGACAGTAACAAAAAAAAAAAATACAATTAAGCGTTAATTATGAGGTAGATATCTGTGACGTTTTTACAGTCGCCATTTTTTTTCATTGTGACATAATTTATTTAAAATGTGCGAGTGAATTATTTTTTTTAAGTCGTTTTTTTTTTTTTTTTAAACAAAATATGAGACAATAATTAATGATTCTAAGCTAAAAATGACAGACATTTTGAATAATAAATATAATTAATTATCTTCATTTTATGGCTGGGTTGAAACAAAAGCGGTTGCGCGACGTCTGTAAACTGGGGTTTTTAGGGTAAAACGGACAAATTAAAAATAGTTCGGGAGCTTAATGCGCCATGAATCTGCTATGGCAGCATATAGACATATTGTTCTATCAAACACAACAGTTGTATTGGATTATAATACAGCAGTTTTTTTTTAAAGAGGAGTGCAAGAGCAGAAACTGCTTTTTCAGTCTTGTCTGTGGTTTCCGCCGTATAAATTCTGCAGATGCTAACACCCAACTCAGGATTTTAGGGAGAAATGCTGTAGCTCTTTGTGAACTGCTGCTTAAACTAAGCTTTCATTTGGAAAACTGGGAAGAGGGGGTCGAATCCCACCAAGACTTGAGTTTGACTTAATCCTGCATGTGCAAATTGTCTTGCACAGATCTTGCATAATAGGAGAAGGCACAGTGTTAGTCTGAGATAATTCTAATTTCAATTGGTTCAGTCCAGTGTCTTACATATTAATTATCCATTCTCCTCGAAATAAGTGTTGTGCTTTATGATGTGAGGTGATCATTAGTAAATGTACTTAAAATGTCCTGTTATAGACTGAAGCTTTGTTTATCAGAAGAAGGTGTTTAACTGCAGTTGAAACGGTTGCTATGGTGACGCTCACCCATAGTTTCTGCTGATTGAAACAAGAATTCAGCTGTGCGACACCTCTCAATCTGGGGTTTATCTCCCCAGGATGCTAATAGCTAGCACCTTTGTGAGTTTTGTAATTAGTAAACTTGGGAGATTAATCCTAACACAAGCAATGTACGGTTTCGTGTGGGGTCATGGTGGGAAATATACAGTATATACAGTATAGTATCCTAAATATATAAAGAAATGTGTGTTTACTCACGGGACTCCTGCGGATGGCTATTACTCGTTCGTCGATTCTTTATTCAAGGTGAGTGTTTGGCGAGCATACAGTATATGCAAAATTCCACCAGGGGAGTCACTAGACCTAATAAAATACTAGGGCATAGCGGGGCATTGGCGAGCGAGCAAAACTTTCCTTTATCTATCATAAAAAGTCAGAAATAGCTATTTAAACTATATATAATTGAACCAAAATACAAGTTTCTGAAAAAAAAAAAAATCAGCCATCAGTATTCAAAATCAAAATTGGGACATCCCTTGTTGATAATCAGTTAACCTCTGCTCATGCTCATCAACTTCCATTTCTCCTTCACCTCTGAGTGAACAGAGTAATATGCCCATATCCAATAGGAGCATTCTGTAGATTAGGCCATGTTGACTTAAAACTCTAAAGTATTTATTTATTAATCTTTATCTGGTGAAATTTATACTGGGGCACAGCAGATCAATATTGGGGCACGTGCCCCAGTGAAATGTCTGGCAGCGCCCATGAATCCTACACTCCTGTATTATTTTTTTACTTATTCTATTGGCCTTAAGGGTATGTTTTGGTTTGTTAAACAATATAACCTTCCTTTGGTGATCTCTTTTTTAAAAGAAAAATCCTGCAAATAATGTATCGGGAGCTGTTTTATTTTAGCGGTGAGAATCGCAACAGCTTTGCATTTGCTATGAGGTCAAATTCTTAAACAACGTGAAGAATTGCATTAGCAGATATTATTATTAGATGAGGCTGCCTTTATTTCTACCCCTTCTTTTCTCAACTTTTATTATTCAGAATAAAGATGAGAAGCGCTAAAAAGGGCATGAATAATTACGGGTTGTTACATAAAATCATGTCAAGATCTCATTTTACAATGACGGCTGCTTTCATGTACAGTAAATGGCACTGGTTCCAAGTTGCATCCCATTGCTGAATGACAGCTGGTCCCAAAGAATGGGTGGGTTTAAAGCTGCAACAACTAATCAATTAAAATCAATTAATATATTATTTGCCAACTAATTTTATAATTGATTTTTGCCGGCAGCCGGCTGTGAGCAGTCCCGTTTAGGTCCTAGTTCGTGCGTAATGCAAGGCTAAGGGCGCACCACTGATTAGGGCAATAGAGAGAGAGAGTTCTCTGTTACACTCAGGTTGGGTACCTGGATCAATCCAGTAATATTACGAAGTGTCTAGAGTTAGATTGTCTTTTGCGTTGTTAGATCCAGTGTGCCTCTGCCAGAGGTGAGCAAATGGGGCCAATTGTATTGTTTGTACATTTTGTTGATGAGACATTACTTCTTAGCATGGAGCGCTGAGCTAGTTAGCGATTATGCTAATCAGTATCTTAAGTGTCCGTTTGTTTTGTGTTTTGGAAAAGCATATTAGCACTTGAGTCAGTCATTGGTAAATAGTAAAGTTGTCTCATTTCTTTTTATAAAGAAACCACACACGCAAACCCATTCATATACCAGCTCAGGGTCCCCTTTCAACACAAAATCGCATTCAAACTGTAAATTGTCATACAAGAGAGTATGCTTTGAAAATCGATTTGGATTGTATTGATGAACAACTGTTTGATAAAGAAAACTGATTGTTACAGTCTGCCTCCTCCTTATTTGATTTTGTTGTTTAGTTTGTTTAAAGAAAATACAGTAAATGAGTTATTGACACAATTTATATCAGCGCTTTGCCCTGATTTGTCTACTGAGAAATTCTATTTATGTTTTATACTCAGAACCTTTATGTATTATGTACTTAAAACGGTACAGTTGTAGACTGCAGTTAAGTCAGGAAGCTGTAATAAAATATTATTTTTGACGGAAGAAGTCATCCTTTTTGTCTTCATTGTTACTTACAATATTTCTAAAACAACTTCAAGTTAAATTGTGGAGGTAAATGAAAAAAGTGACAATTATCTGATAATCGATTAATCGTTCAATTCATCATCTGATTAATCGATTACAAAAATGATCGTTAATTTCAGCCCTAGGTGGATTGTATCAAGAAGTGCACCCCATCAAACTCTTGCCTCCTGCCCATGGAATAATGTTATTCTACACTCTGTACACATGCTGACTGATAGTCTGGCCCACAATGAAAAGGAAAACTAAGCTAGGGTTTGAAATACTTGGGCAGTATGTTTTTTAAGGAGTGCCAAATAATAGACTCCTTCCATATATTTGCAGCTAAATCTCAAGAGCAAGCGGCTTCCCTTCCTAGATAACATTGTCCTGGTTCCCTGGGAGTGTCGTGCAGCGAGCGGGTCACACTGAGCTGTCAGTTGCACAGTTGAACATTAAGAAAAGGAATACATCTCTTAGCCATCAGCTTTACCTCACTGACCTGATATGTCCTGGTTTCTGTTCCTTCTGAAAGTGAACCTGTACACACAACAGTTGTATTATTCACAGGTAGACAGGTGCAGCTCTTTGGCAAGAGTGTCAGTTCATATGGCACTGAGACCTAATTCCAGGACAGGATGACTCCCTGACATAATGCAGGAAGGCCCAATTGTACATGACTAGGGCTATCTTTCATCATACTTGACTACTAGACTCTTGAGCAGCTATCGTAAAGTCATAGCGCATGCATAGTCATGCCTTAGGAGATAAAGATATATCTCATGATAAGCCTGCCTTTGGCTTCACACGGCACACTCCAAACTCTTTAAAGAATTTTTATGGCATAAAACATATAAAGCAGGGGTCGGGAACCTTTTTGGCTGCGAGAGCGATGAACACCACATATTTTTAAATGTAATCCCGTGAGAGCCATACAATATGTTTAAAACTAAAAATACAACTAATGTGTGCATTTTATGTAATTTCAACACTTTTAAAGTACAATAAGTCTCTGAATTCTTTTTGTTATGTTGTTGCTAATCAATGATGTGTATTTCTTACATTATTGCGACTTCTGGTGCTGCATGGTTTTGCTGATGGCTTTGTAGTCTGGTTGATACTTAGTGGGGTTAAGCTTCATGCAGGCGATGAGAAACTTAGGATGCGTGTCTGTTCATGGTCACGAAGCGCCACGAATCCTGTTTTTTACCACCACGCACAGAGCACCATCAGTGCAAGCCCAAATAAGTTTATCCATAGGTAGATTTTTTTTTCTTTAGCAAACTCATTGGAGGACATGAATAAATCATCCCCTCTTGTTGTCCCTTTCATAGTCAAAACCTTGCATTTACACTAAACTGGAATAAATTGCTGACGTCTGTTGACTCATCCAAAGCTAGAGAAAAAAAAACGGTGCCTCATTTATGTCCTTACGTCCTGCTGAAAAGTACGATACTCCTCGTCGCTTTTTCTATTTGCCATCCTCTCAAAAGGGTTTCTAAAATTAGCTGACAACGAGGAAAACGAAACTGAAATCGAAGGAAGTTTACTTCATGCACATGCGCACATCGGCCGCTATTTACGACAGCAAAATACGGCAACCCCACTTGAACGGTGTCTTTGCCTCATCTGCGTTGCCTATGCGATAGATAGATAGATAGATAGATAGATAGATAGATAGATAGATAGATAGATAGATAGATAGATAGATAGATAGATAGATAGATAGATAGATAGATAGATAGATAGATAGATAGATAGATAGATAGATAGATAGATAGATAGATAGATAGATAGATAGATAGATAGATAGATAGATAGATAGATAGATAGATAGATAGATAGATAGATAGATAGATAGATAGATAGATAGATAGATAGATAGATTACGGTTACGGTCACCGTTTCGCGCAATGCGCAAAGGAGTATAACGGAACTTTTTTTTTTTTTTTTTTTTTTTTTTAATTAAAAGATTTGTTTGCGAGCCAGATGCAGCCGTCAAAAGAGCCAAATCTGGCTTGCGAGCCGTAGGTTCCCGACCCCTGATATAAAGGTTTCTACTAGTTAGCCTATTTGCCTTAGAGTAAAGATGTCAGGGCCTCAAATCTAGGCCCTCGACTTGTGTCGATTATATCAGTGTTCCCCAAGCACAGTGTGCTGCGGGAGATGGTCAGGTGTGGGCCAATTAATGGATGGATGGAACGTCAACAAAAGTCCATGCAAAGAAAGAAAAAAAAATAGGGCTACGAGAATAGTCATAATATTACGAGATTACAAAGTCACACAAAAGAAATGCATTTGAAAACTATTTTTCTTTGATTGATTTTTTTTTTTTTTAAACAACCTTTTGATTGAAGTAATGTAGTTTTGCATTTGGACCACATTTTGGTTTGGACATTTGTGTCTTTATTATTAAATAAAAAAATAGGTTGCTTCAAAACAAAACAAAAAATACATTAAAAAAAAAATCACTTCAATCAAAAATAAAAAAAATTCAATCATAGAAAAAAAGTTTTTAAAGCGAAAAAATATTTGAGACTCAGAAATTTGCTTTTCAACACTTAATTTTTCATTGAAACTGTTTTCTTGGATTGAAGCAATCCTTTTAGTGTTTGGGCCATATTATGGGTAGGACTATCTCCCAAAAAAGCTTAAATAAAAAAAAAAATATATATATATATATATTTTTTTTTTCAATCAAAGAAAAAAAAATCATTTGCAAAAATAAATTGCCCTTCCCTAAAAAATATATATATTTTTAAAAAATATATTTTATTTTATTGGAAATAAAAATAAATTGAAGTGTCACTTCTTTGGAGAGCAAATACTTTTGAACTCATTTTTTATTTGAAGCACTAAAAGTAGAAAAAGATTTGATTGAATCATTTTGACACAAAAATCCAACTTCACCGCTACTTCCAACATGTTTGAGTGGCAGGTGACTACGCCAATGGCATAAAAGCATGATGAAGCAAGAATAATGGCCACCAGGGCTCCAGCCAGCCATCAGACTCTGCTCGAGTCCAAGCCAAAAATAGCGCACTGGTACGGGGGTGTGACATAGTGATCTCACCGGATCTCATCGGGATCTCACTGGAGTGCCCGCGACGGTACGGTGCCTTGTCGCGGCACAATGGTGGGACCCCAAATATCATCAGAATTGTTCATTTATCTTAGGGTCTTGTTCGAGAGTGAGGGAAGAATGGAGCAATAGATTGACAGGTGGATTGGTGCAGCATCTACGGTGATGCGGACTCCGCATCAGTTGTGAAGAATGAGCTCTTGATTGACTGTGGATTCAGGTTCAGATTCGTAGTTCATTAGTCACTTTTGCAGTCAACCCACCCATTGTACAACAATCCAATATTAGAATTAAAACAATAATTAACAATAAATAACAATAACAATAAAATGAAATATGGCAACCGCTAACTAGTGTAAGTTAATTTCCTTCTGGTCTAAATCGCCGGTAATTTGACAGCGAGAGAAAATTTTGAAGAATCAGTCTTGTAAGCCTGAAAAGAAATTATATTCCTTTTTAAAGTAACAAGGACAAAATTTGTTGCTGTGTGTAGTTTTGTCATGTTACACCAAAGAAGTGAGTTTCTATGCTTTCCCTGTCGACGCTGTGTTATACACCATCTAAAAGCGAGTGGAATTTAATGTCACATTAAATACTGTACATTAAAATCCTCTTTTCCGCTTGTTGAACAGTAAATAATCAGCAATAGCGACGATTGCTCTAAGACTGCAGCTCAGCTTCCCTCAAAATGTAAAAAAAAAGTGATGAAATACTACAGTATATACACTATGTATACTGCATTATATGTATGTGTGTTGTGTGTAAATGCCATTGACTAAATAAGTTTTACACACACTCAACTTTTGTTCAGAAATAGCTTCTTATCACTGGTTAGGGTGTGGCTTGCTTTTTATTTGTTCATGCAGCTTTACAGTCCTTTAAACAGTGTGGATGCTGTGCATCTCCAGAGTTGAGAGTGCAATGTTCCACTACAACGAAATGAGACGTTATTGGCTAAAGGCTGGGTTTATCCCGCCTACCGGAAGCTGTGCATCTCTGGGGGTCTTTGGGCAGTGGGCGAGCCTCGGCTGGGTGACTGGTCTGAGGCGGAATCCCTTTTTGATTATCAGCAAAATAAGCAAATCAGTGATCTTGTCGCATTAACATCCACTCGAAGCATTTTTCAATTTTCATTCCTTTGTTCTGAATTGAACCGAAGACTTTCATAATCATCCTAGCGACACTTGTTTTGTTAAAAATGACTGGCGAAAATTTAAACTTCTGTTTCTGATGTTTATCTTTTTTATTGATTTTTTTTTTTTTTTTTTTTGTAGCTGCTTGTGTTTGGAGACTTGACTTCTTCTGGCACTGTCGTTTCTTTCCCTACCGAGCAGCGGGTGCCACTGAGCTGTTGCACTGTCATAAGGCACTCACTGGCAGACACACTTTGAGCTATTCCTCATTGAAAGACCAGCATCCACCATTAAAACCATCAACATGTTATTTCCATGCTTTTGACATGTTATTGATACATTGTATTCACATATCACATGACATCACATATCACAGTACACATTATATATACGATATTCACATATCACATGACATCACATATCACAGTACACATTATATATACGATATACAGTATATCATCATATACAGTATATCTCAATACATATAACATTTAAGAAGTAGTTAATAAATAATACTACTTACTTTTCTGGATATATTGTAGTTTATTGAGGAGTTTGGCTGGAGATCCGAAAAGAATGCTGTTACAATAATCGAGTCTGGAGGTGACGAATGCATGCATGAGGGTTTCTGCAGCAGAGTAGGTGAGGGAGGGGCGAAGGCGGGCTATGTTCTTGAGGTGGAAGAAGGCAGTTCTGGTGATGTGGTTGATGTGCTGGTCGAATCTTAGTTTATTGTCGAAAATGATACCTAGTTTGCGGGAGTGTGTTGAAAGAGGGAGGGTGCAGTTGTCGATGGTAAGGGTGAATTGACTGTTTTTGATGTGAGCTGTAGGGTCGATGATGATTATGTCCGATTTGTTGCTGTTGAGTTGAAGATAGTTAAGTTTCATCCAGGATTTAATTTCGCTGAGGCAGTTGTGAAGTATAGATTTGGTTGCCTGGTACACCAGACTCACCGCTGTTCCAGCTATTGAGTCTGGCCACCATTCAGCAGATACAATTTCCAGGGCGGAGCAAGCCCAAGCAAACTAATAAATTACAAGTACAAATCGTGCGGTACCCAGAGTTTCCAACCCCTAGTTTTAACAGAGGAGTGCTTAAACCTTTGAGCAAGTATGGATATCATGATAAAACAAGACTGGTGTTTGCCAGACTGCATGTTGAAAAGCCAAAAGCTTCATGTAGAACACTTCTCTTTGATCTATGTTAGCACTCTCACTTACATCGACAAACAGCTTGTAGCTCTAAGATCGTTTGTGCAAGCAGCCAAAATAAGTTAATGTACCTCCATAGGGTTTTTTTTCCCCATTGGACAGAGAATTTATGAATGCCACGGGTTGGTGTTTTATAGGCTGACAAAATGCACAATACATTGGCCTTAAATCATATTTGTAGTGACATCATTAAAACAGGTCCCTGCAACAAGGCCATTGTTTTTGAATATCTTACAACTCTGCTGCTGATGTCAATAATGCTTTCTTGCTGCTTCTCTTCCATTCATATCATTGTCACTGTGGTTTTCAAATTCAGTTCACAACGTCTCTCACTGTTTATTTGTGTTATCATTCACAAAGGTTGAAAAAAAGCATTTGAGCTTATTTTGACAAATATCTGTTTTTCAAATGTGAGAAGTTTAGATAAAATTCAATTTTACTTGAAAAAAAAAGTACTTTAGTACATTAAAGAAAATGCACTTTATACATTTTCTTAAGGGCATCTCTGATTTCATAATTTCTCTGGTAGTTATGAAAGTGTGTGTGCGATGCCCCCCATGCACTGAACTGTGTAGGGTCTCATTAGTATGGGTGTCAGCGTCTCTCCTTCAGCTGAACCTGCCATGCCACTACTGTAGTAGAGCTGCTTGCCACACTGCCGCAATGTCCCCCACATGGCTGATGAGTGCTACTCTTTACTCCCAAAGATGAGAGAAATGTCCTCAGTGAACTAAAGGAGATGCTTGAATGAATAATGACACTTGAATCTTATGGATATACAAAGTACAGTGAACCCCTGCTATTGTGCATTTTAAGTACGGATTTTCAAATTGTTTTTTATGCAAGTAAAATTTCATACTGTATGTAGACTAAAGAGGACAAAAGTAACGACTAGTGTAGCCCAAAGTAGCAGAGTAAGAGTGGCATTTCTTTTTCACAAATCTACTTAGGTAAAAGTAAAAAGTATAGCTTCGTAAAAGTACTCTTGGAAGTAAATTTTTCTCAAAAGTTACTCAAGTAAATGTAACAGAGTAAATGTAACTCGTTCTTACTAGGGGTGTGACAAAATATCGAAATGGTGATATATCGTGATACTTTGTATCCCAAAAGGCTATCGATATGCTCCTGCCAAGAATCGAGGTATCGTTTTAAAAAGGTGTCAGTGTTAAAAAAAATAAAAATAAAAATAAAAAAACACCACCATAATAGTGTCTCAGGCTGCCATTGACGGTGCTCAACGCTCAATCCATTTAGACTGGGAACATTCGTTCATTCGGAATAGGGCTGCAGCTATCGATTATTTTTATTTTAGTTTAGCCGATTAATCAATGAACTATTTATTTCGAATAATCGAGTAATCGGATAAGGAAATATTAAAATTAAAATACCTGAGCTGAGCCTCACACGGTATATACATAAAAAAAAAAAAAAAGAGGATCTACTGTATGTACAACAAAAAAACAATCGGCTAACTTACATAGCAAAACTCCGCTAGCTTAAATGCTATAAAATGCTAATTCTTCTTTACAATGCTCTTAACAAATGGCTCAGACATATATTCGCACAAAAAATGGCTAAATATACTTTTAAACTAAATTACGAATGCATTCAAAAAATCATTAGCTCAAACAAAAACTTAGCTTATGTTGGTCTTAACAGGGAGCAGATGTTTTCAGCCATGTGAACTGAGGTAGACTAGAGGGCCGTGTATCCACCCAAGTCAATGAAAATGAATGCAGACACTTTCAAAACAAACCATTACAACGCCACTTTAATTAAACGAATACTCGAAGCAGCAATATTTAATTTGAATCTTTTTTTCTAATCGAAGACTCGAGTTAATTGATTAATCGTTGCAGCACTAGTTCGACACCAGAGCATTCGCAGTCATTCTGTCCGATTTTTCGGGGCATTTACAGGTCAATTGGTGTTCATTTACAGGTCATTTCCTGTTGAGTTTGAGTCACTACCTAATCATTTGGATGATTCCCAGGTCACTTCCTGTTCTGTAACAAACAATCAAACAGGAAGGAACTGAAAATCAACAGGTAAATGACCTTAAATGGCCCAAAATTACCTCATTGCCTGGCATTGGCTGCCAATGACGGCCATAGACGTTCAATCCGTTTGAAGTGGTTCAAATGGATTGGACGTCTACTAGTGATAAACTCATTCCAATTCACAGCAGAAGCTTGTTTTTCTTTTTATTAGTTGTTTGTAGAATATCCTAGAATGATTTCCTGACCAATGCATCGATAATCGTTGTACCGCCATATCGTCAGATCATCGCTATCGTGAACTTTGTATCGCAAAATAACATATAATAATAACCAACACGGCCCAGTGTTAAATGAATAAATGAATACTACATCACATTTATAAAATCTAAACACATAATAAAATAAATAATAGCCCATTTAAATAAAAATAAATTGAAATGAGCTAAAACCTGTAATTAAATAAATATAATACACAGATCCTGCTTACACAATTAAATTTATTCATTTCTGTGTGGCGCTTTAACTTGAGAAACTCCACCAATAAAGCTTTTGAAAGCCGTTCATAAGAAAAAAAGATTCATTGAGGCATTTCATTTGTAAAACACATGTTAAAATCTTTGTCATTGGGATTGATTTTCTCTTTAGCACAGGACTTCTTTTTTCTTCTTTCTTTCAGAAAGAAAAGTGACCAATACGCGGAGTCTGAAAGGCAAATTGTTTTTGGATTATCTTTAAATACCCGCTACTTTTTGAGCAGAATTCTAGCTTTGTATAGTCTAATGTTCCTATTGTTGAAAGCACAAAGGTGTGTAATAAACAACTACCACATTTATATTTCGCATTTTGTTTTCTTACTGTACCAAAAATGAACCGAACCGTGACCTCAAAACCGAGGTACGTACCGAACCGAGATTTTTGTGTACCGTTACACACCTAATGAATTTGTGTTCCTCTTCAGTCTGCACTGTTTTTAGTTTAATTGAATGATGTCTTTTTTCTTCAAAATATTCCAGGCTTATAAGTGGAAAAAAATGGAAAAAAAGGAATTGAATAACTACATACTGTAGATATTCTTACTCTGAGCATTCAAGGGCATCAGTCTGTGTCCCTCCCTGATGCCTTAGGATCAACTCTGCACAATATGCTGCGATGTCATCACTCTTGGCTTTCATTCATTCAGCCATCAGCTACATGACGGAAAGATGAAACCTCACTGCCGTTGCAAAGTCACCTGATTACGCAATGTTCCCTTTTTAGCTTTTACAGCATCAGCTCCCCGAGTCATGCTTTGCTCGCTTCCGAAGGCCGCGCAGCACGAGGGGGAGGGGGGTGGGGACGGGGGCGTGAAACTACCAGAGGAATTGATGTAATAAACACGTCGACTTTGCTGCGCTGTGATTGCTGGGACCCCGCTGTGTAGTTTGCCCTTTTCTGCTAAATCTAACTTCAAGACACCACATCATTGTGGTTTGGCAGCCTCCCTCCCTCACCTCCCACCTGCTCCATGTTACAGTCACAGCAGTGCTGGGAATTTTTCCCGCCATGACTCAGAGACACTGACACACACCTATTTTGTTCCTCATGTACTCACGGTGAGACATATTGACTTATTATCCAAGTGCTCCT
The DNA here is from genome assembly GCF_030265065.1 of Corythoichthys intestinalis. Taxonomy (NCBI): domain Eukaryota; kingdom Metazoa; phylum Chordata; class Actinopteri; order Syngnathiformes; family Syngnathidae; genus Corythoichthys; species Corythoichthys intestinalis. The sequence continues at coordinate 68,592,400 of NC_080396.1, forward strand.
AGTAATGCATTTGGTGCTTTCTAGATAAGAGGCCCATACGTCAAGCTGTGACAGGTGTGTCAAGCAGCAGCGTCACCTTATCACTTCTATTCCCCCATTCATCCCTTACAATAATTTTTGTCAATGTTACTTCCAAGTAGTTTTCTGACGGGCAGTTATTTGTTACATCGTGCTGGCAGTTTGTTATTTTTAGTCCTCCATCCATCTCTTCTCTCGTATTGTACTTTTCCACTCTCTCATTTATCCAGGACTGTTGTTTCATGTTAATTCTCAGCGGTATTGTTTTTGGCAGCCCTTTTAATTTTCGTCTTAGTTTTTTGGACGAAAATACTTATTAGTCTTGGTCATGTTTTAATCATTTGAAAAAGTGTTCGTCTTCGTCTAGTTGTAGTAATTGAAAACCCAACATATTTTGTCTAGGTTTAGTCGAGAATTACTCAAAATGTTTTCATCAGTAGACTTCAAAAGTTTAGTCCATGAATAAATAAATAAACACATAAATAAATAAATGAAAGGTTTCCAACAATTTGAAATGAACATTTCCGATGAATACATAATTGTATAGTGTCCTGGGACAAAATCATCTTCGTGATGATAATGCACATTCAGCAGGAAAACAGTACATTATTTTCAATTAATTAAACTCACCTGGGCGCCACGAACGGTATGTAAAAAGTTTTCCAAGAGTTTAAGATGGCACTCACCACGCTAAATGCTAATGCTAACGCTATGCTAAAGCTTCAAGTTATATTTAGTGTGTGATTAACGTTCAACACAGACCTTTAAGGGCTAAAGCAGTGTTTCTCAATTATTTTATGTTAACCCCCCAGGAAGACGTAAACATTTCGCGCCCCCCTCCCCCAACTCTCTGCCACCACCTATGCAAAACAATGTGTCCTTTTTATTTATTATATTTTCTTTTAAAGAGTAATATGGATCAACTTACAATAAAGTACAGCTTCATTAACATTGTTTTGTTTGTAATATAAAAGACTTAAAGCGCATCTATTTGCCTGAATTAAAAAAAAATGTCATACCCAAATTGAAAAAAAAAAACAATCGAAGCAAATTTTGATCATTTAACACGGAATAATACAATTTAATAAAATCAATAAATACTAATGAATTCAAATTTATTAGCAGCATTAACTCATGAGGACGATATGTCAAACAATTTGGCAAAAAAAAAAAAAAAAAAAAAAACACACACACACAAATTACAAGAACAAAAACGACAGTGTCATTGGACAGAGGGGCAATTTTTTATTTTTTTGCTGCAGGCAGTATCAGCTACTTTGCAATAGTGTGGGGTTATTTTGAACTGAGCAACTTGGTATGCCACCTGGTTTATTGATGTAACACTGACAAACCGGGACAATTGTTGGCAATATTCAGCACGTTTTTTTCTGAAAAACAATCAAGTGGCTTATCAATGTGACTGGGATCTAATGTCTTTTAGTGACGTCTTAAATTATTAGGCTTCCTTCTGTCCACTGCAAACTTTTTTAGATGTAGTAAACAGACTGGTCTTTCCTCGTCTCCCACTGTATTAAAAGACAAAGCCAAACGCTACATACGCTTTGTCATATTTTGTCGTCTTAGGTCTTCATATCCCCAGTGCTCTATGTTGTGTGCTCTTGTTAGGTTAAAAAATACTGCACACACTCTGAAAATGAGAGCGCCACATCCACTCACTGAGTGAATGTGCAATAACACTTTATTCTAATACGGCAGAAAAGCATGTTTGTTGAGGTCATATGCACCACCCCTGGCATCGCTCTGTGCCCCCTGGGGGGGCGCCCCTCTATTTGAGAAGTACTGCTATAGAGTAAGCAGGCAGATTGGTGTGTCAAGAGGCACAGGCCAGAATGCAGTGTTTAATAAATTATTTATTATTTCTCTCTGGCCCGGTAGCGTAAGCGCCACGGACCGGTACCGGTCCTTGGTCTGGTGGTTGGTATGTTTGCGGTAAGAATGTTCCCTGAGGTCACATGCGCCACCCCTGGCATCGCTCTATGCCCCCCCGGTGGTCGCGCCCCACTACTTGAGAAGTACTGGGCTAAGCAAAGCTAGTCACATGAATTGGCCGAAAAATAATTTTGACCCATTACAAAATACTTTAAAGGATTCTTGTTCATTTCAATCATTTTTGTTGTCTGATTTATTGCTTCACAACTTTTATAGACAATATTTTAACGGCTAGGAATTAAAGGGTGAGTCCAGAATTTTTGCCATTAGGCTTAAAGTGCATGTGACATAATACACGCGGTATTTTATGCTCCTGAATGATATGGACCGCTTGTGTGTGGAAGCGATTGCTATATTTATTTAGTTTTTTGAATCCCGCGCCATGAAAATGAGTGACTTCCGGCTTCGGTCTTGCATTGAGGAGGAGGGCGCTGTGACGTGTATGGGAGAAGGACTCCTCTTCACTATACAGCCTACTGTTGTGTATGAGGACTAAGGATTCAGCTGATTTTTCGGATTAATACGTTTATTTTTCGCATCACGCCAGCCAAACGGCTGCAGAAAAATCTTGCTGTATGAGGGAGAGGCGTGTGCGCCTTTTTGGAGTTTCAAAAGGTTCCCATTCACCGTGGATATTGGCCAAAACAAGCCCTACTACTGTGGGACCATTGGACTTACGAGGAAGTGAGTAAACATCTTGTTTTGTATTATGTCGAATACGAATACAGCGATTACAAAGTAAACACTACAAACATTCTTTAAATAAAGCACTACTTACGTTTGATCATTGATAGGCATGTAAAAGCTCTCCTCATGCACATTAGCGGCACGTTAGCTGCACAACAACTGCAGCCGCCCTCCTCTGGGGAACGAGCTGAAAATTGCTCTCCGCCGGGCGGTTTGCCGATCCGCAAAGACAGTCGACAACCCAGTCGTAATGTCAAATAATCCGGGCTAGTTATGTTTGACTTTCCGTTTCGAAGACTTTGAAACATCACTCGGTTCGGGTTAGCATATCGGCTAGCTGTCACGCCTCTTGGTTTCTTTACATTCTCCGAAGCCGGGGAAGGGAAATGACATATGTCCGATTTAGGTGTCATAAAATATCGTTCGGGAGGTGCGACAGTAAAGGTGAAGTCCACAGTTTTGACCATTATGGAGTAATTTTGCCATGTCGTCCTGAATAAGTGCATTTTTATTATGATTTTTTCATATTTATTATGATTTCATATTCCATTTAGCACAAGACTGTTATTTGTCATGATCATGCCATTTATTTAGCAGTTGGGGAAAATACTTGGATAAAAAGAATGTCCTGTAAAAATATTGAAGTAAAGAGACAGAAACAATGACATTTTGCAGATCTCTTCGTCGCGTTTTCCTCGCTGTGAATAGTTCCCCCTCGACGGGCTGACTGGTCCTTCTCAAGCCATTTATTTAGCTATTGGGGAAAAATACTTGGACAAAAAGAATATCCTGTAAAAATATTGGCGTAGAGAGACTGAAACAATGACATTTTGCAGCTCTCTTCGTCGCGTTTTCATTGTTCTGAATAATTCCCCTTCAATGGGCTGTATAGTAAAACCGATGAGCCCAGTCTCCCGCTGACTTCATCCACCTGTTGGGGACGCTTGAGCCCTATAATGGTAGGCGTTGCTAACCGGCAGATTAAAAGACTAATTTCCCGTCATCTCCGCTTTGCTAAATTGTTGTATATAGTCGAATCGTCTCAAAATATGATTCTAATTCACATAATAATGCTATTTAAGACTTTTTTTCTCCTGTCGTATGCTCTTTAATCTTTGAGTTAGCGGAGGTTTAATTAGACGGTGGAGTTGATTTCAACAAATTCCATGCGGTTTGTCAGTTTTTTGTTAGTTTCAGGGCTCCCTAGTGGCTAAGCTAGCGCGAGTCAATGGTGCCTGCTTAGCACGCCTAAATAAAAAATGCCCTTTAAATTCATTTTAATAGGAAAGTCAATTACATGCAATGACATTTTTCGACCCTTCCTAAATCAATGAGCTGACAGAACAATGACAATACGAAATCCAACTCACCTCATTGGTCGAGGTACTGTCGCTAACATAACATAAGAGACAACATAAGAGTGTGGTAGATAAGAGGTTTGAGTGAAGCGAGAGTAATAAGCATATATACTGTATATGTTATAACCTGAATTCTTAAAAAAAAAAAAAAAAAAAAAAAAACTTAACCTGAGAGTTTGCTTGCACTTTTAAAAGAAAAGTATTTTTAAAAAAAACATCAAATGTGAAATTACATTCGAGGTATTTTCTCCTCGGCAGCCACCCTCCGCAAACATGTTTTACATGTCGGTTGGCCCTCCTCCTCTAAGCCTCAACTTTTCTGTAGCCAAAGTATTCCCATACCAGCGATTTCGTTTTCTTCGATGGGGGAAAAAAATTCAGCAGTTTCACATCCTCCAGCTATCGTGTAGCATAGCAGACTCAATGACACTGAGCAACAACCAGTGGGGGAGGATTGAGCCTTGCAGCTGCAAGCAAAGGATTTTGCCATGAATTGTGGGACATAAAAAATAGCTAATACCCTAAGGACGGTATGACGGAAAATTTGTGCGTTTTTGAGACCTTGTTGGTTTCATACCACAGTATACTGTACCATGAAACCGCTAATTGGCACATGTCTACTCACCAAGCATTGCAGCTACAGCATCAGACACAGCATTAAGTCACGATTTTGCAAGCAGATTCCTTAGAGTTTTCATGAAACTCATTTGTTCAAAAATCCCCAGTTACCATATACAGACACACTTTCTAGTGTCCCTCTTCTACCTGACAAAATACTGTTTGAACGGCATACTCAGAGCAGTCCTTAAAAATATGGCGCTCATTAGCTAAACGCAAATATCACTGGTAACAGTCAACCAGGGGGCATATAATAAAATATTGATTGAGTTTATATACTGTACACTGTTTGATCACATTTAAAGCCAGTTTGTCAGATGCTGTACTTGAAAGTGAAACATGCACTAACCAGACTAACAAAAACAAACGTCTATAAAGCATACCATCATTTACATGATTAATATGATTTTTATCTTGAGTATAGTATAGAAGCTGCTTATCAAAAGATTAGCTTTGTTTGTCGAAAATACTTTTATTTTATTATATCATCACTTTAATATCACATTTCCTAGATGATAAAAAGGTAATACTCATAATGTCCAGAGATAATACCCATGCCTCTGAAAGCAGTAAAACTAATTGACTCCCTCTTGTGCACTCACTGCTTTTAGCCACTTAATTCATGTTTTATGCTACGCAATCAATTAGGAATCAAGAATGCATTAAAACATAACTCATAGCTCATTTATTGGTAGTTGTGAATGTTATGTTTAGACCAGTGGTTCTTATCTTGGGTTTGATCGAACCCCAAGACAGAGTTTGGTGAGTGTTTGGCAAAGATTAAGGCTAGGAAAGACATTTATTTGTATAGCACAATTCACAACTAAGTAATTCAAAGTGCTTAACATTAAATAAAAATCCCAAAACACCAATAAGATGATACATAAAAATCACATTATGGATTAAGAAAGTTACAACAAAACAATTAGAATAAGAAATGGGAAAAAAAAAACAAAAACAAAAATTGAATGAAAACAATAGTCATATACAGGGCCTATCATAAGGATTCACCTCCTTGGATGTTTTCCCCTTTTATTAGGCTCGAGCGTTTACGTCACAGCAGCACGGGATCATGCGAGATTTGCAACAACGCAGCCATTTTGGAAGCACGTCTGCATCACGGGACATTTGAATTTAGCGGCAAATACAATTCAACTACGAGTGCCAAAGATGGAAAAAAGAAAGGAAAACTTGCCAGTTCGATACAGAGACAAACTTGTTACCACGGCGAAGGACAGATATGTGAGCAATTTTAAGGATGTGAACAATGTTGACCCTTACGAGCAAGCTGAACACAAATGGAATAAAGATGTCGACAAGCTTCCACCACTACGCGAAATGGACATCATGCTGTATTTAGTGTTTGGTGTAAGTTACTACACTCATCAGCAAATCCGAAACTACAAATCGCTACAAAGCTACGATCGGTTTTGCTGCGGATGGGTGCAGGATCTGCACATTATGACCATAGCAAACGACAACACCATCTTTCTAGCAAAGGTAGGCAATGTGTGTTTACATTAGTCTGTGACCACTGATGTACAAATTTTTTGTTGCAGAAAATGTAGCCTGTGTACAAATTCTTTGCCACTCTCTCACGTCAACATATTACAGCTTTTTTATTTAGCAACGACAGGAATTATGTTTTATGAAGACAATGCACATGTATGCATGCTAGTTGTTTAGCTGTAGCTATAGCTAACAACAGGCCGACTTAGGGCATAAAGTTACCGAAATTTGCGTAAACAAACGAAATTAACTTACCGGAGTGGAAGTGCATAGAGCAAACTCTGTGTGTAACTGGAGAATCAAACGTTATGCCCTTCCTTCTGATCGAGGCCACCCATGCCATTCTTCGACGTTTTGTAAGTTCAGATATGACCTTTCCCTCGCCTTTTCTCCATGTAGGGATCCGGAAGAAACTCAATGGGGTTCCGTCGAGCTATACATTCTCCTTTCTATTCGATCGGTTGTTGCAATTCTTTACCGCACAATAATTTCCAACCATTTTTAAAGAGCGACCTGTGTTGAAATGCCTCCCAGTTTATGTTTCCCGCTTCCAAAATGGCGATAGCGGCGGAAACCTCGCGATTGCCACGTCATACGCTCGAGCCTAATTGCGTTCATAAATCGTGGTCAAAACATGTTTAACGAGTGCTCCAACGATTAATCGATTAACTTGTGTAATTTGATTAGAAAAGCTTCGAATCAAATTCTGCTGCTTCGAGGATTTTTTAAAATTAGAGTGACGTTGTGATGGTTTGTTCTGAAAGTGTTGCATTTTGTTGCTGTATTGATTTGAGTGGATACTTTGCCGTCTAGTGGCAACAGTGAATATGGCATAACTCGTCTAACATGGCTGAATCCAAATGCTCCCTGTTAAGACCAACATAAGATGTTTTTGTTTGAGCTAATATGTATTCGTTATTTAGTTTAGAAGTATATTTAGCAGTTTTTTGTGGGATTATGTGTTTGAACAATTTGTTCAGAGCATTGTAAAAAAAAAAAAAAACACTTTAGATCATTTAAGCCTGCAGACTTTTTCGATGCAAGTAAGCCAATTGTTCGTTTTTGTACTTAGAGGTTAATTTATGATTTTTTTTTTTTTTTTAATATCATTTGAAGCTAAGCTCAGGTATTATATTTGTTTTAAATGCATGTATTGCTCTTTTGAAATGAATGTGCAATTCTGCAAAGTTTGAAGAAATACTCAGGAATTTTATTTTTTTAATTCACATTTAATGCTCTTTTAAAAGTGTAATCTTAGCCAGCCAAAATAAATATTACTTCAAGCGTAAACACTTGTTTTACATATTTTAAAATTTATTCTGCAACAAATTAAATATTCCTAATCTGATCTCTCAATTATTCAAACTAATTGATAGATTAGTCAAATACCAAAATAATCGATAGTGGCAGCCTTACTTTTAACACAACATTTTATTGGAAAAAAGGTTTTAATGCCAAAGTGAAAAGAGATTTCTACAGAGTAATGACAATGAAATAATAATATTGAAATGGAAATAATTCTTTGCATAATTATTCACCCCCTTCAAGTCTTCAAGTATTTCGTAGATGCACCGTTGCCTGCAATCACAGCAATGAGTGGATACGTCTCAATCAGTCTTATACGTTGGCCCACTGCAATTTTTCTCTATCCTTTGCAAAACAGCATGAACAGCTCTTTTTATGTCCAGCCAAAAATTCTCTATAGGATTGAGGTCTGGGCTTTGACTCGGGCACTTCGGAACTGGCTCTTTTTTAAACCGTTTCCGTGCAGCTTTTGCATTATGCATTGGATCATTGTCTTGCTGGAAAAAAAACCATCTCCCAAGCTATAGTTCTCTTGTCGACTGAAGCAGATGGTACCCCTCGATTTCTGAATATTTTGTAGTATTCATTCTGCCATCCATCTTTACAAGCCATCCAGGTCCGGTTGCTGAGAAACACCCCCACAGCATGATTCTGCCACCACCATGCTTCACAGTGGGGATGGTGTGTTTTTATGATGTGCAGTATTTGGTTCCGACCATAAAATTAAAACAATCATATCTCTGGTTTTCCGTTGTATGTTGGTACCAAATAATAAATGGGAGAGAGGTTGAAACCCACGCTTTCCAGTAATGTTGACGGCAGCGCTTTATGTTAAATACTTTATTTTTTACGGTGCTTTATAGATGCCACAACATTGCGATTTTCAAATGCCAATACCGATTAAAAAAAAAAAAAAAAATCGGTTTTCGATTGCCGAAATCCAAAGCCGATTTTGTAAGCCTATATTTGAAGCCGATATACTTTTTTAAGCACATGCATTATTAAAGGCAATTTAAAAAAAAAATTGCTTTAACAGCTTTAAGTTTACAATGACCTCAGACTTAAAGTATAAGTCTAGTGCTACCAAACCAACGATCGGAGTACTTATTTTTATGATTAGACACACTCAGCAAGAGCAGTATATTATTATCAAATAAATAAACCCACCAAGGACATCATGATGAGATGTAAACGTAAGTGAGAGCTTAAGAGGATGCTCACCATGCTAAAGCTAATGCTAACACGAATGCTACGTTAACGCTACGAGTTACATTTTGAGTCTAAGGATCACGCAGTGAACACTTTAAAAATACTAAACTAACATTGTATATTGTCACATGCAAGATAAAAAACAAACCTTACAATATCTACAAAACAGGCAAGTCTGAAGCCTCCTGTAGCAGCCTGCCTTCCAGCTGCTGCAGGGTCCTTCTGGAATCCAACCATAAGTCAGCAGTGGCCACAGTTCGTCAAAATCAAAATCGTTTTTTAGCAGGGTTTTTTTTTTTTTTTTTTTTTTTTGTTAATCAGCCGATGGCCAAGATTGGAATGCGATACTGTGGACATCTCTGGCAAAAATGAAGTAAAATCTAATATGTCGAATATAAAGAGGAAAAAAGTAATAACGAGCTTAGCCCTAAGTAACAGTGTAAGTGTAGTGTTTCCTCTTCACAAATCGCCTCAAGTAAAAGCAAAAAGTATGTCATGGTAAAACTACTCCTAGAAGTACATTTCTCTCAAAATGCTACTCAAGTAAATGTAACGCATTACATTATTACCCACCTTTGCTGGCGACCACAGCAAGGTTAAACCAACCCCTGCAGAAATGGAAGCATGGATGAGAGTGGTAAAGTGAGTGATTGAATTAAAGGGGAAATGGTCTTTGGCGTAGTGCCTGGAGTGGTCATGGGGGTGTCAGATTGTGTGGACAGGTGGCGGCACTGCAAGGAGCTTTCTCAAAGGACATCTGGACAGGTGTGAACTGTTATTAGTTAGATGCATGATTGCCAAAATTGGTTTACTGTATAAGCCACAGGGTTGAGTGGGAGTAGTATGTTCAAGTCGGTCATACTGTAGCTAAATGAAGGATGATGGAAAATGCAATGATTCCTGGTTTCAAACTTTGTGCTTTATTTTCTTAGCACATCTTGATTTTAATGCAGGCACAAGCATCATTGCAACTGCTTTGGACTTTGGCTGATTAATCAGCACCAAGCTGGGCGTTAGTATTTGGTTAATCAGCACCAAGCTGGGCGTTAGTATTTGGTGAGTCCACAAGTGTAAATGTGAAGTAAATTATTAATATTTGGCTACAAAGATCTTTTTAGTTTGATATTTTTCTTATTACATTTCAACTTATTCTTGAGTCCAAATTAAAATCATTCTATATGTTTAAAATATGGCTACAATCATACATACTTAGACACCAAATTTCTGTCCACAAAGTTGCTCTTCAGAAGTATATGAATTATTGGGAGCCATACCATTTGAGCCCTTAAATGCTGATCAGCATAAGTACATTCAGGAAATGAGCCACATGATCTAGAAATCTCATTTTGAAAATGTCATCTCACTGGCTGAATAAGGAAGGGCTGAGATGGTGAAAGCTATCATTGTAAAAGCCTTGCAGAATTTGGCGTGAAGATCAGCCCCGCATCACTAAGCCCCCCGGCTGTAGATGACACGTGACAGAACAATCCAAACCGCAAATAGACATTTTTCAGAAAATAGCCCGATTAATAGAGAAAGGACTTTGCGAGAAAGTCATAGATGCGGTATAACTTTCTCATTCAAATGAAGGAGCTATACTGTACAGTGGTATGAAAAAATATCAGAACCTTTTGGAATTTCTCACATTTCTACATAAAATCACCATCAAATGTGACCTGATCTTTGTCAAAATCACACAGATGTAAAAACAGTGTCTGCTTTAACTAAAACCACCCAAATATTTATAGGTTTTCATATTTTAATGAGGATGGCTTGCAAACAATGACAGGAGGGGGAAAAATAAGCAAGTGAAACCTCTGCCTATGGAGACTTAAAGAGCAATTGAAGCCAATTTTACCAAACAATTTATGCCAGGTGTGTGTGCCCAATCACTGTGAGTGGTTTAAAGCTGCCCTGCCCACTATAAAACACACACCTGGTAAGAATTGTCCTGATTAGAAGCACTGGTTGATGTGCATCATGGCTCGGTCAAAAGAGCTGACTGACGACCTGCGATCAAGGATTGTTTATGTGTATAAAACTGCGATAGGATACAAAAACATCTCTAAAAGTCTGGATGTTCATTAATCGACAGTCAGAGAAATTGTCTACAAATGGAGAGACTTTGGCACTGTTGCTTCTCTCCCAAGGAGTGGTCGTCCACCAAAGATGACGCCAAGAATTCAGCGCAGAATACTCAGAGAGGTAAAGAAGAACCCTAGAGTATATGCTAAAGACTTACAGAAATCACTAACCCAGTCCAATATCTCTGTGCACACATCAACTATATGTAAAACTATGGCCAAGTAGGGTGTGCATGGGAGGAGTCCACGGAGGAAGCCACTGCTGTCTAAAAAAACATTGTTGCTCGTTTAATGTTCACAAAAAGGCACTTGGACACTCCACAGAAGTTTCGGCAAAATGTTTTGTGGACACAACGTCATGTGTGAAGGAAAAAAATTGAACAACTCACCAACATCAACTCTTCATCCCCACCATGAAACATGGTGGAGGGAGCATCATGATTTGGGGCTGTTTTGCTACCTCAGGGCCTGGACAACTTCATCATCAATCATTGATGGAAGAATGAATTCAAAATTTTATGGGGATATTTTGGAGGAAAAACCTGAGGCCGTCTGTCAGACAATTGAAGCTAAGAAGAGGACGGATGGTGCAACAACACAATGATCTAAAACACAGAAGTAAATCAACTTCAGACTGGTTTCAGTAGAACAAAATACACTTTCAATTAAATTCAATTTTATTTGTATAGCCCTATATCACAACAGCGATTCATGCCAGAAATCCCAGGAATCTGACTGAATTACTGCAGTTTTGTAGAGAAGAATCGGCCAAGATTAGTCCTGATCAATGTGCCAGACTGATCTGCAGCTACAGGAACTGTCCGGTTGAAGTTATTGCTGCCAAAGAGGGGCCACAAAATATTAAATGCGATTGTTCATTTACTTATTTTTACCCCTTCTGTCATTGTTTACATACTATCCTCATTAAAATATGAAAACCTATAAATGTTTGGGTGGTTTTAGTCAAAGCAGACTCTTTTTTCATCTGTGGGATTTTCACAAACATCAGATCACATTTGATGGTGATTTTATGCAGAAATGTTAAGAAATTCCAAAAGGTTCAGATTCTTTTTAATACCACTGTAACTCGTACAAAGGCACAGGATGATTACTCAATGTTCAGCACGTCAGGCCAATCATATCGATGACCTTAAAACTTCAACCCTTGTTTGTCTGGATTTGCCTGTTTGAAAGTATGCGTGACATTACTGACACTTTCAGCAATGTTAGTCAATTTCACAAGGGATTGCTTTCAGAAGCCTCTGGGCTCTAGAGTTTGCTCATAGAGAAATACGTCAGGGACATCTTTTCAGTACTACAACTGTATTTTATATAAGCTGCCCACTTCAGCAAGCCTAAACAGGCCCATGGGTCCAGGAAATGTTCTAATCATACCAACAGCTTGGCTAAAAATAGTTTTCGTGTCTAACAGAAAAAAGCCATTAACCCTTTCAGGGACAGTGGTCCACTACTGTGGACAGCCTTTGAAAAGCTGAACAAAAAAAAAAATCCCACTCATTTCCAATGGCAAAAACACCAAATTTTCAAAATGCTACTTGGCCTACATTTTTTCCGATTAACATATTTCACACATCAAAAAATTCAAGAAATCAAAGCGCTGAAAAATTCGTCAAAAATTCGCCAAAATGTTACAAAAAATTCCCCACGTTTTCAGTTCCTTCATTCATTTCCAATGGCACGTTCAACTGCCATGAAATCCTCTGCCGATCCCAAGTCCTGATCCAATACGGAAAAAAGTGTTGTTTTTTTGGTTGTTTTGTTTTGTTTTTATTTGAACAAAAGTTCCAAACATGTTACAGTACTGTACTTTTTACAATACTTCCTCTTACGCTTTTTCCGGGAGTTTTACGGAGTATAAAACGTATATATTTTTGTGTCTTTTAGCAATGCAATTGTATTTCTGGATTTTTTTGTTACTTTTAGCAATAAAATTCTTTCTTAAAATATAAATTAGACCCGAACAATTTTGGAAAATTTAACATTGCAATATAGCATATTGCCAAGGCTCCACATTTACTTTTTTTCATTCAATGCACTGGTGTTCCTAACTTTTTTCTTAAGGTGTACCAGCACAAAATATTGATGGCGCACCCACATTTGCCATTGAATCACTTTTAACGCCATTCTTTTAATCACTCTACCTAATATACTCTACCAAATATAATTCATTCATCTTCTGAACCACTTATCCTCACGAGGGTCGCGGGGGTGCTTGAGCCTATCACAGCTATCTCCAGGCTGAAGGCGGGTTACACCCTGAACACCCCTTTCAGACTTACGCTGAACTCCGGTTAAATCCCGGGACTTAAACGTGTAGCCCCTATGTCTGAACGCAATTTCCCGGGTCGACAGACATGGAGATGACACGGACATTAACCGGGTCGCGTCCTAGTATAATGTCCGGAACTTACCCGGCATGTGTGAAGACAGCTATTTATTTCCCGGGTCACAGCGCGAAAGCTGATGACGTAAATATCATGGCAGACCGATCGTCATTTCCTTTCTTCGCAGTAAGATGAAAAGTGGAAAACAAACATTGCAATTGTCATCTTGGCAAATTGGAAAGATTTTTTTGGAAATATGGGGTGTATTTTGTTGCCGATGGTGCCCAAAAACAACGTAATGTCCGGGTTATAAAATGAAACTGGGTGTGAATGCTCATATTTCAGTGCCATTGATGGCAGTAGACATCCAATGGCGTACCACACACAATACGTCACTTTTGCTCATTAATATTCATGACATTAGCAATTGTTGCTAGGTGGATCAAGCTCGGGTTTGTCCCTAATGCTAAATACATGGAAATAGTGTATGAACGAGATGTGTACTGTGCTAAACCTACCAATTCTGTCCGAAAATTATGTCCCTGGTGCCAAATTCACTGGCAAAGATGTGGAAGAACATACAAATAATCAGTTAAAGAGATGGCTTGAGTGTCGAGGGCTGAATAAAGACGGGATAAAGAGCCAACCTTATCCAGAGGTAGCTTTTTTATGACACCTTTTTCTTGTGTGCATTGCCTTACGCCACTGACAATGACATTCTCCTGTTTCAACAATCTATCCTTTACCACCATATGCCCTGTCTTTCTTATATGTTATATCCTCTGGTTGTCTTACGTCTCTTACCGTTCTTGGGTGGTAATTTAACATTGCTATTTTTGTGTAGCGAACGCAAATGCTACTCAGTGACAGCCAACGAGCACTTTTAATTTTTTCATTAATAACAAATCTTAATTATATTTTTATTTACACTTCTGCCTTACTAAAATTGTTTTTTTTACAACAGAAAAGGTAACAAGAGTGGCAATCAGATATTAACTTTTTTCAGGTCATTCATTGTCAGACAGAAGCAGCACGGCAAATTGCCACGCTAAACAAGAAGTAAAAATATCAAAATGGCTTACCTCTTCATCCTCTGTAGGACCATGGCCCCAACCAAAATGTTTAGTGCATATGAAGGTGAATGGCTTCACCTTGCTGGCGTTAAACTGGTCTTTTGGACGTCCGCACAAGTTGATCCATTGTTCACATTTTTTCCTTCGTTTTTGGCTTCGGGAAATGTGTGAAGAAAACATCCTTCATATGTCGTAATGTCTAGAGTCGTTTCTACAAGTTCCATAGCAGCAGTATTTACTCGGCATGTTCTTTTTTGAAAATTACAGGCAGAAAACAAGCAGTAATAATATGAGTTGTATGCGAGCGCATGTCTATGTTGACCCACTTCTGGGTTATGATGGCTCACGGTCTAAAAATAGCATTCGTGCAGTACGCTACTCCTTTTGACTGGAAGGGGCGAATGAATGTTCGTTCATTTGCCCCTCACAGCCAATGAGTTAAATGAGTGCACTGTAAGCAAGGGCGTAGGTTTAGTCTCAACATTGGTAGGGACGATATAACATACATGTAATAATAATAATAATAATAATAATAATAATAATAATTATACATTTTATTTGAAGGAGACTTTCTGGCACTCAAGGTCACCATACAATCATTTAAAAAAAAATTATACCAACTTTCATGTGTATTGGTTCAGGTGATGCACCTTTCGATTCTAACCTTTTTTTTTTTCTTTCTTTTCCAAGAACTACTAAAGAAACATTTTGAAAACTTGCAAATTGAAATTGCAATATTTGAACATAAATCATATAAATAGCGAAACAAAAAACAAACTTGTTATAATCTCTATCGCTAATATTTAGTCAAGAATGCAAAAACATAAACATTTGTCTTAAGACCACTCAACATGGTCTGTATAAATAACTAAGTTATATTTAACTAAAAAACTATATATGTATATATATATATATATATGAATACACAAAGTTGAAGTTGGGAAATTGTGTAAAATGTAAATGCAAACAAAATACAACGATTTGAAAATCCTTCTAAACCCACATTCAATTGAAAACACTACAAAGACAACATATTTAATGTTCAAACTGATAAACTTAATTGTTTTCTGCCAAATAATAAACTTAGAATTTCATGGCTGCAACACGTCCAGTAGAAGTTGGGAAAGGTTGCAAAAAATACTGAGAAAAAATGAGAAAAGCTCATCAGCCAAACTAAAAAAAAAAAGAAAACTTAATACCTCTATTATGATTAATGTGTAATTATTGGAATAGGCTGCAAATAACATTTTTTAAATTAATAATGTAGAAAATAAATTAATACATTTTAAATAAATGCAAGTCATCAGCCTATCAAACTTGAGGGGGAAAAACGGACCGGCACATTCAGCAAGTGAAAAGGGGTAAATGTAGGTCTAAACATAATGAAAATAATTCACCAAATTATGGTAGGGGCAATTCTATCCTTACAATATATGAGAAGACAATCTAAATTACCTATATAACTGAACCCATTAAATATAGTAATGCAAAAAAGGTTGCTTAAAAGTTGGTGGGGACAGTTTGAGCATTCTGAAAAGTTGGTAGTGTTATATTCCTACTGTCCTAATGCACACCAACGCCCTTGACTGTAAAGGCTGAGTTATGCTTCTACGGAAGACCTGCGCCGTCAAGGCAGACCCAATTTACGACCCTCCGCCATAGCCTGCCGTCCACCTCAACAAAATCTTGACTTGTGCGACGCCAGCGTGTGGTGACGTGGCGCAAATGGACTGTGATTGGTCCGCTCAGAGTGTTTTTTCCGGTTCGGCGCGAAATCACTGCCATTTTCAATTATTGTTTTGCTACACGCAAAAATAGACCAAGCCGACGGAAGTATCATCGAAGAGCGAGTACGACAACTTCTACAATGTCTCGTCAAGACATTATAAAGATTGCCAAATGGCAAGGTCAGCGATTGCATTGAAAAATGGAAGAACCACCGAGACAAGTGTGTGTGAAGTCTATGGTGTGTGTTGGAAAGCGAATTTGCACCCAAAGCAGGGAAACAGTCAGCTAAAAACTGACGCTTTTTATCACTTTATGTCTTATTTTTGTTTGGTGCACTTGATCATTTATTGTGTACATGTTTGCTGTTAGTCTGTGACTTATTTATATTTCACACTTCATGTATATGAAGAATAAAAAACAGGCTTGGTGTCAAAAGAGTTGTTTGGATATTTAATTTTAAACAACAGACAGTTCAAACACTTGACACATTATCACTGATTGAGAGTGCCTCGGTGCTTTTATGATAACGTGTTTACCATCAAAGCTTCCAACGCAGTTTGGGAAGTTTCATAGCCACCAGAAATTTGCTATGGCTTCCCACTGGCTGGTTGTAGGACACGGCAAAAAAAATCGGACTGGAGGGCTGTCCACAATACTTTGCAGACCTTGGACAAAACGCAGGACACAGTTCTCGACGCCAGTTGAAAGCTAGCCGCCACAGCTTGCTGGCTTCCACCTGAGGCTAGAAGTCTCTGTGCGGCATCGACAGTCGGACAGACTACCTCCGAAACTTGCGCATGCGCCTCAACATTTATATGATCAACATTTGTTGTTCAATGTCGGTGAGCTGAAGATCCACATTCAAGCATTCCATCTCCGTTGGCATTGTTAATTTATTTATATATTTTTTCTCCATTGGCATTGTTTATTTATTTATATTTTTTTCCCGTTGGTATTGTTGTGTAACCGGAAGAAAACTAGAGGAAGTCGACAAGTCCCCCAGAACTGTAAAAACACAACGCCACACCCCACTAGTGGCTTGGCTGTGAATTACAGAGCAACGCGTTCCCTTGCCGCAGAACTATCGAATGCTCATTGACGCCGTTGTCACTTTGCCATCACCGCAACGCAGAAGCATAACTCAGGCCTAAGGGTTTCAAAAAATAAATCATCACTTGTGCATGTAAGGGTTAAACATTCTCCTGCTCTTGTACAGTTTGTTTTCTTTAACCAAAATGCTCTCAGTCAAAAAGACTGCTCGAAAAGGTCATTTTTACATCACTGGAAGGGTGAAGCCATTATGGGTGATAGACAAACCAGATTTGCTTTAAAAGTATGTATGTTGTTATTGATGACTGAAGTTGTATTTGCTTGTTAATATTTGTACATTTGGTAAATGTAGGCATCCACACTTTTAGTGAGGATATTACAAGCGAGACTTGGAGGCGTGCTGAATCATTTGAGAGCACTGACAATTCACCTTTGCACTGTTTTCTTCCCTGCGTGATCTAATGGCTGTTCACGCTGTCTCTCTTGATCCAAATTGCAGCGTATCATCTGACAATTCCCAACAAAGGCCACAGGATAGAATTGGTTGAGTTAACAAATTGCCACATGCTTTTATTCCTCCCCATGGCCACCTGCCGCACTTGGCTCTGCATTCCTGGTCCTTGTTCACATTGAAGCACCGAATCTGATGCTGTGCCTTTTGTTTTATAATGTAATTGATCAGCGTGATGCCATTCCAGAGCCTTGATGTTAATGACTTGATTGTAGGCTAACATTTCATTATGATTGTTAGGGAGCGCTGGGAATCGGACCCCAAAGCAGACAAGGGAGAATTCCGTTATTATTTAACAAGGTTTATTTTCAGCGGCACGTCGAGAGTCGTAGCACACGTGCACGTTGTGTGGTCGCTGGCAGGCGTAGACGTGATATCAGGCAACGGTACAGGTCAGGGAGCAGGCACGAGGAATCCTGGGACGGAGCAAAGGTCAGATTAGCCGGGAGAATATATGTTGGTAAATACCTGAGTGCTGGACGTGACTGACGGGAATGCCGAAAGAGTTGGTCTGGCGACGAGTGGCAACGACGATCAGGCTTTTGTAGGCAGCTGATGTTAATGGCTGGCACCTGTCGCCGCTTCCCCCCGTCTGGTTTCCAGCCTGCAATCAAGGAACCCTAACAGTACCCCCCCCCCTTACGGGCGCCACCAGGCGTCCGAGACAGGCGACCGGGATTGGCACGATGGAAATCGCGTATCAGGGACTTGCACAACACCTGCCTGGCAGGGATCCAGCTCCGTTCTTCAGGCCCATAGCCCTCCCAGTCAACCAAATACTGCAACCCACGGCCACGGCGGCGAACGTCCAAGAGCTGCCTCACTTTGAAAGCTGGGTGCCCGTCAATTGACAATGGAGGAGGGGGAGTCGGAACTGGTGGGGACAAGGGGCATGACGAGACTGGCTTGATCTGGGAAACATGGAAGGTGGGGTGGACACGGAGAGACTTTGGGAGTTTGAGGCGGACGGAGCAGGGATTCACCACCTTCTCTATTTCATAGGGGCCAACGAACCGTGGAGCCAGTTTCCTGGAGTCAACCCGTAATGGCAGGTGCTTTGAGGAGAGCCATACCCTCTGACCCACAGAGTAGACAGGTGCTGGTGCACGGCGGCGGTTGGACTGAGCCTGGGAACTTTGAGAAGAGCGGATAAGTGCAGCCCGTGTTCTTTTCCAGATGTTGGTGCACCGGCTGATGTGCCTTTGCACTGTGGGTACCGCAATGTCCTGCTCTTGGGAAGGAAACAAAGGGGGCTGATAGCCCAGTGAGCACAGGAAGGGGGACAGGCCTGAGGAGGCATTCGGCAAGGTGTTATGGGCATATTCGACCCAGGGAAGATGGTCACTCCAGGAGCTGGGACATGACTGTGCGACACAGCGAAGGGCCGCTTCCAGCTGCTGGTTTGTGCGTTCACACTGGCCGTTGGTTTGAGGATGGTAACCTGAGGAGAGACTCACCCCAACATCCAGAGCTGCGCAGAAAGCCTTCCATACCTGGGAGGTGAATTGTGGACCCCTGTCTGACACAATCTCAGCCGGAATGCCGTGCAGGCGGAAAACATGCTGAACCAGTAACTCTCCGGTCTCCTTTGCTGATGGGAGTTTTTGAAGCGGGATGAAATGGGCCCCCTTGGAAAATCTGTCAACCACAGTGAGTATTATGGTGTTACCTTTGGAAGGGGGGAGACCGGAGACAAAGTCCAGGGCGATATGAGACCACGGGCGGCTAGGGATGGGAAGAGGGCAAAGCAAACCAGAGCTGGGTTTGGTGGAGGTCTTGCTGCGGGCGCAGACGTGGCAAGCCGTGACAAAAGCCCGAGTGTCCTCCGACATGGTGGCCCACCAGAACCGCTGACGCAATACAGCCAGGGTCCTGCGGATACCCGGGTGACAGAACAGGCGGGACGAATGGGCCCACTCTAGCACCTGTTGCCGGACTGAGGCGGGAACAAACAAGGTAGTCTGAGGTCCCTCTCGGGGGTCAGGGTGCTCATCAAGGGCCTCCTTGACCTTTGCCTCTATCTCCCACTCCACTGAGTGGAGAAAACAGGTGGAAGGGAGTATAGGAGCCGGTTCTTCTTTAGTTTTGCTGGGCAGGAACTGGCGGGACAGGGCATCAGGCTTGATATTGCGTGACCCTGGGATGTAGGAAAATGAGAAATTAAAGCGTTCAAAAAACATGGCCCACCTGGCTTGGCGTGGATTGAGTCTCTTGGCGGATTTGAGGTACTCTAAGTTCTTGTGGTCTGTCAGAACTATGAATGGCTGGCGAGCTCCCTCCAGCAGGTGTCGCCACTCCTCCAGGGCAAGCTTAACAGCCAGCAATTCACGGTCACCAATGCCATAGTTTTGCTCAGCGGGGGAGAGCCTGCGGGAGAAAAACGCACAGGGGTGCACCTTGCCATCGCTGGTCTGGCGTTGGGACAAGACTGCTCCCACGCCCACTTCAGAGGCGTCCACCTCCACGATGAACTGCAGGGTGAGGTCAGGATGCGCCAGCACGGGGGCTGAAGTGAAGCGTCGCTTAAGGTCCTCATAGGCGGTGTTGGCAGTGTCGGACCAGCGAAAGGGCAACGTAGTTGACGTTAGGGCCGAGAGTGGGGCGGCGACCTGACTGTAATTTCTAATGAACCTCCGGTAAAAATTAGCAAACCCTAGGAAACGTTGTAGTTGTTTCCGATCGGTGGGGCGAGACCACTCCACCACCGCGGTTACCTTGCTGGGGTCCATTCGGAGTTCTCCACCAGCAATGACGTAGCCAAGAAATGAGACCTCCGGAACGTGGAACTCACACTTCTCCGCTTTAACGAACAGTCGGTTCTCCAGGAGCCTCTGGAGGACCTGGCGCACATGCTGCTGATGTTCTGTGGGGTTGGAGGAGAAAATCAAAATATCATCAAGATAAACAAACACAAACCTATTGATCATGTCCCCCAGCACGTCATTGACCAAGTTCTGGAACACTGCGGGGGCATTGGCAAGTCCAAAAGGCATGACGAGATACTCGTAATGACCATGGGGCGTATTGAATGCAGTTTTCCACTCGTCTCCCTCCCTGATGCGGACCAGGTGATAAGCGCTGCGCAGGTCTAGCTTTGTGAACACGTGCGCACCATGAAGGGGGGTGAATGCAGAGTCCATCAGGGGAAGCGGGTACGTGTTCTTGATTGTAATTTTGTTGAGGCCCCGGAAATCAATGATGGGCCTCAACGTGCCATCCTTCTTTCCCACAAAGAAGAGACCGGCGCCGACGGGGGAGGAGGACGGACGGATTATACCAGTGGCCAAGGACTCCGTGATGTAAGACTGCAGCGCCTCCCTCTCAGGCTCAGAGATCTTATAAATACGCCCCTTCGGCAGGACGGCGCCAGGAAGCAGGTCTATGGCACAGTCATAAGGACGGTGGGGGGGCAGGGCCCCTGCGCGGTCCTTGCTGAAGACCAGCCCCAGGTCATGGTAGCACACTGGAACTGACGAGAGGTCGGCCTGGACTGGATCCTGAACAGGATAGGTCGGAGCTAGGGCAGACCGTAAACAATTATTGTGGCAGTGGGCACTCCATGAGGTGAGCTTGGGGTGGGTCCAATCCACCACCGGATTGTGAGTCTAGCCAGGGTAGGCCTAAGACCAACGGCGTGCGAGGGCAGTCAATGACAAATAGGCTAATCATTTCTTGGTGATTACCCGAAAGGAGAAGTTTAACTGGGTCGGTCTGCTCCCTCACACTAAACAGCACCTGTCCATTGAGTGCGACGGTTCTTAACGGAGCGGGCAACGGGCGTGTTACGACGCCCAGCTGTTTCACCAACCTGCGATCGATAAAACTTTCATCAGCTCCACAATCAATAAAAGCCTTCAAACTGCAGGACTGGTCTTTCCAAGAAAGAGTGGCTGGGAGCTGGAGCCGGGCTGCAGGATTGTTAGACGCCTGACTCAGCAGTATTTCCTCATCTACTGGAGAACCTGCCCCTCCTCCCAGACGTACCGGACAATGGCGGAGGAAATGTCCCGCCTGGCCACAGTAGATGCATAGCTGGGCAGTGAGCCGCCGAGTGCGTTCTTCCTCAGTAAGTCTGGCTCGCCCTAGCTGTATTGGCTCCGGATTCTCAGCAGAGGGCAGTGAGGAGGCGCCAGCAGGTCGAGGAACCCTAGTAGGAGGGGCCAAACCTGAGGCAACAGAGCTGCGAAACGCGGAAGACGGCAGCTCGCAGCGTTGTCGTCGCCTCTCGCGAAGTCGATTATCGATCAGAATCGAACGATTAATGAGCTGATCGAGATCTCCTGGATCGTCCCTGGAAGCCAGCTCGTCTTTGAGGGATTCGCTGAGAGCGTTAGTGAAGACCTCTTGAAGCGCGGCGTCATTGAAATGGCTCTCCGCCGCAAGCGTGCGGAATTCCACGGAGAACTCTGCGACGCTGCGTTCCCCCTGACGGATGGACATTATGCGTTTGGCGGCTTCCTTACCACGGACTGGGTGATCGAAAACTTTGCGCATCTCCGCTGTGAAATTGGCATACGAGGCGCACGCCGCTGAGCCCTTCTCGTACAAGGCTGCCGCCCAGCTCAGGGCTCTCCCACGAAGGCACCCGATCAGGTAAGCGATCTTGGCCCGCTCGCTACTGTATGTATGCGGCTGTTGATCGAACACGAGACCGCACTGCACTAAAAATGCACGACAAGAGCCCAAGTCGCCATCGTAGGGAGCAGGGGGGGGCACGTGTGGCTCACGTGGCGTCGGCGGGGGGGAGACGAAGCCTCGGCGGGGTGACGATGTCGGTCGCTCGGGGAGTGGCGTAAACTGCGTCTGGATAGACTGAATAGCCAGAGAGATCTCTCCTACCTTTTGGAAAAGGTACTCGAGGGCTTGCACGTGGCGGTCCAGGGCGGGGGACGACGGGGAAGCGGAACTCTGATCCATGTCCGCGGGGTCCACGTGGCCAGACCAAAACTGTTAGGGAGCGCTGGGAATCGGACCCCAAAGCAGACAAGGGAGAATTCCGTTATTATTTAACAAGGTTTATTTTCAGCGGCACGTCGAGAGTCGTAGCACACGTGCACGTTGTGTGGTCGCTGGCAGGCGTAGACGTGATATCAGGCAACGGTACAGGTCAGGGAGCAGGCACGAGGAATCCTGGGACGGAGCAAAGGTCAGATTAGCCGGGAGAATATATGTTGGTAAATACCTGAGTGCTGGACGTGACTGACGGGAATGCCGAAAGAGTTGGTCTGGCGACGAGTGGCAACGACGATCAGGCTTTTGTAGGCAGCTGATGTTAATGGCTGGCACCTGTCGCCGCTTCCCCCCGTCTGGTTTCCAGCCTGCAATCAAGGAACCCTAACAATGATTTGCAGTTTCACACACCTTGCTTTGGAAATGCCATGTTTGCTTCATTCTCAATGGAAATTTTACACTTTTCAATTGTAAGTGGAAACATTGTTATAGACATGAATCGACAGTGCAGTAATTATACTGTTAATAACAAAGAAACAGAATGTATTGTATATCATGAGGGTATGAGTTCGTATGTCACAGAACACACATTCCTCACCGAAGAAAAGGAGACATGATTTACATTTAGATTGATTTTAACCAACAGAATACAAATTATAGCCAAAGCATATTCACTGATGTGGCTTGAAGTTCCACTCTGAGACCCCCAATTTGGCCAAAATTTTTAAATTGTCCTATACACTGCTGGCCAAAAGTATTGGCACCCCTGCAATTCTGTCAGACAATGCCCAATTTCTCCCAGAAAATGATTGAAATCACAAATGCTTTGGTAGTAATATCTTCATTCATTTTGCTTGCAATGAAAAAACACAAAAGAGAATGAAAAAAAAAAAAAATCATTATCATTTTACACAAAACTCCAAAAATGGGCCAAACAAAAGTATTGGCACCCTCATTCTAATACTTGGTAGTACGACTTTTAGACATAATACCGCTTCCAGTATCCATCAATGAGTTTCAATGCTCACTCTACTGGAATTTTAGAGCATTCTTCTTTGGCCAACTCCTCCAGGTCTCTAGATTTGAATGATGCCTTCTCCAAACTGCCATTTTCAGATCTCTCCAAAGGTATTCTATGGGATTCAGGCCTGGACTCATTGGTGGCCACTTTAGAAGTCGCCAGTGCTTTTGATTTTCTAGTGCTTTTTGAAGTGTGTTTTGGGTCATTGTCCTGCTGGAAGACAGATGACCTCTGCGGGAGACCCAGCTTTCTCACACCGGTCCTACATAATGCTGCAAAATTTGTTGGTAGTTTTCAGACTTCATAATGCCATGCACACGATTATCAGTCAAGTGCCAGAGGTAGCAAAGCCACCCCAAACCATGTTTGACTGTGGGGACCGTGTTCTTTGAAGGCTTCATCCCCCCCCCCCCCCCCGTAAACTCTTTTTTGATGCCTTTCCCCAAAAAGCTCTACTTTTGTCTCATCTGAACATTCTTGTAAAACATTTGTAAACAGGTAAGTTTGGGCAAACTCCAATCTGGCTTTTTTATGTCTCTGGGTCAGAAGTGGGGCCTTCCTGGGTATCCTACCATAGTGTCCCTTTTCATTCAGACGCCGACTGATAGTACGGGTTGACACTGTTGCATCCATGGACTGCAGGACAGCTTGAACTTGTCTGGATGTTAGTTGAGGTTCTATCCACCAGCCGCATAATCTTTTGCTGAAATCTCTCATCAATTTTTGTTTTCCGTCCACATCTAGGGAGGTTAGCCACAGTGCCATGGGCTTCACACTTATTGATGACACTGTGCACGGTGGATACCCGAACATTCAGGTCTTTGGAGATTAACTTGTAGCCTTGAGATTGCCCTTGCTTCCTCATAATTTTGTTTCTCAAGTCCTCAGACAGTTCTTTGGTCTTTCTTCTTTTCTCCATGCTCAATGTGGTACACACAATGATCAAGGACTGAAGTTGAGTCAACTTTAATCCATTTTAACTGGCTGCAAGTGTGTTTTTGCCACCACCTGTCACGTACCACAGGTAAGTAAAAGGTGCTGTTAATTACACAAATTAGAGAAACATCACATGCCAACACTTTTGTCCGGGCCATTTTTGGAGTTTTGTCTAAAATGATAATGATTTAATTTTTTTCTCATTCTTCCTTGTGCTTTTTTTCATTGCAAGCAACAAAATGAAGCTATTACTACCAAAGCTTTTGTAATTGCAATCATTTTCTGGGGGAAATTGAGCATTATCATACAGAATTGCAGGGGTGCCAATACTTTTGGCCAGCAGTGTATGCATGTGTGATACATCATTGGAAATCTCTGTTTTCTGGGGGAAATTTTGAACAGGGGGGCATTTTTTGACACCTCAAGTCAGGTGAGTTAAAAATAGATATTTTTTGAAAAAATGTCTTTTATGTTTCTCACTTAAAAAAAGATTTTGAACACCCATCCTGGTACACAATAAATTACAAACACTTCAAGTAACTTTTTGTACCATGAACTTCATTTTACCTATTTCTGAAAGATTATTTCCCCACTCATTGTCATTTCATAGTCGTTGGGTGAAAGGACACATAGACTTGTATGAAAAAGATGTAACCGTTACCTCAGGGCCAGTTTTTCCAGAGTGCACGGCTCTTCTGAGGGCCTGGGAGAGGAAGCCAATCTCTCCCTCCCTCTCCCCTTTGCCATGCTCAAAGCCATAGAAGCAACGTTGAGTCTTGTGGGGCAGCATTGTCAAGTCATGAAATATTGACTTATTCTGATAAATGTAAGAAATAGAAATGATAATTAACGACATAAACAAAAACAGAAAAAGGCCCCCCATAACACATTGAAGTCTGATAAACAAAACCTACCTTGTACTCCACATTGTCAGCCTATTCACTGTCATTTTTGTGCTCATCCTTGACAGGCTCTGTGTTGTAAACCCGTTGATTGCCTTCTGGTTGTGTTTGATGTCATCTGTCATAAAGATGTGGGCCTCCCTGACCACACTGTACTCGCCACATCTATAATAGCATCCCTCAGCATCTCATATTTATCCGGGTCATTCTACCTTATTTCTCTAATCCACTGTGTAGATCTATTGTGGCATGATGACTTTTGAAAAGCAATGACGGCAGTAATGTAAAGCTGAATAGAGAATTCTTAATAAAAAGATATATCTATCTATCCATCTATGGTTTTCTAGCCTCAAAGCCTAGGATCTAGGGTTTAAAATGTCAGCATCTAACGTATCTGATACATCGATATAATCCCTATAAATAATAAGCAATCCAAACGCAACACAGGTCAAAAAGATCATGGCTAGCACGCTGGTCAGTTAGCCTGCTGTGTCTCGCGCTAGCATTCAACTGCAACGTATGTACGTCTTCTTTCTGAGCTCGCGCTACATTTACGGTAACTCGATGCGCAATCAAGCGCGTGCAGAATTAAAGACACACTGATTTTAACTAGATATTATTAACTCTGTGTAGCATGTACCACCGAATGTAAAGATACAACTGTGAATTGCCACAGTCGGGCTTTGTTTGGCTTTTATAGCTTAAACACAGTCATTTCGCATGGAACATGAGACGAAAGTCACGGACAAAACGAGTGGTTGGGATTTTCTTTTTCCAATATTTTCCCTTTTAAACTATTTTTGTTTTTCAATTTTTCTTCTTCTTCTGGATCGATTATTTATCATCTAAAATATGAGGAAAATGCGACAGTCACATAAAAAAATACAATTAAGCGATAGTTATGAGGTAGATATCTGTGACCTATTCACAGACGCAATATTTTTCATTGTGACGTAATTTGTTTAAAAGTTTAAAATATGCGAGTGAATAAAATTTTAAAAGTCATCTTTCTTTTTAAAACTACATATTAGACATCAATTAATGATTCCAAGCAAAAAATGATAGATAATTTGAATAATAAATATCATTACTTACCTTCTTTTTATGGCTGGGTTGAAACAAAAGCAGTTGCGAGGTCTCCGTCAACGAGGCTCTCAGGGGTAAAACGGAAAAATTAAAAATAGTCCGTGGGCATATTGCACCATGAAACTGCTATGGCAGCATATAGACGTATTCTTCTAATAAACACAATGAATCTTTTGTCTTAAAATACAGTAGTTTATCTAAAAGCTTTTCAGCCTTCTGTGTGTTTTCCGCCATATTCAGCATGACATTAACCCAATTCACCATCTTTGTGTAGCATGGCCATCATTTTAAGAGGATATATCATTCAAATGCTGTATCAGTCAATCCTAAAGTAAAGACAATTAAACGAAACACTGAACAAAATTTTCAAAGGGACACACTAACATCATGTGGATTTATTCTCCCCACACCGGGATTTTATTCTTAAAAGTATGATGGCAGGCCAGTCCATTGTTGGTTCAACTTATGCAAAAAGTTACACTGAATCAAATTATACGTATTATACATGCATAAACTCCATGAGAAAACACTTCATGAAAATTCTGCAACTCCTAGTTAGCTATTGAAATTTCTTACACAATATATGTAGAGACATTTACCTTTGCCTCTCATTTTTTTATGAATGATTGCGGTCAAACAATTGTGTCGTTATTCAAGAGGTTGCCGCAAACACAGCCTAATAGTTTTTTCATCTCACCTCAAATACAATTTACACCTAACATATTTTCATGTTAATCAAGCTTGACCTTTTCAAATAAGTACTATGGTAGTCTCCCACACTAACTGCATAAATGATCTGCCACGCACTTAAAAAAAAAAAAAAAAAAAAAAAAAAAAAAACGACGTACTGTATATGGGAGGTTGTGACCCCCTGTAATATGTAAGCATATTGCACGACTTTACATTTTAATTTTTGTCAGACTATATTCAGACGATTACTTCTTAAGCATTCATCCATTAATGACCTGTGATAAGTGTGGTAAAAATAGATAAGGGCCACTAAGCAGCAAGTGTATTTCTCGTGGTGCAGAGTAGCAGATCAGGCTGCTCGTCGCAGTGTTTTTATTTTTTTTTCCCAGCGCTTGCTAACGCTCCAGTAAACCTTCAGTCTCTCCTGTGTTCTCATAAATGTACAATATAGTTCTGTGTAGAGCATCTTAAGAGTTTTTGAACGCAGCCCGAGCAGAGGAAAGAGCAGCCTGGCCACTTGTGCATTCAGGCAGAAGGAACAACAGCATGACGTGCTCTTTAGTGACTAGTGACTTTTATCCTCTGCTCACTATTTAGAAAGAAGAATCAACCTTCTGGCTTTAGAGTCGAGTGTTATTTTCGCGATTGTGTGGAATACACACACACACAAAAACCCTTTCGTTTTGTATATTTATGACCATTTATTCACAATATGTATAACCAAGAGCGTAGGTTTGGTCTCAACATTGGTAGTGACGATATAACAGCATAACCTGCATGTACACTTTTTGCTGAGGATGGGACATTAATAAGACCAGGGCCATATATTAATAGTGTTACGAGACACTCCCGTAGGGATCCATTATACGATTTTACTTCCGGGTACTTCCGGGTTGTGGAGCCTCGGGTTGCTCCAAACATGGCTTCGACGAGGGCAGACCGCATTCATACGAATGGCTGGCTGTAAAGTATATTTGGAGGTAAGTTGATGAAAAAAAAACGATCCCTTTTGAATTTTCAACAATCTGTATTCTTATCAGAGGCGCTTCATAATGTATATGTTGAGCTTTATTTGTATGTGCGTGGCGTAATTATACATATATTTTATCTTGGTTGATGAGCGATTTTCTCCTACTTTTTAACCTGACTGCTAACTAGGAATGTATCGCCAGGAATAAAGTCATTAAGTCACAATCTCTTTTAAATTGTCAACTCTTTCAGAGGCCCTTTGTAACGTACACCCTCATCTGTATTTGTGAGTATTGGTAGACGACCGGCTTTCACGTGCTTATTAGCTCCATTTTGTAAGCTTTGAACTAAGGTATCCCCCTCATGAAAGAGTACCAAGTCAATGCATGACAACCAGTGTTCTTTATACCAAAATGTTTGACATTATTATATTTTAGAGATGTGTATAGATGTGTAAAGTGATGTCAACAAATAATAGAAACAAATTTATGATAGAAAACTAATTTAATGTATATTATTTTTTTATGTTACATTTTCATGATCCACATCATGCTGCTGCTTCTGGGAACAGCTGCTTGTGCCTACTGATGGTGACTGCTGGCTGTGGGCACCAAGCCCATTTTTAAATACCAACAAACAAACAAAGTTTTTATGTCATGTTTTGACTGCTGACCATTGCCATCCATTTTTTTCTACTGCTTTTGGTCCTTGTGGAAACCATGCTGCACAAGCAACCATCACAGGTCTATAAAATGTTAGGTGTAAACAATGAACCATGACATCAATTGTTCGATAAAAAATATGATTTTCTTTATCAAAAGGTAATAAGTTGTGATTGTTATACATTACATAATGTTGAGGAAAATAATAAAATTGTGTTCCTGTCTTGTAGTCATTTTGTGTTGCTTGGGTTCAAAATGAAAAATACCTAAAGAGGTATAGGTTTGGTTTTGCTAAAATTAGAGGGAATATTCCAAATGTAGTTAAATTATGCAGGAAATATTTTTAAATTTCATTTCTTTGTGTTTCAGGTCAAACTCAGTCTATAAGATAAAAAGGAAAATGTACACACAGTATACTGGACTGTCTCAGAAAATTAGAATACACAATATTCTAATTTTTTGAGACAGTCCTGTGTATATATACAGGACTGTCTCAGGAAATTAGAATACACAATATTCTAATTTCCTGACTGTCTCAGGAAATTCTAATTCTAATTTCCTGAGACAGTCCTGTATATATACACAGGACTGTCTCAAAAAATTAGAATATTGTGTATTCTAATTTTCTGAGACAGTCCAGTATATAAGCATTAGAAAGTGCAACGGTAAAGAAAAGTGGAAAATATAATTCAAAAGTCGTGACCACAAACCCAAACCTTTTGGGAAACAAAAGTGTTTTATGTCAATGTGACAAAACAAACTAGGAACTAACACTTAGAACTTGGAAACAAACTATGTTATACATGGTGTATCTTTAATATATTACTACAGGTACAGTAGGTGAATCAAGGAAATCTAGACATTCTCTGGAAAAACAGTATTCTAGTTGTGAAAAACGAAAAATTTAAATCATCTTGCATTTCAATATTAAAAGTCCATTTCCTGTGCTAATGCTAACACAAATATGATCCTTTCACTCTAGAACATGGGAAAGTTCCCTTCTTCGTTAGAGTTTACATAGTTTTCAGTTGTCGCCTTACCACTCCAAATGTAAAACTAGTCATAATGCAATAACATAATCAAACAAGTACTTAGATATGTGATTTGATCCATTTTTCCATAAATGTCACAATTACCGCTGTCAGTTCCATTGCAAACCACTAAAGCGCTACTTGTGCTTGGAACTACTCATGCCCTACATGAACTACGTGACCACCTGCGGCGACATCAAAGAGAGTCGTAACCCTCTTTACATGGCCCTGAATAAGATCAAACAGAATGGGTGAACGAGGGTCAGGGCTACATTTCTCACAAATGATCAATGAAAAATAGTCTGTATTGAATTATTATAACATTCATGTGTATTGGTTCAGGTGATACATCGTTCGATCCAAACCTTTGTTTTCAAAATTTACTAAATAGACATTTTTAAAACTTGACGAATAAATGTATGAATTTTATTAGCAAATTCAAATTGCAATATTTCAACATAAGTTATATTTACAATATAAAAACAAAGTTGTTAACCAGGAATGGATAAAAAAACAAACAAAAAAAAAAACGTTTGTCTTAAGACCACTCAACAACCTTCCTTCAGGTAAAACAGTACTGATTTTGTCCACAAGTATCTCTAAAGTGTATCAGTGGGTTGAGCAATTAGGAAAAAACATCTAAATCGGGATAAATTTAACTTTTTACCTTGATTATGATTAATGTATGACTATCCGTAAAAATGTCTGCATAGGCTGCAAATAAAAACATTTTTAAATAAATAATGTAGAATATTAAAAAATACAGTACATTTTTAATCATAAATGAAATGCACTAATATGGTACAGTGGTACCTCTGCATACCAAGTTAATTCGTTCCAGGACCTTGTTTGTAAGTCAAAATGGTCCTATGTCGAACAGGATTTTCCCCGAAGAATACGTTCAGGCATGAAAATCTCTCACCTTTTGGCGAAATTCGCCGTTTTGAAGTAAAAAAGGGTAACCTACGATTTTTTTTTTTTAATGTTGGATGCTTGGTATGCAAGCGGGGAAAGTGGCATAAAGCCCAAAAAGAAAACAACATTGAAAACACTGACTTGTATCAACAAAACAAAGGAGGGGATACTGTTGTGTCCTGTCTCTTCAATGCCAAGTTTGGTACATCAGAAAGCCCGCAAACAGTTTGCTGAAGTCATGTCAACAAAGCACATGGATTACTGGAACCACATCCTATGGTCTGATGAAGAAGAGGCTTCCTCCTGGGGTGACAGCCATGCACACCAATTTGATGTGGAATGCGGCGTATGGTCTGAGCACTAACAGGCTGACCCCTCACCTCTTCAATTTCTGCAGCAATGCTGACAGCACTCCTGTGACAAGTCACATGAGATTTTGGAGGGAAAATGACAAGCAGTACTCAATTTGGACATTCAGGGATGTACGTAGCTTCCAAGGGGGGTACTCACTTTTGTTGCCAGGGTTTAGATATGAATGGCTATATTTTGAGTTATTTTGAGGGGAAAATAAATTAACTCTATAATATATGCTGCACATAGACTACTTTTCATCGTGTCAAAGTGTCATTTTGTTATTGTCGTCCCATCAAAAGATATACTAAAATATCTGCAGAAATGCGAGGGGTGTACTCACTTTTGTGATACACTGTATATACTGTATAGTTGTATACTATAATATTAATGCTAGATATTTTTTTTTAAGAATTGTTTTGAATCATGTTAGCAAGGTGAAGTCAATGTTCTGGATCTGTTTACATTTCATTCTTTTGCATAGATTAATGCTATCAGCATTTGACCTCATTGTTTATACGTGATTTATTGTTGTTATTTATGTGTTTATTTGTACTTTGATAAAGAATTTAAGCGTTCCAAAATGTTTTTGTAATAATAAGTGTCACCAAAAATTTCATTGCTAAGTTAGTAAAAAAAAAAGAGGGGGGGGGGGGCTTTAGATTGGGACAGCCTTAGTTGTACAATGTACCGGAACATATTTCCTCTACACCCTTCTCACCTTTTTACCCCTGACCCATTTTCATGACTGTACATTATGACTCCATTAATTCGTTCCACAGCCCGAAAACCCTAAATCCTTAATAAATAGTTTGGTACCAGTACAAATGGCAATTACACATAGCAAAACAAATAGATTATAAATAAAAATCGGAATAAAATAATATAATAACAATAATAATAATTATTATTGTTATGTAACAAATCAGGTTTTAATGTGGCGGATGTATTATGCGTTCTGTACCTGAACGAATTGCATGGCTGACGTGACAGAGTGAGAGAGGGGCATTAGAGTTTTTAACTTTCACTTTTTATGTTCTGTTGTTGGCGTCTGCTGCTTCCACGGACAGTAGGTGTTTTGTGTTGCACAAGCTCTGAAATAAATGATTAAACCTGCCGAGGCTAGCGATATCTTTGACGATGTTAGAATAATAATAACTGTTGCCTTAACTTATAAAGACTGGCGAACAGAGGTCGAAGGAGGACCGTCGACATTGTAGACATTATATGGCCGTATTATTGTCGAGCCAGTTCACGGACGTGCACAATGGTAAGCGTCACCTTTTATCACCACCTGCACTAACTTTCTTGGAACCCATGTTGATTTCTTTCACAAGAAAATCCGCCATGAATCTGTCTTACGGGAAAACAAAGAAACTGCGGCTATGTCATGAATTGTCTTATTTCAAGCATATCGTCAGTTGAAGAAATAAATGGAGAGAAGATCATGTGTCGAAGCGATCGTATGTTGAGATACCACTGAATACCACATTTCTTACAGTGGCTGCTGCTGGCCAAAAAAAAAACTTCTAAATTCCCTCCTCTTCGAAGGGGGCGTAGGAGGTGGCATGTTGTCGAGATGTTGTATTTCTGTCAGAGGTGTGGGGGGGTGCTTATGTGTGTGTGTGTTGTGTCAAGTCGTCAGCCAATTAAATTTGCATTTGAGGGGGAAAATGGACCAGCACGTTAAGCAAGTGAAAATGGGTAAATGTAAGTCTGAATACAATGAAAATAAATCACTTGGTAATGGTAGTGTCAATTCTTTCCTTACAACATGTGGGAAGAAAATCTAAATTACCCATATAACTGGACTCATTATGTTATCCAAATAAGGTTGCTTAAAAGTTGGTGGGGACAATTTGAGCATCCTG
The DNA here is from genome assembly GCF_030265065.1 of Corythoichthys intestinalis. Classification (NCBI taxonomy): domain Eukaryota; kingdom Metazoa; phylum Chordata; class Actinopteri; order Syngnathiformes; family Syngnathidae; genus Corythoichthys; species Corythoichthys intestinalis. Next base: position 68,625,229 of record NC_080396.1, read on the forward strand.
AAAAGTTGGTAGTGTTAATTCCCTGCCATCCCTTTACAAACCTACGCCTGTGTATAACCACACATATTCATTCATGCCTGTTCTCCTTTCTGTAAATTTTTTAACTCTCCTGCTGAGATGAGAAATGGTGGTAGAAAAACACAAATGTTAACAATAAATTCCAATATCCCCCTCTCATATCTTTGAGTCATACACGGGAGAAAAATACAAAGCGTAAACAATAAATTCCGATGTTCCCCTTATCATATTTTTGAGGAGACGTGTATCCAATAAAAGTGAATATGACATTACATTTTTGTAAATCCTTTTCAAATTATACTATGCTCCAATCTACCTTCTCGTCTTTAATATGAATTGTTTCCTGGTCGTACCTTTTTTTTTATGTTAAATTCCAAACATTTCATCGTATTTCATCTGGTGAATTGGGACCTGATTGTGGCTCCCATTTTGAGCTATTTTGGTCAGGTGTTAGGGTTAAACATTAGTTCATATCTAATCTAACATAGAGAAAAACACTCAGGAGAGGCATGGCCCTTTTGGAGAGCTCTTACCACTGGCATACCATGGAAGGCTCTTAACACACAGGCCCAAAACCCTGTTTATTAGGTCACATCAAAGCAGGATATTTGCATACAAGGAATTATTTAAAAAGAGCCAAAAGGCTGCCACAAGTATCAGATTTCGGTCATCTGCTGGCTACTCATTGCTCAACAAGGTGTAATTCTAACATTTTGACGTATAACATCATACCATTATAAATGGTTACAGTTATGTTTTTTTAAAGGCAGTTTTTGGAACAATACATGTTCTTTACTGTTCTTCACTTCTGAAAATTGGGTGTTGTTTAGTGACAACAGGGAAATGCGCGTTCAAGGGTGACAACAGTTGGTAACCAACGGTCGAAAACAAATCTTTTTTCGGAGAAAAAAAAAAAAAAAAACTCTAAGCTGTTTTACATTCATTAACTGTTGTTTGTGAGCTACAGTGTATCACAAAAGTGAGTACACCCCTCGCATTTGTGCAGATGTTTTAGAGTATCTTTTCATGGGACAACACTGACAAAATGACGCTTTGACAAAATGAAAAGGAGTTAATTTATTTTCCCCTCAAAATAACTCAAAATATAGCCTTTAATAACTAAACCCCTGGTGACAAAAGTGAGTACACCCCTTAGAAACTACGTACATCCCTAAATGTCCAAATTGATTACTGCTTGTCATTTTCCCTCCAAAATTTCATTTGACTCATTACAGAAGTGCTGTCAGCATTGCTGTAGAGATTGACGAGTGGGGGATCAGCCTGTTAGTGCTCAGACCATACGCCGCACTTTACATCGAATTGGTGTGCACAAGAAAGCCCGCAAACAGTTTACTGAAGACATGTCAACAAAGCACATGGATTACTGGAACCATGTCCTATGGTCTGATGAGACTGGCGGGCTTTCTTGTGTACCGATCTTCCGAAAAGGCTTCCTCCTGGGGTGACAGCCATGCACACCAAATGTGATGTAGAGTGGGGCGTATGCTGTGAGCACTAACAGGCTGACCCCCCGCCTCTTCAATCTCTGCAGCAATGCTGAAAGCACTCCTGTAACGAGTCACATGACATTTTGGAGGGAAAATGACAAGCAGTACTCAATTTGGACATTTATGGATGTACGTATTTTCTAAAGGTTGTACTCACTTTTTTTGCCCGGGGTTTAGATATTAATGGCTATATTTTGAGTTATTCTGAGGGGAAAATATATGAACTCTATTATATAAGCTGCACACAGACTACTTTTCATTTTGTCAAAGTGTCATTTTGTCTGTGTTGTCCCATGAAAACATGCTTAAATATCTGCAGAAATGTGAGGGGTGTACTCACTTTTGTGATACACTGTACACTGTAAAGTCTGATTAGATCAAAGTCACTGACCTCTTTTACATTTTTTTTCTACCCTTGGAAGGTAAGAGAAGCTCCATCTCCTCTGACCACAGGTTTCTGGTGCCAAAACACTTGCAGATAATAATGTGCTCTTCTTCAGCATCTGAATAGATGCTGCCAAGAGAGGATTGTCCCACACGTAGGCAGCGGGACTGTCATCAAATGAAAATGATGAAGTTCATCTAATATTGAATATCATACTGGCTTGGATTCATAATTCATTATCTAAGTGAAGATGCGACTCTCATGAACAGGATGTGGATTAAAAGCTCAGTAGCGGCAGTGGTGAGGTTGAGCTCTATAAATCGACGCCCCGCAACCAGGTGTCCTCATTCAGACAGCACTTCAGATCCATCCCTTTAAACTCTCACATTCCTTTAAAATGCTGAGTTTAAGCTGGTCTTTCAAGTAGGTTATCTCTGTCTTTCAAACATCTGCCGCAGTTACTGGTGTCACAGTACTTATGCTAATGAACACAAGGAGGAAAATAAAAGCTTTTTAATTTTCCCCGTTTGACACAGAGCAGTAGGTGACTTGTCTGAGGTGAAATGTTAAGCGTCAGATGGGCTTTTTGTATTCCTCTTATAAATCCTAAATCACGACAATGTGGTTCTATTCTGTCATATTATGTAACAAGAGTACACATGCGTGCAAGCAGCTCTGGGCGCCTGCACTCACACTGATGCGACATGTTATGGAGCTTTATATCACGAAAACAACTTGTTGTAAAGTAAAATAGCTTGTATGTAGAACAAACATAACCACTAAAAACAACAAATGTTTGATTGATTAATATTTTAACTAGGAGTTTGACAATATATATCTAAAAGGTCATACATCGCGAAACTTTGTTTTCGATATGCTCCCACCAAGAATCGAAATATTGTTTTAAAAAGTTGTGTCATTGTTTCACAGAAGGATTTGGTTGCATCTTCCATTAGAAAACTGCATACGTTAGCTCACTGGCTGCCATTGACGGTGTTCGACATCCACTTCATTTTGACTGCGCCGTCAATGGCACTGAAACCAGTGCATTCACAGCCTGTCTTGTGGACATTTACAGGTCACTTCCTGTTCATTTTAGGTCATTTACATCACAGGTTACTTCCTGTTGATTTCGAGTCACTTCCTATTCATGTGGGGACATTCTTGAGTCACTTGCTTTTCAGTAACCCAAAATCAGCAGGAAGTGACCTGTACATGCCCCAGAATCAACCGGAAGTGACCCGTAAATGCCCCAAAAGGAAAAGGAAGTGACCGAAAATCAACAGGAAATGACGTGAAATGCCCTAAAATTAACTCATTGCCTGGCATTGTCTGCCACTGATGGCCATAGATGTACAATCTGTTTGAAGTGAGAGGGATGGCAGCGAATGAAAATTCATTCATACGCTGTCACCCTCCCAGTTTGAACGGATGGACGTCTATGATGATGATGATATGATGATAATGATAAACTCATTTCAATTCACAGCAGAAGGATGAAAATAGCTTGTTTTTCCTGTTTATTAGTTGTTTTGTAGACTATTCTAAAATGATTTCCTGACCAGTGTATCGATAATTGTTGTATCGCCAGATTCTGAGATCATCATTATCGTTAGCCTTGTATCGCAAATCGCATCGTATCGTGAGGTACCCAGAGGTTCCCACCCATAATTTTAACATTGTAAACATTGGATGGGGTAGAGCTTCCATTGAGCGCAAGGTTACGATGAAGTACGAGGACGATAAAATATTAAGGTATAGCTATTTTGGGGAAAGCAACATTAAGACAATTATTATTTAATTGTGGTCCATAGTACAGGTAATAGCAACTATTAGAGTTTAGCAGCAGTTTATGACATGTATTACAAATGCGTAATAAGATAATGTCGATGGTGAGGTAAGCATACACTTATGTCTGACTGGCTAACGTTAGCGGCTAATACCAGAGATACAACAACCTGTGCTGAATGATAATGTTAGCAGCCAACTTCCTATAACAATCACTTCTGAAAAATCGTAAGGAGGAGATGGTAAGTGAAATCTACCAAAGTGTTTCAAAGTCTAATTCAGTTGGGAGTTTACGACTTCCGTTGCGGTCATTTTGCAGCTATTTCAGCCTCATGTATCCGAGATCTTCTTTCGGTCACTACCCAAAGTTTATGGCCATAGGTGAGGGTAGGAACGTAGATTGACTGGTAAATTGAAAGCTTCGCCAGTCAGCTCCGTCTTCACCACGACAGACTGGTTAAGTGTCCGCAACACTGTGGACGTCGCTCCAATCCACCTGTCGATCTCACGGTCTGACCTACCCTCACTCGTGAACAAGATCCCTAGATACTTGAACTCCTACACCTGGGGCAGGGACTCACCCCTGACCAGGAGCGAGCAATCCACCTTTTTCCGGCTGGGAACCATGGCCTCAGACTTGGAGGTGCTGATCCTCATCACAGCCGCTTCACACTCGGGAGCGATCCGCCCCAGCGAGAGCTGGAGGTTGCTGTGCGATGGAGCCAAGAGGACCACATCATTTGTAAAAAGCAGAGATAGATCCTCCCACCATCGAACTCGACCGCCTCCACTACACGGCTGCGCCTAGAAATTGTGTCCATGAAAGTCACGAACAGAACCAGTGACAAAGGGCAGCCCTGGCAGAGTCCAACCCTCACCGGAAACAGCTCCGACTTGTTGCCGGCCACACGGACCAGACTCATGCATCCACCACATACTCTTGCAGTACCCCCCACAGGGTGCCCCTGTGCTGTCTCAAGGCAAAACATATGGACATTGAATCAGATTTGGGCATGAAGGCATACAATGTAAATGCAACTAATGTTCTGTAACAAAATGTTAATAGAGTATTTTATCAAAAAGTCATGGAGGCACCATCGGCGAAATATGGCCTATTTGGATTCGGGATGTTAATGCTGGTTATGCAAATGCAGAGATTGTGCTTACTGGTGACACTGTTTGTGCCAAACACAAAACAGTGAGGAGTGAAGACAAAAGCTGAGGAGAGAAATGTGACCACTGCAGAATCTTATTTTGCAAATTGGAACGTTATGTGCTAGCTGGTTTGGATGTACAATAAGCATAACACCCATCCATTCTCTTTTCTGCTTATCCTCACTAGGGTCATGGCTGCACATGGTGTAATGATGTATACTACAATCATGACTACATTTCAGAGACATGTGACTGGAATTCTAAACATTTTATCAGATTTGTGGGGGGATTTCGAACATTTTGTTGCTCGAGCTGCATCCATGTTTTCCATGATGAATAATTGAAATGAATCACAAGGCCACTTTTTTATTTAGACATTCAGAAGTTATGTTTACTGCACCATCCCCTTTCAGTGTCAGCACTTTTTCCTATTTTTACAGTATGTGCACTTGATGACGGAAGGTGTGTGAAAGACAATGGCATTAATGAGGGGTTAGTTGGACATGACTCAGCATTTATGCAGCGACTGCAGGGTTTCATGGTGTTTGGGTATCAGATTCAAAGTCTTTCCTGCTAATCTCAAGTCGATTGGTCAGAGGTTTGTGTCGTTTCGTGAGAAATTGATTTAGAATGACACATAAAGGCAGTGCAAAATCAAATAATTCACACTTATGCTTCGAATTCATTACTTTAGTGTTGTGTTTCATTGAATTGTCACGGTCACATTACTTAATTGATATTACACCACCTTCTATAAGAATTGAATTATACCTTGCTGTTTTGCTTGATTTATTGAACAGAAGCAATTACAGCATTTCGCACACTGTTTAATGAAATGGTGTCATTGTTGTGGATAGAAATCTTTTCGTTTAGGTTGTCAAATTCATTAGCACTTTGTCAGATATTATTCACGGATCGAAGTGCCATGGAGACGAATATATGGGCTTGCTAGCTCCCTGACAACTACAGACTGCACATCTATTACATGACGTTTTAAGGCAAAAACACCAACGATTAGGTTATGATCACAATCATGTTCAAGATCAAAAGGACCATATTTCTGTTTATTCACATATCATCATACATATTTGGGTCATTTTTCTCAATAGAGTGCCATTTTATATTTTACATCCCCAGTTTAAATTAAGTTGTATTTTCACGAAGGTTGGACAAATAATCATTCAATCAATCAGTCAATCAACTTTATTTGTATAGCACATTTAAAAAATCTGCCAAGAAGACCAAAGTGCTTTACATACCATAAAACAGCAAAATAAGTTAACTTTCAAAGATAAAACAAACACAAAAATAAAATAAACAGTCATTTCACATTAAAAGCTGAAGAAAAATAAAATGTTTTAAGGCGTGATTTAAAATTCAGTCATTCAAATTGCAAATTCATGGGGACATGCTCCTAAATTCTAATTTTTAAAATTAATTTACTTCTGGTAAAAGGTTGTTATGGAATTTTACGGTGTCCTCAGTCCTTTTCATTCAAATTCAGTCCATACTATAAGCAATAGATAAGCAATTTCATTTTTTTACCTCCTTTAAAAATCAGATTTTGCAGTTCTATAAAGTACGTTCAGTGTTGTTGATCTGAACGTGTCCACTCCGTTAAACCTATATATTAAGGGTACATGTATTTGTATTGAACCGTATCGGTACGTGGTGCTCGGTTCAGAATGGAGGCGTACCGAACGAGTTTCTGATGTAATGTAACCCTTACTTTTTGAGGCTGTGTGTCGATCAGGTTACAGTTTCTTTGTGTAGATTATATTTACTCCGTTTTCTCTACTATAATGAGGACCAACACGGTAGGACAGTATATAACCCAAAAACGTCAACGGCGCGACAACATGGCCGCTGCGAGAACGCAGTGAAACGCGGGCGTTAAAGTCAATCAGCCAATGCACACCAGTCGCAGTGCGGCCGCGTGTTAGACGCGTCCCAGAAGCGGCTCAACACGACGCACCCGAAAAGAACGGCAGAGTTTATTATTTGACGCGAGAGGCGACCATCCTACGTCAATACTACTACTGGTAGTTAGGATCGGGCAGACCAGAAGTCACTCGTGTAAAAATACGGTGGATCCGGTCTATTTTCAAACTAATATGCAATCGTAACCCACTTTTTGAGTCCATCAGATCTCTTGAGTGGTAGATCGGGGCACAGTTGACTTGTCTTTGTTGATTTACTGCTGTCTTCTCTGCTATAATAATAACCAACACGCCCCCGTGTTCAATACAAAACCCTCCTACCCCAACAAAACAAGTAGGAACTAATATTCACGTAGGCACTAAAGTTATACAACATAAAATATGCAATATAAATAAATACTACATCACATTTGTAAAATATAAACACATAATAGAATAAATAATAGCCCATTTAAATAAAATAAATTGAAATGAGCTAAAACACCTGTAATTAAATAACAAGAATATTACAGATCCTGCTTACACAATTAAATTTATTAATTTCTGTGTGGCGCTTTAACTTGAGAAAATCCACCAATAAGCTTTTGAAAACTGTTCATGAGAAAAAAAATGAATCATTGAGGCATTTCATTTATAAAATACATGTTAAAATCTTTGTCATTGGGATTGCTTTTTTCTTTAGCACAGGACTTCTTTTTTCTTCTTTCTTTCAGAAAGAAAGCTGACCAAAATGCAGGGTCTGAAAGGCAAATTGTTTTTGGATTATCTTTAAATACCCGCTACTTTTTGAGCAGAATTCTAGCTTTGTAAAGGCTAATGATCCTTTTGTTGAAAGCACAAAGGTGTGTAATAAACAACTAGCACATTTATATTTTGCATTTTGTTTTCTTACTGTACCGAAAAAGAACCGAACCGTGACCTCAAAACCGAGGTACGTACCGAACCGAGATTTTTGTGTAATGTTACACCCCTACTATATATCAAAGAAATTAATTGAATTGAATGACTTCAAAAGTTTATTTGTAAAATTCTAGATTTCTCAATAAGTATACAAATGCCATGTTACTGTATCTCTTATGAAAGCAAAGCTAGGCTGAGGCTAACTGTAGCACAAAATGTCCCCTCTGTTAGTGTCCACTCTGTTACGTCCAAATGGCACCCAAAAAAAAAAAAAAAAAAAAACAAGACCTATTTGTTCATTGCTGTTCTGTTCTTGTCTTTGCGCTAATCCACAGAAGTAGGTGTCCCCATTTTGTAAACGTAATGCACTTTCCTCTATCTAAATAACGATACAGTAGGAACTTATTGTTTACTCTTCTAGGCAGCTAGAACGTGTTTAGCATAGGCTCGTCCTCAGAGGCGGGTGTTAACTTGCTCATTTACATAAGAACGATATAAACGCTGGCCCGGTCATCGCTCAGGGCGCTCCTCCAGAGTAGAGGCATTTTCATTTTCTCTAGCGAGACCTGGGCTGTTTTACAATTGGACTTTCTAATAGGATTCTTTTCAGTCTTTTTGTGCTCATTTAATTTGAAACTTTGTTCCATAATTTATCTAATATTTGTATTATTGTTTTCTTTGTTGCTCCGAGATCTTCTGTCATCATCTTCTGTTAATTTAAAGGGATCCACAAGTCTGTATAAAGACTTGTAGGCCAATATAAGCCACATTTGTTCTCTTGTACTAAAATATGTTATTAAAAACACATAAAATATTGCCAATGATATACAAATCTACAATGTTTAGTACATGGTTTGACCTATGGAGGGCGCCATTTTTTACGCGCACAATACATGGTGGGGGTGATAGCTGTGGTCGATACTAGGAAAGCTAATATGACGACTAGCCTTATTTTGTCACATTCTGCTGCTGGCCGGATTGTTTTGTTACAGAGCTGTGGGATGAGTTCCTGACGTCGTACCTGCATCTAATTCCAGCTCATCAACAGTGTATTTAAACCGATCCTAGGCAGGTTGCTGAGATATTGACTTGCTGCCATTTGACAATTTATAGTCTCGATCCCTTCGTTGCTAGTTACATCCTTGCCTTTGTTTTTTCGTCCGTCTGCCGCCCTTGTTTTTGGAATCCTCTACCATGTGCAGGCATTTCAGTGCATTATTTGTTTTCACCCTGCTTTGCCTTCTTTTTTTAATTGATCCCGACCTGCTGTCACCGACCCTTTTTCTTGTCTGCCTTTTTGCGATTGTGTTTTTTTTTTTGTGTGTGTGTTTAAAAAAAAAAAAAAAACTTGTGCGCAATCTCTCTTTTATTGTTGTTTTCTTTGGGTACACCATGCTTCTGCATTTGTGGACCGTAACAGAGTTGTTGGTTTTCATCTGAGGACTTAAGTTACTGATTGAAACTAAAAGATCGATAAACAATACACATACTATCGATGTAGAAAAATATAACATGGTCCTTGTTGTGTTAGTTAATGTTAGTAAACAGTGTGGTCTTGAACGCTACCTGGATGCAGAATGTGCTTTAAGTACAAATAAAGTACATAACAGTCCTCTTATATCTCAATATGCAAAATAAGGTGTCATTATAATCTGTTGGCTAGAAAATGATATGAATAGCCAGCAATCAAACTCAGTTTAATACATTCATTTTCCGTGTTGCTTATCTGTCGTAAGCATTTAATTACGTTGGATTCATGTGGCTGTATATGTTTATGATGTAACTTGTTTATAGCACCTTTGGATAATATTGAGAATCCAACTGAATATAAAAGAGTGCTTTTTCACCGCCACATAAGTTTCGAGAGCAACATCTGATACGGGCACAAAATCTGAGAACATCAGCAGGACGATCATCAATCTGGACTGCGCTTTTACATGACTAAAATATGATGTTTGGTGACCCGGTACCGATCGGGTAAGGTAAAACTCTCTCAGTCACAAAGGAGGAGCACATTAGATGTTTCGGTTGAGGCAAACTGCATCAAAGTTTTCGTGTGCTGTGATGCACCGGCTAAAAATAACCAAACTCTTGTGTTTCACTGTATATCCTCATCATTTGTAAAGCAAACTACAGTTCTGAACGCTAACAATCTCCATAATTATATTGGAATACATATGATCACACAATAGCTTACCGTGAAGATTGAAAACAAAAACTGGAGTTCTTGACAGGGAAAACTCTTCTGCTCTGTCATGAGAGCAGGAGAGTGTTTGCTGTCACTGTCCCGAGACGAACTTGCGACATGAGCACTACTGGTTTTGTCCTACTTTCGTCTCGTCTCATCCCCTCTTTCCTGTTCATTTTGCTTATGCTGTTTGTTTTGTGAAATATCGACAGCTCTGTCCTGCTCATTCATTTTCCGCTCGGGTTCAAATTGAAATGGCTGAACAGCGCCATCCATTTACATCATTACCCAGAGTGCATTGTGACAACAACAACAATGGCGACCTAGTAGTTAAACAAATTTTACAAACTTCATGAAAACTAAAACATTATCGTAATTTCCGAACTACAAGCCGCTACTTTTTTCCCTCATTTTGGATCCTGCGGCGTGTGCAATGATGCGGCCAATTTGTACATTTTTCTGACGGCCGCCCGGAGCGCTCGAGCATGGAATGTGGGAGTGAGACACGTGGAATATAAGTGTCGAGGAAGACGCTTGTTTGCACTGTGACCGATGGTTTAACTTTGTACATTGTGCATGAATAGAGGTGGCGGACCCTCGTCTTTGTGCATAGTAGAATTGGCAGATCTGCATCATGGAGAACACAAGAAAAAAATAAAATTGGCCATCCGAGTTGTATGGGAAGTTTTCTCGACTCGCGGCGAGAGATCGTTTGACAAAACTCGCCTCATGCGAAGAGCAGCTATTGCACAGGTATGCCGGGGGAGCCTGGCAGCGTGAAGCAGTGTGAAAGAAGTCTGCCATCACCAACGGATGCTGAAGAGGACAGCACGGGCTCAGGAGTGCATTTGCCTCATTATGGGAGACATTGAAGGCGACGGCGAAGGAGAGACTGAGTAGGTGCGTGGCGAAGTGTATCTGAGCGTCTTCATATCCGACACTGAGGGTGAAGACTTCCATGGTTTGAGTGCACAGGAGGAAGATGAAGATTGCTAACAAAGACTTTTGTGTTTTTAATAACCAGCCCAATTTGTGCTGTTTGCTATTTAACTTCTGTGCCGCTGCTACTGGACTGTCTCAGAAAATTAGAATACACAATATTCTAATTTCCTGACTGTCTCAGGAAATTAGAATATTGTGTATTCTAATTTCCTGAGACAGTCCTGTATATATACACAGGACTGTCTCAAAAAATTAGAATATTGTGTATTCTAATTTCCTGAGACAGTCCAGTATATAACTGCCGTGTTTGCTGGCGCTGTTTGGAACGAAAAGTTAAGGTGTGTTATTAAAATTTTGAAAACTGTGTATTTCTTTGTCAATATCTCATGTTACTAAGTGGGCACACGCGGCTTATAGCCAGGAGAGGCTTATGTATGTACAAAATGGTTTTTCCTTTAAAAATGTGCTGGGTGAGGCTTGTAATCAGGGGCACCCAATAGTCCAGAAATTACGGTAAGAGGGCTTTAAAAATCAAATTATTAAAACTCATAGTAACATTTATCTTTTAAGAACTACTAAGTCTTTATGTCCGTGGATCTTGTCAAAAGAATGAAAAAACCTGTAAGAAGCGAAAGTCGAGTCCAGTTACCTTTGCCCCGACTTTTTTCTCTTCAGTTACCGTAATTTCTGGACTATTGGGCGCCCCTGATTACAAGCCTCACCCAGTACATTTTTAAAGGAAAAACCATTTTGTACATACATAAGCCTCTCCTGCCTATTAGCCGCGTGTGCCCACTTAGTAAAATGAGACATTGACAAAGAAATACAGTTTTCAAACGTTTAATAACACACCTTAACTTTTCGTTCCAAACAGCGCCGGCAAACACGGCAGTCATATAGCAGCGGCACGGAAGTTGCATAGCATCAGCATGGCGGTGCAGCACTAATTGTGCTGGTTAATAAAAACATAAAAGTCTTTGTTAGCAATCTTCATCTTCTTCCTGTGCATTCAAACCATGAAAGTCTTCACCCTCAAGTGTCGGATATGAAGATGCTCAGATGCACTTCGCCACGCACGCACCTACTCAGTCTGTCCTTCGCGTCGCCTTCAATGTCTCCCATAATGAGGCATATTCACTCCCAGCCTGTGCCGTCCTCCTCACAGCAGACTGGCCCCTCAAAGCCCACTGGTGATGGCGGACTCTTTCACAGCGCTTCACGATGCTAGGCTCCCCCAAAGCTGCTCTTCGCATTCGGCGAGTCTTGGCAAACGATCTCTCACCGCTCGTCATCAAAGCGTCCCATACAACTCGGATGGCCAATTTAATTTCTTCTAGCATTTTCCATGATGCAGGTCTGCCAATTCTACTCATGCACAAAGACGAGGGTTCGCCACCTCTATTCATGCACAATGTACAAAGTTAAACTACCGGTAGTAGTGCAAACTAGCGTCTTCCTTGACACATATATTCCACGTGTCTCACTCCCACATTCCATGCTCGAGCGCCACTGGCGGCCGTCAGAAAAATACACAAATTGGCCGCATCATTGCACACGCCGCAGGACCCAAAATGAGAGAAAAAAGTAGCGGCTTGTAGTCCGGAAATTACGGTACTTTCCAAATGCCTTCAGAACACTTCTCAGCGAGGTCTGTTGGATGTGTGTTGGTCGCATTTACGCCTACACAAGACAACATGACAATTATGCATCGTTTTCAGCTTATTTAGCTGTGTGACATTATCAACAAGGAAATTGCACTTGTTTATAGTGAACCTTAGCAAGCCTGCTGATAACTTAATCGCTCTCCCTCTCTCTATTTGATTGACTTTTTTTCCAGCTGAATTGCATGAACTAGCATAAATATCAGGCCATTGTAAGTTTATTTTTTAGGGCCACAACTAACGATTATTTCAATAATCAATAATCTGACAATTATTTAAACGATCAATCGGATAAATGTCACTTTTTTCAATTAACCTTCACAATTGAACTTGAAGTTTTTTTAGGCATGTTATGAGTAACAACGGAGACAAAATGGGTGACTATTTTCTTAAAAAATATTTTATTACAGCTTCCTGACCTAACTGTAGTCTACAACTGTACTGTTCTTTGTACACAAAACTTTCTGAGTATAAAACAAAAAGAATTTGTCAGTACTCAAACCAAAGTTCTGTTAATTCAAATTCAAAAAAGTGCGGGCAAACAACAGACTAGAATAAGGAAGAGGAAGCCTGTTTTGAATCACTTTTCTTTATCAAACAGTTGTTCATAAATGCAATCCAAATCAAATTTCAAAGAACACTCTCTTGTATGACAATTCACAGTTTAAATTGGGAGTTTGTGTTGTGTTGAAAGTAATATGAATGGGTTTATGTGTGTGGTTTCTTTATAAAAGGAAATGAGACAACTTTACTATCGAACAATAACTCAAGTGCGAGTATGCTTCTCTAAAACACAATAGAAACAAACACTTAAGACACTGATTAGCATAATCGCTGACTACCTTAGCGCTCCGTGCTAAGTAGTAACGTCTCATCAACAAAGAATACAAACAATACATTTGGCTTCATTTACTCACCTCTGATGGAGGCACACTGGCTCTAACACAAAATACTATCTAACTCTCAACACTTTGTAATATTACTGTATTGATTCAGGTACCCAACCTGAGTGTAGCAGTGAACTCTCTCTCTCTCTCTTGCCCTAATCACTTAAGCACTTAGCCTTGCATTACACGCATTGAAGGACCCATACGGGACTACTCACAGCTGCTGGCAAAAATCAAACTAGTTGGCCACTAATTTTTTAATAAATTTTAATCAATTTAATCAATTCGTTGTTGCAGCCTTATTATTCACTGTCTCCAGCTAAAGCCTGTAGAAGAGTAGAAACATTATTTGATTGAAGAGCAATAAGCAGTAGGCAGATTTTCTTTTTAATTACAAGCTTTTTGTTATTTCTTACTACAGATATTACTACGGATAAAGTTCAAATCTGGAGCTACTAATAGATGTGCTAAAGATTTTTACAAACTGTGACTTTACATGGCTAACAGTTTCTGTAAAATGCTGTTCACTGCCTTATTTGTCGACATACTACAGGGTTTTTTGCAGACTTGAGTCAAGTGGAAGTGACCACACTGGTGAGACACTAACCACAATGGAGCTCAAACGCTAATCTTTTGTCAGAAATGAAGGCACGATTGAGGATGATGGAATAGAAAAGGATACAGCTATTTCATTTTCCCCCTACAGACAAGGTAGATAATAAAGAAGCAAAACCTTTCCAGTTGTGTTATACACTCAGAGAGGGAAACCTGCGATGACGCATGTGTGCACTTAAATCCAAATCATAATGGTCCTAGGCGCTGCACCCAGCTGTACTTCCACTCCGATTCGACCTTTTTATCACAGGATATTTTTGCCTGGTGATATTTTGGGTAACATAAAGATAAAACTTCTTTGATAAATATTTGACTACAAGCTTGGCATGAACTCAAGTTGATAGTTTTTAGGTTAACCCAAACACTATATTGTAACGGGAAAATGCAATTTCTGGAGAGCGAATCGCCCCTTCCAGTCAAATGAGATCGGATGTCTAGCACCGTCAATGGCACTGAAAAATGAGAATTCACAGCCAGTCCTCCCAGTTTCAATAAATTGTCATCTATTGTTGTCCATTGCTGGCAATGCGGTTTGTTTTTGGCAATGACAATTTTAGGATAATTATAGGACACTTACTGTTGATTTCCAGTCACTTCCTGTTGATTTCGGGTAATTTCCTGTTGATTTAAGGACATTTTTGCATCACTTCCTGTAGACTTGGGGGCTTTTTTTTATCATTTCCTGTTGATCTCAGGTGTTTTTTGGTACTGGAAATAAATGGGGATGTTTTTGCCAAATTTATGCAGAACCATTTTTGGCAAAAACTTCAGCACGCCTTGATTTCCTGAACTGTTGAATGTAAATTAAGTAAACCGGCTAAAAAAAAATGTGAGATGAGATACATTTTTCAAATTGGAATCTTTAAATGTTTTTACCCATACCTTCATTTACGTGGAAACTGTAAACGTGAGGGGCAAAATTTAAAGTTTTTGGAGCGTTTCAAAGTTGGAACGGTTACAATTGGTCAAAGCACGTCAGTTGTGCGGTGTGGCAAAAAAGTATATGGGGGGATCATAACATTCATTATCATCATCAATAGAATGGAAGGGAAACATTTTTTTAATACTCAAAAGAAAATCTGTGGCAAAATCACTCATTTCTGAGAAATAGATTGGCCTGAATTGGAGACAATAGAGCTTTTTACTTACTGATTACCAGTGTTGTTAATTTTACTTTAAAAAAGTAATTAATTACAGTTACAAATTACTTCTCCCAAAAAGTAATTGCGTTAGTAACTCAGTTACCTGAATTTAAGAGTAATTAGTTACTTGGCAAAGTAACTGGTGATAATTTTCTTTTTTTTTTTTTTTCTCAAAAAAAAAAAAAAAAAAAAAAAAGGTCACACAATGTGAAGTTTAAAGGGTTTTGGGACAATTGGCCCTAGCCCAATTCTTTACCCTCCACTTAACTAGACACAAGGGTATTGCGATAACTAGATAGTAACCTTTGCTATGTGTGGAAGTCATTTAAAGTTGTGAATCAACCGTTAAAGTTGTTAAAATTGCTCTCGCTATTGCATTAGTTCCCTTCTGTCTACTTTCAACATGTGTAAGTTTTAAAACTGTTTCATCATTTAAAGATAGATTTAAGTCAAGATTTTGCCGATTTAGGACCATTTTAGATTTAAAAAAAAAAAAAAAAAAAAAGTAGGTTCGCTTGGAAGGATCTCTACAACAGAGCCTTCCTGAGAGGTCTACTGCTTTAAGATGGCGGCTGTTTACTAACGCATGTAGTCCTTAAACATGTTGCCAATGCAGCCGTGTCCAACATTTCCATCTAGTTCTATAATATGTGATATCTACCATATCATGTGGGCGTAGTTTGTTGGCTACAGTCAGGTATTATTGGAGCCACCTAGCATCGCGTTTGCAACGGCGTCTTCCCCACTCCTGTCTGCTCTCTCGTCTCCGTGAGTCCGTCTCTCTGACTTTTTTTATTCAACCAACTTAGTAACGCATAGTAAGGCACGCCTTTCCCACCTCAGTAACGGTAACGGCGTTGCCAAGATGAGAAAAGTAATTAATTAGATTACTCACTACTGAAAAAAATAACGCCGTTAGTAACGCCGTTCTATTGTAACGCCGTTATTAACAACACTGCTGATTACAAAGTGAAGTCAAGGTGGCTGCAGTGAAAGACTGGAAAAATATTTCAAGGGAGTGACGATGAATCTAATGAGCTACACTATAATAATAACAATAATAATGCATTTTATCTATGAGTCCACAAGTGTCTGAACTAACAGTCTGCAGCAATAATCCAACTACCGTATTTTCTGCATTACTGTTTAAGGCACATCGGAGTATAAGGCGAACCTTCAATCAATGGCCTATTTTAAAAATGTTTTCATATACAGTGGTACTGCTACATACGAAATTAATTCATTCCAGGACCTGGTTTGTATGTCGAAATGGTCATATGTTGAGCGGTATTCTCCATAACAAGGCAAGGCAAGGCAAGGCAAATTTATTTATATAGCACAATTCAACACAAGGCAATTCAAAGTGCTTTACATCACATGAAGATCATAAAAATCACATTTAAATCAATACAACGTAAAAACCAAGACAATCAAAATTGGAAATAAAATTATACATAAAAATAGCATTTAATCACAAATAGAATAAAAATAAATAAATAAAAATTCGGGCTGTCAAACGATTAAAATTTTTAATCGAGTTAATTACAGCTTAAAAATTAATTAATCGTAATTAATCGCAATTAATCGCAATTCAAACCATCTATAAAATATGCCATATTTTTCTGTAAATTATATATATATTCTGTAAAATAAATTGTTGGAATGGAAAGATAAGACACAAGATGGATATATACATTCAACATACGGTACAAAAGGACTGTAGTGGGCATTTCACTCTACTGTCATTTAAATCTGTCTATGCTGTCCTCACTCCGAAGCGTCTACTTTTTCCAAAGCTAGACAGCTAGTGAACGACGCCTTAATAATTAGACTTCTTCCTTTTTCATCTCATTTATTAATAAAATGGCCTCAAACCATTGTCCTCTTTTGACCGTCGTAAAACTACAAAAAAAAATGTACACAAGCATTGCATTAGCAACAACGTTAGCTTAGCACGCTATACAGGTTCACTAAACATAAACAAAAAGCGTCTCATACAAAAAATATAACATTTCGCTTACTAACATAATATGTACATTCTTTACAACAACCATACTTACGGACAAATCTTGTCCAGGATCATATAAGCACAACATTATCAGCCCGAGACGTCGTGCAGCCATAATGAACTGGAAAGAAAACAATAAACCATGTCGCAAAGCGACCACAAGAGTTCACTGTTGGACAGCACAAAATGTCTTGCTGTAAAACTTAGCAAAAGGCAAAAAACTTTCTGAGCGGGACATGTGCGTTAATTGCGTCAAATATTTTAACGTGATTAATTTAAAAAATTAATTACCGCGCGTTAACGCGATAATTTTGACAGCCCTAATAAAAATAAAACAAAAACTACTACTACTAATAATAATTGAAATCAGCAATGGAGATGAGCACAAGAGGAATTGAAAAAAAGCAAGTAGATTAAAATATATAGACAGTTATGGATATGCAGTGCTAAACAAAAGCCTTTTTAGCCCTGATTTAAAAGAGCTAACAGTTTGAGCATACTTCAGGCGTTTAGGTAACTTGTTCCAGAGGTGAGGAGCATAATAACTAAATGCTGCCTCACCCTGCTTGGTTCTTGTTCTTGGAACATGCAGAAGACCAGTTCCAGACGACCTTAGGGGTCTAGATGTCTCATAGGAATCTAACAAATCTAGCATTTATTTTGGTCCAAGGCCATTATGTGTTTTGTAGACGAGCAGTAGTATTTTATAGTCTATCCTTTGACTCACTGGAAGCCAGTGTAGCGATTTCAAAACCGGTGTAATGTGGTCCAGCTTCCTTGTATTTGTGAGGACTCTGGCTGCAGCATTCTGTACTAGCTGCAGCTTCCTGACTGATTTTTTATCAAGACCCGTAAATATACTGTTGCAATAGTCCAATCTGCTGAAAATGAATGCATGCATAAGTTTTTCCATGTCTTGTTGAGTCAGAAGCCCCTTAATTCTGGTTATATTTTTTTGGGTGGTAATAAGCGGATTAGTGACGGACTTTAGATGGCTATCAAATTTTAGGTCTGAGTCAATAATTACGCCAAGGTTTCTGACTTGATTTGTAGCTGTAAGTGACATTGTGCTAAGTTGCCTGCTTATCTTTGACCTTTCCTTTTTTGGCCCAAAAATGATCACCTCTGTCTTCTCCACATTTAACTGGAGAAAATTCTGGCACATCCATTCATTGATTTGATGAATGCATTTACTCAGGGAGACTAATGGACTATTATATTGTGGGGACACAGAAATGTACAGTTGTGTGTCATCTGCATAGGCGTGATAGGAGATGTCATACTGTTCCATTATCTGAGCTAAGGGAAGCATATAGATGTTAAATAAGAGTGGTCCAAGAATTGACCCTTGAGGGATTCCACACGTGAATTTGGTTCGTTCTGACTGATGGTTTCCGATTGACACAAAGAAATCCCTATCATGTAAATAGGATGTGAACCACTGAAGAATAGTGTCAGTAAGCCCTACCCACTGTTCCAATCTGCTGAGTAGTATGTTGTGATCAACCGTGTCGAATGCGGCGCTGAGATCCAATAGTAACAGAACAGATGACTTGCCTGCATCGGTATTCCGACGAATATCATTTAGGACTTTGATAAGCACGGTCTCGGTGCTGTGTTGTGGCCGAAATCCAGACTGAAATGAGTCAAAAAGATTGTTTTGCATCATAAAAGTCTGGATCTGTTCGAACACAACCCTTTCGATAATTTTCCCCAGGAATGTCAGATTTGATATTGGCCTGTAATTGCTAATGGTTGAGGCATCTAGATTAGGTCTTTTTAGGAGAGGTTTTATTACTGCAGTTTTTAAAGTCTGTGGAAACTCTCCTGTTTGGAGAGAAGTATTTATAATCTGAAGTATGTCTGGGGCTATGCAATGAAAAACAGTTTTGAAAAAGTTTGAAGGAAGGATGTCAAGGCAGCATGTTGTGGGTTTTAATTTTGACACAATTTCTGTTAAAGTGGCATAGTCCAAGAGGCTAAACTGTCTAAGATTGACGTGGGGGACATTCTGGGAGGCATTTAGTGTAACAATTGTTAATCTGGAGTTGCACACAGTCTGTCTAATCTTTAGTACTTTGTGTGTAAAGAATGCTGCGAAATCATTACAGGACACCTCAGATGCCAATTCCTGAGGTATTGATGCTTGTGGGTTTGTCAGTTTGTCAACAACAGAAAATAGTGTGCGAGTATTGTTGGTGTTTCTACTAATGACGACAAATGACGGGTCAAATTTTACGTCAGATGTCGAAAGGAACATATGTCGATAGGTACCACTGTATAGGGCGCACCGCATTATAAGGAACAGTAGTAGTAGTAGTGGTTGGGGTTGGGTTATACATCCCCGATGTTGGTGCTGCGCTAAAGGGAATGTAATGCCATGATTAACCAATATTGATCCATATATAAGGTGCATCGGATTATAAGGCGCACAGTCTGCTTTTAAGAAAATTGAAGGCTTTTAGGTACTCCTTATAGTGCGGAAAACACGGTACTTCCTGAAGTTTGGCACAAGTCTTCTGTAAAGCCATGTCTGTCCTGAGTGTTTGAAAGCTGTTTTTATTAAGCGGGTAATGTTGGATTTTTGTAAACCACAAAATATGTGGCAACAGTTTTCAGAGTTCGAAAGTTATTTTCTTTGAATAAGCAGACTTATTGACTCCCTTTTTGTGACGGGCGCATGTTTTAAGTCTGTGAAAAAGTGTTTTAGCCTAGCTGAATGCATGTTTGGAAGAAAGCACTTTTTACTCTTGTGTGCCGAAACAACACTTACGCCAATAAAAGTGGCTCTTCTCATCCCTTTAAATGTGATGCACTCACTTGTCTCTTACAAGTATTTCTTCGCGGTAAAGGAAAAGTGCATGACCTGCCATCTAATTCACTTTCCAATGGGAGCATTTCCAAGGATACATCCATCTTCAGAACACACATGTTAGCACAAAACAGTCTACCAAATTCACAAATCGGCGCACACACGAAAATCATGATATGGCGGCATTTTAAACGCACGACAATATATCTGAGATGGAGGGATCTTCTTAAAAATGAACTGCTTCTGGCACGTTTTGCTCCATTAAACCATGACACACAAGGCAAATGTGAGCTACAATCGAGGAGATGAAAAGAGGCCAGCCTGTATTTGCCAGTGAATATTTGTTTCATGACTCAAATTTGGTGGGTTTGTGTCGAATCATCCTCAGTCATCCATCTGGAGCTATTATTTCAAGTAGCTGTATTCTTTACCAATATATGTGGTATGTCTTTTACATAATTCCTTATCTGGGCTGCTATGAATTATTCATGTAAAGTTGAGAAGGGGGACAAGACAGTGTGCCCAAGCAGTGCTGTTCCTGACCAATTTGGTACCCTAGGCAACATATTTGTTGCCCCCCCCCCCCCACCACCACCACCATTTTCACCACATATATTTAAACAATCACACTGAAAAAGCACATTATCTCTTTGTAATTTATTATATAAAAAAGACAACAGCGAACAAGTGCAGAAAAAAAAAAAAAAGCTCTAATAACTATTCAAAAACACCAATAAAAAAACACTTAAAAAACAAATGAATAAAATAAATTACAATCGCTATTACAGTATGATTAATGCCCACCCACACAAACCTATATAAACACACACAGAACACTTTAAAATGCAACTTTTTTTTTCACCTTGACCTATAACCTTACTCACCTTGTCTTCACTGATTCAAAAGCATCTATTGCACTTTCATATGACAGTTGTGGAAGGTGCACTTCTTTCCTGGACTTGGAGCTGATGTGGATAAGTTCGCTGTAAAAGATGGCCCAAGATGTACAGAGGTAGAAGGAAAATATTTCAGAAGAGCATCTACAAAGAGAAGAAAGTGGAATGTTACATTATATTAGTTAAATAGCTGTTTATTGTGAAACCAGCATGACATAACCATAATAGTGCCTAAATTCTTGAAGCCTACTTTACCTGTCTATTGGATCCGGCCACTATCTTTGATGGGCCTAGTTAAAAGAAAAATTCTTGAAGCACTGCCACTACACAGGACTATCCAATAATAATGAATTAAATAAGATATGACACCACATTTAAAAAAAAAAAAAATGAATATTTTTTACATGAACGTGATCACCATTTTAATGAATTAATGACACATTTAGTAACAAATGTTTGCATTTAAATCCGTGGCACTTTTAGTCCCCCATACCACAGAACTTTGAAATGATTAATTGTATATTTAATGGTGTATTTATATAATTAACCTTGGCACTTTTAGGCAAGGCAAATTTATTTAAAAAGCACAATTTAACACAAGGTAAAAGTGGTTCACATCACATGAAAATAAGCAAGACAATTTTAGTCCCCAATACACTTTGTCCAAATTTCTCTAAAATGGGAGGGGGAGTAAATTTAACTGAAACTAATCCAAAGCTGGCTGAATACTTAAAATATTTCTAAAACAACAGCCTGGCTAATGATACAGTATAATTTAGCTTTAGCAGTAAGTCACATAAACTCTATGTAAATGTAATATGTTAATGTAATATATAAACTATGTAAATAACCGCTAGCTTGCAGTTGCACTTAATATACGTGCATATGCTGTTGAAAAAAATCATCACAACAAACCTCTGTTTTTCTTCACGTTTATGCTCTCTTCTTTCTTTTTCTTCTGACCCGGAGGGCTTTTGTCTTTTCATGAAGTTAACTTGTCACCGTAACGTCGCTCAGTTGCAGAGACTAAAAATAGCACCTTCAGGTAGTTCGCTGGTCTGCTGGGTGGTAAGACTAAGGTCTGTGGTGAAATTATCGCATCACAGGAAAAAGTGAAAGGGGCAGAAGGCACACTAGAAAAATGATTTCAGTACTATTTGAAGACTTATTAGGAACGATTTTATTGTTCTTTTGTTTTATTGTTTTGTATAATTTTTTGAATACTGCTATCATCAAATATTATTTGAATATTTTTCTTGACGCCCTTTTGGACGCTGCTGCGCCCTTAGGCGATTGCCTAGCTCGCCTTATGGGCGGCACGGGTCTGTGCACAAGCGGTATCTTGGATGAGCTTTGGAACTTTCTGAGTTGGACATCTTTGATACAAATTGACTCCCATTCAATCAAGGTGGGTACTGTCTTAAAGTGCGCATCCATGAAATACACAACATCAAAGACTGATATTTTTGTTATCTGATGTGTTTCACATTCACATTTACTGTGTTTATTTACAAGTTCACATTTACTGTACGCTAAGGGGTCCGTTTACATGGTGACACTCCAAGAATACGACACATTTCATGTTTGCACTTACGTGGCGCTGTCTCCATTCGAACAATGTCGCAATTCCAACTTAAATTTTTTTAGGTTTTACAAGGCACTACAACCAATTAGAAATTGATTTATTGATCAACAAATCACCTGAGAGGATACTGACCTACCCGGAAATTTATATCCACACGCCACACTTTGTCAACATGGAGGAGCGTATCATTTTACCAGTGTGCGACCAGCACATACTTTATGACAGTGGTCCACAACCTTTTTTGCACCATAGGCCTTTTTTTCAAGGACCGGCAATGTGTGGCAGAAAATGACACTAAATATAAAATAACATGTCGAGGCTAAAAACGAAATTTTAAGTGCAGGGAAAATGCCACTCACTGTACACTGAATCAACCCTTTTTTAACAGTGGCCTCTCCTAAAACCTGTCGGCAAATATCCCTGGTCGCAAGCATGAGTTCATTTCCAGTCGTGAAAGGTTTCTTAGCTTTAGCAATACAGTTCGCCATGAGGTATGATGCTCTCAGTGCATTCACTTTTGTTGCATCATTTGCTAGCTTTTAGCCACATATTTTGCAGAATGGACTTGGTTGTAGGCTCCTCTTCTGGCTCAGCAGGTGGCCTTTTTCCCATGAAAAAGCTTTCCAAAGACGTCGCCGCCCGCAGCACACATCCAACAGTAGCTAAAGTTACCGTTTACATTGACTGGCGCTGGGCTGCTATCGGTGTGCAAACACCCTAGTAATTGCGACCAACCACTAGATGGCGACCTATACAAATCTTTACTCCGATTAGTCTATAGAGTAGACAGGGATATTGATATGTCAAGAGCCACAGGGCAGATTGCAGTCATTAATAAATTATTTATTTCTCTGCAGCCCGGTAGCAAATGCGCCACGGACCGATACCGGTCCGCAGCCCGGTGGTAGAGGACCACTGCTTTATGACACCTCTCAGCATGATTTTCGGGACATCAATAAAAAAAAGCTGCTTATGGAAAGTTGTTGGCACTCAGAAAAGACCCAAAAATTTCAAATGCCCTCCAAATTCATAACTAATCAGAGAAGAGCGATGACGCACAGGCATAGGGCAGTGCGTGTCACTGTCGCTTGCGGCTGCAGCCACATTGCGTCCTGTGTGTTGGCTTTCAGCTCAACAAAACACTACCAACTTTTCAGGATGCTCAAATTGTCCCCACCAACTTTTAAGCAATCTTATTTGCATTATATAATGACTTCAGTTACATAGGTCATTTAGATTGTCTTTCCATATGATGTATGGATAGAATTGACTCTACTGTTAATAAGTGAATTATTCTCATTATGTTCAGACTTACATTTACCCCTTTTTCTTGCTGAATGTGCCTGTCCATTTGTCCCCCTCTCAAACGCACGTTTGATTGGCTGATGACTAAACCCCCCCCCCCCTTCTCCTGACACAAATGCACGCCCACAACATCAACAGAAATACATGTCTACATGCCGCCTCCTCCACCCCGTTCGAAGAGGAGAGATATTAGAAGTCCTTTTCGGCCGCCACTAGCTGCAGCAGATGTCAATGTTGTGGACGGTTGTGGACGGTGGCGAATACGCCACTAATTTTGCGACTGAAAGTCCGACCTGCATCAGAGTTAGCATAGCATTAAACTATGTGAACTTGTTAAGCTGCAAAACTCGAGTACATTGCAAAAACACACCTCCTTAAAATGAGTTAAATTCCCTTGTTTTCATTGCAAATCTACTAGAAATAAGTGAGATTATTTGATGAAAGAAAGATTTACAAACTAATTTATTGTCTAATTATAAATTTGCAGTGTGTTTTCTACTGTTATCGTTAATTGAGCTGTAGGAAATGTAGTGAACTCTGCTTAAACTATAGAACCAGCAAAACGTGACCAAGAAGCTGCTTAGTGAGAGAGGTCCCAGGACACAGTCTGTGTTTCACCAGAAAGTGTTGACTGTTAGGGCTCCTGCTCCTCCCTCCTGAGCCCTGGCCCACCTCCTGCAGGTGTGCCTGTTTTTATTTTGATTACAGATTGCACGAGACGGGGTGAGCGGCCACAGGTGATGGTGATGATAATCAGCCCTCTTTAAAAGCAGTGGACGCCGCCACCTCGTCGCCCGATCAACGTGTCTGTTTGCTAAGTCAGTTGTATCTCGCATTCTTTACTTAATTCTCTGATCACCGGCTCACGACATTTTTTGCTCTTGTCCCAGGTCCTGTTTTTTGCGCGCCCCTTGTCGGATTTCACGCCTGCCTCCTTCCCGAGCTTCATCGCCTCACGCCCACTCGGCTACCCCGATCAGGAAGTTCCACTGCTTTTGTGTTGGACACAATAAAGCATTTTTATTCATTGCCACACCGTGCCTGTGTCTGCATAAAGATCCCCTCCATTCCGAGAATCCTAACAGTTTGATCGGGCCACGATGGATCTCGCAGACAATCCTTCCGGCTCTCCCAGGTCACTCCGGGACCAACACCAAGCCATTGACTTCCTCTTCCATAAGGTAACGGCCATTTCCCACTCACTCCGGGCCTTACAAGCACAACTAGCCCCGTCACCTCTTCGCCACGCCGCCGCCTCGCCAAACCGCGTTCCAGCAAGTAACCCGCCGTCATTTGCTACGGGCCGAGAGCCTCACGTCCCCGCTCCGGCGCCGTACAATGGCAACCTCGGCACTTGTCGCGCCTTTCTGTTGCAATGTAGCCTAGTTTTCGAGCTACAGCCACACACATACCACGAAGATAGAGTGAAAATTGCCTACCTTATTAGCTGCCTAAGCGGGGTTGCTCTCGATTGGGCGTCATCAGTCTGGGAGCAGGGATCCCCCGTGTGTCGCTCGTACGCGTCCTTCACCGAAGAAATGCGCAAAATATTTGACCACCCAGTCCGCGGCAAAGAGGCAGCCAAACGGCTCATGTCGGCTCGCCAAGGGTCTCTGAGCGTCGCCGAATTCTCAGTGGAGTTCCGGACGTTGGCCGCTGAGAGTCGTTTTAACGACGCGGCCCTACAAGAGGTATTCCTCCGCGCATTGAACGAGCCTCTCAAGGACGAATTGGCCACCCGGGACGAGCCAGATTCCCTGGACAATCTCATCAGCCTGTCTATCAAAATTGACAATCGCCTGCGTGAACGCCAGAGACAACGCAGGGTGCGGCCGGACGCCCCGCATTTGCCCCTCACAGTCTTCCCGCGACCATCCCCGCTTCCTGTCCTGGCCACTGACACGGCGCCAACGACATCACCCCCTGCTGAAAGGACCGCGCCAATGCAGTTTGGCCACACCAGGCTGTCGCAGGAGGAGCGTACACGCAGGTATCTTGCACCATTATGTATTTACTGTGGTCAAGGTGGGCACTTTATTTGCAGCTGCCCGCTGCGTCTGGGCTCACCCAGAAAAGGGGGACTACTCGTGAGCCACATGTCCAATCATTCCTCAAGCCGGCTCCAGCTCACAGCCACACTCACCTGGAAGGACCAGTCCCGCACAGTGACCGCCCTTGTGGATTGTGGTTCTGACGAGAACTTCATGGATCGTGGCCTCGTGGAGCAGTTGGGGCTGGTTACGCATCCGCTTCCTGCCCCGTTAAAAACCACAGCACTCAATGGGCGTCTCCTTTTTAGTGTGAGTCATAAAACAGAAGCCGTCGACGTCATCTTGTCCGGAAACCACAGAGAGGTGAGCTCCTTTCTAGTTTTCCATAGTCCCGGCACACCGTTGGTCCTCGGCCTGCCATGGCTAAAAACACACAACCCTGCCATAGACTGGACACACCCCAAGCTAACTGCGTGGAGTGACTTCTGCCATGCTAACTGTTTGAAATCCACTTTAGTGCCTGCTCGTCCTGTCCAGAGCATGGGACAACCTGACCTGTCCACGGTACCAAAATGCTACCACGACCTGGGGCAGGTGTTCGATGAAGACCGCGCAGCATCGCTCCCCCCACACCGTCCTTATGATTGTGCTATCGACCTCCTTCCTGGTGCGGCTCTTCCCAAAGGTCGCCTCTTTAACATCTCGCTACCAGAAAGGGAGGCGATGAAAAAATACATTACAGAGTCCTTAGCAACTGGTGCCATTCGCCCGTCGTCTTCCCCTGTAGGTGCGGGATTCTTTTTCATAGGCAAGAAAGACGGCGGCCTGAGACCCTGCATAGACTTCCGAGGCCTGAACGAGATAACAGTAAAAAACAAGTACCCTCTTCCCCTTCTTGATTCCACGTTCACCCCCCTCCAAGGTGCTGCTATTTTCACGAAACTCGACCTACGTAGCGCCTACCACCTTGTCCGTATTAGGCAGGGCGACGAGTGGAAGACCGCCTTTAATACACCCATGGGCCATTATGAGTACTTAGTAATGCCATTTGGACTCACAAACGCTCCAGCGGTTTTCCAGAACCTCATTAACGACGTCCTGGGAGACATGATTAACAAATTTGTGGTGGTCTACTTGGATGACATCCTCGTGTTCTCCCGCACACCTCAAGAGCACGAGAACCACGTCCGTCAAGTGCTCCAGCGGCTCCTTGAGAACCGACTGTACGTCAAGGCAGAAAAGTGCGAGTTTCATGTCCCGGAGACCACGTTTCTCGGCTACGTCGTAGGGCAGGGTGAGCTACGCATGGACCCGGCAAAAGTCACTGCAGTTCTGAACTGGCCTCGCCCCTCTGACCGAAAGCAGCTACAGCGGTTTCTCGGTTTTGCCAATTTTTACCGCCGCTTTATCCGTAATTACAGCCGGATCGCGGCTCCACTCACGGCCCTCACTTCCACTGCCAAGCCGTTTCTTTGGTCCAAGACTGCAGACTCCGCCTTCAGCGACCTCAAGAGCCGTTTCACCTCTGCCCCGGTGCTAGCTCATCCCAACCAGTCGCTGCAGTTCATGGTGGAGGTCGACGCCTCGGAGATAGGCGTGGGTGCTGTGCTATCCCAACGCCAGCCCGCCGACGGCAAGATACATCCATGTGCCTTTTTCTCCCGCAGGCTCTCTCCCGCTGAACGCAATTATAGCATCGGGGACAGGGAACTCTTGGCGGTAAAACTGGCCTTGGAAGAATGGCGCCACCTCCTGGAAGGGGCATCCCAGCCCTTTGTCGTGCTCACCGACCACAAAAACCTGGAGTACCTCAAGTCCGCCCGGAGGCTGAATCCACGACAAGCCAGGTGGGCCATGTTTTTCTGCCGCTTTGACTTCACCCTTTCATACATTCCAGGTTCCAAAAACGCCAAACCAGACGCCCTGTCACGCCAGTTCCAGACCACCGAACCCAAGGAGGAACCTGCCCCCATTCTTCCACCAACCTGCTTCCTCGCCTCAATGGAGTGGGAGATTGAGCGGAAGGTGAAGGACTCCCATGGTGAGCACCCAGACCCCCGAACTGGCCCGCAACCTGACCTGTTTGTGCCCCAAGCTCTCCGTTCCCAGGTGCTGGAGTGGGCTCACTCCTCCCGGCTGTTCTGCCACCCCGGCATACGTAGAACGATGGCTGTGCTGCGCCAGCGGTTCTGGTGGCCGTCAATGTCGGAGGACACCAGATCCTTTGTTTTGGCATGTACAGTCTGCGCCCGCAGCAAAACTACCACCAAGCCCAGCTCTGGACTTCTCCGCCCGTTACCCATTCCGAGCCGCCCTTGGTCTCATATAGCGCTAGATTTCGTCACCGGTCTGCCTCCTTCCAAGGGTCACACAGTCATACTCACCATCGTGGACAGGTTCTCCAAAGCCGCCCATTTCATCCCCCTTCGCAAGCTCCCGTCAGCCACAGAAACCACAACCCTGCTCACTGACCATGTATTCCGTTTGCACGGCATTCCTGCAGATATAGTCTCTGACCGCGGACCACAATTCACCTCACAAGTTTGGAAGGCTTTCTGTGCGGCCCTGGGCGTGAGCGTGAGCCTCTCCTCGGGTTACCACCCACAGACCAATGGCCAGTGCGAACGGACTAAC
This sequence comes from Corythoichthys intestinalis, assembly GCF_030265065.1. Classification (NCBI taxonomy): domain Eukaryota; kingdom Metazoa; phylum Chordata; class Actinopteri; order Syngnathiformes; family Syngnathidae; genus Corythoichthys; species Corythoichthys intestinalis. Next base: position 68,653,589 of record NC_080396.1, read on the forward strand.
CAACAGCTCGAAGCGGCCCTCCGTTGCACTACTCAGGCTCACCCCAGCACCTGGAGCGATCAACTGCCCTGGGTCGAATACGCGCACAACTCCCTGCCAAATGCCTCCTCGGGTATGTCACCGTTCTTGTGTTCCTTGGGTTACCAACCCCCGTTGTTCCCCTCACAGGAACGGGACCTCGCCGTCCCATCGGTCCAAGGACACATAGATCGTTGTTCCAGGGTCTGGGAGCAAGCGCGCGCTGCACTCCTCCGCGCCTCTGAGAAATCCCGTGCCCAGGCTGACCGTCGCCGCACACCTGCACCCAGCTACGCCGTCGGCCAAAAAGTGTGGCTGTCTTCAAAGTCCCTGCCACTGAAAACTGAGTCTGTTAAGCTTTCCCCCCGGTTCGTTGGCCCTTTTGAGATCACAAAGTTAGTGAACCCTAGTGCTGTGCGCCTTAAGCTCCCTGCCCATTTCAGAGTCCACCCTACCTTCCACGTCTCCCAAGTCAAGCCGGTTTCCACGAGTCCCTTGGCCCCCCCTGTTCAGCCGCCTCCGCCACCTCTCTCGGTCGATGGGGGTCCTGCCTACCGTGTGGAGCGGCTTCTCGACGTCCGCCGTCGTGGCCGGGGGCTCCAGTATCTGGTGGACTGGGAGGGTTATGGCCCGGAAGAGCGGTCCTGGATTCCAGCCCGGTGGGTGTTGTCCCGCGAGCTGATCCGTGATTTCCACCGCACCCATCCTGGAAGTCTTCGTCGGGCGCCAGGTGGCGCCCGTAGGAGGGGGGGTCCTGTTAGGGCTCCTGCTCCTCCCTCCTGAGCCCTGGCCCACCTCCTGCAGGTGTGCCTGTTTTTATTTTGATTACAGATTGCACGAGACGGGGTGAGCGGCCACAGGTGATGGTGATGATAATCAGCCCTCTTTAAAAGCAGTGGACGCCGCCACCTCGTCGCCCGATCAACGTGTCTGTTTGCTAAGTCAGTTGTATCTCGCATTCTTTACTTAATTCTCTGATCACCGGCTCACGACATTTTTTGCTCTTGTCCCAGGTCCTGTTTTTTGCGCGCCCCTTGTCGGATTTCACGCCTGCCTCCTTCCCGAGCTTCATCGCCTCACGCCCACTCGGCTACCCCGATCAGGAAGTTCCACTGCTTTTGTGTTGGACACAATAAAGCATTTTTATTCATTGCCACACCGTGCCTGTGTCTGCATAAAGATCCCCTCCATTCCGAGAATCCTAACAGTTGACAGTCAAAAAAAAAAAAATACATGCTGCTTCTTTTCTTGTGAACGGCCTGGTTTAGAAGGAAAGAAGGCAAGAGCATGTTTAGACTTTACACTTTTGAAACCAAATACCTATTAGGGCATTCATTCAATAATTAAAATGTATTCATTTATTTTCTACATTATTTATTTTAAAAAATATATTTGCAGCCTGCAACCATACATTAATCATAATCTAGATGAAAAGTTTAATCCCGATTGAGAATTTTTTTCCCCCAAAATTGCTCTGATCTGATACCACTGATGCACTTTAGAGCTGAAAAAAGGGTAAAAGAGGATGAAAGAGACAAGCAATTGAAATGACGTATTACTTACTTACTTATGGTGAAGGACAATGTAGGCTAAGATGTAGTTCCATGTATAGGTTAAGTAGCATCTCCCCCCGTCACCCCCCCCCCCCCCCCCCCAAAAAAAAAAAACCACTGTAATATTCCTTTATATGAAGCAAGGGGGAATTCCCCTATTTTGAAAAATTACTTCCTCCCATGAAAATAATAATTTAAACTTTTTTCATTTTTACATAGGAAACACATCAGCATATTCATGGGAAATATAGCCCTGACCCCCGTCCACCTAATCTGTTTGGTCTTATTAATGTCCTGTTCCCTGCAAAAAGTGCACGTGCAGGTTATGCTCTTATATCGTCCCTACCAAGGTTGATACCAAACCTACGCCCTTGTGTTAAATACTAATACTTTTAAAACTCGTCCCATCTAGGATTTCTGAGAGTGATATGGCACCGATCTTGTAATTTTTTGTGGGATTTCACGCGAGTGTAACTAAACAATGGCGCTGTCAAAATGATGAAATTCAACAAAGAATCTTGACTTCGCAGGTCTATTGCAAGAACTGTTTATTTTCTGGTAAGAATAAAACAGATAAAGCAAAAGATATCATGTCCCGATACTCTATGTTGTTTATGTGGCTCCACTTGTCAGATGTCATTCAATTGATTGGGTGTGACTTTTACAAACGACTACATCACACTAATTGATGTCCTTATGTGCCCGCCCCAGTCTCAAAGAACATTAGTAAGTCTTGAATTTAACTTTTCATGAGCTGGAGGAAAAATATTTTCATTTCCAATCATTTTTACTTTTTTACTGAGAAATAGAATGCTTTAGCAACTTATTTGCGTTGCCGCCAACAATTAGGCTTAAGTGTGGAATAGAAGTATGTCAGCCACAAAAAAAATCAAGAAAAATAATGTTAAAAAAAAAATAATAATAATAATAATAATAATAATCTGCACAGGTGCAAGTCAAATTTTAGGGGTGAAATGCCACCATTTAGGAGCAGTCCGGAAACCTGAATTTGACTTCTCAGTCTTCCCAGTTAAAATGTTTTATGACATCTGTCACTGCTAATGGCATCCACCGATTTTATACGTAAAAATAAAAAATATATTTTAAAAGCTTGATCTTATTTGTCCGATTCCGATACTCTTAAAATGATGTGATCGGGGTCTAGTTCCGATCACGTGATGGGATCGGGGACATCACAAAAAATAACTGATGATATCACTTGGTAGAGCTACAGTAACTGCAGCCATAGACTTCATAATGTAAAGGATGATCTGTTTCCGTTGAAAATTATTGTGAATAAATGGTTAAATCGCTGATATGGGACATAAAACAGTCTCTATTCTTGGTTAAAAGCAAAAAAACATGCAGGTAGCATTTATTTTACGTAAATATGACCATGTTACTATAAAAATACTATAACTATGGGACTAGTCAGTAAGGAAACTAGCGGCCGCCATATGTAAAGAAACAGCTTTTTCCGTTCAAAATTCTTTTGAATAAATGCTTAAATCCCTGAATTCTTTATAGATATGGACGTAAAACAGTCTCGATTCTCAGTTAAAAGCAAAAAGAACGTGCAGGTAGCATTTACTTTACGGAAATATTGCAGACTATGAGGCTTGTCAGTAAGGAAATTAGCGGCCACCAAATGTAAACAAAGAGCTTTTTCTGTTGAAAATTCTTGGGAATAAATGCTTTAATCCCTGAATTATATATAGATATGACGTACAAGTTTCGACTCTTGATTAAAAGCAAAAAAAAACTGTGCACATAGCATTTATTTTACGTAAATATTGCAAACTATGAGGCTAGTCAGTGAGGAAATTAGTGGCCGCCATATGTAAAGAAAGAGCTTTTTCCAAAGAAATTTTTTGTGAATAAATGCTTAAATCTCTGAATTCTTCATAGATATGGATGTAAAAGAGTCTTGATTCTTGGTTAAAAGCAAAAAAACGTGCAGGTAGCATTTATTTTACGTAAATATTGCGAAGTATAATGCCAATACAGTAGCGGCTAATTTCCCCCAATGATTTTTTTTTCACGTTTCAAAATGCATGCATGGTTAAAAAAATATACTAAATACCTTGAATCCTCGAACAAATCACTCCTGAGACAATCCTTCCTGTTTGTATGCAGTACTTTTTCAACCTAAATTCGGCGTTAAATCGCTGCATGTGACCGACTGCTAATAAATGAAGCGAAGTGTGGGACGGCCCCCTTCGGGAAGGCGTGACGCAGTGAATGGCAAATGTGTCACGTCAATACATTATGAAGTCTATGCTGCACCATTTCCACAAGTCGGTAATGTTGGTTAGGTTCACCTGGGTGCAGTTCGGGAGCCTGCACCTCAATTTTATTACAATTTCCCCTTTGGTGCTTTGGACAGAGCAGCTTTGCTGCATAAATAATGTGACATCATAGCATCGGCATATCCTCTAGCGTACAGCTGCAAGTCTTAAAAATTGGATTTTAGTCATGCCATGCAACCCTACAGAACTGAGTTGAATGGAAACAAATAACCAAATTGAAATACAGTAACTGTATTATACAATACTGACCCTGTCATTGACCATGGACGTTTGCTTGGATCTTTTCAAAGAATTTTTGCCCATATGAATCAGTTTTTTCCAAATCAGCCTATGCGTCCAAAGAATTTTGGGGAGGAGATAAGCATTCTCTCAGTACGCATTTTCAATTCCCACCTCTAAATCTTTTACACAAAACCTTCTATGGCTGTCAATCTGCTTCTTGAGCTTGAATTCTTTATTCTCCCTTTAATTTATACTGCCTTGAAAGTTGTCAATTCAGCTGACTGTTGGAAAAGCGCACGAAGGTTTTCTAGGTCATGTGTGTATAATCTCCTCAATTTGAGCAGACCTCAAGGAGCTTTTGAATTACAGCTCTTTATTATTCATGATGTGTAGAGTTTTAATGTTCTTGTTGAAGGGAAATGATTTCCTAATGGTTTACCTTTGTAAAAGTATTTGTTTTTAATTCATATTTAATCTTTTTTAATGTGAGTTTTATGGCGTATATACTCATCGCAAAACAGTTTTAAGATTCTATTTCGGCTTTTGTTTTCTTAGTGAACATACTGCCTTAGCTCTTAACAAACCATGAACAGAACTTAAATTTGTTGATATCAGTAACAGTGACGATAAATTGAAAGCTAGTGGTCTGGATTAACAGTGCGACAACACTTCGACCTTTGACACTTGAGTCTAAAGGCACAAATGAGATACAGCTGGAAAGCATGTAACACATGATTAAGTTGCACATAAGCTGAAGTTAAGTCTCTACAGAATGTAAGTTATCCGAACTGCTAACGCTGCTTGGTGCAAAGATGACAGCCGGCCTTCCACGTTGACATTGACAGCTGAAGCTGTCTGCTCTGATCAGCACATCTGAACTCTTTGGTCAAAGTCGGAGCACATAATACTGATTTTAAGTGACTGTAATATATGGCCCTCAGAGAGGTGTAACGGTACACACAAGTCACGGTTCCGTAAGTACCTCGGTACAGGGGTCACTGTTTGGTACGGGTTCGGTACAACAGGAAAAACAAGAAGGCTCTTTTTTTTCTTTAAATCACAGCATTTGAAAGTTAAAGTTTGTTCTCATGGTCAAACCTAAAAAGCAGCTAACATTCTTTAATACCCCTGTGAAGTTGGCCCCCCATCAGACGCACATTTATAAAAAAAAATTTTTTTTAAATTATGTCTTCGTTTGTGCTAGGTTTGTGCTCGTTTGTTCTTTTTTTTGGTCAAACTGAGGTCAACCAGCCCCCCATTTTGATTAAAAATGGTGTCAATCGATAGTGCTAAATTTGTGCTGGTTTGTGCTGCAAAAATGTTTGCTTTTTGAGATATTGAGACATTAATTTCGAGGGATGATGTCACCCAGCCCCCATTTATTGCCAAATGGATCCGAAATGGTGCCATTCGTTTATGCTTCGTTTGTGCTTCTATCGTTTTATAGATATTGGGAAATTCATTTCGAGTGATGACGTCAGTCGCAGCACCTCCATCGCGGCTGATTAAGCGTACCATCTGTCTCAAAAACAGGTGCCTTTAAATGGGTTAACATGTGGGCAGGGCATCAGCATGCCTGTTTGTATATGCATAATAAAAATTGTTTGATTGTGACTGACTGGGACCGAATCTTCTCAAAGGAATCTTGGGGCAATCGAGAACCGAGGTCACAATATTAAATATTGAAAATAATTGAAGTACAAAAACCAATATCCAAATACGTAAACTTGGGTAAAAGGACTCATTCTTGCCTTTAATTTCAATGAGCGAGAAGTAGTGTTCTGTCAATTTAGTCTCTCTTTCGAATTGATATCCAAAGTGCTACTGATCTTGCACATGGCAAGAACTGATCTCGTAATGGACCTATCACAAAACCAAGCCCCCAAATCACGAAAGTCGGGCACACAGCCGTAGAGTTACATAGGAATACTGCGTGGTCATGACTTAAAACATCTTTTTTCTAACTATAAGATAGCAAAAACCCGATGAGTTAATGCTGTGCGTGGGTTAGCTGTAATTCCAACACCAGGTACCCTGAAAGAGTATTTTTCAACCGGTGTGCCGTGAGAGATCGTCAGTTGTGCCACGAGAAGTTATCCAATATCGTTTTTCTCTTTTTACGTCGTCGGGCGGAGTTTGTAACAGTCACTTCCTTAAATGGTGTTCCTCCCGACATCCACCACGCGGTGGCGATGCTTTATTTACATTGAATATGTTCTTCTTCTGTTGCTGCTTACGTTTATGTTGGAGTTAATCTGCGAACACGTGCGTGCGAACTGCTGAGCTCCCGAGTGACGAGTGGTCAAGGTGGATTTATTATGATTTTTTTTTTTTTTGAATAAATGTCCATTAGTGGAAGCTTCTCCCCTTTTTGTTACGTTTATGCACACATCCTACCTAGCACGCGTTACAAGTAGCAGTAGAAAAGTAGTACGTAGGTAGAAGGTTGCGGTTGTGTGCAAATGAGCAATGTATTGCTCGAGTCGCGTTCAAGAACTGCTCAGATTTCTAGATATTATCCATCTTGCTACCTGCAAAAATGTGGACCCCAGCACATCTACTGTACACCATTTGATTAGAGTCGTCAAGTGTCAATATACACGAAAGTGTCCTTTCCATTTCATCCATATGTGAAACCGTCAATCCTCCCCTCTGTGTTTTATTCCAACACATTGTTAAGGACAGCAAGGTAAATGATGGCTAGAACGTTTTTGAATGTGACGCGAGCAGTTGCATTTGCTCTCGTTTCAAAATGAGTCGATTCACTATTTTGTTCGCCTCCATTAAAACAGCGAAAAAAGGCAACTTTTTTTTTTTAGAAACACTACAAAGGTAAAGGAGCAAGCCCTCAAAGCCAGTTACCTTGTTGCTAAACTTTTTGCTGAATCCAAAAAGAGACAATACTACCTGCTTGCAAAGCCATTGTCAGTGAGATGCTTGCCCCTGATGCGATTAAAGACATTTCAAAAGTCCCCCTGTCTGACAATTCTGAGCTTTTCAAGCCTAACTGCTATAAAAAAAAAAAAACAGAGAGGATCAGAACTGTTGAAGGAGATTCCTGACAGGATATCGACTTTGTGTTTGTCCATACAGGCTCAAGTTTCACCCTGAGTAAGTACAAATATTGAGAGATTATTTTATAATTAGATATACTGTAGAGAAAGTAATTTTGGAACATTTTTGGTTTGTGGTGTGCCGCGACACATTTTCCAATGTAAAGCGTGCCGTGACACAGAAAAGGTTGAAAAACACTGCCCTAAAAGATTGAGGGGGAGAAACTTTTTGTGCCTTTTTCAAAAATCAAAAGAAGGCTCGCCAAATGCACGCTATGGATAAGGCTCTGTCGTCAACCGCATGAGCAACTGAATATTAAGACTGTCACCCAAAGGTAAGTTAATTATTGATTTGTATTAAAAAAAATATGAAAAAAAAAAATTGATTAATTGGATGCAGTAAAAACGTAGATTTGACTATTAACGTTAGTTTGCTAACACTTGACATGCCTATTTGTTTACAAGGCTGTCACTACACAAACAGAATAAAACAAACCTAATCCAAGCAGTCAGGGCTCAAACACTGAAAGTTCAAAGTTAACACCGCAAACTCTATCAATGAAGGACGATGTACTTAGGTTTGTTCACGGACGCACACGAAGGAAAGTTCTCGTCACTCGTATGCATGCCGATCTCTCAACGTTGAGCATTTATTTACGTCGTATTCACGTTGCACATTTATGTTTGTGATGTAAGTTGTTTATTTAGCACCTCTGGATAAAATTGAGAATCTGACTGAATGTAAAAGACTGCTTATTCATCGTCACAAAAGGTTCGGGAGAAAAACATGACAAAACACATAACGTTACAAAGAAGCTAACGTTATAGCATAGACTTCATAATAATTGACATGACACGGGGCGCAGGGCAGATCCGTAGGGAGCCTATTTTCAAAAACTTCAAATTTTTCAAAACCAAAGCTGCTACCGACCTAAAACCAAAACAGGCACCTACCTTAGGCATATATGAGTCTCCATGAGCAGCGGCATCAAAAAACTCAAAGTCGTCATATATGAGTCTCCATGAGCAGCAGCATCAAAAAATTCAAAGTCGTTCCCTTATAGAATCCCAGTTAATTATTTTTTATCAGTACAACGAAACTTAAACGGCTATAAAATTCTCAGATTCTACACTAGATGCACAAAAATCACCAAATGCAGAGATAATCACTTATATTTTCAGGATCAATAGCAATGTTTAACATATCATATACGTTTCTGCCCAAAATAGCAACTTATTATTATTATTTTTTTTTTATCTACTGCAAGTTTTCAATAGCTAATAAATCACTCAATTTTTACTTCAGAAACTTAATACTTGAGGAAAACATGCAGAATCGATTATAAATAATATATAAATAGATTATTAATAAATTCTATATCCAATCACAACTTATCATAGAATAGTTTAGCCCTTTATTTTCACTATTCAGTTGTACAATGAAATTGTGGTGCATCTCCCTTTACAGTGCAGGATAAGTTAAAATATCAAAAGTGACTTGCAAGTAAAAAGTATGAAATCTAAATAAACATAAATATAAAATGTGTATGAGATAGTCCTATAATCCAGGCAGTGCAAATAATCGATGTGGTGTTACCAGGATGTAAGCCTCGTCTGTCAACAATCACATAGCCTATTTCTATGCCTTGCATTTTCTGGTCAGCTTCCTCGACTTGTACAAGTCCCTGTTCCTCTGCATATCCTTTCTGCCCTCCTCGACTCTGCTCCTCTTCATGCCGGTTGGCCACTCCAAGGCCTTGTTTTTCCTCGCTTCTGAAGTCACATCCTTGGAGATGTTCGCACCAAAACAGTTGAAAAAGGACCGCCGGGAACTCCAGCTGGTGCTCTTGTGCTTCCTGCACATCAGGGAGTCCCACAGCGACATTCTGAAGGATGCCATGTGGGCCATTGGGAGAGATGGTCGCTTGAGGACCGCCCGGCCCGTCTCCAGCTCTCCCTTGTCCTCTGGAAAATCTCCAGGATGTTGGCCGGGTCCCTGTGTTCCTCCTTGCCCGTGGTCAGGGCTAGGAGCCTCAGCCCGGCGACCATGTTGGGGTTGACGACCGCCATGTTGAGCCCAACGCTCTCCTTCTCGATCGAAGAGCTTGCCTGGGTCAACTTGTAGCCGGCCTTGACAGACTTGTAGTTCTCCCACCTGGCCAGCACCTTCAGGCTCGAGAATCGGGCCGCCCTCATCCTCTCATGCTTCTAAAAAACATGTTTTAGAAAGATAGGTGTTTTGATTCATCTTTTTTAAAAAGTGAATAATGCTGGCCACTTACTTCAGCCCCATACAGCCATTGTTGTGGAATCTGCTGTTCTTCCAAAGGTGCAAAGTAGACGAAGATCTGCTTGTTGCCATCGGCGTAGGGGTTGGCGTAGGACCAGGTGCCCTCGGGGAGCTCAAGGCTGGCGTAGTAGCCAGCATTGTTGGCGTGGCCATCAATGCTGACCGAGTTGAAACAGAAAGAGCTTTTTCCGCTGAAAATTATTGTGAATAAATGCTTAAATCCCTGAATTCTTTATAGATATGGACGTAAAACAGTCTCAATGCTTGGTTAAAAGCAATAAAAATAAAAAAAAAGGGCAGTTAGCAGTCATTTGACGTATATATGTCGAATGTGCTGCTAGTCACTGTGGTCACCACCTTAGTACAACAAAAAGCTTTTTGTGTTGAAAATTCTTAAGAATAAATGCTTAAATCCCTTAATTCTTTTTTAAATATGGATGTAAAACAGTCTCGATTCTTGGTTAAAAGCAAAAAAAACGGGCAGTTAGCAGTTATTTTACGTAAATATTGGGAAGTATAATGCCAATGCTGTAGCCCCTAATTTCCCCCATTGATTTTTTTTTCACGTTTCAAAATTCATGCATGGTACGAAAAATATATTAATTACCTTGAATCCTCGAACAAATCACCCCTGAGACAATCCTTCCTGTTTGTATGCAGCTTTCATTCTTTTTCAACATACAGTAAATCCGGCGTTACATCGCTGCATGTGACTGACTGCTAATAAATCAAGCGGCGTTTGGGACAGCCGCCTTCAGGAAGGTGTGACGCAGTGAATGGCAAATGTGTCAGGTCAATAAATTATGACGTCTATGGTTATAGCTAGCTGCGGGGGTTTATCGTTTTTAAGTTGGGGTGGTAGCATTTCGCCTCGGTTTTATTAATGGTCTCCTTTCTGTAAAGTTTAATATCATGGACATAACTCTCCATTGTATTCTGCAACCCTCTGTGTCTGCTTCTAGATGAAATTCATTAAAAAAAAAAAAAATGTTTTAAAGAATAAATGAACAAAAAACATTTCATTAAAAAAAACAGGTCTACTGCCAGCTGTGGTAGTGCAAATTCAGAAATTTGAACTCTCGCCATCATCCATAAATCGTTTGTTCGCTCAGTCAATGTCACCGAGAAAATTTGACAGACCCTTGGGTTGACCGAGTTTTATAAAAGGGCGGGGCGATGAGATAGGTCCATTTGCTGATGGTGAAGGGCGGGACATCCCTTGTACAGTGCCTTGCAAAAGTATTCGGCCCCCTTGAACCTTGCAACCTTTCGCTACATTTCAGGCTTCAAACATAAAGATATAAAATTTTAATTTTTTGTCAAGAATCAACAACAAGTGGGACACAATCGTGAAGTGGAACAAAATTTATTGGATAATTTAAACTTTTTTAACAAATAAAAAACTGAAAAGTGGGGCGTGCAATATTATTCGGCCCCCTTGCGTTAATACTTTGTAGCGCCACCTTTTGCTCCAATTACAGCTGCAAGTCGCTTGGGGTATGTTTCTATCAATTTTGCACATCGAGAGACTGACATTCTTGCCCATTCTTCCTTGCAAAACAGCTCGAGCTCAGTGAGGTTGGATGGAGAGTGTTTGTGAACAGCAGTCTTCAGCTCTTTCCACAGATTCTCGATTGGATTCAGGTCTGGACTTTGACTTGGCTATTCTAACACCTGGATACGTTTATTTTTGAACCATTCCATTGTAGATTTGCCTTTATGTTTTGAATCATTGTCCTGTTGGAAGATAAATCTCCGTCCCAGTCTCAGGTCTTGTGCAGATACCAACAGGTTTTCTTCCAGAATGTTCCTGTATTTGGCTGCATCCATCTTCCCGTCAATTTTAACCATCTTCCCTGTCCCTGCTGAAGAAAAGCAGGCCCAAACCATGATGCTGCCACCACCATGTTTGACAGTGGGGATGGTGTGTTCAGGGTGATGAGCTGTGTTGCTTTTACGCCAAACATATCGTTTTGCATTGTGGCCAAAAAGTTCAATTTTGGTTTCATCTGACCAGAGCACCTTCTTCCACATGTTTGGTGTGTCTCCCAGGTGGCTTGTGGCAAACTTTAAACGAGACTTTTTATGGATATCTTTGAGGAATGGCTTTCTTCTTGCCACTCTTCCATAAAGGCCAGATTTGTGCAGTGTACGACTGATTGTTGTCCTATGGACAGACTCTCCCACCTCAGCTGTAGATCTCTGCAGTTCATCCAGAGTGATCATGGGCCTCTTGGCTGTATCTCTGATCAGTTTTCTCCCTGTTTGAGAAGAAAGTTTGGAAGGACGGCCGGGTCTTGGTAGATTTGCAGTGGTCTGATGCTCCTTCCATTTCAATATGATGGCTTGCACAGTGCTCCTTGAGATGTTTAAAGCTTGGGAAATCTTTTTGTATCCAAATCCGGCTTTAAACTTCTCCACAACAGTATCTCGGACCTGCCTGGTGTGTTCCTTGGTTTTCATAATGCTCTCTGCACTTTAAACAGAACCCTGAGACTATCACAGAGCAGGTGCATTTATACGGAGACTTGATTACACACAGGTGGATTCTATTTATCATCATCGGTCATTTAGGACAACATTGGATCATTCAGAGATCCTCACTGAACTTCTGGAGTGAGTTTGCTGCACTGAAAGTAAAGGGGCCGAATAATATTGCACGCCCCACTTTTCAGTTTTTTATTTGTTAAAAAAGTTTAAATTATCCAATAAATGTTGTTCCACTTCACGATTGTGTCCCACTTGTTGTTGATTCTTGACAAAAAAATTAAATTTCATAACTTTATGTTTGAAGCCTGAAATGTGGCGAAAGGTTGCAAGATTCAAGGGGGCCGAATACTTTTGCAAGGCACTGTAAATACGGAATCAAAACAATAACAACTTTTGGTGGTCGAAAATCATCTTTCAAAATCGGAACATCTCAGCTTAACCCGTGTTTTAAGTATTTCCAAAAACATGTTTCTTTAATGTCTATTGAAATATTAGGGCCATTTCATGAATATTTGAAGTGCAACTGTTACATAATGCTCCTTTAATGTCTAGATTTTGATCCGTAAAACATCAACAATTACCCCACAGAAGACTGTCTATCATCTTTACTTCAAAAGAGGTCTTAATGTTCACCTTAGAGTGAGTGTGTGTATGTGTGTGGGGTGGGTATGTGTGTACGTTTTGTCAAAATATAAATTATTGCTCTTAAACATGTAATAGTGCCTGATCAGTAAATGAAAACATTTTGCTGTGTTGCACCACTATTTGAATCTGTTGACAGTTAGCCCAGAGGCAGCGGTCACAGACTTGAGCATTGTTTCCATTCATCAGAGGGCCATTTGCTATGCTGCATTAAGCCTGCTGATGCCTGCAATGTGGCGATTGATGATTACCTGCGGGAAATCGATAACGATCGGCACACTATTAACGCCCCCCCTTGAAAGAGCAACATTCGTCAAAACAGAAACCGGTACTGGCAAGATTCAAAGCCGTCACCTCAAAAGTAGCTTTGTGCTGACGGCCCTGAAAAACTGAGTGACTTTTCCAAAAAGAAAACAAGACCTACTTTGCCATACACAGCCTGGGATATTTCAGGGGAGTCAAAAACAGGAAGGTATCCAAAGTAACGATTATTGTATGTTGTTTTTTATATATTTAGTACACTTGACATCCCTAAGGTCAGTGAGACGCAATGAGACGCAGTGAGCTCAGTGGCGTCGGCTCATGCATCTGTACCGCCATGTGTTGCTCCTCCTGCTACATGGCTTAGGGGGTTTAAAATCCATATGTTACCTGGAATATATGGTCTACTTCACTTTCATGAATAAGTTATCATATGTGTTCTTCAGATAAGAGCCTGAGTACTTGCGTGTCATATCTGTGCGTGTCTATGTAAGATCAGGTGTTGCGAGAGCACAAGGACAAGAGGGTGATGTTTACTTATGCATGAGGCAGCACTTTTCCAGCTGATCACTGATTTGATTTGCCGTGTGGTATCACTGCCGGGCTCATCCAGACGGTTTATGTCAAACTGTGTTTAAAAAAAAAAAAAAAAAAAAAAAAGGCCCGTTGCATGGACTAGGGGTGTGACAATATATCAGAAAGGTTATATATTGTGATACTTTGTAATCCAAAAAGTCCAGAAAGGACCCAACAGCTTACTACCAAAATCTTCTATTAGAATAGTGTCGACCTTAGCTTACTGGTTACCATAGATGGCACGAGACATCCAATTCATTTTGACCGAATTGGATGTCTCGTGCCGTCAATGGCACTGAAACCAGAGCATTCACAGCCAGTCTTTTGCAGTCATTTACAGGTCACTTTCTGTTCATTTTAGGGCATTTACATGTTACTTCCTGATGATTTTTGATTCACTTCCTATTCATTTGGGGACATTCACAAGTCACTTCCTGTTCAGTAACCCAAACTCAAAACAAAGTGTCCTTTAAATGACCGAAAAGCAACAGGAAGTGAAACGTAAATGCCCCAAAAGGAAAAGCAAGTGACCGAAAATCAGTTGGAAATGACGTAAAATGCCCCAAAATTAACTCATTGCCTCGCACTGGGGACCACTGACTGGGTGCCACTGACGGCCATCGATGAATGAACATTCGCTGACATCCCTCCCACTTCAAATGGATTGGACGTCTAGTAGTGATAAACTCATTCCTATTTACAGGAAAAGAGCTTGTTTTTCTGTTTAAGGGTTGAAATGGAGAATATCCTAGAATTATTTACTGACTAATGTATCGATAATTGTTGTATCCCCATATCGTGAGAGCATCAATATCATGAGTCTTGCATTGCATATAAAAAAAAAAAATCGCATCGTGAGGTACATAGAGTATCCCACCCCTAGCGTGAACACAAGTTCATGATTGAGCAATTTTCAGACTATAAATTCGTACTTATAGTACAGTGTATTATACAATGTGTACACCTGCTGTTTATAGTGTCGTGCGGTCTATATATGAACCAATAAATTTTAGTGAGTGGGGCTGATAATCAGGTGCCGCTTATTGTCCAAAATTTAAATCAACTGCTATTTTGATTTTCTGTATTGTAGTTCACTTTAAAAGATTGATCAGTTATGTTTAATAAAATTGCTCCTTTCTATCAAATCGAATCCAAATTAACAACATTTAATGCAAAAGTTACAATCGAGAACAGGGGTGTTCTACTTTCAATGAGACAACCTCCCGCGATCTGGAGACATCTTTTTTTTTTTTTTTTTTCACCAAAGTATGATTTTAAAATTGATGATGAAAATGATTTTATGTATATGTATATGTACATATATATGGCAGAAAACACTCAGGTGACTTGAAGTTCTGCTCTGAGACCTCTAATTTTTCCAAATTTCAAAATTGTCCGATATGCACGTGTGATACATCATTGGAAAGCTTAAAATGTCAATTTTCTGGGGGAAGAAAATTTTTGAACAGGAGGGCATTTAAAAAAATAAAAATAAATAAACAGCAAAACCCTAACTGGAGTTGAGAGCACGCGAGAGCAGAATTAAAGACGCTATGATTTTAACGAGATATTATCGCGTACTTGCCTTGTTTCGATCCAAAAACTCCTCATCGAGTGTCAAGACACAGATGTGAATGGCCACAGCTGGATTTGTGGGGGATTTTATGGGTGAAACATGGTAATATAACAAGGGTCGCGATGCAGAAATCGCAGACATTAGAGAATAATCAAGATTTTCAAATATTTACCCTTTTAAACATTTTTTTTTCAAGTTTTCTTTGTTTGAATCGATTATTTATCATAAAAAATATCAGGGAAAATGTGACAGTAACAAAAAAATACAATTTACCAAAAGTTATGAGGTAGATATCCTTGACTTTTTTACAGACACCAATTTTTTCATTGTGACTTAATTTGTTTAAAAATATAAAATATGCAAGTGAATAATTTTTTAAAGTCGTTTTTTTTTTTTTTTTTTTAAACTAAATATTAGACATCAATTAATGATTCTAAGCTAAAAATGAAAGACATTTTAAATAACAAATATAGCGGTAGCGTGACGTCTGTAAACGGTGGATTCCGGGATAAAACAGACAAATTAAAAATAGTTTGGGGGCTTAATGCGCCATGAATCTGCTATGGCAGCATATAGAAATATTGTTCTAGTAGACAGTTGTTTTGGCTTAAAATACAGCAGTTTCTTTAAAGAGGAGTGCAAGAGCAGAAACTGCTTTTTCAGCCGTGTCTGTGTTTTCCGCCATATAATATATTTATATTTATATATATTATATACAGTGGGGCAAATAAGTATTTAGTCAACCACTAATTGTGCAAGTTCTCCCACATGAAAATATTAGAGAGGCCTGTAATTGTCAACATGGGTAAACCTCAACCATGAGAGACAGAATGTGGGAAAAAAAACAGAAAATCACAATTGTTTGATTTTTAAGAATTTATTTTCAAATCATGGTGGAAAATAAGTATTTAGTCAATACTAAACGTTCATCTCAATACTTTGTTATGTACCCTTTGTTGGCAATAACGGAGGCCAAACGTTCTCTGTAACTCTTCACAAGCTTTTCAAACACTGTTGCTGGTATTTTGGCCCATTCCTCCATGCAGATCTCCCTAGAGCAGTGATGTCTTGGGGCTGTCATTGGGCAACACGGACTTTCAACTCCCTCCACAGATTTTGTATGGGGTTGAGATCTGGAGACTGGCTAGGCCAATCCAGGACATTAAAATGCTTCTTACGAAGCCACTCCTTTGTTGCCCTGGCAGTGTGTTTGGGATCATTGTCATGCTGAAAGACCCAGCCATGTCTCATCTTCAATGCCCTTGCTGATGGAAGGAGATTTTCACTCAAAATCTCTCGATACATGGCCCCATTCATTCTTTCCTTTACACAGATCAATCGTCCTGGTCCCTTTGCAGAAAACCGGCCCCAAAGCATGATGTTCCCACCCCCATGCTTCACAGTGGGTGTGGTGCAATTCAGTATTCTTTCTCCTCCAAACACAGGAACCTGTGTATCTACCAAAAAGTTCTATTTTGATTTCATCAGACCATAACACATTCTCCCAGTCCTCTTCTGGATCATCCAAATGCTCTCTAGCGAACCGCAGACGGGCCTGGACGTGTACTTTCTTCAGCAGGGGGACACGTCTAGCGGTGCAGGATTTGAGTCCCTGGCAACGCATTGTGTTACTGATAGTAACCTTTGTTACTGTGGTCCCAGCTCTCTGTAGGTCATTCACTAAGTCCCCCCGTGTGGTTCTGGGATTTTTGCTCACCGTTGTTATCATTTTGACGCCACGGGGTGAGGAGGGAGTTGAAAGTCTGTGTTGCCCAATGACAGCCCCAAAACATCACTGCTCCAGAGGAGATCTGCATGGAGGAATGGGCCAAAATACCAGCAACAGTGTGTGAAAAGCTTGTGAAGAGTTACAGAAAACATATAGGCCTCTGTTATTGCCAACAAAGGGTACATAACAAAGTATTGAGATGAACTTTTGGTATTGACCAAATAACTAAATACTTATTTTCCCCACTGTATATTACATATATATACGTATACGTATACTGACGGAATCTGACCCTTTTAGACAGATTACCATGCCAGCCAAACCGCTGGACCCGCGCCGGCGCTGCTCCAACGACCTGGGCCGGCAAAAACCGACAATCCGGCCAAAAGCCCAAACTCGGCGCGTTCACCTTAGTCTTAACTCGTTGTACTGACTCCATTTTGAAAGCTGAAAAAAGGCTTCGAAGCTGATTCAACAGCAATCATACAGCACAGAGGGACCCAGGCGAGGATCCAGGGTCACCATATTACAAGTCAACAAAAGTTTCCAGAGAAAAATGATAACAATTAGTTAAACATTCTGAAAAATGCAAACGGTACTATATCCTTATATATATATTAGGGCTGTCAAAATTATCACGTTAACGGGCGTTAATTAATTTTTTAAATTAATCACGTTAAAATATTTGACGCAATTAACGCACCCGCTGGCATATTTCCTCAAACATTACAATGAGGCCGTTTATGGACATTAAGAGTGAAGAGAATGCCACCGGCCGCTTGGGGGCAGCGCCGTTCCATACTCACGTTATGTCTTCTAAACGTGGGAGAATTAGTAGTTGTGAGACGTTTATGCTGTATTCACAATGCAATGCAAATTGCTATTTGTGCTCCACACATATTTCGGTAAGTTTTCTTTCTTTTAGTGGCAATTATGTGTCTCTTGTTTTATTTTGGGTAAGATATGTACAGGTACAGTGGGGAGAACAAGTATTTGATACACTGCCAATGGGTTTTGGCAGTGTATCAAATACTTGTTCTCCCCACTGTATATGTTATACAGTAAAGGCGAGTGGACACAGGCGCGCCGTTTATTGGCAGAAGCTTCTCCTTCACAACAAACATAATTATCGTTTAGTGAAAGCACAACAAAAATAATATTCCTATCTCTCAAAAAAAAAAAAAGTTCTCAAAAAGAAAAGCACTTCAGTCTATAGTAATGAGGCCCTATTCTGACACACAGTTAAACAACAATGCTAAATAAACTGGCATTCACATCAATTTAGCTATGCAAAATACACGTAAAACTTTTCACTCTATTTTTATTATTGTTATTTTTATTCTTCTTTAGTATTATATTAACTCTACTTTTGATTGAAAATTTTACAAATTTTATTAAAACGAAAACATGAAGAGGGGTTTTAATATAAAATTACTATAACTTGTAACTATAACATTTATCGTTTAAGAACTACAAGTCTTTCTATCCGTGGATCACTTTAACAGAAAGAATGTTAATAATGCCATTTGTGGATTTATTGTTACAATAAACAAATACAGTACTGATGTACAGTATGTTGTATGTATATATCCGTCGTGTGTCTTATCTTTCCATTCCAACAATAATTTACATAAAAATATGGCATATTTTAGAGATGGTTTGAATTGCGATTAATTGCGATTAATTACGATTAATTAATTTTTAAGCTGTAATTAACTCGATTAAAATTTTTAATCGTTTGACAGCTATCGAATATTTTAGTAATCGAGTAATCGACTGGAAATTCTATCGATTAATCGAGTAATCGGATAAAACAAATATATTTTTAGGTGAAGAGCAATTATAAATATACATGAGAAAACAAGACATTTCATCTAATCTTGAACCATTTTCAGTCAATGTCTTTATTTTCGATGTATATTGTAGCTAGAATTAAAAAAAAAAAAAAAAGACTAATTCACTGCTTTCACTCAAAAAACTTTTAGATCGTATTTAAAAAAAAAAAAAAAAAAAAAAAAAATATATATATATATATATATATATATATATGTGTGTGTGTGTGTGTGTATATATATATATATATATATATATATATATATATATATATATATATATATATATATATATATATATATATTACCTAAAAATGCCGTTACGCTTGATAACACACATCACTTAAAAGTTAGGATTTTTTCCCACGTGTTTCAATTGAATTTCTCTTTGTGTCAAGCCATTTTTAAGTTCTAGTTAAGTTTTAAGTTAGTCTAAACTGTAAGTCCTGATAGGATTTTGAGTTTTTGCAGTGTTTAAAATAAATGTATGATACAGGCTGTACTGGAGCACATTAGGGACCAGTGCTACTTGGTGTTTTATCCAGCAATGACTACTTAGCTAAAATTGATAGTTAGCATGATTAAGTTTTTATTTTACACCCTCATCACTCCACAATGCTATGTTATGTTAAAGCCTGTATGTTAGACACGTTAGCCATGCAACGACAGTGGTCATAATTAATTGAAACCTAGTCCTCCGCAGGGCTAACTTTACGTGAGCTAGTAGCGACAGTAACGTTAATCTTATTTATTAGCGCTTAGCGCTCTTTATTAGCGCTTAGCGCTCTACTGCTTTAAGATGGCGGCTGTTTAATAACGCTGCCCAGACGCGGCCGAGTCTGTCATTTCGCATCTAGTTCAACATACATGTGATCTTTATGAGACGCATCAGACGCTAGCTGTTACCAACTTAGCATCGTGCGGGCTAGTATTTGGCAACGTCGGGGTCGTTTGTGGCGGCTGTCAGCTGCAATAAGTTTTTTTTTTTCCCTTCTTCCTCTCCGCACGTGACAGCGCGTTGTCCCGCATTAAAAGTAGTCCTGCAAAACGTGATGCTTAGAGCTGTCAAAATAAACGATTACTCGAGGTGAATAAAATTACTCGGATCAGTTTTTAAACTCGAGTTACTCGAGTTGCTCGAGTACTCGTTTCAGCTCTAATATATATATACACATCTATCTATCTATCTATCTATCTATCTATCTATCTATCTATCTATCTATCTATCTATCTATCTATCTATCTATCTATCTATCTATCTATATACACACACACATATATATATATATATATATATATATTAGTTTTCAAGTCTTTCAGATGTAAGAAATATAAGTTTTAAACATGTTATATATATATATGTATATCTATCTGTCCCACCGAATTATTTTTAAACAAGAATAAAGTAGTAGAAAAATGCTTGGCTTTATTAAATGCTTCATTGAGTGAGCTCACTCAAACCCGCTCAGGCTGCTCACTTACACACAACGAGTTGCCACAGCAACTGTTTAACAAGTTAAACGATGATTGACACATGCAGCACTTTGAACTTTATTACTGTAATATATGTTTATCACTGTAATGTATGTATGTATGTATGTATGCATGTATGTATATATGTACTACCGTGA
This sequence comes from Corythoichthys intestinalis, assembly GCF_030265065.1. Taxonomy (NCBI): domain Eukaryota; kingdom Metazoa; phylum Chordata; class Actinopteri; order Syngnathiformes; family Syngnathidae; genus Corythoichthys; species Corythoichthys intestinalis. The sequence continues at coordinate 68,673,771 of NC_080396.1, forward strand.
ACTACCCACACTAGCGTTGCAACTGATGTAATGGGCACCCCTAATCTATAATATTGCTGTTTTGGTTTTTTTGTTTGTTTTTTTTCAATGGCTTTTCTTCGGGCCAACCAAAACCGTTTGACCGGCCAACACCTTTCATACACCAAATGATCAGAATTCTCATGCAACGCAGACTCTCTTTACTTTGACACCCCAAAAAAAAAAAAATTTTTTTTTTTAAATGAAATTTTATCACTTCACTTGTTCTACAATTTATGTCCAAATCACATCATTTATACATCATAACATTCAGGACGCTGAGAGGCACATAAGTTCTATACTGTTTTCCCTAAAAACGTACGGTTCGGCCAAAAACAAATCCAGTCATTTTGGGGCGGTAAACATGGTGATTCTGCGACATGAAGACGCAATGACTAAGTTGCGGAGTGGCCTCGCATTCGTATGGTGTCGGTGAAGAAGGCAAAGACGCAAACCTTGGAATCCTGCCTCCAAATTGGAAGAATTCGATTGCGGGGGCTTGAGGGGGGCTTGCTCCGCATGCATATCAAAAGCTCCAGCGGCGCAGGACCATGCCGATATCGTCAGCACTCGTACACGTCACATTATGTGTGCGCATCGGTGCTACCAAACATTAAAACAGCAAATATGGCAGCGGTGCTACTAAACATTTAGAAAAACAAACATGGCGGAACCTCGGCTTTAAATGACTGTTTTTATAATATTTTTAATTGAAATAGGTTGAATGTTTCCATTTTTGTGCATTTTTGAACAAAAGAAAATGCCATTGCTTGGAGTGGGCAGGCATGTTGTCTTCTTGGCTGAGGAGGTCAAAGTGCATCATTCGCTGTCGCTTTGTAAATCTGCACTGCCCTCTAGGGCCTGGCATGAATATTACATCGTTTTCATACGTAATTGCGACATTGTTCGAATGGAGATGGAACCATATAAATGCAAACATGAAATTTTTCGTCTTCTCGGAGAGTCACCATGTAAACGGCCCCTTCTTATGGCCAAAATTTCCCATTGATTTCTAGCGGCCCTGTTCGACATTCATTTCAATAGCACAAAAACTTAATTCACTCCTATGGATTTGTAACCTAAGTGACCCGATAGTAAGAGTGTGAAGTGTCCCCAAAATGCCCTCAAATCAACAGAAAGGTGGACAGAAAGAGTGTTTTTCCAATTTTTTTTTTTATGCTTACAAAAAACAAAATAATCAGTATGGACAAGGGTATTGTCAAACGAAACAACAAAAACGTGCTTTGGAATAAATTATTTTTAAAAATATAAAAAATACCGTATTGGCCCAAATATAACACTGTGTTTTTTTGCATATAAATAAGACTGAAAAAGTGGGGTCATTTTATATTCGCAGTCTAGTCATTATACCCATTCACGACGCTAGATGGCGCCAGATATCATTGAAGCGATATTCTGTCATGACAGATCTCAGCTCCTCTCAAGTTTAACCAGTTGCATTATTTTATTGCAATGTTTTTCCTTATTCAGATTTGTTTCAAGACTACAATTACAGTTAGGCTTCACTTTGATGGTTAATGCAGTTATTGCGATTTTGTTGTTTTATCACAATAGATTGGTTTATTTACATTTCCAAAACCAGAAGCCATTCATTTACGAATGTGATTGCACTTTAGTTTACATATTTAAATGTTCAGATAGTAAGATTTGAATGAGGCAAAATAACATGTTTTTTCTCTCAAATACATTGTTATAATCATTTGTTTCAGATGAACTGTAATTATTTTCTGTATAAAAATTAATTTGGTGTTCAAAAAGTCTTTTTTCAAACTTGAGTCTTGAAAAAGAGGGGGTCGTCCTATAATCAGGGCCGTCTTATATTTGGTACCCATTCAGTACTTCAACGACAAAATCTCGTGTAGCAGACTCGAATTCGGGTGCATAAGTATTTGATAGGGATGACGCTACGACTGCTTCTGTTGTTATTTCATAAATGAACTCTTTGGCTGTCATTGACGGTGATAGACATCACGGAATCGTGCATGCTGACCGCTGACGTAAAAGCCAACGCGATCATTTGATCACTACCAGCACTTCCCAAATGGATCTGACTTCTATCAGCGTCAATGGAACTTAAAAATGATCAGCTATTCCAGCAAGGTAGAAAAGCTATTAGGTAGCAAGAGGGGTGGCCATTTTGTGTTCACGTAGGAATAGACATTTCATGAATTTACATTGTTTCTGTGTTTGGAAACCAGCGAGAAGGGGCAGATTAGGAGGGAAATAGGTGTGAGAGTGTGGCAAGAATGGAATGGCAAAGGAGACTGAAGCGAGGTGGCAGGCAATAAAGTGGCCCATCAATCTGGCAAATGAGTGTCCTTCCCGCCGACACTACTTTGGGAATTGTAGCCTACTCCTCGTTCATCAGTCACAGGTTTAGCACGCGGCCGGGCTTAATCTCGTTTTCCATTTCAACACTTCCTTATCAAGGAAGGTAGCTAGTACACAAATGTTTGGTCTGCAGTTTCTTCTGCCAGATGTCCCTCTGACACCTTGAATGATGAGACATGACGCGCTGTGGGGTTTTACTATCAGCTATGCAAATTGGCCTTTAGCACATTCTTTTTTTTTGTTTTGTTTTTTTGTTACTGTTTGCAGCTTCTGTTTTCTTCTGATGGTTCAAGCATCAATAAGGAAAAGTAAGGAAACTAGAATTGATGATTCATTGTACTTGATAGTTAACCATATTCTTTATTTGTTTCTGGATTTGGAATTTGAAACTGTGGTTGGTTAAAAAAATTTTATGGAGGGCATTCTCATCACAGCTGCTAGAGCATGTGTTTTTCTCAGAGGATTCCTATAGACACGTTTCTGAGGTACTTCTGCTTTACATCCGCATGTCTGCTTGCAACTTTCGTTTTAGAATTTCTCTGTCCAAAACAACAGTGGAGCTGGAGTAACATTACTCATCAAAATTCCTTAAAAAAAAGACAATTTGGAAACATCGTATCCATCTGCCATCACCATGACAAGGGAGAACATGTTCATGAAGGCAGATGTGGAACCAAGCTCGTGCCACCACAAAGACCGGGTGTTTTTGTAGCCATGTTGCCACTGTGTTATGGAAGGTATGTTCTTCCTATCCCTGCATTTTCATGAGTCCAGTGCTCAAAAAATACTAAAACTAAAATCTTGCGCATGAAAGGACTTGTTGCCTTTGATATTGTTATTACGATGATGATTGTAATTATGAAGATCTTTAATATTATTTACTAAAACTATTGTATCTGCTGCTAGCCTGTTGCTAATCTGGACGTGTAGTATGGCACAATTATTTCAACACATAAATGCAAGTGTTACAAGTTTTGTGTTTGTTTGTTTGTTTACAGCTGGAAAACGCTGTTAGGCATGGGAAGATAAGTTGATGTGCCTCACAACAACACTTACTGTACAATGATCGAAATACATCGAGAGTATGTGCGTACTACCCGGGGGCAGCCGAGATCCAACCACGAACTTTTTAACTGCAGCAACTTTAGCTATTGGAGCTATAATTACCGAGGACAGCGAGAGAAAGCCCGTCTGGAGGCCGTAATGCCGGGAGAAAGTTTGGCGAGTCTCCCTTAAACTCTGCTGTCTGATAACACATTCCTCGCATGCTCAACCTTCGTTAATATTTTTCTAATCATTTTATAAATTGTGATTTATTGACCAGTTTTGCACATGCACCAATCATTTTAAATAAAACAAGAGATGGAATCATGTTGTCCAAATGTTTCATTGTGATCAATATCTGGAATAAACCGCAGGCTCGAAGCAGACATTTTCCAATATGGTGCCGTCCATGTTTCGCTCAGGAAACTTGTCTCTATCAGCTTGTTTTTTGTGGTGAAATTTGGATAACACTAAATTAAAATATTCAGATGAGGAATATTGACAAAGTTTGTCAACAATAAATGTTTCTGCATCAATGTGCCTGCATAATCTTGGCTACTAAAGATCACAAAGGAGGTAAGATTTTTTTCTTCTTTAAGCAATGCCATATTTTTTTTTTCTCAGCATGTCATCTACAGTGGGGAGAACAAGTATTTGATACACTGCTAATGGGTTTTCCCATTGTGAGTGTATCAAATACTTGTTTTCCCCACTGTATATAAACTTAAATTTTTATACTGTACTACAACCTGTTACATGACCATATTAGGCCAAAAAATACATGAAAATCATTAAATTAGGACTTGAAAATCTACAGAAATGAAACATCACCAGTCCATAGAACATGAGTGCCCTCTAGTGGAAAAAAACATTTCCTACCATGAAATTAAAACAATCATATCTGCGATTTTTCTTACCTAACCTAACCCTAACCCTAACCCTAAAAAATGGGAGTAATGTTGACAACAGTGCTCTGTATCAGAAGGTTTATGCGGGTCATTAAAAAACATTAAAATTTATTATATAGATTTTGTCAAAATTCAGGCCTTAATAAAAGTCCCAGAGAATTCTCGAACATGAGAATTTTGCCTTGGGAAAGCATTGAAAAGCATTCAACTAAATGTCGAAGGCAATTAAATTTATGTATTATTAGTTTTGGGCCAATATGCATGTTTCCTTCAAAGTGAATGTATAAGGCTCCTGCCTATGTATAATGGCTGGTCACACCTTAGCACAGCAGTTATGCTTTTTGACCATTCGATGTCTCCAAACTAAGATGCTTGGGATTCGTTATGTGAACAGACCATTTGCATTCATGGTGCGAAAATTAAATGAACAATAACTGATTGAAAAATAATGAATTAAAAAAACATTACCTACCTCATTCACTGTACTGAAGCTTTGCGCCTTTGTCATTTTGAGCCAGAAGCACTTTGTGAGCCATATGAGATATAACAGTAGAAGTATTATTGGCACTTTGCACTTGATCAAAAAACTGTTTACATTATTTTGATTTCAATAGTAAATATAGAGGGGAAATACAGGCACTTTTTCCATAACTTCAAGTCGTTCTCTTATTTTACTCAGAATGTGAAAATCTTGACGTTGTTACATTTATCATTATTAAAGTATACAGTTGGGCATCACAATACAATTAGCCATAATATCTTAAGTCCACGACGTATATATCGATATTGGTTTAACATTGGTTTTGTTGGACAATATAGGGTTATTGGTTATTATTGGACAACTCACAACTTGTGTTTGTGAAATAGTAGTAGGCAGTGTTAGGGGTGTTTAGGGGGACAGCCCTAAAATATTCTTAAGCCCCCCTAAATAATTTGGTGTTGCTTTATTAAAAAAATATATATATAATAATGATAATAATATTACAAAAATGCTGACATATTCACTTTGAAGTTGCCAGAATATTACTTTAAATCAATAAGCATATAACCTTTCATTATTAACTTAAATATGATCATGAATCAATCATTTTCCTCTTACTTCATAGAGTACGTCAGAGAGCCCCTTCAGTGCTTCGCTATCTAATCTATTCCACCTGTTCACATAGAGAGCACCCACATCTCTGAAAATCCAGTCCGCGTTTTCCCTGTGACCTAGCTAGCAGTCAGTACAATGTTTTATTTATTCCACCGTCGGTCTCTGCGCGCGTCTTTCACCTTCGTTGCTTTGCGGTCAAAAGTTACATCCCAGCTCTAAAATACTGCTCCTACTTAGCTTCTGCTCGCTAGTTAGTCTGAAATGCATTGTGAAGGTCCTAGTAGAGTTAAGTGTGCTCTCTCGTTACCACTATCTTAGGGGTGACTTCCTTCCTGAGCATCAACTGTGTTTCTCACTTTACGCAGATGAGTACAGGAGCTGAGCTCGTTCACGTATGACTATCATCAGTGGATAGTCATAATAATACACTAATAATAATAATCACTTCACCCCCTTTATTGACCTGTAGCAGTCAGATTAGAGGAGCAAAGAGGGTGACAGGGGGGAGACCTCTACTTAAAAGGTAAGTAGGAGACTAATGATTAGAGAGTGGAGAAAGCCAAGAAGATGATTATATATAGGTTACATAACACCCCCACACAAACTCACACACATATACTGTACAGTACAGGCAAAAAGTTTGGTCACACCTTCTCATTAATGCGTTTTCTTTATTTTCACGACTCTTTACATTGTAAATTCTCACTGAAGGTATTATGAACTATGAATGAACATGTGTGGAATTATGTACTTTTTTATGTGGAGAAAAAAAAAAGTTAAATAACTAAAAATCATAGCATTTCAATATCTTCAAAGAGGCAAACCTTTGCTCTGATTGCTTTCTTGCAAACTCTTGCCATTCTCTTGATGAACTTCAAAAGGGGGTCACCTAAAATGGTTTTTGACGTCAAAAATATCCCTTTTTAGAGTTAATTAGTGGAATTTATTGCTTTATCAATGGGGTAGGGACCTTCATTTGTGTTGCATTGAATGTGGTGTGTCCAAACTTTTGGCCTGTACTGGATGTACTGTATGTGTTATGAATCATTTTTTAGTAAATGTTTGTGTGCATGTGTGTGTGTAAGGCAAATTAGCCTGACCCAGATATTACTTCAAGTAATTAGTAGTATTTTTCAGGGTTTGTAATTACAGCCATTTTCTTTACACATGTGCCCAAAATGTAATATGTGTGATTTACAAATATTTGGGAACAAACAATCACTGTGTTGTGAGTGAAAGTCATGGCATTAGCCTCTATGATTTAATGTATTCGTACGCTACGTTCACTTACAGTACATCTAGCTCCCCCCAACACACCCCCTCTTTCTTAAAACCTAATGACGACCTTGGTAGCAGCAGTCGGGGATGGGCATTAAATTTGTTTCAAGTGGCATCAAAAAGCATTAAAAGATTTGCTGATACCTGTAGAAACCCTATATCTACTGGTTTATTTTTTACGGTGCTTTAAAACCGCCACAGGCCGGCGTGATCATACTGCAACTGCAAGCTTGTTTGTGGTCATTTGACTGTATTGTTATGGCTGATTGGTATAATGGTGAACCTGGTAGAGCCCCTGTGGGCATCTCCGGCAAAAATAAAGTAAAATCTAATATGTAGAATAAAGAGGAAAAATGTAACGACTCTAGTGTAGCCCAAAGTAGCGGAGTAGCATTTCTTCCTCACAAATGTACTCAAGTAAAAGTAAAAAGAATGGCCGGTAAATTGACTCTTAAGCCTGAGTTATACTCCCGCGTTGCGGTGACGGCGTAGCGACTACGGCGTCATTCGACATTCGATAGTTCTGCGGTGAGGGAACGCGTTGCTCTGTAATTCACCGCCAAGCCACTAGAGGGATGTGGCGTTATGTTTGTACGGTTTTGGGGCATGATTGTTGACTACTTCCGCTAGTCGGAGAAAAAATAAACAATGCAAGATGGAACTCTTGAACAATGCAAGATGGAACTCTTGAAAGTAAATATTCTGCTCATCAACACTGAATAAATATTGAACATACAAATGTTGACAGGCAGGCGACGCAGAAGACGGTTTCGAGGCGGTCTGGCCGACTTTTGATGCCGCACAGAGAGTTTTAGACTCGGGTGGAGAGAGCTAGCTGTGGCGGCTAGCTTCAAACTGGCGTCGAGCACTGCGTTCAAGGTCTGCAAAGCCCTCCAGCCTGATTTGTTTGCCGTGTCCTACAACCAGCCAGTGGGAAGCCATAGCAGATTTCTGGCGTCTAGGGAACTTCCCAAACTGCGTTGGGAGGCTTGATTTTAAGGTTATCATAAAAAGCACCGAGGCACTCTCAATCAGTGATGATGTATTGTGTGTGTGTGAACTGTCTGTTATTGAAAATTAAAGATCAAAACAACTCTTTTGACACCAAATCTGTGCTTTATTCTTCATATACTTGAAACATATGTACACAGTAAATGATGAAGTGCACCAACCAAAAATACGACATAAAGTGATAAAAAGTTGGCAGTTTTTGGCCGACTGTGTCACCGCTTCGTGTGGCCACTCGATTCAGACCACCCACGTCTCGGTGGTTCTTCCATTTATTTATTTTTTCGATCGCCGACCTTGCCATTTGGCAGTCACAATAATAATTTCTTGACGAGACTTGCTCTTCGATGATACTCCCGTCGGCTCGGTGCATTTTTGCGTGTAGAAAATAATGTTTGATTCTATTCTACAATGGCGGTGTTTTCGCCCGGAAACAACAGTCTGAGCGGACCAATCACAGTCCGTTTTCGCTACGTCTACGCGACGCGAAGGTTAGAAAAATCGAGAGGTGCGCGTCAGGCTACGGCGTAGGGTCGTAACTCGATTCTTCCTTGACGGCGTAGGTCTGACGCGGAAGTATAACTCGGCCTTTAGAAGTACAGTTCTGACAAATTGACACAAAAAAATGTAAAGCAGTAAATATAAAACGTTACCACACACCTCTCATACCAGGTTTGTACTATTCAGAAATGTTATAATTTTCACCTCTTTGAAAACATAGCAAGTGTGTCAGAAGTCCGTCCAGGCAGGAGAATCCACATAAATGGAAAAGGTGGACACATCCAGGTGCTTAAAAAAAGGAATTAGCATGAATAGAGAAAATACGGCCTTTTGTCAACATGAGGGATGCTTCTATGTAAAGAACAGAAGGCTCATAAATATGGCCACAGATGGATAACCTTCATAATAACTGAAATCTCGCAGGAGCTTTAGATGCACATTGCGAAATAAAACCCACACATCTGAATATTTATTTTCATTTATTTTTGTTGATACAGGAACACGATTACTCGTGGTTGGTGGCACGTTTCTGTGATGACACGATGCTTTTGGCGTTGACAGTTTTGCCATTGTTGTCACAATGGTGACTCGGCCACACAATCTGAGCTGCCAACAGTGTGACAAGGGATGTTAGTGCTCAAGCCATTGTGTCAGCTGTTCAGTATCGGTGGTACTCATAAGAGACAAAAGAAATCAACTAATGAATGTTGGAAAAATGTAAAAATCGAAATGCTTTTCTGTCCATGATTAGTGAGTTCTGAAACTTTCAACCCTTTGTAGAGCACTCATTTAAACTCACTGGCTTCCGTCGAGCAAATGATCGCTGCCATGCATCCTGGTCAAAATTGTTTTGACGTCTAGCAACTAAGCCTGAACGTAATTGGAAAAAACAATTACTGGGTTTGTGATATGTTGTATTATTATATTGCGATTTCAAAACTAGAAGAACTTTCACCAGATAACTTGAAAAGCTTTGTTTAGGATACTCCTGAATGATATAGGAAAAAATTATCATTACGATGTACAGGTAGTCCCTGCGCTACGAACGAGTTCCGTTCCTAAACTGGCGACGTAACCCGAATTTCCGCGTAAATCGAAATTATCCCTTTAAAAATTCTTAATTACTATCCAAAATATCAAAAAGTATTGTATTTTGTTTAATAGTGGAGGATACACTTCCCTGTGGTGGTAGCCTTAGGTCTGGCTGGACTGTCGTTCAATAATGCTTCCATACAGGAGCTCTCAGGCTATGTCTACACTAGGACCAGGGGTCGCGTTAACCGAATATTTTCCGTCGTTGACCGATTTTTTAAAACGGTGACGGAAAAAACTGAAGTCCACCTGTCATTTTGACAGGTTGCAATTCACACCCCAGACCACAGGGTGGCGAGTGAGCATATTAATTAGCCATTGTCTCTCTTGATGCATGACGTCGTTGGCCTTAAATGTCAAGGCTACTGAGTGTCCGAAGTTTCTTCAAAAAGCCCCAAAACGACGATGGTGTTGATAAAAGAGGTGAAAAAGCAGGGACTGCACAAGCAGGCACGCAATTCAAGTCCATGCGCACCAGGAGGAAGGTGTAAGACTCCGTTCAGGCCACAGCAGGTGAACTGTTAATTTCATTGTTCCATACGTAGCCTAGCTACTGGGGCCACAGTTAGCTGTTTTTGTCACTGCGGAGAAAAAAGTTACATATTCATCTGCTTGATGTGTGATGGCACGGTGTGGATTCTCTGTTAAGCTTGCTCGGACAGAATATTAATTTAAAATGAATGAAAACTAAATACTATTGAATATGTTGAAGCGGTTTGCAATGTTAAGAGTCTTGTTAGCTCGAATTGCTGTGTCCAGCCGCTGTAGCTCTGCTGCTCTCTGTGAACTCTCTATTCAAGCCGGAACGCGCGTGGCTCTTAAGTGTCTCTGTCACGTGACTGTGTAGTAGCCGCTAACGCGCTAGGCCAAATGGACACACAAGTACGGAAGGTGAATTATGCCAAACGAAGGGTCACCACAATGTCATTATCATCATTTTAAAAATTTAAGTGACGGGTAAAAATAGATTATGACCGGATTTTTATGGCCCTGTCAGTCAAAATGACAGACAACGAAAAAGTCTAGCGCAACCTCTGACTAGGACAGATAATTTTCTCCAGGGTATTTTGCCAACCGATTTTTATCCCTGTCCCCAGTACGTTTAAGATTCGTTTAAGCCCCCCCGCTTTCTGCAAGGTACACCTGCATTTGCGCAAACTACATATGCGTAGAAAGAAGCAGCCTCATATGTTATGTCGCCCGCGCGGTTTACCTCTTAACCGGAAACTCATTACTCGCCCGCGAGAAATTACTACACCTTCTAGACCAGGGGTCGGGAACTCCATTTGTGATCATTGTTTTTTTATTGAACGCAATTGAACGCATCACGCGGGAGCGAGAGTGAAGGAATAGCACGCTCGGCTTTTACGAGCAGTCAGCGAGTTGTGATTGAAACAACAACGAAAGCCTGACATCATTACTTGGGATGTTACAATCGATGCGCATTTGTGCTCTCACCACTTGGAAAATAACAAACAGAAACATATGGTGTTGCGCTGCGTATATTTCCTCGAAGCCCCAACCAGGAGTGCTTGTGCATAACAGTGGCGATCCTGGAAGTGGCGACAGTTTTGACAGGTGGAAATGTCAATAAAAATACTGATTGCACGCCTCTTTAACTAACGCAATTCACTTTTCGGCGTTTAACTTTCCTCTACGCATTTTTATATACTAATGTTCGGTTGGCATTGAGTTGGGAGGGACCAGCCCCACAGCTGGCTGATCGGAGACTAATTGTGGGAGACGAGCTCTGAAAGAAATAGCTCATCTCCGCGTAATCTGCGATGGGAGGACCACAAATTGGCAAATTGGGCACTGAATTGAAGCATATTATCACGACATAGTTTGAAGGTTCAAGAAAAATATTTGGAAAAGAAAAGAGGAGCAGGAATGCCATGTCTTGATCGTCCGCCTCCATTGTTATATATATTATATTGTATGTATGTATCTATATATATATATATATATATATATATATATATATATATATATATATATAAAACGAAGAAGAAAAAAACATATATTAGTCGCACCGGAGTATAAATCGCATTTTTGGGGGAAATTTTCTTGATAAAATCCAACACAGAACAGATATGTCATCTTGAAAGGCAATTTAAAATAAAAATAGAATAGAGAACAACATGCTGAATAATTGTACAGTATGATAATGTTACATGACGCATGAACATTGAAATGCGAATGTGGCCGGTATGTTCACGTAACATAGCTATTAAGAGTTGTTCAGATAACTATACCATAAAGAACATGCTAACAAGTTTACCAAACCATCAGTGTCACTCCAAAACCAAACCAAAATAACAGGTGAAATGATATAATAATGTATTAATAATTTCACACATAAGTCGCTCCAGAGTATAAGTTGCACCCCCAGCCAAACTATGAAAAAAAAATGTGATTTATAGTCCAAAAAATACGATATATATATATATATATATATATATATATATATATATATATATATATATATTGAAAAGAGTTTTAAAATAGGCCGTTCAATGAAGGTACGCCTTATACTCCAATGTGCCTTATAGTCTGTAAAATCCAGTAATAATTTTAAAATTATATAGAAATAATTGGAAATGTTTTTTTGATTACCCAAAATAGTCGATTGACTACATCATACAAATAATAGTTATCAAAATAATACTGTGATTCGCAGTATTACAGTGAACAGTATTACACTGAATGTAAGAATTCAGAGAATGTGTGTACATTAATAGAAAATACCGAGTCTGTGCCTAACAGCCGGGTCGGAGTGACAGGAAAACCCAAGAGATGGACCCAGTTAACACTCTGTCCTACAACATTTTACAGTCCCATAGGGATGCATGCATACTGCTTTTTTTTTCCCTGAAAAGCTACTATCTGACAGTACATACATAGAAACATACCCTTTACTTTACAACTTGTTTCTATTTCAATGATATCAACTGCTTATAGCGCGTATCATGAATGATTGTCAGTCTGCCTTGTGACACTAAAACGAACTATAGTCAACCCGCATATATTTGCAGCTAAGTAAATGCCACCTCACCCATTCACAAATGTAGAACTGATTATTGCAATAAATTGATAAATTGCAGTAGTTTTGCTATTAATGTGACTCAATTACTCCTCCAATTACCCCTCATGATGTGTCTATGTTTTTTTTTTCTTGCCATGCGATTGGTTACCAAACAAAGTCAATGTAATTGTGTGTGGAAGGGCGACAGGCTGCCTTGGAACTGGTGACACGCGTCAGGCGTGAAAGGATGGTGCCATGGTATTTTTTTTTTCTAAAGCACAACGTCATCTATATGAACTGTTATTTGTTATAGGCTAATGTACTGTAACCTATTACATGACAATATTAGGTCACAGAAATACACAAAAAAAATCAGTTCCGACGATTACCATCTACAGAGGTGACACATCACCCTTACAAACACCATAAGTGGCCTCTAGAGGAGAAAACATATTTCCTACAATGAAATTAAAACAATAATAGCTCCAGTTTTCTGTGGTCTATCAGTGTAAAATATAAACCACGTTTTTGAGTGAAATAGTTTATCTTTTACGGTGTTTAAAGACGCCAAATGATTGAACAGGACAGCGTGAACGTATTTCTTCCCACTACAAGTGTGTGTGTGGTCATGTGACTGTATTATTACGTCTGATTGGTATAATGGAGTCTATATGTGATGAATCAGAATATTGTTGTGACTAGGTGTGTAACAGTACAAACCAGTCACGGTTCGGTACAACAGGAAAAACAAATAGGCTTTTTTCAATCGCAGTATTCGAAAGTTTTTTTTTTTTTTCTATTGGCTAAAACTAAAAAGCAGCTCTTATTAAAGTGCAAAATAAATTGTAGAAAACATCAAACTTGTCAATTTGGAGTTTTTATTTTTCTAACATTCTTTAATTCACAGTTTATGTGATAAAACAACACACCCTTTTTTGTGGGGATTGACTGAGGTAACAGTTAAAGTCAGGTAGCACTCGCCAGCTGGCAACGTTGGTAACTTTTTATGGAAAAGTTACCTGAACAAATATTTGGCGGCGCCATCTTTGACATTTTCTGCTATGGAAGTGCGGTTGAAGTAATGCATGCGCGCAGCAAACCGCCCTGCCTGGATTCCAGTTGTCCGTTCAATTGGCTGACATACCGACATGTGATCAGCATGGATAGTTAGCTCTAATTGGTTAAAATGCACATGTTTCTGGGACAACAAAAAAGAAAAAAAGAACAAGCCTGTGGAATTAATGCGATAAAAAAGGGCAAGGCAACGGAAAATTGATCAGATATTTAAGAGAAAGGAAAGAGTTGAAGAGGCTTTATTTCATTTTATTGTATTTATTTGCTCTGATGGGCAACAACTTCCATCTTAACCTTATAATGCCTGACCCCAGAAATAATGAATAGAAAATTCTTAATTTTTTTTTTTTTTTTGAAAGCTTTATGTGGTCTTTAACATAACATAATACATTTATAAAAGAAAATTTTTAAATTAATTTAAATATATGTTCTCTAATGTGTATCATATTAACATAAGATAATACTTTTTTAAAACAAATATTTAAAAAAAAAAATTATATAGATGTTCTCTAATGTGTATCATAAATGATACATTAAGCATCATATGCAGTTCTCGAGGTAAAACAAATATAACCAAAATGAGATTGAACACAATAAGGTTTTAAACATTTTTTTTTACTGCAATAAGGTCCAGAAATGCTTGTCTCAAAAGTGATACTTTTGGCAATATAATTAACGTGCACTTTGGACATATTTTGGTTCATTTACCTATGTTAGGCAACTTACTTATTTCCTTATAATATAAAAAGTCAATGTTTACATTGTTTTCGATTTTAATGTACTGTACATCCTATGTTCTTCGCAGTTGAAATTATGGTTTTGCATTTAAATGGGAAGAAATGGGGGAAAATAAAAATTAGGAGACTGAGGTTGGTGTTACTGTATGGTGTTTTTGTCAACTATTATTTTACACATAATTGAAAAAATACAATTTTGAATGAAAATCAGTTTCTCGTGTATGCCTTGTTACAGTAAGTGTAATGCAGTAGCGTAAAGCATGTGTAAAACCTATTGTTTTTATTGTGTGTCATAGGTATATGGTTGTGGGGAAGTTGATTGGCCAGTCTTACAAGGGGCAGTGAGACAAAAGGTGACATGAATAGAGAACGGGGAAATCATAAGGACAAGATAAGATAAACCAAACCAAACCACAGATCCTAACAAAAACTCAACTTTGTGTAGGGAAATTTGAAATAACGGAAGGCATAAAATGTTCTGTGCTTATCCTAAGGTGTGCAAGACTGGATGGTGTTGTAGCATTATTTTCATTAGCGCCTTTTATATTCATTCACTTTTTGTCTGATTTGAATATTTATAGCACCACACAATCAAAAAAAAAAAAAAAAATCCAACAGCCGCCACTGCCTCTGATCCCATTATGTCCATCCTTTGCTATGCCAGTTTTGATTCTCTATAATTAGACCACTTTGCAGCACTTTTCATAAAGGAAATCAGGCTTTGGCGTAATCCTTACAGGAGCTCTTGTTTACAGCAAGTGTGGCCGCTCTTCTAAATTAACGTGCTGCTCCACCTTGCGAGACCATGGCAGTGTTTTAAATCGTTTCCTTATTCCTTAGTCACTGATCACTTATGACGATTTTTTAAATATAGTGGATCATTTACAGTGCCTTGCAAAAGTATTCGGCCCCCTTGAACCTTGCAACCTTTCGCCACATTTCAGGCTTCAAACATAAAGATATAAAATTTTAATTTTTTGTCAAGAATCAACAACAAGTGGGACACAATCGTGAAGTAGAACAAAATTTATTGGATAATTTAAACTTTCTTAACAAATAAAAAACTGAAAAGTGGGGCGTGCAATATTATTCGGCCCCCTTGCGTTAATACTTTGTAGCGCCACCTTTTGCTCCAATTACAGCTGCAAGTCGCTTGGGGTATGTTTCTATCAGTTTTGCACATCGAGAAACTGACATTCTTGCCCATTCTTCCTTGCAAAACAGCTCGAGCTCAGTGAGGTTGGATGGAGAGTGTTTGTGAACAGCAGTCTTCAGCTCTTTCCACAGATTCTTGATTGGATTCAGGTCTGGACTTTGACTTGGCCATTCTAACACCTGGATACGTTTATTTTTGAACCATTCCATTGTAGATTTGGCTTTATGTTTTGGATCATTGTCCTGTTGGAAGATAAATCTCCGTCCCAGTCTCAGGTCTTGTGCAGATACCAACAGGTTTTCTTCCAGAATGTTCCTGTATTTGGCTGCATCCATCTTCCCGTCAATTTTAACCATCTTCCCTGTCCCTGCTGAAGAACAGCAGGCCCAAACCATGATGCTGCCACCACCATGTTTGACAGTGGGGATGGTGTGTTCATGGTGATGAGCTGTGTTGCTTTTACGCCATACATATCGTTTTGTATTGTGGCCAAAAAGTTCAATTTTGGCTTCATCTGACCAGAGCACCTTCTTCCACATGTTTGGTGTGTCTCCCAGGTGGCTTGTGGCAAACTTTAAACGAGACTTTTTATGGATATCTTTGAGAAATGGCTTTCTTCTTGCCACTCTTCCATAAAGGCCAGATTTGTGCAGGTGGATTCTATTTATCATCATCGGTCATTTAGGACAACATTGGATCATTCAGAGATCCTCACTGAACTTCTGGAGTGAGTATGCTGCACTGAAAGTAAAGGGGCCAAATAATATTGCACGCCCCACTTTTCAGTTTTTTATTTGTTAAAAAAGTTTAAATTATCCAATAAATGTTGTTCCACTTCACGATTGTGTCCCACTTGTTGATTCTTGACAAAAAAATTAAATTTCATATCTTTATGTTTGAAGCCTGAAATGTGGCGAAAGGTTGCAAGATTCAAGGGGGTCGAATACTTTTGCAAGGCACTGTACTTCACTCACTCACTAGTCATAAGACAAATGGTTTTGGAACAGTATTTGGGTGTGTCGTCATGTGGGTCATTCCAGAATTGGAGGACATTTTTACTCATTTTAAATATTTTTAAGATTATAAAGCACGTCATCAGTCAGTGAGGTTATTTTCATACATACACTGTTGGCCAGAAGTATTGGCACCCCTGCAATTCTGTCAGATAATGCTAAATTTCTACCAGAAACTGATTGCAATTACAAATGTTTTGGTAGTAATAACTTCATTTATTTTGTTTGCAATTAAAAAACACAAAAGAGAAGGGGGGGGGGGGGGGGGATTAAATCATTATAATTTTACACAAAACTCCAAAAATGGACCGGACAAAAGAATGGCACCCTTTGAAAAATCATGTCATGCTTCTCTAATTTGTGTAATTAACAGCACCTGTTACTTACCTGTGGCACATAACAGGTGGTGGTAATAGGTAAAGCAGCCAGTTTAAATGGATTAAAGTTGACTCAACCTCTGTCCTGTGTCCTTGTGTGTTCCACATTGAGCATGGAGAAAAGAAAGAAGACCAAAGAACTGTCTGAGGACTTGAGAAGCAAAATTCTGAGGAAGCATGGGCAAGCTCAAGGCTACAAGTCCATCTCCAAGGACCTGAAGACCTCTTTCTACAGTGCGCAGTGTCATCAATAAGTGTAAAGTCCATGGCACTGTGGCTAACCTCCTTAGATGTGGACGGAAAAGAAAAATTGACAAGAGATTTCAACAAGAGATTGTGCGGATGGGGGATGAAGAAGCTTGACTAACATCCAAACAAGTTCAAGCTGTCCTGCAGTCCGAGGGTACAACAGTGTCAACCCCATAACTTTAATCCATTTTAACTGGCTGCAAGTGTGATTTAGTTATCGCCACCACCTGTTATGTGCCATGGGTAAATAACAGGTGCTGTTATTACACAAATTAGAGAAGTATCACATTATTTTTCAAAGGGTGCCAATACTTTTGTCCGGCCCAATTTTGGGGTTTTGTGTAAAATGGTAATGATTTTTTTTTTTTGTTCTCCCATTCTCTTTTGTGCTTTTTCATTGCAAGCAAAATAAATGAAGATATTACTACCAAAGCATTTGTAATTGCAATCACTTTCTGGGAGAAATTGAGCATTATCTGACAGAATTGCAGGGGTGACAATACTTTTGGCCAGCATATTATGATGTACCTGATTACAAGGTGCATTCGGCATTTGTTCTTTTAGCATTGTAATTATTGTTTTATTTATTAATGATTTGTTTCCATTTATTTATGAGTTAGTTGAATGTGTGTTTTTAGCAGTATAATTGAGCAGTAAACTGTATGTACTGTTATATTACCCTTATACTAGCATGTTTTAATTCATTTCAATCACATGGCATATATTGAACCTGTATGAAGTAGATAAAGAAAGCATAATCTCCCAGGAAAACATACACACTTTACATGCAGAAAACCTATACATAATGTAGACATGTGCCAGTATGAGATTTTGACGGTATGATAACCATTAGCAAAAATACAGTGGTTTCACTATGTCACAATTACAGCTCTAAAATATGTTATTTTGAGATGTATGGGTAAAAAAGAAAAATCAGTTGAACAGGATTTAAAAAAATTTTCACAACATATTTGCAAATTGGAACATCAACGTGTATATAATGTTAAAATAAATAAATAAAATAACAAAAAATAAACAACTGAAATTTTTTTATTTTTAAATGAAAAAGAATTTATAGACTAAACCCACAACTACAGCTTAAGTTGCTCAACATTAGAACAAAAGTAATTATTTTCCATAAAAAAGTAAAAATACTTAAAGTAAAATTTCTAAATATATATATTTATATATTGCAGGCACTTCAGTGACTTTAAAGCTCCATCTCAACATTTTTAGAGACTAGCTCATTTTCTACATATTTCTCTATCAGTCCAAGTTATGATAAAGGAATGTGAGCATGTTCACCTTTTCTGTGTTAATATACCATTACTACATTTAATATTAATTGGTTGGATATTAATGGAAAGAGAGCAAGAGACAGAGCACGTGTGTATGACTCGTATCATTATTTACACATTTTACACAACCACCCACCCTCTCTCAGCACAGGAAGTCATCAGAGAGAGGAATAGCATCACATAATGAAAATGTTATTTTGAACAATTGTTTACAATGGCGAAAGACTTTACAGAAGTACGCTTATAGTGAGGATAGTGAGGAAACAAGTAAGCCGTCTTGGCATGCTAACTAGCCACATTAATAGCCTTGTTAATTAGCTTGCTTTATAGTATTTGTTTTACCATCGCTAGACACGCGGAACACGCTGGAGTGAACTCTCATAGCTGGTGGGAAACGTTCATGACAGCGTTTACTTAACTGAAATTTTGTGTAAAGTGACAGATGATGGTCAAGTAAATGTGAAATCATGTTAGAGGTGTTGCCTACACGTCGGCTGTCCTTCCTCCTCTAAGCCGCGGTCGTCTGTTTCCTTTCGGTGGCTGAAATACTCCCACACTAGACTAGAATTTTTTGAGGGTTTTTAAAAAAAAAAAAAAACACAGGTGTCGTTTCGACAACAACAGCAGTGTCACCAACAGAGCAAAAACCGGCGAGCAAGGAGTGAGCACTCCCACTCCAAGGCATTTCTCGCTGCATTTTTGGGACATTAAAAAATAGCTAATACCGTACTACGGTATGACGGGAAATTTTTTGTGGTTTTGAAAACTTGACGTTTTCATACCACGGTAAACCTTGAAACTGGGAACTGGCACATGCCTAATACAATGGTAGATATTCATAAATGAAAGGAGTATGTCTTAAAAACTGACATATACGGTAGCTAAAAACTTCAAAACCTATATGAAAACTCAATGGAAAATATAATTTGCCATATACTTCCCTTTTATAGTACATACATAATTTTTAAACTTGTTTCATATTCAAATCATTAACTAGGTTGCATGAAGAGAATGCAAAAGTGGCCACTTTCAAGGTTAAATCATAGTATGAGACTTAAAAAGATTTACTACTGGAATTGAGGTAAATTCTTATAGTTTTTTTTTTCTATTTCTTTTCCATATGGGAGTTACTCATTACTTGTGTTTCTTTTCACCAAATACTTCATTACTTGTACTTGAGTAAATCATTTGGATTACGACTGCTTTACTTGAATAGTATCATTTGGAAGTAAGGCTACTCTTACTTGAGTAAAATCCATGACTAATCTACTGACTTCTGACTTAACAGTGGAGAGGTGTTCATTCTAAACACATGCCATGGCTCCTGCTCAGGTACCAGTCTTGCTGATCATGTGTAGTACACGTCCAGTCCTAAATCCTGGTACTGTTGATGCTCTAATCCCCACCATGCTCTAGCGAGCACCAAGCTGCATTTTAACTTCTTCTTATTTTAAGTGTTGGGGCCAATTTAAACAGCTGGAGACAGCTAGCCTGATCCTTTCCATAGGATTTATGTGTGGCAATCTCCAAGAAATCCGTTTAATATCAGACCCCAGATTGGAATATGATGGAACCAAAGCTCTTGAGATTATGGCAATACGAATGCAAACCTTTGATGTTGCACAATTAAATTGGATCGTTTTTGTTCTAGATGTGAGATGATTAGTTAAGGTTGTTGCTTTCTGAGGACGTTTCTGGGATTAACATTTTTCTCCAGGGAAAATGAAGAAACAATCGATGAACAATAATGTGTGTCAACATAGCTTGCATGTATCAGAAAATTTTAGGGCCAGTTGAAATAAGGGTCACGGCATGCATAGAGAAGGATAAACCCCAACAGCTCAACATAAAACGGATCCAATTTAATCCAGCTCACCCAGCTTTAGCCCCAACAGTTTGAAAGGGAAAATAGGCAAATTGTGCTGCTCACTATGGAACACTATTGTCTCATCTGCTTTTCTTTTGAGAATAGACCAAAGCATTTCCTATTTAAGACCAAGCCCCCAAGACTATTAAAGCTTTGACAGCGTTTTAAACGAGCACTGGCGGAGGATTCAACCTGCCAGCTACAACCGATGGCATGCAATAACTCCTTAGGGTCCTGGTGTTGAGCTGAATGTATGGCAAGCGTGTTCCAACTGTGTTCGCGACAGGCTATGCGTGTTTAGCATGCATGACACAACCGCACGTGACGGCGCTGGCAAATGCATGCAGCTTATTGGCTACGTTATGTCTTCTTTCGCCTGGGACCAGCACGACGTCAAGAGTCATTTAATCACACATCGCAACACTCGCACTCAATTTTCTGCTCGGTGCTTTATGGGGCTCCAAAAATAGAGATGTACATCAAGATCATGTTATTTAATCGAGTGTTGCTGTTCATACCTCATTGCACGGCTCTGTGTTCGGCTGATGTTAGGATCTCCATGTTGTGCATGCAAACCGGCAATATCTCAGCAGATCTATGAAGCCGGGTAGTGCTATAGCACAAAACCAGAAAGATAGACAGAAAGAACCAATGGACTCAGGTTGGTAAATGACCTGAGGGAAAAGCACAACCTCTCTCTCTAATTACACTTCAGTGCATGGAGAGGTGAACAAGGGAGAAGTGTGCACTGGGATTGCTCTAATGGGCAAAGCCCTGATGAGTGTCCAATAGCCACCAAATGCACTCTAAATATTTCAGCATCTTTTGCGTTCAGAGCAACGTCTATCATGTTCGAAAAAGACATCATGATGTCCTCACCATCCTCTTTTTCATCCTTTCAGTCCGGTGAGCTCATCAGAAATACAGTGCTACCAAAAAGTATCTGAACCTTTTGGAATTTCTTACATTTCTGCATAAGATCACCATCAAATGTGATATGATCTTTGTCAAAATCACACAGATGAAAAAAACTGTCTGCTTTAACTCATCCTTTAACAACATTTATAGGTTTTCATATTTTAATGAGGATAGTATGCAAACAATGGCAGAAGGGGGAAAAATAAGTAAGTGAACCATCACATTTAATATTTTGTGCCCCCCCTTGGCAGCAATAACTTCAACCAGATGCTTCTTGTGGGTGCAGTTCCGTCTGGCACATCGATCGGGACTAATCTTGGCCCAAATCTTCTCTACAAAACTGCTGTAGTTTAGTCAGATTCCTGGGATGCCTGGCATGAATCGCTGTATTTAGGTCATTCCACAGCATGTCAATGGGGTTCAAGTCTGGACTTTGACTTGGCCACCCCATAACGTGTATTTTGTTCTTCTGAAACCATTCTGAAGTTGATTTAGTTTTGTGTTTTGGACCGTTGTCTTGTTGCAGCATCCATCCTGTTTTTAGCTTCAACTGTCTGACAGACGGCCTCAGATTTTCCTGCAAAACATCCTGATAAACTTTTGAATTCATTCTTCCATTAATGATTGCACGTTGTCCAGGCCCTGAGGCAGGAAAACAGTGCCAAATCATGATGCTCCCTCCACCATGCTTCACGGTGGGAATGAGGTGTTGATGTTGATGAGCTGTTCCATTTTTCCTCCACACATGACGTTGTGTGTTACTCCCAAACAATTCAACTTTGGTTTCATCCGTCTACAAAATATTTTGCCACAACCTCTGTGGAGTGTCCAAGTGCCTTTTTGTGAACATTAAACAAGCAACAATGGGTTTTTTTAGACAGCAGTGGCTTCCTCTGTGGAGTCCTCCCATGAACACCATTCTTAAAACAGACACTGTATTTTCATCTGTGTGATTTTGACAAAGAACAGATCACATTTACTGGTGATTTTATGCAGAAATGTGAGATATTCCAAAAGGTTCAGATACTTTTTCATGCCACTGTAAGTAAGGTACATGCTTCTTCTAAGACTCTTTTTCTTTGAGTGTCTTTTTTCTCATTGGCTGCCATCGACATCAATTAATCACAACATTTTTGGCCAGCTTGATCTATGATTAACTCATTTGTTGCCAGTGGTCATGTTTCAGTGTCGCTTACAATTCATAGATTAATCGCAAAATTAGGGGACAGGTTAATACATTGAATACATCAAATAATCTCAGCATTTTTCACCAGATTAATCTTTCATTAACTCATTCATTGCCAGTGATCAGTGGCGCGGGATGTTGGGTGCTGAGGGTGCTGCTGCTGCAGCACTCCAGAGTGTTGGGGAGGGGGGAAAGTATTTTGGTTGATTTTAAAAAAATAAAACACATTGGAACATTAGTGTATTTAACTATGGGGGTAAAACATATTATATGAAAAGTATACTATAGGGAAGCTAAACTTATTTGTTAAATCGTGCAAGCGTTAGAATCGGGCAAACCGGTCCTCAATGGCCGCAGTGGGTCCTGGCCTTTGTCGCATTAGATCCTGTACAGGCAGTTTAAAACAAGAAGCACCTTACTGCAATAAACTGACTGAACTTGTAAGACACCAGATTGGTGAAAAGTTGTCATCTTGATGGGTTGCAACGAAAACCCGCACCCACTGCGGCATTAGAGGGTTGCCGACCCGTTTTAGAAGGTTCTCACAGCACAATGTGGATAATGCATAGCTCATAAGTGTAATGTAGTATATGAACTAGTGTTGCACCAATACCATTTTTTGGCCCCAATACCGATACTTGGCTGTGCAGTATCGGTAATATATGAGCTACATACTTGGATGTGAAATCATTGCTATCATGGCTTCATCAGGCTGCTGCTTACCTTTGTGTAACAGGAAAAAGACTCAAAGTGAATCTAAGAGAATTTTTTATTCCATACCTTGTATGAGTGACAATAGTTGAATAAACCTTTGGCTCTCAAAGGCCAAAGTAGTGCTAAATTTGTAAAATTAAAACGTGTGTTATACTAGCCCGACAGTAAGAAAGTAAAAATGCATCCATAATAATAAACTCTGAATGAACTGAATAAACTTTTTTAAACCCTCAGTTTTGGCTCTCAAAGGCCACACAGTGCAACTTTCATGAAATTATAAGTGATAATAATAATAATAATTGACCAAGGCATCCTGTCTGTCTATCAGCCTCTCTCTCTCTCTGTGCACCAGCAGCAGCAGCATAACTCAACTTCATCTTTATAGCAGCACACGAGTGACTTTCTCTCTCAGACACATACACACCTACACACCCCCATACACAATTTAGCCACTTAGCTTAGCTTACTTTGCTTGCTTCTACATGATCACATCACTTTTGGAAAAAGGTCTCAAATTACTGCGGCATTTCTTTCAGGAAAAGACAAGAAAAGTGAATTACCCTTGAACAATTGACCAGCACGCTCTCGATTGCTCCTGCAGTCGCTTGGTCGGTGTGTGATCCTTTGAATTAATTTGCATGAAGTACTCCGCTTTCCAGTGTGCTGTCAAGCAAAGCAGGAAAAGTTGGGAGACGTGGCTGCTCCAGACTTGAAAAGCGTCTTCAAACGTTTTCTCAGATTCGAGGTATTGAAACCGGCTGATTTAACTCCACCTCTCGAAATTTTCAGGCCATAAATCTTGCATGCAGCCATTGTACTCGACGGAGTTGCTGAAATATTTCCAGACCGTCGACACTTTCTTTTCGTAGTTTGTTTACCTTCATATGAAAAAGCTGCCCCGGCATTGATTAAGAGCTGCTATTGGCCCGCTCTCATTGGTCTGGAGCAGGCCAATAGCAATAGCTGCTTGGCATGCAAAGTGATCACGTGTTAGCACACAACAGAGTTTAGTTAGCGTCAGAAGAAAGAAGTCTGCGGTCGTGTTAGAATACTGGACCGGTAAATGGTATCTGCACCCTATTTGTTGGTACTCGCCGATACCAATACCACCATTTTAGTGCCGGATCCGGCTCCTCGCCGATACTGGTATCGGTATCGGTGCATCATTAATATGAACCATATCCATAGAAAAGATTAGAAAGAAACAAATATTGCATCTTTTCTCAAGCTTTAAAATTGGTAGCAACAACAAAACGCAAATGAGCTGATGTAATAAAGATAAGAATAAAAACAAATAAACAACACGGTAGAAAAATAAGCAGCACGTGTAGTTCTCATGTCCAGCATGTGTAGGTTTTCTCCAGGTTCTCCAGTTTCCTCGCACATCCCATGCATTGCAATTTAATATGACAAACTAAGTATCAATGTGAGTGGTTGTTTATCTACTGTATTTCTTCCCTGTGATTGGCTGAAAACCAGTTAAGGGTGGCTCTAACATCCCTTGTGACCCTCATGGTGATAAGCAGCATGCAGAATGGATGGATTGTTATAAAACAGCGGACTACTAATTAAGGTATGACTGAAATACATGCTTTGTGAAAATGCTATAAATCAGGGGTGTCCAAACTTATTGCAAAGGGGGCCAGATTTGGTGTGGTAAAAATGTGGGGCGCCGACCTTGGCTGACGTCCTTTATGTAGAACAATATATTTAAGGAAATTTTAGCAAGCCATTCTGTGTGTCACATTTGCTTTACTATTATTTTATAATTAATAATTTCAACAATCTCGCAACTAGCCTTTGTGGCGTTCTCTTTCGACTCTCGGGCTCTTGCGAAATACTGCTGCTGTGAAATTAAACTAGCTTCAAGTTGCTTCAATTTCTTGCTACGTATCTTCCCTGTAATCTTGTCTTACATGTCAGCGAGTCTTGTTTGGTAATATCGCCTCACGTTAAACTCTATAAAAACAGCGACTGTCTCTTTGCAAATGAGGCAGACAGTTGTTGCGTCTTTTAGTGAAGAAATAGTCAAATTTCCACCTATCCTTGAAACGCCGGCCGTCGCAGTAAACTTTTTTTTATTGATTGTCGTCATTTTAGAAAATTGGGAGTGAAGGGCCACACGGGGTAATGTTGCTTAGAATGCTGCTGCCTTTTCGTGAGGAGCAGCATTTAGTGTGTAACATACTTAATATGCTGGTAGCAATACTGCTGACCAATTTATTAAGTCTGTGTGTGGGCCAGACGTTATTGTTTTTATGACAGAGGCTGGGGGCTGGATGAAATTTGACCACGGGCCGCATTTAGTCCCCGGGCCGGACTTTGGACATGTCTGCTGTAAATGGATGTGAGACACAGAGAAAGGCATCTTCAATAGAAAACAGCCATATATTCACCCTTTGAACAAGCACCAACACCAAAATCAATGATGCCTCACTCTTCTTCCCTTCTGCTCATCACAAGAGGTGACACGTGACTACAGGAGACATTTATTAGAGTGCTGCTTGGTGACTGACACAGTCTAGTAGTCTCGATTCTATTTGTTATCAGGCGTTGCATTGATCTAACTATCGCTGTGTGTCACCATGAGGCTGCATGGTGTTATGTGCTTCCCAATGGGCCAATAATGGTGGCTATGACAAAGCAGCAGTAATTTCACAGGCCCTGTGAGGATCATTGTTGTGTCAAAGTGCATTTGTTACATGGCAAAGCTTCGGGGGGAAATAATCTCAGTCGTAGGGATTTATTTTTTTCAATTTTTTTCGTCTTGGGCATTTGTCTTGTTCTTGTTTCAAGGCCAAAATAGCCCACAGATCACATGTAACAAGTTCATCCTACTGCCACAAATAAAATCATTTTCTTATTTCAACTTGATAAACTCCCACATGCAAACAATTTGATAATCAGTATTTTCCAGTTGATCATTCATTTGTTTTATTATGGGTATTGAACTGAACAGCAAGGTGAACTATTGGTTGGCACATAATGTATGACCAACATAGGCGGAGTTTGACTTATGGGGAAGGGACACAACATGTTGATGACCCAGAAACGCAGTGTCAGCAATAAAATTAACTTACAAGAATATTTATAATAATAAGTTGAAAATGAGCGCTTTTTTGTTTCTCATCATTCTTGAGGGGAATTCCAAATAAGGCTGCTTAGGCTATACTTTTCGTCAAGATCGTCATCCATTGAATATGGTACACATGCCGGTGTCGTGCCAATGTAGTTACCTCAGTCAAAAATTGTATCCCCTGGGCAGAGCCACTGCGCTGCACTGATTTGCTTGATATCAGTGTTTTGGTGATGTAGTTATCTGCGAGGTTTTAAAACATGGCACATCAATCAAAAAATAAACCTGTATTTTTCTGTCGAATAACGAAACATATGTATTGAACGTAAAAAAGGCAATGTTTCACAGTTTTACTCGTATGATGACCTATAACTGTTATTACTGTAATTCAAGTCCTGTATGGAGTTTCCCCATTTTAATAAACGTCGATGTCCAAAATATATAACTGTGGTTCTTTTCTGGCTTCAATTAATTGTTTAAGTCAACATAACTCATAACTAATTTGTGTAATTTTTGACGTGGGTAACTACATTGGCAAGACACCGATAGTGGCTCTGTTGTACAATTAGCGTCTTTAGTGGGGCAAATTGAAACTCCGCTCACCATTTTTTCGGTGGTCTCTAGCGGTGGTCCACATTTTCAATCCTTGTTTTTTGCTCAGTAGTTGCTGTCGCTTTTGAAAGCTTAGGTTTGAAAAAAATTACGTATATCCATCTTTCCTCTTCACTCCGCGGGTGGTTTTGCCTAAGCAAAGCAAATGACCATCTAAGGTGCTAGTCACATGATCTGTTCGAAAAATGATTTTGACCCATTATAAAATTTTTTTTTTTTTTGTTCATTTCATTCATTTTTGTTGTTTGTTTTATTGCGTTATAACTTTTATAGACACTATTTTACCGGAAAATTTTGAAATCATGTACTGTATAGGAAAGTCAATTACATGCAATGACAATTTTCGGCCACCAAGGGGGCCTGGCCCCCCCTGAAAATCTGCATATGATGGCCAACAGTTAGCAAGGTGAAGATTAAAATTGTTTTCTCCCCAAACCAATGTAAGATTGTGAATAGGCCCCTTCATTTATTCAGCAGGAGAATATGGACCTACCATCAGTGTTGGTTTCGTCATAGATGACGACAACAAAAATACTTCATCAATGAACACTTTTTTCATGATGATAACGGGCTAAAAACGTGTTTTGGGAGACTAAAACTTAAGTGGACTAATGCCAGTTTTTGTCTGACAAGACGAGAACGAGAAGAAAATGCGCCGTAGTTTCTGTCACATGTTCACAATGTGTGACATTTTATGTGTAATTAGCCTGAATTGTAGTAGTGCCCGATTGACGTGCTGCGCCCTCCCCAACTCACCAGTGTGTCGTCTCCTGTCTCAATGCAGGCTTGCACACCACACACTAAATGTAACTTGTAGCATTAGCATTGCATTCACGTTCGCATTAGCATTAGGCTAATGCTGACGGCGAGCGTCCTCTTAAAGTTTTTTTTTTTACTTACAGTTCGTGGCGTCCAGGTGTGTATAATTAATTGAAAATGTACTGTTTTTCTGTTGAGTTTGTATTATCATCAAGATGGGCTACAATATGTGCCCGTCTGTCAATGTTCATTCGAAATAGTTGGAAGACTTTATTCATTTATTTTATTTTTTAGTAAATTTCTAAAATTATACAGACGAAAATATTTTTAGTATACTGCGTCGACTAAAACGAGACGAATTAGTCTTGAGTTTTCATCAACAAAAACTAGGCAAAGACAAACATTTTGGGATGACTAAAATGTGACTAAGACTAATATGGATTATCGTCCAAAAGACTAAGACGAAATTTAAAAAAGCTGCCAAAAACAACATGCTTACCATACAAAATATCGAGTCCTTCTTAATTTTTAAAAATTTTCAAACTGTGTAAAAACTGAATATTTTCTTGTTGTTGTTGTTTTTTTTTTAATATTTACGAACAATTTTAATTATGTTTGCTAAAAATGACTGAGGCAATAAGTTTTAGTGGGTGATGTATAGGCTCTCCTAATATTTGGACTGGAATGTTAAAAACCTTGAATTAAATTTTAACTAAAATATAATATACAATCAGACACATACACACACAAAAAGTTCATGATGTAAAATAGTCCCTCACTCTAATGCAGATAATTTTAGGTGGACAATTGATGCATTTATGTCCTTTATTTAAAAAAAAAAAAAAAAAAAATGTGTTGCAAGCATTACCGAGAGGCGAAGAGAGGTAATACGGTGGTAACTCAACATTCGAATACTTCAACATACGATCCTTTCGACATCGGACATAAAATTTGACTCATCATTTGTCTCGACATATGACGACGTGCTCGAATGCGACGATTTTTAACAGCGTCGCAATTTCATTGCAAGACGGCAGCACGGCGAATTTTTTTGTGAGAGAAATCAACATGTGTCCACGAAGGTTTGTGCAGGTGGTGAAAAGAGAAAAAGGATGACGCTTACCATTGAAATTAAGATGGAAATGATAGAAGAATATGAGCGCGGTGTATCAGTGAACTGGCTCAACAATACGGCCGGAATATGTCTACGACCTGGACTGTCCTCCTCTGACCTCCATTCGTCAGTCTTTATAAATAAAGGTGACAATTTTTATTATTATAGCATCGGAAGGAAGTCACCAGCTTTTTAATCATTTATTTCAGAACTTGCGCATCACAACGCGGCTACTGTCCACCATAGCTAACGTCCACAACAACAGAACATGAAAAGAGAAAGTTAAAACTTCCCATTCTTGAGCATCTCTCTCACTCTCATTAATCATCCAGTGCATTCAGGAACAGCATGCAAAACACAACTGGCACATTACAAACCAATTCAGTACATTATTATTATTATTATTATTATTATGTATCATTATTCCGATGTGTATTTATAGTTCATTTGTTTTGTTGTGCGTAATTGCTATATGTGATTGTACCTGCAGTATTTATGAAGAATTAAGAGTAGGTTTTTGGGCTGTGGAACAAATTAATCGAATTACAATGTATTCCTATGGGAAAACCCGCTCGACATATGACCATTTAGATTTACAAACTTATGTACTTCCTTAATCCAAGTACATGTAAGGCCGAGACTTGAGTGGAACAACACTTCTTTATTCAGTGTGCTTCTCATCACATGTGCAAACGACTCATCAGAGAAGTTCCTTTTTGCTGTAATTCCACACCCACAGGGAGGGCACAACTATGGCAACAGCAGTGTGACATGAATATGTTACACAAACCAGGTCCTGTAACAAATTAAATTCGTATGTAGAGGTACCACTGCACTATGAATCACCACCAAACGGCAGCGTGTCATTTTTGTACTATTTTAACATTGACCACATACAGTATATACTTTGGCATATTATCACTAACACCACTGAAGGAAACTGATCAACAACATTCCCACTGTTCTAACATTCATTCATTCATTCATTTTCCATGCCGCTTTTCCTCCGGAGGGTTGCGGATTTAGAGCAGAGGTGGTTAGAGTACCCAAAATTTTTACTCAAGTAAGAGTAGCGTTACTTCAAAATAAGATTACGGTACTCAAGTAAAAGGAAAAGTAGTCATCAAAAGAATTTACTCAAAAAAAAGTTTTCGATGAAACGAATACTCAAGTAATGAATAACTGCTTTCGATGATCTAAATAATGGTATATTTTTTTCTCAGTACTACGTCAACTATATGAACTGTTATATTTTACTGTACTAAAACCTATAACATGACAATATTAGGGCACCCCAAAAAATGTATTGAAATTTGATGAGAAAAATATACAGAAATGAAACATCACCTGTCCAAAGAGCATGAATGTCCTCGAGTTGAGAAAAAATGTTTTCTACCTTGAAATTAAAACTATCATATACTGTATCCGGTTTTACGTGGTCCACCAGTGCCAAATAAATATTGAGAGAGAAGTTGAAATCTGATTTTTTTTTAGTAATGCTGACAGCAGTGCTCTGTGAGAAATAGTTCTTTTTTACATTGCATTGAAGAAGCCATGTGATTGCACACCACGCACTAAATGTAACTCATGTATGTGTACAAATGTAACAGGTCGGTGTGACCATAGGAACTCCAATGCAAGCTTGTGTGTGGTCATGTGACTGTATTTTTATGTCTGATTGGAATAATCGAGTTATGTGATTATTGTTGTGGCATCTCATGAAATCAAAATGACCATATCTCTGGTTTTCTGTGGTCTGTCAGTGCTAAATAAAAACTGGGAGAAAGTTTGAAATTCGTACTTTCGAGTAACGTAGTCGGCAGCGCTCTCTGTGAAGAACTCTATTTTTCACGGCGCTTTAAAGACACCACCTGACTGAACAGGCTGGTGTAATCATAGGACTCCCGACTGTAAGCTTGTGTGCGGTCACGTAACTGCATTTTTACGTCTGTAATGGAGTCGTGCGTCCACTGGGGAAAGTGGTAGAGCACTGACACATGATAATTCAATGTGAGTCATTCCAGTTTAAATGGATTTGACTTCAACTGCTGTCAATGGCACTGAAGGAGTTCAACTTAATTTTGTTCTTATCTTGGTCTTCTGATGTTCAACATTTGACAAGAGTTCATCAGTGCAGTAGGTGGGTAGGCGTACAGTTAGCAATTTCTGCGTGTGTCAGAGTGGAGGTGGGTGTGTGTCAGTGTGTCAGCAGTGGCGCCTGCAGGACATGAACATGCAGGGGATGCAATTGGCTGGGAGGATGAGATTACAGCGTGGCGATGTTGTAAAATGCTGGCGCATTTGTCAGTAGACTGCTGTGCCCATCCAGGAATACTGACTCAGATAAGTTGCTGCTCCCGCGCAGTGGAGATTGTATGGGAGGTCAAAGAGCTGCGAGAGGTGGCAAAGCAACACTGTCATGAAAATATGCCTAACATTCAGCTTCCTCCCAGGAAAGATTTTATGCTTGCGGTAGCTCTCACCATTGACTGATCAATGACTCACTCCACTATGATACTTAGAGCATCTGTTAGAGGGAAAATGCAGCAAGGATGTGCTGGGTGAATTCTGGGGCTTTATAAATATGATGAAATACAGTATATCTCTTCCCTAGAGAGCTTTAAAAACTGAAGGTCTCTGATAGGACATGGCACTGCAGTTTACTTCTTTTGTTTTTCATTGCCCTCTGATTTTCTCTGCTTGTGGCTTGTAACCTTCAGGTTTGCTGTGTATTTTGTCATTGTACAATATAACAGTTCGGGTGCATTCTTTGAGATAAAATGAAAAGGGCTCATGTTATGTCAGAAAAGGACTGTCAGACTGTAACATTAAACATTTTGATGACAAATTTTAGGGATAAAAAATATCCATAATACTACTAACATACTATATTCAACTCTTTGGCTGTCAGTGAGTTATCGCTGCAAGCCCTCCCAGTAAAAAAGCATTGGACGTCATTGGCACTGAAACATGAACATTCAAAACCAACCCTCCTAGTTAAACAAAGTGAATTGGTTATCGGGGGGGGGGGGGGGGGGGGGGATCTCAGAGGGGGAAAAAAAAAAGTCACGTTTTGTTGCGTATACAACTGCCAGCCCAGCTCCCTTGTTAAAACAATGTGAATTGATAAAAGAAAGAAAAAACATTGCAGATGTATTACATATATTACGTATATATAAACCTATTCCAAACCAGCAAGGGTCAACAAAACATTGTATTAGTCAAAATAGGATACAAACAGTGCAAATGAGAATTACTATCTCCTTGGTACCATGTCTTTGAAGAGCCCGTAGATCTCACTATCGTTCATCTCGATAATATGACCAACAATATGAATAAGCCTGCTTGGTGAAACAGCCCACACACTACACAGCTAATTTTATGATACTTATAGACTGCTTTAAACCTGCACTGTTGTCATAACAGTGTATTTGTGTGCCCATACTCAAACGAGGGAGCCTACAGTTTTCTTGAAGCATATTATGCACTTTCTATTACACACAATCAATCAATCAATCAAATTTATTTATATAGCCCTTTACAAAACCTGAAAGGCCCTCAAAGTTATTTACAACAAAACATGGCTCTACATCATTCATCATATTCTGATTTTCAAAAAGTGGATACAAATAACACACATAAATAATCCCCATTTAGTCTGATATTCAAAATTCATATGGATTGACACACCCATACGGTCAGTGTGTGGAGTAGAGTGAGCGAGAATGGGCTGGGAGCTATAGCACTAGTTAGGTGATAGCGGTCGCGCTCCGCAGCCCGGAAGGTATGACAATATATATTTTTTGTGTGTGTTTGATTCTTACTAGTTTTTGTGAAGCAGCAACATTCTCCAGAAGTAGCAGAACTAGTATTAAACATGCAAACACATGACTAAATATTGAGCTATCATGTATAGTTTTATTTTTTTTTCCTACCATCTAATTGATTTATGGCGAGCGGCTAGCCAAGCTTGGTTAACAGGTGGGACTGGGCAGTGAGCTAATTTAGACCGTTCACGACACAAATTGAACAACATGCACATACACTCGAGATTAGATTATGTGGTACCTCTACGTAGGGGCTGCAGGCAGGGGCGAGGAGAGGGTGCGGATGGCAGCTATTAATTGTATGTGCTGCTCCTGCTGCAATTAATGTGCTGCCTTCATGTCCGCGCTGTGCGTTCACGTTGACAAATAATGGGCTGTGTGCACCTCACAGGAGGGCGTGTGTTGGCGCGTTTGGAGGACAGAGGGCGTTCTCACAGTGATTATGGCTGCGGCGCTTCGAGAGCACACGCATTACTAACATAATAATTGTCATGACTTCATAACCTGCATAAGGGCACTTGCTCAGTTAAGAGGGCAAGGGCCAGTCTCTGAGCAGCACCTGGCGCCTATGTGTGCACACCACTGCTTACAGTACCTATCATAAAACAATGACTTGTCAGTAGAGTGCCTTCAAGTTGTACAACACTGATTCTGTGACACTGGTTCTGTGGGTCAACGTTCCTTCTAAATTAAAAATACTACGATAGATACTTTTCTATCTAATCTGTTTTTCATTATACTGCTTGACTAATTTTTAATATATGCATCATATGTTAAGATCTTGAGTGCAGTATATCCTTTTTGTGTGAGTGGCAAAATTACATTGAGTAATTATTTTTATTACATGTTGTCAAAATGGAAAAAGAAGCAATACGCTTTTAGAATGTATAGTCAATAAAATGTCAAAATAAAAGACGTTTTCTATATCTTTTTCCATTGCAGGATGAGCACTGCTAGTCCCTAGTCCTTCACTGACTGGCGACATGCTCTAAAGCCAACCCATCAGCAACCATGAAAGGGTTAGGATCCAACCGCAGTCGACATCTCTCCGACTCATGTGAACCAGCAGGGTGCCCGCAGAAAGCGCTCTTCCCTTTGACCTCTGACCCTCACTGCTCCTTCATGTTGAGCCCAACCATAAACCACTATGGTACCCTGGACCCTCACCTCCAACAGTATCCCGCCACCAGCCCCACTACCTTGACTCCAGACTGCATGGTGCCTTTCAACCAGTTATCCAATAGCAGCACCTTCCCTCGTCTCCACTTCACCCCGCAGACGGAACAGTCGGACTTTCCCCAGGGTTGTATGTCAGGCAGTGCGGGAGCAGCACAGGGGAACAGAGCAAGTGCACTGTCCACCTCTTTGTCAATGGGTATGGGCTTAGGCTTGGGTCTCACCGGTGCTCCTATGATCACAAGCGGATCAGCCACCATCTCCTCGGCAGCAGCAGCCAAGATGAATCGTTTACCATCCAACATCTTGGATCAACTAGAAAGGCATCTGCCCCTGCAACGGGACGGCTTCAGCACTTTGCAGTTTCACAGAGGACGTATGTCAAAGCAACGCAGCGAAAGTCCAGGACGGATACGCCACCTGATGCATTCTGTACAGAAGCTCTTTGCCAAATCTCAATCCCTGGAAAACTCTTCAGTGAAAGGAAACGCAATCACCGGAGCCAGCAGTGACGGTGGCAGACCGACCCAAAGGAGTAAGAGTAAAGATAGGGCTAAGACTGAAGGACCAAAGCAGAGATCAAGACCTAACCCGTTAGGCCTGTGGAACTCAGACAACGCTCTTGACAGTGATGCTACCAAAGCTGGCACAATTGCTGTTGGTTACCGTAACCCGTTGTGCATGATGACACTCGGAAGAGCAATATCAGACAGCCAAGCCCAACCTAGGCATATCCCACACGGTTACAACACCATTTCTGCACATTCTCTCAAATCTTCAAAAAGCAGCAGTGACCTCAAGCTCCTGGGATGTCCAGTATCACAGGTTGGATCCAAAGATGAGGAGGGAAGAGCTCGGAGCAAGGATGATACATTGGTAAAAAGGGGATCCTGGTCTAATCTCACACTGAGTCAGGCCAGGCAAGTGTTACAGAAAGGCTCTGCTACAGTGAACAGGACCCTTTTGAAAACCAAGTCATGCCACCAGGATTTGGCTAACCAATTCCTTCAGGTAGGCGTACCAGTGAGTATTCGTAGGCATCTACGTTCTTGGTTCAAGTACATGCATATGAAAATAAATTAGACTTGTCAATGCTCTTCCTGATTTTTACTCTGTTGCATGAGTGAGTACATGTGTGTGGCTGCAACACATTTTTTGTTTGTTTGTTTGTTTTACCTTAAAGTTCATATCATCTATCTTATATGTTAAACCAAAACTCTACACTGAAGAATAATAAAAATGATAATTTTACAGTAAAATACTGGTAGTTGTGGTCGCCAGATTTTAACCATTCATTTATTTCAGTTTATTTAATCTTTTATTTTATTTTTTACATTTTAGTTGTGTAGATATATATTAGTACGTTATTTTAGATATTTTGTATGATTTGAATGATTAATTTTATTGTACGTTACAAGGACAATAAAGATTCTATTTTATTCTATTTTATACATGTAAAAAAAAAGGTATCGCGCTTCAGTAACTATAAAATAATATTGTAGATGCATTGTATTTTTTTTCTCCATACACTTGGATACATATCTACCGTATTTTCCGCACTATAAGGCGCAGCTTTAATGTATGGCCTATTTTAAAACTTTTTTATATACGAATTATAAGGCGCATTGAATAGACGCAACGGTAGAGGCTTGGGTATGCATCCATTAGAGAGAAGTGTGCTCCGAGTTGCTATGAGTCCTGTTGTGGCTCAATATTGAGTCATATACTAGTCCTTCTCAAAAAATTAGCATATTGTGATAAAGTTAATTATTTTCTGTAATGTACTGATAAACATTAGACTTTCATATATTTGAGATTCATTACACACAACTGAAGTAGTTGAAGCCTTTTATTGTTTTTAACATTGATGGTTTTGGCAAAAGAAAAAAATCAAAAGTCAAGAAAAACCAAAAAATAAAAACCAAAAAAAAAAAAAAAAAAGCCTATTTCATCCGACCAATACAAAAAAGTGTTTTTTAATACAAAAAAAAGTCAACCTTCAATTAATTAAATCAGCTATGCACTCAATACTTAGTCGGGAATCCTTTTACAGAAATGACTGCTTCAATGCAGCGTGGCAGAAGGCAATCAGCCTGCAGCACTGCTGAGGTGTTATGGAGGCCCAGGATGCTTCGATAGCAGCCTTAAGCTCATCCACAGTGTTGGGTCTGATGTCTCTCAACTTCCTTTTCACAATATCCTACAGATTCTCTATGGCAGTACTTCTCAAATAGTGGGGCGGGCCCCCCAGGGGGGCACACAGCGATGCCCGGGGTG
The DNA here is from genome assembly GCF_030265065.1 of Corythoichthys intestinalis. NCBI lineage: Eukaryota > Metazoa > Chordata > Actinopteri > Syngnathiformes > Syngnathidae > Corythoichthys > Corythoichthys intestinalis. Next base: position 68,709,523 of record NC_080396.1, read on the forward strand.
GCGCATGTGACCTCGGGGAACATACTTTTTTGCCATACTAGAATAAAGTGTAATTGCACATCCACTCAGTGGGTGGCAGTGGCGCTGTCATTTTCAAAGTGTGCACAGTATTTTTGAACCAAACAAGAGCACACAGCAAAGAGCGCTGGAGATATGAAGAGCTAAGACGAGGAGATATGACGAAGCGTATGTAGCGTTTGACTTTGACTTTTGAGACAGTTGGAGACGAGGAAAGACCAGTCTGTATCTAAAAATGTTTGCAATGGACAGCAGGAAGCCAAATCAATTAAGACGTCACTTAAAAAGATTAGACCCCAATCACATTGATAAGCCGCTTGATTTTTTTTCCCAGCGAAGACGTGCCGAATATTGCCAACAATCGTCCTGCTTTGTCAGTGTTGCATCAGTAAACCAGCGAGCACTGTTACCATCATATAAGGTGGCATAAAAAGTTGCTCAATGCAAAATAGCAAAAATAAAAACTGTCCTTCTGTCCAATGACACTGTTGTTTTTGTTCTATTAATTGTTTTTTTCGGTCAAATGGTTTGGCATATTGTTCTCATGAGTTAAAATTGCTAATCAATTTGAATTGAATATTTATTGATTTGATTATATTTCATTTTTCAGTACTAAATGGTCAAAAAATGTACCCTGAGTGTATTTTTGCAGTCTGGATTTGACTATTTTTTTTTTATTTTTATTTTTTATAAATTCAGGCAAAGTCTTTTCTATTCCCAACAAAACACTGTTAATAACGTTATACTTTATTGTTAGTTGATCTTTTTTTTCTATAATATTAAAAACGACACAGTGTTATACAGAATGTAATTATAATAATAATAATTTTATAGAAAAATGATACTATTCACAGTGGCGGCAGAGAGTTGGGGGGGGCGCGAAACCATTACACCTTCCTGGGGGTGGGGGGCGTAACAGAAAATAATTGAGAAGCACTGCTCTATGGGGTTCAGGTCAGGAGAGTTGTCAGACCAATTGAGCACAGTAATGCCATGGTCAGTAAACCATTTACCAGTGGTTTTGGCACTGTGAGCAGGTGCCAGGTCATGCTGAAAAATGAAATCTTCATTGCCATACAGCTTTTCAGAGGATGGAAGCATGAAGAGCTCCAAAATCTCCTGACAGCTAGCTGCATTGACCCTCCCCTTGATAGAACACAGTAGACCAACACCAGCAGCTGACATGGCACCCCAGACCATCACTGACTGTGGGTACTTCACACGGGACTTCAGGCATTTTGACATTTCCTTCTCCACAGTCTTCCCTCAAACTCTGGCACTTTGATTTCCGAATGACATGCAAAATTTTCTTTCATCTGAAAAAAGTACTTTGGGCCACTGAGCAACAGTCCAGTGCTGCTTCTCTGTAGCCCAGGTCAGGCGCTTCTGCCGCTGTTTCACGCACACACGCCTGTGCACGGTGGCTCTGGATGTTTCTACTCCAGACTCAGTCTACTGTTTCTGCAGGTCCCCCAAGGTCTGGAACCTTCTCCACAATCTTTCTCAGGGTCCGGTCACCTCTTCTGGTTGTGCAACGTTTCCTGCCACACTTTTTCATTCCCACAGACTTCCCACTGAGGTGCCTTGATACAGCACTGTGGGAACAGCCTATTTGCTCAGAAATTCCTTCTACGTCTTAGCCTCTTGCTTGAGGGTGTCAATGATGGCCTTCTGGACAGCAGTCAGGTCGGCAGTCTTGCCCATAATTGCGCTTTTTGTAATGAACCAGGCTGGGAGTTTTTAAAAGCCTCAGGAATCTTTCGCAAGGGTTTTGAGTTAATTCGTTGATTCAGATGATTAGGTTAGTAGCTTCTTTAGAGTACCTTTTTATGATATGCTAATTTTTTGAGACAGGGATTTTTGTTTTTTCTTGACTTTTTTGCAAAAATCATCAATATTAAAACAATAAAAGGCTTGAACTACTTCAGTTGTGTGTAATGAATCTAAAATATATGAAAGTCTAATGTTTATCAGTACATTACAGAAAATAATGAACGTTATCACAATATGCTATTTTTTTTTTATAGAAAGACTGGTATAAGGCGCACTATCTGCTTTTGAGAAAATTTAAGGCTTTTAGGTGCGCCTTAAAGTGCGGAATATATGGTAATTGGATTTGATGACATTTTGTAGTTGAGTGTGATGACTTCTGTGCTGAAAACCAGTAGAAACAAGTGTGTGTGTAGAAGGTTATGAAAACCTTACTCCTTGAAAACTTGTGTGATCATGGCTGAAGCGAGACTGGGCAGTTGGCTGGTAGCCAGCATGCTTGACTGCAACTGTGACGGAACAGGTTCAAACTAGAGCTGTCCCGACTAGTCGACGTAGTTGACGTCATCGATGACGTAAATCCGTCGACGAGCACAACATGCCGTCGACGGTTAATGAAGGGTTAAAAAAATATATGCGTGGAAAGTTAGAATGTCGGATGCTCTGTTAGCAAGCAGGGAAAGCGGCACAAAGCCAAAAAAAGCGCACCAGAGTGTCCAAAACATTGACTTATTTCAAAGAAACAAAGGAGAGTACACTCTTCTGTCCTGTCTCTTCAGTGCCAAGCTTGGCTGCACGTAGGCCGTGAAAAAACCCCTCAAGCGCCTTCACGCAGTTTGTAAGGTTTTTTTTTTTTTTTTTTTTTTTCATTTTTTGTACACCAGAGGGTGCTGTCGCCTTACTAAATAATAATGTTTCATTGACAATGGGCCTATAAGTGCTATTAGTATTGTTCTTAATGCTAATTGAAAGGTTTATTTCATGTTATGGTTTATTTTATGGTATAGAAAATTATATAAGGTTAAAAGGTCATAAATATATACAGTATATACAGTGATTGCACTCAAGGGAGAGATTGTCAATGATAAGGTAATAAGGTAAAGGCAATTCATATAGGCAATTCATTGATATATAAATAAGTTTTAAAAGGAAAAAGGTGAAAGGTTTTTGTTAATTTCTAATTGTGTTGCTTTATTTGTGTGCGCCGTAGCTCTTACGGTGTGTTTACATCAAGGATGGAATAAAAGTTGTAAACCATCAGTTTAAGAGACCATCTTTTCAATCGGGATGCTACACTAGTTAATTCTATCAGCATTTGAACTCATTGTTTATTTGTGATTTATTATTGTTATTTACGTATTTATTTGTACTTTAATAAATGATTTGAGTGTTCCAATATGTTTTTTTTTTTTAAATTGATAAGCGTCAACAAAAATTTCATTGCTAAATTAGTTTTTTTTTTTTTTTTTAATTAATTAATTAATTATTAGATTAGTCGACTAATCGTAAAAATAGTCGGCTGACTAATCGGGAGAAAATTAGTCGTTTGGGACAGCCCTAGTTCAAACGCTGAATTCAGTGAGGTTAGAATATGAAAGGGTAGTGATCTCACTGAAAAAATAGTTATACATACCTAATTTTTAGTCATTTTCTGTTAAAACAAGAGTTAAATGGTTCTTTTTACAGTAGTTTGGTCTTAATTTGACAGTAAAGCACTTATAGTTTTCCTGGTGTTTACTGCAACCTGTACACTGTAAACCTAATGTTTTTTATGTGTGTGTTTTTTTTAAATTATAGTGTATATCACCAAAAGTCATAACAGAAACCATTTTTTTTTATGCAGCATTTTTGGTTTGGGGATAAATGTACTCACAACAGTCAAGTCTGAAATAATGACATGTTTATAAAATTTAGGTTCCACAGGGGGACTGCGCTGGCACTTTAGGGCCAGGCCGAGCCAAAGGAACAGAAATCCCATGTCGAAGGATGCGCAGTGGCAGCTATGTGAAAGCAATGGGAGACATTGAGGACAGCGATGATTCAGAGGGTAGCCCCAAACCATCCCCCAAATCTGCAGCCCGTCGTCAAAGCTATCTGAAGGCCACTCAGCAGTCCTTCAGTGAACAGCAGCCGCCTCCAACTGCACGCAAGTGAGTCCCACAGCACAAGGGATCGTATTCATAATTGGCTCGTTTTAAGCACTACAGTACACCTTCCAACAGAACCTGTCTCAAATTATACTCCTCAAATTTATACTGACGTTTCCAAAGCTAGACAGCAGGTGGCAACATCTAATCAAAAATAAAACAAGTTGCTGAATAGCAGCATGCTGATAAAGATCACAAACTTGTACAGTAGTAAAGAGAGAACACGTCGTAAAAAAAATATTTCTATTACTGTAATAAAAACAAGGCCAGGTGAATATACAGTATGCCGTGTGTTTTACCCCTTCATCCACGCTGACAGGCCTCGTTTCTACGCTCTCATGCGGGAGGATTTTCTATGGTCTCCACTACAGAGTGCATGCTCTATGCAGCATCTGAGGTCAGTGCCATCCATAAGGCAAGCTGTATGGCCAATGAACCAAGCCCGTCTCACTTGCCCCAACCCCACTACCCAGCATCATTTTTGATTAAACATTCCCACCAGTCTTTTTGTCTCTGCTTTGCTTGATCAACACTTCGATGTATTTTCACAAGATTCTTCCCTACTTTTGATGCCCTAATTGCAAAAACATGCAAAGTGACTGTGATACCCCCTCAAACCACCTATTGCTCAGAGCACAAAAATTCTCATTAACACCTGGTGCCAATTTTGCAAACCAGAACAGAGGAAATGTTCAAAAAATAGTTCAGAGCAAAGACAAGTCAAAAGTAACATAATAGGAAGAAAAATTCTTCATAAACGTTTCCTCTGTGCTGATTCACTTTTCACATACAGTATGTGACCCGGCAAAGCATAAATGAGTCACAGTGATTTAAACTTGTAATCATAAAGAGAACAATCTCAGCTGTTCAATACCATTTCATTATGTTTCCTCTCGAAAAAATCGTGACTTGAAGTTGGATGGTCTTTGTGTCAGGATTTCGAAAATTAAGTGAAAACTTACTCGGAAAATGGCACTTTTTTTCAACATTATAACAGTTCACTTGTCCTTGGCAACAAAGGTGGCTTGTAACGCTTTACATTTACGTGAGTAACTTTTTGAGAAAAATGTACTTCTAAGATTAGTTTTACCACACCATACTTTTTAATTGAATAGATTTGTGAAGAAGTAACACTAGTCTTACTCTGCTACTTTGGGCTACACTTAGCGTCGTTATGTTTTTCATCTTAGGTTTTACTTTATTTTGCCACAGATGCCCAGTTTACCAGTTTCACGAGTCGTCACAACACTGCAGTCACATGAACACACATTAACTTGCAGTCGGAGGTCCTATGATCACACCAACCTGTTCAATCACGTGGCGTCTTGAAATCGACGTTAAAAATTTAACAATTTCACCCAGAGCACCCACTACTTAAAAAAGCAAATGTCAAACTTTCTCCCAGTTTTAATTTGGCACTGATGGACCTCAGAAACCCGGACATAGTTTTAATTTCAAGGTAGAAAACATTTTTTCCAAATACTTTTTTAAATTGTACTTGAGTAAATTTTTTTGGATGACTAAAGTAATATTATTTTGAAGTAAGGCAACTCTTACTTTGGATGCTCTACCCCCTCGACATAGAGCGGTGCCGTCAAAATGACTCGAAAAGTGGATTTTAACCTCTCTCCCAGTTTTTATTTGGCACGGATTGACCACGGAAAACTGGAGATATGATTCTTTTAGTTTCATAAACAGAAATGCGTTGTCTTCACTACAGGGCACTCATGAATAATGTGTCATTTCTGTATTTTTTTTCTCTCATAAGAATTCAATTATTTAAAAAAAAAAAATATATATATATATATATATATATATATATATATATATATGGCTTAATGTGGTTATGTAGTAGGTTATAATCTAATAATATATTATAACAACAGTAATATAGACAACTTTGTGCTGAGAAAAAAATACCAGTTTAAAAAAAAATCACACATCGTAAGCAGTCACTCACAATGTTACTCATTACTTGAGTATTCTTTTCACCAAATCCTTTTTTTTTACTTGTACTTGAGTACATTTTTTTGGATGACTACTTTTACTCTTACTTGACTAATATTATTTTGAAGTAATGTTGCTGTTACTTGAATACATTTTTTAGCTACTCTACCCACCTCTGGTACAGACGTAAAATTTATTTTAAGTTTCAAACATTACATAATGACTTTTTAAAATTTATTTATTTAACTTTATTTGACGGGCTATGCTTGAATTAACGACATTATTACAATTAATGCTTACACATTCCCTGCCTAATTTTAGCTTATAATGATGTAGGTTTATTAAAATGGTTACTAATTTCTGCAAGTCAGACATTCATCGTTTGGATATTTACGAAAACTGAACGTTAATAGTGTAATCCTAGATTTCAAGATAATTAATGATATCTTGGTGGTGTACCTCTGACAAAATGCAATTTTTAAACATTTTTCAAAGTTGATTTTATGTACATGCATAATGGAACTTAGAATCAATGGAAGTAAAATATTTTTGCCTTTCATCTCCAAATCTATCTCTGTGGCTTCTGACTCATTTTACTATGCCAGGTGACATATCTGTTTTTAATGTAAAAATACACAGGGGAACTTTGGAGTAGGATTTCAAGTTTCTCCTGTATATAAAAGACTCCTCTCTGCACAGCACTCTGGATGACCTCTTAATCATTGCACTCACTTCCACAGCTCTCTGCCTTCCCTTAAAGAGCTGTCCACCAATCGGAGTCTTGACAACTTAGACTGCCTGGTGAGCCCACTGGAAACGCCACCAGGTCACGGACACAAAACTTTCAGCCTTTGTCCGGGTACCTTAACCAGGGGGTTTGCCGCTCAGGTATGTGTTTCTCATTTTACTCAAGGTTTTTCCAAATGTTCATTGGGTGCACTCATTTTAAATCAGAAACAAAAAAGTGTACAATTAGTAATGATGATGGATAACAGTGGTAAGAAAAACGCTCATTTTCATCAATACATAGTTCAAACACTCATTCCCTTATTTTGAATCCTGTGGTTTATAGTCTTATTTGTTGATTTATGTGATTTCATAGGTAACACTTTTATTTGACAGCGGCATCGTAAGACTGTCTTAAGACCATCATAATTATGACATGACATTGCCATAGGCATTAATGAATGTTTATTCATTAAGTTTCATCCGGCAAATTTGGTCCAGTGGTGGATGAAGTACTCACCTTTTTTTACATAGGTAAAAGTAAAGTGTTGAGAGAAATGTTATGTATTTATGGATGTGTCCTCAGTTGATGTGGAAATAATGTTCCTATTGCTTGTTATTATTGACATATTATCTTTTCGCCACAAGATGGCAGAATGGGACTTAATTGTCTAAAGTGCCACTCATATTTTTGTTTGACTTTGATTACTCTGATTTGCGGGATTGCCTGTGAAGACAACAATGAGAGTACAGATACAGGGGTGAAATTTACTCAAGTAAAAGTACAAAAGTACTTGCGTTAAAATTTACTTTACAAGTAAAATGTAAATTTACTTTCTCCCATAGCAAAAATGTGATACATATATTTCATATTTTATATATAATTATATAACTGTGCAGAATAGAAAAAAGTAATAACATTGACTGAACTGTAAACAGAAGCTTAACAAGTGCAAAAAACTCATAACTTACCTTAATGGCGGATTGCAAGCAACTATCAGGTGCATACCCCCACCTACTGTTCAAGAGTGTGCAGCACCGATCTGAAGGCGCGCTGCCCTCACTGTTGTTTTTTATTGGTTAATATCTTGTTTACCTGCTTAATCTTGCTTGAACTCGTGTTGCTCCCTCTAGAGCTCAATAACGGTATCGTTGCACGGGGCTTACTGATTGCGCTGGAGGCATGAAAACGAAACTATTTATTCACAATGAAAGAAAAGCAAACATAAGTAACGTTTAGCGCACGCAACAATTTGATTGCTGTAAAATGTAGTGAAGTTAAAGTAAAAAGTACCACTTCATAATTGTACTCAAGTAAAGTACAGATACACAAAAATGTACTTAAGTACAATAACGAGGTACTTTTACTTCATTACATTCCACCACTGATTTTGTCACTAACTACAGTTATGTCCAGCTGGAATTTCTTATACCTATTCAAAAGTGAGATAATTTGCCGGATTACACTAAATGACATTTGTCTTAAGCATTCATTAATGCTCATGACAGTTTCATGTCACAATTATGACATTCTTATGACAGTCTTATGACGCCTCTGTCAAAAAAGTGTTACTGTTCATATCTTTTGGTGTAAATATCCCATAATACAGTGAGGACAGCTGCGGTTTATAGTCCGATGTGGCTTATCTATGAACAAATGTCGTTTTCATGTCAAATTTGGTGGGTGGTGGCTAACAGTCAGGCGTGCCTTATAGTCCGAAAAGTACGGTAGTGAATGCACGTTTCTTAGTCTATCTTCTGCCCTGAGCGGGTGAGTCTGCACATGATCTTTCAGGCATGTGGGCGTGACTTTGGCCACTCTGTTCCGCACTGTGAGGGGGAATCCCAGTCAGTGGAAGCCTTGGACCTTCCTGCGCCAACCTGCTTTAGGTCACGTAGCCACAGCTACCTGAGGGCCATCCAGGCTGGTTGCTCACAGGATGAAGATACAGCCTCGGTGGACTCCGACTCACCCCCACCCACCGCCAAAAGCTACAACTCAAATACCAGTGAGTGTTCTTCAGTGTCAATTTTAATATAAAAATGGTGTTCCATTTAACAACCATCTATAAAATATGCTATAATGAATACTGTGTATTAATTACATTTACATTACACTAATATGAGTACCTTCACGCATATTCACACACACCAATGGTACTACTGCCAAGCAAGCCGCTGCCAATCAATTGGGGGCAAATTAGGGTTCAGTGCCTTGCCCAAGGGTACTTTGACAGTGGGCAGTCTTAGCCAGGAATCGAACCGCTGACCCTTCAGTCCCAGGACCACTCGGGGAACCAACTGCACCACAGCCGCCCCCAAAACATGCTTTGTAGGCTGATTGAACACTCAAAATTGTCCGTAGGTATGAGTGTGTGCGTGAATGGTTGTATGTCTCATTATGCCCTGCGATTGGTTGGCAACCAATTCAGGGTGTACCCCTCCTAAACTAAAAAAAATGGGGTGTTGAACTGACATTAAAAAAATATGGAAAGAATTTGCACCTGATAATATTGCTTTCCTTCAGCATTTAGCAATTGTGTCCTCTTAACATAAAGCACACATGTTTAGCCAATATTAGGCACTCATGTTGCGCGAACATAAAGCACTCTTATTGAGCCAACATAAGGCACTCATGTTCACCCCAAAACACATGTTGAACCGCCATTGAAGAAATACATAATTTGCACCTGATTAAAATGCTTTCATTCAGTATTTAGCAATTGTGTTCCTTTTACATAAAGCACACATGATGAGCCAACATAAGGCACAAATAGGGCTGTCAAATTTATCGCGTTAACGGGCGGTAATGATTGTTTTAAATTAATCACGTTTAAATATTTAATGGATGCACGGAATGACCCACTCACGCATTGCCTTAAACAGAATACAACGGCGACGTACTATGTATATACAGAGCTAAGAGGCAGTGACAGGTGAGTGGAGTGGATACAGGCATTCATTTGGACCATGCTTTTAATTGCATAAAGCTTTGACATCTCTTCCACAGCAGTTATAACTATTGAGGCGAGCAACGTGGGGAAGAATGACAGGAGTTGATATTTTTCTTAACACCCTGCATTGTACACAACACAGAGAAGATATATTATTTGCAGCCGCCACTCACAGTCATGGTTACCCACTTCCCATCATGCATTTGGGCAGAACAGTTTTGTCACTACATTATCATTTACTGAAAGCTCAACACATACACTAGATGGCAATATTTAGTCACAATATACAAACTCACATGTATCCTTTAAGAATCTATCCGTGGATCCCTTTCACAGAAAGAATGTTAATGATGTTAATGCAATCTTGTGGATTTATTGTTATAATAAACAAATACAGTACCTATGTACAGTATGTTGAATGTATATATCCGCCTTGTCTTATCTTTTTCCATTCCAACAATAATTTACAGAAAAATATGGCAAATTTTAGAGATGGTTTGAATTGCGATTAATTACGATGAATTAATTTCTAAGCTGTGATTAACTCGATTAAAAAATTTAATCGTTTGACAGCCCTAATTTTAACGTAAATGGCCATCAATGGCATCAATTTATATATGCCTCAATGGAATCCAGTACATTGGCATCAATAGTAGCGACATTCATGATAGTCAATGGCATGTACGTACATAGCTGTCAGTGGTATCGACTTACTTAGGCGCCACTTCAATGTCAATGGGCTGTAATGGTAAGTGGTCAAAAATCACAACCACTTATGTTATCCTGTCATTGAAAATGAAGGGAAAATGTTTGCCGTTAAAAACAAATGGAATTCCGGTCATTTTGATATTTAAACGGTGCCGGTCGGTCAAACGGTTTGGAGTCTCCACTGCGCCGAAAAAATGTGGATAATAATATTATAAAAGAAATAAATAAAAATAAAGTTGAGGAATTTTACTAGCTGGGCCTTTGCCTTTCAAAGTCCCATCTAATACAAAAATCTCTTTTCACATACAAAATAATTATTCAGTGGTGACGGTACAAATGAGGTGTCCCTTACTTTTTCAGGGAGTTGGCAATCCTACTTTTAAATCTCGCGAGAAATCACGAGACTATTGCAATTACTTGGAAAGACACATTAACATTATGTTGCATCAACAATATCTAATCAAGCTCCTCATTCACTGTTCATATTTATGTAGAGACTGCATGATTCAATCATGCTCACCTTGGAAACATGATGGTTTCTTGCTGAAAATGCATACTGTCTTTTAGTAAACTTTACAACCTGCCTGATTCATTTTTGTGTGTACTGCCCAGGTTTAGCTGGGATAGGCTCCAGTACCCCTGCAACCCTCGTGAGGAAAAGCGGCATGAGAAATGAATGAATTAATGAATAGTGCGAGTACCACTTGTGACATGTGCGTTTCCTCTCGTGTAGTGGTACAGAAAACACATATTTAGATATAAATGCATTTTAAAATATGGAATACAATAAAACCTTTTAAAATTAAGCTTGTAGCATTGCTTTCAACATGATTAACCTTTTTTTTTTTTTTTTTTTTAAATATGTAGTTTTTTAATGATGAACACATTTAAGTCTGGGCTTCCCTGCTAAAGCTGCTGCCCCCACAACCTGACCCCGGATTAAACTGTAGATGAAGGATGAATGTACACCTGCATTTAACATTTAACCAGTTTCATTTTTAGGAGTATAATTTTTAGTTAACTTTTATGTGAAATACAAAGTAGTTTTTATTGACTAAGTTTGGGTTAATATTCAAAGTGTGCATACTTTCACTGTGGTTGAAAAAAATACACTTGCTTGTGGGAAAAACATTTTTCTTGATGAACATTTAGCTCTGCTATGTACCAGGATTTTAATGTAAATATTTTATGGAAGCATTCTTGGTGTAAAAAAAAAAGCTTGCGAATAATCGTAATAGATCACCTGTGTACCTGTAAGGACAATTTGGATCCAGTGTGGAGGGGTTCAAGTTCCACTGTGGACAAAATGTAAAAGAATAAAAAGGCAACATTATACGGCAATACTGGTATATGTGTTCCTTCTAATAACTTGAATACTGACAAGCTATCGTTGAGCGCTTAAACACCCCAGTTTAAGAGGTTTGGCACTGTCGTGTACCACTTTTCTCTTTGACACCTCACCTTACATAACTACATGTACGGTTAACAAAAATACAGCAGTGTGAGTTTGAGTCGTTTTTTTAAAGAGTTTAATGATGCGAAACCTTGCAGCATATTTATTTGTTAAACGTTGACATTAAATAAAAATATACATTTTCTACTTTTTGATTGAGCTTGGTTCATCACTCTCCAATCAAATAGAATAATTATGTATTGTTGCTTTTTAGTGGAAAGATGCCTTCAAGTTTGACCTTTTCAAACAGTGACTAACAGTGACTCTATGCAGTCTGTAATTATGTCATCATAGCATCTCAGTGATCCAGAGTAGACATTGAAAAGCTATCGACTTGTATAATTTGGAGATGAAGGATCGTTGCATGTGACTGGCGCGCTCGTGGCGATAGGAAATGACCCGATGACCTGCGACACCATTTGTCGTGTGTATGCTTAAAGATGCTATGAAATACTGCAGCAAGTAATTTTGAAATTATGGTAAGCCATATTTTTGACATCAGTCCATCAAAAAAGACAGAAAATGGTTAATATTGAAAGTACTGTAGATCCCATTTAGGCCTCCTTCCTCAGCTGCCTTTGCCCCGGCCCCTCCAAGTTGACGTCACACTAGGGTGACCATATTTTGATTTCCAAAAAAGAAAACACTTGACCCGGCCTCGAGATACTTTAATATTGCTCAAAAGTTCTCACAAAGATGCCTATATCACTTTATTATATTTAAAGTGCGCCTCTGCCGTCTGTATAGAAAATTTCAGTTAAAAGCCCCCCAAAACAAAATAGATCATGATAAAAAAAATATATAATATAATGCAGACCCATGGAAATGTAGTCCAGTCAATACACACACACAGGAGGCTATGTGCCAACTAAACATTTTTATAAATTACTATCATGATAATTCCCACTCAACTGTTATTCACATTCAATATTCTAGATTGCACACAAACATTAACCAACAATAAACTGACAAACTATTCAACCAGCATGTTTTCAAACGGAACAGTTCAAAACTACATTTCCCATAATGCCTAGCGCGGCTTAGCTCACTGATAGCTACCCAATTAGCGAGTACCATGAGCCGAAGCAAAATCAAACTTTGCCATAAACGTTTACAATCATTGGCAGCGCAACAATGCGACATCAAACGGGATTTTACAGATTACGCCAGTACTAAGCTCTGACAGAAGTCAACAGTTGCCATTTTATACGTATTTATCGGAAAAAAATTAACAACTGGGCAGGCGCTTAGGGAACACGTCACAGGCAGCAGTACCGTAGTATTCTGTGCAAAGTGTCAATTTCAACACACGCTTATTGTGAAGAAATACTCCTTCATTTCAATTTAGAATTTCCTTTTATGAACATAGATGACGGAAACCCTAGGCATAAGAAACACAGCTACTTAGAACATAATACTAACATTCAACCAAATACACAAACGCAGAACAATTTCAAGACTATTATAACACATTGCATCTCTGTGTACACATATAACTCAGTATACAACAGAAGACATTAACAGGAGATAAACTTACAGAAAGGTGTATGGAGCCATGTCTCTTAGAACTAACTACTCCTTATTGTAGTCTGTAACTGCCTGATCTCTTGCCAAACCGTCAATCCAGTAGATGGTGCTAATGCCCCATGATATGAGGGGTAAATTGCAAACAAAAACAAGAAGACCACTCCTTCCCTCCCTACTAGTAGGAGCCACGTCAACTAAGGCAGGTGCTGCCCCCCGGCAGCCGGAGGGATTCTCTTCAAATTGGTCCCGTGAAAAATCATAAAAACCAGACATTTTCATAAATTTATAAAACCAGGCTGGACACTACGGAGAGGATGTGAAAAGAGAACTTGGCAGGGCAAAAGAGGACGTTTCTTCACCCTACATCACACCCAGAAAGGCCTGCAGATATTCGCAGTCTGCTAGCATGCTGCGCGTAGGTTTTTTATTCTGTTTTTGCTATGTGACCCTTCTGTCATTTTCCAGTAGGTCTATGTAGTAGCACAGCATTTGAAAGCTAGGAATGGTCGTCGGCGGCTACGTTTACATGGACACATATATTTATTATTAAAAGCCTGATCGGAATAAAATTGCTTCATCTGCACACGCCGTTCAGAATTTTCTGACCCAGTTCAGCCCGCTATGATCAAAATCTTATTTCAAACGAGAGGGGTGGTTTGTGTTGATTCTCTAAAAACTGATTCTTGCATGAAAAAATTGTTTAAATACTTGACGGTAGAAAAACGGGGAAAAAAGTGAAATAAAATTAACGTTGAATGGAGAACCAACGGCATAGGTTTGCATAGAAACGATAGGGACATAACACTACCAACTTTTCAGGATGCTTAAATTATCCCCACCAACTTTTAAGCAACCTTATTTGCATTATATAATGACAGTTATATACAGTTGTGGTCAAAAGTTTACATACACTTGTGAAGAAAATAATATCATGGCTCTCTTGAGTTTCCAGTTATTTCTACAACTCTGATTTTTCTCTGATAGAGTGATTGGAACAGATACTTCTTTGTCACAAAAAACATTCATGAAGTTTGGTTCTTTTATGACTTTATTATGGGTGAACAGAAAAAAGTGATCACATCTGCTGGGTCAAAAATATACATACAGCAGCGCTAATATTTGGTAACATGTCCCTTGGCCATTTTCACTTCAATTAGGCGCTTTTGGTAGCCATCCACAAGCTTCTGGCAAGCTTCTGGTTGAATCTTTGACCACTCCTCTTGACAGAATTGGTGCAGTTCAGTTAAATTTGATGGCTTTCTGACATGGACTTGTTTCTTCAGCATTGTCCACAAGTTCTCAATGGGGTTTAAGTCAGGACTTTGGGAAGCCCATTCGAAAACCTTAATTCTAGCCTGATTTAACCATTCCATTACCCCTTTTGATGTGTGTTTGGGGTCATTGTCCTGTTGGAACACCCAATTGCGCCCAAGACCCAATCTTCAGGCTGATGACGTTAGGTTATCTTGAAGAATTTGAAGGTAATCCTCCTTCTTCATTATCCCATTTACTTTCTGTAAAGCACCAGTTCCATTGGCAGCAAAACAGCCCCACAGCATAATACTACCACCACCGTGCTTGACGGTAGGCATGGTGTACTTGGGGTTAAAGGCCTCATCTTTTCTCCTCCAAACATATTGCTGGGCATTGTGGCCAAACAGCTTTCCTCCAGAAGGTTTTATCTTTGTCCATGTTATCAGCAGCAAACTTCAGTCGAGTCTTAAGGTGCTGCTTTTGGAGCAAGGGCTTCCTTCTTGCACGGCAGCCTCTCAGTCTATGGAGATGCAAAACACGCTTGACTGTGGACACTGACACCTGTGTTCCAGCAGCTTCTAATTCTTGGCAGATCTGCTTTTTGGTGATTCTCGGTTGAATCTTCACCCTCCTGACCAATTTTCTCTCAGCAGCAGGTGATAGCTTGCGTTTTCTTCCTGATCGTGGCAGTGACAAAACAGTGCCATGCACTTTATACTTACAAACAATTGTTTGCACTGTTGCTCTTGGGACCTGCAGCTGCTTTGAAATGGCTCCAAGTGACTTTCCTGACTTGTTCAAGTCAATGATTGTTCAAGTCAACAATCACTCACAAGAAATTGCTAAATCGTGTTGCTGTATGTATATTTTTGACCCAGCAGAATTGATCACTTTTTCTGTTAACCCATAATAAAGTCATAAAAGAACCAAACTTCATGAATGTTTTTTTTTTTGTGACAAAGAAGTATCTGTTCCAATCACTCTATCAGAGAAAAATCAGAGTTGTAGAAATAACTGGAAACTCAAGAGAGCCATGACATTATGTTCTTCAC
Organism: Corythoichthys intestinalis; assembly: GCF_030265065.1. Lineage (NCBI taxonomy): Eukaryota > Metazoa > Chordata > Actinopteri > Syngnathiformes > Syngnathidae > Corythoichthys > Corythoichthys intestinalis. The sequence continues at coordinate 68,725,079 of NC_080396.1, forward strand.
AAGTGTATGTAAACTTTTGACCACAACTGTTGGTCATTTAGATTGTCTTCCTATATGTTGTAAGGATTAAATTGATCCTACCATTATTAAGTGAATTACAGTAATTTCATTATGTTCAGACTTGCACTGACCCCTTTTCACTCGCTGAATGTGCCAGTCCATTTTTCCCCTCAAACGCACGTTTGATTGGCTAATGACTTGACCCCCCCACACACACACACCCATTCAGAGCACGACAGAAATACAACATGCCGCCTCCACTCCCCCCTTCAAAGACGAGGGATATTAGAAGTTTTCTTCCGCCAGCAGCAGCCACTGTAAGTAATGTAAAAAGACGTCAATGTTGTGGAGGTGGGGAACACTCCACTAAATCTCAATGCTGAGACTTCTTGAAATAAGAAAAACAGCTAGCTGAAAATAAGCTTAAGACTTATTTTAAGCAAAAAGTTTGTATATTTAATCTTAAAAGAGAAACTTGTTAGTCAGAAATGTTCTTAATTCAAGAATATTGTTCAAAACATTATTTGAAAGAATTTTTTTCTTGATTTAGATGAAAAATGACCAACTTTTAGATGTATGGGCTCAATACATTCATTCATTCATTCATTCATTTTCATTCATTTTCCATGCCGCTTTTTCCAAACAAATAGTAATATTTACTTAAAGTAAGTGTAAGAATCTGACGCATCAATGTTTTAATTAGCCTTTAACACTCAAAAAAAGATGGAGAAATTTATTTTACTAGATTTGACAAAAATTATAAAAATAAGACGTTATCAATTTGCAGTTTGAAAGTTAGTTTAGGTCAATACAGATCTATTTTGCATTAATCATTTTGCCTTTCAATTAATTAGGTTCATACTGGTGATAAATGTAGCCCTGACCCCCATTCACCAAATATGTTTGGTCTTATTAATGTACTGTACCAAACAAAAAGTGTACATGCAGTTTATGCTGTTATTTCGTCTCTACCAATATTAAGACCAAACCTATGCCCTTGTATAGAACTGGACAGGGCGATGTTTTGTTGACACGGAAGTCGCCACGACTTGTTCTTTTTCTACAATTTCCAGTATACTGCATTTGGTCAATCTGCACATCAAAATAATTTTATCCAACCAAAACTCCAGATTGGATCAATATTTGTAGTATCCATGGTGTGTTTTCATGAAAACAGTGCATCCGATCAGAATAGTGCATCCGATCATAATTTTAATCCAAATTCTGATCAGATTAAAGACATTTTGTCCACGTAAACGCAGCCAATTCAGATTGTGACATAACCAGAATCGCTTTAAAAAGTGGGCGTTTCCTGATAAATTAATTTGAATTTACCATGAATTAGTGAAAGACAACGAGATTTGAGTGCTAAATTAATTTTCTAGATACAAATATCATAAATTCTGTCATCATGATGTTTTGAAGTGGTCTATATTTCATATCACATTTAACCTTTAAAGAGAATCATATATACCTGTACTTACATTACGATGGAGTATTAGGGCCAAACCAAGAAATAACGAAAAATAAAATAAAATAAAATAAAATAGGAATGCGAGAATAAATGTATAACAGTGTGAGATGAAAGTCAGAATAATTCTCTTAATTATTGCTATTTTTTTTTTCTTTGTTTCTTTGTTTGACACCAACACTCCGTCGCACTTATATAGATATCATGAATACAACTACAATTTGGAATGTAATTCATTCAATTCGATCGAATGATCGCTGCAACGCCCTCGCAGTTTGAATGAATTGGACGACGATCGACGTCAGTGTCAGCCAGAGTGTTACTATCTCGTGGAAAAAAATCGAGTCGGTTCCCGCGACGTTTGAGACAAGTGAACGCTCACCTATCAAATAAAGGGCGCCTCGGTGACATTTGAACCAATGGCTGCGTTCATCGATAACACTGATGACAGACCGTCCAATCGCCATTCGTGAAACCGATCCAGACAAGACGCGCACTCCAATCCTCGTCGCAGGGCGTGAACTATAAAATCCTCTTTCACAGCGGCGCTGTGTATCTTATGGCTGCGCTCGTTTCCCCGTCTGCGTCTTCTCGTCACTATTTCAAGAATGGACGCAAAAAAAAGCTTTTCAACCCGCCGATGATCCAGTAGGTCATTAAATCAGATTTTCCTCATTCAAGATGACTATTCTAACGGTTTGATGCAACCTTCTTGATAGCAGAAAGGCGCCAACCGGTTTTAACCTAAATTGTATTGTGGGGTTTGACGTAGCTAGCTAACGTGGGTGAAGAAAGGAAGGAAGGAGATGCTGGTTGTACAGTGGCCGCCCTTGTCAGCGTGGCGTGAACGTGGCGAACGCTGCCACTTTTGTGGGTGTGTTTATCACCGATATACGATGCCTCCAGCTAATGTTGCCCAGAGTTAAATGCCTTGTCTAATATCAGTGCACCGTGACAGGAGCGGGGCTAGTTAGCACAGCACAAGCTAACAGAAGATCAGGCGTCAACACAAGGGCTCACTAGGTTCATCACACTTGTATATTCGCGCTAATATTTGTAATTACCTGTGTAGTTAACAGCATGTGACAAGTCGCCAAATATTTGTTATAATTTTCTATTAAAACGATTATTATTTCATTTGGGGAATATCATTGTGAGGAAGAGAAAAAACATCAGAAATCACTTTCCATAGTACAGTACTTTCCGGCAGAGGTTGTTGGTTATTAATGCTACATATTGAATTAATAATAAGCATCCTGCTTTAGCTACACTAAAGCTTAGTGCTTTGCATTTGAACAATTAGAATTCCCATATGCCCTGCTTGAAGCTACAACAACTTACTCCACCATTACAGTCAAAATAAACGTAACGATAGGGTGCTGTTAGCGTGATGAAATGTCTGTTTAGAACATTGCCGCTTTTATTTTTCGCCACTTTAACGTTTACTCTTTGGCTGCCATTGACATTAATAGAGGCTCAATCCATTTTAACTGGGATTCGATTGCTTCCAGCCTTTTCCAGTTGAAAAGGATTGGATGTCTATTGCCATTAGTTGGTGTTTTTAATGTCAATTTCCTTTTACTAACTAACACAACACATAATCTCTGACCTGGGCTGGCAGTGAGTGAGTTAAAAGTTTAAACTTCATAAACAAGGTGCGTTCGTTGAAGTTGCTGGCCTTATCCTGGTGTGTCTGTGTATCACCATGGAGAGACAATGAGTCATCCTGAACTATTACACACACTTCCTCTCACTCATTGATGAGGTCATCTTTTGAGTGAATGGAAGACTGATCAGTTGTTACACAATAAACTCTGTAGGGTTAGGAATCTGTGGCATTGCGCCCATCTGATACATATCGACATATCTTTTTGATTACAAATCGATCCTGTTTGTTATTGTTGTTGATTTCATCTGGAAACAAACACAGTGTGCGTGTGTTTATTTATATATTACAGATGTACCGAAATGATAATTCTTGGCTGAAACCAAGGCCGATAATTGAAACCAATTATTATTCAAAATGTTTAAAACATATGTTAAACATAAATTGTTTGGTCCTGGGGTGGCATCATTTCCACTTGTCTGCTGGACTATCACACGTTTGATGGGATTCACGCATGACTGGATGCCATTAGACACACGCAAGTAGAGAAACTGACGGTGCCAGAATTAGCGATAAGGCAGCATAGAATAGGATGTAAACATATCCACACTTACAAGTGATTAACATAATACTGGATTCTACACCTCACAATGCTGATTTGTGCATGCTCCACCCCGCCTAATCACATCTCTTTTTGACTCTTCCCCTCTTTTTCCTTTCTGTTCCCCCATAACCCCTCTTCCTGCCCATTGCTTTCTTCTAATAAACAAAACACAATGAATCACAGTGTGAGTCTTGAATGCTCCCTGTAATGGCATGGACTCACCGTGAGAAAAGAGCTGGCTCATGCAGAATGAGAGCAAAAAAAAACCAAAAAAATGTTTCCAAACCTGATAGCCCCGTTTTTAGCTGCTCAAAGAGGGCAGAAAGAGAGGAGATTATATATATATATATATATATATATATATATGTGTGTGTGTATATGTATATATGTATATGTATATGTAATGTGTGTGTGTAGATATCAGTCTTTCCGAGGGTCTCAGAATGGGTAGGGCCTATCCCAGCGATTACTAAAAAACCCAATGATATGAAATGACATTCATACACTATTTTCAACCAGGTAAAGGCCATTGCAAAACAATGATCCATTATGTCAGAAGTATGAATAACTAAATGAAACCTGAACAGTTCTGTTAAATCTAGTCTACTGTTTTAATACAATAGGAATTAGTCTGTTAAATTATATTAAAAGTACAACATTGTAACATTGATTATTCTTGACCTAAAGAGCTGATCCACAATTGCCCCGGGCAGGCGCCAGTAAGTTTAACTTCTGCTGGCTTTTTTTCGGCATTTTTTGGCTTTGTCAGTTGCTACTTGATGTTTCTTAATTGCTCGAATAAAATGAAAATAATGAAAAGGTCATTAGGTGTGGATCGGAACAGTACAGCGGCATACACCTGTTATTAACAGTATGTAAATAATGCCAGGTGCTCTGCTGTGTCCCAGTTTCACATCCTGAATTGGATATATTTACATGATCAGATTAGTCTCTTTCGTTCAGTCCAACAGGACTTACCAGTAAGTGCAGGTTTCATGGACATGGGAATTTACTGAGAAAGGGATTGGGGGAAAAGGTTAAGAAAAATCTTCAAGCAGTATAATGTATCTTTTTTTTTTTTTGTTTTTTTGTAGTCTTCAGTTATATGAGTAATGCTGTCTGTATGCATGCAATCATTTGTGCTGTCGTTTTTATTTGTCAGATAACCTACTCAGCAGTCAACACTGGACTGCTGAGTTTCTTTTAAAAACAATGCTTGGCTCATAGCCATAACTTCATAAAGGTTCTGCCACAATAAGATTGTGGATGCTGGTTATTTGTATACCTTGTTGAGTCCATGCGTAGATGTCAAACTGTATCCCTGTAAAGATTTTCATTTATCACCTTAATTAACTCTCTTCACTGTGAATAAAAATGACCTGGCACAGCTGTAACTTGATTTGCCAAATCCCAAACTAGAGCGCCTACTCTACTTTTGGGAAAAATGTTAATGGAAATAACACTATACTCCACTGGAAATTATAAGGTTCTCTTGGCTTTTAGACACATGATTTGTTTTTTTCGAGGAGTATTTTGACATTAGAAAATCATAACAAAAAATTGCTTTACTTTATTGTATTACAGTTTAGTTGTGGGATTAGAATCAATTTTATTTCACATTTAGTGTCATATAGCTCCAGACTTTTTTTTTTTTTTTTTTTTTAACTACGAGCACAGTGGCACCTAACCTTAAATTTTAGTCTAGCAAAGAAAATTTAGGGGTCTACAAATGTAATGTGACTCCAGGGTTTATGTGGATCATTAAAAAGCCTAAAAATTCATTGAATAGATTTAGTCAAAATTCTGGCCTTAAAAAGCATTAAAAAGAATTTAACTAGATAGTCGAGTCATTAAAAATTTTGTAAACTTAACAGTTAAAGAAACTTTTTTTAAATTTTTTATCTGAGTTATTTTAAAATGTTGTTGGATAATATTGACATCTGCTTTTCATTATTGGTTTTAAGGCCAATATGCATGTTGCCTTCAAAGTGAATGTAGAAGCCTTATGCCTTTGTTCAAGGGCTGGTCTCAGCTCAGCACAGCAGTTTATTGTTTTATTAATGTTTATTGGCCATTAGATGTCTCTAAACTAAGATGCTTCGGATTTGTTATGTAAGCATCCCATTTGCATTCATAGTGCAAATTGGTGATTGAAAAATAATGAATTATAGACTTATTACATACCTCATCACTGTACTGAAGCTATGTGCCTTTGTTATTATTTTGCGCCAGAAGCACTGTGTGAGCCATATGTGATATGGCAGTGCCTTATTGGCGCTTTGCACCTGGACTTGATCCAAAAAACTGATGTTTGCACTATTTTCAGTTCAACAATAAATATAGTGGTGCAAATAGACATTTTTTTGAAGTTGTTCCCTTATTTTTCACAGAATTTTATTGGAAAACCTAGAAGTTGTTACATTTATCATCATTAAAGTATCCAGTGGGGCAACACAATACAATTTGCCATAATATCGGGATCGGATTTTTTGAGTTGGACAATATGAGGTTATCGGTTAAAAAGTCATTACTGGAGAACTCACAATTTGTTTGCGTGTGTGAAACTATCTGTGGTTGGGCATGAGCATTAAATTTGTTTAAAGTGGCATTAAAAATTATTAGATGAGATTTGCTGATAACTGTAAAAACCCTGGACTCGCAAAGTAAATATTCATATTTGCACTCAATTTCACTATACTGATAAATAGAGGTGGGAATCTTTGGGCACCTAATTATTTGATTACGATTCAAAGGCTCCGATTCAATTATAAATCAATTATTAATGCACCCCCACCCCCGCTTTTATTGTTTTGTACATTAGTTCCAAAATTAAACCAAACTGCTATTTCACTCTCTGTCCGTTCCTCATTGTGTCCCGAAGACCGCGCTAACTGTGTTTTATTTCCGCTTTACCTGGTATAATTCAATAATCGGAAGTTGGATATTTGTGAATCGTTCTCTAATCTTCCACGGCCGAATCGCGTATAATCTACGCCTCTACTGATAAATATTGGAACACCTGATGGATGCAGTATCACTACCAATCAGTATCACCCAATTTGGAGTTGACGTTTGTCAGTTTAACTGTGGTTTTGGTGTCACTTTCCCTACCCTATTGAACGTCCATTGTCATCATGGAAGTCGAATGTGCTGACCGCTGAGCTAAACGCCCGGGCTTGCAGTTCATACTCTGCTCTTCTGAAGGAGTTCAATTTCATTTTAATTGGAAGTCAAAATGGACATCTATCACTATCAATGGTAGCTAATATCGGACCCTGATGTAAACTTATATTTTCTTTCAACTTCTTTAATTGAAATGTCAAAATTCTTTTATGCATTTACCACTTATGTAAAAAGAACTTGGATTATCGACTCACAGATTTCTGGAGTAGGAAGTAAGGGTCAAGCTGCTTTTCAAACCACATGGCACTCCCCCATGGGTGGTGACTCGGTCATCCATTATGTCGTCATAATACTACGGCTATGAATTATTGCAGGCCTTAATATCTCGTCTTAACACAATTATATTTGCACTCGTTCTAAATGGTTAATCCATGCAAAAGTGTATTACATCAGTAAGAATTTATTTTTAGCCTCTTTGTGTCTGGCATGGAGGACTTAATGTTTTATAATCTTGTACATGTGCGCTTTTTCACATGCATACGTTATTCTCACAAGAATGTTTGTGTAGGTTGTGGGGATTTAATGACTGCTTTGCTGTTGCTCTGGGTTGTTAGCTGATGAGCAATGGCATGATAATTACAATGTTGAGTAGGGATGCACCAAAAAATTAAGGCCGAAAATTTATGGCTGAAAACTTGTTTTCAGTTTAGGTCTGAAAGAAATTTGTGTGTGTGTGAATAACAAGGTCTAAACAGTATTTGGTGTTGTAAGCCAATGGTCTCCAACCTTTTTTGCACCACGGACTAGTGTGATGTGGGCCTTTTTTTGACAGACCGGCAATGTGTGGCATAAAAATAGAAGAAATATAAAATTACAGTACGGGTCTACAAACAAACGTTAAGTGCAGGGAAAATGTAACTCACCAGATGGTTAATCAACCTTTTTTTAACAGTGGCCTCTCCTAAAACTTGACGGCAATTATCTTTGGTCGCAGGCATAATAAATTCTCCTCTAATCGTGAAAGGTTTCTTGGCTTTAGCATTATGGTTCGTCACGAGGTACGATGTTCTCAGTGCATTTGCTGTTGTTGATGTGGTCCTCGCTAATTGTTTGACCTTCATGCTTGCACTTTTTCTTTCCAAAATTCCAAAGGCTTATCCATCATTCTGGGGTGCTTAGTCTCTGCGCTGAAGCAGCTTTGAAGGCTTCATTGCCTCGTTTGCTAACATTTGGCCACATATTATGCAGAGTGGCCTTGGTGTAGGCTCCTCTCCTTACTCGTCAGGTGGCCTTATCCCCATAAAAAGCTGTGAAAAACGTCTGTTTTTCAGTCATCTTCGCTAGCGTGTGGTCTTATTATTTCCTGGGAACAAATCTGATGGGCCTACGACATACGTCATTATCGAGGACAAGCGCACATAGATATAAAAAAAATAGATGATTGCTCCTATTGATTTTTATGATGACATCCTATCCAGTTTTATAGTTATAGTTATTGAAAACGACCAGAAGTATCCTGTCCGCTATTACTGATATGTGCCGCTCGCAGCACACAGGCAGCTAATATTACTGTTTACATTGACGCTGGGCTGCTACTGAGGTGTGTAAACACCCCAGTAATGGCGGCCACCACTAGAGGGTGATGTCCACATATATTTACTCGGATTCGTCTATAGAGTAAGCAAGCAGAATGTGGTCGTTAATAAGTTATTTATTATTTCTGCGCGGCCGGTAGCATATGCGCCACGTACCGGTCCCCTGTCCGGTGGTTAGGGACCACCACTGAGTAAGCAATACTGCGATCTTTGTACAACCACCTCACTCATTTTTTTCCCTTTTGAGGTTACACCAATCGCCACTTAGTCCAGACATTGGCAAGCGAGGATTCTGGCCGGGCTTTTTCTCGGTGACCATGGTATCAGTATTCCTGATAGGGCTAGTCACAGTAGGGACGCCCTCTTGTTTTGACTAAAGTATAAAAGTGTGAAAACCATTTGTGATGGTCAGATGGTGCAAATTGACTGTCTCGCTTCTGTCAGTCTGCCCCAGGGCAGCTGTGGCTACAATAGTAGCTTTTCACCACCGAGTATGGAGTGAATGAATAAAGCAATGTAAAGCATCTTTGAGTGTCCTGAAAACCGCTTTATAAATTAAATTTTTATCATTATTATAATGAAAAACTAGAAATTGCTATTTAACTTGCGTATTATTTATGTAAAACTGCATCTACAATGGCGGGAATTGTCAAAAGTGACAAAAGGACTTTGAGCTGAGATAGCACTGAGAAAGTGAAGGAGTGGCACTTAAAGTACAATCCACAGAGACAACTTGATGTCAGTGTCATATAACAAAACAGAAGGTTAACAAAACAAATAGTGGTAGGTGGCTGCATATGATAGAGGTAGGAATGAAGTTTGGACCAGATGTCTGATTAGCAATATTGTTCTTTTAATTTTTTAGTTAAAGTTTAGGCAGATGAGCATGAACGAATAAGTCATTTGGATTTTTTGTTTTTTCTGTGTGTAGTCAACAATAGGAAGGCCCCACCTCCAGTCCCACCCCGCACCACCTCCAAACCTCTCATCTCAGTGACACTTCAGAGCAGCACAGAGTCCGCCCAAGACACGTACCTTGACCAACAAGACCACGGAAGTGAAGCAAACAGCCAATCGGGACATAGCAATTCCTCTGAAAGTCTCTGTAGCATCCGCAACAGCGGTCTGGCCAAGAGGAGGCAGGCTCCCACTGCTTCCCCTGCTGCTATTCCTGCCGCTGCTGCAGCCTCTGTGCCCCCTGTTCCAGCCCCTCGTGAGCTTCCACCCACTACCTCTTCCACCACTTCAACATCTGCTCAGCCTCAAAATGACACCCTGAACACTGGCCTCACTTTGGAGCAGCCTCCCATTGTACCCAAACGAAAGCTATCTTCTATTGGAATTCAGGTAAGATTTGTTGACTCTTCAGTTAGAGATAGAAAATCTTATTGGACATTGGGTGATGAAATTATATTGTTAGTTCTGACTAAAGAAAAATATTGTAGTCGTAACAAAAATGATTTAAAAAATGAAACTACTACATCAAGTATTATGTAAGGTTTAAAAATAAGAGTAAAAGTAGTGGCGGTGAAAAAATTGAAATTGCTAGGAAAACAAATATTTAATTTGTACAAAATGTAAGGCTGCAACAAATAATTATTTTCATAATTGAATAATCGGATGACTAAACAATTAATCGGATAAATGTCACTTTTTTTGGAATTACAGTCGTAATTTAATAAAGTTGTTTCAGGCATGTTCTCGGTAGCAAGACAAAATGAATACTTAAAAAATAACATTATATATAGATTTCTGACTTAACTGTACAACTGTACTCTTTTAAGTGTACAGTTTTTTTTCATACTATAAGTCGCAGTATTTTTTTCATAGTTTGGCAGAGGGTGCGTCTTATACTCTGGAGCGACTTGTTGATTATTTACTGTCGGGTTGGGCGACTTCTCTCTCACTAATTTAAAAAAAAAAATATATATATATATATATATATATATATATATGTATATATATATATATTAGGGCTGTCAAAATTATCGCGTTAACGGGCGTTAATTATTTTTTTTAATTAATCACGTTAAAATATTTGACGCAATTAACGCAGATGTCCCGCTCAGACTGTTCAGTGAAAAGCTCACTTGTTGTTATGGAGTTTTGCCTCCCTCTGCTGGCGCTTGGGTGAATGACCATCTCGCATATTGCCTCAAACCGTTTATACAATGAGGCCGTTTATGGGCATTAAGAGTGAAGAGAATGCCACCGGCCGCTTGGGGGCAGCGCCGTTCCATACTCATGTTATTTCTTCAAAACGTGGGAGAATTAGTAGTTGTGAGACGTTTATGCTGTATTCACAATGCAACGCAAATTGCTATTTGTGATCCACACATATTTCGGTAAGTTTTCTTTCTTTTAGTGGCAATTATGTGTCTCTTGTTGTATTTTGGGTAGGATATGTACAGATATATTTAATACAGTAAAGGCGAGTGGACACAGGCGTTCTTTGGACCGCGCCGTTTATTGGCAACTCCTTCACAACAAACATACAGTGGGGAGAACAAGTATTTGATACACTGCCAATGGGAAAACCCATTGGCAGTGTATCAAATACTTGCTCTCCCCAATGTAAGTATCGTTTAGTGAAAGCACAACAAAAATAATATTCCTATCTCTCCCAAAAAAAAAAAAAAAAATTTTTTTTCACAAAAAGAAAAGCACTTCAGTCTATAGTAATGAGGCCCTATTCTTAAACAGCAATGCAAAATGAACTGGCATTCCATATCAAAATAGCTATGCAAAATACACGTAAAACTTTGGTCACTATTTTTATTATTGTTATTTTTATTCTTCTTATTATTATATTAACTCTACTTTTGATTGAAAATTTTACAAATTTTATTAAAACGAAAACATGAAGAGGGGTTTTAAAATAAAATTACTATAACTTGTAACTATAACATTTATCGTTTAAGAACTAAAAGTCTTTCTATTCGTGGATCACTTTAACAGAAAGAATGTTAATGCCATTTGTGGATTTATTGTTACAATAAACAAATACAGTACTTATGTACAGTATGTTGTATGTATATATCCGTCGTGTGTCTTATCTTTCCATTCCAACAATAATTTACATAAAAATATGGCATATTTTAGAGATGGTTTGAATTGCGATTAATTACGATTAATTAATTTTTAAGCTGCAATTAACTCGATTAAAAATTTTAATCGTTTGACAGCCCTAATATATATATATATACATAATATGTATGGATGATAAATAAAATAAATAATTTGGATAAAACAGAAAAGGCGCTGTGCATGCCTACGCACGTTGAACGCAGTGGCCCCGCTCTCTTTTCGATCTTCCCCTCCAGCCCTGGCGCCCTCCGCGAGCATCCTGGTATTTCCTTTTCGATATGGAGCAGCGAGGAGTGAAAAAAAAACTAAAGACAAGGGAATGAAAAGCAAACAACTGCAGTAGGAGTGGGGTTTGGAAAGGATTCAAATTGATTGTTGAAGATGCTATACAGAAACCTGTGTCGGCTTCGTTGAATGTAAACGAATGTGGCGCTTTGGTCTCATACGAGAAATATATTTAACAAACGTTTCCAGCGTTATTTCGTTGTGTAAATGCATTTATAATCATTAGAGGAATGCGAAATTTCCGATTCTTAGATTATTCGCGATTCGGCCGTGGAAGATTCGAGAACGATTCACAAATATCCAAATTCCGATTATTGAATTATACCAGGTAAAGCGGAAGTAAAACACAGTCAGCGCGGTCTTTGGGACACAATGAGGAACGGACAGAGAGTAAATATCATGTTCAACTCATGCTGCTAGATAAAAAAACAATCATACCTGACTGCGGCTGACAGCCGCTACAAACAACACCCAGTTGCTAGTTGCTACAAACATACAGCTACAGTAGATATCATATATATGTAACACTAGATGCAAAATGGCAGACGACGTCCATGTTGAAACATGTATTATTGAACAGAGATGCGAAATGACAGACTTTCTGGCTTAAGTAAACAGCCGCCATCTTAAAGCAGTAGACCTCTCTAGAAGGCTCTGTTGTAGCGAACCTAATTAACTTTTTATCTAAAATGCTCCTAAATCGGCAGAATCTTGTCTTGAATCTATCTTTAAATGATGAAATAGTTTTAAAACTTTGACAAAAGTAGACAGAAAGGAAATTGTGGAATAACGGGAGCAATTTTAACAAGTGTAACAGTTGATTCACAACATTAAATTAATCGAATGTAGTTTTTTTAAGCTGCTGATACAGAATGGGGACTGGAGTTTTTTTATTTACTGTTATTTTTGTATATAGTTTACCACGCGCTAATAGGTTTTCTAAGAAAAATAATGCATGAAACAAAACTGAAACTGTTCAATACAGTCACGTGATACGTTACACCCATGGACGAAGTGTTCAACAACCTGCTTAACTGTGCTAAATTAATTGATCCTGATTTAAAGCTGTAGTGTGAACTAATTTCTTCACATGCCAAATAGGGTCACAAGTAAAGTAATTAAACATTGTCCACCAAATAAAGCATGAAAAAATAATTTATATGTTGTATATTTGACAAAATAATCGCGTTTCCGAAGTTCGAGCCTGAAAGGGGACGAACCCGGAAGTGATACGTCACACCGGGAACAGCGTTGGCAGCTCCATACATACGGCCGCTAAACAAAGCCCTTCAAACAATGATTCAAACAGCGATATAAGCGATAGACCGAGCGCAAGGGAGGAGATCCAAGTTTTTGAAGAGTTGGAGGAAGAAGAGGAGCTTGGAATTTTATGTTGGATCTAACATGTATTAGCCAGACTCTAATCAGAATGCAAACAGTGTACCTAGACTACCTGACATGGAATGGATACAAGACCCATCGAGATTACAACATTGGTAAGATATAGGCTGTTATTATTTTTATGATTTGAAGATGCAGGCATTTGCACATAGTGTTATATTTTTGTCTATCTGTTGACATTGTTAAAAAAAATAATAATCAGACTTCATGTTCATTTTGGCAGATCCGGCAGCTCTCGTGCATATAAAATAATAATATAAAAACGTTGGGGGGAAAGAAGGAGATGAGTCTTCGATGGCTTTCTCCACTTTATTGTTGCAACAATAAGAAAACAAAATAATAGCGGACTGCCGCCACATTCGACCGCAAAGTTTTGCTTCTCGCCGATCTCCTCCTCGCCTCCCACTCCAGCGTCTCTTAAACGGATTGTGCATAGTGTCTTGTTATGAGCTTTTTGTTTACAAATATATCGAACACACGACGCGCTGACAACCTTGTCTCTTTATTAACACATGGAGCAGTTCTTATGGAAAAGTTAAAACACAGCTCGGCACAGCTCTCGGCAGGAATTGGCGTCTAATGGCGTGAGGAAATGTAGTTTTTTCACACAAGCGAACAGATTACAAAGCACCACTTCAGTGTTGTCCCGAGACTACATTTCCCATGATTCACTGCGTGACCTGCACGCTCGCTGATTCGCTGCGAGATTGACTCAATGGCTACGCTAAACCAACACGCTTTCTTTCAGCTGTCACCTGTCAGCGGTTCTCATAGCTTATACTGTTCATTTCCACAACAGTAGGCAGCTATGCTTTGACAAAGTCATCAGTCATCTATCCAAAAATCACACTTACTTTTTGGCAAATCCTTGATCATAAGCAGACCGGTTAAGGAAGCAGGCATCTTCGAAGTGTTTGCAGCAGAGAACACTACTCGATGATGGCGTGAAATTCATTCGCTTCGTGCGAACGAAAGATGTCCATTTACGTGCCCTGCTATCCTTTGGCCGTTCATACAACTTTTCGTTTGAGCGAGAACAAAACATCGCCACACACCGCTGTGGCATCTTACCGAGAAGCAATGCAACAAACAATACTGTTCTATGGTGGACTTCCCTCGCACGTCTAGGTGTGACGTCATTTCCGAAGATTTCCGAAGATTGCCGAAGAAAAGCATTTTCGTTGTCAAGGGCGTTGCTATGGGTTAAGCAAAGAATCTGGAAGGGTTGCGTTAAAAAAAATAATGAAAATATGCTTATAATTGTTTAGCCATTGATATTATTCAAAAACATGGTTGGCCAACCTTACTTCAAAGTTCCCCTTTAAGTTCTTGTTTTTATAGCGCAAATTACATGATACGAGACTACATAATGTGTGTCATGCAAAGTCCATTTTGCCAATATTGCAGGTGATTCTTTGCTTCACTTTGTTTAAAGTGAATTGTTGCTATGTTTGTAATGTTTTAAGATGACCGTGTGCCTGTGTTGCACTCCAGTCACTTGCCGCTGTCATTGTTGTATTAATAAATGGTCGCTACTGCGCATGCGCTTACATGGAGTACACCTACAATTAGTTGCCATAAATTATCGATAATCCAATTAGTTGGCAACGAATTCATTAATCAATTATTATCAATTTATTCGATTCATAGTTGCAGCCTTAACATAATGTGTTGTATTGTACAACTGCTTGAGAAGATTTGAATATTTTGCTGTGATTAGGTGGATTGCCTTCAGCCTGTTACAAGAGAAGAACCATTGCCCTTGGCTGCGCCTCTAAAATTCCAGTCCATTGGAGTTCAAGTGGAGAACGGCAGGCCGTAAGTGTACAGTCAAAATTATCAGCTCACAAGTGTCTTAAGACTTATACAGAAGGATATACCTGAATAATTTTTACTTTGAAAACAAAATCTTATCAATATTTTAAACACTTCATTAGTTCTCCTCGCTGAAATTCAGATGGCTTTCAGAAATGTAGTCAGAGATCGCTCTGCGACACTCTGGCCCGTTCGAAAATTCCGAGCATTGTTGGAATGTGCCATTCGATTATTCACAGCGCCACATCCAGGAGCGTCTCTCTGGCCACTTAGACGGGGCTGTCAAGAGTGTCAGGCAGATAGCTGTGCAAGCAAGATGTGAGCGTTGTAGGCAGCTATGAACAGATTTGACAACAAAGCGTGTGTAAATTTAAAGAAAGGAGCACGCTCTGCCTCTCAGAACACTCGCAGAATACCGTCATGGCATCCGATTTCAGTTTTGAAAGCACTTTTAGTTACCTCTCAGGTTGTATCGAAATCCCTTTGACTCAAGTTCTGACCGTCCTTACCAACAGTGGCGTGCACACAGACGCCAGGTGGTGCTTAGGCACTGGCCTTTCCCTCTTAACCGAGCAAGTGCTCTTATCAAGGTTATTAAGTCATGACCATTATTATGTTAGTAAGGCATGTGCCCTCCCAAGCGCCGCAGCCAGAATCACTGTGAGAGTGTCCTCTGTCCTTTAAACGCGCAAACACACGCAGTCCTGTGAGGTGCGTACCACCCGTCATTTGTCAAAGTGAACACGCGGACACAAACTTATGAAAACGGCACATTAATTGCATCAGGAGCTGCACGTACAATAGCTGCCATCCACGCCTCCGCCTGCAGCCCGAGGTACGCAGAGGTAACACAGAATGAATCGAATGTCTTCAAAACTTGTTCCACTTCAAAAAAAAGTGACACTTCAATCAAAAAAAAAAAAAGATTTCAGATAAAAAATATATATATATTTTCCTAAATAATAATATACGTATATATTTGGGGATGGACAATTTTTTTTTTTTTTTTTTTTTTTTTTTTGCAAATGATTTTTTTTCTTTGACAATAGTTTTTTTAAATTTTATTTTTATTGAAGCAACTTTTTCTGGGATTGAATGATTTAGACACAAATGTCAACCATAATATGGCCCAAACACAAAAATGATTACTTCAATCAAAGAAAACTGCTTTAATGAAAAATTAAGTGTTCAAATGCAAATTTCTGAGTCTCAAATATTTTTTCGCGTTCAAAAACTTTTTTTCTATGAAAATTTTTTCATTTATGATTGAAGTGATTTGTCTTTTGAAAATACTGGTATTTGTTTTTTTGTTTGAAGCAATTTATTTTTTGATTGAATAATAGACACAAATGTCCAAGCCAAAATGTGGCCCAAACGCAAAACTACATTACTTCAATCAAAAAAGTTTTTTCAATTAAAAAAAAAAAAAAATCACAGAAAAAAATGTTCAAATGCATTTTTTGAGTTTCAAATTTATTTATTTTTGCATTTTTTTATTGAAGTGACTTTTTTTATTGAAAATAAATACCGTATTTTGATTGAAGTTACTTTTTTTTTTGACTGAATAATAAAGACACAAATCTAATCCAATGAAGAGGTTAACCAAATTTTTTTTTTTAAATCCATACTGTCAGAATTACTTAAACTAACAATGTACATACACACTTAAATATTGTTAATAAACCTTCTTAAAAAAACATATAATTCAAAACTTCTTGTTCGCAATCTGTCATTTTGATAAGTAAAAGATCTTGGAAACCTAATATTCCAATTCTCCAATAAAAATACGACTTGAGGTGTTAACATGCAATTTTCGACTTGACATATAGTATTTACCATAATTATGACACCAAATGAAAGCAGCATAAGCATTTGACATAGCATTTCAAAGGATGGCAAACCAATTTTTGACTGTAATTGCTCAATAAATTGTAAAACAAAAAGACTGGCTAGATTTAAATGTTTCTGCCAGACAATATCCTAATCAGCACTAACTGATGCTGGATGGCTCTGAACTCCTAGATGTTAGTGTTCCAGTGTAGTAGAGGATATTGCACATCAGCTATTTGACATTATCAGTGGCCTCAAAGTGATTGTGACGAATTTGTTTTTGAAACATGTCATTGTCTTTCCCCTCCTCTACCTAAGTCAGAGACTGATGTTTGTGCCTGTGTGTGCAGTCTTAGCCGAGACAGCAGCATGGCCTCCAGACAAAACACTGAGACCGAGCCTCAGGAACAACTCGAAGCCCCGCTCTCGGAAAGCAGCAAAGCCAACGGCACCAGTCCTAATGCCACAAATTTTAACGAATCCAACACTAAGGACAAAGTCTTGGAACAACTTTCTCATAAACAAACGTCACCTCCATCCAGAACGTCCTCCTCGGCCCTACAGTCCCTGGACCCGGCTTTAGATCCGTCATCACTGCCCCCACCAGATCCAAGCCTGGGGACCGGAAACTGCAACGCACAAGGAGACGCGGCACAGGCCAGCACGCCAGCTTGCCTCCGAGATGGTAACTGGTTCCTGAAGCTGCTGCAGGCGGAAACCGGCCGCATGGAGGGTTGGTGTCAACAGATGGAACAGGAGACCAAAGACAACAAGCTGTCAGAGGAAGGTAAATGTACACAAGTTAGTACTTATCTGTTGTTGGCTCGGCTACATCACCCCCAAAAGGTGGAAGCACACTGTGCCTACATCTCGCTGAATACCACTCGGCCATTAGGCAGAGCTATTATTGCAGTTTGTGAAATATGAATGAGATGGGAGCCAAGTAACTTGAGAGCCTGCATCAGATTATCAGGTTTCCCAGCTCTACACAGACTTCAAGAATGAATTTCCATTTACATGCTAATACTAGGTGCAGAACTGTGGAATAGCAAGATTTGGCATCCTTCCAGAGTCTGTGAGTTGATAAACACATTGTGAATGATCCATTAGCTGCCATTGAGTGTTCGTACTTATGTTTATCAATACATAATAATATTTGACAAGTAGTCAGTCCTTCACTTTTCTTGACGCAGCCTAGTGAATTCTATTGTTTGGTTATTTGCTCTAAAGACTTCTCAGTCTTTCTCTTTCTCATTTTAGTGTTGGGTACGATCCGGAGCGCAGTCGGCAGTGCCCAGCTCCTCATATCACAAAAGTTTGAGCAGTTCAGGGGGCTCTGTAATGAAAACCTGGTGAGAGAGACTGCCACAAGAATACGATCCCTGACAATTTATTTACTAGTGTTGGTGTTTTCTATGTGCTTCTCCTCTTGTTATGTTGATTCGATTCTTTTATCACCAATCAGAACGTGAATGCCAATCCACGGCCAACAGCCCAGGACCTTGCAGGCTTCTGGGATCTTCTACAACTCTCAATAGAAGACATCAGCATGAAGTTTGACGAGCTTTACCAATTGAAAACTAACAACTGGCAACTTCCTGAGAAATCAAATAAGGTTAAATATCTTGCTATTGGATACATTTCACCCATATTAAAAAAGCTAACCTTGTTACTTATCAACTCAGGTCGAAAACAAGCAACTTCCATCCTCTGTGCCAAAGAAGCAATCTAAACCCAGGCTTTCAGCTGGGAAGGACAGAAGTGTGGACTCTGCTGTGGACAAACAGAGACAAGAAGCCCGAAAACGGTTGATGGCAGCGAAGCGCGCGGCGTCTGTGCGACAGAACTCTGCCACAGAGAGCGCCGACAGCATAGAAATTTATGTCCCGGAGGCACAGACCCGCCTCTGAGTGTGTCATCATCTGCGCATCATCCACTCACTCAGTGACTCAAACATCAACATGATGATCTAAACATTGCAGTCCTGTCTTGCAAAATGGGACGGAAAACAACCATGCAAGATTTATAATACCATTAGTATGGACATTTATTATAATTATTAAATAAAATCACTCTATTCCGAAGTATATCAAGACTGTCTGAAACGTGCAAGCACCCTTTTTGACAAAAATACTGCAAGGAATATTTGTATGTGCGGGAATCTACCCTCTCAATTCTCGGGAGGAAACAGACAAGTCGTGTCTACCTGGTTTACGATGTGAGCTACCATCCCCACATACACTCAGGATACACGTGCAGGTGTACTCACTGTCCCTAGAGTCTTCCTGTTCTCTTTATATATGGCTGCCACTCTTTGGCTCTACTATTTACCATGTAAAACTTATGGGATGGTTTGAAATGAAGAGAACCAGAGGAAGGCGGTAGCATATATATACTAGTATATATATTATAAATAACACACTATTACGATCATTTTGTAAATGTTGTATACAAGATTATTAGAAAGCTGCGTGTTCAGTACCAAGGTAGGTTTTTTTTGTTTTGTTTTGAAAATAGATCTTATACATGTACTGTCAGGATATATTAGCACTCGATGCAATCATTTTGACGTCACCCCTCCACTTTTTCTCACAAACGCACACTACACAGTCTGTGTCTTTGAATATCATCATTTAAGTCTTACATTTGTAGTTTTTGATGCGGTATCGTTCAAAGGACTGCTTGGCCAATGAGCTTTGGAGGAATTTACAGCACTGTGCTGTAAAATCATACATGCTGTCAGCACGCATGCATTTTGCAGCTCATTCCAACTTGATCATTGCACTTTCACCTCAGATCAAGTATTTCTTTCGTTTATTTCCCTCTTTTGTTCGCTGAATTATTGGGAATTCAGCTGCAACGTGGCGTAGGGGACCAAGACACCCACCACTTGATATGTCATTCCCATTTACCCGGACAACATGTGATAGTGTGGGAGTTTTCATACCACTGGGAAGGAAATGGAAAAGCAATAATAAAATGGAGTTTTGTCAGCGCTGCAGTCTTAAGAGATTAAATGGTTTGACTTTAAAGTCTGAAGGATGGATGTTTCTTTTGCTTGTGAACTCATAATTCACTTGAATCTCAGGTCGAAAGCTGAGCAGTAGGAACCGGATGGAAATTGATAATAACACCTTTTATTTAAAAGAGTCTTTCAAAGGTCATAATCACAAATTTGAGAAAATTACTAATTCTAAATTTTTTTAATAACTGAAAACATTGTTCCTGCACAAATTTTGTTGCATAGCACAGATGTCAGTTGTTGTTGTTTTTTTTCCGCACTGCAAATTTTTACTCTCCTCCAGCCTAAGTTAAAATAACTGTGGTACGTTCCCGAAACACCCCCGTATTTGAAACAGTTTCTGGCTTCTTCTGAAAAGAGGTCAGCCTGTAACATTATCACTTATCACTTGGTGCTGTAACGGATATGTTTTTGTGCCAAGACGGCAGCGGTCAAAACATCTTTCATTTAAGAAAGTTTTAATTTAAATGTTTTCATTATTTAATTTTTTTGTCTGTTTCTTTTTTTTTAAGCATTTCCAATGGTATTTGCCCAATTATGTTCAAGGGTCAACCCACTTGTAAGACTTGGTTGGTAAACCCACCACTGTTCAGTCCCTGCGTTACACTGATACACTCCTCCATTGTTTTGAATCAGCAAAAACATTGAATTGTCAACAATTACAATGCATCCCTTTGTTTTTATTTCATCTGTAATACATCAACAGCGGACATGTGCATTTCATTTGTCCAAAGAAATCATTAAAACATCCCTTTGCTACATGTCCTGGTCATCATTCTTGGTGTCTTTTATTTTTTTTCTCCCCTAATAGAATCTGCGTGCTAATCATAGCTTCTCACTACACCTTCAAATAATACTAATACTTATATTAGACATTTATATTGTGTATTCTCCAAAGCATGGCCTTTATACGTGTAAAAATATATCTTGAAAGATTTTAATGGGTTTTGTATATGTGGAGCTTCTCGTATGTTCTGAAAAAGTTGTACTTAAGAGCTGGATCCCTTTATTCATTTACATTATGTTCATCAGAGTATGAGCAAATTGTTTACCTGTACCTCCCGAGTTCCCAAGGGCTACAAAGTGAACACGTGTTCAATGGGCACAACACTGGAGATGATTCTTCACCGCCATTGATGGTGTGAAACGTCCAATCCATTTTTATTATCCCTCCCCATCAAAATGGGTTGGACGTCCATTACCGTCTATGACAGCCAATGCCTTGCAGGCAAGCGGTACATTTGGATTGGCAGGTAGACAAAAACATTGTCATGTCGTCACGGTGATAAAGCAACAAAGCAAGCAAAAATATTTGGGCTTTCAAGAATATATTTTTACGAACTAAGCACATATCTAACATGATTTGGTTAATGTCATGATTGTCTTCTGAGAGGATGGACCATGTTGATTTCAACCTGGCAATTTCTGGACACATTTGACTTATCGAATTAAAGTGGAATACCACTAAATGTTTGGAGTGTGTATTTTTTTTTCTATCTTTGTCTTTGCAATATGTTGACAAAATTTTGACGTTACAACACTGAGTTTCTAGAACGCAGGATTCTGACGACCGCTTCCTCAATTGCGTCATAAATAATGGACATAGCGCCTCCTAAAGGCGGCGCATTCGTCAATGATAACGAGAAGTAATATAACAGGCAAAGACTAGCCTTCAGAATAAAAGCGACACATTCATTTGGTTTTTTTGTTTTGTTTTTTTTCCATTGGTAATGTTGCAGAACGTCTTCGTTCATCCGGAACGTCTTCTAGTTGACATGTTTTTTTTTCTGTCGTGTGGCCTATGGTACATCTTACGCGGTATCGCAGTACCTTTGCCATTGCCTTCATCATTTTTGTCGTTTTTTTCCGGTTGGATGTTTTAATTTGTAGCTTTTACCAGATGTTGTAGTTTTTGTATAGGGCTAACTTGACTTAGAGTGCACTTCCTGTCAAGACACTTCGGAGGAGGAGCAAAAAAACATCCGAGGAGGGGAAGGTGTCACCAACTGATGGAAACAGTTCAAACAACGAAAAAACGAACGATAATCGGCACCTGCCGTAGTCGCGGTGAGTCTTCAAAGTTTGTTGTCTCATCTCTGCTTTGTCTTTTATTCTATTGTTCTAAGGTACAGTATTGAAAACGTTTATTAAAACTAAGACCTGTCATGTTAAAAGGAAGTATAAAGCACTAAGCAGTATTGCCTTGTGCTAGGATGCTTCGCCGGTGAATTTCGAGCACTCCAGCTTGTGACTCACCGATTTGTACTTGTATGTGTTATATTTACAAGATGACGTAATATCTCCTCTAAATAGCGTTTTGCTTCATCAGATTTGATCATTAAAATAGTGGCTAGTTACCAAAACATCAATTTGTTATAAACTCCTTATCAATGCATTTTTTTGTCATCCTACTCTGCTTCTTTACATATTTTGCTGAACTGTTCTCATGCACTCCGCAGAAAGATGCTGACTTCATTGTGACAGCGACTAGGGAGCATCCGGCCAACGCCACAAGCAGATGACCCACCATGGCTGCACGGCATCAGAGACCAGCAGACATGGTAGATGGCTCAGTGGAGTCCAAAAGGAAAGAGAAAAAGTGCTGTAAGTGGTTTGTTTATTCTCTATGCTTCAAAGATTAGAAGTTGATTCAGTTGGGGCGCTGAAGTATTAACTATTCAGCACGTTGCAGGCTTTAACCTAATCAGGACTGACGAGCCGTATTCAAAACTAGAAGAAATTGCACTATCAAATGCACCTGAAGTTATTCCATGAATTATTTTCCAAATGAACTCATCTCGTGTGCCTTAAGGATTAGGATCAAGTCTGTTCTTGTCAAGTATTTGCTCTTACACATTTTTTTATCATTCATGGAAACGGGTTGACTGTGTTGTGTATTTTGTTCTCCTGGCTCCACTAAGTCACTAATCATATTGGCTAAAAAGTCAACCAACAGAAATGCAGTTGCAAGTGAAACATTAAGCTAAATATGGTACTGACTATGGTTATTCCTCAGCACACCTCTACGTCTGTTTGTTCTTTGCTGTTTTTTCCCCCCCAAAATCCATATGCCACGGATGTCACACAAATTTTAGTAGTAGTCTGTCACTCACCAATGCATAGCATAGTACTGGTTATCCGCGGGGTCTTTAAAAGTCTAAAAAAGTGTGAAATCCAATAATTTGAATTTAAGGCCTTAAAATGTAAAAATTTTCCTAAAATCTTATAAAACATCTTACATATAATGTTGAAAGGTCTTAATAATCTATTGACGTTACTTTAATACTTTACTAATACTAGAAGTAGTACTTCGTGCTCATTTGTATCACAGTGTGAAAGCGCTGGGAATAAATTAATATGATTTGCAAGTAATTTTATACATTTTTTTTGCCAGCATTGATGTAAAATGGGTCTTAAATTTTATTCATTATGCTCATATAAAAGACTTTAAAAGTCTTAAATTTGGCTTGTGACCCCTGCAGAGACCCTGGAATAGTACATTTTGTCATTATATGAAAAACACTTGAGCAGACTACAAATTCAAAAGAATTATTTTCACGCTGTAGTAATTAAGTACATGTTGTTGGTATTATTAAAAATTAAATTGAATTAAAAATTTATTCTTGAAAATATTTTGTCAGGATTGCCATAGTCTGAGGAATTTTTGCACTGTTAAGGAGTAAGGTTGCTCATGTCTTTTGATTGTCTATTTTATTGTTAAATTACGTTGTCATTATTTTGCAGCCTGGGCATCCTACATGACCAACTCCCCTACTGTGATTGTGATGATTGGATTGCCCGCTCGTGGGAAAACATACATGTCCAAGAAGCTGACGCGCTACCTCAACTGGATTGGAGTGCCGACAAAGGGTTGGTATCAACCCATTAGTACATACAAAGCCTGCTCGAGAAAGAAAATTATTTTATTGTGAATTTTAAACTTGCAGACCCCGTAGTAACCAATATTCTTTGAACCAGTGTTGTTTTTGAAAGCCCTTTTAACTTTTGTCTTAGTCTTACATTTTTGGATGAAAATACCTATTAGTCTGATACCCCTTTCCCACTGGCCAAAAAACCCATGTCAACCCACTAACAATCGGCTTTTGGTAGCAGTGGGAAAGGTGCAGCAACCCGCCTCGACCCGTGCCAATCAACCCGCCAAGCGACCCGCGTTAAAATCACCTTGTGCATCTTAGCGTGGTGACGTCACGTAACCTTACGCACGGCTGAGGAGGGGTGGAGGGTTAGACGGGTGGAAAGAAAAAAAAAAAAAAGACATGGCTTTTTTTTTTTTGTCAATAGGAAAGGTGTCAAATGCCAATTGCTAGTGGGTTGCATCGGCTTGGAAAAAAACGCGCGTTGACCCACTACTTTCAGTGGGAAAGGGGCATGAGTCATATTTCAGTCATTTCAAAACGTCTTTGTCTATTTTTAGTTGAAGAAATCTCGAAATCGAAATTTTTATGGTATGGTAACCTTAAGCAAAAATACCACGGTGTCATGGTATTGCACTTTATAGCTCTAAAATGTGTTATTTTAAAATGTATGGTTTAAATTAAAAAAACTTTTTTTAAATTGAGCAGGATTTAAAAAAAATTTTCACAAAATATTTGCGGCGGCAGAGTGGTTAGCACGTCCGCGTCACAGTTCTGAGATTCAAGGGCTCAATCTCGGTCTCCGGCCTTCCTGTGTGGAGTTTGCATGTTTTCCCTGTGCCTGCGTGGGTTTTCTCCAGGTACTCCGGTTTCCCTCTCACATCCCAGAAAACATGCGTGATAGGCTGATCGAGCACTCTAAATTGTCCATATGTATGAGAGAGTGCGCGAATGGTTGTTTGTCTCGTTGTGCCCTGCGATTGGCTGGCAACCGATTTAGGGTGTACCCCGCCTACTGCCCATAGTTAGCTGGGACTGGCTCCAGTTCCCCTGTGACCCTCATGAGAATAAATGGCTCGGAAAATGAATGAACAACATATTTGCAAATTGGAACATCAATGTGAATATAATGTTAAAATAAATAACTGAAATGTTTTAAATAAAATTGAAATAAATAGAACTTCTGGACTAAACCCATAGCCACAGCTGTTGAACATTAGAACAAGAACCCTTGGTAATATAGAACTGGACTTAAACAATATATGATCAAATTGATTTTATGTAAAGCACATTCTACTATTAATCTTAATTAGTTGAATATTATTGGAGAACAAGAGTAAGAGACAGAGCTCGTGTGTATGATCCATATCATTATTTACATTATACACACACGCCCACTTTCTCTCAACACAGAAAGCCGCCAGAGAGAAAAAACACCGCAGGCTGTATTATGAAAGTGCTATTTTCAACAGATGTTTACAATGGCGGAAGACTTAACAAAAGTAGGCTAATGGTAGAGAGCAAACTAGTTAGCCGTCTTGGCATGTTAACTAGTCACGTTATCTGCCTCGTTAACACACTTATGTTATAGTATTTGTTTTACCATTGCTAGACACACTAAGCATGCTGGAGTGACACTCTCGTAGCTGGTGGTAAACGTTCATGACAGCGTTTACTTACCTTAAATTTTGTGTAAATTGACGAATGATGGTCACGTAAATGCTAAATCATGTTGTAGGTGTTGCTTCCCCTGGCAACCACCCTCTGCAAGCATGTCGGCTGTCTTTCCTCCTCTAAGCCCGCTGCCGTCTGTTTCTTTTCGGTAGCCGATGTGCTCCCACACTGGCGACTTTTTTCATTTTTTGAGGGGGGCAAAAGATCAGGTGTAGTGTCACCGACAGGCACAGGGCAGGGCAACAACCAGAGCGGGAGGGGTAAGCGCTGATGCTCCAAGCCACAGATTTCTTGCTGCATTTTTGGGACATAGAAAATAGCTAATACCGTCTTCGGTATGACGGAAAATTTTACTGGTTTTGAAACGTTTTCATACCACAGTAAACCTTAAAACCGGTAACCGGCACGTGTCTAGTAGTAATTATGGTAAATACCAACTGTCGAGTCAAGAATAGTATTTGAATGTCCCCTGGAGTCGTATTTTCTACTGGAGAGTTGTGATTTTATTACAATATCAGAGGTTTTGAGATGAGATGACCTTTTAAATGTCAAAATGGGGGAGTGCGAGAAGTTGTTGTTACTTTTTTAATTTTTTAAAAGATTTATCGTCTATCTGCATGTTTTTTTTGACGCCAGCATAATAATGTAATGAACATCGTAAAAAAAAACTTACTTTCCAACCAGGCGTTTGCAATAATGTTTAGTTATAAACAAAAAGTACCATTTGCATTTTCTTGCATTCTCTAACCCTTGTAAAAGATTAATAGGTCTGAATCAGTTTGTCCACGCAACAAACTAAAATGAAGTCCATGCCTGCTATGATTTTGTTATGTTTTTTGCTACGACAACAAAAGCACGTGAACAGGACGCATTCGTAATTACCACCTAGCAAGTAGTAAGGCTCATCTTTCCCAGAGCACATGAAAACCGCACAATTACATTATGAACATTTGTGGATGTATTCATACATGAGAAGTAATCACTTTCTTTAAGAGAGCAGACTAGTGTACAAATTGAAATGACCATTTCTAAAACACCAAGTAAAAACATTGTGCAATTTCAAAACAGTAATGTTAGTCAGAAGGTCAGTTAGCTAACCCTGTGCTAATGCTCATTCACTACGTTCCAAGACCTTGCCCCTACCTGTCGGAAAATCACACCTAAGGGTGCTGAGTCACTGTTTCCATTCTTAATATCCTACAAACAAGCCCATTGTACACTGTAAACTAAAGCTATGTTGAGGGATGTTTCTTCCCTTACATCTTGAATGTGTGCATAGCAACACTGCGTGTCTCTACTCTCAAGTCGTATTTGTACATTTATTCTGTTGGAATGCAGGTGAACCGGTTTTGAGACCACAGTTGACATGAAGGTCACCGCCTCAAACGTTTTTTTTGTTTTTATACTAATATGGTTTCCCCACAGTATTCAACCTTGGAGTTTATAGGAGAGAAGCTGTAAAGTCATACAAATCCTATGACTTTTTCAGACATGACAACGAAGAAGCCATGCAAATACGAAAGTGAGTGAGCAAGCTAGTACACCAACTTAATTGTTAATGATTAAAGCAGGCTTGTGTGTTCTTATACTTTTTTTAAATACAGACAATGTGCTCTGGTGGCACTGAAAGATGTGAAGTCCTATCTGAATGAGGAAGGAGGACAGATTGCTGTAAGAACGCGAAAACAGACTTTTTTTTTTTTTTTTTTTTTCTTTTCATTTGGCCTGAATTTGTCACTTTGTTTTACAGGTATTTGATGCTACTAACACCACCAGGGAGAGGAGGGAACTTATCCTTAGCTTTGCCAAGGAAAATTCATACAAGGTTAATTAAAACTCCTTGATACCAGTTGTTGTGAATTAGTGATATTCCAGATCAAAGCAGCCTCAATGCTGTTTTTTTTTTTCTGATACAGTGCCTTGCAAAAGTATTCGGCCCCCTTGAACCTTGCAACCTTTCGCCACATTTCAGGCTTCAAACATAAAGATAGAAAATTTTAATTTTTTGTCAAGAATCAAGAACAAGTGGGACACAATCGTGAAGTGGAACAAAATTTATTGGATAATTTAAACTTTTTTAACAAATAAAAAACTGAAAAGTGGGGCGTGCAATATTATTCGGCCCCCTTGCGTTAATACTTTGTAGTGCCACCTTTTGCTCCAATTACAGCTGCAAGTCGCTTGGGGTATGTTTCTATCAGTTTTGCACATCGAGAGACTGACATTCTTGCCCATTCTTCCTTGCAAAACAGCTCGAGCTCAGTGAGGTTGGATGGAGAGTGTTTGTGAACAGCAGTCTTCAGCTCTTTCCACAGATTCTCGATTGGATTCAGGTCTGGACTTTGACTTGGCCATTCTAACACCTGGATACGTTTATTTTTGAACCATTCCATTGTAGATTTGGCTTTATGTTTTGGATCATTGTCCTGTTGGAAGATAAATCTCCGTCCCAGTCTCAGGTCTTGTGCAGATACCAACAGGTTTTCTTCCAGAATGTTTCTGTATTTGGCTGCATCCATCTTCCCGTCAATTTTAACCATCTTCCCTGTCCCGCTGAAGAAAAGCAGGCCCAAACCATGATGCTGCCACCACCATGTTTGACAGTGGGGATGGTGTGTTCAGGGTGATGAGCTGTGTTGCTTTTACGCCAAACATATCGTTTTGCATTGTGGCCAAAAAGTTCAATTTTGGTTTCATCTGACCAGAGCACCTTCTTCCACATATTTGGTGTGTCTCCCAGGTGGCTTGTGGCAAACTTTAAACGAGACTTTTTATGGATATCTTTGAGAAATGGCTTTCTTCTTGCCACTCTTCCATAAAGGCCAGATTTGTGCAGTGCAGGACTGACTGTTGTCCTATGGACAGCCTCTCCCACCTCAGCTATAGATCTCTGCAGTTCATCCAGAGTGATCATGGGCCTCTTGGCTGCATCTCTGATCAGTTTTCTCCTTGTTTGAGAAGAACGTTTGGAAGGACGGCCGGGTCTTGGTAGATTTGCAGTGGTCTGATGCTCCTTCCATTTCAATATGATGGCTTGCACAGTGCTCCTTGAGATGTTTAAAGCTTGGGAAATCTTTTTGTATCCAAATCCGGCTTTAAACTTCTCCACAACAGTATCTCGGACCTGCCTGGTGTGTTCCTTGGTTTTCATAATGCTCTCTGCACTTTAAACAGAACCCTGAGACTATCACAGAGCAGGTGCGTTTACAGTATACGGAGACTTGATTACACACAGGTGGATTCTATTTATCATCATCGGTCATTTAGGACAACATTGGATCATTCAGAGATCCTCACTGAACTTCTGGAGTGAGTTTGCTGCACTGAAAGTAAAGGGGCCGAATAATATTGCACGCCCCACTTTTCAGTTTTTTATTTGTTAAAAAAGTTTAAATTATCCAATAAATGTTGTTCCACTTCACGATTGTGTCCCACTTGTTGTTGATTCTTGACAAAAAAATTAAATTTCATATCTTTATGTTCGAAGCCTGAAATGTGGCGAAAGGTTGCAAGATTCAAGGGGGGCGAATACTTTTGCAAGGCACTATATATTCCTGTTGTTGCTAGTTTGTGCCATACATTAAACAATATTTAAAATGAAGTTTATTTTTTTACAAATATTATATGATGTATTCTAATTTACTTAATTTGATTTTGCATATACTCGAGGTCATAACACAAATCTTAACTAATTTCCTCCGTGAAGACCCCCCCCACCCCCCATCAGACGCAAATTTCTCGAAAATTTATGTCATTCGTATGTGCTGATTTGAGATATTAAACATTAAAGGCGTGCAAAATTTCTGATTCTTAGATGGTAAATGGTGTTATACTTATATAGCGCTTTTCCGATATTTGCGATTCGGCCGTGGAAGATTCGAGAACGATTCACAAACATCCAAATTCCGATTATTGAATTACACCAGGTAAAGCGGAACTAAAACACAGCGCAGTCTTTGGGACGTAATGAGGAAAGGACCAAGAATAAATATTATGTTCAACTCATGGCGCTAGATAAAAAAAACAATTATACCTGACTGCGGCCGACAGCCGCTACAAACAACGGCCAGTTGCTAGTTGCTACAAACATACGGCTACGGTAGACATCACATATATGTAGAACTAGATGCGAAAAGATAGACGACGGCAGAGTTAGAACATGTATTGAGAACTAGATGCGAAATGACAGACTTGCCGGCATTAGTAAACAGCCACCATCTTAAAGCAGTAGACTTCTCTAGAAGGCTCTGTTGTAACAAACCTAATTAACTTTTTATTTAAAATACTCCTAAATCGGCAAAATCTTGACTTGAATCTATCTTTAAATGATGAAACAGTTTTAAAACTGACATGTTGCATGTAGACCAAAGGGAAATTATGGAATAACGGGAGGAATTTTAACAACTTTAACGGTTTACTCACAACATTAAATGAATTGAATGTAGTTTAAAGTTGCTGATACAGAATGGGGACTTGAGTATTTTATTTGCTCCTATTAATTGTGAACTAAGTTAATACTGAAATAGTAGTTTGGTTTAGCCTGAGAGGATTTTTGAAGAATTTTAGAACTAATATACAAAACATTAAAAGGGAGGAGGGGGGGCTATCAATAATTGATTTAGAATCGAATCGGAGCCTCTGAATCGTAATCGAATCGTTAGGTACCCAAAGATTCCCACCTCTATTAACCATTCTTTTATAGGTCTGAGGTTAACCATCCCCTTATTTTGATTAAAAATGTGTCAGTCGTTTATGCTGTAAAAATTTTCGTGCAGCTATCACTTTTGAGATATTAATTTCGATTGATGACGTCACGCAGCCCCCATTTATTGCAAAATGGACCCGAAATAGTGCCATTTGTTTATGGTAGGTTTGTGCTCGTTTGTGCTGTAAAAAGTTTTCATTTGTGCTACTATTGTTTTATTGATATTGAGATATGAATTTCGAGTGATGGGGTAAATCGCGGCACCTCTGTCGCGGCTGACGAAGCGTACCACTTCTCTCAGTAGCAGAGGAGTGTCCTGACAACTAACACAAACAAATGGCACCCCTTAGGGTCCATTTTTCAGTAAATGGGGGGGCTTGAGATAATAATTTCGAGTGATGACGTGACTTGCAGCTGCGACGGAGGTGCTGCGATTGACATCATCACTCAAAATTAATATCTCAAGAACGATAGTAACACAACTGAAAAGTTTTTATTCACAAACCAGCAGAAACGTAGCACAAATGATTGACCCCATTTTTAGCCGTTTTTAATCAAAATGGGGGGCTAACTCATTCACTGCCATTGACAATGATATATATTAAATACATTTCAACTGGTATGGTTGGCAGTGAGTGATTTGATTGATTGATTGATTGATTGATTGATTGATTGATTGATTGATTGATTGATTGATTGATTGCCACTGACAGTGATAGATGTCCAATCCAAATAGGATTGAATTGAATTGAATTGAAAATTGATTAGATGTCTATCCACGTAAGTGTCAGCCACTGGGTTTGTTCAAAAAATATATTTATCGGAAGGAGTTGTAGTTGTAATGAAAGCTATAGTTGAGTTTCTGTTATTGTTCCTTTCAGGTGTTTTTTGTGGAATCTATATGTGATGATCCAGACGTAATTGCTGCAAACATCCTGGTAATTAAAGCAACATGTCTTTATTTATTTATTTTTTTAAATGAAAAAAAGGAAATATTTATGTTGACATTCTAATGTTTGGAAAATGTTTCATTTTCTGCTTTTAACAGGATGTGAAGGTGTCCAGCCCAGACTACCCAGAGAGAGACAGAGAAAGTGTCATGGATGATTTTCTTAAGAGGATAGAGTGTTATAAAGTAACTTACCAGCCTTTGGATCCAGATGAACATGACACGTGAGATGTTTTACATTTCATAGTCCGGAACGCATCATTTGACATTTTTAATTTAAGAAAATAAAATGTTGATGTTGGCCAGCAGAGGGCGAGGGTAACCCAATCGTCAAAGGAGCAATATGATTTGCACTTCACTTATTCATTATATGGCCCTAATAATTCATTAGGCATTAAGGAAACATGTTTTTTGGAAATACTTCTAACCTGGTCATCAACGGTTAAGCCGAGATTTTCCCATTTTAAAAAGCTGATACTCAGCCCGCTTTAGTTGTTATCGTTTTAATTCTGTTTACAACGGATGTCCCGCCCTCCATCAATCAGCCAGTTACGACAGAAATTTTTTGACCAGTTTGGCACAGCTTTGTAGGCTTCATAAACTAAGGTTGCAGAAATAGGATATGGATATGATAAGAATATGTGTACGGTACATTTCTCACACTTGTACTACAAGTACGTTTACTTACTGTATACCACAAGAACGTGTACTTGATTGTACTCAACTATGGTTACTTGTTCTACAAGTATGTGTTTTTGCTTGTACCTAAACCATAAGTGCCTGTACTTGTACTACAAATGTGTGCACTTGCACTACTAAAACCCCTAGCAAAAAGTATGGAATTCCCAGTCTCGGACGACCACTTACTCAGACATTTTATTATGTAGAACAAACTCAGATAAAAAGCTTGAAAAAAAAAAAAAGAATTTGTTCAAAAGTGCAACTCTTTAGCATTCAGAAACACTAAAAGAAATGAATAAAAAACATTGTGGTGGTCAGTACTAGCCTGGCTCTGCCAGACTATTCTCCCTGTATTTTTCAAACACTGAGAGAAATAGTCTGGGAACCATCCCATTAACGGCCTTTTCGAGCAGATACAAAATCAATCGACAAATCAGATTCGTTTATTTGCGTGACGTGTTCTTCACGAGCAACGTCACTCTTGCGCGTCGAAAGTCGTCTCTTCAGCAGCACAGATGGTGAACGGCAGAGCCAAGAATGTTCCAATCCACGGTAAAATCAGTTTTAAATGACCAAAAACACATCGTCACGAGTCATTGACAACAGTCTGTCTCGCGCTAGCCATGTCGAATACACTCCGCTCTCTTCGTATGTTTACTTCCGCGCGCAAGTCCCTCGTCCTGCCGTTGCCATTTAATAACGTCACGTCTGCCCGTCGCTGATTGGTCCACTCCGCTGTCTGTTTGCTGTGGCTTGCTCCGCCCTGGAAATTGTTTCCGTGGGAATGGTGGCCAGACTCAATAGCTGGAACAGCGTTGAGTCTGGTGTACCAGGCTAGGTCAGTACCACTCTGTTACTTTTTTAGAGCAAGTGCAGGGAAATTAATATAGAACTCCATTCTGAGGAAAAAAATATGGAATCATGAGAAACAAACAAATAAATAACAATCAAAACACATCTCTAGTATTTAGTTGCACCACCTCTGGCTTTTATGACAGCTTGCAGTCTCTGAGGCATGGACTTGATGAGTGACAAACAGTATTCTTCATCAATTTGGTGCCAACTCTCTTTGATTGCAGTTGCCAGATTATCCTTGCAGGTTAGAGCTTTGCTGTGGACCAATTCAATTTTCAATTTCCACCACAGGTTTT
This sequence comes from Corythoichthys intestinalis, assembly GCF_030265065.1. Taxonomy (NCBI): domain Eukaryota; kingdom Metazoa; phylum Chordata; class Actinopteri; order Syngnathiformes; family Syngnathidae; genus Corythoichthys; species Corythoichthys intestinalis. Next base: position 68,757,953 of record NC_080396.1, read on the forward strand.
GAATAGGGTTGAGATCTGGGCTATTTGCAGGTCATCTTGGAAAATGATTTCATTATCCCCAAACATATTTTCAATTGACGGGATAAGAAAGTCTAAAATGTCATTGTAAACTTGTGCATTTATTGAAGATTTAACCACGGCCATCTCCCCAGTGCCTTTGCCAGACATGCAGCCCCATATCATAAAGGACTGAGGGAATTTTGATGTTTTCTTCAGGCAGTCATCTTTGTAAATCTCACTGGAACAGCACCAAACAAAAGTTCCAGCATCATCACCTTGTCCAATGCAGATTCTTGACTCATCACTGAAAATAACCTTCATCCAGTCATTCACAGTCCATGATTGCCTCTCCTTAGCCCATTGCAGTCTTGATTTTTTTCTGTTTAAGTGTCAATAATGGTTTCCTTTTAGCTTTCCTGTATGAAAATCACATTTTCTTTATGCGATTTTGCACAGTTCTGTCACATACCTTGACTCCAGCTTCCTCCCATTTCTTCTTCATTTGTCTTGTTGTACATCTTTCTGTTTTCTAACCCTAACCCTTTAGTTGTTTGTCATGACATTTGGATGTCTACCAGTACGCTTAACTTAACAACCTTGCCATGCTTTTTGTACTTGGTCCAGATTTTTGATACAGCTGACTGTGAACAGCCCACATCCATACGTGTAGCGTTACCTTCTTCAAGAAGTTTGATAATCCTCTCCTCGGTCACAAGAGAGATCTCTCTTGTTGGAGCCATGATTCTTGTGAATCCACTTGGTCCAGCAGCCCTCCAAGGTGTGATAACTGCACTGTTTTTAACTGCTGACTAACGAGCAGATCTAATCTGAGGCAGGGGCCCAATTAAGGAAAGGAAATTGACTGGGTGTGTCTGTATTTTCTACTCAAAATTGAGTGATTTCGTATGTTTTTCTTCAGAATAGAGTGATTCTATATTTATTTCCCTGCACTTGCTTTATAAAAGTAACATTTAGTGACCACCACAATGTTTATTCGTTTCGGAATGCCAAGGAGTTGCACTTTTAAACTAATTCATTCTTTTTTTCAAGCTTTTTATCTGAGTTTGTTCTACATAAAAAAATGTCTGAGTGAGTGCTCGTCCGAGACTGGTGATTCCATACTTTTTGCTAGGGGTTGTACCGACCAGCAAAGCAATGCTACCCGCACAATTTCTCCTGAAATTGCATTTTCTAGTTTCTGTTTGAAATGTAACATTGGTATGCTAATGCAGCTTGATGCTCCATTGTGAAACCCTGATCTGGCAGTCCAATGGGGAAAGAGCTGTTGTGCGTTTCAATAGTTTGATCCTTGTTGCAATACCATTTTTGGCCACCAGTCTTACATACATACTCTTCTAAACAAATTCGGGGACATTATAACCTTGTCATTTACATACACTTTATTATTAACTCTTCTGCTGCAGGAACTTGTCCTTCATTCAGGTCATTAATGTTGGCCGCCGATTCCTGGTAAACAGGGTACAAGATTATATTCAGAGTAAAATTGTCTACTACCTCATGAACATCCACGTGCACTCCCACTCCATTTATCTTTGTCGACATGGAGAGAGCCATCACAATCGGCAAGGACGAATTGGTGGGGATTCTGAGCTGTCGGACAGAGGGAAAGAGGTGTTAAATACATCTATAGAATTTGTTTCTATGGTTTTATACGTGACAACAAAATGTTTTTTTTTTTTTTTTTTTTAGTTTGCTGTAGCACTGAAAGGTTTTGTTGAAGAACATCGTCTGTCAGATCTGAAAGTTTGGACCAGTCAACTGAGGCGCACCATTCAAACTGCAGAGGAGCTTGGTGTTCCGTACGAACAATGGAAGATCCTTAATGAGATTGATGCTGTATGTCTCTAAATTGACTCATTCCTGGAGTCTTTCATCAGTGGTTTACGCTTATGCTGCGTTGTCTTTCAGGGAGTGTGTGAAGAGATGACATACAAACTCATTGAGGAAACATACCCAGATGAGTACGCCATGAGGTACCAGGACAAGTATCACTACCGCTATCCTGGAGGAGAAGTAATGTGACATTTCAGTTTTTCTGATTAATCATGAATTGAGTCAAGCTCACCTCTTTATTTTGCTGTCAGTCCTACCAGGACCTGGTGCAGCGGTTGGAGCCGGTAATCATGGAACTGGAGCGACAAGGCAATGTTCTGGTCATCTGTCATCAAGCCGTCATGCGCTGTCTGCTTGCCTACTTTTTGGACAAGAGCGCAGGTAAAATAAGTTAACATAGTTACACTGGGCAACAATTTGAAAAAAGATAATCTGCAAATTTTGGGTGTGGAATCCAAAACCCATCTGCACATGTCAGGTTTTATTTTTTTTTTTTGGTAATCCAAACCTAACCTACTACTACTACTACTATTAGCCATAGCCTTTGTAAACACACAGTAGTGTTAGAATGAACATACAGTCATGCCTCTTTCATTCATATTTCTTTCATATATGGATTTGATGTCTAGCGCTGTTAAGAAAGCAAGACTCCTGTGGTTCAAAAACCTGAGGCAATTAAAAAAAAAAAAACTAAGATGAGTATTGGGTAACTCTCGCCGGTCATCTAGTTTTAGGGCTTAAATTCTACTGCGTCATTTGAGGGCTTTTGATAACCATTTCAAAATAGTCTGATTTTTCTTTCTTTATAGATATGGACATAAAACAGTCTGGATTCTTGGTGAAAAGCAAAAAAAAAACGGGCAGTTAGCATTTATTTTACGTAAATATTGCGAATTATGACACAGATGCCATAGCGGTTAATTTCTCCCATTGATTTTTTCACAGCGTTTAAAAATACATGCGTGGTACGAAAAATATAATAATTACATTGAATCCTCGAACAAATCACTCCTGAGACAATTCTTCAGGTTTGTATGCGGTACAGCTTTTGTACTTTTTCAACCTAAATCAGGCGTTGGATCGCTACATGTGTTGAATAATTGCGACCGACTGCGAATAACTGAAGCAGATTGTGGGACGGTCCCCTACTTTAAGGCGTGGCGCAGTGTCTGTGGCATATGTCCCGTCAATATCATTATGAAGTCTATGGCGGGGTCTTAAAAAGTATATTTTTAAAAAAAAAGTCTTAAATCCAATTATTTAATTTTAAGGCCATAAAATATCTAAAATTCTCTTAAAATCTCATAAAGGTCTTAAATATGGTAAATGGTGATATATAGCGCTTTTCCACCTTTCAAGGCGCTTAACATTACATCGCCATCTACCTACTGGTGACGCAGCACCAGGAGCAATGTAGGGTTCAGTATCTTGCTCAAGGATACTTAGGCGAGTTCATCAGGGCAGAGAATCGAACCCACTACCTCTGGGTTGGGGGACAACTACTCTACTACTGAGCCACGCCATACAATTTGGAAAAGCTTAAAAAGCTATAGAAGTTACTTTTATTTAGAACATGCATACATTTCAGTATCGCTTTTAAATGTTTTGATTTTTAAGGACGCTATAGCATAACTACAACGCGGAAATACCTGTGCTGCCCGGTCAGAATTTATCGAACACAAGCAGGTTTTGCTGTGCGTACGCACTTGCGTGTAGACAGCTTATTTAGCATAGTCATAGCAGAGAAAACTTAACAGAACTGATGTACAGTAGTTACATACATGGGTAAGTGCAAGTTTAATGATTTCTGGCTTGAGAACGTACAGTTCAGCAATGGTTGAAGCTGGTGGAGGGAAACTCGTCTGAAGCACACTGCTTTTTATGCAAGAAAATGTTAAAACTTGGAACATTGGGTATCAAGGCATTTGAATCCCATTGCAAATCTGAAAAGAACAAGGTGGTCATAAAATGCCAGCAGCAAACGCTGTTTGTGGTTCACATGTTGGTTCCCAAAGCGAAAGCATTTTGTATCACAATGTGAAAGAGCTGGTAATAAATTAGTATATTTTACAAGTAATTACGGGCCTCCAGTTTTCCTTCAAATCTTTTGTACGTTTTTTTTTGCCGGTACTGATGTGAAATGCGTCTTAAATCATATTTCTTATGGTCTTAAAAGCTCAAATATGGCTTGTTGAACCCTGCAGAACGCTGTATCGGGAAAAAATGAAATTGAAAGAGATAGAAAAGTATGAGCAACGATTCAACACAACTCTACATCCATCAGCTATCCTAGTTGAGACAGGGCCAATGGCAGTCTACACCATGAACTGGCTACCTGTCAGCTGCAGGTCAAATATTCACACTCATAGTCACACCATCGCTCAGTGGGAACTTAACACACTCTGCCTGCCCCAAAGTCTGACTGGTGTACCACTACACCATCAGCAGAGGTAGGCAGGAGCACGTTGCATACATTTCTTCCATTATATATACTAGAGTAAGTTTTTCTTTGTGTGTGTGTGTGTGTGGTGGGGGGTACTTTCTAAAACCAACGTCACAGAATGACGTGTCGCTGTATCCGGCCGCCATATTGTCCGTCTCTGTTTAGCCCTATTCTCAATGGTTTCAATTAGTCGTTCAGTTTATAGAGCAATTCATGGAAGCCCCGATGCTTTCAGACGCTGTGAACTCATTGGATGCGTTGCATAAAAGGCGTTATGTGGAAAAGCTTCAGTCTATGCATTCGCCAGATCCATATTTGATGCCTAAATCGATATTTTTCGACCCGCTGTCTTCGCCCTCTCTGCCTGACATCTGCTACCCTGATATCTACAACTGTCTTGTCCACACAAAATCAGCCTATTCTCACGAAAGTTTGAAAAACTTTAAGAGCAGCACTCTAAGCAACATTACCCTGTGTGATTTCTAAAATGGCGACAATCAAAAAAAAAAGAGTTGACTGCGATGGCCGACGCTTCAAGGATAGGGGGATATTGGACTATTTCTTCAATAAAACACGCAACAACTGTGTCTGCCTCATTTGCAAAGAGACAGTCGCTGTTTTCAAAGAGTTCGATGTGACGCAATATTACTAAACAAGACACGCTGACATGTACGACCACATTACAGGGAAGATACGCAGCGAGAAATTATAGCAACTTGAAGCTAGTTTATTTTTTCACAGCAGCAGTATTTCGCAAGAGTCCGAGTGTCGAAAGAGAAAGCCACAAAGACGAGACTGTTGAAATTATGAATTAAAAAAAATAATAAAGCAAATGTGACACACAGAAGGGCTTGCTAAAATTTGTTTAAATATATTGTTCTATGTAAATCAGCCAAGGTAGCCCCCCGCATTTTTACCACACCAAATCTGGCCCCCTTTGCAAAAGGTTTGGACACCCCTGTTTAACTGATGATCCGTAGACGAGACCAGCTTCTTTCACTTGGTACCAGCTAAATATTATTCAAAATGTAATGATGGTGGAAGAAATAAGCATCTTGAGTTTGAAACTGTATGTTGTCGGCGATTAGCCTTGCAATGATCTTAATTGTGGTTGTCAGCCCAAAACCCTCTAAATATATATTAAATGCATCTTACCAGATATAAAATGACTACTACATAATCCGTGGTAATTGTTTGGAGCCCAGTTTTCTCGTCGAATTGCAGCAGTCCATCTCGCTCTCCTCTCCGGGTCTCTCGGAATACGGTAGAACTTCAAGTCTCTCCGTCTATCTTCTCTGTTATTGCAACCAACCGCCACACACGCCTTCACCATTTTGATTATTAATGTTAACGAGCAGAAAAACACGCCATAATAGGAGGAATTTACGTAGCGGTAATGCATCAACACGACAAGTAGACGGACAATTTGGCGCGGAGGCGTGGTTGTGACGTCATGTGAGTAGGGTCTACAGTACACCGCACCACACTTTCTACTTTTAGGCAGGGCACATGTATTTGTAGAGCACAATTCAATATGAGGTAATTCAAAGTGCTTTACATCACATCAATATCCAAAAACATAAATAAAATGATCCATAAAACTCTCATTAAATCTTCAAGACTGTCAAAAACAAAAACTATTACCACCGGAAATACAAATCCAGAAAAAGCTGTATGGGTAGTTATGAATACACTGTGGTAAACAGTAGCATTTTAGTCCTGATTTAAAGGAGCTAACGGTTTGAGAACTTGAGTAACTTGTACCAGAGGTGAGGTGCATAGTAACCGAATGCTGCCTCACCTTGCTTGGTTCTTGTGCTTGGAATACACAGCAAACTGGTTCCAGACAACCTTAGGGGTCTAGATATGGGTTTCTTAATAATTATCTCATCACCCTCGGTGGCTCTACCAAATTTTATACCAATCAGACGTAACAATACAGTCACATAACCACATACAAGCTTGCTGTCGGAAGTCCTATGATCATGCTGGCATATTCAATCACGTGGCGTCTTTAGAGCGCCATAAAAAATAAACTACTTTGCTGCCGTCAACACTACTCGAAAGCGCCAATTTCAACCTCTCATTGTTTTGATTTGGCACTGATAGACCACAGAAAACCGGAAGTATGCTTGTTTTAATTCCATGGCATTTTTTTCTGACCTAGAAGGCACTCAAGCTCTTTGGAAGGGTGGTGTTTCATTGCGATATATTTTTCTAGTGGGAATTTGATGACTTTGATGCATTTTTTGGCCTTATAATGTAACTTTATAGGTTACAGTACAGTATGATGATAACAGTTCATATAGATGATGTTGTGCTGAGAAAAAATACACCATTCTTTCCACTGAATGCTTTTTTTACTAGTACTTGAGTTGACGGAGGTGGCCAAGTGGTTAGCACGTCCGCCTCACAGTTCTGAGATCAAGGGTTCAATCCTGGGCTCCGGTCTTCATGTGTGGAGTTTGCATGTTCTCCCTGTGCCTGCGTGGGTTTTCTCCAGGGACTCTGGTTTCTTTCCACATCCCAAAAACGTGCATGATAGGCTGTTTGAACACTCTAAAGCAGTGGGTGCTGGATTTCATTCCTACAAAACAAGATGACATCTTTTCACCAATCTGGTGTCTCACCAGTGTAATCAGTTGATTGCAGTCAGGTGCTGCTTGTTTTAGCACAAACTTCATTGGTTAAACTGTCTGTGCTCGATTGGTAGGAACAAAAACCAGGACCCACAGCGGCCCTTGCGGACAGGTTTGGACACCCATGCTCTAAAGCACAGGTGTCAAACAGATTCTAGAAAGGGCCAAGTGGGTGCTGGATTTTGTTCCAACCGATAACGCGCAGAGAGTTTAACCAATGGAACTTCCTGCTGAAACAAGCAGCACCTGACAAAGTTTAACTGATTACACATGTAAAGATCTAATTGGTGAAAAGGTGTCCTCTTCATTGGTTGGAAAGCAAACCTGCACCCATTTGGCCCTTTCTGGAATCGGTTTGACACCTGTGCTCTAAAGCATGGGTGTCCAAACCTGGTGAAAGGTTTTCCTCATAATGGGTTTGAACAAAAACCTGCACCCACTGCGGCCCTATGTGGAATAGTTTGGACACCACTTCTCTAAAGTGTATCAAATAACTCTAACTCTAAGGTATGAGTGTGTGCGTGAATATTTGTATGTCTCATTGTGCCCTGCGATTGGCTGGCAACCAATTCAGGGTGTACCCTTCCTACTACCCGGAGTTACCCAGTATAGGCTCCAGCAACCCTTGTGAGGAAAGGTGGCATGGGAAAAAAAAACTTGAGTTCATTATTTGCACGACTACTTTTACTTGAGTAATATTATTTTGAAGTAACACTACTCTTACTCGAGTGAAATCTTTGGCTACCCTAGCCACCATTGACCATCAGTGACCCATAAATAATACAACTAATGCCAGTAATATTAGTAGTAATAAAGTGGTACCTCAACATACGATCGCTTCGACACACAATCTTTTGGACATCCGACGTTAAATTTGACACGCCATTTTTTTCTACATCCGACGACATGCTCGAAATACTACGATTTTTGACAGAGCCACAGTTTGTTTTTGGGCGGAAGACAGACGCACGGCTGATTTTCTTGTGAGAGAAATCAACACTGGATCCAAAAACGTTAGTGCAGGTTGAGGAAAAAAAAGAAAAGGTGACACTTACCATTGAAATGAAGATGTACAGTGCCTTGCAAAAGTATTCGGCCCCCTTGAACCTTGCAACCTTTCGCCACATTTCAGGCTTCAAACATAAAGATATCAAATTTTAATTTTTTGTCAAGAATCAACAACAAGTGGGACACAATCGTGAAGTGGAACAAAATTTATTGGATAATTTAAACTTTTTTAACAAATAAAAAACTGAAAAGTGGGGCGTGCTATATTATTTGGCCCCCTTGCGTTAATACTTTGTAGCGCCACCTTTTGCTCCAATTACAGCTGCAAGTCGCTTGGGGTATGTTTCTATCAGTTTTGCACATCGAGAGACTGACATTCTTGCCCATTCTTCCTTGCAAAACAGCTCGAGCTCAGTGAGGTTGGATGGAGATTGTTTGTGAACAGCAGTCTTCAGCTCTTTCCACAGATTCTCGATCGGATTCAGGTCTGGACATTGATTTGGCCATTCTAACACCTGGATATGTTTATTTTTTAACCATTCCATTGTAGATTTGGCTTTATGTTTTGGATCATTGTCCTGTTGGAAGATAAATCTCCGTCCCAGTCTCAGGTCTTGTGCAGATACCAACAGGTTTTCTTCCAGAATGTTCCTGTATTAGGCTGCATCCATCTTCCCGTCAATTTTAACCATCTTCCCTGTCCCTGCTGAAGAAAAGCAGGCCCAAACCATGATTCTGCCACCACCATGTTTGACAGTGGGGATGGTGTGTTCAGGGTGATGAGCTGTGTTGCTTTTACGCCAAACATATCGTTTTGCATTGTGGCCAAAAAGTTCAATTTTGGTTTCATCTGACCAGAGCACCTTCTTCCACATGTTTGGTGTGTCTCCCAGGTGGCTTGTGGCAAACTTTAAACGTGACTCTTTATGGATATCTTTGAGGAATGGCTTTCTTCTTGCCACTCTTCCATAAAGGCCAGATTTGTGCAGTGTACGACTGATTGTTGTCCTATGGACAGACTCTCCCACCTCAGCTGTAGATCTCTGCAGTTCATCCAGAGTGATCATGGGCCTCTTGGCTGCATCTCTGATCAGTTTTCTCCTTGTTTGAGAAGAAAGTTTGGAAGGACGGCCGGGTCTTGGTAGATTTGCAGTGGTCTGATGCTCCTTCCATTTCAATATGATGGCTTGCACAGTGCTCCTTGAGATGTTTAAAGCTTGGGAAATCTTTTTGTATCCAAATCCGACTTTAAACTTCTCCACAACAGTATCTCGGACCTGCCTGGTGTGTTCCTTGGTTTTCATAATGCTCTCTGCACTTTAAACAGAACCCTGAGACTATCGCAGAGCAGGTGCATTTATATGGAGACTTGATTACACACATTTGGATTCTATTTATCATCATCGGTCATTTAGGACAACATTGGATCATTCAGAGATCCTCACTGAACTTCTGGAGTGAGTTTGCTGCACTGAAAGTAAAGGGGCCAAATAATATTGCACGCCCCACTTTTCAGTTTTTTATTTGTTAAAAAAGTTTAAATTATCCAATAAATGTTGTTCCACTTCACGATTGTGTCCCACTTGTTATTGATTCTTGACAAAAAAATTAAATTTCATATCTTTATGTTTGAAGCCTGAAATGTGGCGAAAGGTTGCAAGATTCAAGGGGGCCGAATACTTTTGCAAGGCACTGTAATTGATAGCAAAATATAAGCATGGTGTGTGCATCCATGACCTAGGTCGACAATAGGGGCGTAGAATGTCGATCTCAGCCGGCGGTCCTCCTTCGTTAGCCAGTCTTTGTAAGTTAAGGTGACAATTCTTATTGTGGTAACATCACCAAAGAAATCACCAGCTTCGGTTTCTAATCATTTTATCCATCAACTTGTGCAACGCAACGCCAGCATCAAGACAGAAAGCAAAATAGAGCCGCGTTCTCAAAAAAAAAAAAAGTCTGCCACATTAGAACCCGATTCGTTACGTTAATACAGGTATTACCATCATTATTATTATTTATTATTACCATTATTATTATTATGATTTTTATTCATTATTTATTTGTTTTGCTCTTTGTAATTGCTATTTGCAATAGTAACAGCAGTATTAAGAATTTAGTGTTGGTTTTTGGGCTGTGGAACGAATTAATGGAATTATAATTTATTCTTATGGGAAAATCCTGCTTGACATACGACCATTTCAATTTACAAGCAAGGTCCTGGAACGAATTAACTTCGTATGTAGCGGTACCACTGTAGTACTATAGTAGTAAATCTTGCGCACTATCACAGATCAGATCCTACAGATCAGTACTGTATATTTCTAATAAATCACACATCATAATATACATTGACTAAGAAAGAATAAATTCTCTAACTTGTGTAATTAACAGCACCTGTTACCTACCTGTGGCACATAATAGGTGGTGGCAATAACTAAGTCACACTTGCAGCCAGTTAAAATGGATTGAAGTTGACTCAACCTCTTTCCTGTTTCCTTTTGTGGACTATATTGAGCATGGAGAAAAGAAACAAGACCAAAGAACTGTCTGAGGACTTGAGAAGCAAAATTGTGAGGAAACATGGGCAATCTCAAGGCTAAAAGTCCATCTCCAAAGACCTGAATGCTCCTGTGTCTACCGTGCGCAGTGTAATCAGTAAGTGTAAAGCCCATGGCACTGTGGCTAGTGTGGATGGAAAAGAAAGATTGACGGGAGATTTCAATGAAAGATTGTGGGGATGGTGGATAAAGAACCTCGACTAACATCCAAACAAGTTCAAGCTGTCCGGTACAAAAGTGTCATTCTGTACTATCCATCGGCGTCTGAATGAAAAGGGACTCTATGGTAGGATACCCAGAAAGACCCCACTTCTGACCCATAGACATAAAAAAGCCAAGCTGGAGTTTTCCTAAACTTACCTGAGAAAGCCAAAAACGTTTTGGAAGAATGTTCTCTGGCCAGATGAGACAAAAGTTAAGCTTTTTGGGAAGATGCATCAACATAGAGTTTAGAGGGGGAAAAAAACGAGGCCTTCAAAGAACACTGTCCCCACAGTCAAAAATGGCGGAGGTTCCCTAATGTTTTGGGGTTGCTTTGCTTCCTCTGGCACTGGACTGCTTGACCGTGTGTATGCCATTATTAGGTTTGAAGACTACCAACAAATTTTGCAATATAATGTTCAGACCAGTGTGAGAAAGCTGGGTCTCCCTCAGAGGTCATGGGTCTTCCAGCAGGACAATGACCCAAAACACACTTCAAAAAGCACTAGAAAATGGTTTGAGAGAAAGCACTAAAGACTTCTGAAGTGGCCAGCAATAAGTCCAGACCTGAATCCCATAGAACACCTGTGCAGAGATCTGAAAATGGCAGTTTGGTGAAGGCACCCTTCAAATTTTAGAGACCTGAAGCAGTTGGCCACAGAAGAATGGTCTAAAATTCCGGCAGAGTATTGTAAGAAACTCACTGATGGATACTGGAAGCGGTTGTTCGCAGTTATTTTGTCTAAAGGTTGTGCTACCAAGTATTGGGCTAAGGGTGCCAATACTTTTGTCCGGCCCATTTTTAGTTTTTTGTAAAATGATAATGATTTTTTTTTTTTTTTTTACATTCTCTTTTGTGTTTTTTCATTGCAAGCAAAATAAATGAAGATATTACAACCAAAGCATTTGTAATTGAAATCATTTTCTGGGAGAAATTGAGCATTATCTGCCAGCAGTGTACATGGAAAGGTCACTACAGAACAGGGTTTGGCGTGCCACATGGGCAGGAGTTTGTAATGGAAGAACGCCTTCAACTATGACTCAGGATTTGAGCCACAATCGGGTGTGGACAAACAGACGAAACAGTTTTGACAAGAAAGAAAACAAAATATGTGTGGGTAGCTTCTCAACTACTTTAATAATATAGTCCTGCAAAGGGCACAAAAAGAGGATTTGCCACCTTGCACGACATACAAGTCGATTCTTAATCTGTTTTATTACAGACGATCTTCCATACTTGAAGTGTCCCTTGCACACTGTCCTCAAACTAACCCCTGTGGCTTATGGTAAGTCTCTCACTCTTTTCAGAGCAACTGAACTTGCCGCTCACCGTATCCTTTTGTTGTATTGAGACATCTTATTTTGTCTCTTGCCACTAGGTTGTAAAGTGGATTTGTTTGACCTGAAGGTGGAAGCTGTCAACACTCACAGAGACAGACAATTAGTAAGCTTTCGATTATGTCTAATGAAGATTTTGTGGCAGGTTTTTCCGTGAGTATGTGTCACCTGAAAACAGCCAATGGACAGCCCTCCTACAAAATCTCTTTATGCATTGTTCCTAAATGTAAATTCAGGTGTCAAGGAGTTAGTATTTATTATCAGTTTATATTTTGCCATGATGTCTATATGTACCGTATTTTCCGGACTATAAGTCACACTTTTTTCTAGGGATGGCCCCAATCCAATTATGTGATCAGAAATCGGGCCCGATCATGCCATTTTTGGAAGATAGGAATCGACTGGAAAAGATCGGGTTTCTTAAAATGTAGTTTTGTATTAACTCATTGGCTGCGATTGACAGCAGAAGTCAATTTATCTGCCAATATCGCCGTCAATGGGGGTGAAATATCACTCAATGCCCACCTTCCCAATCCAAATAAATGTAACATCTGTCAATGGCAGTGAATGAGATAAGGCCTACAAGAAACAAAATAACTCAGAGGTATAAGGATTATGGGGTATTCGCAGGGTCTTAAAAAGTCTAAAATGTCTAAAATCCAATCATTTCAATTTAAGGCCTTAAATGGTAATTCTCCTAAAATCTCACAATAGGTTTTGATTACGATTTTGAAAGGTCTTAGAAATCGATTGATGTTCTTTTACTTAAAATGTGCATGAACTTCAGTCTCGCATTTAAATGTTTTGATTTTTGAGGACAGCAAAACCTAACTACAAAACGGAACTACCTGCGCTGTCCGCTGATTTTCCTTCCAAGTCTTTTTTTGCCGCTATCGATGTAAAATGAATTTTAAACTATATTTTAAAAAATTCTTTAAAAGTCTTAAATTTGGCCTGTTGAAACCTACAGAGACCATGGGTTTTGGCATGTCCCCAATCTGATCACGTGATCAGAAATCAGGCCCAAGCATATCAGTTTTAGAAGATAGCAATCAGATGGTATGTATATTAAGTGCTACAAGCAATAAAATGTGCAAGGATATTGTAAAAAAAAACAACTGATTTTTACTACGCAACAGTTTTAGAACATTGAAATTGGGTGAAAAAGATGGTGTTAAAAAAAAAAAAAAAAAATCATCTGCAACAAACCAATAAAATAATAGCCTGTCGCGATAAGCAACAAGTCAAATTATCGTACGATAAATAAAAATAAGGCAAGTAATTTTGCCGGCTGCTATTTATTGCCACGTGCATACATTTTTGCATGCATGTGTTTGCGTGTGCTGCGTGCACTCTACACACGTGCGTGTTGATTGCATAAACGACTACAGTTCCTTTCATTGATGTTTATTGGTCATCAACATGACGTAGAATTAAAGTTCAGACATACAAAATAAGGAGACCCATCTGTATTAAACATTGTAAAATGTAAGCATTGCTACATTGAGGCTAATGGAAAAAAAGACAATGTATTTACCACTTCAGCCTGCTATAATAATACATTGGCAGTCTTCTCCAAAAAGGCAAAATTGCGGTTAAAAATTGACACTTCAAACATGAAAACTCGCTGGTTAACTGCATTTGCAAACAATGCGAAAAACAGCAATATCTATTACTGACACCAAATGCATGATGAAAAGAGAAGTGCCCTTATATGGCGTGTAAAGCTTGCAGTTAGCAGCTTAGCGAACATACATTCGGTGAACATTTAAAAATAAATGCACGTCATGTTCAACATGTAAATAAAGATTTATGAAGTTAATCTCACTTCAGATTCTACACTAACTTTAAAATGACACCCCTGATGAAAAATCTGATTGGCAATGAATAATTTAGCTTCAAATTTACTAACATGTGCAATTTGCAGACAAGATGACAGTCAATTCTGGATCAAATAAACTCTTCTGATGGGCTGTAATTGGCAGAAAACAAAAATAGCATTGGGTTTCTCAACTATTTCATATTCTACAATTAGCTAGCTTTCAAATGGCTCATTATGCATTGGGTGTGTTTTTTCAATATTATTTTTGATAAAATGTGTGTTTTATTAAAGAATAACAATTCATTGCATTTGAATGAGTGACTTATTAGGATGTATTGTCACTAAATTAGTGGTTGAACTGGTTATAATAAATCGACAATAACATTGCATATCAGCAATAATTCTTGAGACAATATATTACCTACTAAAATTTTTATATCGTGACAGACCTATTGTCAGATCCTCAAAATCCCAGCCGGGCCAAGAACGAAAAGTGGTGTTTGCCATGTGGCAAAATGGATTTTGCCATGTGTTTTTTTTTTTTTTTTTTTTTTTGCCTTGTGGCATTTTTTTTGCCATGTCGCAAAATTGATTTTTCCATGTGCCATTTTTTTGCCATATGGCAAAATGGATTTTGACATGTGGCATTTTTTTTGGTATGTGGCAAAATTGATTTTGCCATGTGGCATTTTTTTGGGGGGTATGTGTCATTTATTTGGGGTATATGACATTTTTGTAGGCCATGCACGTCCTAATTTTCCATTCATTTTGAATTGCAGTAAAACATGTGTGGCTGCAATTTTTGACTATACACACTTACCATTAGAGTGCATTGACATTCAACTGGCACCCAAGTAAGGCTATGCCTTTGACAGCTAGTCATAGCCATATTTGGAAATTATTATTTGGAAAATTTGGACATGCATAGCCGTCAATGGCATGGACGTGCATGGCCTGCAAAAATGCCATATACCCCCCCCCCCTCCCAAAACACCACATACCAAAAAAAAAAAAAAATGCCACAAACCAAAATCCATTTTGCCACATACCAAAAAAAATGCCACATGTCAAAATACATTTTGCCACATACCCCAAAAAATTCCACATGTCAAAATACATTTTGCCACATGGCGAAAAGAAATGCCACAAAGCAAAATCCATTTTGTCTCATGGCAAAAAATGCCACTTGGCAAAAAAAGGCCACATGGCAAAATCCATTTTGCCACATGGCAAAAAAAAATAATGCCACATGGCAAAAAAAAAAAGCCACATGCCACATGGCAAATACCACTTTTGGTTCTCGCTATCTCTCCGAAATCAGGTTACTCGAACTTGGGTGCAAGAATATTGGATCGGAACAGCTCTACATTTTTCATGGTTTAGCTGGGTCTGCGACTGATACTCAGGTGCGACTTAGAGTGTGAAAAATACGGTATTTGAAAAAAAAAAAATGAAAAAAGAAAAAAAAAACCTGCTCCTGTCTGCCTCAGCCGCCTTTTTGGTGCCTCAGTGCCTCTTTTAGGTGCAGCTTGTTTCCTGGTTATAATTGTTTGTTATTTGCAGTGAGACGTTCAGCCCGGAGTCCTAGACAGAGTGAGTGCTCCCACATGAACATACTGAAAGTCATTTACAGAGAAACACTTGTTGAAAGGGGTGGGAGCAATCTTAACAATGGCTTTATCGCTTCCAGGGCGCACAGTGTCTCAGGCCTTGGGGAGTAGTCAGACGTTTTGTGGGTCGTCTAAATGTCTTGGATTTTGGCAATTTGAAGCGACATAACCTGCCAAAGCTGTAGCTTGTTGTTTTCTCTTCACAGCTGAATGACATGATCTCCCTCACTTTTCAAAGCTCGCTGGCCTCTTTTTTTTTGTGCATTGTGTGAACATAAGACAAAACACTGTCAAGGTGCTTGTGTCTTTTGTCATTCTGGGAGGTCTTATTTTCTTAAAGGAGCAATATGTATTAATGGTGGTTGGAAATGGTTCTAGAACCAGGATTAAACTGAAACACACAACATCCCCTTTGGGTTGCCAGATAAGCGCTTCGAAATCAGAAAAGACAGGCTAACAGGCTAACAGACTACACAATAATGTTAGCAATGATCATGTGAACATAAAGCATGTGTAATCTGCAACCTGTGTCTATTACATATTACATTACATATTACATCTATTACAAAAAATTAAACGCTACAGTCTTCAAACGTAAGGGTTTCAAATTGGACCAGGGTTAAGTTGGCACACGAATTTTAAAAAATCATTTTTAGCCAGGTAGGTTAACACCAAAAAGAAGTTTTAAAAAACACACACACAAAAATAAGTGAGTTTAGCTCTATTAGCTCCATGTTTTTTTTTTTTTTTTTTTTTTTTTTTTTTTTTTTTTGCCACGACGGGAGGAGAATACCGTGCTTTTCTTAAAACATTTCGGAACATTGACAAATGATTAATTCGGTAATGCGTTGAAAGCATCCACAAAGACGATTTTATTCCTCCATCCATTTCGATTAGATGGCAAACATAAATGCACGCATAAAGACGCTATCTTTGCCTCAATCAATTAAACCCCATGCAAAGCATTTGTAGCACAACCATGTCAACTTTGCTCATATTCAAAATGTAAGTTTACCATGTTAACACAGAGATTCAGAGGTCCGCGTTTGTTTTCCGAGTTTGTTTCCTTTGCTGCGACGGGAGATCTGCCTTTTCTCAACAATATATCAGTTAGGGTTGCTCATTGGTAGAGCCGGCCGGCCAGATAACCGTCACCCTTTAACTATTTCTTGGGATGTGAAAAGTGATTTTTTAAATTGATTATTATAATATAATAATTTTACTTAAACCTTAATTAATCAGGTCCATATTTGAGTGATATAAGCACATGGAATAACAATATTTCTCAGCTATGTATTTTTAATATAAAAATACTACAATAAAATTAACATCTGTCCTGCTAAATTAAAACTACGTGATTAAACACTTAAGGTCCTGAGCTGTTTTTGTGTGTGTTTTTGGCCGTTTTCATATCACCCCACCACTACAATGGCACGTATTATTTGGTAATGCATAGATAGTATTCACAAAGATTATTTTATTCCTGCATCCATTTTAATTTCAGTTACCGGCCAACATACAGTCATAGACTTCATAATGTATTGACGGGACACAGAGCGCGGGGCCGATTCATAGGGGGTCTACCTCCGTCAAAGCTGACCGACTGGAAACACAGAGCTTTTTCCATTGAAAATTCTTGTGAATAAATGCTAAGATCCCTGAATTCTTTATAGATATGGACCTAAAAGAGTCTCGATTCGAAGCAAAAAAAACATGCAGGTAGCATTTATTTTTCGTAAATATTGTTTAATGTTTAATTGCAATGCTTAACGGCTAATTTCTCCCATTGATTTTTTTCACATCGTTTCAAAAAGGATGCATGGTACAAAAAAATTAGAGCTGTCAAACGATTAAAATTTTTAATCGAGTTAATTACAGCTTAAAAATTAATTAATCGTAATTAATCGCAATTAATCGCAATTCAAACCATCTATAAAATATGCCATATTTTTCTGTGAATTATATATATATTCTGTAAAATAAATTGTTGGAATGGAAATATAAGACACAAGATGGATATATACATTCAACATACGGTACGTAAGGACTGTAGTGGGCATTTCACTCTACTGTCATTTAAATCTGTCTATGCTGTCCTCACTCCGAAGCGTCTACTTTTTCCAAAGCTAGACAGCTAGTAAACGACGCCTTAATAATCAGACTTCTTCCTTTTTCATCTGATTTATTAATAAAATGGCCTCAAACCATTGTCCTCTTTAGACCGTCGTAAAACAACAACAAAAAAAGTACACAAGAATTGCATTAGCAACAACGTTAGCTTAGCACGCTATACAGGTTCACTAAACATAAACAAAAAGCGTCTCATACAAAAAATATAACATTTCGCTTACTAACATAATAATGTACATTCTTTACAACAACCATACTTACGGACAAATGTTGTCCAAGGATCATATAAGCACAACATTACAACGTAGGCGTCAGCCCGAGACGTCGTGCAGCCATATTGAACTGGCAAGAAAACAATAAACCATGTCGCAAAGCGACCACAAGAGTTCGCTGTTAGACAGCACAAAAAGCCTTGCTGTAAAACTTACCAAAAGGCAGAATACTGTCTGAGCGGGACATGTGCGTTAATTGCGTCAAATATTTTAACGTGATTAATTAAAAAAAATAATTACCGCGCGTTAACGCGATAATTTTGACAGCCCTAAAAAAAACTATAACAATTACCTTGAATCCTCCAACAAATCACACCTGAGACAATCCTTCCTGTTTTATGCAGTACAGCATTTGTACTTTTTCCAACCTAAATCCGGCGTTATATTGCTGCATGTGACCGACTGCTAATAAATGAAGCGGAGTGTTGGACGGCACCCTTCGGGCAGGCGTTATGCAGTGAATGGGGAATGTGTCATCATGAAGTCTATGATACAGTATGTACACGCGTAAAAGACTTATTTTTTCCCCGGTCAATGGACCCATATGCTACACAACGTTAACACAAAGATGCCAGCTTTGTTTATATTCCTATTGTCAATTTACCATACAGAAAAGTAAGATCAAAAAGTACATCACGTTTCGAAGAGAAGGCGTGTAACTTTGCCGTCAATTTGTCCTCCATATTATTTGTCTCCATTGTACGAAGGCATTTCCAATGCATATCCTTGTTTTTTTCCTGAATTGTAATGAATCACGTGACATTCGAAACGAGATTTTTTTTCTCTCGCTCGATTGGTACAAGCCTTTGTTAATTCTGGCTGTGAACCTGGTGACAACCTTAATTCACATAGCATACAGAGTAGAGCATGAATTATTTCAGGACATCCCGTTGGTCAGTGGATTCCCACAGAATGGGAGTCAAAATTTTATGAATGGCATGATTGGGACGGGACGGGAACAATAAGCAAGGTAACACATAAATAGATGAGGATTTTCACCTGTGTTAAAACACCTTGAGGACCTAGCGTCCATTTTTGTAGTTATATTTTCGTGGGCCAACGCTATCTCGACTTGTGTTAACAAGTCAAAAGAACTAAACATTCCAATATCACAACTTTGCAACACTTGAACGCAACGGTGCCACTACAAAATACGTGGCGAGTAAAAAATGTGCGGTACGAGTAAAGTACTGTAGTGACTCTTAAGACGAATGGTAATCTAAAATCAGTCATCGAAAAAGAACAATCCATTGACTTTCCTAATGGCCAACTTAAAGGGGTTAACTTGAAAATGAGAGTGGGAGTAATTTTGGCTGGGAGCGGGATCTGATTAGGAGTCATTCTACAGGAGTGGAACGGGATGGGATTTACTTTTTGGCTCTGTCCTGGGAGTGGAATGCAATTGAAAATTTTCTCTAGGAGCGTGAGGGAACGGGAGTGAAAATCCACTACCGTTTCATGCTCTACTACAGAGCTGTGGCAACCCAGACAAAGGCAAAGAACCGATATCTGGCTGATGGTGGATGGCGTGATATCCGTTGCAAACACACAGTTTTCGTTGTCGTAAATTGTCTTTTAAAATCTCTGCTTAGCTATGAAGTACTTTTTTTCTTTGAAGCCTATTAAAATTAATTAATAAATGCCGTATTCTTACAACCATCGGGCGCAACGTATTAAAAGGCGCAGGCTCATTTTCGGATGCTATTTTTTAAATTCAATACACACACAAGGCGCACCGCATTTTTGGGCACATGAAAAACATATGCTAGCATGCGCGCTAGCGTTTTTCAAATTCTCATCTTCTGTATCCGAATTGAACAGCTGGGCTAAGTCTCATCAAACACGGCAGCTTAACTTTTCTTTAGGAAGCGTCTTCCTCTTAAAAATCGTCATAAGTGAGTTTCTTTTTGTTTCGCGTTGGTGATCGCCTTGAGTTTGAACTGGGCTTCGTAAGCGTGTGTCTTCGCAGTAGATTAGTGTGAACATATTTTGATTTCCAAAAAAGAGGACGCCCGGCACGGCCTCGAGATACTTAATTTTACTTGAAGTTAACTCAAAGATGCCTTATTAACGGATTTCATTCCATCAAAACAACATTTTTTCACCAATCTGGTGTCTTACAAGTATAATCAGTTGATTGAAGTCAGGTGCTGCTTGTTTTACAGGAGTGTCCAAACTGTTCCATATAGGGGCGCAGTGAGCGCTGGATTTCATTCCATCAAAACAAAACGACATTTTTTTCACCAATCTGGTGTCTTTCAAGTGTAATCAGTTGATTGAAGTCAGGTGCTGCTTGTTTTAGAAGAAATTTTGTGGATTAAACTGTGTGCTTGATTGGCAGGAAAAATCAGGACCCACAGTGGCCCTTGAAGACCAGTTTGGACACGCCTGCTTTAATATATTTAAAGTGTGCCTCCTCCATCAGGATTGAAAACTCAGTTGTACAACAAAATAATAGCTACAGTATATTACGGAAGAGGATTAGGGCCACTCAAGCAGAAGGAAAAAAAAAACAGTGTACTATATAGCCAAAGATAAAAATTCTCAGTTTACTCAACATTCATAAAATAATAGAACAATAATGTTAAAAAAAAAACTGGGATGAAATAATGATTAAAAAAAATAATGCCTCTTCTGTATTAGCGAGTCATCCTTGAACAAAATAATAGCTGTGTTTTCAATTCTTACTTTACAAATAAATAATCTTAAAATAGCATTATAAATCAGGGATGCCCAAGTCCGGTCCTCAAGGGCCCCTATCCAGCTTGTTTCCATGTTTCCCCTCCTTTAACACACCTGAATCAAATGATCAGCTCATCAGCGAGCTCTGCTGATGAGATAACGATCCTGATTATTTCATTTGATTATTTCATTAGGACGATGGAACACTGCTCCGACGTCTGTTTTCTCTGTTACTCAGCACAGCAGAACCAACCACCGGGCAGGCTCTCTTGGAACAAATCACAAGCAGTACAGCATCGTAGTATTTTGTCCAAAGCGTCAGTCAATTTCAACACACTCTAATTGGTCCCGTTAAAAATAATGAAAACCCGACATTTTCATGAATTTATACAACCTCGCCGGACGCCACAGACAGGATGTAAAAAGTGGACATGTCCGGGCAAAAAAGGACATTTGGTCACCTTATAGTAGAATTTTTGTGGGTCCTTTGCCAAACCAATCTTGTTTACCCTTACGCACCCACTCGAACGCTACAGCTACTGGGGGCACACCCCCTATCATACACATCCATCTACCTTTAAAGAGCATACGACAGGAGAAAAAAAGTCTTAAATAGCATTATTATGTGAATTAGAGTCATGTTTTGAGACGATTCGACTATATACAACAATTTAGCAAAGCGCAGATGACGAGAAATTAGTCTTTTAATCTGCCGTTTAGCCACGCCTACCATTATAGGGCTCTAGCGTCCGCAACAGGTGGATGACGTCAGCAGGTGACTGGGCTCATCGGTTTTACTATTCAGCCCATTGAGGGGGAATTATTCAGAACGAGGAAAATGCGACGAAGAGAGCTGCAAAATGTCATTGTTTCTGTCTCTTTACTTCAGTATTTTTACAGGATATTCTTTTTATCCAAGTATTTTCCCCAATTGCTAAATAAATGGCATGGTCATGACAAATAACAGTCTTGTGCTAAATGGAATATGAAATAATAAAAATGCACTTATTCAGGACGACATGGCAAAGTTACTCCATAATGGTCAAAACTGTGGACTTCACCTTTACTGTCGCACCTCCCGAACGATATGACACCTAAATCGGACATATGTCATTTCCCTTCCCCGGCTTCGAAGAATGTAAACAAACCAAGAGGCATGACAGCTAGCCGACATGCTAACCCGAACCGAGTGATGTTTCAAAGTCTTCGAAGCATAAAATCACACATAACGAGCCCGGATTATTTGACATGACGACTGGGTTGTCGATTGTCTTCGTGGATTGGCAAACCGCCCGGCAGAGAGCAATTTACAGTTCGTTCCCCGGAGGAGGGCGGCTGCAGTTGTTGTGCAGCTAACGTGCAGCTAATGTGCACGAGGAGAGCTTTTTACATGTCTATCAATGATCAAACGTAAGTAGTCCTTTATTTAAAGAAAGTTTGTAGTGTTTACTTTGTAATCGCTGTATTAATATTTGACATAATACAAAACAAGATGTTTACTCACTTCCTCGTAAGTCCAATGGTCCCACAGTAGTAGGACTTGGCCAATATCCACGGTGAATGGGAACCTTTTGAAACTCCAAAAAGGCGCACACGCCTCTCCCTCATAAAGCAAGATTTTTCTGCAGCCGTTTGGCTGGTGTGATGCGAAAAATAAACGTATTAACCCGCAAAATCAGCTGAATCCTTAGTCCTCATACACAACAGTACGGCTGTTTAGTGAAGAGGACACCTTCACCTGTACACATCACAGCGCCCCCCTCCTCAATGCAAGACCGAAGCCGGAAGTCACTCATTTTCATGGCGCGGGATTCAAAAAACTAAATAAATACAGCGATCGCTTCCACACACATTCAAGCAGTCCATATCATTCAGGAGCATAAAATACCGCGTGTATTATGAAATAAACATGCTTTTTCATGTCACATGCACTTTAAGGTTCTCATGCGGTTCTCGCTTACATCTGCCTTTTCAAAAATTGCTCAGTCAGACAGACACATTTTGGTACTCCGTCCACACCACATTATTAGGCGCACCGTCAATTTTGGACAAAATCTTTGACTTTTAAGTGCGCCTTATGGTCGTGAAAATACGGTAATTGAAGTGCCAATCTTGCATAATGCTCCTTTAAATCTCTTTTGTTTCGCAAACTTTTCAGCTCAGAGCTACAGGTAATTTCCCATAAGGCTGCTGTAAAAGATTTGATGTGTCTTATTTCTCCATCACCGATGAGAAGAAAGAACGGGTAGAGGTTCCACTGGTAGTATTGTAAATGATATGTTACTTCTTTCTCCATGGCTGAATAGAAGAAAGAACGAGGAGAAATTCCACCAGCTTTCTACCGGAGGAATAGTTTCACGCCACTGTCCAGCCATGACCAAGTCAAGCGGCCACGCCTTTACAGCGCCGACAATCCTCCTCAGCATAGCTTGTCTCAGATATCCATTTTACCCAGCGTGCAATTCTCTGAGGCGGCAGAGGGCATGGAGCTGCGCGAAAGAGAGGTCAGTGTTGAATTTAAGATGTACCAAAGATGACGAAAATGGGTGTGTTTGTCACTGCTGTCCCAGACGGTGAGCTCACATGGCAAAATTAGAAAAGTTATGCTTGCGTGTGTGACTCTTGGTGTGGTGTTTTCATTAAATTTTCAGTGCTTTGTCTCTGAATCTTTGCAGGACTCCCTTAATGGTTTCAGTGCAGGGGACACAGACTGTGATGGCAGTGAAAGAAAAGATGTTTTCAGCTAGTCCCGACGTACGTCGCTGAGCGAATGTCTGGATTGGCTTGGCTGCTGTGTACCTCCCACTTGAACTGCTGCAATTAGTCAGTTGACAAAATCACTGTACAAATCTAGCATACAAAAAATGACTCCGTCCATTAGTTATTAGCAAAAAAGTAGATACCTTGTGGGTGTCATAATGTAATCATGTGGGAGAGCTCAATTGTTTAAGTTCGCATTTCTTTCCTCTTTCATTGTTCACTTCCGTCGTGTTAACTCATTGGCTGCCTTTGATGGCAATAGACGTCCAGTAGATTTCAAATGGGATCATCCGGGTGAAAGGAGTTTTTGTTTGTTTTTGTGTTTTGTCCCTAACTGGTCTAGCATTTTTTCTGATGCCTGCTCAGAACAGATAACAAGAATGTCAACCATGAATGTAGATATGCTGATGGGAACTCCGATTAGAATGGCATGGTTGTTCTATTCGTTTTATTTTCATATTCGTAACCCATCTAGTATATAGAACCTTTGAAAATACTTTTCATTTTAATATGATATTAAAAACTTTATTTCTACGTAATTCGCCGTTGTTGTTGTTGTTTACATTGCAATGTGGTGACGCGAAACGGTGCAGCAGGCTGTACCGATGAGTAGGGATGGGAATCGAAATCCGATTCCAATTCGGAACCGGTTCCGAGTGTTTCGAGGCCTCGACATCACAATGAAAAAGCCTTAACGATCTCTTTAACGATTCCTAAAGACGCGTATTGCGTCGTGACATGTGTTGTTGTCCAGACGCATCAAACTAGCATGGCGCCAAGAACCACTCGCTCCAAAGTTTGACTACACTTCACCAGGAAAGAGTGTGAAAATGAAAGGTGACGACGGGTATAAGCACGAGCATTGCAGCCATAAACATAACAATGACAGCACGTAGGTTCAAACGCTCGAAAGTGTGTCTTCACTTCACGAGGAAAAATTACAACAAAGCGACTTGCAGTCATTGCAAGTCCCGGCTATACAGCTAGCTTAACTCCCAAATGACGATGCAGAAGACGTTGGTATAATTTGCTGACTTTATTCAACCATCACTTGAAGAGTGACACAAACAATAGAAATGAAACAAATCAATTTTGTCCCCAATAACAAACAGGTTTGCATCAACGTAAATCAGCGATGATTAGCTGCTAGTAACAGTATGGTTAGCATTCGTTCGCTAGCATTAGCACATCGTTCAAACCACTACACAACTGGATTTAAGTGTCCGATCGCGATTGGAAACACAACAACAACAACACAAAAGATGATACATACAGGCGTTGCCTCTGTAGATATTAACATTAATTAACAAAGAAGTAGGCTCGTAGAAGTGTTTCCCTCTCTCACTCACTTGGATGCGGCATTTCTTCTTTGGGTGTATGCGCGCTCCAGCAGTCCTCAAACTGCGGCCCACGGCCCAAATACGGCCCGCCTCCACATTTGGTCCGGCCATTTTGAAAATTTTTTTTTTCCCTCAATCGTGTTATTTATTTTCTGGCCTTTTCCTTGAAGAATTCAGAGAGGGTTATTTGGTTATTATCTATTTAATTAATAGTGTTTTTATTATTAATTATTATTGTTATTATAATGAATCCAGAAAGGGTTATTTGATTGTGGCTTCTGAAAAACAATATTTTTTTACATTTATGCACTTCTGCAATCGTCACACTTTTTCTGTAACAAACTGACCCCGGCCCCTCATCAGAGAAGGGAAAAGTTATGTGGCCCTCACAGGAAAAAGTTTGGGGACCCCTGCTTTAACACATATTGCCAAAGGCAGAACAAAAACCTATCTGCCAATATATACCAATATTTTTTATTTCTATTAGATAAATGTTTCAGTAAAATGTTACACATTCTTGTGTATTTGCCACTTATTGCCACAGTTAACATTGAGGCTTTGGGCCTCTTTTGATCTCGTTGTGAGTTTGTAAGGTTGTGACTTCTGATTAAACAAACTCGATGCCAATCAAAAAGTTTGTTCTTTTTCCCCAAATTAGAATCGATAAGAGAATCGATAAAGAATCGAATCGTTAAGCAATATCGATAATGGAATCGGAATCGTAAAAATCCTATCAATTCCCATCCCTACCGATGAGCCTAGTAAGCCTTTACAGTTCGGGTCCATGCTAAAATTGCAAGGAAAAAAATGAAGACTCACCAAGACCAAAGTAAAAATCGAACTGAAAATATGGACAAGATGCAGAAGGAATCTTTAGCCGGTCAAATTCTATGGTGTGTCTCAGGTAAATGTTCACTGATGCCAATGCAGATGTAAATGCCTGGTGGTTTAGTTGGCACCAGTCAACCAGTCTCACAAGGCTCCACTAATCAAAATTGAGTACCGTATTTTCCGCACTATAAGGCGCATCGGAGTAGAAGGTGCACCTTCAATGAATGGCCTATTTTAAAACCGTTTTCATATATAGGGCGCACCGCATCATAAGGTGCAGTAGTAGTGGTTGGGGTTGTGTTACACATCCACTAGATGGTGCTGCGCTAAAAGGAATGTCATGCCATGATTAACCAGTATTGATCCATATATAAGGCGCATCGGATTATAAGGCGTACTGTCTGCTTTTGAGAAAATTGAAACCTTTTAGGTGCGCCTTATAGTGCAGAAAATACGGTACTTGTAGAAGAAAATACATGAATTTCCACCCACTACTGAAGAAATCTGCTCCTCAATGTCGATTTTAATAGTGACACACCAGTAGCACAGCTTCGCACTTAGCATAGCTTACACATTTACATAGTGATTCATGGCTATACTGTAAATTCAAGAACATAAACTATCTAATATGACTAATAAAGATTACGCAAACACGTAACATGGCAAGCACAAGACAAAGACTCTGACGAATTTGCAGACATACGTGAGCATCACTTTGATCGGAAGAAAAAAAAAAAAACAGCATTAACATCTCTTTCAATATAATTTCTTACCAGTAGAAGACCGATTTTTTTTTTTTTTTTTTTTTTTTTTTTGTAAATGGGTGGACACTGTGCTCTCGAGGCCAGTGGAATACTCTGCCCTCGCGGCCTGTAAGGAATATACTGGAGTCTCATTTTAATGAATATCATAATTACGCTGGCATCATTTTAAGTCACCACATTGCAACGTAAACAACAATAGCAACTTCCGTCGAAATAGTTTTAATATCAAGCTGCAAATTATTTTCAAAGCTTGAATATTGTAGATAAGTTACTACCATGCAAATATTCAGGGATGTTTTGATCACATGATCGGAAATCGGGCCGATCGCGCCATTTTTCAGAGGGTCTGAATCGGATGAAAAGGATAGGGTTTCTGCTTCATGCTCGTACAGCGCCACAGCCTCTCACCCTCCCTCCCTCCTAAGCAGCGTGGCCAAACTGTCCAGCTTGCATTTTAGCACTTAAAGTTAACGATGATTGACAGGTTTGTAGCTTTGATCTCGGCAGAGAGCTTGGTGGCTCTACGATCAATCATTGTTAAACTTGCGAGAGGCTGTTCTCAGTAGTGTGAGGGGATTTGAGTGACCTCACTCAATTAAACATTCAATAAAGGCAAGCTGTTTTTCTATGTTATTCTTTTTTTAAAATAATACACATTATGAAGATGGGACAGTAACATGTGTGGAACTTTTGTTTAAAAAAAAAAAAAAAACTAGCTTTTTTCGGTATCAGATCGGGACTATTGGCAGATTCTCAAAACCAGGTGACTCGGACTCCGGGGCAAAAATATGCGATCGGGACAGCCCTAATACTGAAGCAACATATTTTAATCAGGGCTCCCTTTTAGAAAATTCAGAGTGCTCGCTGAAGATACGCTAAAATATCATGACGACACTTAGTTATTTTTTTAAAAATTGTTACATATGTGTCTAAAGCATTTAAGATTGTTGAGCCTAAATTACAGTCTTACCAACTAATATTATTTTTACATGGGGAGAAACTCTGCCTTAAATATTGATAGCTTTCCTCCCCCCAACTGATAAGCTTTTTTTTTTTTTTTTTTTTTTTTATTATTATTATTATTTAAGTAATGACATTTATTATTAAATGAGTGTTAAAAAATGATATTTAAAACTTCTGGATTCAGTGCAATTTTGGGCTTTTGTCTTCAAGGGTATGTACTGTTTTCTTTTTAATGTAAGACAATCATTGTTCAACAAAATTGGAATATGCCCTGTGTTCAGTTTAAGTTGATTTTCACAATTCGTGCAAATTAAGAGCAAAAATAAAATGACACAACAGTGCCTGCGTCTAACAAGCTACAAGGTGTATTTAAAAGTATAATGACAATTGACAAGTCATTTTTTATTTAAAGGATTTTACCTGTGATTGTTTTCATGTCACTTTTAGTGAATGCAGCAAGTACACAAATGTATTTTACTACCAATCAATGGAATGAATTACATATTTATTGTATCATTTAGTCATGTTAATCAGGTGCTGATGTTTTTTCAGAAATTGAAGAATCATTGCCATTTCGTGTGAGTCACAACCATGTGTCCAAGGTATTTCATAGCCATTTCGTGTGAGTCACAACCATGTGTCCAAGGTATTCCATAGCCATCTGCTGGCTTGACTGGTATGAAACTGTCACCTTGATTAACTCTTTTGGTGCCATTGACTATGATAAAAATCCAGTCACGTGACTTTTCTCATCTCTGTTGTGAATTACAGCGTTATCACTAGTAAACGTCCAATTTATTGGACGTCCTATTACTGTCAATGGCAGCCAATGAGTTAATTGTGTGTCAGAGAACTTGAATCTGCTTCTTGTTTTGAGATACCAAATGATGAAAGAGCCTTTACAGATTTTATACGCACACAATTGAAGGCACCATTCACTTTTGTGTTATCAACTGTTTGAGTACCAAATGAAAACTGCAACATAATCCTGCTGTACTTTTGTGTTTTTTTGTTTTTAAATTGCATGCATTTCAGCCATTTATTATTGGAAGTTATTTCCACCCTCATATTCAAAGATGTCTGAGCTTAATACAATCCAATAATAAATACAATTCATAACTGTAGATGCTCTCAATACCCTGTGTTTATTTTTATTTCAGCCTGGCCGGAGTGGGGTGTGTTTGGTGCGTGCGTGTGTGTGAGGTAGTTGGGTGTGGGATTGTTTATAAATCCTACCATCCTTCCATTTCCACTTCATATTGTGACTGAATCTGTTCGCGATAAAACAAATATGAGTACCATCTCATGGAATTTGATCCTTTTATCCATTTTATTACTCGTCACGGGTAAGTTGAGTTCCTTTTATTTTTTTTATTTTTTTCCATTATTCTTATCATTTTCAAGCAATAAATCGTCATTTTCTATTTTAAAAAAATAGCTGAGGTTGCAAAGCGATGCCCAGCGCCTCCCCAGTACCCGTCCACCAGACTTCACAACAAATTAGGCAGCCGAAGCAAGTTTAACAGCGGGGAGAAAGTTTACTACACGTGTGCCGAGGACATGGTGGCATACACAGGCAGCCTCTCTGTGATGTGCGTTAACGGAACATGGACCACATTGACACTGAAATGCGAAAGTAAGAACGTGAAAATCTTCAATCAGTGCCATTAAGTCTCTCCCCCCCCAACCCCCCCCCCCCCCCCCCCCCTTCTCGTGGCTATTCCAGTGATCGCCGATGTAGCTTTACAGTACTTTATAGTATTCTTTCATCGTAGAAATACACAATCCAGTATCCTGTAAGAAAAATAAATAGTGCTTCAATTTTTTAAAAAATGCTTATGAAGGGAAAGACAACACATCATGTAAATCCCAGAAGAGAGAATCTTGTTAAATGATTCGAAAATAAATATCATTTCGCTTTTCTGATATGTAAAACTGGAGAAAAATGTAAATAAAACCCAGTGTTTCCAGGAAGTGGTCGCTAGATAAGAGGGCAGACATTTTATCAATGTCAAACTCCTCTCCTTTATAAAAAGCCTGAACATAATGAACAGTAAAGAAGCACTGAAACTTGTCAATTTAATAATATGACTATCAATTTTATTTTGTATATATTTTATTGTCATTATAATTTATATATGGCGGAGAACGCTCAGTTGACTTGAAGTTCCACTCTGAGACCCTCAATTTGGCCAAATTTCAAAATTGTTCAATATGCATGTGTGATACATCATTGGAAAGCTTAAAATCTCAATTTTCTAGGGGAAGAAAATTTTGAACAGGAGGGCATTTAAAAAAATATATATATTTTTTTTTAAACAGGGAAACCCTAACTGGAGGCGAGAGCATGAGAGAGCATAATTAAAGACGCCATGATTTTGACGAGATATTTTCGCGTACTTACCTCTTTTTGATACAAAACCTCCATGTAGAATGTATCATTGAGTGTCAAGACACAGCTGTGAATGGCCACACCCAGATTTTTGGGGAATATTATGGGTGAAACATGGTAATATAACAAGGGTCGCGATGCAGAAATCGCAGACATCAAGGAGTGGTCGAGATTTTGTTTTTCATATATTTACCCTTTTAAACGCCCCCCCAATATAGAGTAATAAGCGATAGTTATGTGGTAGATATCCGTGACTTATTCACAGACACTATTTTTTTCATTGAGACGTAATTTGTTTAAAAGTTTAAAATATGCAAATGACAATTTTTTTTGGAAGGTTTTTTTTTTGACTAAATATTAGACCTCAATTATTGATTCTAACTTAAAAATGACAGACATTTCGAATAATAAGTATAATTACTTACCTTCTTATTATGGCTGGGTTGAAACAAAAGCGGTTGCGCGATGTCTGTAGACGGGGGTCTCCAGTGTAAAACTGACAAATTAAAAATAGTTCAGGGGCTTAATGCGCCATGAATCTGCTGTGGCAGCATATAGACATTGCTTTATCAAACACAACAGTTCTTTTGTCTTAAAATACAGCAGTTTATTTTAAAGAGGGTGCAAGAGGAGAAACTGCTTTATCAGTCTTGTCTGTGTTTTCCGCCATATATAAAGTACAGGCCAAACGTTTGGACACACCTTCTCATTCATGCGTTTTCTTTATTTTCATGACTTATCATTGTAAATTATCACTAAAGGTACTAAATCTATGAATGAACACGTGTGGAATTATGTACTTAGCACAAAAAGGTGAAATAACTAAAAACATGTAGGCTGTAGGTTTACATAGGGACGGTATAGACCCTACCCACGTGACGTCACAACTCCGCTCTCCTGAATGGTACCGCCCAATTGTCCGTCAACACATAGTGTTAACCTGTTACGGCTACGTACATTCATCCTATTTACGACGTGTTTTTCTGCTCGTTAACATTAATAATCAAAATGGTGAAGACGTGTGTGGCGGTCGGTTGCAATAACAGAGAAGATAGACGGAGAAGACGGAGAGACTTGAAGTTCTACCGGATTCCGAGAGACCCGGAGAGAAGAGAGCGAGATGGGATGCTGCAATTCGACGAGAAAACTGGGCTCCAAACGATTACCACAGATTATGTAGTAGTCATTTTATATCTGGTAAGATGCATTTAATATATATTTAGAGGGTTTTGGGCTGACAACCACAATTAAGATCATTGCTAGGCTAATCGCCGACAACATACACGTATGTATGTAGTGAGAGTGCTATCGCTAAACCATATAAACATTAAAAGCCCTAACTCCATTGACAAACGACATGAAATACATTAGACTTGACAGTGGATGTTAGCAATAACAAAAGATTTTGAATTGAAAATTTCGTAACTCACCTTTCCAAGCACAAGATAGATTCCTGCCGAATTTTCGTCGACGAGGACCTGTTTCACCCAACCAGCAACGAAGTATTTATAAGCCTCCAAGCTCTTAAAGTTTTTCAAATTTTCGTGAGAATAGGCTGATTTTGTGTGGACGAGATAATTGTAAATATCAGCGTAGCAGATGTCAGGCAGAGAGGGCGAAGACAATGGGTCAAAAAACATCGATTTGGGCATCAAATATGGATCTGGCGACTGTATAGAACGAAGCTTTTCCACATAACGCCTTTTATGCAACACATCCAGTGAGTTTACGGCATCCGAAAGCACCGGGTCTTCCATGAAATGCATTTTAAATTGCTCGATCAATGCTAGTAAAGAGACAAAATGACGGACAAGGGGGCGGAACCATACAGCGAGCACGTGATTTTGTGACGTCGGTGGGTAGGGTCTATAGCGACATAACATTACCAACTTTTCAGGATGCTCAAATTGTCCCCACCAACTTTTAAGCAACTTTATTTGCATTATATAATGACTTCAGTTATATAGGTCTTTTAGATGTCTTTCCATATGTTGTAGGAATAGAATTGACCCTACCATTATTAAGTTAATTGTATTCATTGTGTTCAGACATTCTGTACAGTTGCATGTACCGTACATGTGACGGTCCATTTTTTTTTTACCCCTTAAACGCACGTTTGATTGGCTGATGACTTGACCCAATCACACGCACAAAGCCCTGACACAGACAACGTGTCGTCGACATCGTGCCGCCTCCTCCGTCCCCTTCGAAGAGGAGGGGTATTAGATATTCTTTCCGGCCAGCAGCAGCCACTGTAAATAATGTATAAGGACGTCAAAAGCAGTGGTGTTTTACCTGAAAAAACTCAATTTTTATTTATTTTTGTTATTCTCTGACCAAAAAGTTTTTTCAGTTATATTTCATGTATTGATTTAGACAGATAGTGTTCAGTGGTCTTAAGAAAAATGTTGTTTTTTCAATCCTGGATAGTTAAAAGATTATTAACAAGTTTGTATTTATTGTGTGTTAATGTAATTTATGTTCAAATATTGCAATTTAAATTTGCTAATAAAATCCAGACATTTATTCTGGAAGTTTTCAAAAACCTTTCTTTTGTACTTTTTGAAAACAAAGGTTTGAATCGAACGGTGTATCAACTGAACCAATATACAGTGGGGCAAGTAAGTATTTCGTCAACTACCAATTGTACAAGTTCTCCTAATTGAAAATATTAGAGAGGCCTGTATTTGTCAACGTGGGTAAACCTCAACCATAAGAGACAGAATGTAGAAAAACAGAAAATCACATTGTTTAATTTTTTAAAGAATTTATTTCCAAATTAGAGAGAAAATAAGTATTTGGTCGCCTACAAACAAGCAAGATTTCTGGCTGTCAAAGAGGTCTAACTTCTTCTAACGAGGTCTAACGAGGCTCCTCTCGCTACCTGTATTAATGGCATCTGTTTTAACTCATTATCGGTATAAAAGACACCTGTCCACAAACTCAGTCAGTCACACTCCAAACTCCACTATGGCCAAGACCAAAGAGCTGTCGAAGGCCACCAGAGACAAAATTGTTGAAAATTGTAAGACTGAATCTGCAATAGGTAAAACGCTTGGTGTAAAAAAATCAACTGTGGGAGCAATTATTAGAAAATAGAAGACATACCACTGATAATCTCCCTTGATCTAGGGCTCCATGCAAGATATCACCCCGTGGCGTCAAAATGACAACAAGATCGGTGAGCAAAAATCCCAGAACCACATGGGGGGACTTAGTGAATGACCGATAGAGAGCTGGGACCACAGTAACAAAGGCTACTATTAGTAACACAATGCGCCGCCAGGGACTCAAATCCTTCAATTCCAGACGTGTCCCGCCCCGTCCAGGCCCGTTTGCGGTTTGCTAGAGAGCATTTGGATGATCCAGAAGAGGACTGGGAGAATGTGTTATGGTCAGATGAAACCAAAATAGAACTTTTTAGTAGAAACACAGGTTCTCGTGTTTGGAGGAGAAAGAATACTGAATTGCATACGAAGAACACCATACCCACTGTGAAGCATGGGGGTGGAAACATCATGCTTTGGGGCTGTTTTTCTGCAAAGGGACCAGGACGACGGACCTGTGTAAAGGGAGGAATGTATGGGGCCATGTATCGAGAGATTTTGAGTGAAAATCTCCTTCCATCTGCAAAGGTATTGAAGATGAGGCGTGGCTGGATCTTTCAGCATGTCAATGATCCCTAATACACAGCCAGGGCAACAAAAGAGTGGCTTCGTAAGAAGCATTTCAGGGTCCTGGAGTGGCCTAGCCAGTCTCCAGATCTCAACCCCATAGAAAGTCTGTGGAGGGAGTTAAGTCCGTGTTGCCCAACGACAGCCCCAAAACATCACTGCTCTAGAGGAGATCTGTATGGAGGAATGGGCCAAAATACCAGCAACAGTGTGGGAAAAGCTTGTGAAGAGTTACAGAAAACATTTGGCCTCCGTTATTGACAACAAAGGGTACATAACAAAGTATTGAGATGAACTTTTGGTATTGACCAAATACTTATTTTCCACCATGATTTGCAAATACATTCTTTAAAATTCAAACATTGTGATTTTCTGGCGGGGGTTCCACATCCTGTCTCTCATGGTTGAGGTTTACCCATGTTGACAATTACAGGCCTCTCTAATATTTTAAAGTGGGAGAACCCCACTGTATATGAAAGTGTAAGTCAATACGGATTTATTTTGCATTGATTATTTAGCCTAGCAATTAATTAGGTTAATATTCGTGAGAAATGTAGCCCTGACCCCCGTTCACCCAATCTGTTTGGTCTTATTAATGTCCAGTTCCGAGCAAAAAGTGTACATGCTGTCATATCGTCCCTACCAATGTTGAGACCAAACCTACGCCCTTGATTATTGTTGTATCTTAAAAGTAGCCACCACCCTTTGCTCTGATGACTTTTTTGCACAGTCATGCCATTCTCTTGATGAGTTACATGAAAGAGTCACCTAAAATGGTTTTTGACTTCACAGGTATGCCTTTTCAGGGCTGATCAGAGGAATTTATTGCTTTATCATTAGGGTTGTGACCTTTATTTGTGTTGCATTGAATGAGGTGTGTCCAAACTTTTGCCCTGTTATATATACGTACATACATGTATGGGAAAAAAAAAAAACAGTTTTAGAGTCAGTGGCGGTTTTAGAGCTGGGGCCACAGGGACACTGGCCCCTCCTTGAATTTCAATGGCCCCTGAAGTGCCCATGTTCCCATTTTAGCACAAAGCATAGCAATCGGCGACTCCTTCTCTCCTGAAGTGAGAGAGAATGAGATAATGTTGTTTCTACAGTATGGCTAATATTAATGTTGCTTTTTGTTTTTAAAATGGCTTTTCAAAAAGGTGTTAAAATGATTGTTTCATGAACTATATCCTTACTTGCACACAATATGGTTAAATCATTACAAACGTTCCTGGTTCATGGTGATATTTTTACCGCCATGTGCAGAAAAATCTGCGTATTGCCTTGTTGAACAAAACAAACGCTGAACAAGAACAGCAGTGACACTTGGCCCCTTCCTGGCCCCAGTTTCAGAAAATACAAGAACCACTGTTTAGAGTATTACTTGGGGCCATAACTCGTGTGCATTTTTGTTTTTATTCCTTTTAAACTCATTAATTTAGTTTTCATGAACATTGTATTAATTTATAAATGTATATAAATTGTACAAAACATTAAAAAAAAAAATAAAACAACTGATGGGCATAATAGTGCAGCAGGGTGGACAAGTGGTTAGCACGTCCGCCTAACAGTTCTGAGATCAAGGATTCAATTCCGGGCTCTATCCATCCTTGTGTGGAGTTTGCTTGTTCTTCCCGTGCCTGAGAGGGTTTTCTTCGGGGACTCCAGTTTCCTCCCACATCCTAAAGCATGATTGGTAGGCTGATTAAACACTCTCAATTGTCCCTAAGTATGCATGAATGGTTGTTTTCGTGTCCATTTGCCCTCCAATTTGCCGGCAACCGATTCAGGTCTACTGCTCATAGTTAGCTGGGATAGGCTCCAGCACCCTTGTGAAAATGAATAAATGATGATTATTACAGTTTTAAAATAATATAATAACAATTGATTATATTTTTTATTAATGACCAAAAATAGTCACTTGCTCTATGAAGGCTTAAAGGTCTTAAGCGCCAACTTTTGAATAGCTGTCCATTAGTGACCACTGGCCCTGAAAGGGTTAATACTTAATACCCACAATTCCATGATGCTGTTTGAATCTTGTCAGTATGCATGTGTATGGGTATAACTGACGTCACAAAATGGCTGTATTCGTCAACCATGTCATTTTGTGTTTCAACATATTCCCATATATCGTCCGAGAAATTTTCCATTTGAATACTTAAATACTTTGAGCAATTGTCTTTTACATAAGCATATACAGTATGTTGTCTTTAAGTGTTGTCTTTCCCTTTAATTTGAAAAAATAACCACTTACAAAATATTAAATTTTATTATCATCATGTACATACCCATTTCTTTTGTTAAATCTGGTATTATGGCTTCATTGTAAAGTAAAATGCATATACAGTACAAACCCTTTACAAATCTGTCCGGTTAGCATGGCAATTTTACATTTCCGAGATTCTGTGTTTGAATCTTGGCTGTCACCTTTCTGTTTAGAGTCTATAATTTGTTTGGGTGGCTTTCTTCCCGTTTCTGAGATCTGAATTTTTTTTTCTGAAAAAAATATATAACGGTGAATTACAATTTTGATAACAAATTTACTCTGCCCGTTTGCAATAGAGAAATCATGTGGTAATGCTGGTGATTTGACAAATGGAAGGTTTCACTATGAAGGGCTTGCTGTCATTGGGGAAAGAGTCTACGCTATATGCAATGATGGGTAAAACTGATCGTAAACATTTTTAAAGATGATGAATGTGCTCGAAAGAATAAATAATGTGTATGTTGATTTCCCTTTTTGATCAGTTACATTTTAAAAGGACCTAAGTACATGACTTGTAAGAAGGCTGGTTGGACTGGTGGATTCCCTACATGTGAAGGTAACACTCTATCTTAATACATTTTGTTTTGATGTATTTTACAAGGATTTATTTCTCTCTCCCCAATCTTTTATGCCATATATGAATAGCGCCAACTGAAACTGCTATTTGTTTGAAAATAAAGAAAACAAAAGAAATAAACATACAGACAGAGTGGACAGACTTGTATCTAATTGCTCTACCACTGAACTGAGCAGCAGCATACTCATACTGTCCCTCAGCTTTTCGAAACAAAACAAGAACAATCTGTTCTAAACTGACCTTGACACTGCACAAAGCAGGGTAGGCCAGTGGTGACTAGGTGACCTAGCCGAAAGTGTAGCTAGGAGCTCCCCCCAAAATGACAATATATGGCAGAAAACACAGACAAGATTGAAAAAGCAGTCTCTGCTCTTGCACCCCTCTTTAAAATAAACTGCTGTATTTTAAGCCAAAACAACAGTTTTGTTTGATAGAACAAAATGTCTTTATGCTGCCATAGCAGATTCATAGCGCATTAAGCCCCCGAACTATTTTTAATTTGTCCGTTTTACCCTGGAAACCCCTGTTTACAGATGTCGCGCAACCATTTTTGTTTCAACCCAGCAATAAAACGAAGGTAATTAATTATATTTATAATTCAAAATGTCTGTCATTTTTAGCTTAGAATCATTAATTGATGTCTAATATTTCGTTAAAAAAAAAAAAAAAAACTTTTAAGAAAGTTTCACTCGCATATTTTAAACTTTTAAACAAATTACATCACAATGAAAAACATGGTGTCTGTAAAAAAGTCACGGATATCTACCTTATAACTATTGCTTAATTGTATTTTTTTTGTTTTTGTTTTGTTACTGTTGCATTTTCTCTGATGCATTAGATGATAAATAATCAATCCAGACAAAGAAAATTAAAAAAAAAAAAAAACTTTTAAAAGGGTAAATATATGAAAAAGAAAATCTCGACCATTCCTTGATGTCTGCAATTTCTGCATCGCGACCCTTGTTATATTACTGTGTTTCACCCATAAAATCCCCCAAAAATCCAGCTGTGGCCATTCACAGCTGTGTCATGACACTCAGTGATACATTCTACATGGAGTTTTTGGATTGAAACAAGGTAAGTACGCATTAATATCTCGTTAAAGTCATGGCGTCTTTAATTCTGCTCTCGCGTGCTCTCACGTCCAGATAGGGTTTTGTGGTCTATTTTTTTTTTTTCCCAATGCCCTCCTGTTCAAATTTTTTCTTCCCCCAGAAAATTGAGATTTTAAGCTTTCCAATGATGTATCACACATGCATATCGGAGAATTTTGAAAGTTGGCCAAATTGCGGGTCTTAAAGTGGAACTTCAAGTCACCTGAGTGTTATCCGCCATATATATTTTTAAATGTTGCATAAAATTCATATAATGTAATGTATTTTCAAACACATAAAGGTTGTACGTCCGTCATTGTTTATGGTTCACCTGAAACAAATGATTGAAGAATCCGCCCCGAGCATTAAAGTCCCATTTAAGGTGCACCTTTTTCCTCCACCTCCTTTCGTCAGCACCTGAGCTTTTCAAATTAAAAGTCTGAAATGTTGTATTGACAGCAACAGAAGTGAGACATTCATTTATCAATAGCGCTAGCCGCTAACACAGTGAGATGATGAGAAATCCCTTCCAACACCTTTCACTCGCAACAAGAGCACAATAGGAACAAAACAAGAGCAACAAGAGGTTCAGGGCACCAGGTCACAATTTCGTGAGCTAGCCTATGCTGAGGGCTGGCACTGGCACAAATTCTTAAGCAAATACAGTGGTACCTCTACTTACCAAATTAATTGGTTCTGCAAATAGTTTCTTCACTTGAAAATTCTGTAAGTAAAGACGCGTTTTCCATGTAAAAAAAATTCTGACATAAATATTCTATAATGCATGAAAATGCATTAAAACATGTAACAAATGCATGTTACGATTAGATTATTGCAAAATAAACATACAATTGAAGTTGTGCATAACGTAAAAAAGCAAGAATAGAGTAAAGAATCAGAGTTAACTCTCATGTAAAGCTGTCGGAAGATGAGGGGTGAATGAAGAGGATGCTGGGATACACACATACACATACAGTAAAGGTCCCTCTTAGCCAATTGGATGCCAGGAATGATAGGCAATGGCCAAATGCAGAGCAGCTATGTATGTTACATTCAGTCAACTCTGGGAGCTGTGAGTACCAGCCGTACTGTGTTTTTGCCTTTCATATCCCGAAATTTCATTCTTAACAAGAGGCAATATTTTCCCATTTAGGGATGTCTTAACCTGAAAATGTAGAGACGTTCTTAAGTAGAGGTACCACTGTAATCATAGTTGAAGTTATGGAATGTGCAGTTGGAATGGAATTATTTTTGTTTATCTGGAAATTACATCTAGAATTTTTGTTGCGTTTTTTTAACGGCTTTGACCTTGCCCTTAGGTTCTCTAGGTTTACAGGATCAGATTACAGATAGCTTTCTTTTGCATTAATGCACTTATAATGCACCAATAAATACCGTAACCTTTGGACTATAAGCCGCTACTTTTTTCCTTTGGAGCTTATTGTCATGTGCAGCTTATATCTTGATTTCTACAAGCTAATGAGGTGCTTTCTGCTTGACCTTCCAACAAAGGTGGCCGGTTTTGCTTTTCTTCTTCTATCTATTGCCCCATCCACACATTGTCTGGGTTCTATTTTTGTCTATTGAGCCTCAATATTTCTCTTCATACCAAAAATTATGGAATTAATAACATGGTCTTTCAGTGCACATGACCAAATTTTCTCAAAATGACAAGCAGGTGAAGATGAGCCTTCTTGCCCTGACGGCAGTCTTCCGGTTGGGTACACAATGGATTATGGGAACAAATGGAACATCATATGCCAATCGATTTTTGTGCGTCAATGATGCTGAAGATGCCTTTCCGATGAGATTGGATTTATGGTGGTGGGATTCAGGCTGATTGGAGTTGAAGGAATCCTACCGCTATTTCCGAAAGGCGTTGGCGGGGCACCCTGAATTGTATAAGCTGCCATACTGGATGGAGTACTTGACCAAGGTTGTAAGCATCCAGGCCAGAGAGATCCACCGCAAGCTGGATCTGGTGGATGACCAAGTTGGTGGGGTTAACCGCAAGCTGGATGTGGTGCTTGACCTACTCCGTCAGAGGAATGAGGAACTTGAAAGAGTGGGCAGCCTGGTCTGAGATTTGTCCGGACAAGGCGGATTGGACATGAATGCAGACAACCTCCACACTGCAAATAAACATCATCATCTTTGGCCTTGGCAGCCCTATCTCCTGGAGCGAGTGCAGGGTTGCTCCTCAGAGCCCCTCCACCATAGGCGGAGTTTGACTTTTGGGGCAGGGAGGGCACAACACGATGAAGACCCCGAAACGTAGTGTCAGCAATAAAATTAACTTACAAGAATATTTATAATAATAAGTTGACAATGAGCGTTTTTTGTTTCCCATCATTCTTGAGGGGAAATACTAAATCAGGCTTCATAGGCAATACTTTTCGCCAAGATCATCAACCATTGAATATGGTACGCCCGCCGGTGTCAAGCCAATGTAGATACCCCAGTCAAACATCAACATATGGCTGTAGATTTGTGTCTTTGTTATTCAATCAAAAAAAAAAAAGTTTCTTCAATAAAAATATATATTTTCAATTTCAAAAAATGTATTTGAATGCAAATATAAATTTGAAACTAAAAATGCAATTGAAAGCTATT
Source organism: Corythoichthys intestinalis (assembly GCF_030265065.1). Classification (NCBI taxonomy): domain Eukaryota; kingdom Metazoa; phylum Chordata; class Actinopteri; order Syngnathiformes; family Syngnathidae; genus Corythoichthys; species Corythoichthys intestinalis. Next base: position 68,797,784 of record NC_080396.1, read on the forward strand.
TTTCTTTGGTAGAATTTTTTTTTTTTTTTTTTGATTGAAGTAATATTGATTTGTGTTTGGCCCACATTTTGGCTTGGACGTTTTTGTCTTTATTATTCTATCAAAAAATATATATTTTCGAAAAGAAAAATCACTTCAATCAAAAAAAGAAAAAAATTCAATCATAGAAAACGTTCTTGAATGCGAAAAAATATTTGAGTTTGAAAATTTTGCATTTGAACACTTAATTTTTCATTGAAAACGTTTTATTTGATTGAAGCAATCCTTTTTGTGTTTGGGCCATATTATGGGTTTGACATTTGTGTCTAAATCATTCAATCCCCCCAAAAAGTTGCTTCAATCAAAAAAAAAAAAAAAAAGAAAAAAAAAAGAAAAAAAAACTTTCAATCAAAGAAAAAAATCCTTTGAAAAATAAAATTGCCCTCCCCTATTTTTTTGGGGGGGGAAATTATATGCAAAGCAAATGACCGTCTAAGGTGCTAGTCATATGATCTGTTCAAAAAATAATTTTGACACATTATAAAAATAGATATTTTTTTGTTCATTTCATTCATTTTTGTTGCAGTTTTATTGCTTTACAACTTTTATATATATAGGAAAGTCAATTTCATGCAATGATACTTTTCCGCCACCGGGCAGGCCCCCCTAGCCCTCCCTTAAAATCCGCTTATGCCCTCCACACTCCACCTTTTCCCCACCTGGAACTGTACAGACTTCGAATGAAATTCCGTTGCACTTGTGATGACAAATAAAGCATGTGTGAATATCCCTTTGATTTATAGTCATGTATGAATGGATGTTGTTTTTTGTTTTTTCGTAAAATTTGGTAGGCGCGGCTTATAGTCAGGTGCGCCTCATAGTCCAAAAATGGCAAAAAATGAATTAGACAATAAATAAGTGAAGTATTCCATTGACAAGTACATTTTACGTTTAATTTGTGCAGAGGCTGGTACCACCTGCTCCACTCCAGAAGTGGCCAACTCAGTGAGGATTAGTGAGGAAGATGTTTCAATACACCAGGCAGGAGAGAAGGTGACAATTACCTGCATTCCAAATTTCCTGCTAGTTGGCCCTCAGCAGGTCACCTGCGGCCCCTCGGGCCGCTGGGAGCCCAAACTCCCTTACTGTCAGACTTCACCTGCTCGTCAAGGTAACAAAAATTTTGTTTAATCATGGTTCCAATTTAGAAAACTTAGAAACAGAAGCATGATGAAATATCCTTGTACTCCCACTCCTAAGAGAATATTCTACTATGCAGGTGGCTGTAGCGTTCCAGCAACTTTGTATGAGACTCACGCCAACCTCGCCGAAGAGTTCATCACCAAAACGATTTTTGGCCCTGGAGAGCGAGTCCGCTACACTTGTGACGTCGGCTACAGCCCAGTAGGTGGCAGCAGATACCGGCGGTGTAACAGTGGACAATGGACACCGCTTCTGCTCAAGTGTGAACGTGAGGTCAATTCTTATGTTTCATCACTAGTGAATGTAGTGGGCAGGGGCAGAGGTGTAGCAAGGGTCCCCGGGGGCCCCAGGCAACATGCAACATGGGGCCCTTCGAGTGTGTGCAAGTGAGGGGGACAGTTGGACTTGGAGCAATAGCATATTTAATATAAGTCTAATAACGCCTCGCTCTCATAAAGTGCTTTTTAGGACACTCAAAGTGCCCCCCCATTGCATTATTCTTTCACTCCACACTCAGTGGATGTAAGCTTCTATTGTAACCACAGCTGCCCTGGAGGACACTGACACCTTCTGAAAAAAATCGCAGATGAAAATGTATACATAAAGTTTTCTTGTAAAAGGCACATCAGAAAATGTACAAATGTAATCCTGTAACAGCAACAAAGAAAAGATCAATAACATAACTAATAACTAAAACATTTTCTCTATATTCAGTGCAAAAGTGGAACCCAACTTTTTTCTAAGGTGTCGACATAAAGTGCAGTATAATGCTGTTAAAATAAAATCCAATCTAAAAGCTAAATAACAAAATGACAGAGTTATTAAATAAAAAAAGCGCATTACATTACATTCGTTAAATTCCTTACATTCGTTCATGGACGCACACATTTTAACAGGTGGCCGTCCTAGAATACGCAGCGCTTGTGACGTAGGACAATAACCGGACTGGTTGCTATGGGAACGTACGCATATCCAAGGAACCTTGCTAAAAGGAGTATTAAAATTGCTAATAAAATCGTTTAGGATTATTTTAGATGCATATATGTTATATTTTTCTTATATTCGACGAGGAATACGATAGACCCATTAATAGACTTTTTTGGGAAAAATCACCATTTCTTTAAATAGTCAGATTAGTAATGAGGTGGCCTGTGAAAATCAACGTAAAAAGACTCAGCAAGGACTTTCCAGAGAGTACTTGGTGAGTCACTCTTTAAACAATCATGTGGTATTAATAGCTGATTGGACTTTCTTAAACATGTATAATCTACGTACATGACGTGGTTAGTACTGATTGGGATTGATAAGAGAATCGTTAGATATTCTGCCAAATGATTCCATGCTATTAAAACATTCCCTACACTTGTCGCTGCGACAGTGCAGTAAAGCTGCGTGCGCTAAATCTGTTGGCCCTCTGGGGGCCCCTGCTGGCTGGGGGCTCTAGGCAATTGCCTGGTTTGCCTAATGGGACGCGACGCCTCTGGGCAGGGGATAAATACTTTTAATTAAAAAAATAAAATAAAATAAATAAAAAATTCATAATAGAGGTGGTATCTACTTTGACATAGTTTCGCAACAAAATTAACAAATTCAGTGCCAGCCCCATTGTATGGATAGCAATCACAGACTATGTATTCTGGTAGGTATTAAAAGAAGAACATTTATATTAATTAATTGGCTGCCATTGACGGTGATTGACGTTCAATCTAGGAGAGGCATTCATAGCCAGTTTGAATGAATTGGATGTCTATCATCGCCAATGGCATATAATGAGTTAAAAAAAAAAAAAAAAAAAAAAAAACATTACCAGAAATAGACGTCCACCACATAATGGTGCCACATGTACAGTACATTACCTAAATTATCAATATTAACATAACAAAACATTAATATACTAGTACATCATATTCACCAGATATGCTCATTAGTAAATGCATGCATGTAATCATAGCGTTTGACTTTTGTTGGAGTGGGGGCAAAACATGTTGATGACCCCGAAATGCAATGTCAGCAATAGAATTAACTTGCAACATACACGTATACTGTATATACAACGTTTATGTGGTTCATTAAAAAGCATTAAATGATTTTGTCAAAATTCAGGCCTTAAAAAGCATGAAACTAAATGTTTGAGGCTTTAAAAATTAAGTACTTGACTGTTAAATTATTTTTTTCCCCCCATTATTCATTAGAGTTGTCTAATATTATCGGGTAGCTACCTGATAATATTAGCTGATTAACACATTTTAAAATGATATCGCATAATTACGACATCGCTTTTTCATTATAGGTTTTGGGCCAATATGCATGTTGCCTTGAATCTAGAAGCCTTCTGCCTTTGTACAAGTGCAGGTCACAGCTTAGTACAGCAGTTTTGCATTCATGGTTAAAAGATTAAATGAACAATAAATAATAATGATAATAATGAATTTTAAACTCATTACGTACTTCATTCAGTGTACTGTACCTCATTCACTGTGTGCCTTTGTTGGTATTTTGATATGTGATATGGTTGTGCCATATTGGTACTTTACATTTGCACTTGATCCAAAAAAACTGATGTTTGCACTATTTTGATTTCAACAAAAATTGTTGTGGTATAATATAGGCACTTTTCCCCATAACTTTAGTTGACGTTGTTCTCTTATTTTTCACAGAATGCTAATTGGAAAACCTTGAAGTTGTTCCATTTATCATTATTAAAGTATCCAGTGGGCCACAACTGGAATTTTGGGGATTTTATAAGTGAAAAATGCTAATATAACAAGGGTCGCAATGCAGAAATCACAGACATCAAGGAGTGTTCGAGCTTTTCTTTTTCAAATATTTACCCTTTTAAACATTGTTTTTCAATTTTTCTTTGTTTAAATCGATTATTATCATTAAAAATATTGGCGAAAATGTGACAGTAACAAAAAAAATACAATTAAGCGATAGTTATGAGGTAGATATCTGTTACTTATTTACACTTTTTTTCATTGTGACGTAATTTGTTTAAAAGTTTAAAATACGTGAGTGAATAATTTTACAAAACTTTTTTTTAAAGTAAATATTAGCCATCAATTAATGATTCTAAGCTAAAAATGGTAGACATTTTAAATAATAAATATACTAGTAATTACTTACCTTCTTTTTTTTTGCTAAATTGAAACAAAAGTGGTTGCGCGGTGTCTGTAAACGGGGGTCACCAGGGTAAAACGGACAAATTAAAAATAGTTTGGGGGCTTAATACGTCATGAAACTGCTATGGCAGCCTATAGACATATCGTTCTATCAAACACAAAAGTGCTTTTGACTTCAAATACAGCAGTTTATTTTAAAGAGGGGTGCAAAAGCAGAAACTGCTTTTTCAGCCTTGTCTGTGTTTTCCGCCATGTATATATATTATTTTAAACAAGAATAAAATATAACAATGATTGTCATTATAAAATGTTTCAATCAGTGAGTTCACTCAAATTCGCTCCAGCTGCTCACTTACATACAATGTTTAACAAGTTAAACAATAATTGACATATGTGGCGTTTTGAAGCTTGGGGTTCCAGGCATGTGTGGCAAGATCAAATATTAAACGTCTGTCAATCATCGTTAACTTTAATAAGCAACTCCAGTGCACTGCCTCAGCAACAAAGAGCAGGGAGTGGGAGTGAGGGAGGGAGGTAGAGTGAGACTATGCAATCGGTTCGGAACAGCTAATATGAATATCTTTTAATTGAAAAAAAATCCGCGTTAGAGTGATGGAACGAAGTTTGAAGTGCGAAGTAACGAGGGATCACTGACTGAAAATCAATTACATGAAATTACATTTTTTGGCAACCAGGGGTTCACTGCCCTGCCTGCTCCCCTTCAAACTCTGCGTTCGCATGTAATGCTTAAAAAATGTGGTTGGAAGTGGTAAGTTTTGCTATGCACCATCTAGAGGAGAATAAAAAATGCTGACATTAAAATCACGTTGTATTTTAACAGGGTGGTGTCAAATTTCTAAATATTCTATTGTCAGCGTAGTTGACAAAATACATCACATGACTGGGTAACACTTTATAATAAGGGTCCCTTAATTAACATTAGTTAATGCATTTTTAGACAATAAATCATGTTTAGGTAACATGACAATAATTCATTTAATCCCTTATCTAACATTCATTAATATATTCATTAACATGAGTTAATGCATTAGTTAATGCATTGTAAGAGAATAACTAATGTTTAAGTAACATTACAATAATTAATATAATTGTATCTAGAATTTATTACTAGATTAATTAATATGAGTTAACGCATTAGGACCTATATAGGGTTAGGGTTTAGGGTTTGTCAACTTAAGCATTTATAATTTCTTAGGTAAGGTACACATGTGCTACACTTTACAATAAGGGTCCAAAAAGCATTCAGTAATGGTTAATAAAGGTTAAGAGGGGTGAACTTAAGCATTTATAATTTCTTAGTTAAGGGATACGTGTGCTACACTTTACAATAAGGGTCCAAAAAACATTCAGTAATGGTTCATTAAGGTTAAGTAATACTTATGAGGTACGTTCACGTGAAATAATACCATACTTAAGGTTAGGTTATTATCAGGGGTGCACATATTTTTTTTGCCCAGGTTGTCAGAGGAGGACCTGGAGATGTGACTTGGTCCTCATTGAGCTGATGCCTGATGCGATAAAATTATAATAAGCTTTACTTAGAGCCAATTACCTTTAATTACTTATATAAACAATTAACGCTTGATTAACATCAACTGGCACAACAAAATTGCCATTACTTTGAAGTGAAATGTAAAGAAATAAACATAAAAGCACTAATTCAAAATAAAGGGCATTCGTATGCGGCTCCCACATTAACTCTAAGCCTTTAAGTGAAATGTAAAGAAATAAACATAAAAGCACTAATTCAAAATAAAGGGCATTCATATGCGGCTCCCACATTAACTCCAAGCCTTTGTAAAAGTGGGATGTTCTCCTCATAAGAGCTCATTGAACGTGCATGTTTAGCTTGTGAAATGCGAGCAAAAACACGTTTGTCAGTGCATGGCGCTGTTCTTCAATAACTTTTTTCACTACTTGTCCATAGGGCGAGTGGGGTCCTGTCTGACATCGAGTTTGCTTAATTGCCACATGCTCTGTTTTTTTCGCGCTTTTCAAAGTTTGGATGGCTAAAATTCTTTGACCCTACATAAAATGCGCTGCTCTCATTAACAACATTGGGATTCTCACGGCAAATGTTGCACCACATTTCTGTGAGAGAATCATTTGCTTCTAGCCACGGTACCTCCTGCAGCCACTTTTCAGCAAAAGTCCTTTTTTCCGGTAGCTCCGGTGACGTCTCTGTCGTCTGTCTGTCTTTTGATGGGGTTGGGGGAACACGGAAATAATTACTCAGTGGGGCCTGCCTCTTTGACATTTTGAGAAGTGATTTTCTCGTGTCCGCCTCAAATACAGTGGTCAGCCATCGGTACGCAAAAGCGTATGGAAGCCGTTGAGGGCCAGCGCGTTTGTCTACGTCCAGTACGCATGCGCCCATGCGGACCACTTATGTGCACCCCTGGTTATAATATATAATAAATATAATACATTACTTAACATTAATTCACATATACATTAGTGCATTAATAAACAGTTATTAATGTATACTGGTACTAGTAAGTGATTGTTATTTTAAAATGAAAAACATTTCTCTGTGAGTCCTTGGGTGCTGCTAACCTAACCTTAAGTATGGTATTATTTCACGTGAACGTACCTCATAAGTATTACTTAACCTTAATTACTGTAACCATTACTGAATGTTTTTGTACCTTTATTGTAAAGTGTAGCACATGTGTCCCTTAACTAAGAAATTATATAAATGCTTAAGTCCCCCCTCCTCCTTAACCTTTATTAACCATTACTGAATGCTTTTTGGACCCTTATTGTGAAGTGTAGCTCATGTGTCCCTTAACTAAAAAATTATAAATGCTAAGTTAACGAACCCAAACCCTAAACCCAAAACCTTAACCCTATATAGGCATATATATTTTTTTTAATTTTACGAAACCATTAGTTACTGTCTGGTTATGCATTAAGTAATGCATTAACTCATGTTAATTAATGTATTATTAAATGTTAGATAAGCAATTATATGAATTATTGTAATTTTACTTAAACATTAGCTATTGTCTAAAAATGCATTAAACAGTGTTAATTAAGGGACCCATATTGTTAAGTGTTACCCATGACTGTAACATACAGTAATACGGTATACGCAAGGATGCACGATGCTAACAGTTTAAAGCCACTATAACACTTTTCTCTTTCCATTCTGTAAAGGAAAGCTGTGTGGCTCTGCTGGGGAGATTCGAAATGGACGCTTCATGTATACTGGCGTAGAGTTTGGAGACACTGCCACAGCTCAGTGCAACGAAGGGTAAGACGCTCAAAGAACTCAAGTGCGTCTCATGTGCTGTAATTCTGCTGCTCTTACACCAGGTTTCATCTTGTTGGTCGTCCAACCAGGACTTGTAGGAGTTTTGGCTGGGATGGTCATGCTCCCGTTTGTCAAGGTGCAGCCATAAAAAATTGTCATCATGCTTTATACCTTTCAGTGGCGCATACTTGGTGTTCTCTCTGTTTACAGTTGTGGAATGTGAAGAACCTCCTGAGGTGGCCAACGCAGTACCAAATGGCAGAGAAGAGGCTCCGTACAAGTACATGAGTGTAATTGTGTACGAGTGTCACGTGGGGACCGTCCAGGGGAACAATGCCATTTGGTGCACAGAGGACGGCACATGGAGCACACCTCCTACATGTAAAGGTCTGAAACACAAATACTGGAGCACCGCAGTCATCTTTACACAAATTTATTTACAATTTGCCATGAATAAGTGATTAATAGTTGTAGTTTGTCCACAGAAATCACATGTCCATCTCCAAAAGTGCCCAACGCCTCCTGGACGCGAGCTCACGCCAGACTTTATCAACACCGGGACGCAATCACCATCAGTTGTCGTCACGGTTACACGCTGGTCGGTGCCAGCACAGTCACCTGCGGTGACGACAGTCAGTGGATTCCCAGCCTTCCCAAATGTAGACGTGCATGTACGTCAACAACTCTCATGAAAATCTATTACAAGATTATTATCGTCATTACTTTTATTAACACATTTACTGCTTTCCTTACTCTTTTTTTTAGCATGGCGCACTAAACGGCAGAGCGGAAATGCTGTCTGATATGTGATGCTATATGAGTCAGTCCAGCATAACAAGAGCAAACAGAGGATGAAAAATGACCTTCTCTGCCAGGTTATAACAGCTTTACACATATTAAACATGTTTTTAAAATGAAGCCGACGTACAGAATGTTTATTTCAATAGGTGTTTTTGGGCAAGAATGAGTACAAACTTGTTGTGTTCACCTCTATACATAGTTTTTTCATCTTTACTGTCAATAGCATCATGTGTATCATCATCAATTGGCGAAACTGCTAGTGAGTGTTCATGAACAAACAAGTTACAAGAAAACAAGAACACCAATTCCATTCATTTAAAAAGACAATACAAAATCCAGACATTTACATGAGCAATAACAATTCAAGTGCAAATATCATGATCAACTCTATGATACATCATAGCAAACTCTCTTTTAAAAGGCAACAATCTCAACCAAGAAATAAAAAAGGAAATCTGTCAGGTCGCAGGAAAGAAGCTGATTATGGTGGGAAGGGGACATTTTGCCATGTTTTCACAATAACTCTATAGGTACAGTTGGAAATGCAGTAAGAATCTCAAACATTTTGTGACATGGTTTGGCATCAACATCAACTTTGAATATGTAATAAAATTATTGGTAGCAGTAGGTGAATTTTATAACAATCCTACACTTAAACCCTTTCTAAATTGGAATTGAATCAAACATCAGAGAGTCTGACTTGTACAGGTGGTCCCCCGGGTTGCGACGTACCTGACTGAAGTGATTTTGACGCCACGCTTTAGTTTCGTCCGCTATTGTGTCTCCAGTGTTTTTTTTGTTTTGTTTGTTTTCTTTAGTGAGAGAGAGCAGGCAAAGATGACAGCTGGAAGCTCGCGCGCACATTTGTTGCTTGTGAAGCGTCCAGACAGGCAACACCTGTATATAACACCTTTTGTACTATTTATTGTGCGTTTTCAATCGTGGTCAAATACAAGTTTATATGATTGTTTTTGATGATGTTCTGATGCTAATCGTTTGTGTGGATTGCTATTGCTGTATCAGCTAGCAGCTAGAAGATGAAACTGATTTAGTTTCATTTTTATTTTAGTTTCATTCTGCAAGTGTTGATGTCATGAGCAGCTGAATTAAGTCAGCAAACCACATGGACGTCTGACATCATCATTTCGCAGCTTAGCGTGCTGTCTAGGTAGGACTTAGCTCCAACGTCTTGGCAAGGACAGTACAATTTCGTATAATACATGTTTTTGGATCGTTATTTTGAGATTTAGGGGGTGTTTAGGAGTGCTTAAAGAGTCAATTCGGGCTACGCCGTCAGCGTAGGAGCGCAACTCGTTCGTAACCCAGGGACTACCTGTATTTCCTTTCCGAAATGACTTTTGATTATTGATGAAATACATTTGATCAATTTCTAAAGGGCCTCCCGGCCAAATGAATTCCCTACAATTAACATTGTGAGCCCTGTTTTCGTACGCTGTTTAAATCTAGACTAACACGAGTTTGTGTCAAGCGAAGTTGTGTTTTAGACCAGTTTTTGGTCATTTTGTGCGCAGTGGGCTAGATGAATTGCTTAAAGGCGTGCACAACTCAACATTTTTGCAACAACCAGCAGGTATATTTACAATCCCTTTAAATCCCAGTGCATTTGTTGGTGCTGATCTACCTGACAACAGTTTACTCAGTCGAAGGTTGACACCTGTTGATGTAAGGGGAAGCACGAGCAGACCTTCCTGGCAGATTACGTTAATTCGGCCGGAGAGATCTGCGCAGTGCTAGCTAGCAGGTTGATTTTAGAAATGCATTAAAGATTATAACAATCATACAACATCAAGGACATCATTAAATTAATCGATTCACACTTTAATTTGTCAGGGTTCGATGCACGCTATTCACGTCGTAACCATTGCAAAACGCTGACATTCAGTTCACATGTCAGCAGAGTTATGAATCTGCCTTGCGCTGAAACTTAGCCTCCTTCTTTGGCAGCACACTAAAAGTGCACCTTTCGCCCACAAAATTGTCACATCCACCGGACGTTCCCGCAAGAACACACCCTTGCTTTGTTACACCTTCCTTGACACAGACTGGCTTACGAAATTCCAAAAAATCTTCGCACTCACTGTTCTGGCACAAAAATACTCGTTTTAGACCCCAGTCTACGAAAATAGGGCTCTGCGTTTTTCTAAACCAGACCAACTGTTTAGAAGACAATTTCCAGTCTTGACAAGCTAGCCAAGTGCTAGCCATAGGGGACACTTGGCTTATCAACATTTTGATATAAGCCTTTTCCCTCAACAATAGATCATCTCCTTTCGCTAGAAATGTTCTTTTTTTAAAAAGTTAAATTATTATACCCTGTTGCTGTCATTTTTTTTATATCACAATATTTTTGAAAACTGTTATATTTAATGAAATCTTTGACTCTCTTTGTAAAAGACACAAAAGTTATGCTCACAACATGTCACACACGGGGTCGACAGTGTTGCTTTCCAAAAGATCATTTTGGGTCACTATAACCAAATCCAAGGTATGGTATTTTTGTTCATTGCACTTCATTGGACTATAAAAGGTAGAAGGATGGGCTCTAGATCTAGTGCACAAAACAATGGGCCCTCTTTGGAAGAGCTGTCTTTACTGGGGCAGACCGAACATGAGATGGGAAGTTAGATGTCTTTGGATTTGATACGAGCACGACATTTAGTGGGGGGCATCGAGGGGAGGTACAAGTGTGATTCTAGCAGTCGGTTTCATCGAATCCAACCCTTGTCTTCCTTATTTTCAACATTTACAGGTCAAAACACGATAGACCTGCTCCACACGCAGAACGAACGACCTGCCGTGATGTCAAAACTTAAGTACTTGAAATTCTCTGCTTCCTTTTCACTTCAAACTTTTTACACTAATTATGAGTAGAGTACATGAGAAAGACAAGATGAGATTGAAAAATTAAAGTGACCTTTTACAAGAAGCAGCAAACGTCATGTCCTCAAAGACATTCAACTCTCGATCCCTCACCCAGACACATTCCACATCATCTCATTCCTGTGGCTTACCCGCTTATTAGTTTCTTATTCATCTTTCAAAAATGTCCTCTATGTTCCTGGAATAATTCACCACCTTTTTTATGTATTTGCTTTAAAGTTGCCTTGGAGAAAAAAAATGGAACAAAAAAATAAAAGGGAGAAAAAGAGCAACAGAAATGTCGGGCGGGTTGGAAAAGGCTGGTGCAGTCTAGACAGCACAGATGAACTGTTTTAACAGTAAAACTGCTCTAAGAGCTCAAACATAGTAAGGCTTTAAATGAGCTGGAACACAGCTGCGACACGAATTAGTTAGCAATTGCTCCTCCTCGAGGACGCGTACACAAGCAAGCATCCTGAACAGTGCCCGTACACGCACACATACGATGGAACCAGGGTTATACAACACTTGCACATCACTTACAAACATCCATACTTAATAGTCGCAGTCAGAGCTGGAATACACACCAGTCATTTAAGCAAATACAACAACAAGCTCTAACACAACATCACTCCTACTGTCTCAAATAGCCGTTTCTATCCGTTTTAATGGTCTCGTTGCGCGACACAATCGAAACCAAACCCACTCACATAATCTACATCCCCACTAAACGCTTACGCTCCGGACTGTGGACCTGGGACTAAAAACTGACAAACAGCTAAACAAATATTCAGTATTTTGCAGGTTTGTCGATGGAAATCAAAAGAGGATTAAAAAAATAAAATAAAATAAAAGTGTATATTTTTGTGTGTCAAAGTCCTTTATGAGTTGCGGGATGTAGCCTGTAAGGGGGACGGGGGCGTTTACTTAATTAACGATGATGGTTTACTTGTATGGTCGCAGAAAAGCAGAGACTTTGCTACTTATGAGGCGAATGAAGGATCGGGGGAGCATCTCGTTGGACTCCCTAGTGGTGTACTTGAAGTAGTTGTTTGGGTGAGCCAGAACATCAAAAAGAGTCTTTATCAGTTTTTTATCCTGTAAACATAAAGAACAAATGTTAGTGCAGGGGTTTATTTCAATGAATAATACAAACTAGAGGTGCACCGATTTCATACATTTTGGAGGATTGGTGATCGGTCAATCACAAAAAGTCTAACTGATCTTACGATTAGCTATGAACACACACGATAACGATTATCTCGCGATTTAGCGGTAAAACAATCATCAATACAGTGCTACCTATGAAAATGATTTGTTCCAGGACCTGGTTTGTAAGTCGAATTGGTCGCATGTCGAGTGGGATTTTCCCATAAGAATCTACAGTATTTCGATTAATTCATTCCACAGCTCAAAAACCTACGCTAATAAATCCTTCATAAATGCTTCAGGTACAATTTCAAATAGCAATTATACATAACAAAACAAATAAATTATAAACTGGAATTAATAATACTGTAATTGTCGCACTACAAGGTGCACCTGACTATAAGCCGCCACCCACCAAATGTGACACGAAAACGGCATTTGTTCATAGATAAGCCGCACCGGACTATAAGCCGCAGCTGTCCTTACTGCATTATGGGATATTCACACCAAAAGATGTTCACCTGTAGCGCTTAATTTGACAGCGGCATCAGTCGACTGTCATAGAACCAAATGAAGCATCATGAAGCTTTGAACCAGTTGGCTGCAAAGCTTTAATGTTTAAAGAAGCTTCATTTGGGCATCACTGCTCCCTTGGGGGAGACAGTCAACGTCTTCTGCCACCTGCTGTCAACACTGTTGTTGTCCAACATGCCAGGCGTGCATTGCAGCGCTACAGATGTAAATAACAATCAAAATTCATGTTCTGTCCGAATTATATATTCAGTTACTGTTCTAGTTGTTTCATTAATTGCTAGTTGCGGTATTTGGTAACACTTTATTTGACTGGATGTAAAAGATCCAAACTGGACCTAAATGGAGTTAGTGAAATAATTTGCCAGATAACACTTAATGACATCTGTCATGTCATTTATTAAACCCCATTATAGTGTTATGTCATAAATATGTCTGTTTTATGACAGTCTTTTGACACTACTGTCAAAAACCATAACAAGCAATTAATCAATCAACTGGAAGAGGAGCTGAATAAATAATTCGCACAGAACATGAATTTTGACTGTTATTTACATCTGTAGCGCTGCAATGCATATTAGGAGGCATGTGTTGCCTATTAACCCAAATAAATTGACAAATAAGCCGCAGTGGACTATAAATCGCAGGATTAGAAATGAAGGAAAAAAGTAGTCCGAAAATTAAGGTATGAATAATATAGTAACGAATCGGGTTCCAATGTGGCAGTTTTTTTTTACATACTGCTCCAGAACGCACTGTGTGACTGACGAGAGAGTTAGAGAGGTGTGTATAAGTTTTTACTTTCTCTTTTCATGTTCTGTTGTGTTGTGTTGCACAAGTTCTGAAATAAATGATTAAAAACCTGACGAAGCCAGGGACTTCCTTGCCGATGTTACAATAATAATAATCTGAGGAGATGGCGGGTGGAGGTAGAGGAGTAGGACTGTCAAGATCGTTGACATATTCCGGCCGTATTGTCAAGCCAGTTCATTCGCTGCCATCCCTCCCACTTCAAACGGATTTGATATATATGGCCGTCAAGGGAGGCCAATGAGTTCAATTTTGGGGAATTTCAGGCCATTTTGGTCCCCTCCTTGTGATTCTGGGGCATTTCTAGGTCACTTCCTGTTGATTTTAGTTTACTGAAGAGGAACTCACCCGGGATGGTCCAGAAATGAATAGGAAGTGAACTGCAAATGCCCTAAAATGAACAGAAAGTGACCTTTAAATGCCCCCCAAACTGGGAAGACTGGCTGTGAATGCTCTAGCATAGACTTCATAATGTATTGACATGACACATTCCCCATTCACTGCGTATTGCCTTCCCCAAGGGGACCGTCAACATTCCGCTTCATTTATTAACAGTCTTTCACATGCAGCGATCTAACGCCGGATTTAGGTTGAAAAGGTACGAAAGCTGTACAGCAGACATCCCAAAAGTCCGGCCCGGGGGCCAAATGCAACCCGTGGTCCAATTTAATCCGGCCCCCAGCCTCTGTCATAAAATCAATAACATATGGCCCGCACACAGACTTAATTGGTCAGCAGTACTGCTACCAGCATATGAAGTAGCTTACACACTAAATGCTGCTCCTCATTTACGCACTAAAAGGCAGCAGCACTCTAAGCAACATTACCCCGTGTGACCCTTTACTCTCAATTTTCTAAAATGGCGACAATAAAAAAAAATCAAGTTGACTGCGATGGTTGACGCTTCAAGGATAGGGATATCCTTATCCTTTGGACGATTACTTCACTAAAATACGCAACAACTGTGTCTGCCTCATTTGCAAAGAGACAGTCGCTGTTTTAAAAGAGTTCAATGTGAGGCGATATTACCAAAAAAGACACGCTGACATGACAAGATTACAGGGAAGATTTGTAGCGAGAAATTGAAGCAACTTGAAGCTAGTTTAATTTCACAGTAGCAGTATTGTTAAATATTATTAGTATTATGAAGAGCTCGAGAGTCGAAAGAGAACGCCACAAAAGCTGGTTGCAAGATTGTTGAAATTCAGTCATTCATTCATTTTCTATGCCGCTTTTCCTCATGAGGGTCACGGAGGTGCTGGAGCCTATCCCAGCTAACTACGGGCAGTAGGCAGGGTACACCCTGAACTGGTTGCCAGCCAATCGCAGGGCACAAGGAGACATACAACCATTCACGCACAAACTCATACCTACGGACAATTTGGAGTGTTCAATCAGCCTACCACACATGTTTTTGGGATGTGGGAGGAAACCGGAGTTCCCGGAGAAAACCCACACAGGCATGGGGAGAACATGCAAACTCCACACAGGAAGGCCGAAGCCCAGGATTGAACCCTTGATCTCAGAACTGTGAGGCGGACATGCTAACCACTCCGTGCCGCCTGTTGTTAAAATTATTAATTAAAAAAAAAAAATAATGCCAAGGTCTGCCCCCCACATTTTTACCACACCAAATCTGGCCCCTCTTTGCAAGTTTGGACACCCCTGCTGTACAGCATACAAACAGGAAGGATTGTCTCAGGAGTGATTTGTTCAAGGATTCAGGGTAATTTTTCGTACCATGCATGCATTTTGAAATGTGAAAAAAATCAATGGGATAAATTAGCCACTACAGCATTGGCATTATACTTCGCAATATTTTCGTAAAATAAATGCTACCTGCACAATTTTTTTGCCTTTTAACTAACAATCGAGACTCTTTTACGTCCATATCTGTAAAGAATTCAGGGATTTAAGCATTTATTCACAACAATTTTCAACAGAAAAAGCTCTTTGTTTATATGTGGCGGGCGCTAATTTCCTTACTGACTAGCCTCATAGTTTGCAATATTTACGTAAAATAAATGCGACCAGCACTTTTTTTTTTTTTTTTGCTTTTAACCAAGAACCGAGACTGTTTTACGTCCATATCTATAAAGAATTCAGGGATTTAAGCATTTATTCACAAGAATTTTCAACGGAAAAAGCTCTTTGTCTGTGTTTCCACTCGGTCAGTTTTTGAAAGAGATAGGCCCCCTATGAATCGGCCCGGTGCCCCACGTCCCGTCAATACATTATGAAGTCTATGGCTCTGGTTTCATTGCCATTGATGGTACTGGACATCCAACCCATTTTAACTGGGAGGGGGCAAATGAACGTTTGTTCATTCGCCCCCTCTCAAAATGGCATCTAGAGCCGTTAATGGATGCCAATAAACTAACAGACACCATTCTAGTGGAAGATTTGGGTAGCAAGTTTAAAAAGGAACCTTCTGGTCCCTTTTATTTTAAACAGTGACACATATATTCTTGCCGGGAGCATATTGAAAAACTTTTGGGATAAGAAGTATCACGATACATCACCCTTTTGATATATTGTCACAACTCTAGTCAATAATATCAGCAGTGGCGCGGTGGATCAGTGGTTAGCATGTATGCCTCACAATTCTGAGATCAAGGATCAATCCTGGGCTCTGATGCTCTCTGTGGCATTTGCATGTTTATCTACGCAGGTTTCCTCCCACTTCCCAAAAACATGCATGGTAGGCTGACTGAACATTCCAAATTGTCTGGAGGTATGATTGTACGCGTGAATGATTGTCTCGTTGTGGCCTGCGATTGGCTGCAATTGTACCCTGCCTCTTGCATAGTTAGCTGGGATAGGCTCCTTCACTCTCGTGAAGAATAAGCGTTACGGAAAATAAATAAATAAACATCTGTGTATAAGTGCAGTTGTTGGGTATCTTCATACTTTTTGACCTCAACATAATGTTCACGATTCTAACATCTGTCGCTCTTGTCTACGTTGATGTGTGAAGTGATGGAATTTGCATTGACATTTGATATAGTCACTGCTTTGTAATTGTTTTGAGGCCACTAGATG
Organism: Corythoichthys intestinalis; assembly: GCF_030265065.1. Taxonomy (NCBI): domain Eukaryota; kingdom Metazoa; phylum Chordata; class Actinopteri; order Syngnathiformes; family Syngnathidae; genus Corythoichthys; species Corythoichthys intestinalis. Next base: position 68,814,578 of record NC_080396.1, read on the forward strand.
GCATCATTATTCGGTTTTTCCTTTGTTAGCTAATTGAGTCATATAATACTCTTTTAATGAATGCACACATTTGGCTCAAAATCAAACTGTTTCATACCAGCAATAAAAGGAATTAAGATGAAAAAAAGAGACTTAATATAACTTTAACTGTTCTAAATTATTTTATCCACAAACCGAGTGATTGAAATTGGATTTGGTGTATTTATTAGAAAAGTTAAAAAGTTTACTTTTCAATCATTTTTTAGAAACTACTGCATGTGCAGTTAATAAAACAATCTTGGTTCACAGGTAATTGTCATTGTGTTACAATAGAGGAAGATTGATTGGAATAGTCATGCCGCATGCCATTTATGAACAAAATCGGGATTGGCAAAATTGAGAATAGCAGGTCATGCTTTTCATCAAATCATCAATCATCAAATTCTTCATTCAGTGTCATAGACAAACTAAATGTAGTTTCCAGGCTATCAAAAATTATTCTCCAACAACAATAATACTGTAATAATGATGAATGGCAGGGCTAACCTTGAGAATTTCTTGATGGTTTTCAGAAGCGTAAAGTCTTCCATCCCGTACAATGTCCTCAACCAGCTGTTCATAGTCCTCTGAAGTTAAAACAAAAAAACAAAATTAATTACTCCTGGTTGCCTCAAAGTGATGACAGTCCTAGCCTAAATGACACCATGAATGAGATAACCCTTGGGCACGTGCTTTGACATTGAGAAAACAGTGAATCTCGGTAAAAGTGGTTGAGAAATGCACAAATTATGACTTAAATTTCCTTGTCCGAGCATGGGTTAGACCCCATCTTACAGTGCTGGCCAAAAGTATTGGCACCCCTGCAATTCTGTCAGATAATGCTCAATTTCTCCCAGAAAATGATTGCAATTACAAATGCTTTGGTAGTAATATCTTCATTTATTTTGCTTGAAATGAAAAAACAAAATTAAATCATTATCATTTTACTCAGAACTCCATAAATGGGCCGCACAAAAGTATTGGCACCCTCAGCCTAACATTCGGTAGCACAACCTTTAGACAAAGTAACTGCGAACAAAATTTGTTGGTCAAAACAACCCCAAAACATCAGGGAACCTCCACCATGTTTGGCTGTGGGGACCGTGTTCTTTTCTTTGAAGGCCTTTTGGCTTTCTCAGGTAAGTTTTGGCCAACTCCAGCCTGGCTTTTTTTATATCTCTGGGTCAGAAGTGGCGTCTTCCTGGGTATCCTGCCATAAAATCCCTTTTCATTCAGACGCCGACGGAGAGTACAGGTTGACACTGTTGTACCCTCGCACTCGCAATTTTTCTTTTCCTCCACATCTAGGGAGGTTAGCCACCGTGCCATGGGCTTTACACTTATTGATGACACTGCGCATGGTAGAAACAGGAACATTCAGGTCTTTGGAGATGGACTTGTAGCCTTGAGATTGCTCATGCTTCCTCACAATTTTGCTTCTCAGGTCCTCAGACAGTTCTTTGGTCTTCATTCTTTTCTCCATGCTCAATGTGGTACACACGAGGACACAGGACAGAGACTGAATCAACCTTAATCCATTTTAACTGGCTGCAAATGTGATTTAGTTATCGCCACCACCTGTTATGTGCCACAGGTAAGTAACAGGTGTTGTTAATTACACAAATTAGAGAAGCATCACATGATTTTTCAAAGGGTGCCAATGCTTTTGTCTGGCCCATTTTTGGAGTTTTGTGTAAAATGATAATTATTATTTTCTCCATTCTCTAATATGTTTTTTCATTGCAAGCAAAATAAATGATATAACTACCAAAGTATGTGTAATTGCAATCATCTGGGAGAATTTGAGCATTATCTGACAGAATTGCAGGGGAGCCAATACTTTTGGCCAGCACTGTATCTAGCTGTATCTAGTCTTTTTGTTTGTTTGTAATAATTTAATTCTTTCACTGACATTGATACTGACAGACATCAGATATATTTTAACTGGAATGGCTGGCGTTGATCATGTTTCAGAGCCAATGCCATTGAGGTCCAATCCAATTTTGATCGCTGCTAGCCCTCTCTGTCAAAATGAATTGGAGGTCTATTGCCATCACTGTCAGACAAGTAGTGTTTTAAGAAAATCTCTGAAGTCGTTAGAAAAGTAGGAAAGTGAATGATTTGTTTTCTTGGTTTCAGTGTTGAGAGTGGTAATCTGACAAAGTTACTGTGTGGTTAAAAAAAAAAAAAAAAACAGAACTTTAGAGCAGCTTTGGTTTCTCTGTCACGCAAGGGTGAGCACCTGTCCGGTTTTAGGATGGACTCTCAGTCTTTTCAGTGATGCTATTTGTTCGGCTCATAAAGAAAATGGACCATGGTTCAGTTTATGTGACGCAACTCAGCCCCACGGTTGTCACAACTGGTCTGTGACTGGCCAAGAGTGGCCTATGTTAAAAATGTCCTATATCAATGGCTGAATAAAACAATAAACAAAGCGTCACGTGTGGCTATCTGCCAACATAATTTCCTCGCCAAGCTTTTACAACAGTGCTAGAAAACATGCCAAAACCGTGAACATCTTTCAACATTGAATGGACGAAAGAGCACGATTTCCTCGCCAAAAGCAGTTGAGATTCGTTCCACGGTTTCTGCACGCTTTGCCAGTGTGATGCGGACATGAACAGAAGAGGCAAAGCAGCCGTAGAACGTCACGGGGAGAGAGCGAAACATAAAAGAATGAGGGGAGCAGCAGGTGCGTCGACATTGAAAACATTTTTTAAAGAACCCTCATCGCCTCTGGACAATAAAAATAATTGCAGCTGAACTTTGTAAAGTGTTTCCTCTAATAAAGGGTTCACTTCTTTTGAGCAGTACAAGAGTTCAGATTGTTTTTTACACAAAAAAAATTCTAGTTAAGAATTTAGGTTGTTACAAATGTTTCTTGTTAATAACTGTTTTAAAAACACGGTACTGTAAACTAATAAAAATGTCAAAAAAAGTTTGACCTTTAATAGCATACTGCACGAATGCTATTTTTAGACCGTAACGTTGCCATCTTTACCCTGAACCGCATGTCCAAAAGACCAGTTTAATGCATATATATACAGTATATGTATATATATATATATATATATATATATATATATATATATATATATATATATATATATATATATATATATATACCTGTATATATATATTTTTTTTTTGCGTGGCGTTTTTCCATGCTGCTTCTGTCTGACAATGAATGTCCTGAAAAAAATGAAATGGAAATGAAAAATGACTGCCACTGTTGTTACCTTTTCTGTTGTAAGAAAAAAAAAACGGGAAAAAGGAATATTTGTTATTAATGAAAAAATTCAAAGTGTTCGTTGGCTGTCACTGAGCAATGTAAATTACCCTCAAGAACGGCAAGAGATGTAAGACAACCAAAGGATATAATATATAAGAAAGACAGGGCATATGGTAGTAAAGATTAGATTGTTGAAACAGGAGAATGACATTGTCAGTGGCGCAAGGCAATACTCACAAGAAAAACACGTCGATAAAAAAGCTACCTCTGGATCAGATCGGCTCTTTTTCCCGTCTTTTTCACCCCTTGACACTCAGGCCATCTCTTTAATTGAACATTTGTTTGTTCTTTCACATCTCTGTCTGTGAATTTGTCACCAGGGACATCATTTTAGGACAGAAGCACCTTTCACATACATACACCGGGAATATCGCAGGACTTAATCGTGCAGCAGTTGTGTGTGAAAACAATTTTCCGTGTCGACTGCCACGGACATTACGCGGACATTTCACGGGTCGCGTCCTAGTCTCATGTCCGGGACTTTCCCGGGAAGCGGTGTGCGTGAAAGCAGGCGTTAAATTCCCGGGTCACAGCACAATGGCTGATGACAATGGCAGGCCGATCGTCACTCCTTCTCCTGAGTCCTCACAAAAAAATAAAAAAATAAAACTGAATTCCGGGGGGGCTTTGGGCTCGGGCCTAAAAATATAACATAACATTTGGGGGGGGGGGGGGTGTTCGGGCTTGTTAATCAAGTTAATTGACCGGGCTCGGGCAGGGTCAGGTTTTAATACCCACGGACCGGGTCGGGCTGGATTTTTTTAGGCTTGATTTTATCTCTAGCTTAAATTGATGAGCTTAAATTGACTGTAGTTATGACGTCGGAAACGCTCCCTCCGGAAAAAAAAAACACTATTTAATCAACAATATGTTTAACAAACTTTTCTAGCGTTCTTTCATTGTGTAAATGCATTTATAATGATCATAATACAATGTAGACTATTTGAACATTAAGAAAATTTGCGTTTTTTTTCTACCACCTGAGAATTCGTTACAAAAGACAGGCTTTTATGCACAGGCATTGTCACAAATGTGATCACACAAAATTAACCAGTCCATGTTCCCAAGCAGCAAGCGGTGCTCTGTCCAGGTCTGGCTGGCGCATCCCTTCCCTTTCCTGCTTCTCCCGAGTCATCACAAATAAAACACAACATTTTCGGGCTCGGGCCCACAAATAAAATTAAAAATTTCTTTTTACCTTTTTCAGGCTCGGGCCAACAAATAAAACATAAAATTTGGGGGGGGTTTTCGGGCCCTCTAGCTTAAATACAGTATTGAGCTTAAATTGGCTGCAGTTACGACATCGGAAATGCTCCCTCTGGAACAAAACACAATTTGACCAACATTGTGACAGCCGATGCCGACCAAAAAGGACGTAATATCCGGGTTATAAAATCGCGCCAGCAGCCCTCCCTGCACAGAGAGCGCCAGCGGGCAACACGGTCAAGTCTGTGAAAGCTCCAACCCGCTTCATTCTTCATCTTTTTGTGCGTGAAAGCAATGACACGGGTTTACCCGAGTCACCTTACACGGGAATTTCCCTGGATAGAGTGGGGCAAATAAGTAGTTTAGTCAACAGTTTAGTCAACTACTCACTGTGCAAGTTCTCCCACTTGAAAATATTAGAGAAGCCTGTAATTGTCAACATGGGTAAACCTCAACCATGAGAGACAAAATGTGGAAAACCCCCCCAGAAAAATCACATTGTTTGATTTTTAAAGAATTTATTTTCAAATCATGGTGGAAAATAAATAATTGGTCAATACCAAAAGTTCATCTCAATACTTTGTTATGTACCATTTGTTGGCAATAACAGAGGCCAAACGTTTTCTGTACCTCTTCACAAGCTTTTCACACACTGTTGCTGGTATTTTGGCCCATTTCTCGATGCAGATCTCCTCTAGAGCAGTGATGTTTTGGGGCTGTCGTTGGCCTCCGCAGATTTTCTATGGGGTTGAGATCTGGAGACTGGCTAGGCCACTCCAGGACCTTGCAATGCTTCTTACAAAGCCACTCCTTGGTTGCCATGGCTGTGTGTTTGGGATCATTGTCATGCTGAAAGACCCAGCCACGTCTGATCTTCAATGCCCTTGCTGATGGAAGGAGATTTCACTCAAAATCTCTCAATACATGGCCCCGTTCATGACACAGATCAGTCGTCCTGGTCCCTTTGCAAAAAAAAAAAACAGCCCCAAAGCTTGATGTTTCCACCCCCATGCTTCACAGTGGGTATGGTGTTCTTTGGATGCAATTCAGTATTCTTTCTCCTCCAAACACGAGAACCTGTGTTTCTACCAAAATGTTCTATTTTGGTTTCATCTGACCGTAACACATTCTCCCAGTCCTCTTCTGGATCATTCAAATGCTCTCTAGCGAACCGCAGACGGACCTGGACGTGTACTGGCTTCAGCAGGGGGACACGTCTGGTAGTACAGGATTTGAGTCCCTGGCAGCGCATTGTGTTACGGATTGTAGCCTTTGTCACTGTGGTCCCAGCTCTCTGTAGGACATTCACTAGGTCCCCATGTGTGGTTCTGGGATTTTTGCTCATCGTTCTTGTTATCATTTTGACGCCACGGGGTGAGATCTTGCATGGAGCCCCAGATCGAGGGAGATTATCAGTGGTCTTGTATATTTTCCATTTTCTAATAATTGCTCCCACAGTTGATTTCTTTACACCAAGCGTTTTACCTATTGCAGATTCAGTCTTCCCAGCCTGGTGCAGGTCTACAATTTTGTCTCTGGTGTCCTTCGACAGCTCTTTGGTCTTGGCCATAGTGGCGTTTGGAGTGTGACTGACTGAGGTTATGGACAGGTGTCTTTTATACCGATAATGAGTTAAACCAGGTGCCATTAATACAGGTAACGAATGGAGCCTTGTTAGACCTCGTTAGAAGAAGTTAGGCCTCTCTGACAGCCAGAAGTCTTGCTTGTTTGTAGGTGACCAAATACTTATTTTTTACTCTAATTTGGAAATAAATTATTTAAAAATCAAACAATGTGATTTTCTTTTTTTTTTTTTCCACATTCTGTCTCTCATGGTTGAGGTTTACCCATGTTGACGATTACAGGCCTCTCTAATCTTTTCAAGTAGCAGAACTTGCACAATTGGTGGTTGACTAAATACTTACTTGGCCCCACTGTATGTGTGTGAAAAGGGCTAGAATTGGTAGGTTTAGCTCAGTAAACATCTCATTCATACACTATTTCCATGCATTTAACATTCGGGACAATCGCAAGCCTGACCCGCCTAGCAACAATTGCTAACGTCATGAATATTAATGAGCAAAAGTGACGTGTTGCGTGCGGTACGCCATTGGTATTTTTTTTACTATTTAGTTACACAAATATAAACAGTGCAAAACTATTGTTGATGAAAATACACCGCGTGTCTGATGTATTTTTTTAAAAAAAATACTGTATATCCTCCATCTTTACCTTATGGAAGTGCTCACCCTCGTCACCGCCAATGGCCAATGACGCCTAATTAAAAAAATGAATGAAACATTTTCCACACTTGAAAAAAAAAAAAAAAATTGTGATAATGACACCCCTGCCAAAACGAGATGCTGAGAAGTGTCATGAGCGGTTAGCATTGCTTACCATCATAAGTCACATAAGGAATCTGAAAGCCCCTGGCACTGTTGGCCTCATTGGATTTGAAGTTAATCCAGAGGCGCCTGGAGCGCGCCGTAAATGCGATGGGCCGCTCATACGTCTGACATGTTTCATAGGTGGTGATAGATGTAGCTGACCCTTACAAAAAGCACAGATAGGGCAATGATGAATCAAGTTTGCGGATTCAGCGGCACCTGGATATGAAAATACTCACAGTTCTTCCTCATCACCAAAACATCTCCGCATTCGTCCTCTGAGGGCAGGAAGATCTCCGGCACCACGATGAGAATCTTGCGTTTGCTGGGCGGGTTGATGTTCCAAATGCACTCCACATTTGCCGGGTAATTGCCAGGGTAGTTAGGGGACTCGATGTAGCCCATGTACTCACCCATTTCTCCGCCGCAATGCCTGTCTAGACAAGCATGAACTCAACACATTACAATCAGGCACGAATGCAAAAGCCTAAAACTGTCATTTCTAGAGATGCACCGAAATGAAAATTCTTGGCCGAAACCCAAAACCAAGGCTGAAAACCGAAAACCGAAACCAGTTATTATTGATGGTAGCTTTGCATGTAATGCAAAAGCAACAATCCATGTTATTGCTTTTTTTAAAAATGTTTTTTCTTCAGCGCCTCACACAGCCCAAACCGTTTGGCCCATCGATAACGTTCGAATACCAAAATGATCCGAATTTTTGTGCGATGCTTGGAATCTTTCGAATGACCCCCCCCCAAAAATTACCATTCACCCCAGAATGTGGGTTTACCTAGTCCTACAATTTTATCCAATTCACATAAAATTGCAGGAATGTAAGTAGCATATAGCTGTAAGTTTTATACAGAATTTGCCAAAAAAGACAGTTCCCCCAAAAGTCGCAAAAACTTTCCCATTCGTTACTAATGGAATGCCATTGGCATTTACGTAGTTCCATTCATGTCTAATGGCCAAAATTTCCCATTCATTTTCAATGGCAGTAAAACATGGGGGGTTGTGGTTTTTGACCAAAAACCTACCATTACAGCCCATTGACATTCAACTGGCGCCCAAGTAAGTCCATGCCATTGACGGCCATGCATGTCGATTCTATTGGTGCCAATGTACTTGGATTCCATTGACAGCAATGTACAGGGGTTGGACAAAATAATGGGAACACCTTTAAAAAAATCAACAAAAACTAATTTAATATGGTGTAGGTCCGCCTTTTGCGGCAATAACAGCCTCAATTCTCCAAGGTATTGATTCATACAACATGTGAATTGTTTCCAAAGGAATTTTTAATCCATTCTTCAGTTAGAATCAGTCTCTTTTAGAGACGATGGCGGTGGAAATCAACGTCTTAATTGAATCTTTAAAACTGACCATAAATGCGCAATAATGTTGAGGTCTGGGGATTGTGCCGGTCATATGAGAGGCTCAACTTCACATAAATGTCGCTGCTGTTCCGCTGTAAGTACAAAAAGGCAGCGCCAAGCCATTAGTAGGAGAAGTGTGTGCTACCGAGCTATTTGCCTGCTCCAACGCAAATTCTGGTTTCAGTAATATTATTTCGTTGAAAAAAAGAGTTTCGGACTCAAACCACATTTTTAATCACCGGTCACAGAATTTTCAGTGCATCTCTAGTCATCGCTATACTCACTCTTGCACTGAGAGACACTAGTGGCACCATCAAAATCTGTGGTGGTATTTCCAGGGCATGAAATACAGTAGTTCTGCCTAAACTCTGTCTGATAGGTTCCAACTGGGCAGCGGATACACCTGTGCACTGTGGTGTTGTAGTAATGACCTGGGGAACACTGCACTGCAGCACCAATGGAAACATGCAAGAAATGAGAGGTGCTCAAAGCTATGTTTTCCTTGGTTTAGCTTTTAGCATGCTCTTCTCACCTTTGACCTCGCAATCGTGGAAGGAGCTGGCACCCTCACGCTTGGTGCTCAGTCCGCCCCCGCAAGGGAAGCACAATGTCCGACCCAAATCAGGTTGGTATGTGCCCTGTGGGCACGGCTGGCAAGGTTTGAAACCGTCGCCTGAGAAAAACCCAGTGGGACATTGACCTATGGAGAGCAGCAGCCAGGTTAAAATCAGCGGGACTAATTGACTATCAGAAAGCTAGACTTTAGCTACCTGCGCACGATGAAATGTTTCGGGCTCCAACAGGCCCGTGCCCGTCACTGCCCGGACACAGGTCGCATGCCAGCTGCCCCTCCCTCTCTTGGAAAGTTCCAGGCGGACACTGGACACAACGCTCTTGCTCACCGTGGTAGTATGAGCCTGGCAAACACCTGACTGAAAAACAAAATCCACAACAGCCCTAGTAAGAAGCCAGAACACATTTCAACATGAGCCGATTACTTGTAACTTGCTTGGTAGTATACAGCATCAATTTGATTTCCATCTATTGTGCTGTAGAAGTGGTTCCAACATTTTACAGCAAATAATATTTGGTTCTATAATTACCACCACTAACTCATTGGCTGCCATTGATGGGGCTAAATGTTCAATCCATTTTGACTGGGAGGGCTAGCAGCGATTCACATTTGTGTATAGAGGTAGTTGCAATTAACCCTTTAAGTACCCTCAAATACCCCCTAAATCTCAAAATAACCATTCAAAAACATGTATTATACATCATTGTACTGTCCTCGCCAAGATGTTGGAGCTCAATCCTTGCTAGACAGCGAGCTAAGCCGTAATCTTTCCCCTCTCTCTCTCACTCGTCTGCGTGACTTCTTCGTGGGAGCAAATGTGCTCTTCCTCATGTGTGCGCATGCGCTCTTCTTCATGTGTGCAAATACATTGTTCTTCGTGTGTATGTGCGCTCTTACTTGTGCGCGGTAGTACTACATGCTCGACGCTCCCTGCACCAAAATAAAAGCATGTTTTTTTAATGTTAAAAAAACTTGTTTGTCAGAAATGTTCTTAATTCGAGAATAGATATTGTTCAAAAAACATTATTTGAAAGCATTTTTCTTGAGTTAGGTGAAAAATGACCGACTTTTAGTGGTATGGGCTTAATGAGAAAAAAGTAAGTGGAAGAATCTGACGCATTAATCTGTAATGAGCCTTTAACACTCAAAACAAGATGGACAAAATTATTCGACTAGATTTAAAAAAAATTGTCAGTTTGAGAATTATTATATAAATAAATAAATAATAATATATATTATTATTTTTATTATTATACTCGGTCCTGAAATATATGGATTCTTTTTTACTTGTACTTGAGTAGATTTTTTGGATGACTACTTTTAGTCTGAGTAAAATTTTTGGCTACCCTACCCACCTCTGCCCTGACCCCCGTTCACCCAGTCTGTTTGGTCTTATTAATGTCCCGTCCCCAGCAAAAAGTGTACATGCATGTTATGCTTTTATATCTTCCCTACCAATGTTGAGATCAAACCCACACCCTCTTCGTGGAAATTTGGCATTAACGGAGGCTCTCGGTCCCCATAACAGCGGAAATTGAGGGACCACCTGTCAAACTCAACCTTTTAGAATATATATTATATTACAAATCCTGTGTCTTTCTATCTTTCAGTGAGGTAACGAGTTGAGTAAAATAAGAATCAGATTTACCGCATCGCCCACTGTCCTTTTCAGAGCCTGGACTGCAGTTCTCTTGAATGGGCACAGCCTGGGGAAGTTTTTGGGCGACCTCGTATTCCAAACCAGCGACTCGGATCAGGAAGCGTTCTTGATTAATGGACTTCTTCAGAGCCTTGATGTAGGTCTTTACTTGTTTCTCCATACGTTGTCTAAGGCAGCTGAGGTTACAACTTCCTAGCAAGGTTTATGGAAATAAATTAAAGTGGTGACGTCTAAGAAGCAAAACGTACATTCATCTTATTTGCTATTCCAACCTAAGACTGACCTGTCGTGTCTCCAGCTTTGACTTCTGCTTCCAACTCCAAAGTAATGCGAGTTACCTCTTTGTTAGTAGGGTTGCGAGCACGCCGCCCTTTTGCTTTCTTGGATGAGTCACATTTGAGATTGACAAATGTCACTAAGCAGTTACTACAGGGCTGACCACCACCTGTGGAAAAAAATTGCATTATCTGATTAAGCTATATTTTTACGTATTATCACTTCCAACACTGAAACTAAGGGAAATGATCAGCAGGCTTCCAACTGTTGTAACAGCTTTAAAGTGCGCCTACAGTAGAATTTTCTATACATCTGAATAACAACACACATCATGCTAAATGAACTGTTTTTTAGTAGATCGCAAAAAAAAAAAAAAAAAAAAAAAAGTTAAGTTACATTGGTATGAAAAAGTATCTGAGACTTTTGGAATTTCTTACATATCTGCGTAAAATCACCATCAAATGTGATCTGATCTTTGTCAAATTCACAAAGATGAAAAAAAAGTAAGAAAAAATAACTTCAACCAGACAGTTCCTGTAGCTGCAGAGCAGTCTGGCACATCAATCAGGACTAATCTTGGCCCATTGTTCTCTACAAAACTGCTGTAGTTCAGTCAGATTCCTGGGATGTCTAGCATGAATTGCTGTCTTTAGGTCATGCCACAGCATCTCAATGGGGTTCAAGTCTGGACTTTGACTTATTCACTCCAGAACGTGTATTTTGTTCTTCTGAAACCATTATGAAGTGTATTTACCTCTATGTTTTGGATCATTGTCTTTTTGCAGCATCCCATCCTCTTTTAAGCCTCAACTGTCAGACAGACAGTCTCAGGTTTTCTTGCAAAACATCCTAATAAACTTTTTAATTCATTCTTCCATCAATGATTGTAACTTGTCCAGGCCCTGAGGTTGCAAAACCGCCCCAAATCATGATGCTCCTTCCACCATGCTTCACAGTTGGGATGACGTGTTGATGTTCGTGAGCTGTTCCATTTTTCCTCCACATGTGACGTTGTGTGTTACTCCCAAACAAGTCAACTTTGGTTTCATCAGTCCACAAAATATTTTGCCAAAACTTCTGCGGAGTGTCCAAGTGCCTTTTTGCGAACATTAAATGAGCAACAATGTTTTTTTTTTAGACGGCAGTGTCTTCCTCCGTGGATTCCTCCCATAAACACCATTCTTGGCCATAGTTTTACATATTGTTGATGTGTGCACAGAGATATTGGAATGTGCCGGTGATTTTTATAAGTCTTTAGAAGACACTCTAGGGTTCTTCTTGACCTCTCTGAGTATTCTGCGCTGAATTCTTGGCGTCACTTTTGGTGAACGGCCACTCCTTGGGAGAGAAGCAACAGTGCCAAACTCTCTCCATTTGTAGACAATTTCTCTGACTATCGACTGATGAACATCCAGACTTTTAGAGATGGTTTTGTACCCTTTTCCAGCTTTATACAAATCAACAATCCTTGATCAGAGGTCTTCAGACAGCTGTTTTGGCCGAGCCATGATGCATATCAGACAATGCTTCTCATCAAGACAATTCTTAACAGGTGTGTGTTTTATAGTGGGCAGGGCAGCTTTAAACCACTCGTCAGTGATTGGGCACACACCTGACTTAAATTGTTTGGTAAAAATTGGTTTCAGCTGCTCTTTAAGTCTCCTTAGGCAGAGAGTTCACTTACTTATTTCCCCCCCTTCTGTCATTGTTTACATACTGTCCTCATTAAAATATGAAAATCTATAAATGTTTGGGTGGGCTTAGTTAACGCAGACACTGTTTTTATATCTGTGTGATGTTGACAAAGATCAGATCACATTTGATGGTGATTTTATGCAGAAATGTGAGAAAATCCAAAAGGTTCAGATTCTTTTTTATACCACTTTACGCCTCACGGCGCACCCATTCGTTATCCTGGAAAACTTGCGACGTCATCCGAAGTGAACAACTGAACGGCTGGATGCAATCCGTGGTGAAATCAGTGGATATTTATAAAATACATCAGACTTTTTCGGAGGAAATTTGCTCGAGGGACAATGAGAGACACATTGAAGGTGTTGTATAGTAAGAGGAGCTTGTCGACTTGGTCAGTTTGAAAGGCAACACAACAGTCGAGATGGATGAAGATGGGTCGGTCGCCACCTATAAGATCTGGAATATCTATATATGGTAGGTGAAGACAAATTGCATGTTGAGGCAGGTCATGGCAAATGTATTTGGATCATTATTTTTTATAAGGTGTCAGTTGTGGCTCTAGTATAAATTAAGCTGTATTTTCACCAAAACTGGACAAATATTCATTTAACTTATTTTTTGGTGTATTATCAATTGACGTTTATTATGAATTCAAGGGGAATGTCTCTTAAATTCTATTTTCTTGATTTAATTTACTTCTGGTAAAAGGTTGTTATGGAATTTTGCTGTATCCCCAGTGTGTCGTTCAAATTCCCTCCATAAAATAACTGATATAAGTTGAAACAATTCCAAAATAATTTCTATGATTTTATGTTTGTTCTGTTCTCTTCTGTTATTGTTGTATTGTTATTGTTCTCTTTATTCATGTGTTGTTTTTAAATTAAAATTTATTATTTAAATTAAACTGTCACTGTCCACTCTGTTAAGTTGTGTTAGTGTCCCTTTAAGAAAGTCCCCTGCGATAACATCACAGCAGCGGTGGGAAATTCAACTGTGGTAAGCAATGTTATTTTTTAATAAAATTTAAAGTAAAATTAAAAATCAGATTTTGCAGTTTTATGAAGTACGTTCAGTGTGGTTGATCATAACGTGTCCACGCTTTTATAGCAATATATCAAAGAAATTAATTGAATTAAATAATTTCAAAAGGTTCGTTTGTTTGATAGATTACTCATCTAAAGTATCAATATCTAAAGTGATGTCAGCTATTATGTTAGCATAGGTATGCTGAGGGCTAACTTTAGCACAAAATGTCCAGTCTGTATTAGTGTCTACTCTGTTAAAGCAGAAGTTCAAAATTTTTTACATCAAGCTTAATCTCTGAGTTAGCCAGGGTTCAATCAGTCGGTGGAGTTGATTTCAACTAATTCCATGGAATTTGTTAGTCATTTATTAGTTTCAGGGCTCCGGAGTGGCTAAGCTAGCGCTAGTCTATGGTCATCTCTTAGCATGCCAATAAAAAACGATATTAAACAGATTTAACATGGTCAAATGCATTCAAAATGCAGATCATTGTTCAAAATACCCATGCGGCCAAAACAATATCGCACCAAACTGCTGTAGTTCATATCATTCTGCCGGACAATTTTTTTTTAGATGCGTAATGCGACCACAATGGAGAGGAGTGCTTCAACCACTCGTGCTCATGCTGCATTCGAGGAAGGTGGGAAGTCGGATTTATCCCGCCCGGATGGTACCGGTTGCGACCTCAAAGCGTTCCGAGCGAATGTAAAAAGCAAGATGGCTAATTGGGGAAAATTGTTTTTTATTTTGGCCATCAAAAGACATTTTTACCTCCAGCAAACCTTCCTTCTCGTAAGCGATCAAAGTGTGTAGTGGAGGAAAAACGACGACTAAGGTAAATAGCACACACTGTAAAATGCCTTATTCATTTTTACTATGGATGGTTTGCTTTTTGACGGGCAGCGCCATTTTGTCAAGTGACATCAGATTGAAGCGTGAAGTCGGGGTATGTTTTTTTTTTTTTCTGACTTTGCGACTAGGGCCTCCCAGTTCGAGTGACGTTCCAATTATATTTTTCCTGATCAGAGGTTGGAAAACTCTGACTTCCCACCTTCCTCAAATGCAGCATCAATCTACTGAGTCTTGACTGAAGAACGGCAACCTGGAGAAATGTGTATTTGAGGCTGTGGAAACAGACAGAAGAAAGGGGCAAATGGAAGTTTCCACCAATTCCCTATATTGAACAAGGAACACTATAAACTGTGGTTACTTGCTGCTAGCAATGACAAAAACACACCGGTGGAAAAAATATATCACTCCGCTCTGCAGCCTGTTCCCTGCAGAGCTGCTGGATTACAAATGTTGCTGTTCATACAGGCAATGGTAAGTTTTATTAACTTTATCCTGAAAACATAGCTGACACTATTGATTGCATGGATTATTGGTGATTTTCATGCGTGCATATGTTGTTTTTTATTGGCATGCTAAGAAGGGACCATTGACTCACGCTAGCTTAGCCACTCCGGAGCCCTGAAAATAACTATTAACTAACAAACTGCACTGAATTTGTTGAAATATCCTACATCCACTAATTAAACCCTCACTAACTGGAAGATTAAACCGAATGTAAAAAATTCTGAACTTCCCTTTTCAGTCAAAATGGCACCCTATTTAGAAAAAAACCCCGACCCATTTATATGGGACAATTTAACAAAGTCGTAAGACACAATTAAAACAAAAAACAAACCCGAACCCGGAAAGAAAGACACACATGGATAAAAAGCATGGCATGTATTGCATATTTGTATTGTAAGAGAAGTAAGAGAACGTTGAAGTAAACAATAGCGTTTTTAACTGCGATTTAAAGATTGAAATTCCTTTTTGCCTACTGATGTATGCCTGTATGTGTAATGTACTGTATATTAAAGTATGTGATGACACTGAATGACACGCCATGAGCTGCAGCAGCTGAGTGCGGAGGTTGGAGGCAACCATCCCGTATGTGGAATAAGATGAACATTTCAAGATATGGTGTGAGGATCAAGGCTAGTTGCTAAGCTAATAATACAGTTGATGGTTTTGTGGTATGTTGTAGGCACAGCTAAGTAGTAGCATTTTGATGTTACTTCATAACTTAATGCAACAGTAAACTCAGATATGGAGAGACCTGGTCCAAGGGTCCGTCCCCGGTCTTCTGTCCTGCCAGTCAATTTAGGGTGCAGGTGGCATTTGGCGTTTTTAATCTTGAAAGATGCCGTCTGCTTCACTGGAGGCGCCAAAGTCTCTACAGACAAAGACAGTAAATGTAGGTTGGACGTACGCAACTACGAACAACGACTGAGACAAACTGAGGGTGCACCTATGCAGCTTTGGCTGCTACTGGAGTTGAGCCTGATGGGGGTCTTCCCTCGGACGATAGGGATGCCGCAGCTAACCGAGTAACTGTTGTCAGACTCTAAGAACAGACACATAAATAAAATCAAAACTAAGATGAAGTGTAGCACAGATATACTCGTCATTGTAAGACACAACAAAACATAGCCTTTTAAAATACAGCTCAGTTATATTTAGATTACATGTACAATGCATTTGCATCCAGAAACTGTTTGCTTGTAAACAATTGTTTGGGTGCAATTTTTATTGCTCCGTGGCCAATACATTGTAATTGAATCCTTCATTTTCATGACCAGGTAATTTGATTTGACAGTGAACACTGCAGTGAAAGCTAATTGAAAGTTGACACCAGTGTTGTTTTCGTCATCAGTGACTATAACGAAAATGTCTTGGGAGACTAAAACATAATGAGATAAACGCCAGTTTTTGTTTGACGAGACGATAACGATATGAAAATGCGCCGTAGTTTCCGTCACATGTTCCCAATGTTTGATATTTTATGGGCAGTTAGCCTGCATTGTAGCAGTGTCTCTTTGTGTCACTAATATGATGTGCCAGTGTCCTCTCCAGTCTCCCCATTGCCTGTTTTGACACACACATGGTAAGATTTTTCTTATCCGGCAAGAGACTATATGCAATATTGCTTTAGCCTTTAAAGGACTATGCTGAGTCATCACAAACTAAATACTTGTAGCGTTAGCATAGCATTCACGTTAGCATGGCGAGTGTCCTCTTAAACTCTCAGACAACCTCTTTTACATACAGTTCGTTGCGCCCAGGTGGGTATAATTTATTGAGAATAATGTAATGTTTTCCTGCTGGGAGTTCTCACCAAGTAGGTAATAGATTTATAGATGCTACAAGATAGGGTGACCATATTTTGATTTCCAAAAAAGAGGACACTAAGCCCGGCCTCAAGATACTTGAATTTTACTCGAAGTTCACTCAAAGATGTCTATATCACTGTAATATATTTAAAGTGTGCCCTCTCACTCTGGATGTGAAAATGCAGTTTGTAAAAAAAAAAAAAAAAAAAAAAAAAAATGTATATAATTTCCAAACGTAGCAGTTCAAAACTACGTTTCCCATAATGCCTAGCATGGTTTGGCTTACTGATAGTTAGCTGAGGCAAAAATCAAACTTTGCTAGAAAAGTTTACAATCATTGGCAGCGCAACGATGCGACACCAAATGAGATTTTACAGTCAAAGCTCCGACAGAAGTCAACAGTTGCCAATATTTACGTATTTATCGCTAAAAACTTAACAACTGGGCAGGCGTTGTGGCCAAATTGTCAACCCAGTAGATGGCGGTAATGCCTCATGATAGGGGTAAACTGCCAACAAAAACAAGAAGAACTACTCCTTCCCTCCCTTCTAGTAGGAGCCATGTCAACTGCTGCCACCCAGCGGCCGGAGGGATTCTCTTCAAATTGGTCCCGTGAAAAATCATAAAAACCAGACATTTTTATGAATTTTTAAAACCCGCCCGGACGACGAGGATACTACGTGAAAGTAGGACTTGTCCGGGCAAAAGAGGACGTTTGGTCACCCTACTACAATATGTGCTAGTCTATCAATGTTCATTCGAAATACAGAGGTACTTCTACATACGAAGTTAATTCATTCCAGGACCTTGCTTGTAAGTCGAAATGGTCGTATGTCGAGCAGTATTTTGCCACAAGAATACATTATAATTCCATTAACTCGTTCCACAGCCCGAAAACCTACACTAATTTCTCAATAATTGCTGATGTTACTATTGCAAATATCAATTACAAAGAGCAAAACAAATAAATTATGAATAAAAATCAGAATAATAATATAATAATAGGAAAAATAATAATTGCACCTATAATAATGTAACAAACCGGGTTCTAATCTGGCAAATGTGTTTGCGTGGTGTGCCTGAACATATCGCATAGCTGACTTGATAGAGTGCGCCTTTTTAGTTCCACTTTGTTTATTTGCTGCAAGGGACACTAGGCGTGTTGTGTTGAAAAAGTTGATGGAATAAATGATTTGAAACCTGACGAAGCTGGCGATTTCTTTGGTGATGTGACCACAATAATAATTGCCACCTTAACTTATAAAGACTGGCGAACAGAGGAGGACCTTCATAGACTGTCTACTGCTGTATTTTTGAGCGAGCCATATCACGGATGCGCACTCCACGCTTATATTTTTTCAATCATTTCCATCTTCATTTCAATGGTACCTTTTTCACCATCTGCACTAACATTCAACCCATGTTGATTTCTCTCACAGGAAAATCTGCCATTTGTCCGTCTTGCGGGAAAACAAAGAAACTGCGGTGCTGTCATAGATTGTCGTACTTAGAGCATGTTGTTGGATGTAGAAACAAATGGCGAGTCAAATTTTATGTCGAAAAGATAGTGTGTCGAAGCGATCGTATGTCGAGGTACCACTGTAGTTGGAAATCTTTATTGATTTTGGGAGTACAACTTTTGAATTTTACAGACAAAAACATTGCGTAAACTTCGACTAAAACTAGACAAATACAAACACATTTTGAAATGACTAATAAGTATTATCGTCCAAAATACTAAGACGAAAATTAAAAAGGCTGACAAAAACAACACTGGTTGACACTTAAGACCTGTATGAGCAAATGACTTTCTGGTCAATTAAAAACATTAAATATTAGCAATTATTGTTATTATATTCTTCTGTAAAATTATTAATTACTATGTAATTTTAATATTTCAAATGCTTTTTTTTCTTTAATAATTTAAATACATTCATGAATTGATACAATGTGACTAAAACCACATTAATACAATGAAAATGAATATAAACAGAAGTACACACTAATTATGGCCCCAAGTAACACTCTAAAGTTGATTTTTTTGTTTGTTTTTATTTTCATAGTATTTAACTCATTGCATGCCATCGACAACGATTCATGTCCAATTCATTTAAACTGGGAGGTCTGACTGTGAACGCTCATCTTTCAGACGGCGCTAGACACCCAATACATATCGACTGGGAATGGCGAATGAACGTTCACCCTTCCCAGTCAAAATGGATTGGATGTGCACTGTCAATGGCAGCCATTGAGTCAAATGAGTGCCCTGTAAGGGTTAAATAAATAAACAAATAAATTTTAAAAAAAATCATAATTAGTGCATGAAATTGTTAAGCGCAGATTTAATGTTAAACTGTACATAATCTTAAAGTGGTTTACACTGAACATACCTGCCAGGTAGTGTGCCTTGGAGGCACAAGTGAGCGAGCAGCTCTCTTTCTTGCCCGTTTTGCTACAGGTGAGAGTAGCCTTAGGGGCGACAAGGCCTGGAGGACATTTCACCAATTCTAAACAGCGAGAAGTCAACGAGGTATAAATCACACAATGCTAGATGTTCCTTCACCGTTAGAGGGCAGTGCTGCTACGTACCAATACAGTCCTTTCTGTTCCAGTGCAGTTTGTATCCAGGTGGGCAGGTACACTCATAACTCCCCAGAGTGTTAATGCAGCCATATTTACAACCTCCTCGGTTTATACTGCATTCATCAATATCTAAAAATATAGGATACACTGAGTACATTTATATTAATAGTAGCTTACTACAAAAACAGGCAACATGAACATTAAATAATAGTCACAGCAGGCAATCATGTACAACAGTCGATCATGTTGAATATTTAGGATATTTAACCATTTTTAGTTGAAAAAGCAGTGTTTTATTGACATGTTGTAAACTTTTAACCTGATGTGCAAGCTTCCAAATATCACATACAGTATGTAATTATTTTTGCTCTGTGCTCTTTTACAACAAGGACCGTCTACCAATTTTTTTTGACAGGTATGACATTTTTGCTTCCAAACAGAAGCACTTATTTTTAACATTATATGTAAAACACCCCAACCCCAATTATAAAAGAATTTCTGTCGGAGTTAAGGCAGTGATAAAAGAAAACAAATCTTTGAAGCTTTTTTTGTTTACGACAAATAAAGAAAATCTTAGCGGGCGAGGTGTGGAAATAAGAAAGGTGAACTATGGTATCATATTCATTCATATTCAATGTGTGTGTGTGTGTTGGAGGTGAGTCTGTAAACAAAAAATGTAATTTTGAAGATTTTTGCAAAAAGGAAAAAAAAAAACCAAAAAAAACATTTTATTTGCAGGCCCTATCACCCTGCCCCAATTAAAGCAGATAATTAAGACAGTGTTGAGTTCACAAGTACATTAAACATTTGAGGAAATTCATTGTGTAACTAATGTGGTCATTTTTAAAAAGAACAATAATATTTTGCTGCTAGCACATACCCCCCCCCCCCCCCCCAAAAAAAAAGAGAAAAAAAATTGGGCAATTGGACCTTCAGTGCAAATCCAACCTTGTTATGTTCTTCATATCTGTCAGTCGTGGGTGGAGCTACTGGGATCGGCTCCAGGGGCCACATTTATCAAGTGTGCGTACAAAAGGTTCTAAATTCCTTTGGAGTGAAATTTACAATGCATCTCAGTCAGAGTTGACTAGCATAGGCGGAGTTTGACTTTTGTGAGAGGTGGGGTGCAAAACATGTTGATGACCTCGAAACGCAGTGTCAATAAAATTAATTTACAATATATACATGTTGACACTGTTCGTGTTCAAACCTCGGTTTAACCTCAGTTGTTTTTGAAGCTTTTAAAAGCTTAGGTTTAAAGCAATTGTTTATATCCATCTTGCCTCCTCGGGTTTAGTTTTGACTAAGCAAACCAAAGGATCATCCATAGACTTCATAATGTTTTGACATGACACATTCCCCATTCACTGCGTCACGCCTTCCCGAAAGGGGCCATCCAACACTCCGCTTCATTTATTAGCAGTCGGTCACATGCAGCAATCTAACGCCGGATTTAGGTTGAAAAAGAACGAAAAGCTGTACTGCATACAAAGCGCAACAGCTGTTAAGCTAGCGGACTTTTGCTATGCAAGTTAGCCAATTGTTCTTTTGTTGTACTTAGATCCGCGTTTCTTATCTTTTAATACCGTTTGAGGCTAAGCTCAGGTATTTTATTTATTTTTAAAAGCATTATTTGCTGTTAGTGAAGTGAAAGTGGAAATCGTTTGATTTTGTTGAATTCGTATCGTTTGAAGATACACTCAGGTGTTTTATTTTGGATTTGCGTTTACTGCTCTTTTGAAAGTGCAACCTTGGCAAATCAAAATAAATGTTATTGCAAGCATAAACACTTTTTTTTAGATCTCCTAAAATGTATTCTGAAACGCATTAAATATGTGTAATCCAATTACTCGATTATTCCAACTAATCAATCATTGATTAATTGATTACCTAAATAATTGATAGCTGCAGCCCTAATAGTAGGACACAGAGATAATGTCAGTGACTGATAATGCTGACTGTTGATATGAAACACTCCTCTTGTCTCGTTCAATCATTCATTCAAAGTACAAAAAAGAAAAAAAAAGGAAATCTGTCTTGGTGCCTCTTCATTGGTGCCCCTTCATTCCCCGAAGAGGATGATGACTTCATCAAGTGCAGTCTGCCAATGTGTCGCCTAGAGCGGCTCGGAAATATTGCGAGAGATGCGCCACTTAGCCTCTGCATCAAAGCCCTCGATTTAAAGGACGAAGAACTCTAATGAATATCTGATGGAAGCGGCGCTCATCTGCCAGAAACTTTTGACTTGTTTTATTTTCTTCCATACTTGAAATACAAATCAAATGAATTTCCTTTGACCTTCTGCAAATCCCTTGAGGCGTTCTTCCCTTTGCGTGCACACAGACGAGTCATGAGGAATGAAGAGAGAAGAAAAGGAAAATTCAGATTTTAAATCAATAACAATAGCGAGTGACTTCACGGAATCAGTATTCTTTTGTCAAATTTAAGGATCATTATAATCTGTCACTCCCATTGTTGAACTCATCAAAGGGAAGCGGGGGAATATTTTTCATACTGTTTTCAAATAAATGTTAATGAATGCACAAACACGTGTTTGTTTTCACCCCAGGAATGCATTTGAGCCCAGGCCAAAGCGACGCGTATGAAAGCGGGAACATTTTGAAACGCATTTGTGGAGGTCTGAAGTCACAACAGCACTGAGTCTATTTTCTTAGCAGATAAGCAAAAAACCAAGCAGAATGTTTTCTCTCACTTGGGAAGAATGCCGACAGGTCCCGGCACAATACTCGACAGCGGGTCGCCGACCTGACAGGGTTTGTTGAGTGGGAGCCTCTTGTTAAGCACTGAGCCCCGGCTCTCGGCTATATTTTGGGGTTGACGAAGCACGGCGAGAGCAACCTGAGTTTAGTTATGAGCGGCCGGTGAGGAAGTACAGCAGGGAGCTCAATAAATCTCAGGGGTTATCTAATAGTTCCGACAGCAACGATGAAAAGCCTGGTAAAGCCATTCCTCAGCAGCGCTTTAAACAATGGTAGCACGTCGTTTATGTTGGTCTGGTCTGTCATGGGAGAAAATGTTAGTGCTACTACTTCCTCAAAAGACAGACGTTTACTAAGAGCAATTGACATGGAACTATGTGCAAAGGTGAGAACTCTGTTACAATTACTCAATGTTCTTAATCTTATTTTTAAAAAGTAAATCGTTACACTTACAAATTACTTCTCCCAAAAAGTAATTGAGTTAGTAACTCAGTTACCTCATTGTAAGAGTAATTAGTCACTCAAAGAAGTAACGATGTTACTTTTCATATTCTACACGTTATTGCATTATACATTCTATGACATCTTTCACATCAAACATGTTTATTTTAACTGATTGAAGAATAAAAATATGATATATAGTTTAGCCTCTTTCACAAACTCCGAAACACTGGGAATATCGAGAGATTTAAGCATGCAGCAGTTGTCTGTGAAAACAATTTCCCGGGTCAACTGACACGGAGATTACACGGACATTTCACGGGTCGCGTCTTAGTATAATGTCCGGGACTTTCCCGTCGTGCATGAAAGCAGTCGTTAAATTCCCGGGTCACAGCATGATGGCTGATGGCGTAAATATCATGGCGGGCCCATCGTCAATTCCGCTTTCTTTGCAGTTAGATGAAAAGCGATAAACAAACATCGCAATTAGCAACATAGCAAACAGGAAATGGCTAAATTAAACTGAAAACATGCCGAAATTAAATTGCTACGGGATCGTAGAGCCGAGGAAGAGAGTCCATCGTCCATGTTTGGAATTGTGTGGTTTATTTTGTTGCCGATGTTAGGGTCCACTACTGCGGATTGAAGGTTGCACCTCAATGCAGAAAACAATGGAGGGATGCGTTCAAGGGTTTATTAAATACAAAAAAAAAAATACACTCGGTCGCGGAAAAGGGGAATAACACAATAGGTCCGTGATAGTACGTCATAGTGTTCTGAATAATACTAACATAAGCGGTAGGTGGCGAGCCGATAAGAGAACAAAAGAAATACACTCAAATACCAGCAAAACTTAGGGGATTTCAAAACAAGGGTGGCAGAGGTGTCGAATGGCGCCCAGCAAGTTAATACCTCGACACCCTTATCTTGGATCGCCTGGGCTTAAATATATCTTGATGAGCTTGAATTGGCTGCAGTTACGATGTCGGGAACGCACCCACAAACGGCTCTGTAAATCAACCACACTTTGACCAACATTGTGACAGCCGATGCCGACCAAAAATGACGTAATGTCCGGGTTATAAAATCGCGCCAGCATCCCTGCCCACACAGAGAGCGCCAGTGGGCTATACGGGACAAGTGTGGGAAAGTGTCCAACCCGCGACATCTCTACATGCATGAAAGCAATGACGCAAGTAAATCCCACGTCACCTTACACGGGAATTTCCCTGGATATGTGTGTAAAAAGGGCTTATTTTAGAACATTTGGTATTTATTTGAATCAAATATACGTATTAGTCTGTTAAAGAGATCCATGGACAAAAAGACTTGTAGTTCTTAAAAGATAACTTCATTATGAGTTAAATCTGATATTGAATCTAAATAATTGGATCTAAATAATCTGATATTGAAACCCTTCTTGAGCTATCATAATGTAATGTCCATAACTATAAGCAGCCCCCTTAAGAGACTCTCTGGACGTGTGGGCTGTGATGTAGGGGGGACGCGAGCAAGTGGAGTGAGAGAGAACGTAATGTATTTTTATTTTCATTGTTGTCACATTAAAGAGAGTGAAACCATTCTTGATTACTCTCCTCTTTCAGCCGAGGGCATTACAGTATCTAGTTTTATTTATTTTTCCTACCGACACTGGCTCTGTGCTGGTTGCCACGTTCCATCTATTAATTGATTGATGGCGAGCGGCTATCCTATCTTGTTTAACAGGCGAGACTGGACATTTGGTTATTTATGAGAGTTGCACAGAGACAAAGGCTACTTCACGAGACAAATAGTTAAGCAACTGAGGTTTAGGAGGGCACATACACATAAACATAATTTGTTACCTCTGTGTAGGGGCTGAAGGCGGGGGCAAGGAGAGGGCGTGGATGAAAGCTATTGTACTGTGCTGCAGCATGTTGCCATGTTTGGAGGACAGAGAATGCTGCCACCGTGATTATGGTTGCGGCACTTGGGGGGCACATGCATTATGAACATAATAATGATCATGGCTTCATAACCTTGATTAGGGCACTTGCCCAGTAAAGAGGGCAAGGGCCAGTGCTTGAGCACCACCTCGTGTCTATGTGTGCAGGCCATGGCTACGCCCCTACACCTTTCAATGTTCCAGGTCTCCCCTTCTTCCCTTTCCTGCTCCACAGTACTGTGTTGTCACAAGTCACACTCCACCTTCAAGTGAAGTAGCCTAACACTTTTGTGAAATCACATTTTAGTCCATTAACTACAGCACAAATCACCTATGCTTTACTTGCCTGCCAAGAGTTAGCGTAATCTTAGATTGATTTCCTGCCTTCCGGGCAGCCACCTGTTTCTGCTCAGTTTGGTCTATTTGAAAATCAACTTGCACAGACTTAAATCAGCTTGATCAGAATAATCCATCACGGCCAGCGTTTGGTTACATTATGCCTTTAGATGCGGTTGCATGGAGGGACTTTTTTATGTTGATATTCTCACTGTGGTGACATTCAGATTAATGAGTTGGATGGGGAAGACTTTACACCCCGCAACCATGGAAGTAAACAAAGCGTGTTGATTTGTTGGTTTAGAATTCGTAAGACTTGAGAGTTGCTCAGACGCATCTAATTAGAAGACGTGTTTTTTTCCCCTAACCCATTTTTAAAAGAACACTTAATGACAATCAGGGCATCTGGCACCTTCATGCATACGAGAGCTTACGAGGCATGCAGCTGAGCGCCGAAACAAGGCAACAATTTTTATGAACTCGGATGAATTAATGTGGTTGTGATGCTGTGTTCCTGTTGAGAAAATTTAATTATGCTTTTGAAGAAGCGGCATAGAAAGTGTGATGGACAGGTGAGTTTCACAGTCCCCCCCCCCCCCCCCCCCCCCCGCAAAAAAACAAAAAACAAAACCCCCTAGCTGCCTCACCTCCGCAGTGCGCCAGGCCATAGAGGACATAGCCCTTATGACAAAGGCACTGGAAACTTCCAGCAGAGTTGACACAGAAATGGTCACAGGCCCGGTCAAAGGAGCACTCGTCAATGTCTGCAAATGATGGAGAGAGACATCGTTAAAAATGTCGACATCGCTCATAAACCACAAAGAGCAGCGTCCAACCCACTTTCCTGTCTCTGTCTGGCTTGTCATGCATTTCAATAGACTGCATCAAAACAACAACACAGAAAGAAAAAGAAAAATGAACACCTTTGGTCCCATGTCTGGTGCTGTGATTGCCCTCCTGCAGTCACACTGTTTTCCATTTAGTGGTGGCGAAATGGAATTTTCACTTTTGGAAATGACATGTGGCAGCAGCAGGAGTTAACTGATAATAGGTGGTGAAGTGCATACGCTTTCTTCCCTCTGAGAGCCTGTCAATCTTCTTCTTTTATCGAGAATATAAAAGAAAAGCCCGGAGATTGCTCTGGGAGCCTCGTATGTCAATGTTTAATGTCAGAGATGGCAGTTGCTCAAAAATCAAATCTGTCACATTCTGAATGCTTTTCAAAACCACTGTTCCCTGCAGCACACTTGCAACTTTCTGGATTTCGTAAATAAAATGTGCTCTGTATTTGACTTGGAGAAAGGTTACACAGGTCACAAGACTTTTATGTATTTACTGTAAACTCATCCATCTTTATTTTACTTCTCGTAATGAATTACTGTAGGTTTGGGACTGGGATAATTCGGCCGGTCCAGCTTGAGGCTCCATCACAAGCAGTTCACTGGGTTGAGAGTCGGGAGCTCCGAATAGCAGACTAAAAGAGTGGGCTGTTCTTAGGAAAAGATAACAGCTAGTATTAACAGTTTAAAGGACAGTGTTCACTACAGTGGACACCTATTCAAAAGTTATTTATTTTCTAAAAAAAAAAAAAAAAGTTATTTTAAACAAAGGTTATTTTTACTTTCACAACCTGAGACAACTGGTCAAGTAGACATAGCCTACTGTACTTCAAGTATTTTGACTTGAAATAGTGTTTAGATCTCCACCTCGTAAAGGACAAATTTTCCTCTGAATGCTCTGCCATCATATCCCTCTGCATCTGTTTAATGTGTGTGTGTTTGCCGCACGCGCTGTTCCGGTTTGTGTGTGAAAACACCGGCTCTGAAGTTTGTTTGAAGAAAAAAAAAAAAAGTGAAAAATACTTTATTAACAACAAATACACATATACAAACATAGGGCGAGACAATTCACATATAAACAACCGGCTCTGAAGTACGTGCACTATCAGGCTCGAGCATTTATGTCACAGAATGGGGGATCACGTGAGATTGGACAACAATGCAGCCATATTGGAAGCAGGTCTGGCTCGCGGGACATTAAACTTTAACTTTATATAAATAAATTTGCCTTGCCTTGCCAGTTCGATAAAGAGACAAACTCGTTACTAAGGCGAAGAACAGATATGTGATCAAACTTAAGGATGTGAACAATGTTGACCCTTACGAGCAAGCCGAAGAAAAATGGAGTAAAGATGTCGACGGGCTTCCACAATTACGCGAAATGGACATTCTGCTGTATTTATAGTTTGGTATATGTTACTAAACTCATCAGCGATTCCGAAATTACAAATCGCTACAATGCTACGAACAGTTTTGCTGCGGATGGGTGCAGGACGTGCACATTATGACCGTATCAAACGGCAACTCCATCGTTCTTGCAAAGGTAGGCTGTGTGTGTTTACTATTTTCATTGCCATGAACCTGAACGCACCCCAAGTCTTGGATGACAAAGCAACAGAGCACAGTAGACTCGCCATGGCTGGTATTTTCTTCAATTTATTCAAAGTAAGAACCGCACCGCTTTTGACCGTCAGTAACGGTAACGGCGTTGTAACGGCGGAAAAAATAATTAGTTAGATTACCCCGTTACTGAAAAAAATAACGCTGTTATGTAACGGCGTTATTTATTACGGCGTTATTCCCAACACTGCTCTCAACATGGAGGACGACCCTGAGTCCATCCCAGATGAGGCAGATAAGGCAGAGCCGTTCAACCTGCGGAGGAAACTCATTTCAGCCGCTTGTATCCGAGATCGGGTTCTTTCGGTCAAGACCCACAGCTCGTGACCATAGATGAGGGTAGGAACGTAATCGACTGGTAAATTGAGAGCTTCGCCTTTAGACGCAGCTCATTCTTCACCACAACGGACCGGTACACAGTCCGCATCACTGCAGAAGCTGCACCTCTCCGCCTGTCGATCTCCCGTTCACTAGTCCCCTCACTGGTGAACAAGACCACAAGATACTCCTCCTTGTGTCTGGCCAGCATCTTCCCCTGCCATCGGAGTCAGCACACCACCAGGTGGTGATCAGTTGACAGTTCTGCCCCTCTCTTCACCCGAGTGTCCAAAACATACGGCCGCAAATCCGATGACATGACTACAAAGTCGCTCATCGAACTGCGGCCTAGGGTGTCCTGGTGCCAAGTGCACATATGGACACCCCTATGTTTGAACACGGTGTTCGTTACCGACAAACCATGATGAGTACAGATGTCCAATAACTGAATACTGCTCGGGTTCTTATAGGGGGACCGTTCCTCCCAATCAAGCCCCTTCAGGTCTCACTGTCATTTCCCCGATTTACAAATTACTACAATGTTAGTGAAGATGAAAATAATGTTACTGAGATGAATTAAAACAGAAATACACACTGGTTACAACTCCAAGTACTCTTACTCCTCACAAGTACACTCTTATTTTATTTTTTAAATTTCTTTTATAGTATTCAACTCATTGCATGCCCTTGATAGCAATAAACATCCAGTTCATTTAAACCGGGAAGATTGGCTGTGTTGCCCCTCCCAATGAAAATAGATTTGACGTCGAAAGCTATCAGTGGCAGACAGTGTTATAAATGAGTGCCTTGTAAGGGTAAATAAAAATCATAATTCATGCATGAAAGAGTTAATGAGCTTCCTGACATGTTGTTCAAAGTATTTAAAGGTGCTATGGAAATGGTGACCATGCCAAAAAATGAAAATGACTGGACTAATGTACCTTCACCTGTAGAAAACAAATTTGGCACTCAAACTTGGCTGTTTTCTACAATTCCATATTCCAACCAAAACAATGCATCAGAGAACACCCATTTTTTTGAAAAATCAATTGTGGTTGTGACCAGTGTTGTCACAGATTACTTGAAGAAGAAATGTAATTACTGAATACTGATTACGCCTAAAAAAACAAATCTAGTTATTTTACTGATGACTTTATTATCAAAGTAACTAAGTTACTTTAAAAGTAATTTATTGGTTACTATTCACCAATTTTTCTCTCTTTGCTGCCAAACATAAGAATGACAACAGAAAAATGTCATTCCATATAATTGACTTTCCGATACTTGAATTTAAAGGGGAAGATCACAATTTTTCACATAAGGCTTAATCTTCGAGTGAGCGGATGTATAATTAGTCATTGGAGTTGATTACAACCACCATTGATTCATGTTAGCTCAGCCACTCTGAAACCCTGAAACTAACAAATAACTGACAAACTGCATTGAATTTGTTGAAATCATCCCCACTGACTAATTAAACCCACGCTAACTCGAAGATTAAGCCTACCGTCATAAATTCAGAACTTCAGGTTACGGATAAGGGTTAACAGCATA
Organism: Corythoichthys intestinalis; assembly: GCF_030265065.1. NCBI lineage: Eukaryota > Metazoa > Chordata > Actinopteri > Syngnathiformes > Syngnathidae > Corythoichthys > Corythoichthys intestinalis. The sequence goes on from NC_080396.1 coordinate 68,843,584, forward strand.
TCAGTGCCAATGTAAACAATGCAAAATGACTGCACAATAATCAACAACACACTAATGAATTAAACAGTGCAATAAACACAAAGGTGGCGGCTGGTGCGAATGGGCGCACACAACCCGGAAGTACGCCGTGGCGTACACACACGCGGTCAATTTTGCCACAAAACGTGGCGGCAACTAAGCACTTTACACTGAATCGGACTTACAACTCATCCCAAAGATGCTAAACGAACATGCCACCTCACAGCGTAAACGTGCAACACGAATATGATGTGAAAGATGCTTGCTGATTTCGAGCAAAGATTATCCGCCGTTGCAACGGTAAAGCTACGAAATGGTCATGTTGCAGCTACAACGGATCGCTGGAACCCTCCAGAATGAAGGAGAAATACTTCAGTCATGGACGCACTCAGATCAACATTCCCTCGTACATCTCAACAGGTGGCTGCACTCGGCTCGAATCTGTAGCGCGTTCCTCGCGCCCTTCTTAGTCCCAAAACATTTCACGTTTGACCAAAACAGGAAGCTATGAGCGGTTACCATAGAAACGAACACGTAGTGAGAGGAGGGGAACCTTTCTAACATTTTCTATCCGAAATGCTCTTCGTACATGACTACAATATTCTTTATCCTACACACATTATGAAGCGATAACAAAATAGTAACTTTAATCAGATTACTGGTTTGGAAAAATAAACGCGTTAGATTACTCGTTACTGAAAGAAAGTAATCAGATTATGACATCACAACCAGACTTGTGATCATGTCTAGCTTTCTAGCGTTGTGCTAGCTGGTACATGTCGACAGAATGAGAAAACGGTCACACGGCAACAAGAGAATAGAAAGCCTATGAATAGCAACATGTCACACCTAGAATGAGCTGCAAGCATCTGCAGCTCATTCTAGGTGTGACATCATCTATTGTTTGGAGATGTTTTTAGTGGACGGGGTAAGGAGGCTGAGAAAGAAAGACTAATTAGGATCTAATTTCATTAGTAAGCCTTTTCAGTTACTTTTTTGGATGAATTTGTGTCCAAAATATGGTCTGCTATCAAGTTAAAGTCGCTTGCTGTAGTATTTAATAGCATTTTCAAGTATGCAAAGAGCAAATTTCTTAGACGTCTGATTATGGAAAAAAACAATAAAAAAGACATCACTTATGAGCGCAGCCATGGTGTAACGACTGTGACGCCAGTTATACGGCCGGCAGGCACCACATGCACTCTGATAGTCACCAACATAGGTAGAAAGAAGCTTAAAAAATAGTGACAAACTCTTTATAATAGCTGTTCAATCTGCCACTGCCTTCTCCTTTTCCATCCCAATTTCTGACTCACCAGTGTATCCAGTCTCCATGCAGGCATGCACACGTGGTAAGATTTGTTTTCTTGGCCAGAGAGAATATGCAATGTTGCTTTAGCCTTTAAAAGTCTGTGCTGAGTGATCATCAGACACTAAATGTAAGTCATAGCGTTGGCATAGCATTAGCATTAGGCTAATGCTGACTGCGACCATCCTCTAAACCTGGGGTGGGCAAACCGGTCCTCGAGGGCCGCAGTGGGTCCTGGTCTTTGTTCCAACTGACCCAGCACAGAGATTTTAAACAGTTTATCCAATGAAGTTTCAGCAGAAATGAGAAGCACCTGCCAGCAAACGACTGATTGCACTTCAGATTGGTGAAAAGGTGTCCTCTTAATGGGTTGCAACAAAAACCCGCACTCACTGCGGCCCTTTGTGGAATAGTTTGCCCACCCCTGCTCTAAACTCTCGGAAAACTTTATTTTTGCATACAGTTTGTGGCGTCCAGGTGGCTATAATTAATTGAAAATAATGTACTGTTTTCCTGCTGAGTGTGTATAATCACCAAGTTGCCCTTGTCCTTGTAGACCCTACAATATGTGCTCGTCTGTCAATGTTCATTTGAAATAGTTTAAAACCTTTATTTATTATTTATTTTTGGATTAATTTTTAAAACTTTTTTAACAGAAGAAAACATTTTCATTAAATGTCGACTAAAACTACACAAAATTAGTCTTCATTGCAACCATGTTTAAAACCACTACAATGGGTATCACTGCCGTTATGAGTAATGGCGGACAATTTGGGATACTCGCATTTGATTATTAAATGGTAAATGTATAGCGCTTTTCCACCTTCATGGCACTCAAAGCGCTAGTTGATTGGCTAAATCAGTACAGGCATTTATAATGTACAGGCACTTACTATGGCCACAGTTTTTATTTGTATTTTTCTCCATTTTTACATATCAGAAAATTAAAATACTGTCTTTATCAATTTATTAAAATAAAATTATTTTCACCTGTATGGACATCATTAAAGTTTCTTTCCTTTTATTAGGTCATTCGGGAAATGAAATGTGAATGTTGTATTCTTGTACAATACAAGCTGGCATCCATTTGTTAGGTCAGAGCGCCCGAATTGCTCTTTGAGTTCAGGTCTCTGGACTTCAAACTCATCCAAACATGTCTTTATGGACCTTGCTTTCCCAAGCTGTTCCCAGTAATTTTAAGCAGATAATCACTTGACTTAGTATTCTGAAAAGATGCTTTCAAAGCAAAATTAAAGGGTTTCGCCAAAGTGCTAATTGAATAGCGAGTTGAGAATCTGAATGGACGCACTAATTGAATACTATATTTCCTGGACTATGACTACACTCAGGGGAAATTTATCCATGTTTTTGTTTTTTTTCCACACACTGACAGCCGCAAGAAAGGTGCTCCAGACGTGCCCTCTAATTTGAGAGTTGACGGAATTGTTCAGAATTGACATTGAAAATGAAGACTTTTAATGGATTTGGTTGTGATTTGGAGTTAAATTGAGAATTTGGTAAACATGTTTTGTTTTGTTGTAGTAGCTATCTGAATAAATAAATAATATATACCATAATTTTCAGGTTTTTCATTTAACGTAATTTTCGCAATATAAAGCACACCTGTCGATAAGCCGCCACCCACACAATTTGACACGAAAGCAGCATTTGTTATAAGCCGCACTGGAATATAAACAGGAGCTGGCCTCACTGTATTATGGGATATTTACACTAAAAGATATTTACCGGTAACACTTTATTTGACAGCGGCATCATAAGACTGTCATAATTATGACATTACACTGTCATGAGGATTGATGAATGCTTATGACAGATGGTATTAAGTGTCATCCAGCAAATTATCTCACTTTTGAATGGATGTAAAAGATCCGAGCTGGACATGAATGGAATTAGTGACAAAATTTGCCGGAAGACACCTAAAGGGAACCACGGATAGAAAGACATGTAGTTCTTAAAAGATAAATGTTAGTACGAGTTATACTAATTTGATATTAAAACCCTTCTTAATGTTTCCGTTTAAATTAAATTTGTATAATTATTTTAACCAGCGGGTCGCCATTGTTGTTGACGTCGCAGGGCGGTGGCGTCACATAGATACGCTGCCGTACTTCCACAGTGTCACTCTTTAACTACATAAACATGTCATCGGTTCTGCCCTTTGAATTTGAACCGAGAAAAATGTTATATGAGAAGGATAACCCAGTCGATATTTTACAAAACGAGCAGCAAAAGCAAAATGAACAGGAAAGACGGGATGAGACGAGAAGCGTACATGGGTCAAGTTTGCTAGTTAGAGCACTCTCCTGATCTAGTGACAGAGCAGGAGAGTGATGTCCAAAAAATGTTTGCAAATCTTTACGTAAAACTATTGTGCGATCCAATTTATTCTAATATTATTATGGAGATAGTTAGCATCCAGAGTTGTCGTGTGCTTTGCACATGATTAGGGTATACAGCAGTGTTGGGTGTCACGGCAAACTTGGCAAAGTTGAGGTGGACCAAAGTGCGACCAGGAAACGGTAGTGGAGGGTTTTTATTGAACAATGGCGATGGTTATGGCTGTGGCTGGGCTTCAGGCTGTGGCTGTTGTTCAGGCTGTGGCTGTGGTTCAGGCTGTGGCTGTGGTGGCTTGATGGGTGGTTGTCCTGGTGGCAAAGAACAAGATTAATCAAGAGATCTAGGAACGATTGTCAAACACTACAGGCGTAGTTGGCCGATGTACCACTGGTGATTGGCAGAATCATCTGGCACCTGCTTGCTGCCCGGGCCGCTCCTTAAAAGCAGTGTTTATTGCGATGAGGTGCAGGTGCACTCCCAGGTCTGCCACACCCAGCCTGCCAAGGTTGAACTCATGCCACATACAACAAAGTGTAACAACAATAAAAGCCAGTAGAGGGGAGTGTTGGCCAGGATCATCACAGTACCCCCCTCTCAACGGACGCCACCGGGCGGCCTGCCCGGCTTCCCAGGGTTGGCAGCATAAAAGTCCCGCAAGAGGGACGGGTCCAAAATAAGACTCCGGGAGATCCACGACCTCTCCTCCGGGCCATAGCCCACCCAGTCCACCAGAAACTGGAAACCACGGCCGCGAGGCCGGACGTCAAGAATCTTTAAGACCGCAAATGCGGGGTGGCCATCTATGAGAAGGGGAGGGGGAGGTTCAACCGCCGGAGGGCATAGGTCACTGGAGGAAATGGGCTTTAGAAGGGACACATGAAAAGTCGGGTGGACATTCATGGATGCCGGGAGGTCCAACCGAACGGCAGATGGGTTGATGATCTTGGTTATTTTGTAAGGGCCCACGAAGCGGGGGGCAAGTTTGCGTGACTCTACCTGCAGGGGGAGGTCCCGGGCGGACAACCAGACCTCCTGTCCCACCTTGTATTCAGGGGCTGGTGAACGATGAAGATCGGCCAGTCTCCAGTTTTTCTCGGCAGTGCGAGCGAGGGCAGCCCTTACGGTCTTCCAGATTTCCTTTATCCTGCCGACGTGGTCCTTCACAGCAGGAACGGCTATTTCCCTCTCCTGCTCTGGGAACAACGGAGGCTCAAATCCATTACAAGCCATACCTGTGGCAGAGCAGACGAGCGAATTATGGGCGTACTCAACCCATGGAAGGAAAGCGCTCCAGGAGACTGGATGGTGGGCGGTAACACAACGTAGAGCAGCTTCTAGGTCCTGGTTGGCCCTTTCCGTCTGGCCGTTAGTCTGGGGGTGGTATCCAGAAGAGAGACTGGCTGTCGCCCCCACCGCCTTGCAGAACTCTTTCCACACCACCGAGGAGAACTGGGGCCCGCGGTCCGAAACAATGTCTATAGGGAGGCCATGAAGCCTAAAAACATGCTTGACCAATAGATTGGCGGTTTCGAGAGCAGAGGGTAGTTTGGGAAGGGGAACATAGTGAACAGACTTTGAAAAGCGATCGATAATGGTAAGGATAACTGTATTACCTTCAGAGGGAGGCAGACCAGTTACAAAATCAACGGCGATGTGGGACCATGGTCGACTGGGAACAGGGAGAGGGCATAAGAGACCAGCGGGTGGCTGATGGGAGGCCTTCCCTCGAGCACAGATTGCGCAGGCCTTGACAAAGTCACGGGCATCTCTGGCCATGCCAGGCCACCAGAATGATTGGCGGAGGAAAACGAGGGTCCTATGAATACCAGGGTGGCAGGTCAGTTTGGACGAGTGGCTCCATTCCAGGACTTGAGAGCGTGCAACAGATGGGACGAAGAGGCGATTCGGGGGACCGTTTCCCGGATCTGGATCAGTTCTTTGAGCTTCCCTGACCATTGATGTAATCTCCCATCTGGCTGCACCGACCACGCAGGCCGAGGGAAGAATGGGCCCCGGGTCTTCTTTGTCCAGATTGGGAGAATGCAACCGTGATAGTGCATCAGCTTTGCCATTTCGTGAACCTGGGCGGTATGATAGTGCAAAATTGAAACGGGCAAGAAACAGTGACCAGCGGGCTTGTCGGGGGTTAAGACGTTGTGCAGATCGGATGTAGGAGAGGTTCTTGTGATCTGTCCAAATCAAGAATGGGGTCTTAGCACCTTCCAGCCAGTGATGCCATTCCTGCAGGGCCAGAACAACCGCCAGCAATTCACGGTTGCCCACATTATAATTTCTCTCGGCAGGGCTCAACCGCCGGGAAAAAAAGGCACATGGATGCAGTTTTTGGGTAGTGGAATCCCGCTGGGACAAAATAGCCCCTACTCCAGTGTCTGATGCATCCACTTCCACCACAAATTGTCGTGAAGTGTCGGGGTGTTTGAGGATAGGGGCAGAGGTGAAGAGGGACTTCAAACGTGCAAATGCCTTACCGGCAGCTTCAGACCAGACAAAGGGGTGTTTGGTGGAAGTGAGTTGGGTCATAGGGAGTGCCACTTTGCTGTAGTCCCTAATGAAGCGGCGATAGAAATTGGCAAAGCCCAAGAATCTCTGTAGTTCTTTGCGGGTACTGGGAGTAGGCCAGTCCACGACTGCCTTTATCTTCATCGGGTCTGGTTTGAGTTGGCCCTGGGCGATGATGTAGCCCAAAAAGGTCACTGATGACACATGGAACTCACACTTTACTGGTTTGACAAAAAGCCGGTTCTCCAACAGTCGCTGCAGGACCATTCTGACGTGGCAGCGATGCTCCTCTAGGGAACGGGAAAACACAAGTATATCATCCAGGAATATAAACACAAAGCGATTCAGAACGTCTCTGAACAGGTCATTCATGAGTCTTTGAAAGACCGCAGGGGCATTTGTCAGACCAAAGGGCATAACTAAATATTCAAAATGACCAAGGGGGGTGTTGAATGCCGTCTTCCACTCGTCCCCCTCCCGGATTCGGACAAGATGATATGCAGTACGGAGATCCAGCTTGGTGAACAACCTGGCGTGACTGAAGGGCTCAAAAGAAGGGTCAATCAGGGGCAAAGGGTACCTATCTTTTATTGTTATCTGGTTTAGGCTGTGATAATCAATACAGGGCCGCAGGCCACCATCCTTCTTGCTCACGAAGAAGAAGCCTGCGCCGACAGGAGAGGAGGAGGGACGGATGATTCCAGAAGCCAAGGAGTCTCTGATGTAGTCCTCCATAGCTGCTCTTTCAGGACCGGATATGTTATAGAGCCTGCTCGATGGAAGCGGGGCCCCTGGCAGGAGTTCAATTGCACAGTCATAGGGGGGATGGGGAGGTAGACTGTGGGCGAGGTCCTTACTGAACACTGTCGCCAAGTCATGGTATTCAGGGGGCACATTGGTGAGGTCAGGAGGTACTGGCGGACAGGTTGGTTTTCTTACTGGCTTACCAAGTGGATGCACCGAGCCAAGGCATTCCAAGTGGCAGCGATTGCTCCATCCCACGATCTTTCCCTCCGTCCAGTCGATGTTTGGGTTGTGGTGTTTAAGCCAGGGGAGACCAAGGATGACATGCGCTACTGGTGAGGAGATAATAAACAATTGTATCAGTTCATGATGATTTCCCGAGACCTTGAGCATGAGAGGGATGGTGCGATGGGTTGCTGGTGCACTCCCAGGTCTGCCACACCCAGCCTGCCAAGGTTGAACTCATGCCACATATAACAAAGTGTAACAACAATAAAAGCCAGTAGAGGGGAGTGTTGGCCAGGACCATCACAGTTGGGCACGTTACTTTCAAAGAGTAATTAGTTACATTACTCACTACTTCTTCCAAAAAGTAACTGAGTTAGTAACTGAATTACTCTATAGTAAAAGTAACTAGTTACCAGGGAAAGTAACTATTTCCGTTACTTTAAAAAGAACTTGTTGTATGTCAAAGAATTAGAAATTTTTTGAGCAGTATTCGAGTCAGTGGAATAGAGAAGAACAGACAGGTAGTTAACTTGTTAGGTGCTTCAGCAGATTTGAATTGCTCACCACAGATGTCGACAAAAGCTTTGCCCCGGGACATAAATTACACATTACATGCAGGTTCTTTCCTTTAATTTCGACAAACTTGAAATAGTGTCTATATCTCCACCTCTTAAAGGACAATTTTTCTTCTGAATGCTCTGCCATCCTGACCCTGTGCATCTGTTTTGCGTGTGTGTGTTTGCCGCACACGCTGTTCCGGTTTGCTTGTGAAATCACCGGCTCTGATTGGCTTACCACGACACATGACTCTAACCCTCAGCCAATCACAATCACTTCCATCGCATCTCTCGAGGGGTTGCATTCGGGTAGGCTCGTTTCCCGACAATTCACGTCACCTTCAAAGCGTCTGCCGTCCTCAAGATGGAAGCAGAATTATTGCTGGCTGACAGTGGGAGATGGGAACTAGGCTAGCATCAGGTGTAGCAAACACAGAAACGTTACCAAACTTCGGAAAGCATTGTCTAATTGAATGAGCAGGGACAAACAGCTTGGAGTCAGAAGTACGTGCTCTATTCTCGAACCTGAACGCACCCCAAGTCTTGGATGACAAATCAACAGAGCAGAGAGTCGACTCGACACGGCTGGTAGTTTCTTCAATTTATTCAGAGTAAGTAACGCACTGCTTTTGACCGTCAGTAACGGTAACGGCGTTGTAACGGCGGAAAAAGTAATTAGTTAGATTACCCCGTTACTGAAAAAAATAACGGCGTTACGTAACGGCGTTATTTATAACGGTGTCACTCCCAACACTGGTATACAGTGAAACACAGCAACTTGCAGGTAGCCCGTACATAAACGCACACGAAAACATTGATGTCTACTGAGATGTCTAATGGGTTAGGGTTATCTTAAGACGTCTTAACATATTTTTGTCACCTTAAAGTGCTGTCCGGGTCAATGATCATCCTGCCGGAGTTATCAGATTTGTCAGAAGTTGTTTCCAAAACTTTTTTCCGGGTGAATAAGTGACACGGAACACGAATGAACAAATGTTTTAAACTTAGTTTAATTGCGTGCTATTCATATCATTTTCCAAAAGATTATAATGACGCCTTATTTTGCACACTAACATCTAAGAGGACTGTCGTGTACTTTATTTGTACTCAAAGCATGTGAGACACATTGTGAGCAAACCTGATTCTCTTTTTATTCCACTTTGCACTGGCGCTGCATTAAGGGAGCGCTCAAGACCACACTATTGGCAAAAATCAAGAAACATGAAACAAGAAACAATGATCATGTTATCTTTTTCTTCAATGATAGTATGTGTATTGTTTGTTGATCTATTAGCCGCAATCAGTAACTGAAGTCCTCAGATGAAAAGCAACAAAAGGCCCGCAAATGCAGAAGCTAGGCTTGACCACAAAACAGACAACAAATGCTGAGGGGTTGCATAAAAGGTATATTGAACACACACAAAAAACACACGTTCACAAAAAGGGGATACAAGAGGAAAAAACAGGGAAAACTGTGGTGAGAAGCCGTAAAAGCAAGGCGAAAAAGATAATGGACTCAAATACCAGCTCAAGTTAGAGGATTCCAGAAACCAGGGCAGCAGGGAAATGATAAAAACCCAGGCAAAGTCGCAAGTTTTGGGAGCAACCTATGACAATTCTGAAAACACCGGAAGGATGATCATCGACCCGGACATTGCTTTTGCGTGACAAAAAAAAGGTATGACGTCATTAGATGCCTTTAGATGTCTCAGTAGACATCAGCGCTTTCGTGTGCTGTTATGTACGGGGCTCCCTGCAAACTTCTGTGTTTCACTGTATACCTTAATTATATGTAGAGCACATGACAGCTCTGAATGCTAATTATCTCCATAATGATATTGGAATAAGTTGGATCACACAATAGTTTACCGTGAAGATCTGCAAACATTTCTTGACATCGCTCTCCTGCTCTGTCACTAGAGCTGGAGAGTGCTGTAACTAGCGAACTTGACACATGTGCGCTACTCGTCTCATACCGTCTTTCCTGTTCAATTTGCTTTTGCTGCTCGTTTTGTGAAATATCGACAGGGCTGTCCTTCTCATTAATTTTTTTCTCGGGTTCAAATTTTAAGGGCAGAACCAACGACATGCTTATGTAGTTAAAGAGTGACGCTGTGGAAGTCCGGCAGCGTACCCATGTGACGTCACCGCCCTGCGACGTCACCAACAATGGCGCCCTTGTAGTTAAATTTTTGGTTTAAAATTTAACATTTTTATTAAAACAAAAACATAAAGAGGGGTTTTAATATCGAATTATTACATATTGTACTAACATTTATCTTTTAAGAATTACATGTCTTTCTATCCGTGGTACCGTTTAATGACATCTGTCGTAAGCATTCATTAATGCCCATGACAGTGTCATGTCATAATTATGATGTTCTTATGACAGTCTTATGACGCAACTGTAAAATTAACCCAAATAAATCAACAAACAAGACACACTGGCCGATAAGCCGCAAGTTTCAAAATGAGGTAAAAAAGTAGAGGCTTATAGTTCGAAAATTACGGTACATTAGCAGATGGCTATTAGGCCTGTTGCTCTCTATTTTATTGCTATTACTATAATGTGTAATGTTTGATTTTTTTGATAGAACAAAATTCACCCCCTTAAATGTGACAAATGTTTTTTTCCATCTTCATTGTGCATTTTCTGGCTAGTGAGCTCACTCTCCTGTGCGACTTATACTCTGAAAAATCCGGTAATTGAGGTGTAAATCAAAAACTTTCTTCGATAAAGTGACACCAATACAGTAAATTACTTACTTAAAACTGTGACCTATAGTAAAGGAAGGTTAAATATTTGTTCTCTCATGTGGATATTTTTCTATGGATCATTGATATTTATTTACACTCAGCACAATTTTAACTGCGCCGTCTGCCAGGTTTTAGTAGTGCTGACTGAATCAGTGTTGCAAGAGGGGATGTCGATACACAACTTGTCATTATATAATTTATGCTGCTGAGTAAGACATCTGGGAATCCCACAACCCTTCTTTGCCAGTCGGCTCAGGTGAAGTATGCAGGACGTGGGCAGGGCAACGTCACATTGCGTGAGCCCCATCGTTCTTTTTATGTGGCCCAAAAAACCAAATTGGTTCAGTTGTGAAGTCAATAAATCAAATTGTGAACAGTCATTGATTATTATTATATCGAAAAGTGTAATATACGGGATTTTAGGTAATTTGGCCATTGCAGATGTCCTGTGCAGAGAAATGACAGAACGTGTCCTGGACTGCCCTCGCATGAATTAGAAGGGAAAAGCAGACGAAACACAGGAGGCGGTGAAGTTGGAGGAATGCTGGCAGCGGTTCAGCAGACATGCCCCATCCTGATATATGGGCCATGGTCCACTGACAGCTAGGAAGCACCGTGACTGTTTAAACCAAGATAACTTTAGAATTCCGTTTACACATCTCAACACCCCACAGAGACACTAAACGGCTGTTTAAGTGGATTTATCCCACAGAGGCCTCGGTATCAACTTAGTGCAAGGCAGGTCACAGTCAGAGTTTCAACCTGGCCTGATGGCTCACTTTTCTGCTACAGAATTTGAAGATTAACCAGTTGCACACCCTTTAAAAAAGAAAAGCTATACAAGAATGGGTCCAGCTCTGGGGCATATTACAGCACCCGTATACTCAAACTAAAGTATTGTAATATAAAAGTTATTTGGGAAAAAATTAGTGGGAAAAAAAAATGGAGATATCCAAGGACCAATCAACATCTGAGGCATACTAGACTACCCCAAGACTCGAACCAAAGTACTCTCATGAAATTCTGAAGTGTGATTTCATTTCGCAGATTTTTTTTTTTTTCATGTCAGTGTCACTATCTTGACTTTGTTGTTCCTTGTGGGGGCTGGTCTGACCACAGTAGTTTTACAGGTTAGCAAGTTCACACAGTTTAATGTTTTGCTGATGCAGGTTGGACTTTCAGTAGCAAAATTAGTGGTGTTTCCCACACCTCCACAACGCTGACGTCTTTTTACATTACTTAGAGTGGCTGCTGCTGGCTGAAAAAAAACTGAGGGTTGTTGATCTGTTTCCTGAGTTTCAGTGACTACATTTATAAGGACAAAATTTATTTAGTTCCGATTAGAGTTCGGATTATAATTATGATAAAACGCACTGTTTTTATTGACACAAAAGTTATTCATCCGATTGGGACTTGTGTGTTCATCCGTCACACTTTTAGTCGGAACAAATTACTTTGACATACGCAGATTGACTAATTACAGTGACACCTCTGCTTACGAACGTCTCTACATACAGAATTTTTACATTAAGACATGCTTCAGTGGAAAAATATTGCCTTTTGTGACGAAAGAAATTTCAGGATATGAAGGGCAAAAATACTGTATGGCTGGGACTAGCAGCCAGAGTTTACTGAACGTTACATTGCTGTCCTGCCATTGGCTATTTCCTAATGTCTTCCTGGCTTCCAATTGGCTAAGAGGGACCTCTACTATACAGTGTGTGTGTGTGTGTATCCCAGCGTCCTCTTCATTCGCCCCTCGTGTTCCGACAGCTTTACATGAGTGTATTAACTTTTATTAAGCAGAACTCTGATTTTATGTTTATTGTGCACTAATCCAATTCTAACATGTGTTTGCTGCCTGTTTTGATGCATTCTTAGAATTATAAATGATTTATGTCTGAATTTTGGGGGGGCTTGGAACGGATTAGGGCATTTACATCGAAAACACGTCTCTACTTGCTAAGTTACATAACTACTTCCAAAACCAATTAATTTTCTAAGTAGAGGTACCACTGTACAACGTAAATAGTAGTAGAAGAAGCTGTAGAGATTTCACCTTAAACGTTCGTGCATTTACTTTCGTTTTTCTACTCTTAAGTTTTTCAACAATTTTAAGATCTTTAATATTTCTGGCAACGTTTTGGTCTAAGATACAGACCGGTTCAGTCTTGCGCCCGTCGTCTTTCGCTCACTCTCCTTCTAGAAGCTTCAGAAAATAACAAAAATGCATATTATGATGTCTCAGACACGCACAGTAAATAAGGATTGTTCCAATATTTTGGAATAAATGTTTTCTTGCGTGCCCCTTGGATTACACATAAATTGACATAAACCATGCATCTCGTTCGGAATAAAATCTTGAACAGGGCACAATATTGGGTGTGTACACGAAGCATTTTTATTCCGATCCGGCTTTTAATCGTCATTTAAAATGCGTCCGTGTAATTGTAGCCAGTTTTGTAAGTGGTAGTTTACTGATTCGGTCAATCTAAAAACTGTTTTGTTTTGTTTTTTAAAACAGATTTCATTTGTCTGTCACTGTCAATGCCAGCCAATGAGTTAACCATTCTTTGAATTGAGATGGTAAAAATTTTGAAAAATGAAAACATTAAAGTGGTTAAGAAAATAATTCCATTTTACAGCTCATGAAAGGATTTCATTTTACCTGGAGTTCAACGGATAGTACTGCAGACCCTAATGAGCCCTGACTCACCAAAACAAAACAAGGACAACATTGTTTCTTTCAGATATTTTAATAGACACTACACGTTTTCTCACTTCTTTTGTCTCTTCTCACTGATCTTTGCAAGGCAAAGCCTTGGAACAAAAATAGAAGTGACGAGACAAGAGAGTGGCTGAAGCACACGGACCAACATGCTGTTTTCTTTTCACACATATGATGTTTATCTGTTTGCACTAGAAAACAAATGCAATAAACTGATGTGAACCAGGCGGCATAGCTATTGACCACATGGCGGCATAGCTATTGACCACATGAGAAAAAGGCAAACGATTAAAGAATTGCATGTCCTATGTTTTTATCGACTCAGCATGAGGAAAAACTCATCTCAGTAGTTCCAGCCTGCTTGTCATCTTCTACCATATGTGCTTGAGGTGGCTAGATTTATCCGACAATGAGAGATTTTAAGGTCAAAGCCGTCATTTCCAGCACCTGTGGGCCACCACACTGACTGGTTGTCGCAAGTGCTCTTTAAATTGAACTCAAAATATCCACTTTAGCCACTAATCTAAGGTTAGGTTCAGACTGCTAGTCTTAATGCACGAATCCGATTTTTCGTATTTTTCCGACTCGAGTGAACAGTGAAGCATTAACTTGATGGTCTGAACGTGACAAGTCGCTTAGAAATACCATTTCAAATCCGATCTGGGTCACTTTCGTGTGTGGTTTAAATCCGATCTTGGCAAGATATTTCCAGAATGTGGCGGCGGTCTGAATTGTCAAGTCTCTCAAATCGGAATTTATGCAGCAATGGTGTACCGCAAGCAACACGTCACTTTTGCTCATTAATATTCATGACGTTAGAAGTTGCGGCTAGGCGGGTCAACCTCCCGTTTATCTCTAATAGTAAATGCATGGAAATAGTGTACGAACGAGATGTTAACTGAGTTAAATTTACCAAATTTGTCCAAAAATGATTTCCCTGGTGCCAAATTCACTGGTAAAGATGTGGAAAAACATACAAATGCTCAGTTAAAGAGATGGCTTGAGTGCCGAGGGCTGAAAAGAGCCAACCTGATCCAAAAGTAGCTTTTCATCGACACCTTTTTCTTGTGTGCTTTGCCTTATGCCACTGACAATGACATTCTCCTGTTTCAACAATCTATCCTTTACTACCATTTGCCCTGTCTTTCTTATATATAATATCCTCTGGTTGTCTTACGTCTCTGACCATTCTTGGGGGTAATTTAAATTGCTTTGTTTGTGTAGCGATCGCAAATGCTACTCAGTGACAGCCAACGAACGAACGAACGAACGAACGAACGAACGAACGAACGTACGAACAAACTTTTAATTTTTTTCATTAATAACAAATCTTAATTCTATAATTTATTTACACTTCCCTTTTACTAAAGTTTTTTATTTTTTTTTTTACAACAGAAAAGGTAACAACAGTGGCAGTCAGATACCATTTTAATTTTTTTCAGGTCATTCATTGTCAGACAGAAGCAGCACGGCAAAACGCCACGTTAAACAATGAGGAAAAATATCAAAATGGGCTACCTCTTCGTCCTCTGTAGGACCATTGGCCCCAACAAAATGTTTACTGCATATGAAATGTGAATGGCTTCACCTTGCTGGCGTTAAATTGGTCTTTTGAACGTCCGAACAAGTTGATCCATTCTTCACATTTTTTCCTTCGAGTTTTTGGTTTCGGGAAACGTATGAAGAAAACATCCTTCATATGTTGTAACGTCTAGAGTCATTTCTACAAGTTCCATAGCAGCAGTGTTGACTCGGCATGTTCTTTTTTGAAAGACTACCGGAAAAAACAAGCAGAAATAACATGGATTGTATGCGAGGGTGTATCTATGATGATCCACTTCCGCATTACGATGGCGACGTCACGGTCTAAAAATAGCATTTGTGCGGTACGCTATTACGTCAGCAAAGAGGGAGAAGAGACGGCAGCAATGTAGTGGTTCTTTAGCGTTAGCGCCTAGCTTGAACTCGGCTTTTACTATGCAGGAGGCTGGCATAAACAAGTCATAAAAAAAAAAATAAAAAAAACATTTATGTGCGTCATGCACGCACAGTGCGTAGTTATTTGTTTTGATGCTTCTGCGCCTGCGGGTCACTTTGCTCAGCGTGTGTCGGACCGCAAATTAGTGCGTATGAGTAATCCTTGAATGGGCTCAATGGATAAAGGCAGTCGGAACGGGCACACCAAAAAACAGATATGACAAAAAAATCGGAATTATGCATTAAGACCTGCAGTATGAACCTAGCCTAGGTAACAGGAACAGGAGTCTAAAATAGGGCTGTCAAAATTATCGCATTATGGGCGGTAATTCATTTTTAAAATTAATCACGTTAAAATATTTGATGCAATTAACGCACAAATGCCCCGCTCAAACAGATTAAAATGACAGCACAGTGAAATGTGTACTTGTTGTGTTTTTTGGAGTTTTGTCGCCCTCTGCTGGCGCTTGGGTGCGACTGATTTTATAGGCTTCAGCACCCATGAGCATTGTGTAAGTAAATATTGACATCAACAATGGCGGGCTACTAGTTTATTTTTTTGATTGAAAATTTTACACATTTTATTAAAACGAAAACATTAAGAGGGGTTTTAATATAAAATTTCTATAACTTGTACTAACATTTATCTTTTAAGAACTACAAGTCTTTCCATGGATTGCTTTAACAGAGTGTTAATAATGGTAATGCCATCTTGTTGATTTATTGTTATAATAAACAAATACAGTACTTATGTACCGTATGTTGAATGTATATATCCATCTTGTGTCTTATCTTTCCATTCCAACATTAATTTACAGAAAAATATGGCATATTTTATAGATGGTTTGAATTGCGATTAATTGCGATTAATTACGATTAATTAATTTTTAAGCTGTAATTACCTCGATTAAAAATTTTAATCGTTTGACACCCCTAGTCTAAATGTTACAGTTTGCCTGTATTCCTAAACATTTATTGTTGTGCATAAAAGCTTAAAGGTGAATTGAATGAAAGTTTATGCCAATGTAAAGTACGTTGTGATGTCAGTTTGTGCCAGCATGCTAAACTAGAATATTTGTTAACACATGAATGAATCTTATGTGAAGGTTGATTGTGAAGGATTATCTTAAAAAAATGTGACAGAAAGAGGAAGCGGTCGTGCCATAAAAGTACTGTACTGAACCACAGCAAATGCACATGGATGCATTTGAATGCTGCTTAATTTGTATACTGATGGCTTGATTAAACTCCAAACTAATCATGTACGCACAGACTTAAATGTACTGTACTTGATGTGTAGCAGTGATGAAGCAAATTTATTTCTTTTTCCTTCATTTAATAATTTATATATTTTTCTCAATACCTCAAAATACCAATAATGCATTTTCAGCTATTTTCAGCCGGTAGTTTTTGGCGCCGCATTTTCGGTCACATCTCTAGTAAATATAATACATTTACGCCTCTCAACTCTACCCCATTGCAAGCATAGCGATTTCAACAAATAATTTAGCCTCTCCAAATATTAAAACTGATTTTTTTTAATGGTGAACTTTTGGCGACGGGCCAACAAAAGCCTTGCTGTTTCGATTCCAATGTTATTGTCAACAACTCTTCAACAACACGTTATTTGTCCCTTGGTCAAAGCGGTCCTCAGTACAATGTTTCGATCCAACTGAAGAATACTCACTGGCTTTTCCACTCCACATTCTTGATGTGCTCAATCCACTCAGCTCGCTTGTCGGACGGAAATTTATCGAAGCTTTTATCCGCACTCCGCAGTGTTACTGTTGGAGCAATTCACTACATAACACGTATTAACCATTGTTGCGTACTCAATGTGTATAGTTTAACTATGTAACGGTTACATTGTTCCGATAAAAAAAATGATTGAATTGCTTGGAAAAAAACAACTAAAACGGTGGCCGCCATAACAATGACAGATGAAGCCTCCCTTTGTCTACATCACTTCAGTTTACCGACTCTGGCTTCCTGGCAAACAGCGAAATGTGATTAAAACAGCGTTATGCGTTTTTTTGGTTTATCCTAAAAATAAAAAGGCTAAGTGAAGTACAATCTATCGAATTCAGTAAAGCACCCCTTGAGATGACTTCAAATTTATTTAAACTGGGAGGGCTAGCAGTAAATGATCATGCTTAAGCCACATTGATGGCATTACCTTAACCCTATACACCCCACGCTGTAAAATTGGGGACACCGGCATCCCCTTGATTTCTCTGGACCATGACTCCATTTGTACTCGTCATAAAGACAATTTTAGATGAATAGTAGCTCTTTCATTCAACACCAAATGGCAACACTGTTGCATCGTAACTAAATAAGTTTTCCCGAGGCGACTGGAAAAATCCATTCGAAGTTCATGTTAGTGGCTGCCATCTTGCCTCCGCAAAGTTTTACATCCTCTCGCTACTGGAATAATCAGTTTTGATCACAATTATTTTGGAAATCTGCATCACAACAACAAGGCAGGGGTAGAAGAAGGTATGGAACAACAGGAGAAGACCATCCAGTCTGTAGGAGGCGAGTAAAAGAAGTAAATTATGCCGAGGCTGATGAAGCGTCTCCAGAAAGAGGGGACATGGATTCGGAGGAAGGGGAGTTGAAAAACAATGGCATTGATCCCCTCGAAGAAGGTAATAAAATGAAAAAAAAATAGCCATTTATCATGAACATATCAAAGATCCAGTTAAATAACATAAGATTTGAGTCCTCCTGACCTACATTGAACAGAGTGGCCCCCACTGCTGAATCAATAACATCTTGTATTATTGCCCATGACAAAAAAATGTGTTTTTTTTATGTTAATAAGATGCTAAAATCCATTAGAAACCTAAAAATCCATAGATAGATGAGATTACATTACAGAATTATATTTCACTTTTATATGATACTACTGTGTGAATTTGAAAATACAGTATGTAAACGGCTATTCATAAACAAAAGTATATATTTTTTTCACTTTTCAGATGGATCCCCTGCCAGACCAAGAAATCCATGCAGGGGCAGGGGCAACGTGAAAGGTAGAGCCACAGGTAAATAACAGACCCCTCCCAGATGTACAAGATGAAGTTTCATTTCATTCAAATGAATAAAAAAATGTATTTTTCAGGTTTAATTACAATAATGTCGATTGTTTACAAAGTATTGTAAAAAAGTGCCAGTTTTGGAATGTATATTACTCCGTTCTCATTTGCTCAACCTCTTATCAACCACATATCAGTCATCAAAATCTTACTGAGATTCATAACTTATCAATAATCAAGCAATATGTGTGGTTTTCTATATTTGGCATTTGAAATTCTTCAACGGTAACTGGTTATGACACTTTCAAAAATGTAAAAAAAAATTTGCAAAAAAACACTCATGACACTATCCTTTGATGATTTAGGGATGACAAGATGCACAAGAAGGCATGGTTGAACTGTTTTTTTAGTTTATGAATACTCATCGAAAAATCAACCCCTGATTTCACCAAAAAATGCTCAGAGTGTATTGAGTTAACCAACGAACAAAATTAGACTTACCTTGACATGTCCGCTCATTGGTCAGCAGCTTGTAGCCTTTCTTGCAGCTGCACTCAAAGCTGCCTACTGTGTTCCGACACACGTGGTCACAACCCCCGTTGTTAAGACGGCACTCATCAATGTCTGCGAGAGGGAAACCAACAACGCGAGAGGTCACATTTGAAAACTTGCAAGGAGTGATTTTTATAGCTCTGTGGGGAATTTTAACTAATGTTTCATTGCCTTTTAATAGCAAATACACTTAGTCGTAGTACAGGCATTCTGTTGTCTACATTTTGTAAAGTCTGTGGTTTTATTTTATGGCAATATCCTACAGCCCTAATTGTAAGCACCACTACTGTCATAATTAGTTACATACTTTACATATATCCTCAAATCTCATGTGCTTCGATCAGAAAATACTGCAATCAGCATTTGCAAGGCTTTAATGATTCAGCCAGACCTCTAAATCCTCATTAGCCATCTTCTTCTGATTAGTGAGCACTTTATTTCTTTATCCAATACCCAATCGATATATCACGTGTCCATCGCCGCCTGGATGGTGTTCTGCCTTGGCACGGATTCGGGTCCATCTTGAAGGAACGCCACAAATGAGTTTTCATCATCTGGTAAAATAAATGTATCCAAAATGGAACAAAAGAATCTTGTCCTAGTTGCAGTCTGTTTTTCGTTCTTCAGAAGTGGCCGGCCCACAGCAAGTCACCATCCTCATGCTTGCGTTTATTTTCCTGCTCTTTCCTCTCAAACCAAACCAACACCAGAAGATGGACTTTTATTAGAGTTGTTAGTGTGCTATTGCAAGCTCTAGGAAGCAGAATGATTTTTTTGGACACTGTGTCTTCTCACCGTTTTTCAGTAGAATATTTGTTTCCTCAGTATCCTGATATAATGCTTATTTTATTCTATTAGAGTTAATATAAATAAGGCTGTCAGGTTGCTTGAGTTGAGGGTGGGCGGAAGGGTGTCTGACTTGGAAAGCTGTTAACAGGACAAAAAAACTGCAGGAACTGAAAAAACTGCAGCCTGAGACTATAGTTTAGTCTTTAAAGGGACCACCACATTAGCTTGTTAGATGAGGTGCTAACACGGGCACCTTACCATAGTTATTAAAGTTAAGTACAGAATAATGGGGAACTGTGTACATCTCCACAGTCATGCTAGGACAGACAAGCTGTTTCCCAAAGCAACAACATTGGAAACGTATAATTGGTCATATTGAGGAGGCTTCCATTCTTTCTGGATGAACATTAGTGGATGAACATTAGCTCTATCTGTAATAATTTGACTTAAAGACTGAAGGCTGGCCGTCTTTCTACAAATATCATAAATGTTGTGTACGGTTTTCATTCATGTGATGGATTCACATATAAACGTCATTTTGAAATGAACTGTATGTTAAACTCCCCTTGCCCTGTCATTCTGTCAATCTGTCCTGTCTTTCCTCTTCCTGTCCTATCTGTTAGAAGGTGTTCAGTAGGGGTGTGTATTGCTTCATATCTGGCGATATGATTCGTATCACGATACTATACTTGAGGATGATTTAAAACTAGTAAACCTTTTCAATAAATTTGTTGATGTTTTTGACAATTTTGTTGCTGAAACATTTCAAACGGCATACTTTATAGATGTCAATATAGATCGATGTCAGTGGTTGAATGTAAGTACTGTACATTTTTGTGTAGCTGTACAATACTTGAGAATGAATACGGTATGAAGTGGAATTTTTAACTTTCACTTCACTACATTTTACAGCACGTATCTGTAATTTTTACTCCACTACTTTTCAAATGTTGCCTACATGACACGCTACTTTTTTTTTTTTTGTCATTGTGATCCGGCGCAATCGATAAACTTGTGCAACTATACTGTAATTGAGCAGCAAAGGCAGCAACACCAGTACAACCAAGATTAGGCAGGTGAACAAGACCAATAAAAGCCAACAGTGAGAGCAGCGCACCTTCAGATGGGTGCTGCACACTCTTATACAGGAGGTGTGGGTATGCGCCTGGTAGTTGCTTGCAATCTTCCACTGTATATCCCCACTGTATATATGTATATATATATATATATATATATATATATATATATATATATATATATATATATATATATATATATATATATATATATATATAAAATGTAATATTTTTGCATCAGGACTTACAATACTTTTTACTTGTAAAGTAAATTTTAAAACAATGTCGTACTTTTACTCGAGTATTTTTTTTTCTAAGACACTTGAGTACTTTTACTGAAGTAATCTTTTTGCCGCTGTAGCTGTACTTTTACTTAACTATATTAAAAAAAAAAAAAAAAAAAGTGATTACTTCATCCACCACTGATCGATGTTTGACATTTTGATCAGTTTTGATCAATTGATATGCCAACACAGATCTATTTATTGTGGCATCTCTAACACATATGTGTATCCCTTTCTCTCATTGTGTCGTCTCAGTAAATTAAGTCAGAATGAGCTTGCAATGCTACTTATAGCTGGGTGGCATATACTGCTACTATTCGAAAAATTAAAATATCAAGTAAATGTTTCATTTCTGCAATTTAACATAAAGGATGAAACCAACAAATGTTATTTTGCCAGAAATATATTGATTTGCATTTTATTCATTCATTTAATATGTGACGTTCACCTTTTAAATTGAATTGTAGAACTATATAAACCTTTTCAAAACATCCTAGTTTTTCTGAGGAGTACTTGTATATTCAATTATGTTTCTGTATCACCATTCACAGTTTTGTTTCTTTCTGTCTGTCCCCTTAAAATCTTTTCTGTCCAGCTTTACTTTTTGAATAAACACAATATAAACAACCGCAGAGGGAGTATACCAAACTCACCTCTGCCAAATCAAAACTGTTTCAGCATTAAAATGGAATCATATTTACAGGTAATATATATATATATAGGTTTTTTAAAATTTTTTTAAAATATATTTTTTAGGAAATGTATATTCTATGCCACTAAATGAGGCCCAATGTAAATGACGTGGCAGATGCAGATTGAATACTACATACAGTATGTGATAGGTCACCTTTGCAGGTCTTGCGGTCTGGCTGCAGCGTGAATCCAACAGGACAGCTGCAGCGAACTCCCGTCACTGAATCGTGACATGTGCTATCACAGCCACCATTGTTGACAGCACAGGTCTCTGCAGAGAAACAGAAAACGGCCATCAAAGTCAAGGATACTGCTCTGCCCTACTTATGTCTCTGAGCCCACTGTTAGATGCAGATAGCTTTTGTGTCAGAATAAAAGGAATACAGAAGCACTGGAGAGGTTTTAGTTGTACACAGAAATATAAAACAAACAAAGGGGTGAGAACAATGTTGGGATGCAGAAGCTGAATGGTTAAAGGTTAAAAGTAACAAGGGTAGCAGTTAAAAAAGTCGTGTGCTCAGATCATTGCTGTTATGATGAGTTAAAAACACATTCCAATTGGGTTTTGGAGTTGGCTGATTGTATTTTCTGTAATTTCAGCAAGACCTTCCAGGCTCTTGGGGGACACAATAGCAATTTCAGCAACCTGGCTGCTGAGTGAGTAGTGATTTAAAGAAAAAAAAAAAAAAAAAAAAAATGAAAGCATTCAGTCAAGAATGAATGACAGGGTATCGGACGGAGACAAATTTCACGGTGATTTTAAGCAAGAGTAAAGAAGCATTATGCACTAAAAAAACTCTGTGCGAAAATACAGTACATTTCGGACATCGTTGCATGGTCATAAAAGTAAAGTCATACGTAACAATCATTTTAAATCACTGTATCATCATACGTAACAATCATTTTAAATCACTGGCTGCCATTGATGGTGATGATGACACCAATGAGAATTTTTTTTCTCCCTTTATTTTATAGTTAATGAGTATCACACCAATCGTGCGGGATCAACAGCTAATATCCTATGCTGAACAAAAACGAACACCAAACCAAAACCTTAACAGCCCTGTGTAGCCAATACAAAATTTTCCTGAGCACAAATTAAAAAAAAAAAAAATTGTAATAAAAAACTAAGCTCCACAGCAGAACTAGGGGATCCAAGCAAAACAGGTGCTTGGTGTGATGTCATTTAAGTTTAATAGCGGTCTCATAGACAACAGATCAAAACAGTACATGTTTTTGCTGAAGGCTGTACATGGCACGGCAATATATCAGTTACATGATACATAAAATAAATTCCTGAAGGAAAAAGTCTTAGATTCGATAACTTAATGAACATTCCAAACAGTGTTATGAAAATTCGGGCTACCCTGGGCTACGGAATAACTACATTTTTGGATAGATAAAATCAAGAAGGACAGAATACTGTAACACTGCATTTTCTTTTCTTGACTGCTTTTATTTCAGCCTCCACTGGCTATCTTATCTTTCAGCAGTTAGAGTATCATATTTTTTTCATGTAGAGTCATTTTTCACAAGTACGACTAGACTGGAGTTGGCAACTCCAGTCTAGTCGTGCAAAAAAAAATCCAAAAAAAAGGGACACCTCATTGGTAATTTTTTTGTCTGTGAAAGTGATTTAAAATATGTATTTTATATATATATATATATATATATATATATATATATATATATATATATATATATATATATATATATATATATATATATATATTATAATTATATATTATATTAATTATATATTATAATTATATAAATTAAAGTCAGAGCCTTTGTTATCTTTAGTAGATGATCCTTAGTGTGTTCAAGATTCTTGTAGAGACTCCTGCCGTTGATAGGTTTCAGCTTACCGTCCACATCCACGAGTTGTTATACTGGTCCGCTGTGTAGTATTTAGAGTTATCCAGCTATTATAGTTAGTTGGTCAAAACTCGTGATAGCTTTTATCTTCATATCTTGCGTCTTGACAAGGATCCTGCAATCCGAGACCCAGGTGTTGGCTATTTTCCCAGCTTTCTTGAGTTGATGTGATTTTCCTGCAAGTTCGGCGTTTCGGCGAGTCAAGTTGTCATTCAAAAAAATCTTCGACCCTTTCAGGTGGCGGCGCTGGTTAAGCAGGGCAGTCTTGGTCTTGTGGTCTGCCAGCTTCATGAGCACCGTCGCCGGTCCTCTCCCCCCAGATGGGAGCAAAAGGCAGCGACGGCTGTCCAGCGGTTCCATGTTTATTCCATACTCTTTGAGCTTAGCAATTGCCAGTTGCGCCACTGTGTCCCCTGGGCTAGGCGTCAGTTGTAATCCAGATATGATGAGCTCATCTGCGCGTCGGCACTGGTCGAGATCGTCAGCCAAAATTTCTAGCATCTTGATGCGAACATCTCTCTCCTCGACCGCCTGCTTGAGTTTCTCATTTTCAGCACGAAGTAACTGGAGCTCTCTGACGATTTCTTGATTCTGGTTTTGAATCAAGCCAGTCAAGGAGACCTCCAACTTCTGTATGGAGGATTTTATTTCATCCCAGTCTCCAGGTTTCAGATTCTTTGGAGCCATACTGGGAGTCGAGCTTGCTGGCCCTGAGCGCTTATCGGTTAAGATAAGAGAGTGCTTCAGGAGCTCAGAGTGCATCTGTACGCGGTGAAAGCTGAGCAGCGAAAGGACAAATGTTTACTTTTTTCCCATTCCTGAATAGTTAGGAAATTATTATCAATTTTGTAGCTATTGGGTATGTTAATCTACACTGATTTACGGTCCAATATTGCAATTTAAATTTGCTAATAAAATACAGACATTTATTCTGGAAGTTTTCAAAATGTTTCTTTAGTAGTTGTTGAAAACACAGGCTTCAATCGAACGATGAACACCTGAATCAATACACATGAAAGTTGGTATAAATCCATAGATTCATTTTGCATTGATCATTTAGCCTATCAATTAATTAGGTTCATATTTGTAAGAAACGTAGCCCTGACCCTCATTCAACCAATCTTTTTGGTTTTATCAATGTCCCGTCCCCAGCAAAAAGTGTACATGCAGGTTATGCTGTCATATGGTCCCTACCAATTTGAGACAAAACCTACGCCCTTGCCAGGGACTACCTATATACAGAAAAGAGCGAGAAAATAAATGATCATCATTTTTAACATACTTTTTACTCGCACTTCACCGAAACCTCTTATCTCCCACACTCTTATGCTGTCTTTCGTTTTCCTCATGGCACACTACAGTACCTGCTTGACAAGGGCGTAGATCTGCATAGGGAAGGTAGGAACAAATCACTACCAACTTTTCAGAATTTTCAAATTGTCCCCCCCAACTTTGAAGCAACATTATTTGCGTAATATAATGAGTTCAGTTATACAGGTTCAGACTTACATTGACTCCTTTTCACTTGCTGAACGTCCAGGTCCATTTTTTCCCCTCAAACGGACATTTAATTCGCTGATGATTTGGATTTATTTAAAATGTATTTATTTTTTATATTACTTATTTAAATTTATTTTTGACATTTTATATCGACAAAAAAGTTATGCTATTATTACGAGAGAAAAAAAGTCGTATTATTTCGTTGGCCTAATGTAGCTGAATAAACTGCTACTTACTTTACGCAGCGCTTCGCTTCTATTAGAATTCACAATATTAACATCTTGTGTTTTTGAATCAGTTTTACAAATAAGGAAAAGGAAATCCTTCATATTTTGGCTCATCTACATCAAATCATTATCAATAAAATGATTTATAGGCAACCAACACTTCGCCGTAGCTCCAAGCTCCATAGTAGCTTTACTACATAAGTGACGTAATAGCGAATTGGACTGGTACTGTCCATCTCCTGAGTCTATATCTCAGAATCTGCTTCATAGATAAGGAAATACTTTATTTTGGGGCTCATCTACATCAAATTATAATCAATAGATGGCTTTATATTGATGCTTCGTCGTAGCTCCCCGCTAAGGTACATGTACGTATAGTGCGTAGTGGTTTACCCTTCGGAGTAATACGACTTTTTTTCTCATAGTACCAGTACGACTTTAATCTCATAGTCCTTTTTTTCCCTTCTCCTTTATTTATGATGATGATTCTATGATATGATTCTAACTCCATACAGTGAAACATTTTTGCTGTCCCTAAGCCCAGACCAGAAGTTTCAGTGCTATAGTTTGACATTATTGTAAAATGCTCGCAGAGACAGTTGGCAGACAAGATGATAAGATACAGTAAGTGTCAGGACATGCCTCTAAAACGCTTAGGCAGACATTTCAACCAGCTGTAATAATCATGTGCTAAGAGAGCAAAGAATTATTTCTGACGTTATGGTTTAGTGAAGGCTCTGGAATGTGTTGGGTTTTGTGAGTTTTGGACGTTTACCAGCCACATCACCAGGTTGGGGCCTGCAGTTAACAAGTGGCAGATATTTCCCAATATGAAGTTTTAGGTCTAAAGCTTAACTTTGCGGTTTAGCATTGACACTATCCCCCCACCCTTTTTTTTTTTCAACCGAAGCAGCAAATTTCTCAAATATGTGCTCTAATCAAACTGTAAAGTTTTTCATTTCATGTTTGGAGTCCACCACATTAAAAAAATGCCTTCATAAAAAGGCACGAGGCAGATTCAAATTGGCTTTGGAGGGAAAACAAACATTGCTAAGCTTGCCAGCAGGCACAGCGGTTATCCGACAAACACCTGACTAAATCTCCGAGCTTTAGTTACAAACCACACAAGAAAGAAGAAATCCAGTTATGCCCAAGAGTCGGCTGACGTTCCCTTGAGGTCCAACAGAAAAAGCAAACGCTAATTCCTGAGTGCTACATCTACACAGGAAATTAATGTGATAAAGCAGGATGCTAAATCGGCCTATCCCTCCTAATGTTTCTATTTTCATGGACAGAAAAATCTGAAACTAGGACATAAGATCCAGAAATAAACCAGACTGTTCAATGATGAAAACCCATTGTTCATGTGGATCCAGTGGTAACAACTTAAACTACTGATTCCTACCTTGGGCAGGCTGCTCCTGGGAGAGCCTCCTCCCTCTGCCTCTTATGCGATATATTTAAAACATGATTTTCTTTGATCTGGCAAGTTTTACCCACTTTGAGTAGTATGAGGTCGCCCATGTTTGCTGCATTTGTTGACTTAAAACTCCTGTTAATTGGTTTGAATTGCCCTTTTAAAATGTGAATATTTTCTTCTGCCTTTTCACTCTTGTTTGCATCACATTTCAAATGGTGCTGCAAGTGCTTCTGCTGTAGTTGGATTTACATCGTTGGGGAGAATAACGTTTCTGACTCAAGGTAGAAATATTACTATACAGTGAGGAAAATAAGTATTTGAACACCCTGCGATTTTGCATGTTCTCCCACTTTGACATGATGGACGGGTTTGAAATTTTCATGGTAGGTGCTTTTCCACTGTGAGAGACAATTTTTAAAAAAAATCCTGAAATTACAGTTGATGTTTTTTTTTTTTAAACAATTTATTTGTATTATATTGCTGCAAATAAGTATTTGAACACTGTCTATTAACTAGAATTGTGAGCCTCAAAGATCTGTTAGTTGACTTTAAAAAGTCCACCTCCACTCCACTTATTCTCCTAAATAAGAAGAGTGGACTTTTTGACTCTGACTTTTTGACCTTTTTGAGGCTGTTAGCTACATATAAACCATCTGTCCATCCCATACACCCCAAAAGAGCTGCCCAAAGACACCAGAGACATAATTGTAGGCCTCTACAAGGGTGGAAAGAGATATGGAGCATTTGCCAAGCAGCTTGATGATATAAGATCCACTGTTGGAGCAAATATGAGAAAATGGAAGAAGCTAAACATGACTGTCAATCTCCCTCGGACTGGGGCTCCATGAAAGATCTACCTCGTTGGGTTTCAATAATCATATAATTGGCGAGCAATCAACCAAGAACTACACAGGAGGAGCTGGTCAGTGACCTGAAAGGAGCTGGGACCCCATTTCCTAGGTTACTGTTGGAAATACAGTAAGATGTCATGGTTTAAAATCATGCATGGCACGGAAGGTTCCCCCGTTTAAAACAGCACATGTCCAGGGCTATTTTAAGTTTGCCAATGACCATTTGGATGATCCAGAGGAGTCATGGGAGAAAGTCATGTGGTCATATTAGATGAAAATGGAACTTTTTGGTCTTAATTCCAGAAGAATGATGAGTACCATTCCAAAAAAAATCCCTACTGCGAAGCATGGGGATGGTAGCATCATGCTTTGGAGGTGTTTTTCTGCACACCGGACTGGACGACTGCACTGTATTAACGAGAAGATGACCAGGGCCATGTATTGTGAGATTTTGGAGAATAACCTCCTTCCCTCAGTTTGAAAATGGGTCGTGACTGGGTATTGCAACATGACATGCAAGATTCTGGAAGGGCCAGACCTAAACCCAATAGAAAATCTTTGGAGGAATTTCAAACTCCATGTGTTTCAGTGGCAGTCCAGAAACCTGATTGATCTAGAGAAGATCTGTTTGGAGCAGTGGTGCAAAATCCCCGCTGCAGTCTGTGCAAACCTGGTGAAAAGTTACAGGAAACATTTGACCTCTGTAATTGTAAACAAATGCTACTGTACCAAATACTGACATAGATTTTCTCAGGTGTTTAAATACCTTTTTGCAGCAGTATAATTCAAACAAATTGTTAAAAAAAACACACACACACACTTTAATTTCCATATTTTTTTTAGATTGTCTCTCACAGTGGACAAGCACCTACCATGACAATTTCAAACCCTTCCATTATTTCTAAGTGGGACAACTTGCAAAATCGCAGGGTGTTTTCCTCACTGTACTTTTAATGCAGTATATACGTATATATACTAGTCCTTCTCCAAAAAAATTTCATATTGTTATAAAGTTAATTATTTTCTGAACGTACTGATGAACATTAGACTTTCATATATTTTAGATTCAATACACACAACTAAAGTAGTTCAAGCCTTTTATTGTTTTAATACTGATGATTTTGGCAAAAGCGTCCAGAAAAACCAAAAATCCCTATCTCAAAAAAATTTGCATATCATGAAAAGGTACTCAAAAGAAGCTACTACAGGAAACGCTGCACAACCAGAAGAGGTGACCGCACCCTGAGAAAGATTGTGGAGAAGGGCCGATTCCAGACCTTGGGGGACCTGCAGAAACCTGGAAATGGGCTACAGGTGCCGGATTCCCCAGGTCAAGCCACTTTTGAACCTAAAACAGCGACAGAAGCGCCTGACCTGGACTACAGAGAAGCAGCATTGGACTGTTGCTCAGTGGTCCAAAGTACTTTTTTAAGGTGAAAGCAAATTTTGCATGTCATCCGGAAATCAAGGTGTCAGAGTTTGGAGGAAGGCTGAGGAGAAGGAAATGCCCAAATGCCTGAAGTCTAGTGTCAAGTACCCACAGTCAGTGATGGTCTGGGGTGCCATGTCAGCTGCTGGTGTTGGTCTACTGTGTTATATCAAGGGCAGGGTCAATGCAGCTAGCTATCAGGAGATTTTGGAGCACTTCATGCTTCCATCTGCTGAAAAGCTTTATGGAGATGAAGGTTTCATTTTTCAGCACAACCTGGCACCTGCTCACAGAACCAAAACCATTGGTAAATGGTTTACTGACCATGGCATTACTGTGCTCAATTGGCCTGCCAACTCTCTTGACCTGAACCTCATAGAGAATCTGTGGGATATTGTGAAGAGGAAGTTGAGAGACACCAGACCCAACACTGTGGATGAGCTTAAGGCCGCTATCAAAGCATCCTGGGCCACCATAACACATCAGCAGTGCCACAGGCTGATTTCCTCCATTCCACGCCGCATTGAAGCAGTCATTTCTGCAAAAGGATTCCCGACCTAGTATTGAGTGCTATTAAAAAACACTTTTTTATATTGGTCGGCTGAAATATGCTAATTTTTTGAGACAGGGATTTTTGTTTTTTCTTGACTTTTTTGCCAAATTCATCAATATTAAAACAATAAAAGGCTTGAACTACTTCAGTTGTGTGTAATGAATCTAAAATATATGAAAGACTAATGTTTATCGGTACATTCCATATATATATACGTATATATACACTCACCGGCCACTTTATTAGGTACACCTGTCCAACTGCTCGTTAAAACTTAATTTCTAATCAGCCAATCACATGGCGGCAACTCAGTGCATTTAGGCATGTAGACATGGTTTAAGACAATCTCCTGCAGTTCAAACCGAGCATCAGTATGGGGAAGAAAGATGATTTGAGTGACTTTGAACGTGGCATGGTTGTTGGTGCAAGAAGGGCTGGTCTGAGTATTTCAGAAACTGCTGCTCTACTGGGAATTTCACACACAACCATCTCTAGGGTTTACAGAGAATGGTCTGAAAAAGAAAAAATATCCAGTGAGCGGCAGTTCTGTGGGCAGAAATGCCTTGTTGATGCCAGAGGTCAGAGGAGAATGGCCAGACTGGTTCGAGCTGATAGAAAGGCAACAGTGACTCAAATAACCACCCGTTAGAACCAAGGTAGGCAGAAGAGCATCTCTGAATGCACAGTACGTCGAACTTTGAGGCAGATGGGCTACAGCAGCAGAAGACTATGCCGGGTGCCACTCCTTTCAGCTAAGAACAGGAAACTGAGGCTACAATTTGCACAAGCTCATCGAAATTGGACAATAGAAGATTGGAAAAACGTTTCCTGGTCTGATGAGTCTGGACTTCTACTGAGACATTCGGATGGTAGGGTCAGAATTTGGTGTCAACAACATGGATCCATCCTCCCTAAATATCAACAGTTCAGGCTGGTGGTGGAGGTGTAATGGTGTGGGGAATATTTTCTTGGCACTCTTAAGGCCCCTTGGTACAAATTGAGCATCGTTGGAATGCAACAGCCTACCTTAGTATTGTTGCTGACCATGTCCATCCCTTTATGACCACAATGTATCCAACTTCTGATGGCTACTTTAAGCAGGATAATGCGCCATGTCATAAAGCTGGAATCATCTCAGACTGGTTTCTTGAACATGACAATGAGTTCACTGTACTCAAATGGCCTCCACAGTCACCAGATCTCAATCCAATAGAGCATAACGGAAGAGAGCATGTGATCTGGCCGCAGGTTGATGGCCCAGAAAATATACCTGGTCCGTATTTTTAGTCTGCCAGACCGGAGAGGACAGACTCAAAGGGATCCGGATCAGAGCTGGGTGGTTGATTGATTAAAATAGAAACCTATTTGTTGCATCATTCGGAAAGGAGTGGAGCACATCAGACTTGGACAATATGGGATTTGATGGTAAATGTCTGACAGTCAGGGTAGTTAAGACTTATCAGCCACTAAAGCCCTGTAATTCACATGCATGACACATGGCAACATGACAAACGCTAGCTATTGGGCTGGCCCGCCTTGAGCGCCTGATTGCGCGGCCACGGGCGCCCGGTCCACGGCTGAAGACACTTGTACCGGTCCTGGCACTGCTGAACACTTTTTGTGGGTTTCTCGCTAAGCTTCTCAATGGACAAAGGCAAGTGAATAAATCCTCAGTTATCTCATCAATTGCTGCATGGATATGTTAACACACTTAAAATGGCACAATAAGAAAATGAATCTTGAATCTACATATAAGAAAATCAGCTAGATAATATCACTGACATACGTGCTTCCCGCAGAAAATATGGATATGTTAATCTGTCGCGCAAAAAAACCTTTTAAACTAGGATTATTACATTTGTCATGTCCAGGTTGTTCCTGTTGAGGATTCAAAGCTTAATTTTGTTTTTCATTCATAATTTCAAGATTTTTACTTCATATAAAATTGTATATTTATGTTTTAATTTTATTAACTTACAGTTTCATTTATTTAAAATATCATCCAAAGTGGTCATTTTTATTTATATACACTGAGTACCGAACCGAACCAAAATTGCATTTTAGTGTGTCGTTACAATATGTTATAATGTAATTATAATAATAATATATGCATATACAGTACATTTATTGAGAGTGTAACAGTATTTGTATTCGTCCTGTACTGTCACGGTACAGGCATCGCGGTTCGATGCATGAGTCAGACGGCGAATACGTTGAAGTAAAAAAAAATAAAAAATAAAAAATCCATGTCGGAGATAAGGCTGATTTATGCTTCTGCGTTGTGATGACGGCAGACCTAAGCCGTTAACGCCGACCCGATTTACGACCCTACACCGTAGCCTGAGGTGCACCTCAAAAAAATCCTGACTACGCATCACGTCAAGGTGTGGTAATGTGAACATCAAAGGACTGTGATCGGTCTGCTCAGAACGTTGTTTCTTGTTCAGCACAACAACACTGCCGTTTTCAAACATTCACAAACATCTTCTGTGTCACCGACGCTTCAACATTTGTATTAACAACATTTGTCGTTCAACATTGATGAGTTGCAGCTGCAAATACCCATGTTCGATCTCCGTTGCCATTGCTGTCTATGACCGGAGGA
Source organism: Corythoichthys intestinalis (assembly GCF_030265065.1). Classification (NCBI taxonomy): domain Eukaryota; kingdom Metazoa; phylum Chordata; class Actinopteri; order Syngnathiformes; family Syngnathidae; genus Corythoichthys; species Corythoichthys intestinalis. The sequence continues at coordinate 68,875,678 of NC_080396.1, forward strand.
AAACTGAAGGAATTCAACAAGAGTCCCCCAAAACCGTACAAAGACAAAGCACAAGCCCTATAGTTGCTTGGCAATAATTTAGAGAGCAACACGTTCCCTTGATGCAGAACTTTGAATGCTCAATGACCACGTAGGGTCTACGTCATCGCTCCAACGCAGAAGCATAATTTCGCCCTTAGTCCTCCTCCACTCCAGGGGGCGGTAGAAGTAATGCACCTAAACCAACAATCAACCTTATGGGGGAAAAGAAGACAAACTCGGCATGTGCCGGTAACTGGTATCAAGGTTTACCGTGGTATGAAAAAAAATCACAGTTTCAAAACATAAAAAATTTCCGCCATACGGTAGTACGGATAGGCGGCACGGTGGCTGAGTGGTTAGCACGTCTGCCTCACAGTTCTAAGATCAAGGGTTCAATCCCGGGCTTCGGCCTTCCTGTGTGGAGTTTGCATGTTCTCCCCGTGCCTGCGTGGGTTTCCTCCGGGAACTCCGGTTTCCTCCCACATCCCAAAAACATGCATGGTAGGCTGATTGAACACTCTAAATTGTCCGTAGGTATGAGTGTGTGCGTGAATGGTTGTATGTCTCCTTGTGCCCTGCAATTGGCTGGCAACCAGTTCAGGGTGTCCCCTGCCTACTGCCCCGTGTTAGCTGGGATAGGCTCCAGCACCTCCGCGACCCTCGTGAGGAAAAGCGGCATGAAAAATGAATGAATGAATGAACGGTAGTACGGTATTAGCTATTTTTTATGTCCCAAAAATGCAGCATCAATTCTGTGGCTTGGAACGGCAGAGCTCACCCCTCTCCCTGTGGTTGTTGCCCTGTCCTGAGTCTCTCATTGTGCTGTAGAATACACACAATGGCTGAAGGTGTTGTAGTTTCAACACCTGAGCTTTTCCCCCCTCAAAAAAAAAGTCACAAGTATGGGAGTACTTCGGCTACCAAAAAGAAACAGATGGCCTCGGCTAAGAGGAGGAAGGACAGCAGGACCTCCAACATGATTTCAAATCTACGTGACCATCATCCGTCACTTTACAGAAAATGTAAGGTAAGTAAATGTTGTCATGAATGTTTCCCACCAGGTATGAGAGTTCACTCCAGCTGATTTAGTGTGTCTAGCGATGGTAAAACAAATACTACAACGTAAGCTTGTTAAGGAAGTAGCTAATGTCGCTAGTTAGCATGCAAAGATGGCTAACTAGTTTCCTCTCTACCATTAGCCTACTTTTGTAAAGTCTTCTGCCAAAATAACATTGTCATAACACAGCCTGTGGTGTTTTTTTTTTTTCTCTCTGGTAACTTTCTGTGTTGAGAGAGGTTGTGTGTGTATAATTTGCGAACAATGATAGGAGTCATGCAAAGGTGCTCTGTCTCTTGCCCTTCATTAATAATCAACTAATTAATATTAATAGTAGTAGAGGTAAAATCAATTTGATCATATATTGTTTAAGTCCGGTTCTTTTTTCTTGTTGTTGTTGTAATGTTGAGCAACTTGAACTGTGGCTGTGGGTTTAGTCTATAAGTTCTATTTATTTCAGTTTTATTTTAAATATTTCAGTTATTCATTTTTTGTTATTTTATTTGTTTATTTTAACATTATATTCATGTTGCTGTTTCAGTTTGCAAATATGTTGAGAAAAATAAAACAATCCTGTTCAACGGAAAAAAGTATATATATATATTTTAACCCATACATCTCAAAATAGCACATTCTAGCGCTATAATTGCAATACAGTGATACCGTGAAGTGCCTACTTGCTACAAGGAAAGTTACTGTAAATGTACAGAGCAAGAACTCTCAAATGCAGTATTACTGACACTTTTTGAAGTGTATTTATTTAATATTTTCAAATTGGGATTTTTTTTTTTTTTTTTTTTGTAGTCTGGGGATGAATTCATTGAAACACTGAATTTGTAATTATTTTTGAACTATTTCAAAAGATGGTTTCTCAGTTTTTTAATCTATTTGCACTTTTTATTTTATTTTAGCCGATATATAAATATATCTTATGTGGGAGTGTATGTGCACTGGTAATGGTTGACAGTTAACTGTGTGTAATACAGCAAAAATGGTATTATCTCATTTTAATAAAAAAAAGTTACCACGGTTGCCAGCTGACGAGCGCTACCCAATTTTAACTTCCCTATCTCAGTCGATCCTTACACAAAAGGGCGTGTTGTCTATTTTTGCACATGAACTGTGAATTAAAGAATATTAGAACAATAAAAATACAAATCAAAAGTTTTATTATTATTATTATTTTTTGTTTATTTTACACTTTAATATGAGGTGCATTTTTATTTCAGGCATTAGAAGAAACTTTAACATTCAAAGGCTCTGATTTAAAAAAAAAAATAAAATGCCTATATGTGACCTACAATTGACTGTTGTCCACAGAGGACATCGTCTCGTCACAGTTAGCCGGCATAGATTGGAGCTTTCCTGAAAACAAACAAACAAAAAAGGATTCTTGTAAAAGTAATGCTATGGCAACATCTGTACTAATTTTTCAGGGGGTGTCATTGGAATTGACATGCCCATTTATATTATTCTATTTCGACCACTAAAATGTCAACCTATCTCAAAGCAATTCAATATGAACGTATTGGATCAGAAAAAGAGGCTCGTGCTCCTCCAGCTATTATTAAAATGGAAGTGTAAGAGGCTGATTTAATAAAGGCTTGCATGACCAAAAACAGGAAAAATTTAATTGCGCATACAGGCATGTGTGGAAGCTAATATTCTAACTGATTTTAATCTGATTTGCGTCTGCCAAACATGCTAAACTGCCATAAACTGTTCATGTTAATAGATTCATATAGCAGGTGCAATATGATCTATGAAACGCGTGATTAAATTGCACCAACTGATTTTGTGTTTTGTTAACTTCTCATCTCCCACAAAGGAGATGGAATGTTAAAAAAATTTGCTGAGAGAGTTTCATTAGAGCAACCAGAAGAGTTGGCAGCAATTGAAGGTCTATGTGCGTCTCTCCCTTTCTTTTTTGTATCTGCACCATACAATGACAAAATTTTGTCTTTCATGTCTTTCATGTTTTTTTTGGTAGAGCACTTTGTTACAGTTACGGTGAAACTAGGGCTCTATAAACAAAGTTAAGAGCTGAGTATCTTCAAATTGATGCTGTGCAACTCAAAATAAACACAGACCTGCATGTACTTAGTAACTGTGAGGGGTTCATTGAATGAGATATAGATCCTTTGATAGCTTTTCTTATGCAGTGGTACTTCTACTTACGAATGTCTCTATATACAGAATCTTCAGGTTAAGACACGCTTCAACAGGAAAATCTTGTGAAAGTCAAAAATAAAGTATGGCTAGTACTCGCAGCTCCCAGAGTTTAATGAAAGTAAAATACTCATAGCTGCTCTGCCATTGGCTATTGCCTAGCATTCCTGACATCCAATTGGCTAAGAGGGACCTCTACTGCATGTGTATGTGTGTATGCCAACGTCGTCTTCATTTGCCCTTCGTGTTCTGAAAGCTTTACATGAGTGTATTGACTTTTATTCTTTACCCTATTCTTGTTTTTTTACATTATGTACAACTCTGATTTTATGTTTATTGTGTAATAATCAAATTGTAACATATATTTGTTACATGTTCTGATGCATTTTTAGGTATTATAAAAGATTTCCATCTGAATTTTGGGGGCTTGGAAATAATTAGGGCTACTTAAATGGAAAAAGCGTCACTACTTACAAAATTTTCAAGTTACGAAACTACTTCCAAACCCATTAATTTCATAAGTAGAGGTACTACTGTATTTGGATAACTGGAGCAATTTTAAATGTAATCCATCATTCCCAGTAATTTTACGTGATTCCAGCTGACAGCGATACAGTTTTATTTTCATCAACAATGCTGAAAATGAAAATATTTCATTGACAAACATTTTTTTCATGACGATGAGACACATATCGTCTGACGAGATGACTACGAGACGAAAATGCTACATCGTTTCTGTCATATGTTCACAATGTGTGACATTTTCATACTGTACGTGGAGTACGTCAGCTTGCATCGTGGCAGCGTTTGGGTTATGTTGCTCGTGTGAGATGTGCTGTGCCTCTCCCTCCTCACCGGAGTTATGTAGGCTGCGCTCCATCTTGCTTGTTTGGAAACATGGTAAGATTTTTTTCTTATCTTGGCAAGAGAGAATATACAATGTTGCTTTAGCCTTTAAAGTGCCTATGACAGCAAAAAGCATGTTTTTTAAATATTTTCTGCGGTATTTTATGCTCCTGAATGAAATGGACTGCATGGGTGTGTGTGGAAGCGATCACTATTTATTTAGTTTTATTAATCCTGCGCCATGAAAATGAGTGACTTTCGGCTCTTGTCTCGAGTTGAGAAAGAGCTGTGACGTGTACGGTAGAAGGAGTCCTCTCACTATCCAGCCGTACTGTTGTATGAGAAGGACTAAGGATTCAGCTGATTTTGCGGATTAATTCGTTTATTTTTCGCATCACGCCAGCCAAACGGCTGCAGAAAATTTTTGCTGCACCAGGGAGAGGCGTGAGCCTTTTTGGGGTTTCAAAAGGTTCCCATTCACTGGTGGATATTGGCCAAAACAAGCCCTACTACTGTGGGACCATTGGACTTACTAGGAAGTGAGTAAACATCGTGTTTTGTATTATGTCAAATACTGGGATCATTTTAATACGTAGGTGGCTTACATTTTGTGGCTGACATGCTCCTTCTCTACTCGGCCGACGACACTGGCGGCTTGTCGCACAACCCCCCTGCCGGGAGAGCACTATACTCAGCTTATTTCCCTCTATAGGTGCCCGGTGTTCTGTCAAATTTCCCACCTGATCAGAAATTGCAACTTTGTTTTAAAAATAGCCGCAAATACAGCGATTACAAAGTAAACACTAACAAAGTTTCTTTAAAGGACTATTTAATTACGTTTCATAATGGATGGGCAGATAGAAATGATCTCCTAAGACACATTCTGTCTGTCATGTTAGCTGCACAACAACTGCACGCCGCTGTTTGTTTACGTCGTCGCCGTGTAGTAAAGCATTATTTTTCATTATATTCGTGTTGACCATGTGGCAGCTACGTGTTCCTCCGACGTCGGCCGGTTTGTCCGGTGGTACGCTCCAGCTGCTTCCCCAGCGAGCTCCACTGTCCGTAGTAGCAGGGGAAAGAGCTGTAACTTGCTCTCCGCCGGGCAGGTTGCCGATCGACGAAGACAATAAAAAACCCCGCGGCAGTGTGAGATGATCCGGGCTAGTTTTGTGTGAATTTTTTGCTTGGAAAAGCGAAAATAAGACTTTGAGACGTCACTCGATTCGGGTTAGCATGTCAGCTATCTGTCACGCCTCTTGGTTTGTTTATATTCTCCGAAGCCGGGGGGCAGGGAAATGTCAAAAACCTGACTAACTACGGCGGCATAATATAGCGTTCGGGAGGTTCAACAGTAAAGCCAACGGTCTGTATCCTCAGGCTGTGAGGCTACTGAACTCTGGCCCTCTCCCCTCTCTGCCCCCCCCTCTTACGGACAATAATCCACATACACCAACAACAATAACTAATTGGTTTGCATAGTTGCAGTATGTCACTACCCATTACTTCCTCCTCCCTTACCCTTTCCTATTGGTTTACAACCAGTATACCTGATTATACTTGATTAACTCATCTGGTTTTGCACTGATTTATAACTGTTCTTGTCAGGTATATTTTTGCTCTGCACTTTAGCACTGAAATGACTTTACGCTGCTGTTTAATCTTTTTTGTACATATGTCTAATACTGTGTCAGTGTTTACAGGTACTTAAGGGTATTTATTATATGGGTTTCGCACTTTACCAACTTAGCTGTATGGATGCTCCAAACAAAGTTTCGTTGTGCTTTTTGTAACAATAAATATTCTGAATCTGAATCTGAAAGGTGAAGTCGACAGTTTTGACCATTATGGAGTTATTTTGTTGTACTGAATAAATGCATATTTATTATTTCATATTCCATTTAGCAAAAGATTGTTATTTGTCATGACCATACCATTTATTTAGCAATTGGGAAAAATACTTCCATAAAAAGAATATCCTGAAAAATATTGGAGTAGAGAGACTGAAACAATGACATTTTGCGGCTCTCTTTGTCGCATTTTCCTCGTTATGAATAATTCCCCATCAATAGGCTGCATAAAAAATCAGATGAAACCATTTTCCCGCTGATGTCATCCACCTGTTGGGGACGCAAGAGCCCTATAATGGTAGGCGTGGCTAGACGGCGGATTAAAAGACTAATTTCTCGTTATCTGCGCTTTGCCAAATTGTTGTATACAGTCGAAACGTCTCAAAATATGATTCTAATTCACATAATAATGCTATTTAAGACTTTTATTATCCTGTCGTGTGCACTTTAAAGTGCGCTGAGTGATTGTCAAATATAAATGTAATCGTAGTGTTAGCATAGCATTCGCTTTAGCATTAGCCAACCTGCAGCAGAGCCACTCGGCTTCTCCGGTCAGTAAGTCTAGAGGATATTAAACACTCGGACAACTTTTTTTTTTTTCACATACAGTTTGTGGCTTTGAGGTAGGTTTAATTGACAATGTAGTGTATTTCCTGCTGAGAGTGTATTATCATCACAAAGTTGGCGTTGTCCTTGTAGATGCTACAATATATGATCATCCGTCTATTTTCATTTGAAATTGTTGGAAACCTTTATTTATTTTTGGATTAAAACTTTGAATTTGAATTTTACAAACGGAAACATTTTGAGTAACTGTCGACTAAAACTAGACGAAGACGAAAACATTTTGAAATGACCACAATATGACTAAGAATAATACGTGTATTCATCCAAAAGACTAAAACTAAGACAAAAATTAAAAGGGCTGCCAAAAACAACACTGCAGCGAGGGCACTTTGAAAGTTTTGACACTGTCATTTTCACTGTGCATTAGCCAGACGACCAGGAGTTAGCACGCCTCTTTACTCCTAATGTGAAGCATGCATGCATACAGAGTCAAATCACGCCTACAGTCAGGTTGATGACATGAAACTACACATTTCCCCTGTTCTTCTACTGCTACAAATGGCTGAACTTCTTCAAACGCTTTTCCTATTTTGTTTCATTGCCAATCACAGACTCATTATTGGCTCCCTCACAAAGCTAATAGGCTGTGTTAATAGTATTCAGGGAACACTTAGAGTAAGAGTTTGAAACACTGCAAGCTTCATTTCGCTCAGATCACTAAGATCGAAACAAAGAAATGTCTTGAAAGGCATCACAGCTAAACTGATGGATTCTTTGTGCTTGCCACATTACCTTTGGTGCGCAAACAAATCAACCTGGCTACAACAAGCTCTTCGCCATCTTTTTAAAAAAAATAAAATTCCTGCTCTGCTTGCTGGAAGAACCGAATTTGCAGCTGTGTTTTGAAAAGGTGCGGTTTGACACAGGCAACAGTTGTTACTGAGAGGGCATTCACAGAAGAAAGAGGAAGATGGAAAATGTCAAGGGTCATCGGAAAGATGCCCCCTGTGGGTGTGAAAGGGCCTGATAGGTGTCTGTGAGGTTAGCTTCCTCTACTTCCCACACCCGTGTACCCCTAGAGAGAGGAGTCAGAGGAACACATATTTACCATTAGGGAACAGCTGTGGGGCTGCCTGGGACTGGACACTCCTCTCCCCTGCATGCACACGCACACCCACGCCCACACACACATTGCAAAAACACCACTTTAGTCCTACGTTACACTTAACCTTGCAAAATTCTTGTTTGTCATAAATCATCAGAGCTTCACAGCACGTAACATGATGATAGGTATTATGTCTCCTGAGCTGTCCATAAATACAAAATGACATTAGGCAACTTGTAAATCTAGACTGTCACTAGCATCGACAGCACACAGAACTATAATTGTTTTTCAAACCTTGATAGTTAACAGTAAAACTAAACAAAAAAAGGTGAAGGTGACATCTCAAGGCAAAAGTGTGATCTGACAGCATGCAGTTCATGCAAATATATAATCCACACACTGCAGAAAAAGTGCAGGGTAGTTGTGGTTTGTGGGCAAGTGGAGCCTTTTGCTGGGAAGCGTGAGGATTGTGAGCGTGGTCAGACAGAGCGAGGAATGGTTAGTGCTGCAAGCTGAAAGACCGGATGATTTGTGATTTGGATTTCCTCATAGCGTCAATTTTTTAATGTATTTAATTGTACCTTTATGCCTTGAATGTTCTTAACACTGTCAAGCTTATCAGCACGTCCTAGCGTTGCCTTTAGCTTTGAATTCAACATGCATTCGCTGAAGCATTGTTTTAACAAGCTTCTGCAATGTCACAAGATTTATTTCCATCTAGTGTTGCATTAATTCTTGCATTGTTGATGGCAAAGTCAGACCACTATGCCCCAAGTGGCTCAGTGGGGTTAGGGTCTGGACTCTGTGGTGGCCAATCCATGTGTGAAAATGAGGTCTAATGCTTCATGAACCAGTCTTTCACAATTTCAGCCAGATGAATCCTGGTATTGGCATCTTGGTGTATGCCTATGCCATCAGGGAAGAAAAAAATCCATTGATGGAACAACTTGGTCCTTTGGTATATTCAGGTAATTAGCTGAGCTCAGTCTTTGAGCACATACTGTTGCTTAACCTAGACATGGCTAGACAGGCTTGTTCAGGCATGATGGATGCATCACTTTATTTGCCTCTCTTCGTACCCTGATGCTCCCATTACTCTGGAACAGAGTAAATTTGGACTCATCAGACCACTTCCATTGCTCCAGAGGCCAATCTTTATGCTCCCTAGCAAACTGAAGCCTTTTGAAGCAACGGAGATTGCAGCAGTTCGACTCTACTATCATCAATGCAAGATCTTGGTGAAAAATGAATGCAACAACCTAACCTTGATATTGCAAAAGCTTTTCGAAACAATGCCACAGCGAGTGTGTGTCGTAATAAAAGCTAAAGGCAATCCAAATGAAGTATTAGAGTGTATGACCTTCTTTTTGGTGGTGACTTTTTTTGGGGCCGGGGAGTGTATGTCCAAAGAATCATTGTTGTACTCAACTGAATGCAGACAGGGAAGAAACTAATTAGTTTATTACGTCTACTTCCACTGCAGCGGCCTTTTAACATGATCGTTTTGAAAGTGTAACACTGAAGCACATTTATCAGGAGCAAATTTCTTTATTAATTCCTTCACTGCCCTTAATGTAGATATTGACCATTCAATGCCATTCCCACATAGTTCAAATGGATTGGATGTCTTTTGTCATTAATGGCAATGAATCATGATCCTTCCCCATTACCCTTTCAATGTTCAAATAGACAGTGGTGGAATGCAACGAAGTAAAAGTACTTCTTTACTGTACTTAATACATTTTTGGCTATCTGTACTTTACGTGAGTAGAAATATGAAGCGGTACTTTTTAATTTTACTTCACTACATTTTACAGCATGTATGTACATTTTTACTCCACTAATTTTCAAATTGTCGCCTGCGTTACACGTTACTTTTGTTTGTTTTCTTTTTTTCCGCATTGTGAATTAATAGCTTCTTTTTCATGCCTCGATGAGCCCCATGCAACTATACCATAACTGAGGCAGCAAAATGAGTACAAGCAAGATTAGGCAGGTGAACAATATATTGACCAATAAAAACCACCACACTCAATTTTGTTTCAGTTTTGGAGTTTCTGAGCTTGTTAAGCTTCTGTTTACAGTGTGGTCAATTTTACTTCTTGTTTTTTCCATTCTGAATGAATTTTCTGGCTGTTTTTTTTTTTTTTTTTTAATTGACTCAGATCTCTGTATGTGTGCATATACAGTATATTAAAAAATAATTAAAACTTTATACATTTATAAAATATTACATTTTTGCATTGGGAGAAAATACTTTTATTTGTAAAGAAAATTTTAAAGTAAGTACTTTTGGACTTTTACTTGAGTACTTTTTTCTTAGATATTTGTACTTTTACTTAAGGATTTTTTTATGCACTTGCATCTGTACTTTTACTTCAGTAAAAAACATTGAGTACTTCATCCACCATTGCAAATAGATTGGCCATCTATCACCATCAATGGCAACCAACGATTTAACACGCCCTGTTCATATTTATCATCTGGTATATTTTACAAGTTCTGTTATATACTGTAGGTTTCTTTTTTTTTTTTTTAAGACCGCCCGAAAGGAGGGCTCAAAAGCTCAGTCACTTTGTTGGTGTGGACACTAGCTAAAATGGCTACTCCGCACTTATTTGCGCACAGATCATAATTAAATTAGGTAGGTATATTGTCAGAATTAGCTTCAGGGATAATTAATTACAGTAATTCCAATTTATTGTTGCTTGTAAGGCCAGTAGAGGGCATCTGCGCTCTTCGGGTGTGCTAATCTTTTCTCTGCGCTGATGATACTTTTAGATATAAAGGAGGTCGTAGTTCATTTGAACTTATTTCATGGAGGAATTGTTAGGTGCTTTTCACATGCCAGTTGATCTGGCATTGAGATGCCTAATCTATTCATCAATCTCAAGGGTCCCAAATGTGATAAAGGTGTTTACTTTGAGACGCTTCCATTACCAATTGAGTGGAGAAACCACACAATAACGACTATATCAGGAAAGAACTTTATGAATTCTGCAGCGCATGTGTTTGGCCTCAGCAGATATCCATGCCAGATAGACTTTATTTGCATGAGCATCATAAAATTCATTTGCACATAATGTGTTTTTTTACCAGTTGAAATTAGATGTGACAATTTGCGGCAAATATTCCCCTATTTTCATGATAACGTCATAGTGATAAAATGTACATGTATTTGTTGAAAAGTAAACAAAACCTTAATTTTTGGGGCTGTCATTAAGAGCAATAGATGTCCAATCCATTTGGACTGGCAGGGGCTGGCAGCATTTGCGCTATTGCCAACATTAGCACTGAAACATGATCACTCAGTGCCATCAATCCCAGTACAAATTGATTTGATGTTTATTCCTGTCAATTGCAGTGAATAAATTAATGCCTACGTACATATGAGGTGGTGCCAGATTAAAGATAGAAACAAATCAACACCACACAGCATGCACGGCCATCCTAATCTGCTCCCCAACCTTGCCAACAACGTGCAACATCAAGAAAACAAGTTTTGTCAGAGGCAGAGAGAAAGACCACATACAGTTAGCCAGCATGAACGTAAAACCACCTGAAAGGAAAGCACAAAGTGTTTACGTTATGGGCAATATGCAGGCGACTACATGCACTTGATACATGCATGCTCGATATGTGCTGTATGTTTGTGAGGGTTACTCTTACACAACTCAGAGGTGGGTCAAATAATTAAATTTTTTACTCAAATGAGAGTGGCGGTATTTCGAAACAATGCCACTCAATGAAAGTATAAGTAGTCATCCTAAACATTTACTCATGAACAGGTAAAAAAGTATTCGGTAAAATGAAAGTAATGCGTACCTGCTTACAATGTTTGATTTTGTTTTTTTACACTGATATTTTTTTTCTCAGCACGTCATCTATATGAACTCATTATTATCCTGTACTATAACCTATTACATAGCCATATTGGGCCCAAAAAATGAATGATTGAATTCCAACTAGAAAAATCAAACATCACTCATCCAAACAGCATGAGTGCCCTCTGTTGGAGAAAACATATTTTATTCCGTGGTCTATCGGTGCCAAATAGAAGCTGGGAAAGAGCTTGAAATATGCAGTTTCAAGTAATGTTGATGGCAGTGCTCTATTTGAAATAGTTCACGTAGTTTTTATGGCGCTTTAAAGACGCTACACGTAGTCCCCGGATTACAAGCGAGTTCACTTCCTGCGCTGGCGACGTAACCCGAATTTCCGTGAAAGTCAGAATTAACCCTTTTAGTACCGCTAAATACACCACAAATCTCAAAATAACTATACCAAAACATGTATTATACGTCGTTGTACTGAACTCGCCAAGACGTTGAAGCTAAGTCTTAGCTGGACAACAACCCAAGCTCCGAGATGACATGTCAGACGACAGAGTGATTTGCTGACTCATGACATCAACACTTGCAGAATCCAACTAAAGTAAAAATGAAATTTAATGTGTTTCATCTTCAATAACAGCAATTGAAATTTGCGTTTATAACTTGCTACTGACACAGCAATAACAAACACAAACGATTAGCATGTATCAATTAGTGTCCACAACTCCTCAAAAATAATCATATAAATATGCCCCAAGTATTTGAACACAATTGAAAACGCACAATAAACAATACAAAAGGTGTTATATACAGGTGTATCCTTTGTGGATGCTTTACAAGCAACGAATGTGAGCGCAGGCTTGCAGCTGTCATCTTTCCCCTCACTCTCACTCGGCTGTGCGACTTCTTCCTGGGAGCAAATGTGCTCTACCTGTGTACGTTCATCTTCGTATGTACATGTGCCCTTACTCGCTTGTGGAAGTACTACCTGCTCTATGCTTCCTGCGCCAAAATAAAACGATGCATCACAAAACAAAATTCAACATTATTTTTAAAAAAATAATAAAAACAACTGTAGATAAAAATGGCAGACAAGACTCCGGCGTCGTAATATCGAAATCGGCAAGTCAGGTACGTCGTAACCCGAGGACTACCTGTACTTGATTGAACATGCAGGCGTTATCATAGGACTTCCGACTGCAAGCTTGTGTGTGGTCATCTGACTGTATTGTTACACCTGAGCAGTATAATAGAGTAACATGATTATTGTTGCTACGTCTTCCTGGTGAAACTGGTAGAGTCACTGTGGGCATATCTAGTAAAAATAAACTCAAATCTAATGTGTAGAATAAAAAGAAAAACGTTACGATTCTAGTATAGCCCAAAGAAGCGGACTATGAGTAGTGTTTCTTCTTCACAAATCTACTTAAGTAAAATGTATGGCATGGTAAAATTACTCTTAGAAGTACATTTTTCTCAAAAAGTTACTCAAGTAAATGTAATGGAGTATATGTAACAAACACTACCCACCTCTGTATATAACATTTAGCATATTTTTGTGTGTGCTGTGCGCGCATGATGTAGTGTGTGACCGACTCTTTCAATGACTGAGCTCCCGAGCGTGTCTGCATCTGCCTGCTATTTGTGAATGTTTATGATTTGCCAACAGCGTGAACAATTCCACATGATGGCTGCTCCTTTCTGACATCTGAACCTGCATGGTACACAGACATTTTATGCAAAAATAAACCTGGCTTTGACGTTTTAAATCAAACATCTGATTGTGGCGTTTCAATGGGGGACTGAGCAAATATTTTGTAAAGTCTGCGTGTGTGTGAGCTTGTGCAATAAAAGTGTGTGTCTTCAATGTCTTACACACCCAGCTGACTTTAAAGCTAAACACACAATGACTCTCAAAGAGTTGAGACATACAGGAACAAGGAAATTTCCAAGCTGAGCAGCATTTGGTGTATTTTACAAAATAGATAGAGACCAAAAAGGAAATGTGGCAGGAGGCATACCAGACAAACCAAAAGATGGCTGACAATACATCTAAAGAATGCTGCAAATGCTCACCAGACTACTTATGAAGTCAGATGTTTGAAATTAAGTGTTAAAAAGAAGACATTGAAGGGCTCAGGATTGTGACTTTTATAGATACTTTATTGGGCAAATAATGTATATTTTTTACGGTCATGTGAATCAAAAATAGTCATAGTTACATTGTGGAAAATGAAATCATTAACTTCATTTTTTGAAGTTATTGATTTTGATAAAGAATATCGGTGAATGATTTGATAATGATATTTGATCATGAAATTAATTTCCTGAAAATTCACAATCATCTTAAAAGGTTGTACATTTACTGTACGTATACATATAACCAAAGATCTCTTTTAGTTTTTTAAAATTGCCTTAAACGTTCAAAGAAATAAGATATGCTAAAGTGATGAAGACATGTGGCTACTTCACACTGGAAACACAGTAGCGGTGGAGGCGTTCATCACTTAGTAGCTCATCAGGGGTTCATTTGGCAGCATGTTTGCTTTCCTGAGGTTTTATTAACTAATAGAGTGTTGAGGAGATGTAGAGTCGGCCTCAATAAAGGAAATCTGAGATTTCAACTGGCTGGTTTCTTCCTACTGGTCTGTCAACAGTACATTTGCCTCGCTTTGGGAAATGGCCTGGTTAAGATGTCAAATTCAGTTGTGGTCAACTTTGTGGTGTCCCGTGGCACTCGCAATAATGAAAGGTTGGTTGACCAGACCTTTATAAAGGTCTGGCGGGAATGGGATCTGTGGCAGTAAAGAGGACTAGCTACTTGCCAAACCAAGCTCTCAAATTGAACCAAAACCGACGAATCATCACAACAGCCTGTTCTGAAACCGTGCCATCAAATTTGAACATTATGTTTGTCCATCGAACAAGGAAAAAATGTCCAACCCAAAAGAAAAAAACACTGGAAATGAGCACATACATAGTAGTGTTGCCTTGAATAAACATTTGTATGAACAGTGTTGAGCAAAACAATGCCTCAAAATAACTGTTTGGTTGATTTTCACTGACTGTCATTGAATTGCCTGTACAAATTCCGCAAGGCCGAATGGAATGGACACACTGAGACCTGTGCGTTGACTGCTATGTGCCTTACGGTCCCATCTGATGGAAAACTGTCCTTCGGCACGGCTCAATGTGTCCTCGGAGCTGAATGATTTTTACTCAACTTAAGTCAAGTGATAAATGCTATCGGAAGGTTAGGTCAGGTGTGTGAGTTAATCCCCAACAGGCAGCAGCAAAGAATTGACCCAGGGGCTAATGGAGGGTGTGTGTCTGTCTGCATAGCAGCAGAAATGGAGCGCTACAGGTAGAGCTGTTGCACAAAAACCAGTCGAGAGGATAAGAAGGAGAAAAATAAAGAGAAGCTCAAGCAGATGCAGGAAGTGAGAGGTTACTGGAGCAGCAGCAGAGTAGAAAGTACAGTCGGTGGTAGCCTTTTGCCCTTGTATGTCACACAGCAAGAGAAAAGGCTCGCAGTTACTGGAACAATGATTGTATTCCAAATTACATTTTCACTACAATATCCTCAATTCATAACAAATTGTATTTACAGTAGGACATAAGACATTGACTTAATATATGGGGTTCTACATATTCTCTGTTAAACTGTTATTAATTTACCCTTCAAGATGTATTAGTGTGTTAAAACTCACCAACACAAGTCTTCCCATCAGTGTGTAGGACAAACTTTATATGGCACGAGCACTTGGGGCCATGGTCCGTTTCTTCACAGATGTGCTGGCAACCACCATTCCCATAGTTACATGTCACTAAAAAAAAAAAAAAGCACAACGTGAATGAACATGCAAAAGACGAGCTTTGTGACAAATAAAGGAGAATATCTCATGTCAGAAGCAGAGTTGTTTCGTCAACGATGCCGATAACAAAAATATTTCCTCGAAAAACATTTTTCATGACGATGATGAAACGATAACAAGCTAAAGTGAGACTGAAACATAACAACATGAATGCCAGTTCAAAAATGTGCCATAGTTTCCGTCACATGTTCACAATGTGTAGTTGACCTGCATCGTAGCAATGTCTGGTTGTGTCACTCATGTGACGTGCTGACCCCCCCCCCCCCCCC
Source organism: Corythoichthys intestinalis (assembly GCF_030265065.1). Lineage (NCBI taxonomy): Eukaryota > Metazoa > Chordata > Actinopteri > Syngnathiformes > Syngnathidae > Corythoichthys > Corythoichthys intestinalis. The sequence continues at coordinate 68,891,270 of NC_080396.1, forward strand.
CCCAACTCACCAGTGTCCTCTCCAGGTTTGCTTGTTTTAAAACACACACGTTAAGATTTGTTTTCTTATCTTGGCAAGAGAGAATATGTAATGTTGCTTTAGCCTTTAAAGGTCTGTGCTAAGTCATCATCACACACTAAATCTAACACGTAGCGTTAGCATACGGACAGCATCCTCTTAAACTCTCAGACAACGTTTTTTACATACAGTTTGTATGTCCAAGTGTAATAATGTACTGCGTTGCTGATATCCTCAGGGAGTTGGCGTTGCCCTTAAAGATGCTACGATATATGCCCGTCTGTCATTGTTCATACGAAATTGTTGGAAACAACTTTATTTATTTCTGGACTTTAAGTTTTGAATTTTACAGATGAAAACATGTGCGTAAACGTCGACTATAACTAGACGAAATTAGTCAACAAAAACCACACAAAGACAAAAACATGTTGAAATGACTAAAATATGACTATATTGTCCAAAAGACTAAGACGGAAATTAAAAGGGCTGTCAACTACAACACGAGTCTCAAATAATTTCAATTGAGTTGCACTGAGCTATAAATCGCACATTAAAGAGAAAAAAAAATATGTTTAAGTTGAGGGAATTTTTTTTCATTGACTGAGCCTAAATATTATACTGTAGCAATAACAATTAAATGGGCTAAGCAGGTTAAAAAGGCATCTGTTAACATAACGTAACGTAACATAACGTAGCGTAGCGTAGCGTAACATAACGTAACGTAACGTAACGTAACGTAACGTAACGTAACGTAACGTAACATAAGCTTAAGTAACACAATATAACTTGTTCATCAAACCTCAAATCCAAATCTCTCCGACTCACTACCAAATCCTTTGAAGTCTTTATCTTCAGTATCACACCTGAACAACATTGTCAACTCTGGTAGTCTAGGCCTGTTGTTAACAATTGAGTTCGAGTATGACAGTGTTTCTAATAGCGTTATTTTTTTTACAGTAGTGAGTAATCTAATTAATTACTTTTCCCATCTTTGCAACGCCGTTACCTTTACTGAGGATGTGAAGGGGCGTGGTATTACAATTTGGTTGAATGAAACGTGAGTTGTCTGATTTTGACACACATAAGCTGCCTGCCTGGAGAGAGCAGAGTGGGAGTAGGACAAAAGGAGGGTAGTGACACCGTTGCAAACGCGGTGATGATTGGATAGTTGGGCGGATCATGCCCTGCTTCTCTAACCTCTCTGGCGAACACAACAAGACAGTGATAATGGCGACAAACCAGAGAATTTCAAAGGTAGTGTTCTCAAACTTGAATTTCATTTAATATTGTTATTTTACGGAATATTTAGGGTTAGTGTTAGTGTAGTGTAGTGGTAGTTTCAAAGATTTGCACTGGTCAGTTTACATTTGTGTTTTCTTAACAGGCTGTATTATATTCAATCCAAATAAATACCAAGTGTCCTAAAATACTGCATTCAGTAGTTTTATTCTTCAATCATTTAATATAAACATTCTTGATGTAAAAGATGTTATAGAATGTAATGTATAATGTAATAACGCGTAGAACATGAAACGTAAAGTCAGTTATTTTGCTGAGTGACTAATTACTCTTACAATGAGGTAACTGAGTTACCTACTCAATTACTTTTTGGGAGAAGTCATTTAAGTCAACTAATTACTTTTTTAAAGTAAGATTAACAAATATGGTCGAGGGCAAATGCCTGGACTGCCCTTCTCGCAACTGTCATTGTACGGGGGTCATGGTTCTTAAATCCAGGAAGTCCTGAGGTTGCGATGTCCTCGACTTACGATGTGGCTTCATCTGCCATTTAGTCCCCTGCAACAGTGTTTCTGCTTAGCTAGTACATAGTGCTTGTCTGTGTTTGTGCACCAGGAGTATCTTTGCCTTTTTCACCCCCCTTTTTCAAAATATGACACCAGCGAAGAAAGCTGGGTCTTCTAGGACCAGAGAAGAAAGATAATTACCATGGAAAAGAAGCTTAACATCGTTAAAAGAGTGGCGAAAGGAGACACACTGATGAACGTTGCTAAACATATGCTGCAACATATGCTGAAATCCAGTTCATGCAGAAATTCAGGTTATGTTGCTCGCATAGGAAAGGAACTCGTTCATAAGTCGAGGACTCATTGTACTGTATTTTTTGGACTACAAAGCAACCTGACTATAAGATTCACCCACGAGATTTTACAAGATTAGTGTATTTTTTCATATACTGTAGAAGGCACCGTGCATTATAATGTATAGGTATACATTGTATTATGGTATATTTACACCAAAAGACATTCACCTGTAAAAATCCATAAATGGATTTTATTAATCGCACCTGACTTTTGTCCCTCTCCATGCGGCCTCAACTGACTCTTCGCTGCAGGGTTTAAAGCTGGGGAACTACAGTGTATCACAAAAGTGAGTACACCCCTCGCATTTCAGCCAATAGCTTTTTCCTTACTGGAGAGTTGACAACACTGGAAACGCTTGTGATCAAGATTAATCAGTGGCCCATTTTCTGAACATTCCACATCATGGTTTCTCTTGAAATAAATGTAAGCTCAGTGTTACTTTTTGTATGTTTGACGACATAGAATTTTTTTTAGGTCTACATCTTTGCGCTGGCTGCTGAAGGAAGCCTTAGCCTTGGTCATTTCAACACACCTGTGATGACAGAGTGAAAAAGATCACCAGGGAGCTGAGACTTCCACCGCCATCCTGTCTACACCCGAGCATCCCAACCCCTTTTGCCCTTTTCCTGGGCTGTCACAGAAAAAAAAAAAACTATAGAATAACACTTCTCCAATCCTTATCCAAACACAGACAAATCCCCCATCAGCCATGGCCCCAGCTCTGACAGGATGATCTTGGTTGCACAGCAACAGGAAGTGTGCTCTGTCCATCAGAGCGGTCCCCTTCGCATAACCTCTACACTTGCCCCGTTTGTGTAAATGATCATCCTCTATTTGATAAACGTGCTTTTCTTGATGAGGATCATTCACAAGATGAGTTCCTGCCAGATAATTAATGTAAATGTCTTGGTTGAATCTGCCCTGAAGGTATTTGTGGAATGGGTGCAATTATCTATCATCGGCAGGTTTCCAACCCTATCACCTTCTCCTGAGGAGCCTATAAATCCTTACCCTTCTTTTGTAGTGTGTGTGTGTGCACCTTCCAAGGACGTGAACTATGAGTTATGCCTTACATTTGCAATCCTTCGTGTTACGGGTGAGCTGGAATCCAGGTCGACATTCGCAGGAGATGCCACCCTTCTGTGTTTCCCTGCAGATGTGTGCGCAGCCATGATTCTTGTCCATGCAGCTGGGTCCGTCCTTTGTTCCTTCCGGTCGTACTGTGAAGGAAAGGTAGAGAGCTTTTACTCTTTGTCTATCACTAAGATTTTACGGTGCTTTTTGTATCTGACAAAAAGGTAGCTTTCAAATGATCAGTGCTTGTAAGTGGGGTGAAAATGTTCACATAGTTACCTGTCACATGCCCTAAAATCACATCTTTACCTAATGCTGGTGAATGACACTCACTGCACCCCTTTGCACAGCTCCAAGCACTTGTTAGAACATGCTCACTTGTTTCAGTCTATAAAAATGAGGTTTCCTACAGAAAAAGCATAAAACTCCCAGCAGGACCTGATCCTGTACACTTGTAATTTTAATTGTGATAATCACCATTAAGGGAATAAAACAGGCATTGGGGAAAAAATAAATAAAATACTTCAACAAGTTGTCAGTTTACAGTGAACCTACATTCAACCTGCGTGCAGACTGGTGTTCTGTGGATTTCAGCTTCCTGTCGAATTATTAATAATCGTTAACACAGGTCAAATGTCCATCGTTATGAACAACCATTTTGAATCTGACGTTGTTGCTTTTGTCATTGCTGCAAGTGAGTAAAATTTTTTAAAGTCCATTTGTAGTGCCTTTTCATTAATAGCTCATGTAAGCAATTACATACAGTATATTGCGAGAATATTGCAAGACAATGCCAGTCCTTCGGGCTAGCTGCAGTCAACAGCCCAAATCAACAGAACAACAGCAATGTTTTTTTCTTGTAGCGTGAAGGGTTTGCAAACACAGTCAATGTAATCACACCTGGAAGGGCGACAGGTGGCCTCGGGACTAGCGACAGCATTAGGGGCAAAACACATGGGAGGCGACGTCGCTCACGTTCAATACATTTCCTATGGAACGAGCGCGACGAGGCGAAAATCGCCAACCTTCTTGTGGCAAAGCGACGTTTGCGCTTGAGATATTTCGTGCTCGTACACAAACACGTGCAAACGCAGACCAGCCACGCGATATAAGAAAATAGGAAATATATTGTATTTCTGTCGCTGTCGCTTGGCACCCCAACCAATCAGCAACGATTTATTGATCGACAAATCACCTGCGAGGACAGTAGCCAACTCTGAAATTGATATCCACATGCCACACTTTGTCAACATGGGTGATATTACTTTATGATACCCCGTGATCGTGAGAGAGTGTGTATGCGTGTGTGTGAATGCAAACATATGGCGAAAAATTTGGGTTTTGGTAATTGTGATATAGAGTGTTATATAGATATGGTTTCTTAAAACACTAATGTCAAGAGCCTGTTTTTTTTTTAATATGGCGGAAAACACAGACAAGGCTGACAAAGCTGTTTCTGCTCTTGCACCCCTATTTAAAATAAACTGCGGAATTTTAAGCCAAAAGAACTGTTGTGTTTGACAGAACAATCTACAGTCTATATGCTGCCATGGCACTTTCATGGCGTATTAAGCCCCCAAATTATTTTTAATTTGTCTGTTTTACCCTGGAGACCCCCGTTTACAGACACCGTGCAACCGCTTTGTTTCAACCCAGCCATAAAAAGAAGGTACCGTATTTTTCGGACTATAATCCACAGTTTTTTTTCCTAGTTTGGCAGAGGGTGCGTCTTATACTGTGGAGCGACTTATGTGTGATTATTTACGGTCAGGTCCGGCCGACTTCTCTGTCGCTAACTTAAAAAAAAAAAAAAATATATATATATATATATATATATATATATATATATATATATATATATATATATATATTTATACTAAGACGATGTATGGGTATTAAATAAAGTAAATAATTTGGATAAAACAGAGAAGGCGCGGTGCATGCCTGCGCACGTGAACGCAGTGGCCCCGCTCGCTTTTCAATCTTCCCCTCCGCGAGCATCCTGGTATTTCCTTTTCAATATGGAGCAGCTATAGGAGTGAAAAACAAACTAAAGACAGGGGAACTGAAAAGCAAACAACTGCGGTAGGAGTGGGGTATGGAAAGGATTCAAATTGATTGCTGAAGATACAGAAACCTGTGTAGGCTTCCCTGAATGTAAACGAATGTGGCGCTTTGGTCTCATACGAGAAATATATTTAACTTTTCCAGCGTTACTTCGTTGTGTAAATGCATTTATAATGATCATAAAAATATGTAGACTATTTAAACAATGAGAAAACTTGCGGGGGGTTTTTCTGCAAACTCGAGGAGATTAAAATAAATGTCAAATCCACTATCCGCCTGTTAGAATTGACACGCAAATATAAAATATATACATTTTTATTGAATTTCCATCTTACAGTCTTCTTTAACTGGGAGAATTTGTTACAAAAGACAGGCTTTAATTTGTCATCATTACGCATACATGCACCGTCACAAACGTGATCACACAAAACGCAACCACGCATTGCATCCCCACATTTCCTCCTTCTCCTCAGTCCTCATAAATAAAACTAGGGCTGTCAAAATTATCGCATTAACGCGCGGTAATTAATTTTTAAAATTAATCACGTTAAAATATTTGACGCAATTAACGCACATGTCCCGCTCAGACAGTATTCTGCATTTTGGTAAGTTTTACAGCAAGGCTTTTTGTGCTGCAGCACAACAGCGAACTCTTGTGGTCGCTTTGCGACATGGTTTATTTTTTTACTTGCCAGTTCATATGGCTGCACGACGTCTCGGGGCTGAAGCCTACGTTGTAATGTTGTGCTTATATGATCCTTGGACAAGATTTGTCCGTAAGTATGGTTGTTGTAAAGAATGTACATAATATGTTAGTAAGCGAAATGTTCTATTTTTTGTATGAGACGCTTTTTGTTTATGTTTAGTGAACCTGTATAGTGTGCTAAGCTAACGTTGTTGCTAATGCAATGCTTGTGTACTTTTTTTTTTGTAGTTTTATGACGGTCTAAAGAGGACAATGGTTTGAGGCTATTTTATTAATAAATCAGATGAAAAAGGAAGAAGTCTGATTATTAAGGCGTCGTTCACTAGTTTTACAACTAGCTTTGTAAAAAGTAGACGCTTCGGAGTGAAGACAGCATAGACAGATTTAAATGACAGTAGAGTGAAATGCCCACTACAGTCCTTATGTACCGTATGTTGAATGTACAGTGGGGAGAACAAGTATTTGATACACTGCCAATGGATTTTCCCATTGGTACAGTGGGGAGAACAGGTATTTGATAAACTGCCAATGGATTTTCCCATTGGCAGTGTATCAAATACTTGTTCTCCCCACTGTATATATCCATCTTGTCTTATCTTTCCATTCCAACAATTTATTTTACAGAATGTATATAATTTACAGAAAAATATGGCATATTTTATAGACGGTTTGAATTGCGATTAATTGCGATTAATTACGATTAATGAATTTTTAAGCTGTAATTAACTCGATTAAAAATTTTAATCGTTTGACAGCCCTAAATAAAACATAACATTTTGGGGGGGGGGGGGGTGTTCGGGCTCGTGCCTATGAATAAAACATAAATTTGGCTTTTTTTCGGGCTCGGGCATGCAAATCAAGTTAAATGATCGGGCTCGGGCCGCGTCAGGCTTTAATACGCGTGGGCCGGGCTGGATTTTTAAGGCCCGATCTAACTTCTAGTGTCATGATATGTTACCGTACTGTCCACCTATTCAGCCTGTTGTTCTCTATTGTATTTTAAATTGCCTTTCAAAATGACATGTCTGTTCTTGGTGCTGGATTCTATCAAATAGATTTCCCCCAAAAAATGCTACTTATACTCCGGTGCGACTTATACAGTATATGTTTTTTTCCCTTTTTATTGCGTATTTGTTGGCTGGTGCGACTTATACTCAGGTGCGACTTATGGTCCGAAAAATACGGTAATTATATTTATCATACGAAATGCCTATCATTTTTAGCTTAGAATCATTAATTGATGTCTAATATTTAGTTTAAAAAAAAAAAACGACAGAATAAAATTATTCACTCGCATATTTTAAACTTTTAAACAAATTATGTCACAATGGAAAAAAATAGTGTCTGTAAATAGGTCACGGATATTTACCTCATAACTATCGCTTAATTGTAGGGCTGTCAAATGATTAAAAATTTTAATCGAGTTAATTACAGCTTAAAAATTAATTAATCATAATTAATCGAAATTCAAACCATCTATAAAATATGCATTATTTTTCTGTAAATTATTGTTGGAATGGAAAGATAAGACACAAGACGGATATATACATTCAACATACCGCACATAAGTACTGTACTGGTTTATTATAACAATAAATCAACAAGATGGCATTAACATTATTAACATTCTGTTAAAGCGATCCATGGATAGAAAGACTTGTAGTTCTTAAAAGATAAATGTTAGTACAAGTTATAGAAATTTTATATTAAAACCCCTCTTAATGTTTTCGTTTTATTAAAATTTGTAAAATTTTCCATCAAAAAATAAACTAGTAGCTCGCCATTCTTGATGTCAATAATTACACCATGCTCACTCATGGTACTAACCCATAAAATCAGTTGAACCCAAACGACAGCAGAGGGCGCCAAACACTAAAAAAACAAGTAACAAGCGGACATTACACTGTACTGTCATTTCAGTCTGTTTGAGCCGGGCATGTGCGTTAATTGCGTCAAATATTTTAACATGATTAATTAATTTTTTTTTTTTTTTTAAATAATTACCGCCCGTTAACACGATAATTTTGATAGACCTACTTAATTGTATTTTTTGTTACTGTCACATTTTCCTCAATATTTTAAATAATAATTGATCCAAACAAAGAAATATTTAAAAAACAAAAACGTTTAAAAGGGGTAAATATTTGAAAAAGAAAATCTCGACCACTCCTTGATGTCTGATTTCTGCATTGTGAGACTTGTTATACAAACTGGATTCGGTTGAAGTTGGGAAATTGTGAAATGTAAATAAAAACAAAATACAACGATTTGACAATCATTCTCAATCCATATTCAATTGAATACAGTACAAAGACAACATATTTAATGTTCAAAATGATCAACTTAATTGTTTTTTGCCAAATAATAATTAACTTAGAATTTAATGTATGCAACACTTCCAGTAGAAGTTGGGAAAGGTGGCAAAAAATACTGAGAAAGCTGAGAAAAGCTCATCAAACACCTATTTGGAACATCCCACATGTGATCAGGCTAATTGGGAACAGGTAAGTAACATAAAAGGAGCCTCCCAAACATGCTCAGTCATTCACAAGTAAGGATGGGGCGAGGTTCACCACTTTGTCCACAACTGCGTGAGAAAATAGTTGAGCAGATTAAGAACAACATTTCTCAAAGCAAAATTGCAAGGAATTGAGGGATTTCAACATCTACGGTCCATAATATCATGAAAAGCTTCAGAGAATCTGGTGAAATCAATGCACGTAAGCGCCACGGCCGGAACCCAAGACTGAATGACCGTGACCTTCGATCCCTCATACGCCACTGCCTTAAAAACCGACATAAATGTTTCAAGGATATCACCAAATGGGCTCAGGAAAACTTCAGAAAACCACTGTCAGTAAATACAGTTCGTCACTACATCAGTAAGTGCGGGTTAAAACTCTACAATGCAAAGCAAAAGCCGTTTATGAACAACATCCAGAAACGCTGCCAGGTTCTCTGGGCCCCAGCTCATGTAAACTGGACTGATGCACAATGGAAAAGTGTTTTGTGGTCTGATGAGTCCACTTTTCAAATTGTTTTTGGAAACACTAGACGTTGTGTCCTCCGGACCAAAGAGGAAGCGGACCATCCGGCCTGTTTCAATGCAAAGTTCAAAAGCCAGCATCTGTGATGGTATGGGGGTGCATTAGTTCCCATGGCATGGGTGACTTACATTTCTGTGAAGGCAACATAAATGCTGAAAAGTACATACAGATTTTAGAGCAAAATATGCTTCCATCCAATCGACGTCTTTTTCATGGACGCCGCCGCTTATTTCAGCAAGATAATGCCAAGCCACATTCTGCACGTGTTACAACAGCATGGCTTCGAAATAAAAGAGGCCAGGTTCTCCTCTGGCCCACTTGCAGTCCAGACCTGTCTCCCATTGAAAATGTGTGGCGCATTATGAAGCGTAAAATACGACAGAGAAGACCCCGGACTGTTGAACAACTGAAGCAGTTCATCAAGCAAGAATGGGAAAAAATTCCACATGAGAAGCTAAGAGAATTAGTCTCCTCTCTTTCAAAACGTTTATTGAGTGTTATTAAAAGAAAAGGTGATGTAACGAAGAGGTAAAGATGCCATTTCCCAACTTCTGCTGCACGTGTTGCAGCCATGAAATTCTAAGTGAATTATTATTTGAAAAATAAAATAAAGTTTATGAGTTTGAGCATTAAATATGTTGTCTTTGTAGTGTATTCATTTGTCTATAGGTTGAAAAGGATTTTAGAATCATTATATTTTGTTTTTATTTACATTTTACACAATTTCCCAACTTCAACCGAATTCGATTTGTAGTACTGTGTTTCACCCATAAAATCCCTAAAAAGTCCAGCTGTGGCCATTCACATCTGTGTCTTGACACTCGTTGAGACATGCTACACTGAGTTTTTTCTCAGTTTTTTCATCAGAAATTGGAAAATTGCTTAAACTAAGCTTTTTTCTAATGCTGATTTCTAAAGAATCGAAAAAGATATGAACCTACTTTTTTGTCTGCTGAAAGAAGAGAGTCTAATCTTTCTTTTGGTGGGTTTTTGTTTAGATAGCAATAGAACAGAATTTTCTGTGGGCCTTGCAAGATCAGTCAAAATCCAGTAAAACAGATGGGAGCCAAGGGCCTTGGAAATGTCTGGGAGTGAATGAGTTAAAAGCATTGTTTAACCTATTTTTACATTCTGTGAACCGGAAGTTGTTTGGTTTTACTTTGGTGACCTAAGGTCTGTATCATAACAAAAGTACTCATGATGAAATAGTATTAGGAGATTGAGGTAATACTGGGAGAAAAAAGGTCATAAAATTACAAGATTTAAGGCACTAATTACCGTATTCCCGCACTATTTCAATGAATGGCCTATTTTAAAACTTTTTTCATATTTAAGGCGTTACATTGCATTACAATGCAATGAGTATTAGTAGTAGTCGTAGTAGTAGTAGTGTTTGGGGTTGGGTTATACATCCACGGTGTTGGTGCTGCGCTAAAGGGAATGTCATGCCATGATTAACCAATATTGATCCATATATAAGGGGCATCGTACTATAAGGCGCACTGTCTGCTTTTGAAAATACGGTACTTATTTTTACGTTAGCTGAACTGGAAGTTGTTCGGGGTATGCGGACTACAACTTATAATGATGGTAAAGTCAGTGCGAACACAAAACAAGATGTGACAACTGCCGTACGGCGAGCGAGGCGTTATCGAGTGACAAAACGTGACTGGTCTGAACGCAGCATGAGACTTCTTTATTCACTGTTTTACTAAACATAGCAACAATAAAACAGAATCTCTAACCTCTACACTGTACTCAAAAATGCACACTGTATATCTTTACCATTTGGACCTTGAAAGTTTAATATAAGAGTAGTTCTCCCACTGCTTCGCTCTCTGCTGACTGAAATTTGATGTATTCGTTGTGAAACCTCAAGCGCCACTACCGATTAAATGACGTACCCAAGATCCCTAGCTCATTAAAAACCAAACAGATCTCGTCTCCTTTTCTTTCTCTTGTGGCGCTCAAGGGAGATTGAGAGAACCGAGACATCTCTATGAATGTCTCATTAAATCTGCTGCCACTCTGAAGGGTATTTGGAGGTTGGATGACCACAATAAGCCTAAACATTCCTGTAATTTTAATAATTTACACATGAGCATTGTAACCTTTTAAAGCTTCTCTTCCTTTGTGAATTCTTAATCTTGAGCACAATCTCAGCATGCCAGAAATAGCTCTATCATATATTTATTGACTTTAACACCAGTTAGCATAATCCATATTATGTTCTGGTTTTTCAGAAGCCCTTCAGTTTAATAATGTGGATGCTTTTAAAAAGTTTCATTGTAAAGGAAACGAGAAGTATGAGTCATCTTGAAATTATATCACTGATGTTTTATTTGATCCCCGGTTACAGTAATATACTCTTGCTTACTCGACGTGGAAAAAGATACACTGATTGGTCATGAGGGAATTGTTGCTTTCAGGTTAAATTGTGGCGTTCCCCAAGGTTCAATTTTAGGTCCTATTTAACTTCCCCTTGGTGGCATCATTAGGAGCAGTGTTGTTTTTGGCAGCCCTTTTATTTTTCGTCTTAGTCTTTTGGACGATAATACTTATTGGTCTTAGTCATATTTTAGTCATCTCAAAATGTGTTTGTCTTCATCTAGTTTTTGTTGATGAAAACTCCAGACTAATTACGTCTGGTTTTAGTCGACGTGTACTAAAAATATTTTCATCTGTGAAAATATAAATAAGGGTTTCTAATTATTATGACTGAATATTGAAAGATAAGCACATATTGTAGCGTCTACAAGGAGGAAGCCAACTTGGTGAAAATACACACTTAGCAGGAAAACAGTACATTATTTTCAATGAATTATACCCACCTCGACACCACGTACTGTGTGTGTGAAAAAGTTGTCTGATAGTTTAAAAGGACGTTCGCCAATAGCATTAGCCTAATGCGAGCACGAATGCTATGCTAACGCTACAAGTTACATTTAGTGTGTGATGATCACTCAGCACAGACCTTTAAAGGCTAAAGCAATGTTGCATATTCTCTCTGGCCAAGATGAGAAAACAAATCTTGCCATGTGTGCAAGTCTTGAGATTGGAGAGGACACTGCACTGGTGGGGGGTGGGGGTGGGGGGCACATCACATCACATGAGTGACACAACCCGACACTGCTACGATGTAGGCTAACTACACCGTACAATGTCACACACTGTGAACATGTGACGGAAACCATGACATATTTTCATCTCGTTCTCTGACAAAAGATGGCATTAGGTTCGTTATAATTTAGCCTCACAAAACCGGTTTTTAGATCGTTATCGTCTCGACATGCAAAAAGTGTTTGTTGACGAAACATTTTCGTAATCGTCGTTGACGAAAACAACACTGATTAGGACACATTTAAATTTTCACTTTTCCTGATAATACTCACCCTCACATTTCAGTTGATCCTGGTGACCATCGCCACATTAGTACTATATAAATATAATCATGTATATTAGTACAATACGAAAACTACTAAGTCTTGCGTGCAGACAAACCTGTTACATAATCAAATGAATGAACAGTATGACAACAGAAAGGTGCTTATGCTACTATATGAATTCTTTGATTCATGTCGAGGACCTAAAAAGGATAAGGACCTCAGAATTCCCTTAATCTGTGTACCTTTTCTAAGGCCAGAGTTACAAACCTAAAAGAGAAAAGAGCGATAAATCCATGAACTTAACATAGGGTTGAATTTCCATCCAAATAACCTCACTGGACTTTAATTACTTACTGATGTTATATTATGCATCGCAAAACTCACACTACCCCTCATCATTTTTATGCAGCCCTGCAACCCGAATGCTAGAGACCCATCCATCAATAACATGCCGGTCTGGGGCCAGAACTTGGCCCTTCATCTCTCGGAGGACCAATAAAAGTCACAGTGTTGACACAATGGACCTTTTCTCTGAGCCAAGCACAGCGAACATCCACACTGTGCTTTTCTCTCAAACTGGCTCCAGCTTTTTTATCATTACGAGATGATGGGAAGCAGAAAGAAAAACAACTCTTAATATGAATACGGATGGGAACGTGAAAGGGAAAAATAACTCAAGATATGAAGCACATTCCACCAGAGCAACATGCTTGGCCCATATACAGTTGATATGTGGAAACTAATACAACAGAAGTGGGCACAACTTCGAGCCAGAGTTGTTATGATAGAGTGAGAACAAGCAGCTACGAAGAGAGCCTTTGCATGATGTGAATAAAGAGAACACTGTAATTTGGCACCAAAACAAATGAGTGTTCTCTCATGAGTTTAGTTTTCATCCTAAGGACAGGTCATGACCTCTGAACCTGAAGTGCTACTCAAAGCTAATAAATTCCTTTGATGCATCTTATGGGATCCACCCTCTTGGAAATGTTCTCTCTCTGATAAGGAGAATGGTACGCTCCTGTCAAACTAGCAAAGCTAAGTCCAATCAAAACACATGTTTGCAAATTAAAATTATGATAAATTATATGCTTATTTGTAAAAGCACGCTCTTCGATAGTGGTCCTTAATCTTAGGACATCGAAGCAATGCTCTCCCAAAGCAAAAGAATTAAGGGTCATTAATTGTTATTGCACAATATTTCTAAGCAACAAGATATCATTTCAGGGAGTGTTGCAAATTAAGATTTTGTGATTTCCACATATAAATTTCCAAAAGAGAATGCACTTCGACGAGTCTGGGTGAGATTTGCGCAAATCCGGAGCGATTTCCGAGAACCTGGACCAGGGGCTGTCATGTGTTCGTGACATTTGAGAATTACTTAGAAAAGGGCAATGTCCTTCGAAATCGCTTGCAGTGCCCAGTGTTGTCATCGATTACTTGGAAAAGTAATTTAATTACTGATTACGCCTAAAAAAAAATTAATCTAGTTACTTTACTGATTACTTTATCATCAAAGTAACTAAGCTACTTTAAAAGTATTCTATCAGTTACTTTTTACCAATTTTTCTCTCTTTGCTGCCTCAACATAAGAATGACAACAGAAAAATGTCATTGCATGTAATTGAATTTTTCACATAAGCTTAATCTTCGAGTTAGCAGGGAGTTAATTAGTCGATGGAGTTGATTTCAACCACCATTTACTCGTGCTAGCTTAGCCACTCAGGAGCCTTGAAACTAACAAATAACTGACAAACTGCACGGAATTTGCCGTGCAACTCCAACGACTAATTACAACCCCGCTAACTCGAAGCTTAAGCTTAATGTCAAAAATTCTGAACTTCCCCTCTAAAATGCTGTTAAAAGGTTGTCTATAAAAGTGGTAAAGCAAAAACCAAAAATGAATGAAATGAAAAAGAATCTTAAAAAGTATTTCAAAATGGGTAAACATTATTTTTCGGACAGATCATGTGACCAGCACTTTAGAGACGGTCCTTTGCTTTGCCTAGCCAAAACTACACCTAAGGAGGCAAGATGGATATTTAGAGTTTCTTTAAACCTAAGCTTTCAAACGCTACCAACAACAACTGAACTTGAACTGAGGATTAAACATGAACAGTGACAAGATGTATATATATATATATATATATATATATATATATATATATATATATATATATATATATATATATATATATATATATATATACACAGTACAGGCCAAAAGTATGGATGTACTTCAAGGGTGAATACTTTGAAGAATGTAGAATATAAAACCTGTTTTCAGTAGTGTATCATATGGGATTTTTCATTATGTACACTACAGTTCAAGAGTTTGGGGTCGCTTAGACCCCAAAACTTTGAACGGTAGTGTATATATATGGCGGAAAACACAGACAAGACTGAAAAAGCAGTTTCTGCTTTTGCAACCTTCTTTAAAATACACTGCTGTATTTTTAGCCAAAAGAACTGTTGTTGTGTTTGATAGTTGAAGTTTATATGCCGCCATAGCAGATTCATGGCGTATTATGCCCCCAAACTATTTTTCATTTGTCTGTTTTACCCCGGAAACCCCCGTTTACAGACGTCGCACAACCGCTTTTGTTTCAACCAGCCATAAAAATAAGGTAAGTAATTATATTTATTATTTGCAATGTCTGTCATTTTAGCTTACAATCATTAATCCAAGTCTAATGATTAGCTTAAAAAAAAAAGGACTTTAAAAAATTATTCACTCGCATATTTTAAACTTTTAAACAAGTTAAGTCACAATGGAAAAAAATGGTGTCTGTAAATAAGTCACGGATATCTACTTCATAACTATCGCTTAATTGTATTTTTTTTTGTTACCGTCGCATTTTCCCCAATATTTTAGATCATAAATAATCGATAAAAACAACAAATAATTGGAAAAAAAAAAATTTAAAGGGTAAATACATGAAAAAGAAAATCTTGACCACTCCTCGATGTCTGCAATATCTGCATCGCGACCCTTGTTATATGACCGTGTTTCACCCATAAAATCCCCCAAATATCCGGCTATGACCATTCACAGCTGTGTCTTCGCACCCGGTGATACATGCTACATGGAGTTTTTGAATCGAAAAGAGGTAAGTACGTGATAATATCTCATTAAAAACGAGGCCTCTTTAATTATGCTCGCTCATGCCCTCACCTCCAGTTAGGGTTTTGCTGTTTAAGAAAAAAAAAAATTTAAATGCCCTCCTGTTCAAAAATGTTCTTCCCCAAGAAAATTGAGACTTTAAGCTTTCCAATGATGTATCACACATGCATATAGGACGATTTTGAGTTGAGAATCGTCTTTATTTTTCATTGAAAAAAGGTACAAATATTATACACTATATTATGTATGATATACTAAATATCAAATGTTGCATATCTTGAATATTAGGCTCCTGAGACCCAAGCTTTTTTATTTTTGTTTTTATTTTTTGCAATGCATTTTTCCTGGCGTGGCCAAGTCTGAGCCTCAATGCAGCCTCTTTTCCAGGTTTCCCTCCTCCAACATGCGTGAATCAAATAATCAGGGTCTCGGGAGGAGGTTGAGAATTTTTAGGAGATGAGAACAAATTTTCCGGAGTATTGACGTTGATTTCTTCAGCTTTACCGTCATTGATCGTGTCATCTGCTGGAGATTTTGCCTCCCGGCTCCTACATTTGTGGCACAGCAATATTAGGAAGCGTTCCACCCTTGTCAGCACATAAATCGTCCTCAAAACCATCTTTTGCGAATAAGAAAACATTTTCATTCGATTCAATGTCTGAATTGCTGAAGAAAATGAGTTGTCTGACAAATTGCTGTCTATGGTAATTGTATGTTCTGCTGCGTAATTAGGCACCCCCGCCTGTGACGTAACATCTGCTAGCAAACAATGTTTAGCCGCGCTGTTGAATTGGCCGAGTGTCTGTGTGGGCAAGTAAAATGTGCTTTTCTTCAGCAAGTACGGAAAATACTTAATGGACGGTAACAGGTTGTTACTAAATACACAACACAATAATAGAAAAAACCAAATATATGTTATTATGATTTTCGGAATGCGACATATTTCGTCTTTAACGTTAAGCCCTCCTTAGCCTGCTGCTGTGCAGCAAGACCAAGACACTAATCTATGGACGTAGCCCGTCCTTGTTTGAAGACCATTCCGATCCAACCAACCACAGACATAAACCCAATAGAACATTTTTATGATAAATTAGAACACACAATTCCAAATCTGCGTTTGACCTCACAAATGGTCAAAAGTTCTTATAATCAAACTCCAAATCATTGCAAAAAGCCTTCCTAACAGAGTTGATGTTATAGCTTCAGAGGTTGGACAAATAAAATAATAGTGTTAATACCAGATATTTGAATGGTTTTAATCTGGACACAGGATTTGTCTTTTATTTTAGGTTAATGGTTTTTTACACACTTAATTGAGCGGTGTATATAACTTAGTCTAGTATATTAGAAAGAATGGAGGCTATTTAATGTTTTACCTATCACGGGATACAAAATTTTCTTACAAACACAATTAATATCAAGCCAGGGGGCGCATTTAACATCCAAAAGGAACGGTACTTGGGCTTTTCCCATTCAAAATCTGCATCGACTGATGCTGGAACAAAAGACCCAATGAGACCAAAAGTTTTTGAAGTCACCATTGCGAGCTCTGTTCAAACCTGAGAACCACATAGTAGAAAGACTGAAACAATGGATCTGAAGTACTGCAAGGCATGCCAAGAGTCTATAGTCTGCTCTGAGTGCTTGGAGTAGTGAAAAGAGGGCTCACGGGCCACGCTGAGCTGCTGTCATATGTCTCAGACAGGAGACGCTCCACGGAATGGAGAAGCTTAAGCAGCTAGCGAGTGCTGGTTAGTTGCATATTGAAAAGAAAGGGACTGCTTATGGAACTGCCGCACTATTAAAGCAACATTCCTTTCTCTTAGATAAGGGGCTCTTAAAGGTTTTAATAGGAGGATAAAAATGTCAGCACGTAGAAAGGAGAGTGGCAAAGGAACTGAACCGGATTTGGTTAGGCTGAGCTGCAACACAGATGGTCACACTGAGTGATGGGCCAGGCGGTGGTTAAGAAATGAGAATCCATCAACGTGCTACTGTTCAACGTGCGTGCCGAAATTGCTCAGCAGAGCGATTAGTACAACTTCCCTTTTCTGATTGAAACAGTAGCATGCAAACACCTTGAAATATAACGGACAGCTATCACTATTGTGCTGAATGGGCAGATTTTTAAATTGCAACTCTGCAAACCTTACAGGTAGTAAATTGAAGCTACTCATGTGAATATAATAACTCAGTCGTCCCCAAAGATTTGCTTTACTGTGCAGTGCCTCTGGATTGCAGATTCTTTTTTAATTTTGATTTATGCTTATTGACAGTAACAATAATCAAAGCTGTGTAAAATGATTACCATGTGAAAACATGTTTTTTCTTTGCACAGATTAAAATCAAGCAAAATCAAAAACTGTATCCAATAAAGTTATCATTAACTATACAGCTAACTCCCCGTTTAGCCATGTTTATTTACAAAATAAAACAAATTAAAATCTACATTTCCTCACACACCAATTTCCTTTATTATTGTACATCCACCCACATGTCTTAGAGCACACATATCGATTATCAAAGACTTGAATAGACAAAAGGGGATCATCTTGAAGTAGTTTTATTTTATGTACCATGATGGGTTCCCAAAGCCTTTTTATAAATGAGAAACTTAAAGAAAATTTCAAAGGTCTCAAACATGTCAATTTTTCACTTTACCCACTGTTAAGGTATCAATAAATGCCCTCCTGTTCAAAATTTTTCTTCCCCCAGAAAATAGAGATTTTAAACTTTGCAATGATATATTTGCCTGGCACGGCCAGGTTGTTCTCCTTGTATTTTTCAAACACTGAGAGAATAGTCTGGGACCCAGCCCATTAACTGCCTCTCGAGCAAGTACAAAATCAGTCGACAAATCCGATTCGTTTATTTGCGTGACGTGTTCTTAACGAGCAACGTCACTCTTCCGCCTCGGAAGTCGTCTCCACAACAACACAGATGGCGAACAGGAGAGCCGAGAATATGTTCCAATCCACGGTAAAATCAGTTTTAAATTACCAAAAACACATCGACACAAGTAATTGACAACAGTCTGTCTCGCGCTAGCCATGTTGAATAAACTCTGCTCTCATCGTATGATTACTTCCGCGCGCAGGTCCCTCGTCCCGCCTGTCGCTGATTGGTCTACTCCGCTGTCTGTTTGCTGTGGCTTGCTCCGCCCTGGAAATTTTATCCGTTTAATGGTGGCCATAATCAATAGCTGGAACAGCGGTGAGTCTGAAGTACCAGGCTAATGGTGTATCACACATGCTTATAGGACAATTTTGAAATTTGGCCAATTTTTCCGCCCTTAACAATCATAATAGCTTAAACAAAAACTTACAACCTAATGTTGGTCTTAACAGGGAGCAGCTGGATCCAGCCACGTTAGACGAGCTATGCCATATTCACTGTTGCCACTAGAGGGCAGTGTATCCACCCAAATCAATAAAACTATATGCAACACTTTCAAACAAACCATTATAACGTGACTAATTAAACGAATCCTAGAAGCAGCAAATTTGGATTTGAAGCTTTTTTCTAATCGAATTACTCAAGTTAATCGATTAGTCATTGCAGTACTAATTAATACCCGAAATATTGCTTATTGTCGTTGTTTCTAGCTGATTAGGAAAGGTACCGAATCTAAGGGATTGCTGATTTCTGAATTTGCAAATGACCACTAGTAACAAACAGTTACAGGAGTAAATTTTTGCATATTAAGAGATATTAAAATGGTGGTTCAAAAGCATTAGTTTATATTTTATGTCATAACAGTTTTCGGAATATTGTTTAAATAAATGACTGCAACTCGAAACCCATTTTTGTATTTTGTGTAATATATACTGTAGGTCCAGTTTGACACAGGTGAATTTACATAATATATGCATACTGTATCCAAGTGCTTTTGTCCATCAGTATCGCAGACTGGAGCACAACACCTGCTGGGGATGTAGTCCCTATCGTCTGTTCTCTCATATTCTATCATATATTCTATCAGGGTCACCTTGTTGTGCAGTCCCAAAGGACTTCCCCATACAATTGTGCATCACCTCACAAAAGAAAGTGTGCCAGCTTAGAGATAGCGTATTCTCTCGTACAGGCACATTTTTCCTGAAATAAAAAACGGACAGACAGATGAATATGCCCCCAGCAGGGCTGTCTGGACAGTTGGTTACAGTCATGACAACTAAGTGTCAGTGGAAAAAACCCACTGGCACAGATGCAGTCCACAGACGTGTGCTGGGCTGGTCAGCCTCAAGCGTCAGCCTTCAAGAAAGCCACAAGCAAAAGGGATGCCCGTCTAAACTAAGCAAACTCAGTGGCAAGGCAGTCAGTATTCGCTAAAAACCCAAGCCACAGATGTATATTTGTTTAAAGGCGGGGGTGAGGACATCGAGGGCAAGGAGCATGTGAAAGTGAACAAAGAGGAAGGGTGATGGTAAGATAATGTAGAGAGACAGAGAAAAGTACAGAGGGAAAGTCGACACAGGACTGATGACAGAAAAATGTCCTTTTGTTTACTGCTCGATTGATGGCAGATCCTAATCAGTTACAATGAGGGCATAAGGCATTCCCTTTGCTCCACTTCCCCAGAATAGGAAGAGCCTAGTGATACGGCTGGACTGCAGACCAATGGAGCAGTGATTTCTGCACTTGTAAAAACAGTTTTGTGGTAAACATTAGAGGTGTGCTGCGAGCTGACAAGGCACACAAGTTTTCTCCTGCCCAGTGGGGCGACATTCGCATTAACAACATTGAACCTTTTGCGTTGTATGACTGGAAGAATAAAAACTGGCCATCATATGACACATTACTTCATGGTCCCTTGAAAGGAAAATCAATGAAACAGCTTTTCACTCTATATTTGGGTTCACACGGGCTCCAACTCAGCTCACGGGTGTACGTCTCTCTCATCACTTCCCTTCTAAAGCACCTTCTTCTGTGAGCACTGCGACTGAACTTTATCTGGTTGTTTTGGGGCACTTTCACATTAGACCAAGAGGACCAGGGTCTGGTTGGAGAGCTACTTCGCAACAACACTTGCAAATGACCCTTTGAAAAGGTTCAGTATTCACATTGCGCTAAACAAACTTTCCGAGTAGCATCACATGGACAAAAGGCGCACTCATTGACTGGACAAATTTAAAAGAGGAAATACAGTATATCACAAAAGTGAGTACAACCCTCGCATTTCTGCAGATAATTAAGTGTATCTTTTCATGGGACGACACTGACAAAATTACACTTTAACACAATGAAAAGTAGTCTGTGTGCAGCTTATATAATAGAGTTAATTTATTTTCCCCTCAAAATAACTCAAAATATAGCCATTAATATCTAAACCCATGGCAACAAAAGTGAGTACAACCCTTTGAAAAAACGTACATCCCTAAATTTCCAAATTGAGTACTGCTTGTCATTTTCCCTCCAAAATGTCATGTGACTTGTTACAGGAGTGCTGTCAGCATTGCTGCAGAGATTGAAGAGGTAGGGGGGTTAGCCTGTTAGTGCTCAGACCATACGCCGCACTCCACATCAAATTGGTGTGCATGGCTGTCACCCCTGGAGGAAGACTCTTCTAAAGATGGTACACAAGCCATTTACACCAATTTGATGTAATATGCGGCATATGGTCTGAGCACTAACAGGCTGACCCCCCCACCTCTTCAATCTCTGCAGCAATGCTTACAGCACTCCTGTAACGAGTCAAATGACATTTTGGAGGGAAAATGACAAGCAGTACTCAATTTGCACCTTTAGGGATGTACATTTTTTCAAAGGGGTGTACTTACTTCTGTTGCCAGAGGTTTAGATATTAATGGCTATATTTTGAGTTATTTTGAGGGGGAAATAAATTAACTCTATTATATACTGTAAGCCGCACACAGACTACTTTTCATTGTGTCAAAGTGTCACTTTGTCAGTGTTGTCCCATGAAAAGATATACTTAATTATCTGCAGAAATGCGAGGGATGTACTCACTTTTGTGATACACTGTACGTCGCTCCTGGGAGGCAAGGGAGTGTCAAGCATCACAGCAGCTGCATGTAATGTAGCATAAACGCATCATGGTCCGCTTGCATTCACAAGGGTGCGCTGAAAGCGAACAGAGACCCATGATTTTTGAGCAGACTGGGGTTCGTTTGTTTGCTCTGAACTAGAGTCCGTATGTGCACTCGAAGCGGACTATCGAAGAAAAAGAACTCTGGTTCATTTAAAATGGACTAAACAGTATTACTGTGAAAGCATCCTTCGAAGACGTTTCCCCTGTCATCCAAACAAGCTTTATCAGTTCAAGCACTAGAATGGAAGCTTGTGCTCTTCAAACTTCAGCTCTGTTTCTGCAATGATGAAGCTTACTCAGGTGAGACACAAAATGTCTTCTAAGACAACCAGAAAAGTCCTGCCCTGAGAATGAAATGACCTGGAAGAATGAGAATAGTGACAGACGTGTCTCAACAGAAAAATGATTTGGCATCAAGTGCAGTAATTGTCTCTGGTCACAGGCAGGGCTAGCGGACAGGCAAGCCAAGCAGTTGCTTGGGGCCACGGCCAATAAAGGGACCCACAAGGGCTGCCCAAAACGTACTCCCAAGAAAGGACATTTGACAAGGAAATTGGCCATTTGAAGCAGTAGCAAACCCCCCTTCTGCCGTAACAACCTGCACTTGACCCCACTTATCTCATGAAAAGTCAAACTTAAGTTTGTGAGTTTAAAGTGTGCAAGTTAATTTTATTTGGCGTTATTTGTTTATACTATTGAATTTTCATTATATATTATCAGCAAACTTTATTTTTCTTTTGATGTGGCCTTGTTTTGTTATTGACTGTGCATTTACAGTAAGGAAAATAAGTATTTGAACACCCTCCGTTTTTGCAAGAGTTCTAACTTAGAAATGATGGGCGGGTTTGAAATTTTCATGATAGGCGCTTGTCCACTGTAAGAGGCTAGAGAAAGAAAAATCCAGAAATCACAGTGTATGACTTTTTAACAATTTATTTGTATTACTGCTGCAAATCAGTATTTGAACAACTGTGTATTAGCTAGAACTGTGAGCCTCAAAGACATGTTAGTCGCCTTTAAAAAATGGAGTGGAGGTGGACTTTTTGAGTCTGATTTTTTTTACCTGTTAGAGGCAGTTAGCTGCATATTAACACCTGTCCACCCCATACAATCAGAAAGATTCCAATTCCTAACATGGTCAAGACCAAAGAGCTGTCCAAAGACATGATTGTAGACCTCTACAAGGCTGGACAGGCTTACGGGGCAATTGCCAAGCAGTTTCATGATATAATATCCACCAGTGGAGCAATAATTAGGAAATGGAAGAAGCTAAACATGACTTTCAATCTCCATTTGACTGGGGCTCCATGCAAGATCTACCACGTAGGGTCTCAATTATCCTAAGAATGGTGAGGAATCAGCCAAGAACTACACAGGAGAAGCTGGTGTATGACCTGAAAGGAGCTGGGACCACCATTTCCAAGGTTACTGTTGGTAATATACTAAGACGTCATGGTTTAAAATCATGCAAGGCACAGAAGGTTACCCTGCTTAAACAAGCACATGTCCAGGCTCATTTTAAGTTTGCCAATGACCATTTGGATGATCCAGAGAAGCCATGGGAGAAAATCCGGTGGTTATCTTAGATCAAAATGGAACTTTTTGGTCTTCATTCCATTCATAGTGTTTGGAGGAAGAACAATGATTAGTACCACTCAAAAAAAAAACATCCCTACTGCAAAGCATGGGGGTGGTAACATCATGCTTTAGGGGTGTTTTTGTGCTTATGGGACTAGACGGCTGCACTGTATTAAGGAGAGGATAACCAGGGTCTTGTGTTGTGAGATTTAGGAGAATAACCTCCTTCCCTCAGTTAGAGCATTGAAAATGGGTTGTGACTGGGTCTTCCAACATGACAATGGCTTGAAGTAGACAGCCAGAATAACCGAGGATTGGATCCATAAAAAGCATATCATGGTTCTGGAGGGGCCTAGTCAGTCTCCAGACCTAAGCCCAATAGAAAATCTTTGGAGGAAGGTCAAACTCTGTGTGTCTCAGTGAGTACCCAGAAACCTGACTGACTCTAGAGAATATCTGTATGAGCAGTGGTGCAAAATTCCTGCTGCAGTCTGTGCAAACCTGGTGAAAAGTTACAGGAAACATTTGAACTCTTTAATTGTAAGCAAAGGCTACTGTACCAAACATTGACATTGATTTTCTCAGGTGTTCAAATACTTATTTGCAGCAGTATAGTACAAATAAATTGTTTTTTTAAAAAAAAAAAAGCATGCACTGTGATTTCTGGATTTTTTGTTTGTTTTGTTTTTAGATTGCCACTCACAGTGGACAAGCACCTACCATGAAAATGTTGAATTGCCCATCATTTCTAACTGGGAAAACTTCGCAGGGTGTTCAAATACTTATTTTCCTCACTGTATGTGTGCAAATCTTTGCTGTATGCATGTCTGCACACTTGGGGCTTCAGGGATTTCATGCTTGGAGCCCCAAGAGAGCCTAGCAACACCACTGTACTTTGGTCACTTGTCTGCAAGGTTTAGTAGAAATTCTGGCACTGACACTACAGTTCATTGATAATTGGTCTTCATTCTAAGACCACCCAGGCGTGTTTCAAATGGACAGCCATAACCCTAACAAGAAAGTAGTCATACTCTTTCTTTAAATACAGTTAATCACCAGGTTACGACATACCCGACTTATGTGATGTCGACTTTACGACGCTGGAGTCATATCACCATTTTGTCTCCAGTTGTTTTATTTTTTTTTTAAATCACGTAAACAGTACCTTATTGTACCTCATAGTATATTATTTTTTTACTACTTTACGCCTATTTTATTGACAAGACTGTTCTGCCCTAGGCGAAATGTGTATTTGATTATAATGTTGACTTTTGTTTTGTGATGCATGCTTTTATTTTGGTGCTGGAAGCATAGAGCAGGTACCTCCGCACGCGAGTAAGAGCGCATCTACACACGAAGAAAAACACATTTACACACACGAAGGAGAGTGCATTTGCTCTCACGAAGAAGTTGCACAACTTGACATTTTTTCCCCCAGACCGTTAATGCATCAGCTGTGACTGTGGCAGTAACACAATATCATTTGCCTCTTTCATCACAGGTACTATACACTGTAATCATCAGCTAGTGAAAACATTCACCCTCCTTTCTGCTATTTCTCATCTTGACTAAAAATGCTTCCTGTCACATCGTTACGCAGAGTGACAGGAAATTTGGCTTCCAGTTGTTTCAATCAAATCTTGCATCTCTCCTTCATCCTCACCAGTTCATGAACCTCTTATTTATGACTCAACTTTCAAAACCATTTCCGAAACAGAATACATTACTTGCTTAGAGAGTTAGGTAACACTTCATCAATGCACACTTTGAGTACTTTCCCTTCTTTGTGTTCAAATATGAGGAGAACAGTGCGTTAGAATTAATGAAGTCTATCATAGTGGATCCTGTTTCGCGTTCTTATGCACACCCACACACAGAATACATGTTTTAGGACTGCACTCAAAGAGCCATATCAACCAAGTTTCCACACAAAAGACAACACGAGGAGCCAAACATATGCAGTGGTACCTCTACATACGAAGTTAATTCGTTCCAGGACCTTGTTTGTAAGTCGAACTGGTCGTATCTCGAGCAGAATCTTCCCATAAGAATACATTATAATTCCATTAATTCGTTCCACAGCCCGAAAATCTACACTAAATCCTTAATAAATGCTGCTGGTACTATTGCAAGTAGCAATTACACAGAGCAAAACAAATAAATAATGAACAAAAATCGGAAAATTAATGTAATAATAGTAATAATAATAATAAAACCTGTAATAATGCAACGAATCGGGTTCTAATGTGGCGGATGTGTTTTGCGTCGTGTACCTGAACGCCCCGTGTGGCCGATGTGCCAGAGTGAGAGGACTTTTTACTTTCACTTTTCATGTTCAGCTGCGGTGGACAGTAGACATGTTGTGTTGCGCAAGTTCTGAAATGAATGATTAAAAATCTGACGAGGCTGGCGATTTTTTGGCAATCTCACAATCATAATAATTGTCACCTTAACTTATAAAGACTTGCGAACGGAGGTCAGAGGAGGACCGTCAAGATCGTAGACACTCTACGGCCGTATTGTCGGGCCAGTTCACGGACGAGAACACCTCGCACATATTTTTCTATCATTTCCATCTTGATCTTAATGGTAAGCCTCACCTTGTTTCTTTTTTCACCACCTGCACTAACATTCTTGGAACCCATGTAGATTGCTCTCACAAGAAAATCTGCCGTTCGTCCGTCTTGCGAGAAAACAAAGAAACTGTGGCGCTGTCATAAATCGTATTTCGAGCATGTCGTCAGATGTAGAAACAAATGGTAAGTGAAATTTTGTGTCAGATGTCGAAAAGATTGTGCGTCGAAGCGAGTGTATGTTGAGGTACCACTGTATTGATAAATGGAATAATTGCATCAGTGTATGTATATACTGTATATACACAGGTAGTACCCGGGTTACAAATTACTCCGCTCCTACGCTGGCAACGTAACCTGAATTACCGCGGAAGTCGGAATTAACCCTTTAAGTACCCCCAAAATACCCCACAGATCTCAAAATCACTATCCAAAAACATGTATTATACGTCATGTATTGTCTTCGCCAAGACGTTGAAGCTAAGTCCTAGGTAGGCAGCGAACTAAGCTTTGAAATGATGACGTCAGACGTCCATGTAGTTTGCTGACTTTATTCAGTCGCTCATGACATCAGCACTTGCAGAATGAAATTAAAATGTAATTGAAATTAAATTAGTTTCATCTTCAATAACAGCAATTCAAATTTGCGTTTATAACTAGCTGCTGGTACAGAAATAACAATCTACACAAATGATTAGCATGTATCAGTTAGCTTCCGCACATCATCATAAATACTTACATAAACTTGTCCCAAGTATTTGACCAGAATTGAGTATGCACAACAAACACTACGAGAGGTGTTTTATACACGTGTTGCCTCTGTGGATGCTTCGCAAGCAACAAATGTGCGTGCAGGCTTGCAGCTGTAATCTATCCCCTCTCTTTCTCACTCGGCTGCGCTCTTCCTTGTGTTTGCAAATGGGTTCTTCTTCGTGTGCACATGCGCTATTACTCGCGTATTGAAGTACTACCTGCTCTATTCTTCCTGCGCCAAAATAAAAGCATGCATCACAAAACAAAAGTCAAGAATAGTAAAAAAAAAAAAAAAAAAACGGACGGACGGACGAGGCTACGGCATCGCAAAGTCAAAAATCACGTAATATGTATATACTGTATATATATATATATATATATATATATATATATATATATATATATATATATATATATATATATATATATATATATATATATATATATATATATATATACAGTGCCTTGGAAAAGTATTCGACCTGCTTGAACCTTGCAACCTTTCGCCACATTTCAGGCTTCAAACATAAAGATATAAAATTTTAATTTTTTTGTCAAGAATCAACAACAAGTGGGACACAATCGTGAAGTGGAACAAAATTTATTGGATAATTTAACCTTTTTTAACAAATAAAAAACTGAAAAGTGGGGCGTGCAATATTATTCGGCCCCCTTGCGTTAATACTTTGTAGCGCCACCTTTTGCTCCAATTACAGCTGCAAGTCGCTTGGGGTATGTTTCTATCAGTTTTGCACATCGAGAGACTGACATTCTTGCCCATTCTTCCTTGCAAAACAGCTCGAGCTCAGTGAGGTTGGATGGAGAGTGTTTGTGAACAGCAGTCTTCAGCTCTTTCCACAGATTCTCGATTGGATTCAGGTCTGGACTTTGACTTGGCCATTCTAACACCTGGATACGTTTATTTTTTAACCATTCCATTGTAGATTTGGCTTTATGTTTTGGATCATTGTCCTGTTGGAAGATAAATCTCCGTCCCAGTCTCAGGTCTTGTGCAGATACCAACAGGTTTTCTTCCAGAATGTTCCTGTATTTGGCTGCATCCATCTTCCCGTCAATTTTAACCATCTTCCCTGTCCCTGCTGAAGAAAAGCAGGCCCAAACCATGATGCTGCCACCACCATGTTTGACAGTGGGGATGGTGTGTTCAGGGTGATGAGCTGTGTTGCTTTTACGCCAAACATATCGTTTTGCATTGTGGCCAAAAAGTTCAATTTTGGTTTCATTTGACCAGAGCACCTTCTTCCACATGTTTGTTGTGTCTCCCAGGTGGCTTGTGGCAAACTTTAAACGAGACTTTTTATGGATATCTTTGAGAAATGGCTTTCTTCTTGCCACTCTTCCATAAAGGCCAGATTTGTGCAGTGTACGGCTGATTGTTGTCCAATGGACAGACTCTCCCACCCCAGCTGTAGATCTCTGCAGTTCATCCAGAATGATCACGGGCCTCTTGGCTGCATCTCTGATCAGTTTTCTCCTTGTTTGAGAAGAAAGTTTGGAAGGACGGCCGGGTCTTGGTAGATTTGCAGTGGTCTGATGCTCCTTCCATTTCAATATGATGGCTTGCACAGTGTTCCTTGAGATGTTTAAAGCTTGGGAAATCTTTTTGTATCCAAATCCGGCTTTAAACTTTTCCACAACAGTATCTCGGACCTGCCTGGTGTGTTCCTTGGTTTTCATAATGCTCTCTGCACTTTAAACAGAACCCTGAGACTATCACAGAGCAGGTGCATTTATACGGAGACTTGATTACACACAGGTGGATTCTATTTATCATCATCGGTCATTTAGGACAACATTGGATCATTCAGAGATCCTCACTGAAGTTCTGGAGTGAGTTTGCTGCACTGAAAGTAAAGGGGCCGAATAATATTGCACGCCCCACTTTTCAGTTTTTTATTTGTTAAAAAAGTTTAAATTATCCAATAAATGTTGTTCCACTTCACGATTGTGTCCCACTTGTTGTTGATTCTTGACAAAAAAAAATAAATTTCATCTCTTTATGTTTGAAGCCTGAAATGTGGCGAAAGGTTGCAAGATTCAAGGGGGCCGAATACTTTTGCAAGGCACTGTATATATACACTCACCGGTGTGGCCGGTGTTCTGAAGGCAAAAGGGGGTCCAACCCGTTACTAGCATGGTGTACCTAATAAAGTGGCCGGTAAGTGTATATACTAGTACATGCAGGTGATGAATTCACCAACTATATAAGGTTGTGACATGTAAAGTCACGGTTGCCACTCGGAAGGTGTACCCACACGTCTTGTGGATGCAGCTTCCGAGTGGCATCTGTGACCTTATATAGTTGGTGAATTCATCACCCGCGGGAGTATTCTTTTAAAAACACACAAAACAAAACAAACATGATCTGCCTACTAAAGGAAAGTTAAGCTTCTTTGTTAAATCCCTCAAGTGCCAGAATACATTTCACTCAAATATTCATTTAATTAATAAAAAACTGAGCTCCATCAAAGGCTGCAAAACCCCTGTTTTAGGAGCTTCTGTTATCCTTCTTAAAACATAAACATGAAATCAAATCCAAGGCAGTGACCCTTTCTTGACCTCGATGTCATTCCTATCAAGCGCAAAGCATCTTGGCTTGCCCTTCAAAGACTTTATCTCTTCACGAGAAGGAATACTTGAAAAGAATAAATGAACTGTTACATTTTGAAACCTTCCTTTTGCTGGAGTTATTCCTGTTCTGGGGGTCAAAAGGGGTGGGGAGAGTGCAGCAAATCTAATAAAAGACAGACCAGCAGCAACCTTGTCATTAGCTGAGAGGCTAGCAGACCCCTGCTGCCTAATTGCTAACAAGAGCTAACTGGCAGAAGAAAACAGACAGCAACCGGAGTGCCAGACACCACTGTGTCCGGCACGCCACTGTCCACAGAAGGTTAGCCTATAGCCACAACACTATCTGTTCATGAAAGAAATGGAAAACTGGTGTCATCTTAATGGGAAGAATGAACTTTATGAGAAAACTGCGCCCTCAGGGTTAAGAAAAAATCCTGTAGAATAGAAGGAGGGCTGCATTTAAAGCTACTTGGCTGGGAGATCAGATTACTTTTCATTTTCTTGAGGATTTATGTTCCTGAGCCTCTCGTGTATAAAAGTTCAGCATGCAACTATAACTGCGTCAAAGACACAGGAAAAACACATAATCACCACTTCCAATTTGCTTCTGACGCACAATGCAGATTCCAAAAAATAAAATACTGATAAAAACACAGCTCACACCTAAACCTGAGAAAGCAGCTGATTTTTGTGATGATGGTAGGTGTGTGTTACATGGTGGTGCCATTCTAATCATGGAAGATGGATCTCACAAGCATCCCTCTTTGCTAAACTGCAACAAAAACGGAAATCTTGAAACCAGGGATAATAGTTCTTGATCTGGGGGATATGGCATAAAATTGAATCTCCAATTTTTTTCACCAATTAAATTAACGATTTTTTTCCCAATTTCTTTCTCCCCCATAATTTTTTAATGAGATAATTAGAACAAACGGTGGGGAATGCTAAATACGCGTGAGGGGGAAAAAAAGGTTAAATGCTGAATAAAATGAACGCAAGGGCATAGGTTTGCATGGGGACAGTAGGGACATAACACTACCAACTTTTCAGGAAGCTCTCCAACCTTTAAGCAATCTTAAAGTAAGTCATTATATAATGACTGCAGTTACACAGTTAATTTAGATCCTCTTCCCATATGTTGTAAAGATAGAATTGACCCTACCATTATTAAGTGAATTATTTTCATTATTTTCAGGGTTACATTGACCCCTTTTCACTTGCTGAATGTGCCGGTCCATTTTTTCCCCTCAAACACATGTTTGATTGGCTGATGACTTTAATACCCACCCCCAAACACACACACGCACTAACAACCCCAACAGAAATACAACATGTCAACAACATGCCGCCTCCTCAGGCCCCTTTGAAGTGGAGGGATATTAGAAGTTTTTTATCGGCCAGCAGAACCCACTGTATGCAATATAAAAAGACGTCAACTTTGTGGTCGTGGGGAACTCACTACTAATTTTGCTACTGAAAGTCTGACCTGCATCAGAGTTAGCATAATATTAAACCAGTGGTTCTTAACCTGGGTTCGATCGAACCCCAGGGGTTCGCTGAGTAAGTCTTCGGGTTCGGGAAAGGATCCGCAGGGCCCTATTGTCGTACACTGACTAAATCTAAGCAAAGTGGCATGATAGATTAGGTTTTTGACTGGGTTGCCCACAATTTGCATGCTTTCTTTCATTTCTTTCAACTGCATGTCCTTTACCTGATGCGAGGAGAAACTGTTTGGCTTAGTGGAAGGTTGGCTCACACTTAGTATGAAGAAGTATAATAGACTGATGGGCAGCGTGGACTCAAATTTTAATCTGTTTAAAAACATGCTGTCAAAATGAGAAGAAAGTTGAACGGGACTCTGCTTAGATATTAATTGAGATACAGTATATTGTTTTTGATTTTTATTTATTTATTTATTCATTTGTTTAATTCCGAAGGAGTCCGTGAATGCATATGTGAAACTTGTGTGGTTTGGTACCACTAACCACTGAATTAAACTGTGTGAATTTGCTAACCTGCAAAACTGGAGTAGAAACCCTGCTTAGAGAGAAGTGTCCTCCTGTATGTGTTTTCTACTGTTAACGTTCATTAAACTGTGAGTAATGTAGTGAACCGAGGTTTACCCCCTTCTTCCTAATTTTCATTTTTATTTTATTTATGTGGTCTTAAAGCAGCCCAAAGGAGTTTTCATTTTTTGTTGAGTTTGGCTGTGCCTGTGGAAAAGCAGGAGGGTTTTACATGAAGTAAAGCTCCAATTTTATTTATTTTTGTTATTCCGTGACTAAAAAGTTTTTTCAGTTAAATACATTTACTTTCTTTATTTAGACAGACAATGTTAAGTGGTCTTAAGACAAACATTCATTTAGCATTCCTGCATAGTTAAGTGATTATTAACATTTTTTTATTTATTGTGTATGTTAATATAATTTACGTTATGATCAAATATTGCAATTGAAATTGGCTAATGAAATCCAGACGTTTACTCTGGAAGTTTTCAAACTGTTTAGTAGTTTTTAAAAACAAAAGTTTGAACTGAACACCATACCACCTGAACCAATACATATGAATGTATATATATATACATATATATATATACAGCTTATATATACAGCTCTTACAGCGGAGCTCATCCCTCCTCCCGCAGCCCAGCAAAGGAGCCATGTCTTATGTTTAAGCAAATGCTGCGACTGGTTTATTCCTGTATCATCCCATGTGCTCAAATAAATAGGATTTTTATTAACTCCAAAGTCTGGGTTGTTCCAGATTGGTGAAAATTTACACGTGTCTAATTGTGATTGCGTAATTTCCATACCTCTCCACCAGGCTTTCAAGGTATATGCTATCATTAGGTTTTTGAAGCAGTTATGGTGTTTGATACTAGAACTAATAAAGGGGATAAATAAAGTGAAATTGATAAGCAACTCATGAGGACTATATCCCAAACAATTTGACCGAGAAATTAATGAATTAAAATTAATTAGGTTCATATTTTTGAGACATGTAGCCTGACCCTCGTTCACCCAATCTGTTTGGACTTATTAATGCCACGTCTCCAGCAAAAAGTGTACATGCAGGTTATGCTGTTAAATCATCCCTACCAATGTTGAGACCAAACCTACGCACTTGAATTAAGGTACTGTATATGAAGCACAAAACGTCCATCTGAGATAAACTGAAATATTTTTCTCTCCCCTAATTTTGAACAGAATTAACATGAATAAATTGCAAAACTTTGCCTAGATACAAAGTAATAACTATACACACCAATAAAATCTCTTTTATTCTAATGTACTGAATAACTGATTAATAGATTTCATTCTGGGGAAAAAAAAAAAAAAAAGACTTGAATTTTTTTAAAATCATTTTTTATTAAAAAAAAAAAATAAATAAATAAAATAAAAAAAACGTAATTAATTCATACTACCAATTTTATCACCCAGAAATAATTAGCTCTTTTCAAGCACATTTCCAGCTTTATTGAAAAGTCTTACTGTAACTGTGATGGAAAAGTTCACATGAGCCAGAGGAAGTAATAACTTAAGTCAAAGCCGCAATATTTTTTTAACTGTAACCAGGTGTTCTTTGCACATAAACCTAACCAGACCCCATTTTGAGCATTCACACATCATGTAAAATAATGACTTCCAAAGGCTCTTTTAATAAACGTACTTGTACTCTGGTTACGTGCACTTCATGTCTTATAAGGAACATCTATTTGAAGGCTCCCGGCATCAGTTAATAAGATCCACTTGTATTTTACTGATCGAATGTTCATTTTGGATGAGCTGGGACTGAGAAGGGGTTGAATAATAAGCAGGAAAGTCATCTTTTAAAGTAATGGAACAATGACAGAAAGACCAGAGTGACGGAGGTTTTATTACATTTTTACATTACCATTACTATCGTCTGATCTAAATTTCATCTGGAAGCAATGAAGTTCAAATTAATATAAAAGTGATATGTGAATAGTGAGCAGATTTATGAAGTTAGTAGGAACTTGGGGAGAACAACATGGTGCACCATGGGATGGGGCTTTGAAGCAGACGATCCAGCTTTTTACTCCACTCAAATAACACTGTGTTTATGAAATATAAACATTGACAGTTCAGCAGGCCGTTCTGATCCCATAAACCAGATTTCCAAAATGCTCAGTTTACAACCTAGGGTAGTTTGGAACATCCCCTAATAGCAGGCGACTGCATGCCAGATCTGGCCTCAGCTCGCCAAATCTACATTGCAATCACAACCGCTAAACGTCAGTGCGCCAGATGCAGCCCGGATCAGCACTATGACAGTCCAAATGATAGGTTATGCACTGTTCCGGGGCAGACCGTGCAGACCGGACGTGCTCAGACTCCCGCTTAACGTCAGTGTGCCATGTGTGGCATCAGCATTATGACAGTTTTGCCCTAATTGTCACCTTGATTGCAAAGACGGGTGAGCCTGGGACCAGGTGCCGCTGATCATCGTCAGCACCTTACTTAAACAGGCCTTTGGCCATACATCATCGCCAGATCAACAACTCACCTACAGGTATGTGACTTTCAGCTAACAAAGAATCTTGTAATAGTGATAGTGAACTCAATTTTGCGTTTTTCCCCCTAATCCTGTACTGCTTGTCTGGCAAAACGCCTACCTGCCTGCCCGTTCACCTGTTCTATAACCAAACTGCCCACTGGATTCTTTGGACACAATCTACTACTCCCTCTCATCGTCAGTGAATTAGAGCCCCCGTTACCCAGCACCTTAACAAATACAATATGCTGTTTACAGTCTAAAAATTGGTCATCTTTAATGTTGAGTTGCTTGTTCTAATTAAAATATTTTGTGAAAAAACAATGCTATATTGTTATGTTGTTGTATGTTGCATTAATATGTTAGCATTAATAAATGGCATGAAAAAGAGGTGTTGTTATTATTGCTTTTGATAGATAAATGTAATTTGCAATATACAGTAAACACATTAAAATTTAATACTGAAAATGGTTTTGGTACAGATTTGGCCCAGATTGGGTAACGTGTGCCATATCCTGGCCAAATATTATTGTCGTGTTTGCTACTTTGGATCAGTTCTGGCCCAAAACTGTTTGCTGATCCGGCAAGTGACTACTTACCGAGTTTGGGCCATTGTTCAAAAAGACACTGGGGCGGATCCGTTTTACGAAGTTGGGCCGAAATTTACAGTACATCTGGCCCATGTATTCTCCAGTTACATTTTGTTATCTGGGTCAGATATCAATGAGCACTGCTGCAATCTCAGGTCTAACTTACTGGGCTTTGGAATCTAATAAATAATATTTCAAAAATGCAAAGCAAAAATGTTATGATTGATATAACAAATGTATGTTTGAGGTCAAATTCAATAATATTTAACAGAGAAAAAAAGAACGCAAATTAGGTAAAACAAGCTGAAAAAGTTCAGAGAGATGAATCAATAACTGATCTTTGCGCCAAAGTAAAAGGAAGACCAGACCAACAGCTTAAAATCTGATCTTGCACCAAGACCAGTCCACATATTTGTTGTTAAATTGGCTATTTTTATGTGGTCGTTCACATTTAAAAAACAAAAGTGACTTCTCATGTGAACAGAATGCATATGTGAAGTGACAACATGTTATGTGGTGCAGTGTGCTTGAATTAAAACATTTATGGTGCTCACCACTCAGATTAAGTCAACAATGGCTTTTACATGTGACATACTGCACAGAATGAATCAATAAAATGATGATTAAATATTAATTTTCCATGTACAGAATTCCTTTTATTGTTACTTACATCACTCGCATGTATATATGCATTATGTACCTTTTGGCCTTTGGATGCAGGTATGCTGATTGTCACTCAGGAGGAATCCTTCCCTGCAGCGACATTCGTAGCTGCCCATCATGTTGACACAGATCTGCTGGCATCCGCCGTTCCCTTCTGAACACTCGTCTACATCTGCAAAAAGAGACATGAGCCAAACATGATTAATACAACCATTTGAGGTCAAACAAAACCTAGGCAGAGTACTTCTAGAACAGACTATAGAAAACTACTTGTAAACCACAATATTAATAAAGTCAACAAAAATGTAACAAGAACCAGATGCGTGTTTTTCTAAGTAATTGTAAAAATTCTAAGTTAAATGAAAATATTAACTTAAGTAACGTAAGTACAAGGTATAAAATGTTAACCACACACTTATGGTAATGTCTCCGCACGAAACGAAAAGTAGCACAAACATTAATTCAAATGTCCTAAGATTAGTTGATCATAAGGTCTTCCAAAACTCACACAAAACCCCCTTTTTTTTTTTTTTTTTTTTTTTTTTTTTTTTTTTTTTTTTTTTTGCATGTTTATGTTTTATTTCCCAACCCTTACTGGATCAAGGCACCTGCAGCTATTTGGAGAACAGGGTTTGTATTTAAAAAACTCATGAACACATCCCTCTGTTGTTTTTTGCTTTAGAGTACAACATTGTTTCCGCAGTTGCAGACCCTAACATGGACAACAAAAAAAAACCCACACATTTCCAAAGATGGATGATGGACTCTCTTCCTTAGCTTTCTCATTATGTTTTCAGTTTAATTTAGCTATTTCCAGCTTGCTATGTTTATAATTGTGATGTTTGTTTACCGCTTTTTGTCTTACTGCGACAAATGCGGAAGTGACTATCGGCCCGCCATGATATTTACGTCATCAGCCATCGTGCTGTGGCACGGGAATTTAACGCTTGCTTTCACGTAAGCCTCGTCCTGGGACTATCACAGAAATTGTATGATAAGACGCGACCCATGAAATGTCCACGTAATCTCTGTGCCAGTCGACCTGGTAAATTGCGTTCACATACAATTTTTTAGTTTTTTAAATCCCACGATTTTCACGATATTTCGGCGTGTGTGAAAGGGGCTCATGTATTTAAGTATGTATTAAAGTTTGAATGCTTTTGTCACGTTTTAGATACATAGTCATTACGAACTGCTGTGCTGAAGTGTTGAGGGTGTTTCTTTGTTTTGTTTTGTTTTGTTTTGTTTTTGCATTAAATAAATAAATGTAGGTTTGGAGTTTAATGTCATGGAAGATAAACAGTCAATGTAGGAATTGGCTACTGTTCTCCCAGCATTACTAGCTATTAAATATTTTTTAAAAGTCACAATTTTAGCCTTAATGGGTATTTTCCACAGCAAAATACATTCATCATTAGGGGACTTCTGCAGGGGCAGTCTGAAACTTTTTTCTTAAACAATGTTAATGGAGAGCAAAACCATTAAAATTCATGATATCCCAAATTTTGGGGCTATCATCCAAAAGTACATTCCTGAAGTTCGCTAGTGCTGAACAGTGTTGGTAATCTTACTTTGAAAAAGTAATTAGTTACAGTTAGAAATTACTTCTCTTAAAAAGGAGTTGCGTTAGTAATTGTTACCTCATTGTGAGTAATTAGTTACCCTGCTAAACAGATGACGTTACTTTTTATGTTCTATACGTTATTACATTATACATTCTATAACACCGTTCACATCAAAGATGTTTATATTAACTGAATGAATTCAACGGGGTTTTTTTTGGTTGTTTGTTTTTAATTTCACCTATATACTATATATTATACAGTGTACCGGTATACAAACTTTAACTTTCAAAAGCTTTGAGGAAAAAAAGCCTTTTTGTTTTTCCTGTTTTACTGAACCCACACCAAACCGTGACCCCTGTACCAAGGTACGTACTGAACTGTGACTTGTGTGTATCATCACACTCCTACTATATATAGATAGACAGTATATCTCAATATGAAGGTGTGGCTTTGAATCTCTTGCCTTTCTTCTCTATTTGCTCTAGTTGTTTTGATTAAAAAGCAATGCATAAGGTTCATGGATACGTCATTCAAGAAAAGTTTAGGGCAAGTGACTATTTTTGGTGATTTAATTTAAAAAATATATATATATATATATCGTAGCATCTACAAGGACAACGCCGACTTGGTGATGATAATGCACACTCAGCAGGAAAACAGTACATAGCTTTCAATGAATTGTACCCACCTGGACACCACGAGCTGTATGTAAAAAAAAAAAAAAAAAAGGCTCCCGAGTGTTTAAGCAAAGATGGGAAAAGTAATTAATTAGATTACTCGCCACTGCAAAAAATAACACCGTTAGAGACGCCGTTATACTGTAACGCCGTTATTAACAATACTTGTGCTGAATGACAAAAGCATGAAAAAATTCTAAGCTATGACTCTAACAATGCTGGGACACGAATGTGACTGTGTTTTTTCTGTATCGAACAAGGAATCGATAAAGTAATGATCATGACAGGCCTAATTGTAATGTGAAAAGGTCTTGTCTTAAAGTCTCAGCAGAGGCCACCACTTCACTAATAGGTATCTGACATGACAACACACTGCTGTTGCACAGAAACTGCCAACTGAAGCATGCCCAGCCCATGAAATTGCACCCGCAGCACAAACCCGTCATACGAGAAACTTGATCCACCTAGGTCAGAGTACCTGCTGATGACGAGTGTCTGTCAGCCCCATCGTAGAGGAATGCAGTTAGAAGGGAGGAAGCAGGAGTAGAGGAGGAGGGTGACTGGGTGCAAGGGGGTGACTTGAAGGGTGGTGTGGTTGCAGGAGTGTGACAGGCAACCAAGTTAATGCACCTCAAATGCACACAGCAGCAGGGCTTTTTCAAAGGCATCGCCTGAGGCTCGCCTCTCCCACAGGACAAGAAAAAGCGACAAGCACAATTGAGACTTCCACTGATAATAAATCACACACTCCTAGCTGCTCTGCCCAAATGGAACAAAAACATGTCTCTCAATATCAAAAATCTTGCAGTGTGTTTTCCCCTGTTGCTTTTCTTGGTCCAAAGAACTGTGCGTGAGTGCACCGTGGCTCTGGAGGTAACACTCCATTTTCCCTCTTCCCCAGGAGACCTGAGCTCTATCACTACCGACCACACTGGAACCTTATCCACCCCACTGCTCGATGCATCAATAATCTGCTGTGTATACAAGGCTGCTTTTTTAATAAACCGTCATGCGAAACTAAATTACCGTCTATTTGTCCAGTCTGAAAAGGCCTCTAGGTTAAGTTTCCTTTCAAGGGAATTCTCAGCCCGGCAGAGTTACAAATTAAAATTTACTTTGTCTTCTTTCTTCCCCACAGTGATACAGAGACAGATGCACAGACATCCGTGCGCATTAAATAGCACCTGATGAAATGCCAACCATTGGGATTTGACTGTGATAAGTCACTACAAATAACTTAGTTCCAGAGGTGGGTAGTAATGCGTTACATTTACTTGAGTAACTTTGAGAGAAAAAAATACCGTAATTCGTAATTTCCCGAATATAACGCACACTTTTTTTTCCCAAATCAACTTGTAAAATCATGGTGCGCATTATAAACGGGTACATGGATGGAGACAGAAATATATATATATATATATATATATATATATATATATATATATATGAACCGATTTTTTTTTTTTTTATTTATTGACACGGCCATGTTGTGTTGAAGAAATGTATGCGGCGATCCGTTGCTTTCCATTACAGTGCATGACGTCACCATTTTGTTTCGGTAATACTTCACTCTGATCGGCCGAATGATTTCAACTGTGTTAAGTTCTGCTTTTTTCACTCTTCATAAAGCACAGAATTTAGTTTATTGAACTCATTTGAGTCAACGTTCATTGCAGCTCTGCAACTCGGACCATAACAAATGTAACGACACAGACTTCCTGTGTGTGTCCGTCAACTATAAATGTCCCTCGGGAAAATCAAACCCAAATAACAATAGTTCCTATTGTTACTGTCTTGTTGACAACGATGAGTTCCCTCGGATTTCCGACTTACGTTCTCACTTTCATTTTACCGTATCAATCCATGGAAGAAACATTAATTCATCATGATGAAACGAGCAAGTTATACAGTAGCCTTTAAAGAAAAGTCACATTTGTTTTGTTTTCTCCTAGATTCTGGTAAGTTGGAGAAGTTGTCAAATCATATTATTATGATAAATATATCATCATTGTAAATATTGTCAGTTTAAAGTAATGATTTGAGCTACCAATATGCTATAGTTGTGCTGTGTTTCATCATTCAGTAAAATGACATTTCTGTATCTGTACACGAGCTCTGTTTTCTTGTATTCTTCTATTTATTGGTGCTAAAATTAGAGTGCGTTATAAACGGGTACAATAATTTCCCCTAGATTTTACAAGTAAATTTGGGGTGCGCATTATACACGGGTGCGCCTTATATTCGGGAAATTACGGTACTTCTGAGAGTAGTTTAGACTAAACTAGAAATGCTCACGTTGGCTCTATCAGTTTCACGAATAAGACGTCACAAGAATAATCACATAACTTCATTATACCAATCGGACCACACATAAGTTGGCAGTCGGAAATCCTATGATCACATCGACCTGCTCAATCAGGTGGCATCTTTAAAGCGCCTTAAAATATAAACTATTTCATATGGCGTGCTGCCTTTAACGTTACTCGAAAACGCGTATTTCAACCCGTTCTTGCAGTTTTTATTTGGCACTAATAGAGGGCACTCATGCTCTTGAGATGCGTGATGTTACATTTCTGTAGATTTTTCAACTTGGAATTTGATGAGTTTTTTTGTATTTTTGTTGTCCTAATATGGTCAGATAATAGGTTATAGTTCAGTATATTAACAGTTCATGTAGATGACATTGCGTTGAGGAAAAAAAATATACCATTGTTTCAAAAGAAAATAAATTTTAAGCAGTGTCTCATTACTTGAGTATATACTTTTCTACTTGTACTCGAATAATTTTTTTGGATGACTACTTTTACTTTTACATGAGTAATATTAATTTTGAAGTAACACTACTCTTACTTCAGTAAAAGGTTTGACTACTATACCCACCTCAGCTCAGTTCACTGAAAAAATACACATATGCCAAACATCTACTGTGACAGCCTGGCCGTTTAATTCTTGTTTTTTTTTTTTTTTTTTTTGCTCGAGACATCGCCTATCAGTTGATCCTCCACCTGATTGATTCCCCTCCCACTGTGACCTACACTGATCATCAGCTGTTTTATGTTGCGCCCCAAGCAGAGCCTTCAGTCGGGACGTATCACCTACACCATAGGTGTCAAACTCTGGCCCGCGGGCCAAATTTGTAATGTGTAATTATATTTGGCCCGCGGGCCAAATTTGTAATGTGTAATTATATTTGGCCCGCGAGGCAATTTCAAATTAATATTAGAGCCGCCGGTATTACATGGCGGCAGCGCTGTTATGCCACATTCATCGCTTATACTACAAATCCCACGATGCTCTGCTGTTGTTTTGGCGCGTCAAAACAACCCGACAGAGGCAGACATGCCCCCTCATCTGTGCCAGTAGCGTCTATGGTAGCGGTCATGGATGTATTAAAAGGTAGTGATCCGTCTGCATTCACACTCCTTTGGCAAAAACCCCCGGTGGACTCCATATCCCCGTTCCTCTCCCCCGGATCACACTGCGACCTCAAACTACAGCTGTCACTGTGTTACCCTACTAAGAAATGGCGAAAAGAAAGGCAGAAAATAGAACTTTTTTGGACAGGTTGGGGACGAAATATCTGTTTACATATGGAGAAGACAGACCTTTTTGTCTTGTTTGTGGAGCCAACGTGTCAGTAACTAAGGAGTACAATATTAGACGACACTATGAAACAAAACACCACGACAACTAAAAGGTAATAAAAATATAAGTGTAATGCAACGCTGAAGTCAAAGTTTGATGCTGTCGGGGCCGCACAGTTTCCGCAGTTCATCCCTGAAGCAATGCCTCAGCTACGCACCGAAGTTGCTTACTTGCTCTCCATATTTGGTAGCACTTACTTATGTGATCAACTTTTCTCCTCCATGAAGAGGACGTCTTACAGGAGACGTCTGACTGACCAACACCTTTGTTCGATAATGAAGGTTTCCTCAGCTCAAACCCTGAACCCCGACATTAATGAACTGGCCACCAAGAAAAGATGCCAGGTGTCTGACTTGGGCACATCAGAGTAGATCAGTGTGTCGCAAAATCGCAAAGTCGCTACTCCAAGGCCTCAATGGTTGATTTATTCATATTTGTTTTTTTATTTTCAAATTTATTAGCCTGTGTGAGAAGCTAATTTTGACATTTATCTCAGAAGGGTGCAAACAGAAAGGAGGCATTCAATTTTTATTTAGATTTTATTTAATATGCCATTGATATGTTTTTTTTTTTTTTTTTTTAATTATTATTATCATGATTACTCCTATTGTTATTATTAGTGGTATTATTAGCAACTTGATTTTGCACGCCTGTACCTTTAAGTTATATAAACCTTGCTTGTTCAATATTCATTGTTAAATCAAAACATATTCAATGGGTTCATTTGTTCAACGTTGGCCCGCGGCTTTGTTCAGTTTGAAATCATGGCCCACTGTGAATTTAAGTTGGACACCCCTGACCTACACTGTAAAAAAAAGGGTGACGAAACGTCATCTTTTGCCCCGACATGCCCACTTTTTACATCCTGTCTGGGCCTTCAAGCGGGGTTTTAAAAATGAATGAAAATGTCCAGTTTTCATTATTTTTCACAGGACCAATTAGTGTGTATTGAAATTGACTGACACTTTATACAGAGCAC
Organism: Corythoichthys intestinalis; assembly: GCF_030265065.1. Classification (NCBI taxonomy): domain Eukaryota; kingdom Metazoa; phylum Chordata; class Actinopteri; order Syngnathiformes; family Syngnathidae; genus Corythoichthys; species Corythoichthys intestinalis. Next base: position 68,932,973 of record NC_080396.1, read on the forward strand.
TACGATACTGTGCTGCCTGCCTGTGATGTGCTTCCAAAGAGCCTGCCCAGTGGTTGGTTTAGCTATGCTCAGTAACAGAGAAAACAGACGTCGGAGCAGTGTTCCATCATCCCCCCCAAAAAAACACTAAAGACAAAACAGACGTTTTTTGTTTGTTAAATTAGTATTATTGTGACATCTTTGAATTCTAAATTGTTGCCACGACAACCAAGCCAGGGAAGACTTCCAAAGGGGAAGACAGGAAAGCTTCGCCCAGGCACAAGGTTCTCCCGCTGGTCCGCTTTCCCCTACAGCTCCTAAGAAAAATGTTTTTTTTGTGTGTGTTTGTTTCCCGAAAACATTAAAATATGTGTAAGTGGTGTCGATTTGTTTTTATTCATGTATACTGGAGTGATTCTGGAATGTCTATGAGGGTCTCTGCAGGTTTCAACAAGCCAAGACTTTTTAATACTTTTTTAAGATCATGATGCATACAATTCAAGACCCATTTCACATGCATACCAGAAAAAAGTATACTCGTATAAAACTTGCAAAGTATATGAGTTTATTCACAGCTCTTTCACATCGCATTACAAAATACTTAACTGAAAACACCAGGAATTTCTCTGTTGTGAATCAAGACTTACAAACTTGTAATCTTGTAATCTACAGCCAATGGCCACTGGCCACATGGAAGAAAGTAAAGTAATTTGGTTCTGTTTAAAGTTTTCTCCGCTGCGATGCACACTAAGCTGTCAACACACAAATGCGCGTGCACAGCAATAGCTGGTGGTGTTCATTCCGGGCAGTGCAGGTAATTCCACTTTGTAGTCACTTTATAGTGTCCCCGGAATCCAAACATTCAACAGCGAGACTAAATAAAAGCAAAATAAAAGTAAGGTCAATAGAGTTTTAAGACCTTTCTGGGTCGCATTTAAGACTTATTATGAGATTTTAGGAGCATTTTAGACATTATAAGGCCTAAAATTCAAATGATTAGATTTAAGACTTCTTTAGACTTTTTAAGACCCTGCGGATACCCTGATTATGGATGTTATTATGGAATTGGAATAGGATTATTTGCACTAGATTCATGTTTTTGCAACATTTTGCTGCACTTTTCAGTATATCTACCTTGAAAACTAAATGTTACTCAAGCAAATTGTTTTTTGACGTGATTATTGGGATCCAATAACTGACGCGTTGACCTGGGCCAGTAGTTTTGATAGTGGGGCCAGTGAACTTCAAAAGCCACTGGCCCTCTCCCTTATTGTCTATCCCTGACGTAGTTCGGGTTTAATCAGAAATTTAAGTATGCCCAACAGACTTGATTTTGCAAGTTAATTCAACTCGTTTGATCAAGTTTACAATATCAATTTAAAAAAAAAAAGAGTAACAAAGTAACAAGTCACTTAAGAGAACTTATGAATTTGAGTTATCTCTACTTAAAATCTTAAGTTAGCATGACTAATAGGACGTTTTCTAATAGAGTGCCTTGCTGTTGACCTCATGAAGTCGGCAACAACAAACGGAAAAGTTCTAATGCTTGCACAAACCCGAATGTCCCTAATAAATGCACAACGTGCCTGTGAGATATGCAAACACCCTCTGAATGCCGGCGGGAATTCTCTTTCCATACTCTCAGTGCATCAATGAAGGTTTCATTTCCTGATTCCTTCATCCCTTCAAATGAGGCGTTGCCTGCCAGTAGATCTCTCCTGTTTAAAATAGCTCCCAAAATTGCCTGTGTTGTGTGCTGGGCAAGGCTAGCCTCCAAAGCAAATATTTCCAAGCGGAAAGGGTTTTTGGCACGGCTCTGAGAAGTGCTCATGTTATTTGGTCTTAAAACATTTTTTAAAAATTCTCTTGAGAACTGAAAAAAATATCTTAATCAAGTTAAAAGGGCGACCCTAATCCTGAAAAATGAGACACGTCGTCGATTTATCCCTGCTTGAGTTGAGGATACAGAGGGAAAATGAAGGTTCAAACATGGTGAGATTAAGAGATTGGTTGTGTTTGCGGAGGCCATGTCCGCTGGTTTCTCAGATAGCCTTGACTGTATATATAACATTTGGCCTTGTGCAGAGATTTAGAGCCATGTAAACATGGCGGTTGCCTTACTGAAAATCCTGAATCTGTCATTGGCTTTTATTTTCTCGAGGTTGAGTGATGTCAGTGACAGTTATCGCTGACTGATTTTACAGTGTGAGTGAAAAACAAATGCTGTCTGTCATCTGGGCTGTCTACGTATGCATCCCGTTGCTTGGCTGCTGTATGGCGCAGACAGAACTGTCTCTGTGGTCTAGACAGACTAGAGACAAGGAGGTGATTGGACGGACACTGGCCTCTTTGGGTATTTCATTTAGAGGAGGCAAACACCCTCTAATAAGGCAGCAAATCAGACCCATGTGCATAACAGGAAAGCTGAGGGGCGGGGGTAAGACTTCGTAGAGCTGCAGGGGCCAATTGCCCGGTTGGTTTGTGAACAGGCTGCATTTTTGTTGGACATTGGTTCAAAAAAGTGGCATAAAGATACAATTTCTTCTTTACAGCAGGGTTTCCCCTTTTTTCAATGTCCCTTTTTAAGTTCAGTGACACAGAAGATTTCCTCAGCCACTTGACTAAGCACCCACAGCACTGGGACAGGCAGCCCAGTACAAACGCACATCAGGACTTACAACTGTAGGCTCACCTAAACTAAATGTTGGAGTCGACTCTGACCTATTCACTCAATTATTCATACATAAAGTACCTGTGCTAAATACTAAACATTATTTCAACCACAAAATGATGTTATGAAATTGCTTTTATGACAGTCTCTTTCTTTTATACACTACCTTTATAATGTTGTACAGGGGTATGAAAAAGTATCTGAACCTTTTGGAATTTCTCACATAAAATCACAATCAAATGTGATCTGATCTTTGTCAAAATCACACAGATAAAAAAACAGCATCTGCTTTAACTAAAACCACCCAAATATTTATAGGTTTTCATATTTTAATGAGGATAGCATGCAAGAAAAAAGGACAGAAGGGGGAAAATATGTATGTGAACCCTCTGCCTAAGGAGACTTAAAGAGCCATTGAAAGCAATTTTTACCAAACAATTTAAGTCAGGTGTGGGCCCAATCACTGATGAGTGGTTTAAAGACCAAATGTGAAGTAATTTCATAACATGCCAAATCGGGTCACAATTAAAGTAATTAAACATTGTCCAACAAATAAAGCATGAAAAAATAATTTATATGTTGTATATTTGACAAAATAATCGCGTTTCTGAAGTTCGAGCCTGAAAGGGGACGAACCCGGAAGTGATACGTCACACCGAGAACAGTGATGGCAGCGCTCCATACGGCCACCATACAAAGCCCTTCAAACAATGATTCAAACAGCGATATAAGCGATAGATCACAGGTGTCAAACCGATTCCACAAAGGGCCTAGTGGTTGCAGGTTTGCTTTCGATAAATCGAGCGCAAGGGAGGAGATCCAAGTATTTGAAGAGTTGGAGGAAGAAGAAGAGGTTGGAATTTTATGTTGGACCTAACATGTATTAGCCAGACGCTAATCAGGATGCAAACAATGTGCCTAGACTACCTGACATGGAATGGAGACAAGACCCATCGAGATTAAAAGATTGGTAAGATATAGGCTGTTATTATTTTCATGATTTGAAGATGCAGGCATTTGTACATAATTTTATGTTTTTGTCTATCTGATGACATTGTTTAAAAAAATACCGTAATAATCAGACTTCATGTTCATTTAGGCAGATCCGGCAGCTCTCGTGCATATAAAATAATAATATAAAAAGGTTGGGGGGAAAGAAGGAGATGATTTGTTGATGGCTTTCTCCATGTTATTGTGGCAACAATAAGAAAAAAAAATAATAGTGGACTGCCGCCACATTCGACCGCGAAGTTTTGCGTCTCGCTCATCTCCCCCTCGCCTCCTACAACTCACAGCTCTCCAGTCCCAGCATCTCTTAAACGGATCGTGCAAAGTGTCTTGTTATGAGCTTTTTGTTGACAAAGGTATCGAACACACGATGTGCTGACAACTTTGTTTCTTTATTAACACATGGAGCTAACAGTACGAACACAGCTTGGGGCTCCCGGCAGGCTGTGCGGAGCGATAGATAGAGCCTGTTCTTCTCTATCACACTCCCGCGTCACTTGACCAAAACAAGAGTAACGTTGCGTGCACTTCGGGGTGCCTCGAAAAACATTATATCAGAATATTACACGCAGTTAGGACATTACAGTATAAAATAAAATAATAATATGTATAAATTCATTTACACAACAAATCCCAAGAATTGCATGTAGTTTATGAAAATTAACGTCATATGAAAGAGTCGGAGATTTGTTGGTGCACTGAGAAGCTGGACCACAAATCACACTCCTGACATTTAAAAAAAAAAAAAAAAAAACTACTTGAAATTTGCGGCATCTTGGGAGCAAGCAGCCAGGATCGAACGGTATTTCAACATGCAAAAAAAGACTTGCTCTTTTTTCAAAAAGAAGGAAGATGGTTCAAAACGAGTCAGAAAAGCACATAGAAAAGAAAGAAAAAAAGGGATGTCCCACAGCATGGCAAGTGGGCATTTGCGTTTTGTTTTCAGCACCATTTTCTGCATAATGTAATATCCGTAACTGTGTGTGGGCCTGTGAAGGGGCCATCGGACAACAGAGTGGTGACGTAGCGGGAGGTGAGGAGAAGAGTACGGCGTGAGAGCGAAGTTGGCGGTCGCATGTTGCAGCAGTCCGCTGTTATTTTTGTTATTGTTATTTAACTGTTGCCACAATAAAGTGAAGGAAACCATCACTCACTCCTCTCCTTTCTATTTCCCTATTTGGGCTATTACAATATGTTCCGGGACCTGTCCACGTGCCGTCATCCCTGCGCTGTCATATGTACTTTTCGTTCCAGCACCTTATGATTTACAAATTAAACACTGTTCCACAACAGTTGGCAGCTCTGCTTTGACAAAGTCATCATTCATCTATCCAAAAATCACACTTACTTTTTTGCAAATCCTTGATCATAAGCAGACCGGTTGAGGAAGCAGGCATCTTCGATGTCTTTGTAGCAGAGAACACGACTCGATGATGGCGTGAAATTCATTCGCTTAGTGTGAACAAAAGAGGTCCATTTATGTGCCCTGCTATCCTTCAGCCACTCATACAACTTTTCTTTAGATTGAGAACAATACATCGCCACACACCACCGTGGCATCTTACCGAGCAGCAATGCAACAATACTGTGTGTATGGCGGACTTCCCTCGCAGTTCTCGGTGTGACGTCATTTCCGAAGATTTCCGAAGATTGTCGAAGAAAAGCATTTTCGTTGTCAAGGGCGTTGCTATGGGTTAAACAAAGAATCTGGAATGGTCGCGTTAAAAAAAAAAAACGAAAATATGCTTATAATTGTTTAGCCATTGATATCATTCAATAACATGGTTGGCCAACCTTACTTCACATTTGGTTTTTAAAGCTGCCATGCCAACTATAAAGCACACATGTGGTAAGAATTGTCTTGATGAGAAGACTTGTCTGATACGCATCATAGCTCGGTCAAAAGAGCTGTCTGAAGACATGCGATAAAGGATTGTTAATTTCCATGAAGTTGGGAAAGGATACAAAACCATCTCTAAAAGTCTGGATGTTCATCACTCGACAGTCAGAGAAGTTGTCTACAAATGGAGAGAGTTTGGCACTGTTGCTCCTCTCCCCAGGAGTGGCCGTCCACCAAAGATGATGCCAAGAGTTCAGCACAGACTACTCAGAGAGGCAAAAAAGAACCCTACAGTGTTTGCTAAAGACTTACAGATATCACTGGCACAGTCCAATATCTCTGTGCACACAATGGAGGAATCCACGGAGGAAGCCACTGCTGGCTAAGAAAACAAACATTGTTGCTCGTTTAATGTTCACAAAAAGGCACTTGGACACTCCACAGAAGTTTTGGCAAAATATTTTGTGGACTGATGAAACCAAAGACTTTAACAGGAACTAATAGAAGAGAGCACATCACCCCTGTGCTCCAGGCCCTTCACTGGCTTCCAGTCGAGTTTAGAGTTACATTTAAAATCCTCCTTCTTACATTTAAGACCATTAATGGTTTGGGGCCATCTTATCTCACCGATGCTCTGGTTCCATACTGCCCCAACAGAACACTCCCTTCTCAGAATGCAGGTCTACTGGTAGTTCCCAGGGTTTCTAAAAGTACAGTAGGAGCTTTAGCTACCAAACTCCTGTTTAATGGAATCAGCTTCCAGCTAGTATTAAAGAAGCCGAGACAGTCTGTACATTTAAGATTAGATTAAAAATGTTCCTATTCGACAAGGCTTATGGTCAGGCTAGTTGAAATCAGACTAGACTCATTGTTCAGTCTAAGCTGCACTAGAAGCTATAATGCTGGGGGAAGTACAGCCACTGAGTCCTATCTCCTTTTTCTCACTCTACCTATCACTTGCCTTACTTTATTTCTATTTACTAATTTTAATATCTAGTTGACTAGTCTCTCACTAGTGACTCTCACTTGTCACCTGGTGTCCCCTTTCGCTGTTTCGCTGCCTCAGGGCCTGGACAACTTGCAATCATTAACAGAAGAATGAATTAAAAACTTTATCAGGATGTTTTGAAGGAAAACCTGAGGTCGTCTGTCAGACAATTGAAGCTAAAAAGAGGATGGATGCTGAAACAAGACAATGATCCAAAACACAGAAGTAAATCAACTTCAGAATGGCTTCAGAAGAAAAAAAAAAAATACACGTTATGGAGTAGCCAAGTCAAAGTCCAGACTTGAACTCCATTGAGATGCTGTGACATGACCAAAAGACAGGGATTCATGCCAGACATCCAAGGAATCTGACTCAACTACAGCAGTTTTGTAGACAAGAAAGGGCCATGATTAGTCCTGATCAATGTGCCGGATTGATCTGCAGCTACAGGAAGTGTCTTGTTGAAGTTATTGCTGCCAAAGGGAGGGGGGGCACAAAATATTAAATGTGATGGCTCACTTACTTAGTTTTTTTTTTTTTTCCAATCTGATCTCAGAGTGCATCCATCAGATATAAGCACTTGTAGAATGGAGATCCACTATGCCTGAGCAAATGATAGATGCCTGTGGCACCAGAACTTTTCTTTCCATACCTCTACTTTGAATTAAATTAGTTTGTCACTAGATCAAGGGTTCTAAACTCATTTTTGTCATGGACTCAATCGTTGTAATGCGCTGCCCCGGGAGGCTATTATGACTTTTTTTTTTTTTTCTGGCACTATAAAGACGCCACATGACTAAACAGACCGGCATGATCATAGGACTTCCTATTGCAAGCTTGTGTGTGGTCATGCGACTGTATTGTAACAACTGATTGGTATAATGAAGTCGTAGCTACTGTTTTGACATTTTATTGGATAAACTGGTAGCGCCACTGTTGGAATCCTTGGCCAAAAAAAGTAAAATTGAATACCTAGAATAATCAGGGAAAATGAAACGGCTCTAGCGTAGCTTAAAGTAGCAGAGTAGGAGTATCGTTTCTTCACAAATTTCCTGAAGTAAAAGTAAAAAGTGTGGTGTGTATAACTAGCCTTTTTCTCATTTATCATGTCATTTTTCTCAAAAAGACACTCAAGTAAATGTAATGAAGTTACTAGCAACCTCTGATCGCAATAGTGTCGATATAATAATATTCAACACTAATTTCACATCCTTTTATAAAATCATGAAGGAAGTTGTAATACCCATAAGGAATGGGCTACTATAAAGAAAGAGTATTTCTCTAAAATCTCAAGACAAACCTGTTAGCATTCAAGAAAGACAGTCTACAGTGCTGGCCAAAAGTATTGGCCCCCCTGCAATTCTGTCAGATAATGCTCAATTTCTCCCAGAAAATGATTGTAATTACAAATGCTTTGGTTGTAGTAGCCTCATTTATTTTGTTTGCAATGAAAAAAACAAAAGAGAATGGAGAAAAAATTAAATCATTATCATTTTACACAAAACTCCAAAAATGGGCCGGACAAAAGTAATGGCACCCTCAGCCTAATATTTGGTAGCAGTGGCACAACCTTGAGACAGAATAACTGCGAACAACCGCTTCGGTATCCATCAGTGAGTTTCATACAATGCTCTGCTGGAATTTTAGACCACTCTTCTTTGGCCAACTGCTCAAGGTCTTTGAGATTTGAAGGGTGCCTTCTCTAAACTGCCATTTTCAGATCTCTTCACAGGTGTTCTATGGTCTATCAGGTCTGGACTCATTGCTGGCCACTCTAGAAGTCTCCAGTGTTTTTTCATGTAAACTCTTATCTCTTTTTCCCAAAAAGCTCTACTTTTGTCTCATCTGACCAGAGAACATGCTTCCAAAACGTTTTTTGGATTTGGCAAACTCTAACCTGGCTTTTTTATGTCTCGGGGTCAGAAGTGGGGTCTTCCTGAGTATCCTACCATAGAGTCCCTTTTCATTCAGACGTCGACGGATAGTATGGGTTGACACTGTTGTACCCTCGGACTGCAGTGTTACTGATGACTGATGTTAGTCCAGGTTCTTTATCCACCATCCGCACAATCTTTTCATTGAAATCTCTCGGCAATTTTTCTTTTCTGTCCACATCTAGGGAGGTTAGCCACCGTACTATGCCACTTATTGATAACACTGCGCACGGTAGACACAAGAACTTTCAGGCCTTTGGAGATGGACTTGTAGCATTGAGATTGCCCATGCTTCCTCACAATTTTGCTTCTCAAGTCCTCAGACAGTTCTTTGGTCTTCTTTCTTTTCTCCATGTCAATGTTGTACACACAAGGACACAGGAAAGAGGTTGAGTCAACTTTAATCCATTTTAACAGGCTGCAAGTGTGATTTAGTGATTGCCACCACCTGTTATGTGCCACAGGTAAGTAACAGGTGCTTTTAATTACACAAATTAGAGAAACATCACATGATTTTTCAAAGGGTGCCAATACTTTTGTACGGCCCATTTTTGGAATTTTATGTAAAATGATAATGATTTAATTTTTTACCCCATTCTCTTTTGTATTTTTTCATTGCAAGCAAAATAAATTAAGAGATTACTACCAAAGCATTTGTAATTGCAATCATTTTGCGGGGGAAATTGAGCATTATCCGACAGAATTGCAGGTGTGCGAATACTTGTTGCCAGCACTATATATCTATCAATACCGTGGAGACTAGAAGCCCTCCTACTGACATCTGATGATTACCAGGCTACTGCATTTGATCTTTACATCGCTTAGCCCAGTCTTGGGCTTCAGTTTCATCTAAAAACACTTCTGCTGATTGGCTCAGCTGGAATTGTTCATTTCATGGTGGATGGGAGTGAACAACACCAAGTAAAGAGAAAGTTTGCACGGGTGTTGATATAATCCTCAGGCGCCAGCTAATGCACCAATCTCAAATCTGTCCCTCGACTAATGACAACCCCTCCTCTCTAATAAATTGTGGAGACTTTTTTTCCAAACCACATCAGAACAAATGCTTCAGGAGAGAGGCAAGGTAGTTTCCTGTGCATCCGTGAAGTGCGCAAGAGTTGTGTTTAGTCATTGCAGCGCATGGGCCCGAGCAGTGCCTGTGCTTTCCTGGACGCTAGATATGATGTCATAGTGGCATTTGGATCATTGTTGCCTTTATCCCATCATAGAAGGGGTTAAAGGTGACGGACAATTTTTTTCCCATTTATTTGATGGCTTGAATAGGATGCCCATCTCCATAGCAACAGTGGTACTTGAAGTTTGTCTTTAACTGATGTGCTTATTTTGAGATATTGTAGGCCAAATGTCAATGGCTTTAGCGAGCAAACATTATATGTGGACGACAAGCTTGCATGATATTCTGAATTTAATAGCAGACTGTTAAAATGAAGAAAATAAGCAACCAAAATCATTACATTTTTGGGAAGGAGTTAAACAAAACATACTTGAATAAATAATAAATACTTGAAGCAGAACACAAAAAATTCTGTAAAGTGAAAAATTCTTGTGATGGTCTGCTTCAACTGTCAATAAATAAAATCTCCGAATAAATCTGTCCTTTTAAATCACAAAATGGTAAATCATGGATAAATTGTTTTTTGAGGAACATCTTGTCTTAGAATGACTGTATTATGATACCGTACCGATAAACAATTCGGGGCTGGAATGATCTGGTACCGTGTTTCGAGCCTGAGACTATGACAGTAACAACGCCTCTGTAGATATTTTACAAGCATCAAAAATGCACGTAGGCTAGCAGCTGTTTTCCTCTCACACTAGCTTGCTCGGATAGTATCTACAGAGGCAACACCTGTTTGTATAGTTATTTGTATTGTTCTGTGTTTTCACTCGCGATCGGACACTTAAAGCCAGTTTTTTAGTTGTTTGGATGATGTGCGGACACTAGCAAAGCATGCTAACCGTTTGTGAATGTCATAACTGTATTAGCCTCTAATCATCGCAGATTTGTGTTGTTGCAAACATGTTTTTTTACTGAGGACAAAGTTGATTGTTTCATTTCCATTTTTAGTTTCATTTTTCAAGTGATGACGTTAGGATCAAAGGCAAAATAAAGTAAAAAAATCATACCGATGTCCTGCATCGTCATTTGGGAGTTTAGCTCGCTGTCTAGCCAGGACTGAGCTGTAGCGTCTTGGTGAGGACAGTACAGCTGCGTTCAAGCGATGCCAGTAAATTGTATCGGCGCCCTCTTTGTTGGTACTCGCTGATACAGATACCACAATTTCAGGCCAGATCACTCCCTCCCTGCCGATACTGGTATCGGTATCAGTGCATCTTTATTAAATAACCTGCCAGGCAAGCACGCACGCATCTCCAAGAAGAAATCAATCTACTAACGTAAGATTTACATGCACAAGTGTTATGACAAGTCTAATAAAGTACTTGTGTTGACAGAAATGGTGGGAAAAATGTTTTGTATTCATAAATGTGTCCTCAGGTGATGTCGAAATAATGTTCCTATTGCTTGTTATTATTGACATATTATCTTTTCGCCACAAGATGGCAGGATGGGACTTAATTGTCTAAAGTGCTACTTTTATTACTTCTTTGTGTTTGACTTTTATTACTTTGATTTGTGGGAATGCCTGTGAAGACAGCAATGAGAGAGGATGTATCTGCATGTCATTGGAAATTAAACACCCCGAGTTTTGGCTAAAAGACAACTTATTCTCTGACAATTCTTCCTACGAATGCAACGTTGAGCTGCAACCACCTCAACAACTTGTGTACCGCAATCCATTTCCACCAATATTTCTTATTTATTTATTCCATGGAGTTCTGTCCAACAGCACCGTCTCAGTTTATCTGGCGAGTCGCGTTGACATGCGCGCAGCAAACCACCCCGGCCTCAGTTGTCCGTTCAATTGGCTGACAGACTGACGTCTGATCAACATGTATTGTTAGCTTGGATTGGTTCAAATGCACATGTGTTCTCTGCAACAATAATAAAAATAATAATAATCCAGAGAGGTAACAAACTACTGGTTGAAATAATGCGATAAAAAAGGACAATGCAATGGAAAATTGATCACATTTTTGAGAGAAAGGAAAGAGTTGAAGAGGCTTATTTTATTTTTTTTCTTTGATGGGGAGGTTCAGAACATTTACCATGTTAATGTGAACATTTAAACTTATTTTTGTTCATTTATCTTGGGTTACTTATTTATCATTTTATAAAGAATGTTTGTGTTATGTTCATAGCATATTCCATTTCAATGGAAACCCTAAACCTTATTTTATGTTACTTCATAGACTTCATAATTGTATTGATGGGTCACCTCCGTCAGACACTATGCAACACCTTCAAGTAGGGGTCGTCCTACAGTCCGCTTCAGTTATTCGCAGTCGGTCGCAGTTAGTCAACATATGCAGCGGTCCAACGCCGGATTTGGGTTGAAAAGGTACAAAAGCTGTACCACATACAAACAGGAAGGATTGTCTCAAGAGTGTTTTGTTGGAGGATTCAAGGTAATTATTATATTTTTTGTACCATGCATACATTTTGAAATGTTGTGAAAAAATTCAATAGGAGAAATTAACCGCTACGGACTAATGTCATTCGTCGACATATTTACGTAAAATAAATGCTAACTGCACGTTTTCTTGTTTTGTTTTGAACCCAGAACCGAGACTGTTTTATGCCAATATCTATTTAAAAAATTCAAGGATTTAAGCATTCATTCACAAGATTTTCACCAGAAAAGCTCTGTTCACATATGGCCGCCGTCACATTGACTAACAGAATAGCATCGTACTTTGACATATATACGTAAAATAAATGCTAACTGCACAGTTTTGGTTTGCTTTTAACCAAGAATCAAGACTGTTTTACGTCCATATTTATTTTGAATTCAGGGATATAAGCATTTATTCAAAAGATTTTTTACCGGATAAGCTCTGTTTATATATGGGGGCCGCCACATTGACTAACAGACTAGCACCGTATTTCAACATATTTACGTAAAATAAATACTAACTGCACGTTTTTTTCTGCTTTTAACCAAGAATCTACACTGTTTTACGTCCATATCTACAGTATACAGAATTGTTGGATTTAAGCATTTATTCACAAGAATTTTCAACAAAAAAAAAGCTCTTTGTCTGTGATCCCACTCAGTCAGCTTTGATGGCTGCGCCAACAATGCAGGCCCCCTATTAATCGGCCCAGCGCCCTGTGTCCCGTCAATATCATCATGAAGTCTATGGTTACTTATTTATGTCTTTCTTTTTTTAAGTTAATGTTTACATTATTTTCAATTCTAATGTACCTCCTATGTTCTTAAATTATGTTCTAGAGTAGTTACAATTAAGGCTTTTCATTTAGATGTGAGGAAATAAAAAATAGGAGATGGACATTGGGGGCTGTTATTTTTGCACATCATTGAAAAGTTACAATTTTGAATCAAAATAATTTTGTCATTTTCTCATGTATGCCTTATCACAATCATAAGTGTTATGCAATAGGCTAATCAGGGTATCCGCAGCGAGTGTTGTTAATCTTGCTTTAAAAAAAGAAATTAGTTAGAGTTACATATTACGTCTCCCAAAAAGTAATTGAGTTAGTAACTCAGTTACCTACCTCATTGTAAGAGTAATTAGTTACTCATCAAAGTGACATTATTTTTCATGCTTTACAAGTTATTATGTGTTACATTCTATAACATCTTTCACATCAACATTCCATAATATTTTTCACATCAAATATGTTCATATTAACAGTCTGAATTGAATTGATTTTTTTTCATTCCACCCAAAAAAAATCACATAGGTCACACTTTTTACTTTTTTTTTCTAGATTTCACCTATATAAGAGTGTAATGGTACACAAACTTTAACTTTCAAATGCTGTGAGAAAAAAAAGCCTTTTTGTTTTTCCTGTTGTACTGAACCCACACTTGTGTGTATCGTCACACCACTAATATACAGTATATAGATACATTAGTCAATATGCAGGTAAGGCTCTGAATATCGTGCTTGCTCTAGTTGTTTTGATTATAAAACATAGCACAAGGTTCATGGATTCAAGAAACGTATAGGGCAAGTGACTATATTTGGTATATTATATTGTAGCATCTACAAGGACAACACCAACTTGGTGATGATAATGCATACTAATACTAATACATACTATTGGATTCAGGTCTGCACTCATTGCTGGCCACTTTATAAGTCTCCAGTGCTGTCTCTCAAGCCATTTTCTAGTGCTTTTTGAAGTGTGTTTTGGGTCATTGTCCGGCAGGAAGACCCATGACCTCTGAGGGACAGCATGCTTTCTCACACTGGGCCCTACATTATGCTGCAAAATTTATACTTCATAATGCCATGCACACGGTCAAGCAATCCAGTGCCATTGGCAGCAAAGCAACCCCAAAACATCAGGGAACCTCTGTTATGTTTGACTGTGGGGACCGTGTTCTTTTCTTTGAAGGTCTCGTTTTTTTTCCTGTAAACTCTATGTTGATGCCTTTGCCCTAAAAGCTCTACTTTTGTCTCAACTGACAAGAGAACATTCTTCCAAAAATGTTTATGGCTTACTTCGGTAAGTTTTAGCAAACTCCAGCCTAGCTTTTTTTTTAGGTCTCTGGTTCAGAAGTGGGGTCTTCCTCGGTATCCTTCCATAGAGTCCCTTTTCATTCATACGCCAGACGATAGTACGGTTTGACACTGCTGTACCCTCAGACTGCAGGACAGCTTGAACATGTTTGGATATAAGTTGAGGTTCTTTATCCACCATCCACACAATCTTTCGTTGAAATCTCTCGCCAATTTTTCTTTTCTGTCCAAATCTTGGGAGGTTGCCATGGGCTTTACACTTATTGATGACACTGCGCACGGTAGACACAGGAACATTCAGGTCTTTGGAGATGGACTTGTAGCCTTGAGATTGCCCATGTCTACTCACAATTTAGCTTCTCAAGTCCTCAGACAGTTCTTTGGTCTTCTTTCTTTTCTCCATGCTCAATGTGGTAAACACAAGGACACAGAACAGAGGTTGAGTCAACATTAAGGTGGGGGGGGGGGGTCATTCCCACCACCATGCTTGACTGTAGGCATGACACACTTATCTTTGTACTCCTCACCTGGTCGCTGCCACACATGCTAGAGACCATCGTAACCAAACAAATTAATCTTCGACTGTTTTTCCTTCATTCCAGAGGATACATGCGCGGCCATTTCATAGCTTTGCCGTTGCAACGGCGGTTACTCATCGCTTTCGCTTGTCCTTGCAAAGTCGGCGACCATTTTTTACATCAGTTTTGTTTTGTGTTTCACATTTATGCCGTGAGGTGACACGTTTGTTTAGCATCTTTGGGATGTGTTGTAAGTCCGATTGAGTGTAAAGTGCTTAGCTGCCGCAACGTTTTGTGGACAAATTGACCGCTCGCGTGTACGGCGTACTTCCAGGTTGTGCTCGTGCAGCCGCGCCCGCCCCGACCTATGTGTTTATGTACTGTGATATTCGTTTTTGTGTTGATGATTATTGTGCAGTCAATTTGCATTGTTTTATTTTGGCACTTATATGCTGTTTATTGTTTTCTTATTGTCGCCACAATAAAGTGGAGAACGGCATCAACGACTTCTCGCCTTCTTTGCCCTCATTCAGGGCTATTACGATACATTTTTTAAAAACGTTTTATATCATTATTATTTTATTTACACAAGAGGTACCCAAGCTGCCCAAATAAGTCTCGGAACACAGGGAGGCCAAAATCAAGAGGTGCCGGGAATCCGGCAAAAAATAACCCCTGCTTGTGGGTAAAAGTAAAGTAGATAATTATTCATGTTATCATGTAGAAAATGTTATTGTTTTTGGGGGGGGGGTACACTTCAGTTCAACGTTGTGATTTTTCTTTTCTCACTAAATGCTACAAAGTGTCCTCCTTTTTGGTGCTGTGGAAATGGCCACACTACATGCCGCCAACGGCAAAAATCAGGTTAAGTGCACATCCACGATCAGCAGTGTCATGTGATAGTCAATGCTCTTAAATGAAGTGCTTTTAAAAGTACAATGTGAACACCCTCTTTAGGATAACCTGGTTAAATAATGCACTAATCTGAAACTTCTATTTTGAAAAACAATGTGAGCAAATTGCCCCTGTGGATAACAATGCTTGGCATTCGGGTTAATTGGGTGACAAGTAAGAGCTACTTAAAATACAGAATATCTGGGGGCAATCTCAGTGTTGCAACACAATACCATTACAATTTACATAATAAGATTAATTATTGAAAATCTGATCACTTAGCAGGGTAAATTAATTCAACCTTCTCAAAGTTGTTACTTGAAAGCTTGTGAAGCATCAAAGCTTTAATGACACTGCTTTAGTGTTACAGATCATGTTATGACTTTGGGGAGGTGAAAGTAAAAGGCCATTCGTTTCCCTGTAGATTGCAAAGGGAATTGAGCCATACTAAATCAATAGAAACCAAATCAGTGTAAGTCAACGAGAATCAAAGAAACACGAACCACAGATGGACCCCCAAGTCAGTTCTTTGATGACAGGGAGCTACGTGTTATTTTTTCAACAAAGTAGAGCCGCATGAATACAAGTAAGCAATGTGTGACAAAGACCTATTTTCACAGCATACTTGTCAAACACCTGCAATATCTATTTCAAGCCTACAGTTGTTGTTTTGCTAAATGAGTCACACTTGAGTGTGACTGCGTGACACATTTTTTGGTTTAAAAACAGTGATCTTGGAATGGACCAAAGATATTAATCAACTCATTAGATATAATCTAACTCAATGACTGCCACTGACGGTGATACTAGTGTATGTTTACATGGACAAAATTTCTTTGATCTGCTCAGTTTTTGGATGAAAATTAAGATCAGATGGACCACGAATTTTCATAAACACTAAAAATATTGATCCGATTAGGATCATCAGTGTTCATGCATTAAATATTTGGTCGGAAAAAAAGTATTTTGACATTGAGCAGATTAAGCAAATATACTGGAAATTGTACACTGCTGATTTATAACGTCCTAATCAGATTGTTTTTCTCGAATCTAGTCAAATAATTTTCCCCATCTTTTTTTTGAGTGTTCAAGACTAGTTAACAGATTAATGTGTCAGATTCCTTCATTTTCTTTAAGTAAATATTACCGTTTGTTCTTATTAAGCTCATAATTCTAAAAATGGGTAATTTTTCACCTAATTCAAGAAAAAGATGCTTTCAAATAATGCTTTGAACAATATCTATTCTTTAATTATGAGCACTTCTGACATTTCAAAGCTTTTTAAAGATTAAAATGACTAATTTATTGCTTAGAATAAGTATGTTAATTTTATTTTCAGCTAGGTATTTTACCTGAAGCACTGGCAGATAATTTTACTTATTTCTAGTAGATTTACACTGAAAACAAGGGAATTTAATTTAATTTAAATATATTTTTCTGTTTTGTTTTGTTTTGTTTTGTTTTTTTGTGGGTTTTTTTTTTGTTAACAATAATTGCACAAATGCTTATGATAGTGGTAAGAAGTGTCTTATTTTTTTTAAAAGCATAACTACACTGTCAAAAACAAATCTTCCAATAAGTCATTCTAACTTAAAGTGCCTATGACAGCAAAAAGCTTGTTTGCTTCATGTTTCACGCGGTATTTTATGCTTCTGAATGAAACGGACCGCTTGGATGAGTGTGGAAGCGATCGTTTTACTTATTCAATTTTTTTAATCCCGCGCCATGAAAATGAGTGACTTCCGACTGCAGTTGAGGACGAATGCGAGTGTGTCGTCACCCGGATCAGCATCTCACAATACAGCATTGCTTTATAGCATGCAGATGGACTGCGGATTCAGCTGACTTTGCGGATTAATGTGTTTATTTTACGCATCAAACCAGCCAAATGTGCTGCTGGGTTTTGTTGCTGCACCAGGGAGAGGCGTGTGAGCCTTTTTGGGTTTAAAAAAGTTCCCGTTCACCCTGAGATTGGCCAAAACAAGTCCGACAACTGTGGGACCACTGGATTTACGAAGAAGTGAGTAAACATCGTATTTTGTGTTATGGATTATATATGGATTATAAACCCTTGCATTTTTTGGCTGACAATGGTCCTTGTCCAATGAGAATGCCACTCGGCTGATGACCTGTCGCACACCCCCTCAGTCCTCTTCGCGTGCCCACCAGGAGAGCGCTATACTCGGCTTATGCTCATGTGGTTCTCCATATCGTCCAGACCTCCAGCCCCCTCTGCCCTCTTCGTGTGCCCGGCTATAGACCACTATCCTCGGGTTGGGCTCAGGCAACTAGGCACTCCTCCGACGTCGGCTGATTTTTCCAGCAGTCATTCTCCAGCTGCTTCCCCAGTAAACAAGCTCTCCTGCTCGCAGCAGGGGAACGACGAGCTGTAACTTGCTCGCCGCCGGCGGGGTTGCCGATCCGTGAAGACAATCGACCACCCTGCCGCCGTGTGATATGTTCCGGGGTAGTTTTGTGCTTCAAAAGGCGAGAATAAGACTAGGAAACACCCTCAGTTAGGGTTAGCATGTCGGCTAGCTTCACGCCTCCTGGTTTGTCTACGCTCTCCGAAGCCGGGGCAGGGAAATGACAAATGTCGGACTAACTCCGGTGGCATAAAGTATGGTTCGGGAGGTGCAAGAAGTCGACAGTTTTGACCGTTATGGAGTAATTTTGCCATGTCGTACTGAATAAATGCATTTCTAATATTTCATATTCCATTTAGCACAAGACTGTTAATTGTCATGACTATACAATTTATTTGGCAATTGGGGGAAAAGACTTATATACCAAACTTTTGAACCGTAGTGTACTGTACATAATGAAAAATCCAATATTACTCACGTACACTACGATTCAAAAGTTTGGGGTCGCTAAGACCCCAAACTTTTGAACCGTAGTGTATATCATATTTTTATAAATGAAGATATTACAACCAAAGCATTTGTAATTGCAGTCATACAACTGGGAGAGGATTATCAGCATTGAGCATTATCTGGCAGAATTGCAGGGGTGCCAATACATTTGATCAGCAGTGTATGTATATGTGAATAAAAGGAAATATCTATCTACAACATGCACACACGAGGAAGCGCATTTGCCCCCAGGAAGATGTTGCGCAGCCGAGTGAGAGAGGGGAAAGATTACAACTTAACTCGCTGTCTAGCTAGGACTTAGCTCCAACGCGAGGACAGTACAATGATGTATAATAAATGTTTTTGGATTATTATTTTGAGATTTAGTGGGTCTTCAAAGGGTTAATTCCGACTGATGAGGAAATTCGGGTTACGTTGACAGCGTAGGAACGGAACTCATTAGTAACCCGGGGACTACCTGTATTGAAACTTAAAAATTTGGACTTCTATCTAGTTCTAACAAAAGTCCAGTTTGGTGGAAATGTTAAGTTCAAACTACTTAACTGAAGTCCGTTTTACTTAAAATATTGAGTTTTAATCGATTACAGTTTTTTCTCCATCATAACTTCATTCAAGTGAAATTGGTTGACTTGAAATTTCATGTTTTGCCCACTTTTTTTCTTTTTTTTTTACAGTGTGGGTTTCCAAAAGAACCCCAACCAAAGTAGACAGGTCATAAGACTTGCTTTATTGTCACTCAATAAACACACAGTGAGTGCACATATTAAAGTAAAATTCGGTACCTTAGCTCACAGTATCAGGTGAATTAAATAAGTGGGGGCGCATGGTGCTCCGGTGGAGAACTAATAGACTTCCTACATCTGGTTTTCATTGTAAAGGGGATGTGTGCTTTGGATTAAATTGACATTGATTCCCCTGTTTTCTCTAAGACTCTAAAAATCCTTTAAAGCTTGGCCATGTGGTGATTAAGTACCAGCCGTCCCTCACCTCCACAAGCAAACAGCCATGATGGTAATAAAAGATGTAATCAGGCTCTTGAATGTTGTTGCCTCTTTTTTCAGTGCTAAGGTTTAAGTGGGTACAAAAGCTCACTGTGGGTTAAATTATACAGTGAGTGACATTTCACTCCTCGTAGACAGAAGCAATATGCCGTGGTATTCTATTGCTTCCACCTTCCTGACTTCCTGACATCTTTGTGAAGCTTAGGGCAGACTGCGGACACCTCAGAAACCACATCGTCCCTGTT
Source organism: Corythoichthys intestinalis (assembly GCF_030265065.1). NCBI lineage: Eukaryota > Metazoa > Chordata > Actinopteri > Syngnathiformes > Syngnathidae > Corythoichthys > Corythoichthys intestinalis. Next base: position 68,952,561 of record NC_080396.1, read on the forward strand.
GAGGCACACAAGGCAGCGTTCCGCTTCATGCTCCACCGCCTTCTGCCACCGCCCAATGCCATTATGCTGCCAACACATGCAATTACAAGGAGTCATGTGGCACGTGCCGTGGTATGAAAAGAAATGCAGTGAAGGAGATGCAAAGGGAAACTGACGCTGGGCTAACAGTAAAACAGAGCAGCCCGAGAAGACAAGAAAATAGGAAGCTACCAGGAATGACTACAAGTGACCTATACATGTGACCTATAATACAACACACTGAGAATCACTATAAGTTACACTATAAAGATCCTAAGATTTTGAACTCGACCTGAACTTTTAGGGATCAATAGAACGTCTACTGCTCTGCGGCCTCTGGCACATCTGGTCTTTAAGGGCTCTGAGTGTCTGACCTTGTCTGGGAACCAGCTGCTTAGGTTCTCCACTCCAAGGCCAAGGGGGACTTTTTTTTTTTTTTTGAGGAGAAGGGGGGTAGAATGAAACCTTAGGTACACCTTATCCTCTATTCTTGGGTTTGTACTGAGGCTTAGTAGAATTATTTTGAAAACGCATCTTAAAAAAGCCGAAACAGGGTGTCCTCAGGTAATGTCCTCTACCTACAACGTTTCAACTTTATATGCCCCTTCACAAACATATCCCGGTAAATTCCCGAGTAAGGTGACGCAGGATTTACTCGCGTCATTGCTTTCACGAAAGTAGAGCTATACCGCAAATGCAGCGGGTTGAACACTTTCACAGACTTGTCCCGTGTTGCCGACTGGCACTCTCTGTGTGGGGAGGGCTGCTGGCGCAATTTTATAACCCGGACATTGTGCCAATTTTGGCTGGCATCGGCTGTCACAATGTTGGTCAAATCATGTTTCTTTACAGAGCCCTTTGTTGGAGCGCTCCCGACTTCATAACTGCAGCCAATTCAAGCTCATCAAGACTGTATTCAAGCCCAGGCGATCCAAGACAAGGGTGCCAAGATATTAACTTGCTGGGCACCATTCGACACCTCTGCCGCCCTTGTTTTGAAATCCTCTATGTTGTACTAGTATTTCAGTATATTTGTTTTGTTGTCTTATCGGCTCTCTGCCTACCATTTATGTTAGCATTATTGATCCCATCCACCTACTGTCACAGACCCATTATGCTATTCCCCATTTACTGCAACTGCATTGTTTTTTGTTGGTATTTACTAAACCCTTGAACGCTTCCCTCCGTTATTTTCTGCTTTGATGTACAACCTTATTTCCGCAGTTGCGGACCCTAACATCGGCAACAAAATAAACCACACATTTCCGAAGATGGACGGTGTTTATGTTTTTAGTTTAATTTAGGTATGTCCAACTTGCTGTGTTGATAATTGCTATGTTTGTTTACCGTAATTTTCGGACTATAAGCCGCTACTTTATCCTTTCGTTTAGAATCCTACGGTTTATAGTCCAGTGCGGCTATTTGTTGATTTATTTGGGTTAATAGGTAACGCTTTATTTGACAGCGGCATCATAAGACCGTCATAATTATGACATGACACTGTCATGGGCATTGCTGAATGCTTATGACGGATGTCATTAAGTGTAATTCGGCAAATTAGGTCACTAACTCTATTTATGTCCATCTTGGATCTTTTAAAATCCATTCAAAAGTTAGATAATTTGCCGGATAACATTAAATTACATGTTATAAGCATTCAATAATGCTCATGATAGTGTCGTGTAATAATTAGGATTGTCTAATGGAAGTCCAATGGTGCCACTGTCAAGTTAAGTGTTATCAAATACCATAACTAGCAATTAATGAAACAACTGGATCAGTAACTGAAGAAATAATTAGTACAGAACATGAATTTTGATTGTTATTTACATCTGGAGCGCTGCAATGCATGCTAGGAGGCATGTTAGATGACAACCGTGTTGACAGCAGGTGGCAGCAGAGGTTGACTGTCTCCCCCAAGGAAGCAATGATGGCCAAATGAAGCTTCATAAAGCAATGAAGCTTTGCAGCCAATTGGTTCATAGCTTTGCAGCCAATTGGTTCAAAGCTTCATGGTGGTTCATTTGGTCTTATGACAGTCATATGATGCCGCTGTCAAATAAAGTGTTACTGCTTACTATCTTTTGATGTAAATATCACATAATACAGTGAGGATAGCTGCGGTTTATAATCCGGTGCAGTTTATCTATGAACAAATGCTGTTTTCGTGTCAAATTTGGTGGGTTGCGGCTTATAGTCAGGTGCTCCTTATAGTCAGAAAATTACGGTACCTCTTTTCGTCTTACTGCAAAGAAAGAGGAAGTGACGAGCAGCCCACCATGACAATTACGTCATCAGCCATCGTGCTGTGACACATACGCTTCGTCACGGGACTTTGGCGGACATTATACTAAGAAGCGAGAATGACCACCCAATCTCCGTGTCAGTCGACCCAGGAAATTGCTTTTACATACAAGGGCTGCCCGTTTAAATCCCGGGAATGGTGTTTCGGCATATGTGAAAGGGGCTATAGTTTCTGCTTAGCTTAGAGGGGCCGAAAACTGATTTTTGGAGTTGATATTAATTTGTAGTAAAAGTGTAAAAATTGGCACAGAAAAATTGAATAGATTAAACACTGAACCTCACTGAAACCCCTAAAGCATGTTTATTGAATCACACAAATAGAAAATAATAGCTCCAGAAGTGCCTGAATTTCCGAGACTCAGACAAATTTCCTATAAAGTTGAATAAAAGGTTGATAAAGAAATAACTCTCTGAAAAATTTCCACAGAAAATACAATTCAACAAAAATACAGGGAGTTCTGAGGCTCAGCAGCACATCTTGTAAAGTAAAATAAAAGCTTAATTTTACATACCATAATTGTACAGTATCTTGAAGCAAATGTACGACAAGTGGGGCTGCATAACTTAGTAGTCAAATAGAGGTTCCCCAACCCAGAGGTTGTGGGTTCGATTCTCCGCCCTAATGACCTTGTTTAAATATCCTTGAGCAAGATACTAAATCCCACATTGCACCTGGTGCTGTGTCACCAGTAGGTAGATGAGGATATAGTGAGAAGCGTTTTGAGGGCAGTTGAAAGGTGCAATACAAGTGTAAACTCTATTTAACCAATCAGAGGACGGGGTGAATAATAGTGCAGGAGAGGTGCGGCTGCATTTGAGCCAAAATAACCCAGTTTAAAAAAAAAAAAAAAATTCCATATCGGCCGATCGGAATAAAAGAAAGGCCCATACCGATATACGTCAAATTTCTAGATATCGGCCCAGCCAATAATCTCTACTAGAGTTGTCCGATAATGACTTTTTAACCAATAACTGATATCCAGATATTGTCCAACTACAAAAATCCAACACCGATATCAAACCGATACCGGTATATACGGTCATGGACTAAGGATATTATAGCTAATTGTATTGTGATGCCCCACTGAATGCTTTTATAATGATAATTGTAACAACTTCAAGGTTTTCCAAATAAACATTCTGGGAAAAATAGGAGAACAACTTCAACTGAACTATTGTTTGATCAACTGGTAGGACAGATAATGAAATCATGTGAACACATTTGACCACAAATGCAAACATAAATAATAATACACACATCTCCAATATACTACACAATGCTCATGAATTTAAAATAAAGGATGTATAATAATATAATAAGATAATATAATTTACAAGAGTGGCTTGAATAAGGCACAAAAAATGTGGTGAGATGGCAAGAACTGCTATGGTACACTGGTTAATTCAATCAGCCTACAATGCATGTTTTGGGGATGTGGGAGGAAGCCAAAGTACCTAGAGAGAACCCACACAGGCACAGGGAGAACATGCAAAATACACACAGGGAGGCTGGAGCCGAGATTGAACCAACAATCTTAGAACTGTGAGGCAGATTTGCTAACCACTCTGCCACTGTGCCGAGTGTCGAGCCTTTCAAGACTCCCAATGGATGCTTTACAGGATCCGTGTCTAGTATGCATGCCTCAGTCAACCATGGGGCGGCTGCTACCTACAGTCCCCCGAGAGTCCCCCTACAAGTCCACAACCTTCGTAAAGAGATCACACTCTTTACGTAAAAATGGGTCCATTAGCTGAGCCCAAAGAGATGCACTGCCATTAAAATGGCAGCACCACCACCATAACTGGAAGAAAGTCTTCGCTAGAGGGGGATAGCCACGGATGACTACTCAATTCAATTCAATTTTATTTGTATAGCCCTATATCACAACAAGGTTGTCTCAAAGGGCTTTGCAAAGGCAATATGATACACAGTCAGAAACAGCAGATTAAATAAATAGAGATTATATAAATAAAGGTCAAGTCCTGGGCATCCCCCATCCTCTGACCCTCCATGTCGGCAAGGAAAAACTCCAAAATTCTTTGGGAGAAATGAGAAACCTTGGGGAGTACCACAGTCAGGAGAGATCGACTCCCAGGACGGATAGACAGGATGCACCAGGACTGCTAATGGGAATTAGCAGACGGAGTTACAGTTTGTAAAGATGCAATAGAGTAAGGGAACATGGAGAGGTCCATCTAGCCAGATAAGACGTGGGGGGCAACGAGGGCGTCCATCCAGACAGTGGTCCGGATAGTCAGGAGGCTGCAGCTGAAAAATAGCCCCTCACAAGAGGAGATGGCGGATCCTTGTTGAAGCAAGCCATTTCATTCCAAACGCAGACAAAAACCCTTCACCTCTGAAATCATAAATATTTAAAGAAGCACTCTACTCAGATGGCAATTTTTTAAAACTGTTTCATGCATAAGAATGCGCCCTTGGTTGAAGTGTGTATTCCAAGTGTTTTTTTATTTGATTGCAATCACATTTGTCAGTTAAATCCTCCTACGGACGCTAGAATCTGAAATTGTGCACAGTATGACATACACATGCACAAATCTGCAAGTACCCATCTTTCACACCCAGTAATATACGGAGCACTGAGCCGTCTGGACGATTATTCGAATTTATACAGCTACACAACCCCTCCGCTCCACGCTGTAAACCTGGCTGAGTCACGTCCGCCGGCTTACTCACGGGTAAAGACCCCTCTTTTTCGGTATTTTTTACCCCCCACGAACTTCTTCAGGCATCCTGCAACGCTCCACTGCTGTAAACCCAGCAGAGTACCATATCCACCAGACAGCTTGCTTGTGGTCAAAACACACCTAAGCAGTAAAGCAGTGGTTCTCAAATATTTTCTGTTAGTCCCCCCCGGAATAAGTAAATGTTTCGCACCCCCCCAACTTTCTGGCACCACTGTAAGTAGTATCATTTGTTTATAAAATTATTATAAGCACATCTCTGAAATACTATGTTTCCTTGTTACCATTAATGAAGAAAATATAGATATAACTTACAATAAAGTATAACTTTAATAGAATTATTATTATTTATTTTTTTTTTTTATAACAGAAAAGACATCAAGAGATCAAGAAGATCAGACTAATACTCAGGTGAGACTTATATGTTTTTTTTTCCTTTTCATTGCGCATTTTTTGGCTGGTGCAACTTATACTCAGGTGCGACATAGTCCAAAAATACGGTACTGCGCTTTGCTGTGTGCTCTTGTTTAATGTGAAAACACTGCACACACTCTTAAAATGAGAGTGCCACTCACACCCAATAAGTTGATGTGCATTTATACGTTATTTTAGTATTACAAAAAAGTATGTTCCGCGAGATCACATGCGCTCCACTATTTGAGAGTACTGGTGTAAAGTGGGTAAATATATACAGTGGGGAGAACAAGTATTTAATACGCTGCCAATGGGTTTTCCCATTGACTGTGTATCAAATACTTGTTCTCCCCACTGTATGTATACATATATTTATATATATGTATTTTTTTAAATTGTGAAATAGCAAAGCTTGGTGTCATTGAGAAGAAGATTTCAGTCACCACATGCTTTGCCGACGCCCATGAGCTCCATGACCCTTGCACTCCCCGCTGTTAGCCGGCTGAGTGAGAGGAACATCCGCCGGCTTGCTCCCAGCCAAAAGTGGGGCACAGTGGGGGAAAGCAACTATTTCATGTTTGTCGCCTTCCAAAATTGGCAAGATTTAGATGAGTTCCACGCACCGTGTGAGTGTGTTGGCACTAGGCATGTGCCGGTATGACATTCCGACGGTATGACAACCTTAAGCATAAATATCACGATTTCACGGTATTGCACTTTTCGCTCTGAAATGTGTTATTTTGAGAAGCCATGGTTTAATTAAAAAAAAATGTTTTTTTTAAATCCATTGAAAAGGATTTTTATTTTTCAAAACAACATATTAGCAAATTGGGAACATAAATATAATATTATATTAAAATGTTAAAATAAAGAAATAACAAAAAATAAATAACATGAAATATTTATTTATAATAATGAATGAAATACTATGAATAAAATGAAAATAAATGCAGTCTTGTAGGGGCTTTCCTGAGGGATTTCTACCGACATAAAAAATAGCTAATACCATAGGAACCATAGGAAAATTTTAGTGCTTTTGAAATCCATGGTATTCCTTGACACGGGTAATCGGCACACGTCTAGTTGGCGTCAAGTGCGTTAATGTTTTGTTTAACTAGAATTAAGGATTTTATAACCAGGGAGTCTTAGGGGATAGCTTTCTTCCTCAAATACACCTCTCTGCACACACAGAACACCGCTGAAAGCAGTTGAGTATAAAGTGAGAGATTTTTTTTTTTAACAGCGAAATAGCAAGCTTGGTGTCATTTTCAAGAAGATTGTAGACGCGTCTGTGTTATGTGTCAATCACCATACATGCATTGCCTACGAGCTCCTCCGCTGACGGCCAGAACAAAGAATGTACAAATTAGGTCTAGTCCTGTGCATAATAATAAGAATCAGAGATTTTCAGAAGGGCTATGAAAATGACCAACTAAAATGGCTTTTAAAAATTACATTCTGTGCACTTTCAATGCAAATTGTCATTTTGTAAATGTAAAAAAAAATAAAGTCAAGTGCATCTTTAACACTAGAAAACCCAACATTTTTTTAGCCTACTGGAAAGCCCAGAAGGGGATCAGATGATCCCCACAACTCTGGGTATCCACAATTAGCATCTGTATATGTGCAAATGAGTGTGTCATTGTCTCTCAAATAGGCCACTCAAGCACACAAGCAAACAACCTTACTCTAACCCACAAGGGTTGGTCAGTTTACACTGACTCTTGCCATGATAGTTTCAGTTATTATTTGAGAGTTTTATTTTTGAATATGGTTTTATTTTATTCATTCACTGCTCTGCCCATTTTTTCTTCTTCTCCTATGGCACACACAGGCAACTTTATGTATAAATTACTGCAATGAAATAAACAAACGCACAGACCATTGCAACATGTATAAAGTTATAATGAATGAAATAATCAATACATTTGTGACGACAAAAAAATCTCAAATGTTTTGGTCTCACAACCCAACCCAAGTGTGATCAGCTCTGCCATGTGGCTTTCTGAATGCAAAGTGCTAACTACGTCAAGGGGCGGGGGATGTGCTTATCTTGATGACCGAGCTAGTGTGAGCGAACGACAGTCGACTGGCGGGGTGGATTTGAACAGGAGCAGGAAATTATGGTGGCTGAGAGGTGTCAGGCGAAATGCAAAGTCTCAACACTTTGCAAATGAAAAAAAGTATGAACCCCAATTGCAAACGCTTTGCAAAAGAAAAAAAGCATGAATGCAAACCGCCACAACACGATCCCCAGTTCCTAAAGCGCGATTGCAAATTGGCAAAAGCACGAACCCTAATTGCCACAACACAACAGCAAATGGTTCGCAGCACGAATGGCTCAGAAGGCAAATGCAAAGACACAGCAGCAAAAATCCCGCAACAGAACAGCAAAATCCCACAACACGACGGCAAGAGGATGACCTGGAAGTACAAAAAAATTAAGATAAAAAAAAAAAAGGAAGGCATATTGTATATTGCTGTATGTGCTATCTGACCATCTCTACGGACCTCTGTGAAGTTGGCCCCCTCCCCCCCATCAGACATATTTATATTAAAATGATGTCAATCGTTTGTACTGTAAAAGCTTTGTTAGTGCTGCTTTCGTTCTAGAGATATTTACAATTCTTTTTGGGTAAATCTGAGGTCAGCTAGCCCCCCATTTCAATTCAGAATTGTGTCTGTCATTTGTGCTAGTTAGTGCTGCAACGGTTTTGTAGATCAGTATTATGCTTTTATTGAGATATTAATTTTAAGTGGTGACGTCACTCGTAGCTTTTCCTTAGCTTAGCTCCCGTGGCTCATAGAGCATACCAATGGCAGCACTTCAGGACCATTTTGCAGTAAATGAGGGGCTTAGAGTGACGTCATCACTCAAAATTAATATCTAAAGCCCCCCAATTTACTGCGAAACGGACCCGAATGTGTTTGTGTTATGATCGTGCTTGTTAGGTAGGTAGCTAGGACACCCCTCTGTTATTGGGAGTTGGTATGCTGCATTAGCCACGGGAGCTAAGCTAAGGAAAAGCTACGAGTGACATAACCACTCGAAATTAATATCTGAATAAAAGCATAATACTGATCTACAAAACCATTGCAGCACAAACGATTGACACAATTGTTAATTGAAATGGGGGGCTAGCTGACCTCAGATTTACCTATATAAGAATTGTAAGTATCTCTACAACGAAAGCAGCTCAAACAAAACTTTTACAGCACAAATGATTGACATCATTTCTATATAAATTTGCGTCTGATGGGGGGGGGGGGGACTTCACAGAGGTCCTTACAGATAGTCACAAAGCACATATAGCAATATAAAAAGTGTCGTCCTTTTTTTTTTTAACTTCCGGTCATCCTTTTGCCGAGTCCTTGCTGAGTGAGGCTGCTTTCTCTTTCGCTACTACTACTACTAGTCAGGCTACTTTCAGACACTTATTTCTTACTTGCCTACTGTAGGTTGATAAATTTGTAGGTAGATTTGTTTATTTCTTGGTCAAGCCAAAAAAAGTTCTTTCAATCAAAATATATATTTTCAATCAAGAAAAAAAAGTCACTTGAATGAAAGCAAAATGTGTTTGAACAAGTCAGGCTGCTGTTTCTTTACTTGCAACCAGCCATTAGCTGTGGAAGGGGGTTGGGCGTCAGGCTACTCTCAGACACTTTTTACTTGACAATAAATTGCTAAACTTCTGAGGATATTTTGACAGTATTTTAATACTTCTAATTTATTCAGATGTATTTGTTTGAATACCCTCTACATGTTAAAAAACAATTTTGAAAAGATCAGTTAACAATTTACTGTGGATATACATTGATATACATAGATATTCAGAAATACTACAACAAAGCACACCAAGCAACAGTGGTAACAAGAAAAACACCTCACATGAAATGGCTGGAAAAAAATATGCAAAACTAGTAAATGCCACTCTTGGTTCAGAAACAAGCTATCATTCAGGCAACTTTTGCATTTAAACACAGTTTGCTTTCATTCAAGTGACTTTTATTTTCTATTGAAAATATATACTTTGATTGAAGGAACCTTTTTTTTGTGATTGACTAAGACATACAAAAATCTACCTACAAATTTATCAACCTACAGTAGGCAAGTAAGAAATAAGTGTCTGAAAGTAGCCTGACTAGTCGTAGTAGCGAAAGAGAAAGCAGCCTCTCTCAGCAAGGTTTTCGCCCATCCCCCTCCTCAGCTAAAGTAGCCTGACTGAGCCTGTTTCGCCCCAACCCCCTCTTCAGCTAAAGTAGCCTGACTGTCAGACACTTATTTCTTACTTGACACTAAACTGCTAAACTTCTGAGAATATTTTGATAACAGTATTTTAATAATTCTAATTCATTCGGATGTATTTGTTTGAATACCCTCTACATGTTAAAAAAAAAACATTTTTGAAAAGATCAGTTATCAATTTACTGTGGATATACATTTATATTCATAGATATTTAGAAATACTACAACTAAGCACACCAAGCAACAGTGGTAACAAGAAAAACACCTCACATGAAATGGCTGGAAAAAAATATGCAAAACTAGTAAATACCACTCTTGGTTCAGAAACAAGCTATCATTCAGGCAACTTTTGCATTCAAAAACATTTTGCTTTCATTCAAGTGACTTTTATTTTCTATTGAAAATATATACTTTGATTGAAGGAACCTTTTTTTGGGGATTGACTAAGACATAGACAGATCTACCTACAAATTTATCAACCTACAGTAGGCAAGTAAGAAATAAGTGTCTGAAAGTAGCCTGACTAATAGTAGTAGCGAAAGAGAAAGCAGCCTCACTCAGCAAGGTTTTGCCTAAACCCCCCTCAGGTAAAGTAGCCTGACAGAGCCTGTTTCGCCCATCCCCCTCCTCAGCTAAAGTAGCCTGACTGAGCCTGTTTCGCCCCAACCCCCTCTTCAGCTGAAGTAGCTTGACTATCAGACACTTATTTCTTACTTGACACTAACTGCTAAACTTCTGAGAATATTTTGATAACAGTATTTTAATAATTCTAATTCATTCGGATGTATTTGTTTGAATACCCTCTACATGTTAAAAAAACATTTTTGAAAAGAATAGTTAACAATTTACTGTGGATATACATTTATATTCATAGATATTTAGAAATACTACAACTAAGCACACCAAGCAACAGTGGTAACAAGAAAAGCACCTCACATGAAATGGCTGGGAAGAAAATATGCAAGACTAGTAAATACCACTCTTGGTTCAGAAACAAACTATCATTCAGGTTTCATACAATGGTGTAAATATTACATTGAATTTGAAACCATATCTGAATTTGAAACAAAACTAAATTAAACTGAACTAGTGCTCCACATCTGTGTGCATGTGTTGTGGACCCTTCCGTTTGTAACAAGTGTTTGTTTTGTTTGCTTTGCTTAAATTCAATGAAACAAGCTTGATACATCCAAATAATACTCTAACAGCTGATGACCAGTATTATCTACTCTCAATGTGTTTTCTTCAGTCAGAAAAGTGATAGTTTAAAAAAATTAATCACGATAAAAAGTGCACTATTTAGGGGTGTACTAAATTAAAAATCGACACCACTTATTGTAATGCTTGTTCATTGTGTTTCTTCATTTGTAATGTTTGTTTTGTTTTTCAGTTTTGCTAAACGCACAAGTGCACTTAGTGCACTTTTTATCGTCGCTTTTGGTTACGTAACAACTGTTCGAACGGACTTATGACGTACGCGAGTGTAAAGAGGTGTCCCAATTCTTAGGGTGATGTTTCAAGCCCTACACCTTACCCCTACCCCTTATTGCTTCATTTGAAGGGCCAAGGGGTGGGCCGAGGGGTGTGCCGAGGGGTAGAAATGAGATGGGCTCGGCTTGGGGGCGGATCCCAGGGTGTCCCAAAATGGGACACCCTTGGTAGTTTTAGGAAGCACCAAAACCCCTGGTGGTTCCAGTGTAAAGCAACATAGGATAACAATGACAAAACAACCCAAATTTAATTTCTGAAAGATTTATTTGTTCCCATGACACACAGTCCACCAGCAAAAAGGAGGCGCTGCCAAATAAAAAAGTGTACGGGGGGGAAAAAATGTCTCATGTGTGTCAGAAATGTGGCCGATTGACTTGTGGCTCATGCTGTACGCCTTACCCAGTGATGTGTCAGGATTGTATACCGTACACTGTACAGTTTTTTGTTTTGCTCTAAATAAATCTTTCAGAGATTGAAATTCGGTTATTTTGTCTTTGTTATCCTACATTGGTTTAGGCTTAGAGTCTACATTATAAGCCTGCTGGAAATGGATTCAAGATGAAAAAAAAAAAAAAAAAAAAAAAAAAAGGATTGCTAAAATATAGTTCAATATACTATGAAAGTCAACCTGTTCAGCTACACATCCACATTAGGTCTGTGGCATATTTACTGTAGCTAAATGCTTCATTCCCACATACATACACATTTGCTTTTTTTTTTTTTCTTTCTTTCTCTATGTAGAGATAGAAAAAGACTCCGGTTTCCTCCCACATTCCTAAGACGTGCATGCTAGGCTGATTGATCATTCCAAATTGTCCGTAGGCGTGAGTAACAAACGACCACCATCAACGACCACAATAGATGTGCAAATTAGGATCAGATGATCCCTCTCTGGGCACAAAAGGTATATTCATCAACTGATCCCTCCTTGGGTTTTCTAGTGTTAAGTGATTGCTGCAATGAATCTCCTCTCAGTTGGGCATTCCCTCTTTTTTATTAGTTCAATTATTTCAAATTTCACAAAAAAATAACACAGAGCAACTGAGGCAATGTTTTGGTTTGGATCTCTAACTAATGTGAATACAGTTTAAAATCCGGGAATCCTCATTTTACAGGCATCTACACGTCTGTGAACTGACTGATCGATAAAACTGATTGTACCATCATATGACCATTTATTGCAATCAGATAGAGAACTTGCATGCAAGTCAGGAGCTGATTCTTGGCACATCAAATGATCCACTCACAATTGGATGCAGTTTCTAAATGGCTTGGAAAATAGCCCTGCATTGCAGATCCATGCTAGGTAGAAAAGAGGAAAGTAAAGGAAAGAGAGGAAGGAAATGACCACATGAGTAGACAGAGTAAAGAAAATGCTCTGTTGAAGAGGTATGCAGCAGATTTCATTGAGGCATACTGTAGGCCAAGGAAGAACCCAACGAACTTCTGGTTTCCACGAGGATGAGCTTCATGTGCAAAATGACATGGCCATTATTTCACAGTGTGACGCATAAATCGAAATGACACACTCAGTCATTTGGAGGATGTGGTTAAATATGACTAATGCTGTACCATTCTCGTTCATTACCGAACCAAGAAGATGCAGGTGCTTTTCATTTTAAAAATTACCTTATTCCTGAAATGACAGCACTTCCACTAAGTGACTGATCGGATATGATCGTACCACATTGAGTGCCCCCATTAAAAATGCCTGAGTGACTTTGTCTAAATGTGAGCTCTGGTGTAGCTAGCGACTAGTGTAGGCTAAGGCTAAAAGCATGAAGGAGTTGCTGCTCTCAATTCACTTCGCTATAATAAAAGGTTTTACGTCAGGTGGATAGCCCAAAACAGGGGTGATGTCTATAGAGGCAGTCGGACATCCAGGCATTTAATGACGTCACCAGCCACAACAAAGCGTCGCCATATTGACAGTGGGGCAAAAGACGAGTCACTTGTAATACAAACGCATTGAACTTTCGTCTTATTTGCCGTCTTTTTTCTATCGGAATGGCTAAAAGTTGCTGTGTTGCGGGTTGTTACACAAGGAAGAGTTCGGAGCCGCATTTGAAGTTCTTCATTCTTCCTCGCGAGAAGAAAAGGAGAAACAAATGGCTGAAAGCAATTAATCGAGGAACAGTAAAAGAAGACAGTTCCGTGGACTATTCTAGCCTGTGGAAGCCTAAATCCAAGCAAATTTACGTTTGCAGCCGACATTTTATTACTGGTGAGTAAACTTTAATCGATTATTTTTTGCCCCAATTAGCTGCTACAATTCAATAGACTATGCAGTGGTTATTATTACCGTAACTTAAATAATTAAATAACGCTTGGAGGTGAATTACCGTGTTCTGCCAAAATGTGCTACATCGGTGAAACGTCCTACACGAGTCGAATTTGACACCCAAAGTACTACCGTGCGCTCTAAACTTGTTATGTTAAGATGCATACAGGCAGAACGTACTAAAAAAACGCCTTAAGAAAATACGTAAACGTAGTTATATAAAATAAGGACGGTTTAAATACGCTACGTGACTAATGTGGTCAACTGCTTCAAAGCTAACCCAAAAAAAACAATGGTTAAAAGGATTAGAGGGTAATACATGCAAAAAGTATCTTAAAGGCAATGAAAAGGTTTTTTAAAAAATAAATAAAAACAAAAATAGTGAGTACTCGTCGCCTAGAATTGATAAAGGTCAACTTACTAGGTGACTTTATGAGGTAGTTGTAAATGTTTCCGAACTCCACTGCAGGACATTCCTTCGGATTGTTCATCCAGCAATCAGCTGCAAGTTTGTAAGGGCAAATTTCCAAGCCAATACACGGTAATTTTAAATTGTACCGCCTCCTCGCGTCTGTCGGCAGTGACTCGTGATAATAATAAGCTATGTTTAAGACGTTTTTATCAAAAAGATGCAAAACACACCTGAAATATATGAATTTCAGACGTTTGTCAATGGAATGTTTAGCTGCGCGTTCCCCCTTCGCAAAATGGCGACCCGTTACTAAGCGAGGTGACGTCATCGTGACATCACTCCCTCTATGGTGAGCAAGAAAACACATTATTTGATAGAAAAGTTTCCGAGGTACTTCCACTTTAATTCCCTATGTCTGCAAGCAACTTTCGTTTTCGAACTTCTCCATCTAAAACAACAGTGAAGCTGGAGTAACATTACTCATCACAATCCCTTAAAAAAGACAATTTGGAAATACTACATCCATCTGCCATCATCATGACTGGGGAGGACAACATGTTCATGAAGGCAGATGTGGAACCAAGCTCGTGCACCCACAAAGACCGGGTATTTTTGTAGCCATGTTGCCGCTATATTATGGAAGGTATATTCTTCCTATCCCTGCATTTTCATGTGTCCGGTGCTCAAAAAATACAAAAGCTAAAATCTTGCGCATGAAACGACTTGTTGCCTTTGATATAGTTATTACGATGATGTTTGTAATTATGATGATCTTTAATATTATTTACTACATCTACTGTATCTGTTGCTAGCCTGTTGCTAATCTGTACGTGTTGGATGGCACAATTATGTCAACGCATAAATGCATGTGTTACAAGTTTTTTGTTCGTTTGTTTACAGCTGGAAAACACTATTAGGCTAGGGAAGACGACTCGATGTGCCATGTGTCACTGTCGGAGGTTGGGTATTTCAGTCAAATGACATGAGTCAGACTGGAGTCACCAATTTTCGGAGATGTGTGCTTGATAGGCTAAAAATGAATGAAAAACGGGAGTCCTCATTGACTTGACAAGTCTTTAACATCTTTTTTAAGCATGCCTACAAATTCATTTTACAAATAATTTCTACTATTTCCTTGGATTTTCCATTAGTGAGGTTTATTACACATCTAATCATATGATACATATATACAAATACGATTTCATATTCTGTCCTATTTGTCTTTCAAACATGACTTCAAATAATCCAATACCCTCATTCAATTTCTGATACTCAGTTGTTCATTTAACTTTTGTGTGAGTCGCAAACAAGATTGTATAAGTTTCCATGATTTGAATAAAGTGATGTGTTGACTCCTTGAGGCCCATTGTGAATTAGCGACATTCCAAATCAAAGCAGCCCAAAGCTTCTTTTTTTTTCTTTAAACCATAGATGTTTGTTGTCCCTAATTTGCACCATACACACAATTATTCATCTTCCGTGCCAATCACCCTCATGATAGTCCAGGGGGTGCTAGAGCCTATCCCAGCAAACCATGGGGAGTAGACAGGGTACACCCAAAATTGGCTGCCAGTCAGTCGCAGGGCACACATAAAATGCATTTATTTCATCATTACTATTTCTTTTTTTTTTATTGATTATTACATTTTATTATTATTTCTTAACTTGATTTAGCATCTACTTGAAGGCGAAAACAAAAGTGAAAGATTTTTAAATCTGAACTCATTCACTGCCATTGACAGTGAAGTCATAGACATTAAATCCATTTCAACTGGAAGTGAGTGATCATGTTTCACTGTCACGGACGGCGAATGAGCGCTGCCAGCCCTCCCAATCAAAATGGATTGGATGCCTTTTTTTTTAATCTTTAATCCTTTATTCTTTTTAATTTTAGTGTGAGGGGGTTAAAATTTAGTGGGAACTTCACTAAACATGCTTGAATTTTGTCACAGTAACTTTGGACTCCCTTAAAACCTACTCCCACCAATCATCGATACAGAGGGTTTTCTCAATAGACTATCAAAGACAAAATTCCCCCGGAGAAAGGAAAGAATGCAAACGCACTGGAACACACATACTCGCAGACACACACCAACATACCTAGGCATGCACTCACAACCAAATCACACACTCACCTAGACAATTGTGCCCATCATGTGCCAAGCGGAAGCCATCATAGCATGTGCACCTGTAATTTCCTGGGATGTTGATGCACTCATGGACACAGCCACCGTTGTATTCGGTCGCACACTCATCGACATCTGCAAAAACAAAAAACAATAACAAAAGTAGGTATGAAAGAGGGCACTTTAACTGCTCAAACTTGTCATGGTCCACTTAGTACCTGATGGATTTTGGTAAAGGATTGGTGGCTCAAGTATAATTCAGCTAAGAATACAAAACTGCATATCTACAGTAGATACACTGCTGGCCAAAAGTGTTGGCGCCCCTGCAAATCTGTCAGATAATATTTAATTTCTCCCAGAAAATTAAAAATGCTTTGGTAATAATATCTTCATTTATTTTGCTTGCAATTAAAAAACACAAAAGAGAATGGGGAAAAAAATAAATCTTTATTATCTTACACAAAACTCCAAAAACTGGCTGGACAAAAGTATTGGCACCCTTTGAAAAATCATGTGATGCTTCTCTAATTTGTGTAGTTAACAACACCTGTTACTTACCTGTGGCACATAACAGGTGGTGGCAATAACTAAATCACACTTTCAGCCAGTTAAAATGGATTAAAGTTGACTCAACCTCTGTCCTGTGTCCTTGTGTGTACCACATTGAGCATGCAGAAAAGAAAGAAGACCAAATAACTGTCTGAGGACTTGATAACCAAAATTGTGAGGAAGCATGGCCAATCTCAAGGCCAGCAGTGTATCTACAATATGTAAGTACTAAGAGCAGAGGTAGGTAGTAAGGCATTACATTTAATCTGTTACATTTACACAGTGGCTTTACCAGTTTCATCAACGAGATGTCGCAACAATAAACACATGACTCCATTATACCAATCAGATGTTACAATTACAGTTTGCCCGATATATCTTTTTTTTTTTTTTTTTTTTTAATTTGATTTGATCGTTGTATATTGGAAGCTGTTGAAGCATTTATTTATTTATTTTTAATTGTATTTAATAATATACTTTCTTTAAAAAAAAAAAAAAAAAGTTTATCGGCTTACATAATCGGTTTTGGATATCGAAAATCGGATAAAACTTTTTTTTATATATTGGTATCTGAATCGGCATTTGAAAACCCCATGTCAGTCGACCTCAATTGACAATTTGACCACGCACAAGCTTCCAGTCAGAAGTCCTGCGATCAAATTGGCCTGTTCAATTATGCGGTGTCTTTAAACCATCGTGCAAAATAAACTATTTCACATAGAGAGCTGCCGTCAACTTTACTTGAAAGTATGGTTTTCAACCTCTCTCCTAATTTTTATTTGCACCAATAGACCACGGAAAAAACTGAGATATGATTGTTTTCATTTCATGGTAGGAAGGAAGGAAATATGTCTTCTCCACTATCAGGCGCTCATGCTCTTTGGGAGGTAATGTTTCTGTTCTGTTGATTTTTCTAGTCTGAATTCAATGATTTTTGTCAATATTTTTGACCTAATGTGGTCATTTAATAGGTTATAGTACAATATAGTAATAACAGTTCATATAGAGTTCAGAGAGAGTGCTTTATTATTACTATGCCAACAATACTCGAAAACATAGTTTTCAGCTCCTCTCCTAATTTTTATTTGGTAATGATAGACAACAGAAAAATGGATATATGATTGTTTTAATTTTATGGTAGGAAATGTTTCCTCCAGTAGAGGGCATTCATGCTCTTTGGAACGATGAAGTTTGTGCTCTGCAGATCTTCTGGTCGGGATTTTTGTTAACATTTTTGTCTTAATATGGTAGTTTAATAGTTTATAGTACAGTATAACAATAACAGTTCATATAGAGTTTAGAGAGAGTGCTTCATTATTATGCCAAAAACACTCAAAAACGCTGTTTTCAACCATTCTCCTAATCTTTATTTGGCACTGATGGACCACGGAAAATCGGAGATATGATTGTTTTAATTTCATGGTAGGAAATGTTTTCTCCACTAGAGGGTGATGTTTTTTCCTGTAGATTTTTTTTGTCGGAATTCAATTATTTTTGTTTATTGTTTTGGCCGAATATTTTCATTTAATAGTTTATAGTACAGTATAATAATAGCATTTTATCTAGATGATGTTGTGCTGAGAAAAAAATATATAATTGTTAAAAAAAAATTAAAAAAATTAAGCAGTTCCCCATAATGTTACTCATTACTTGAGTATTTATTTCACCAAAGACTTTTTTTCACTTGAACCTTTTGAGTTTTGAGTAAATTTTGAGTAAATTACTTTTTTTACTTGAGTAATATAATTTTGAAGTATTAATACTCTTGCTTGAGTAAAAAAAACTCTACCCACCTCTGACTATGGGAATATTTTAAAAAATTCCAGTTGTAAAATTAAAATTGCAAAGGAGAAAATGATGCATTTTTATATAAAGAATTAACAACACAAAGTTTGTTCATAGTGTGACAACTTGAGAATTGTGTCACATAAACACGGAGCAGAAGTTGACGTTTACAGAAAGATGGCAGATTAGTTTGACACTGAGAGTGAGGTTGTCTGTTATGGTTATAATGATGGTTGTAGGGCCCCACTGAGTAGACCAGAACACGATGGATTGCGAACAGTGTGCACAAGCACTCAGCACTTGCTGGCCCATTTAGGCTCTATGATCCTGGTCGTTCAGCTTCTCTTTGAGGCTGCCGCTCTCAAGGCTTAATTGGACTTGACAGCAGAGGGATGGGACCAAGACAAAGAACACTCTCTGCTCACCGAGTCTCTTCTTCCCACACATCAGCGGAATTCACCAAGCTCAGCACAAAATCACCCGTCATTTGCCCACTTCTCTTTTAACACACACATTTTCAGTCGATTCTCCTCCATTCCTTTTGTGCAGTTTTCAGGCTTGCAAAGTCGCAACAGCAAGGTGTGAACAAACTAAGAATACTGACAGCGATACCTCTACTTACGAAATTAATTGGTTCTGGAAGTAGTTTCGTAACTTGAAAATTTTGTAAGTAGAGTCACGTTTTCCATGTAAATGCCCTATTTCGTTCAAAGCCCCCCAAAATTCAGGCATACATCTATTATAAAGTATAAAAATGCATCAAAACAACAAATGCATGTTAGTTACACTATTACACAATAAACATTAAGATTAAGGATCCGCCATCTCCTCTGTGGAGGGGCTATCTTTCAGCTGCAGCCTCCTGACTATTAAGACATCAGAGTTGTGCATAATGTAAAAAAACAAGAATAAAGAATAAAAGTTGATACACTCATGTAAAGCTGTTGCAACACGAGGGGCGAATGAAAGGGATGCTAGGATACACACATACAGTAGAGGTCCCTCTTAGCCAATTGGATGCCAGTAATGCAAGGCAATTGTCAATGACAGAGCACCTATAAGTACGTTACGTTCAGTAAACTGCGAGTACCAGCGATGCTGTATTTTTGCCTTTCATATCCTGAAACTTCTTCCATAATAAGAGGCAATATTTTCCCGTTGAGGCATGTCTTAACCTGAAAATTCTGTATGTAGAGACGTTTCTAAGCAGAGGTACCACTCTACTATGACTTTCAGTAGACTACCTTCCAAATAATAATACCAAATAAAACTTTATTTCAACTTTTAATGCCTACACCTAGTATAAATGACCTTCATGTGAAAGACTGTTGCACAAAGTGTGTACGTATGCAAATCACACATTTCTTAGAGAAATGATAAGGGAAAAAAATAATGTTTAAACTAGGGCTGTCAAAATTATCGCGTTAACGGGCGTTAATTAATTTTTTTAATTAATCACGTTAAAATATTTGACGCAATTAACGCACTCCCCCCGCTCAGACAGATTTAAATGACAGTACAGTGAACTGCTTGTTAATTGTGTTTTATGGAGTTTTGCCGCCCTCTGCTGGCGCTTGGGTGCGACTGATTTTACAGGCTTCAGCATCCATGAGCATTGTGTAAGTAATTATTGACATCAACAATGGTGGGCTCCTAGTTTATTTTTTGATTGAAAATTTTACAAATTTTATTAAAACGAAAACATTAAGAGGGGTTTTAATATAAAATTTCTATAACTTGTACTAACATTTTTCTTTTAAGAACTACAAGTCTTTCAATCCATGGATCGCTGTAACAGAATGTTAATAATGTTAATGCCATCTTGTTGATTTATTGTTATAATCAGGGGTGCACATATTTTTTTTGCCCAGGTTCTCAGAGGAGGACCTGGAGATGTGACTTGGTCCTCTTTGAGCTTGAGAGCCGACCCGCCTGATGCGATAAAATTATGACAAGCTTTACTTAGAGCCAATTAACTTATTAATTACATTAACAATTAATGCTTGATTAACATCAACTTGCACAACAAAATTGCCATTACTTTAAAGTGAAATGTAAAGAAATAAACATAAAAGCACCAATCCAAAATAAAGGGCATTATGCAGCTCCCACATTAACTCCAAGCCTTTGTAAAAGTGGGATGTCCTCCTCATAAGACCTCATTCAACGTGCATGTTTAGCTTTGTAAAATGCGAACAAAAACACGTTTGTCAGTGCATGGCGCTGTTTTCATTACCTTTATTCCACCACTTGTCCATAGGGCGAGAGCGGTCCTGTCTGACATCGATAGTTTGCTTGCCACATGCTCTGTTTTTTTCGTGCTTTTCAAAGTTTGGATGGCTGAAATTCTTTGACCCTACAAAAAATGCGTTGCTCTTATCAGCGACATTGGGATTCTCACGGCACATTTTGTACCGCATTTCCATGCGAGCATCATTTACTTCTAGCCATGGTACCTCCTGCAGCCACTTTTCAGCAAAAGTCTTTTTTTCCCGGTAGCTCCGGTGACGTCTCTGTCGTCTGTCTGTCTTTTGACGGGGGAACACGAAATAATTACTCAGTAGGGCCTGCCTCTTCGACATTTTGAGAAGTTATTTTCTCGTGTCCGCCGCAAATACAGTGGTCAGCCATCGGTACGCAAAAGCGTATGGAAGCCGTTGAGGGCCAGCGCGTTTGTCTACGTCCAGTACGGATATAATGTATATATCCATCTTGTGTCTTATCTTAATAATTTAGAGAAAAATATGGCATATTTTATAGATGGTTTGAATTGCGATTAATTGCGATTAATTGCGATTAATTAATTTTTAAGCTGTAATTAACTCGATTAAAAATTTTAATCGTTTGACAGCCCTAGTTTAAACACAAAATATGGCCCTGCTTACCATTGTTGTTAATCTTACTTTAAAAAAAGTAATTAGTTACAGTTACAAATTACTTCTCTAAAAAAGTAATTTAGTACCTGAATTACCTAATTGAAAGAGTCATTAATTACTCAGTAAAGTAACTGACGTTACCTTTCTTGTTCTACACATTATTACATTATACATTTTATAACATCTTTCACATTAAAGATGTTTATATTAACTGATTGAATTGAACCGAACTTTTCATACCTACCCCCCCAAAAAAAAAAAAAAAAAAATGTAGGTCACACCTTTGACATTTTTTTAATTTCAACCAATATAAGTGTATAGACAAGTTTCCAAGGTACTTCCGCTTTATTTCCGCATTTCAGCTCACGAGTTCGGTTTTACACTATCTCCATCCAAAACAACAGTGGAACTGGAGTAACATTACTCATCAAAATCCCTCAAAAAAGACCATTTGGAAATACGACATCCATCTGCCATCATCACGACATGGGAGGACAACATGTTCATGAAGGCAGATGTGGAGCCAAGCCTGGGCCACCACAAAGACCGGGAGTTTATGTAGCCATGTTGCCACTAGTGTTGTAGAACGTATGTTCTTCTTATCCCTGCATTTTCATGTGTCCGGTGCTCAAAAAAATACTAAAGCTAAAATCTTGCGTATGAAACGACTTGTTGTCTTTGATATTGTTATTACGATGATGATTGTAATTTGTTTAATATTATTTATTACAACTACTTTACTGCTGTGGCTGCAACACATGCTATCTGCTGCCAGCCTGTTGCTAATCAGTACGTGTAGGATGGCACAATTATGTCAACGCATAAATTCAACGTTGTTTTTAGGCAAGGGAAGACAAATTGATGTGCCTCACAACAACACTTACTGTTAGAGATGTCCCGATCCGATATTTGGATCGGACGCCGATATGGGCAAAAAATGCACATCGGTATCGGATCGGCCGACACGGAAAAATCCCGATCCAGACTTCCGATCCAGTTTTTTTTCGAAAGTCCAGTCTGGGTTTTCCAGCGCACCGATTTACATAATCCATTCCAGTTTTTGCTTCAATTTCCCTAATATCCGGTCCGCATTTTACGGCACACCTTCAACACACTACATTACCGTCTCCCAATTTACCGAGAGACTTTATCGGTAAAAATGTCAGCTGTGTTGGGATCATTTCACCTTAAAGGACGACAAAGACGAAGAGGCAGAGTGCAACATATGCCACAATAAAGTCAAGCGTGATGGTAAAGCTGTAAGAAGTTTTAATACAACCAACCTAATCAAGCATTTAGCGAAATACCATGAGGAGTATGTTAAGAAAACCGAAGACAAAAAGAAAGGTCCTTCGCAACCAACACTGGCAGAAACTTTTGCTATTCGTGACAAACTGGCACTCGACAGTCCCAAAGCGCAGGGAATAACAAGAGTCACTGCAAGAAGAAGAATCAAGAATTCATTCTGGATGACGAGCCATTTCTCTCGTGAGTAAAAACGCACCATACAACACTTATGCTGCATTCCAGAGAAGTGGGAAGTCGGATTTATCCCACTCGGATGGTACCAGTTCCGACCTCAAAGCGTTCCAAGCAAATGTAAACAACAAAGATGGCGGATCGCGACGAGGTGTTTTTTATTTTGGCCATCCAAAGACATTTTGACCTCCAGCGAACCTGCCTTCCTATAAGTGATCAAATAGTAGAGAAAAAAACGACGGCTGCGTTATAGCCCACAATGTAAACTGCCTTTTTTTAGTTACATCCTTTGCTGATCGTCAATATAAAATCATAGCACAACAAAGATAATTCACTGTATGAGGAAAAAAAATACATGGCGTCTCAAATAAACTTGATTTACTTCATTATTGTATTATCATTCGTTTTCTTGAGCGCCATTTTGTCCAGTGACGTCAGATTGAAACAACTTGGAAGTCGGGGTAGTTATCTTTTCTCCGACTTCGCGACTTGGACCTCCTAGTTCGAGTGTTGTTCCAATGATATTTTCCTAGTCGGAGGTCGGAAACATGCCCTGACGTCATTCCATCCTTGAGCGATTCTGCCGTGGAAGATTCGAGAACGATTCACAAACATCCAAATTCCGATTATTGCGTTGCATTGCGTCCCGAGAGTAAACATGCTTGTCTAATAGATATCATATGTATGTAGAACTAGATGCAAAATACAGACTCGACAGCGTGGGCAACACATGCATTGAAAACTAGGTGCGTTAGTAAACAGCCGCCATCTTAAAGCAGGAGACTACCCTTGTAGGCTGTTGTAGTGAACCTTCCAAGCAAACCTAATTAACTTTTTATCTAAAATACTCCTAAATCGGCAAAATCTCGACTTGAATCTATCTTCAAAACAGTTTTAAAACTTTCACATGTCAAAAGTAGACAGAAGGGAAATTATGGAATAACGGGAGCAATTTTAACAACTTTAACAGTTGATTCGCAAAATTAAATTAATTGAATGTAGTTTAAAGCTGCTGATACAGAATGGGGACTTGAGTAGTTTATTTACTGTTTTAAAATGTTAACTTGAAACTGAAATAGTCGTTTATTTAAACCTGAGAGGCTTTTTATACAATTTTTGTAACTAATCCACGAAACATTAAAAGCATCTAATAGCTTGGGGGATTTGTGGGATTTTCTACTGACAGTTTACAATATTATTTGCACGTTTTACTGTCTGACTATGCTATTTCTGTTTGTTATTTATAATCTTTTGTGTTTCTCACTGAATAAACAGGTCATTTTCTTGTTACCAACCATCGTATGTTATTCAAACTCACCTAATTCAGCTGGCTAGTTGTTATTAAGAGTACTAAAACCCTTTTCAACATGAGTCAGACAACTAAGTAAGGAGGCTAAATAACTTTAAACTTTAATACATGCTCAGATAGGCCGGTATCGGTATCGGCCAGTATCGGTATCAGATCGGAAGTGCAAAACAATATCGGTATCGGATCGGAAGTGCAAAAACCTGGATCGGGACATCCCTACTTACTGTACGTCGATGGATGGATGGAAAAAATTGTAGACCTGCACCAGGCTGGGAAGACTGAATCTGCAATAGGTAAAATGCTTGGTGTAAAGAAATCAACTGTCTAATCAATTATTAGAAAATGGAAGACATACAAGACCACTGATAATCTCCCTCGATCTGGGGCTCCATGCAAGATCTCACCCCGTGGCGTCAAAATGATATCAAGAACGGTGAGCAAAAATCCCAGAACCACACGGGGGGACCTAGTGAATGACCTACAGAGAGCTGGTACCACAGTAACAAAAGCTACCATTAGTAACACAATGCGCCGCCAGAGACTCAAATCCTGCACTGCCAGACGTGTCCCCATGCTGAAGAAAGTACACGTCCAGGCCCGTCTGCGTTTCGCTAAAGAGCATTTGGATGATCCAGAAGAGGACTGGGAGAATGTGTTATAGTTAGATGAAACCATAATAGAACTTTTTGGTAGAAACACAGGTTCTCGTGTTTGGAGGAGAAAGAATACTGAATTGCATCCGAACAACACCATACCCACTGTGAAGCATGGGGGTGGAAACATCATGCATTGGGGCTGTTTTTCTGCAAAGGGACCAGGACGACTGATCTGTGTAAAGTAAAGAATGAATGGGGCCATGTATCAAGAGATTTTGAGTGAAAATCTCTTTCCATCAGCAAGGGCATTGAGGATGAGAAGTGGCTGGGTCTTTCAGCATGACAATGATCCCAAACACACAGCCAGGGCAACAAAGGAGTGGCTTCACAAGAAGCATTTCAAGGTCCTGGAGTGGCCTAGCCAGTCTCCAGATCTCAATAGAAAACCTGTGGAGGGAGTGAAAGTCTGTGTTGCCCAACGACAGCCCCAAAACATCACTGTTTTAGAGGAGATCTGCATGTAGGAATGTGCCAAAATACCAGCAACAGTGTGTGAAAAGCTTGTGAACAGTCACAGAAAACGTTTGGCCTCTATTATTGCCAATAAAGGGTACATAACAAAGTATTGAGATGAACTTTTGGAATTGACCAAATACTTATTTTCCACCATGATTTGCAAATAAATTCTTTAAAAATCAAACAATGTGATTTTCTGTTTTTTTTTCCACATTCTGTCTCTCATGGTTGAAGTTTACCCATGTTGACAATTACAGGCCTCTCTAATATTTTCAAGAGGGAGAACTTGCACAATTAGTGGTTGACTAAATACTTATTTGCCCCACTGTACAATCTTTTAGGTCAGTGGTTCATAACCTTGTTGGTGCTACCGAACCCCACCAGTTTCATATGCGCATTCACCGAACCCTACTTTAGTGTTAAATAAAATATGTTTTTTTTTTTTTCAAATTCAAGACATAGAGTTTTTCTACTGGTGCACAAAATAAACCGTTCACAACAAAACTAACATAGTGCATGAATCCACAACAAATTACATACCTGCTTTGCGATCAGGTACGCAACTTAATATGATGTTGTGGGGATCTGTTTGTTAATGGGTACAAATCAAAGAGCAAGCAGAGTGGCCTCATCTTCAAATTTGGCTCTGATCACCTTAGAATTCAGCAAACGTTGTGTTCTTATATTCCCCATCTCCATGTAGCTTCTCGAAGTGTTCCTTTAGTTTTGCCTGTGCGAGGCTAGAGTTGCTCAACTTGGCATTGCAAATCATGTAGCTAGGATGCTGACTCCCATCCCGTTCTGTGATACATGAGAATCTATATTGTAAATATTTGTCCGACCACCTTCTTTTTGCTCGACATAGTTAGTATGGATTAAAATATGAAGAAAGTAATTATACGACGTACTACGCTGACTTTCAGACGTTGTATAATTCCTGAGTGCACTAAATTCTTCGCAGCACTGACTGGCCAAGCAATGTCACGTGATCATCTGCAGCCAGTGACGGCCAAGCGGGGCACGCCATCGCGTATAGTCATGATGAGTCGGTGTGCCTTGACCTCAGTGGTCGAGGCTCCACCGAACCCCTGAGACCGACTCACCAAACCCCTAGGGTTCGATCGAACCGAGTTTAAGAACCACTGTCCAAACTATTTCACATTGGGCCGCGATGGGTGCTGCTGGATATCTTTCCAACAAAACAAGATGACACCTTTTCACCAATCTGGTGTCTTTCAAGTATAATCAGTTGATCGCAATCGGGTGCTGCTTGCTTTAGCAGAAACTTAATTGGTTAAACTGTCTGTGCTCAATTGGTAGGGCAAAATCCAGGACCCACAGCAGCCCTTGAGGACCAGTTTGGACAACCGTGAGGTAGATCCTTGGTTTAAAGCGCATCCTTAACTTTTTGTCTGCAGCTGGTTTCGATCTAGAGCATATGGCGAGGTAGATCCATACAAGCACTTTGAAGCTAGACGCTGTTCAAAACAATCCAGTTCCAACCATATATATATATAGGCGCTTTCAGGAGTTCACGCACAGCACAGAAAGTCTCGGAGTCTCATCTACCTCATGCTGAATCCATTTTTGGAGATTCCGTTGGTTCCTCTAGTTTGACTTTGCAGTTTTAACTTTTTCAACACACTGCTTACTTTAGCCGCACTTCATGTTGTTCTGTCTAAACCGGAAGTTCGGAGCAGAAATGATCAAAGATGGCGTCGCCCAGGTTTTGCTCAGGAAACTCGTCTATATAAGATTACTTAAATAATCAATAGCTGCAGCCCTACAAGTGTGGCCTACCTAAATCAAATTGTAATGTCACATAGGTAGACGAGTCTCTAATATAATTATGTTTTTTTCCTTATTAATTATATATACAAAAAAATAAAATTCAACCTTTTATGTATTTATTTACTTATTTATTTATTTATTTAAATATGAACAAATAAAATTCTAAATGTGTCAGCACAGTGGTTGAGTGGTTAGCACATCCACCTAACAGTTTTGAGATAAAGGGTTCAAAGGGCCTTGCTGTGTAGAGTTTGCATGTTCTTCCCCTACCTACGTGGGTTTTCTTCGAGAAATCTAGTCTTCTTCCACCCTCCAAAAATATGCATGGTAAGATTAATGGACACTCCAAGTTGTCCCTAGGTATAAGTGTGTGCCTAAATGGTTGTTTGTTTCCTAGTGCCCTGCGATTGGCAAGTATAAATTCATAAATTGTTAATCAAAAAAACATATTAATAGAATTAAAACGATTTAAACCATCAATTGGTGAACAACCAGCAACTCTGAAGCTGCAAGAAGACTGGACATAATTGATGCCAGTCAGCACAACCATTGTCCTGAAGAGGAAACGACTGATGTACTAAAAAAACATTAAGTGAAAACAACCTCAATTGACAACACATTTTGAGATCTATAAAGGTCTTTAAAAAATATGAATGATGAAAACAGCCTTGAGAGAAAAGGAGTGACACTATGAGAAGCTGCTGTTTGTAGAAGGCTTTACGATCAAAACGAAGCAGATGCAAGCTATTCATGAACAAGATAAATAGGAAGGCTGAGCTTCACTTTGCAGAAAGCGAGAAAGTCCAGAAAAACATACTTTAAATCTCTAAAATACATGCTTATCTTTGAATCACAGAGGTGGTAAAATAGTTTGAACTTGCGTTGTTTCTTCTAAGACGTGCCTACAAAAATTCATTGCTAATAAATACTGTAACAACAGACACAAGGTAAACGTTGCAGTCTACAGAAACATTTTATCTACAAATGTAAAGAAAGATGAAACCAAGCTACCTGGTGAGATAACTACTAACCCAAAACACAGGAGTTCAACATCTCAAAGGTTTTGGACCAACTAAGTCAATTCCCAGATTTAAACGCTGTAGAGCATGCAATTTACCTAAGGAGGAAAAAGAAGTGAATAACACCCAGAGGTGGGTGGTAACACGTTACATTCACTTAGTTATGTTTACTTAAGTAACTTTCTGAGAAAAATGAACTTTTAAGCGTTGTTTTACCATACCATACTTTTTTACTTTTACTTGAGTACATTTGTGAAGAAGAAACGCCACTCTTACTACGCTACTTTAGGCTGCACAAGGGTCATAACTTTTTTTCCCTCTCTTTATTTTTACCAGCACAGTGGCTCACCCAGTCTCGCAATCATACGCAGCAACAATAATCACATGACTCCATTACACCAATTAGACGTAAAAATACAGATACATCACCACAGACAACACAAGCTTGCAGTCCAGTGTTATGATCACTTTGGTGTTCTAACATCACAACAAGTGGCATCTTTAAAGTGATGTTAAAAAAAATAAAATTAAAAAAATACGGTATTTCAGATGGAGCGCTGCCGTCCAAAATAAAATTTCTCATTTGGCACCGATCGACCAGGGAAAACCGGAGAACGCTTTAGTTTCATGGTGGAAAATGTGTTTATCCACTAGAGGCAGTGGTGAAAAGTAACGAAGTAAAATTACTTTGTTACTGTACATTTTTGTGTATCTGCAACTTACTTGAGTACAGTACATATGAAGTAGTACTTTTTACTTTTACTTCACTACATTTTACAGCATGTATCTGTACTTTTCTTTGTTTTCTCCCATTGTGAATTGGTAGTTTTGTTTTCATGCCTCTAGCACAATCAATTAGACCCATGCAACTATACTGTTATTGAGCACTAGAGGGAGCAACACGACTGTAAGCAAGATTAGGCAGGTGAATAAGACGTTGACCAATAAAAAACAGCAATGAGAGCATATAAAATATATCTATATGTCACATTTTTGCATCGGGAGACTATACTTTTACCTTTTACCTAACCCTAAAGTAAATTTTAAAGCAAGTACTTTTGTACTTTTACTTGAGTAATTTTTTTCTTAAATACTTGTACTTTTACTTTTGTAATTTTTTTGCCCCTGTATCTGTACTTTACTGCAGTGAAAAAAAAAAAAAAAGTGAGAACTTCATCCCCTACTGACGAGAGGAAAGTCATGCCCTTGGGACAGGTGAATTTCATTTCTATTTTTTCAGTCGGAGTTCAATGATTCTGGTCTATTTTGGGCCTAATATTGTCATCTAATAGATTTTATAATAATAATAATAATAATTCATATAGATGACCTTATGGTGAGAAAAAATGTGCAATTTAAAATAAAAAAATTTAATAAATAAGATATTTTAAGGAATTACTCAGTACTTGAGTAGTTTTTTTCTCGAATACTTTTTTATTTGTACTTGAGTGAATGACTACTTTTGGATGACTACTTTTGCTTGTACTTGAGTAATTATTTTTGAAGTAACACTACTCTTACTTGGGTCCAATTTTTGGCTAGGTAGGCTGGCCACACTGCCCTCCCACTCATCATAAATTGAAAGAAAGCAGGACTGTGAGATAAAGTTGAAACTGAGGGATTTTTTTCCAGCCTGCTAGTGACTCAATTCATAGATCCACAGCCCCAGAAAGTGTTAGGGAATAGTTTAGCCAGGGTCCTCAATAAAGATTCAAATTAAAAACACTTTCAGATCCACCGTGTAGTGACCCACCACAACACTCTTTGACTAATGCATGAGTTTGATCAAATCATTTGTTTTGATAAAAATAGTATCCACGGTATTAATTGCAAAATAATACTGCATCATACATACTGAGAGATGTTCCCAATATTTTGGACACCCAAAATATAAAAACATACAGGATACCTCTTACAGTGCGAAACACAAATCACCATCACAAACTTTAAAGAGGCATAAAATGATAGTTACTATATAAGATAATATTTTTTGTAACACTTTATAATAACTATCCGTTATAACTAGTTAATAGATCAGTAATTAACTGTTAATAAATTATATATTGTTGATTTGTTTGGTTGTAGCTTGAATTTGGTTCACTAACTATAGAGGGTCCAATATGTTAATGTCAAAAATGCCAATTGCGTAATTTGGATTCATTTTGTTTTCATGTCCTGCACAAATACATGTGGTGGCTCAATCTGTGCGTTTATGTGCATTTCACACAATGTTCAACATTTCATCTGTGGTGTTTCATTGGTAAAACACATCACACAGAAAGGTCTATTGGTGGAACAAACATGAGGTACAAAATTTTGACATTTTAAAAATCACATCAAATTTCTGTACCTTCAACTTGTTCAATCTATTTACTGTTCAGTTTACCAGATGGTTAGCAAACAATTAAAAAGTGATCTGGAAAGTATAAGTTAATATGTTAGTTAAGTATTAGTTATAAGCTTGTATATGTTATTGGAACGTTGGTCTAAAGTTGCAAGTATTCCTCATTTACTAACAGTTAAGAAATGAGGAGTAGGTCTAACTTTAGAATAACAACCCAATGACATGAATAAACTATCAACTGATACTTAATAGGTCATTAGTTAATAAGTTACCTATAGCTTGTTAATGACATAATACAAATTTATAAGGTGTAGGTATCAATGATTAATATAACTGTCAAGTCACAAGCCATTTATTCTAAAAGGAATCATTATAAATGTTGAACAAACTGTTCATAAATACATCATACTAATTTATAAGGTATAGATATAAATAACTAACATACAGCTTACAAGTCATTTATAACTCATTAACCACTTTCAGTTTTTTTCAGTTTCTTAATGTTTATTTACGATATAATAACTATCTATAAGGCATCATTATAAATGCTTAATAAACTGTTAACAGTGAACAATTCAACAATAAATCATTTATTAACCTTTTAGTAATAATGTATTAACTAGTTCTAACATATATATATTATATTTATATATGTATGTATATATACATACATATACATACATATACATACATACAGTGCCTTGCAAAAGTATTCGGCCCCCTTGAATCTTGCAACCTTTCGCCACATTTCAGGCTTCAAACATAAAGATACGAAATTTAATTTTTTTGTCAAGAATCAACAACAAGTGGGACACAATCGTGAAGTGGAACAACATTTATTGGATAATTTAAACCTTTTTAACAAATAAAAAACTGAAAAGTGGGGCTTGCAATATTATTCGGCCCCTTTACTTTCAGTGCAGCAAACTCACTCCAGAAGTTCAGTGAGGATCTCTGAATGATCCAATGTTGTCCTAAATGACCGATGATGATAAATAGAATCCACCCGTGTGTAATCAAGTCTCCGTATAAATGCACCTGCTCTGTGATAGTCTCAGGGTTCTGTTTAAAGTGCAGAGAGCATTATGAAAACCAAGGAACACACCAGGCAGGTCCGAGATACTGTTGTGGAGAAGTTTAAAGCCGGATTTGGATACAAAAAGATTTCCCAAGCTTTAAACATCTCAAGGAGCACTGTGCAAGCCATCATATTCAAATGGAAGGAGCATCAGACCACTGCAAATCTACCAAGACCCGGCCGTCCTTCCAAACTTTCTTCTCAAACAAGGAGAAAACTGATCAGAGATGCAGCCAAGAGGCCCATGATCACTCCGGATGAACTGCAA
Organism: Corythoichthys intestinalis; assembly: GCF_030265065.1. Taxonomy (NCBI): domain Eukaryota; kingdom Metazoa; phylum Chordata; class Actinopteri; order Syngnathiformes; family Syngnathidae; genus Corythoichthys; species Corythoichthys intestinalis. Next base: position 68,984,166 of record NC_080396.1, read on the forward strand.
AGATCTACAGCTGAGGTGGGAGAGTCTGTCCATAGGACAACAATCAGTCGTACACTGCACAAATCTGGCCTTTATGGAAGAGTGGCAAGAAGAAAGCCATTTCTCAAAGATATCCATAAAAAGTCTCGTTTAAAGTTTGCCATAAGCCACCTGGGAGACACACCAAACATGTGGAAGAAGGTGCTCTGGTCAGATGAAACCAAAATTGAACTTTTTGGCCACAATGCAAAACGATATGTATGGCGTAAAAGCAACACAGCTCATCACCCTGAACACACCATCCCCACTGTCAAACATGGTGGTGGCAGCATCATGGTTTGGGCCTGCTTTTCTTCAGCAGGGACAGGGAAGATGGTTAAAATTGACAAGAAGATGGATGCAGCCAAATACAGGAACATTCTGGAAGGTATCTGCACAAAACCTGCGACTGGGACGGAGATTTATCTTCCAACTGGACAATGATCCAAAACATAAAGCCAAATCTACAATGGAATGGTTCAAAAATAAACGTATCCAGGTGTTAGAATGGCCAAGTCAAAGTCCAGACCTGAATCCAATCGAGAATCTGTGGAAAGAGCTGAAGACTGCTGTTCACAAACACTCTCCATCCAACCTCACTGAGCTTGAGCTGTTTTGCGAGGAAGAATGGGCAAGAATGTCAGTCTCTCGATGTGCAAAACTGATAGAAACATACCCCAAGCGACTTGCAGCTGTAATTGGAGCAAAAGGTGGCGCTACAAAGTATTAACGCAAGGGGGCCGAATAATATTGCACGCCCCACTTTTCAGTTTTTTATTTGTTAAAAAAGTTTAAATTATCCAATAAATTTTGTTCCACTTCACGATTGTGTCCCACTTGTTGGTTCTTGACAAAAAATTAAAATTTTATATCTTTATGTTTGAAACCTGAAATGTGGCGAAAGGTTGCAAGGTTCAAGGGGGCCGAATACTTTTGCAAGGCACTGTACATATATATATATATATATACATATATATATATATATATATATATATATACATATATATATATATATATACATATACATATATATATATATATATATATATATATATATATATATATATATACATATATATATATATATATATATATATATATATATATATATATATATATATATATAGACACACACATACAATAGGGCTGTCAAAATTATCGCGTTAACGGGCGTTAATTAAGTTTTTTAATTAATGACGTTAAAATATTTGACGCAATTAATGCATGCAATGAATGACCCACTGGCATATTGCCTCAGACAGATTACAATGAGGCCGTTTATGGACATTAAGAGTGAAGAGAATGCCACCGGCCGCTTGGGGGCAGCGCCGTTCCATACTCATGTTATTTCTTCTAAACGTGGGAGAATTAGTAGTTGTGAGACGTTTATGCTTTATTCACAATGCAATGCAAATTGCTATTTGTGCGCCACACATATTTCGGTAAGTTTTCTTTCTTTTAGTGGCAATTATGTGTCTCTTGTTGTATTTTGGGTAAGATATGTACAGATACAGTGGGGAGAACAAGTATTTGATACACTGCCAATGGGTTTTCCCATTGGCAGTGTATCAAATATTTGTTCTCCCCACTCTACAGGGTGACCCAAAAAAAAGTTTACACTCAGTTGACTGCTTGTTTAAAAGCAAATATATATATATATATATACATATAATAAGAGGTCATAATACATGGCTGGTTGGTCCATGTTGCTAGTTTAATTTTGTCACTTAAACCTGCAAGAAACTGAAAATAAACCCCACCATCCTTAAATTAACTTTCGCTTCGCAATAATATAAATATTGAGGAACTGTCTGCTAACACTAAACCCGTGATTGATAAAGACTGAACTTTGCAAATATTTGACCAAAGCTTCACAAATCAATCTTGAATAAGCCACAGGCAAGAGTCCATGGATGTCAGCCAGTCAGTAATAAAAACAGAAAACATTGTGATTATGGCTTTGTAATAACACAAATACATTTTGTGGAATATACTGATCCAAAGTGTTTGGGGTTGGGAGGGAAAGAAAGTCTTGAAAACCCCTGCTGGAAATAACCCTGACTACTTGGCGGCTCCTCTGACTGCCATTTCAGCTGCAGTCTTAATTTTCTCCAACATGTGTATAGGAAATTTACTGCTTCATTTCATCTTGTCATAAAGGAGCACTGGGCACCTGGCTTTTCTCATCCTCTGTCCACTTCTCACTCCCTCACTTTGCTCTCATGACTAATTTTGAGTGAGGCCGAGGCTCTCATCAAACAAAGTGTAAGTGTTTTACAAACGACAAGGCAAATCAACATCAGATGTTGGTCCTTTACAGTAATGCAGCGCTCAGACAGGCCACATTTTTTTCTCATTTCGCGATGAGTTCCCATACAAAGCCATGCCTTGTGATGGTCGACACGACCAGTTTGACCAGATGGGCTGTGCCCCGTGATGTCAAAGGTAAAATGGCTGCATTGATCTTTCTGCAAAAGATTTTATGGACAACGAGGAAGCAGCCAATCAAATGTTTTCTCATTCACGTGATTTCAGGAGCGCGCTCATCCTCCCGGATGACCAAGCTTCTCACCCTATCTCCACGGTCTCGGATTTGGAGGTACTGATCTTCATCAAAATCAGTGAGAGTTGGAGGTCACCGCTTGATGAAGCCAACAGCTCCATATCATCTGCAAAAAGCAGAGATGCAATGCTGAGGCCACCAAACCGGACACCCTCAACGCTTCGGCTGCGCCTAGCAATTCTGTCCATAAAACTTATGAACAGAATCAGTGACAAAGGACAACCTTGGCAGAGTCTAAGCCTCACTGGGAACGAATCCGACTTTTGTCTCACCACAGATTTTGAACAGTCATAACTTGGCCGATATACAACATATGTGCGCCAAAATTCCCGTTCTTGATGAGAGTCGTACCCTGAAAGATTTTGTAGTGGTTATTTTGCATCAATCCTTCATCGCCAACTAGTGGCAACAGAAAGTCACTCATTTTACTAATACATATCCAGTTCCTTTGAGGTTGGAAATGTCTCTGTCTGTTGCCATGACGACCCTTTGTTCGACATTAAACTGAAGTAGATTTCTTCAGGGACTTAGTCAGCTAATAGAGCCACAAAATTTGGCACACTTGGTCGAATTGGCCCAATTAGAAGATTCATTTTGATTTTCAATAGGGGTAAGGATGCACAACTCAGTAGTGCCCCTTTTTTGTAGGACCGCTTCAATAGGGTTTTTTTCACCTAGTTGAGTCGCGAAATGATATCTGTCAGCCATGCACACAACACAAAAGAGGTTCCACGATTTGACGATCTACCACCACCCTGAACTGCGAACCATCCGAGTTGCATGTTGTCCGAATTGTGCCAAACTGCGAGGGCCCGTTCAGTCCTGCTTGCACGCCAGGTAATTTAATTGTTTTGCTATGTGTAAATGCTATTTGTAATTGTACCAGCAGTATTTATTAAGGATTTAGTATAGGTTTTTGGGCTGCAGAACAAATAAAATAAATTTTTATGGGAAAATCCCGTTCGACACACGACCGTTTCGATTTACAAACCAATTCCTGGAACGAAATTAAATTCGTATGTAGAGGTATCACTGTGATAATATTACAAGAATTAAGTCATACATTGTAATATTACAAGATTCAAATTGAATATTGCGAGAGAAAAATCTTAATTTATGACTTGAAAGTAGGGCTGTCAAACGATTAAAATTTTTAATCGAGTTAATTACAGCTTAAAAATTAATTAATCGTTATTAATCGCAATTCAAACCATCTCTAAAATATGCCATATTTTTCTGTAAATTATTGTTGGAATGGAAAGATAAGACACAAGACGGATATATACATTCAACATATGGTACGTAAGTACTGTATTAGTTTATTATAACAATAAATCAACAAGATGGCATTAACATTATTAACATTCTCTTAAAGCGATCCATGGATAGAAAGACTTGTAGTTCTTAAAAGATAATGTTAGAACAAGTTATAGAAATTTTATATTAAAACACCCTCTTAATGTTTTCGTTTTATTAAAATTTGGAAAAAAAATTTAATCAAAAAATAAACTAATAGCTCGCCATTGTTAATGTCAATAATTACCTCTTACTCATGGTGCTGAAAGCTGTAAAATCAGTTGGACCCAAGCGCTAGCAGAGGGCGCCAAACACCAAAAAACAAGTAACAAGCGGACATTACACTCTGCTATCATTTTAATCTGAGTGGGGCATGTGCGTTAATTGCGTCAAATATTTTAACGTGATGAATTTTTTTTTTAAATTACCGCCCGTTAACGCAATAATTTTGACAGCCCTACTTTAAAGTTGTTTTGTTGCTTTTTTTTATTTTTTTATTTTACATGAACGGAAAGTTATTTGGTTTCGCGGGTTTCGCCTTTTGGCGACATTGTGTGGACACAAAACCACTTTTGGCATAATATCAGGAGATCAAGTAATATAACATAATTTTATGACTTTTTTCTCCTAATATTACTTCATATTTACATTATGTGAACCTTTTCAGTTCAACTTTTGGCAACGTCGACCAGTGTGAACACAAAACTGCTTTCGCCAACGGGCATAGCGAGAGCGATAAAACGCGGCCGATCTAAACGCAGCCCGACAGTTATCTCTACAGTACCACAAGGAACAAGAGCATAGGTTTGCATAGGGTCAGTAGGGACAAAATACTTCAATTTCAGAATGAAAATAATGAGTTCAGTTATATAGGGAATTTAGATTGCCTTTCCATATGTTGTAAGGATAGAATTGACCCTACCATTATTAAGTGAATTATTTTGAATTATATTCGGACTTACATTTTTCCCATTTTCACTTGCTGAATGTGGCGGGCCATTTTTTTTTGTCAAACGCACATTTGATTGGCTGATGACTTGACCCACACTCGCCACACACACACGCCCAGACAGAAATACATGTCGACAACATGCCGCCTCCTCCGCCCCCTTCAAATAGAAGGGATATTGGAAGTTTTTTTCGGCCAGCAGCAGCCATTGTAAGTAATGTAAAATTACGTCAATATTGTGGAGGTGGGAAACACCACTGATTTTGCTGCTGTAAGTCCAACCTGCATCAGACTTAGCATAACATTGAAATATGTGAACATGCTAACCTGAAAAACCCGAGTAGGAAGCTGCCTAGAGAGAAGTGTCCTTCTGTTTGTGTTTTCTCCTTTCACTGTTAATTAAACTGTGAGAAATGTAGTAAACACTGCTGGAGACTATAGAGCCAGAGGTGGTGCTGCTGCGTACATTTAAATGGTGCTGCATAGCGTCGTATGATGCTCACACAACACAACACAACATACACACGGAATAATTATAATTAACTATGTACATTTGGATGCTGCCAGCTACCAACACTAGAGTTGCAATCGACTGGTTGATCGCAAGCAACGTAATGAGCACTCCTGATTTAGCCTCTTGATTAATAAGGTTCATATTCATGAGAAATGTAGCCCTGACCCCCGTTCCCCCAATCTGTTTGGTCTAATTAATGTCCCGTCCCCAGCAAAAAAACGTACAGTACATGCAGATTATGCTGTTATATCGTTCCTACCAATGTTGAGACCAAACCTACGCCATTGACAGGGAACAACAGAATGTTGCACCAATGACGCATATGTGAAAAAAAAAAAAAAACTTATTATATACTTAAATTTAGAAAGGTTTACCTTCACAATGCTTCCCATCCCCTTTGTAGCCAGACTTGCAGATACATTTATAGGATTTCAGTGTGTTCTGGCAAATGGCATCGATGCTGCAATTGTCAAGGGCCTCTGCGCACTCGTCCACATCTAAAAAGAAAAAAGAGAAGTCGTTCAATTAATTCTGCCCAAAAAAGGAAAATGATCATCAACTTCAATTGTTTTTGACGACTAAAATGAAGAGTAAAGCAAAGAATGTAACTATAAATGGATCAGATCCCATTTGATGGTGATTTTGTGCAGAAATGTGAGAAATTCCAAAAGGTTCAGATGCTTTTTCATACCACTGTAGATGGCGCTATGCTGAGAAAAAAAAATACCATTTTAAAAAATCTGTGTAACCAGCAGTGGTGGAATGTACCTTGCTACTGTTCTAAAGTACTTTTTTTTAAGTGTAATGCTCATCATTACTTGTACCTCAGCAATAGGAAACATCCATCCATCCATCCATCCATCCATCCATCCATCCATCCATCCAACCAACCAACCACCCATTTTCAACACTGCTTAACATTGTCATAGCGTGCTGGAGCTGACTTCTGGCCAAAGGCGAACTACACCCTAAATGGTCACCAGTAGGTCGTAGGGCACACACACAGACAGACAACCATTCAACCGCAACTGAGTGGGAATCAATCTCACACTGCCTGCGCAAAAAGTCAGGCGACTGTACCGCTACACTACCAGCGACCTCACTTGGAAATAATGAGGATCAATTAATCAAAATCAGAGAGTGTCACAAGAGACCAACATTTTTTTATATAAATCTGTAACTATAGCACACAACAAATAGCAAACCCAACATAAAAAAATGTGAAAATCATCCGGTTGTTTAATGCCAACAGAGGCTTCTAGTCCAAAGCTAATGTAGCGCAAATGCTATCTGTAGGATGCGGTACTATAAATTCATGAGTTTACACAGCATTCTCAGTTCAATGAGCCGGCAATTAACATGTACGTGTGTGGGCATTTAGCATGCATGGTAAAAATCCATTAACATTAGGTGTTTAATGTTTTTTTTTTTTTTTTTAAAGACTGGAACGAAGACCGCAATCACATGAGCAAATAAAATTACACCCACTTAAATACAAATTTTATGACAACAGTTAGGCTTTAATGAAATGTCAAACCAAATGGAAACCTGTGTTGCTAACATGAGCATTAATTGAATTGTTCAGTTTTTAGAGTTTCAGTAATTGCCGCAATCCATCGAAAGATAAGCATGGAAATGGATTTGAGCAGATGCATAGTCAAGTCCGCCTTCATGGAACCCCTAATCCAGCCAAATCCTAGCTAACTAGCCCAGGTGTTCAGGATTACCCGTCTGTGCACAGGGGAAGGGCAGTTTAATAAGGTTTACATAGCTTCCAATATCCACTCTTATCACAAGCCCTCTGCAGGAGCCGACTGATCCCACTGGGAAATGACCTGCAACCTAAACCCTCATGCTGTGCACATTGCCTATTTCAGGGGGACAAAAGGTCTGCTGGGAAGATGAGCACAGTTACAATGAAAAATGCTCACGCAATCTTAATCATAAACTCAGATCCGTAATGATTTGCTTGCAACTGTAATAGGAACGACATCAGCAAGGTTTATCCCGTGAAATTTTATTGGACCCGGGTTTTACTTCGGCAAGAACATCAAGCTCCAAGGTCAGATGATATAGTGATACCAATGTCCTTAGGCAGCCCGCTACATTTTACTTTGTTGGCCGAAAAATGTATTCCATTACAGATTTATCACCAGATTGTTTAGGTGATTTGATGATTGACTGCTAAATCAGAAAGATAACCATGCACACGTTAACCCCTAAAGTGGTGATGCGGGTAATTTCAGATCTGGAGTATAGTTTGGCTTCAAATTTCTTGAAAAATAAGCCATCACATCTCTGATTTCTGCAAAATATTCATCAACAAATGGAAATAAAATATCAACAGAGGTGGGTAGGAATGCATTACATTTACTCTGTTACATTTAAATGAGTCATGTTTTGAAAAAAATGTACTTCTAAGAGTGGTTTTATCATGCCATACTGTTTAGTTTTACTTGAGTAGATTTTTGAAGAAGAAACACTCCTCTTACTCCATGAATCTGAGCTCCACTAGAGTCACTACATTTTCCTCTTAATTTTACATAGTCCTATCAGATTTCACTTTATTTTTTCCCGAGGTGCCCACAGTGGCTCTACCAGTTTCACCAATGAGACATAGCAACAAAAATCAAATGACTCCATGATACCAATCAGACATAACAATACAGTCACATGACCACACACAAGGTTGCAGTCAGACATCCTTTGATCACGCCTGCCTGTTCAATCACGTGGCGTCATTAAAGCGCTATTGAAAAAAAAAAAACTATTTCACATAGCGCGCTACCATCAACAAAGCGCAGATTTCAACCACTCTCCCAGTTTATGTTTGGCTGCGGAAAACCGGAGATATGATCATTTTGATTACATGGTATGAAATGTTTTGTCTCTACTTGAGGGCCCTCATGCTTTTTGGACGTTTCATTTCTTTAAATTTTTATAGTCAGAATTCAATAATATTTTGTATTTCTTTGGCTCTATTATGACCATGTAAAATGTTATAGTACAGTATTCATAATAACCGTTCATATAGATGATATTGTGCTGAAAAAAATTAACATTGTTTTTTTTTTTTTAAATCTGAAACTGTAAGCAGTTATTCTCAATGTTGGTCCATAGACATCATAATTTACTTGACGAGTCACTTCAGGTATTCTCGGCACACCGCCCGCCCGTAGGGGGCTATATGAGTCAGCTGCATTTATTAGAGGTAGGTGGGAATGACTATCACATATGCTGTGTTTGGAATTACCTTCAAAAAGTACGAAATCTGGAACGCATACTGACAAAAGGGATTGTCTCAGGAGTGATTTGTTTGAGGAATGAAGGTAATTATTGTTTTTTTTCTTCGTTCAATGCATGCATTTTGAAACGTCGTGAAAAACAATCAATTGGAGCCATACGTCATTCTTCGACAAATTTATGTAAAATAACTGCCCGGTTTTTGCTTTTAACCAAGAATCAAGACTGTTTTACGTCCATATCTATAAGGAATTTAGTGATTTTAAGCATTTATTCACAAGAAATTTGAACAGATAACGCCATTGTGTTAGCACCCTTATCATAACAAAGCTAACAGACTAGCTTAATTCTTCGACAGATTTAAGTCAAAGTGAACTCAAACTGCCCGTTTGTTTTGCGTTTAACCAAGAATCGAGACTGTTTCACGCCCATATTTATATAGAATCCAGGGATTTAAGCATTTGTTCACAAGACGTTCAACGTAAAAACCTCATTGCTATGGACTTGTGATAAGGCAGCGCCAGAGTGAACTTAAAGACGAGCCGTTTTTACGTGAAGTAAATGCTTCCTGGTTTTGCTTTTAACCATGAATCGAGAATGTTTTACGTTTTTAAAGCATGTAGATTTTGAATGGCAATTAAAAAAAAAAAAAAAATGCTTCAACAACTTCAAATGTACAATGATGACCTGAGACTTAAAGGATTAATTCTGTCTAGTGCTACCAAACAAACGAACGTAGAACTTCTTTTTATGACTATACACATTCAGCAAGAACAGTGCATTATTTTCAAATAATTAAACCAAGACGCCACGAACAGATGTAAAAAGTCGGTTTAAGAGGGTGCTCGCTAGGCTAAAGCTACGAGTTACATTTACAGTGTAAGGATCACACAGTAAACACCTTAAAAGGCTAAAGCAACATTGCATATTCGGTCAACAAGATAAAAATGATGACAATATTTACAAAATAGGCAAGTCTGAAGCTTCCTGTAGCAGGGTCCTTCTGGGGTCCTACAGTCAGTCAGTGGCAGCCACAGTTGCCCACACAGATGCCTGATCAAAATCCTTTTTTTAATGGCTTTTTGTTGTTGTTGTTGTTAATTGGCCGATGTTGGAATAAAGGACAAACATCGTCCCGATATATCTGCCAGCCGATATATCAATCGACCTCCACACTCTATCCGCCTCTGACAATAGGATATAAACTATCAAAGGCTTAATTAGATCATTTTACAGATCATTGGTAACATTTTAATAAATAATTTTATTGATATTTACAATACATGGCATTATCAGAGTAAAAGGGTTGCAAATCTGTCATTTAGCTTTTTCCCCAGGAGTAGAAGCTTGCTGTTTAGCTTCCTAAAACTCTACATCAAGAGCAAAAACGTATGTCATTTGGTGAAAAAAATAATCATCTCATTCTGATCATATGCATAAGTTGCATGAAGTTGAGTGAGACATTCAAAGTTTCAAAAAAAAAAAAAAAAAAAAGGTATTGCTGGACTTTTGGAAAACTAATGATATCTGGCGCGTCATGTGATTCACTGCTTTCTTCTTCTATCGTGATAGAAAGGTTACGTTAATAGGGTTACGTGCATGTTGTGGGATAAACCTTCCACAAATAACAATTAATATTTAAAATATCATGTTTATTAGGACAAATGTATCCACAGTTACAAGAGACAGCAAAGAAATGGCATTTTAGTGGGTACTCCAGACTCCCATATGTTCCTGTCCTCAATATTTTATTGTCTAAAAAGAATTTCAGATTACTGAGCCAAATGGAATTTAGTATGCAGTCATGGTGGTCATGGCTCCACTCCTACCAGGTTTCTCTTAGGTTATTTAGCAATGCGGCAGCTCCCCCACTTGCATTATTGATTTATATTGGGAGAACAATAAGACGTCTCGTGTGTAGCCTTGGTCTTAAGTCATCAGTCTCCCAAGGAAAAAAACAGAAACCACAAGAGGAAGTGTTGTTTTTAATGTGGAATGTATTCATTACAGTAATTGTCATGTTTGTTGGCGCCAGAGAATACTTTTAATGCTTCTGGTTTTGCACTGTGAAGAAAGGTCAATTGGTTCAACTAGTTCCTAGGCAGCTCTGTAACAGTAATCAAGATTAAAGTACATCCTTGGCCTTTTTGTTGAACATCATGTGTCTATCTTCTAACACTATCTAATTCCCCCCAGGGATGGGAAGCGGGTGGGGGAGAAGTAATTAGGCATAAAACATTTTGGCTGCCCATTTCTTTTTTCACATTCTTTCTTGCCTGTGTTCACTACAACCGAAACAAACAAGAATCTTACTTTTAACCAGTGTTGTTAATCTTACTTTAAAAAAGTAATTGATAAAAGTTACAAATTACTTCTCCCAAAAAGCAATTGCATTAGTAACTCAGTTACCTGAATGTAAGAGTAATTACCGTATTGGCCCTTAATATATAACGGCCCTGATTATAAAACGACCCCCTCTTTTTCAAGACTTTTTGAACACCAAATTAATTTTTATACAGAAAATAATTACAGTACATCCGAAACAAATGATTATAACAATATATTTGAGAGAAAAAGCATGTTATTTTGCCTCATTCAAATCTTAATATCTGAACATTTAAATATGTAAACTAAGGTTCAATCACATTTGTAAATGAATGGCTTCTGGTTTTTGAAATGTAAGTAACTAATCTATTGTGATAAAAAAAAACAAAATTGCAATAACTGCATTAACCATCAAAGTGAAGCCTAACTGTAACTGTAGTTTTGAAACAAATCTGAATAAGGAAGAACATTGCAATAAAATAATTCAAACTGGTTAAAGTTGAGAGTAGCTGAGATCTGTCATGACAGAACATCGCTTCAATGATATCTGGCGCCATCTAGCGTCGTGAATAGGGAGAGTAGCTGAGATCTGTCATGACAGAACATCGCTTCAATGATATCTGCCGCCATCTAGCGTCGTGAATGGGTATAATGTCTAGACCGCGAATATAAAACGACCCCCTCTTTTTCAGTCTTATTCAAATGCAAAAAACACTGTCTTATATTCGGGCCAATATGGTAGTTACTTGGCAAAGTAACTGGTGATAATTTTCTCTTTTTTTTCTCTTTATCCCCCCCCCTGCAGGACCTCTGTCACGGCTGACGGAGTGTACCAAGTCTCCCAACAACTTGAGCAAACATAGAACAAACAAATGGCACCCCTTCGGGTCCATTTTGCAGCAAATTAATTAAATTAATTTCGAGTGATGACCTGACTCGCGGACCCCCATTTACTCAAAATGGACCTGAAGGGGTGCCATTTGTTTGTGCTACGCTTGCCCGAGTTGCTGAGACACTCTGTTTTTAAGAGACTTGGTACGCTCTTTCAGCCGCGGGAGTTGGATACAGAAAAGCTGTGAGTGACATCATCACTCAAAATTAATGTCTCAATATCTAAAAAATTATAGCAGCACCAAAAAAATTTGCAGCACAAACGTAGCATAAATGAAGGGAACCATTTTGGGTCCATTTTACAATAAATGGGGTCTACGTGATGTCATTACTTGAAATTAACGTCTCAATATCCCAAAAACCATAGCAGCACAAATGTAGCATAAACAATTGACAACATTTGTAGCCTTTTTTAATCAAAATGGGGGGGCTCTTGACGTCAGATTGACCTATAAAAGAATTGCAAATATCTTAAAAACGATAGCAGCACAAACAAAACCTTTTACAGCACAAACAAGGACAAACCTAGCACAAACAATTCAAGTCATTTTTATCTAAATTCTGATGCGGGGATAGATTCTGATGTCTCATGGGGGGCCAACTTCTCGGAGGTGTATTAATGTTACTTTTGGATAAATTGAATTGTTTTCTTTCTTCTCTGCTTTGTCTTTCCAACTTTGCTGGTATGCAATCCAATCTGAGGTTAATACTCAGACATTTAAAGGACTGAAAACAGATGAAAGTTTATTCTCCAATGTTGTGACAGTCCTCTAACTTACATGTTCTGGCATATTTGGTGCTTCATGTAAACATAACATTTGCTTATCCTACATTTTACTACTTTGGTTATTACGGTTGAATATGTAACTAGAATATGTGCAAGTCATCCAAAAAAAAAAAAAAAATCTCCCCTCTAATCAATGACAAATGGGAATTTTTCATTACAGGGGTATGATTTTAAAATTATGTCACCAAAGGAAATGACAACCACCATCCAAAACACTTAACATTTTTCTGCAATGACATGAATATTACCCAAATGAACAGGGCGGGAAGGCCAGCAAACATGACTATCCTGTTGCCTTTTGGTGTAAGTTGCACGAACGGAAATAAGGTCAGTAATAGCAGTCGCACGAACTTCGATCATCGTCTGACAAGTTGTTGTATGTATGCATTCATGCATGAAAGAATTCCATTGGACAACAAAAGTCGTATATGTATAAATTGCTTTGGCAAGGAAATAAACATTTCAGAGTGAATAGAGACAAACATGCCTCATGTTCAGTAATGCCGCCCCGGTAATTGACTCATGCCCAAGATTAAAAGATTGGGTTTTCCCAGTGAGTTTCTTTCATTCTTTTGTGTTGAGGAATCGGTTGTTAGGCCAGCAGAGGATGAAGCCAATGCATTGGGACAAGGATGAATAAACAAAGTCAACACACAAAAATACCAAAGAAGAAAGAGATGTAGGGGAAAACCCAATCATTTTCAGTTAAAACAGTTTCACCAGAGGACGTATAATTCCCCATGCGACTTCCATCATGCGTTTCAGCGCATTGACGACAAATTCGTTTTTGTTTGAATTAACTATCCATGACAAAAAAAACCCCATCAGATTTCAGTGAACCCAAATAATATACAGTATCCAACAAATTCAACTGACCACAACCCAAAGAAATACTTTAAACCAGGGGTCCCCATCTGCCGGGCCGCGGACAGGTTCCGGTCCGTGGCGCATTTGCTACCGGTCCGCACAGAAATAATAATTTATTAATGACCACATTCTGGCCTAATTAACCCTGTGCCCCTGTTTAACACACCAACATCCCTGTCTACTCTAGATATAATACTACAGGACAGATTAGAATGTCGTCATAGAAATGCATTGATTGGACTTCTAGCAGTACATCTTGTTTTGTGTATATTGTATATTTTTATGGACGCTTGTCCTCTATAATAACGTATTACAAGGCCGCGGGTGCAGCACATTTGCTCCCGGAAATAATTAGCCCCCACACGAGCGAAGATGACTGGAAAACAGACGTCTTTGGAGATATTTTTACGGCGAAAAAGGGCACCTGACGAGCCAGAAGATGAGCCTAAAACTTTGAAGACCCATGAACTGCGAAGAAGTGGATTCGCAACCCGTTTGTAAATAAACAGAGTGATTCGAGCATGTCTGTGCAACAGGAGGATCAGCTTGTAGACATCGCAAATGACGGCGACCTTAAACATACATTTGAGACAACAACTCTACCGAGGTTCTGGATTGAAGTCATTCCGGAATATCCTGACATCACTACGAGAGCATTGAAAACCTTGCTACAGTTTCCAACATTGTATCTTTGTGAAGCGGGCTTCTTAATTAATGCTTAATGACAAGACAAAGTCGTTAATGGTGAGAGAGTGGTGTGCAGTTGTTGTGTGCAGCTAACATGGCAGGATGTATCTGAGGAGAACTTTTCTACATGTCCTTTTGTGATCAAACGTAAGTTAACATTCATTTCTTTAAAGAAAGTTTGTAGTGTTTACTTTGGAATCGTTGTATTTGCGGCCATGTTTAATGTTACGCGCAAAACCGCATCGTTGCAATTTTTGATGGGTTGCAAAATTTGTCAGCACACCGGTCCGTGAAAAAAAGACCCAAATAACACCGGTCCGTGGTGCCAAAAAGGTTGGGGACCCCTGCTTTAAACCACATTTACAGAACAGCAAGCCTTCGCTAATTACCCTTTTTTTTTTTTTTCTTTTTTTTAATGAATGTGTAATGGTTAGACCACCAGTGTGTAGAGCTGAAATTTGGGCATAAAATGTCAATTCAGTTCTTAAATTCTGCTCCAATTTTTCATAAATGCAAACAAATGTAAGTGCTCTAAAGCACTTTATGATACAGAACTGTCAGCTTATTTTCATTCAGTTTATACACTGTAAATTCATAATCATGACAAGCAGAGCGATAAATGTATCAAGCATTTATTCATGCCATTGTTGTTTTTGGGAGCCCTTTTAATGTTTGTCTTAGTCATTTGGACGAAAATACTTATTAGTCTTAGTCATGTTTTAGTCATTTCAAAATGTTTTCGTCTTCGTCTAGTTGTAGTTGACGAAATCTCATAGAAATTTCGTCTAGTATTAGTCGAGTTACTCAAAATGAAGCTACATTAGCCCAATGTCATCCAACAATATCCTGGCAATATATCAGCCTATCTGTGAAATCAAGGTTGGTAAAACAGTGCAATGACTAAAAAATCCCTGTAGATGGTAGCGTTGCAACACTTTGAAAGACAGAGACTTGATGGGTATTTCACATTAGAACATACTCTGTGTAGCATATTTTTGATGTAAAAAGTATGTCTTGATCTCTGGAATGAACAACAGCTGTGAGAAAAGATGTAGTTCATGGAATGAGTGAGCCATTAATGTCCAACTTGAGCCACACAGTGAGTCAGCATTACTCATATTGCCTTTCTGTGTCATTTACTGTAAATAATTTTTTTCCTTTACAGGTCCATTCTGTTTCACGATTGAATTGTCCCAAAAGCAAAAACATTAGTAAACCAATAAATACGAGCACACAATCACTTTTCTGATCAACTCATTGGCCTCCATTGACGGCACTATACATCCAATACATATGCTGCCAGGCACTCTCAGTCAAAATGGATGTTTAGCACCGTCAATGACACTGAGACTTCAGCATTCCCGCTAGGGCTGGGCGATATGGCCTTAAACATGTATCACGATAAATTGAGCAGATTTATCTCGATAACGATAAATGACGATAAATTCGCCCAAGCGGACTGTTATATAATTTGAAAATCTGAATCAATGCATGAAATACAGATGAACTATTTCTTGTTGATTTATTTACCAGCATTCAATTTGATATACTGTATTTAACAATTGTACATGCAGTCTAAACATTAAGTTTATAAAAATGTATTGTAAGCAATAAGAATTCAAGTATGAACATTTATAACAGCGTGTATGACTTGAACAATGTACATTGTCAAAATCAGTATGCCTGTGCAAACATGTAATTGTAACACAAATGACTTGCAGCTTGAACAGTACACTTCAAAAAGACAACTTACTGTTACAACTTACTGCAATGTCATTGTAGCTGCTGTGACATAATTATTAAATACAAGTGTTTACTTTATGGTTTAAGGGTTTTTTTCCCCCCCAGTGCATTTTTTAATAAATGCACGCACAATAAAAATAGCTGGGGCCATTTCTCGGTCATTATAAGTTTCGCCGTTGGATTGTACTTTATGCTGAATGCTTTACCATCACAAAAGCTATCAGAGGAATCACACACAGACAGATACAAAATAACGCCACATAGTAATTGCTAGATGCAGTCCGTGCCCAATCCACTCATTAAGTTCAGCCGTTTCGACAAGGTTAGAGCCGCTATCCGACTCCATAACGTTCATTTGTAGCGTTAGCCGCTAGCTAGCGTTAGCCTGGCTACCAGTAGAAAGCACTGAAAGCACCATCTCCGGAAATCGTGAGAACAAAGGAGGACAGCGGGTGAAAGCCCGTCTGGATGCCACCTACAGTCTACTAAATGTCGGTTGAAAGTTTGGTGAACCTCCCTTAAGCCACACTCCATCACGTTTTGCTTGTAGCGTTAGCTGCTAGCGTTAGCTTACCGGGCTTTTGTTTGATTGGCTTCCTGATGATCACGTGACTCCCTACGTAAGCACATTCACTGCTTTCTTAAAGGGGAATGAACATAGACGAACAACACAGAATCAAAGCGGGATGAAAAAACTATATTTTCTTGTTTTATTAATTTACCGAATTTACCGACATGGTCAAAATTACGTCGGTCATCGTTAAGAATTTCGGTGACGGTAAATTTTCGGTTTACCGCCCTGCTCTAATTCCCGCCAGTCCTCCCAGTTTAAATTAATCCTGGGGTCTATCACAGTTAATGGCAGACAATGAGTTAGAATGTTTCCTTCACCAAAAATACAAACTGTAGCTTGATTTGTTCAGAAATCAAATTTCCCGTTTCTCTAATGCAAGGAGAGGGACTATTTTTAAAATTTTTTTTTGGTCACATGTACTGCCACAGAAAACGTCAAATTCCTATTACCGTATTTTTTGACTATAGGTCGCGCCTGAGTATAAGTCGCACCAGCCAAAAAAAGCGCAATGAAAAGGAAAAAAAAACATATATTAGTAGTACCAGAGTATAAGTCGCATTTTTGGGGGGAAATTTATTTGATAGGATCCAGCCCCGAGAACAGACATGTCATCTTGAAAGGCAATTTAAAATACAATAGAGAACAACAGGCTGAATATGTGTACGGTGTGCTAACATTACATGACACTAGAAGTTAGATCGGGCCTATAAAATCCAGCCTGACCCGACCGACCCGCGGGTATTAAAGCCCGATCCAGCCTGAGCCCGAAAAAAAACCCTAAATTTTACATTTTATTTGTAGGCACGAGCCCGAAAAAAAAAAAAGAAGAAATTTTATGTTTTATTTGTGAAGACTCAGGAGAAGTAGGAAATGCAGGGATTCGATGCGTGGTTGCGTTTTGTGTGATCACGTTTGTGACGATGCCGGTGGATATATACATAATGATTGTGACGATGCCGGTGCATATATGCATAATGATAAAAAATTAAAGCCTGTCTTTTGTAACAAATTCTCCCATTTAACCCTTTACACCGAACGGCAGCGACGTGTTTACGCATGTCGTATTTAAAGCTTCTTCACGCTGTAATCACGTCACCCATGTGCCGCTTGTTGGTCTCATTTGAAAGTGCGGAAGTTGATGTCCACACCACTTTTTATTTGAAGTCAATCGACCAAGAAAAACGGGAGATAATTCATTCGAGTTTTATAGTTTTATTGCACTCATAAATATGCATTAAAACGCTGCATGGACCATGTATCCATCTCCATATTTCCATCATTTCGTGTCCTTTTTCAAAACCGAAAGCAGCACTAAAGACTGCATATCCAAAGAGCCGTTGTGATGTCAAGAAGGACGAACTGAATGTGAACATTTTTAATAAATTTCCAAGCGAGGCGCCAACTAAGGAAAGGGAGGTATGCGAAGCAAGCTACGGCCGGTTGGATTGAGTGAGCGACTTTGAAGCATGCAGAATGATCCAAAACTAAATTTAGCGCAAGCTAATGCATTATTTCATTAACTCAAGGAAGAAGATAAGTCGTATTTGTCGTTGTTTTCCTCGGATGAGTCGGCGTCTCGGCGAGTAGAAGTGACAGCAGCGCGCAAACAGCGAAAGAGTAGCCTATGTGACTTTGTGTGTGACGCAGCTCCGTGACCTGTTCAAGAAAAAGCTTTATTGAGTACGCAAAAAAAAAAAAAAAAAAACTATTGGGTTGCATGCCTGAAAAATGAACGACTTGTCAATATTTTTGAAAATACTTTTTTTCAATGTTATACATATTTTTTCTTCATTATAATCTTTTCAATTTTTATATAGATGTGTGTTCGAGAAGCTTGATTGCATGTACGTATATACTTTTGATAAGGTGATGGGTACAATACCTAACTTCAAAAAGAGATATCCTCCAAACCCTTTTTGTGTTGGATGATTTTTTTTTTTTTCTCACTATTTTGCACTGTATATAACCTGTTTTGACCATAGTATGTGTAAAGGCCAAAAACGCCTATGACCATGCCTGCTGTTTGTGTTGAATTGTCAAACATAAAACTATTCAATCTTATTTTTTTCTATTGAATGTTTATCTTAACATGTTGAATAAATATTATCAACCTTCAGAACAGTTGGTCGAGCATGTTTGGTTGTCAATTGGACATCAACATTACAAATTTTGAAGAAAATATTTTGGGATTTTTTTTTTTTTTTTTTTTTTGTCTTTTTAGGTCCAAATTGTGGATTATAATTGTGAAGAAAACAACAGTTTGGACATGAAGTTCAAGGTGTTCTGAAAAAAGGGACCCAACTTTGTGAACATTTTTTTCTTTGAAATATAAAGGCAACATCAAATGCATTCAAATTCGGCCAAAATAGGCTTAGGTGTTAAAAGGTTAAACAAGACTGTAAGATGGATATTCAATAAACATTTATATCTTTCATATTTGTGTGTCTGTTCTAACAGGCGGATAGTGGATTTGACATTTATTTTAATTTCCTCAAGTTGGAAGAAAAAAAAAAGCTTTTTCTCAATGTTTAAATAGTCTACATATTTTTATGATCATTATAAATGCATTTACGCAACGAAATAACGCTGGAAAAGTTTGTTAAATATATTTTTCGACCAAAGCGCCACATTCGTTTGCATTCAACGAAGCCGACACAGATTTCTGTATAGCATCTTCAACAATCAATTTGAATCCTTTCCATACCCACTCCTACCGCAGTTGTTTGCGTTTCAATTCCCCTGTGTTTAGTTTGTTTTTACTCCTAGCTGCTCCATATCGAAAAGGAAATACCAGGATGCTCGCGGAGGGAGCCAGGAGGGGGAGATTGAAAAGAGACCGGGGCAACGGTGTTCACGTGCGCAGGCATGCACAGCGCCTTCTCTATTTTGTCCAAATTATTTTATTTAACATCTATAGATCGTTTTAGTATAAATATATGAAGACATTTGTTGTTTTTTTTAAAGTTAGCGAGAGAGAAGTCGGCCCAACCCGACCATAAATAATCATACATAAGTCGCTCCAGAGTATAAGACGCACCCTCTGCCAAACTATGAAAAAAACTGCGACTTGTAGTCCAAAAAATACAGTAAATAGTTGTCAATACAGGGAGTCCTCGGATTTAAAATGTCCTCGACCTACGACGTTTCGACTTTACAATGCTCGTGCCTCATCCACCATTTAGTCCACAGCACCATAGTTTCTGCTTAGCTAGTGCATAGGAGTATCTTTTGAGCACCTTTTTGCCCTCCTTTTTTTCACATTATGTCCCCAAAGAAGAAACCTGTGTCTCATAGTTGAGTCCAAAAGAATAGCAAATACCATGGAAATTAAGCTTAACGTCATAAAAAGAACGTGAAAAGGAGCGAGACACCAACAAACATCGGTTCAGACCAAAGTAACAATGACACAGACTTTACGTTGTCAACGGTCAAAGTCAGACGTAACGTCCACCTCACGAAACATAAAAATAAGGACAGTAATGTAACAAATTGGTTTGCATGTATGCTTCAGGTTGCAATGTTGATGTGTTGAGTTTTATGTTTTCTTGGCTGTCCCTAAACACACTGCATGTCTAAATGGAGTTAGAGAGGGGAGGGTTGCTGCAGGGAAATGCTGTTCACAGTAGTCATGTTCTGTGCTTTCGATTAAAAATCAAAAGTGGTGGATGAAGTACCCACTTTTTTACTCAAGTAAAAGTACATATACAGGGACAAAAGAAATAAGTGAAAGTACAAGAAAAAATTACATTACAGTACATTCTTGAGAATTTACTTTAGAATTAAAAAGTAAAAGTATTTTCTCCCGATGCAAAATTGGGATAGATGAGATCTGAGCCAATAGGCAAAGAAAGAACCAGAAAATCCAAAGACTGACTCAATTGTATTTAAAACTGTGCAGAATGGAAAAAAACAAGCAAAAAAATTAAGCGCACTGCAAACAGAAGCTTAACAAGCTCAAAATGTAGCTTAATGGAGGATTGCAAGCAATTATCAGGTGCATATGTGAGCATGAATCAGGAGTGGATTTTCACTCCCGTTCCTTCCTGCTCCCACAGAAGATCTCCCATTCCATCCCAATCTCTAGGTTAAGTAAAAAAGCAAATCCCATCCCGTCCCACTTCTGCACAAACGACTCTGAATCCTGTCCCGCTCTCAGTCAAAATCAATCCCACTGTTTTTTTTTTTTTGTTTGTATTGTTTTTTTTTTTTAAACATCTTTCAGTTGGTCATTACAAAAGTCAATGGATTGTTTTTTGTTTTGTTTTTTTATTACAGTGTTAATTCAGTTTAAAATAAAACTGAGACGAGTCGTCCCCGAGTCACTACTACTTCCAGTTTAACCGATGTGTCATTATTTCCGAGTTTCATGTGTAGTTCTTTCACCTCCACCATTGGCCATCTTGAGTCTGAACAAATATAGTGGCCGGAAGTCGAAGCGATAAAAACTTATTATTGAAATGTATAGTTATTTTGTCATGCCAACGCAAGAGACGATGTTGACCCACGAAAATAAAAATACAAAAATGGACGTTTCAGTCCTCTCGGTTTTTTAAAACAGGTGAAAATCATCTTCGTCTGATCCTATTATTATTCCCATTCCGTGACCCGCGTAATTTCCCTGAATAATTCCATCCTATGGTGTAGTGCATACCCCCACCTACTGTACAAGAGTGTGCAGCACTCACCCATTTGAAGGTGCCCTGCTCGCTGATGGTCAATATCTTCTTCACCTACCTAATGTCGCTTGTACTCGTCTTGCTGCCTCTAGGGCTCAACTGCGGTAGAGTTGCACAGGGCTTATCGATTTTCCGCCGGAGGCATGAAAATTAAACTTGAGAAAATTCAGAATGGGGGGGGGGGGGGGGGGAGTAACCTGTAATGCGGGTGACAATTTTAAAAATAGTGGACTAAACATACACATATGTGCTATAAATGTCAAAAGTACTACTTCAAATTTGTACTCAAGCAAAGTACAGATACACGAAAATGTACTTAAGTAGAGTAACAAAGTACTTTTACTCTGTAACATTCCAGCACTGCAAATCAGCCATGGAAAACCCAATGTCTCCATCCAACTCTCAGCAGTAATAGTAAGTACAATATCTTAATTTTCATTTTAACTCATTTGCTCCCAAAAACGTATAAATACATTCTATTTTTAATTGTTTCAGTGTCCCAAAGACATATTTCTACGTCTTTTACGGGGTTTTTTTCATAAGAGACATCTCTGGGTACTGATTCAACTGAGCTCCAAAGCACAAAGCTGAAAATCCATTTTTAAGCTATAAAACTGGCCACTGGAGTGCAGTAGCGCATTTGGTATGACCCGCAACCCGATTCAACGGCAACGAACGGCCGGGCCGCACGGTCGGAGCGCCGGTGGAAGGATGCCAGGCGGCGGACGACCGAGCAGAACAACCGAGAGGATGCCCGGGATGCCAGGCGCTGGACGATCGAGCAGAACGACCGGGACTACCAGTGCAACGGAAGATGCAGTTGAGTCCGTGCTGCTCGCCAAGCAGACCCCGCAGAGACTCAAAAAATTCCATCTTTATGAGACAGGCGGCGATGAGGGAAAAGTTTACCCGGCTGCTGTGGCGACAACAGCGTCATCTCTCAGTTCGTTATGTGCAAATAAATTGTTACTTTGCAATCAAAAGCTCTATTTGTCTAGTTGTTTATGTTATTTTGTAAAAGGAAAACATTATTCAGATGTTTGGGATGTAACTAAAGCAAAAAATAGCTGTGTTAAAGTCAAAGTTATGTTTGAAATGAATGCTTTCACAAAAAGCTAAATTTCTCTGTTTTTTTCATCAGAAATTGGAAAATTACTCAGACTGAGCTATTTTCTGATGCTATTTCTAAAGAATGGAAAAAGATGTGAACTTACTTTTTTTCCTGCTGAAAGAAGAGAGTAATCTTTCTTTTGGTGGGTTCCATGTTTCTATAGCAACAGAACAGACGTTTCTGTGGGCTTTGCAAAATTAGTCAAAATCCAGTAAAACGGCCGGGAGCGAAGGGCATTGCTCCGTTGAAAATGGCTGGGAGTGAATGAGTTAATATATTTTAGAATTTTTACACAAAGTATTTTTTTTTTTTTTTTTCTATAAACGGCACGTGTGTATGACTCGTGTCATGTTTACATTATACACACTTTCTCAACACAAACAGTTGCCAGAGAGAAAAAAAAAACATGTTTTACCACCACTAGACACACTAAACATGCTGGAGTTAACTCTCGTAGCTGGTGGGAAATGTTCATGAGTGTTTACCAACCTTTAGTTTTGTATAAATGCAAAATCATATTTGAGGTATTGCCTTCTCGGCAGCCACCCTTCACAAACATGTTTCATAAGTCGGTTGGCCCTCCTCTTGTAACTTTTCTGTAGCCGAAGTATTTCCTTTCTTTCTTTTCCTTTCAAATTTCTTTTTATTGGTTTTACAAAAATACAGAACACCCCAACACACACCCAACAAAAAAAAAAGTTTCACTCTAAGTTATCAAACACAGCCAACCATAAAGTCCAAGTCTAATCGTAAATGTCCAGAGAGCCATAGAAAGTTCTTCCATGCCATCACTCTCAATACATAATAGTTACAGAATGAAAATACAGTGCAACACGTTCAAATGTCCAAATAGGAGCAGCATGGAAAGCGACCATACTATTGCCCATCCCCCATAGCTAAATTAACAATGTACAGCAACAGTGCATATGTCATTCCTGTACTTGTGTAGCGGTGTTATCAAAGAATGAAAGAAAAGGTCCCCATGTACTGTAAAATTTCTTTTCAGAACCGCGAAGAATATATCTAATTTTCTCGAGTCTAAGGTTCATCAGCACATCCCTTATCCAATGCGATGTTGTGGGTGGGGCAGCCTCCTTCCACCTCAAAAGAACCAAACGTCGTGCCAGAAGGGTGGTAAATGCAATAACCCTACACCCCCAAGTAGGCAGCCGCAGACCCTCCGGTAAAACTCCAAATATTGATATTAAAGGATCAGGAGTGATTCTGACCCCCAACACTAGGGAGAGGGCTTCAAAAATACCCTTCCAAAATATTTCTAAGCTCGGACATAACCAAAACATATGGATCAGTGTTGCATCCACCAGCTTACACCTATCACACAAAGGGCTGATTTCTGAAAAGATTCTGGACAATCTTACTTTAGAATAGTGTACCCGATGTACTACCTTAAATTGAATCAGAGCATGACGAGCGCACATAGATGAATTATGTACCCTGCCCAAAACCTTAGACCACAGTCCCTCTCCGATTGGTATTTGAAGATCCCGTGCCCACAGGTCTTTGAGTCTGGATAAGGACGGAGCTGCCAAATGAGAAATTAGATTAAAAATGCGCTTAATTCCCCCTTTCTCTGTCGGATCTAAAGACATAACATCATCTAAAACTGTTGTAGGAGGTTTATTTGGGAAAGGTGGTATGATACTCTTAACAAAGCTTCTAAGTTGCAGATATCTAAAATGATGAGAATTAGGAATATTAAATCT
The DNA here is from genome assembly GCF_030265065.1 of Corythoichthys intestinalis. Lineage (NCBI taxonomy): Eukaryota > Metazoa > Chordata > Actinopteri > Syngnathiformes > Syngnathidae > Corythoichthys > Corythoichthys intestinalis. Next base: position 69,008,134 of record NC_080396.1, read on the forward strand.
TTGGACTAACTGTGCAAAAGAGGCAAAAATATCATCCACAAAAAGATCATTTAAATGTGTAAGACCCAGGCTGGACCACAGATGAAAGGCTTTATCAACTGTTGAGGGTACAAAAAAATGATTCGACGCCACTGGGCTAAAAAGGCAAGTACCGACTACACCGTTTTTTTTCCTAAATTGAGAAAGTATCCGAAGGGAGTGAGATAATACCGGGTTATTTCCCGATATCCCAGCTGTCAAGGGCAGTGGCGCACCACACAAGGCGGCTAATGAATTTGGGAGACTTGCACATGATTCCATCTGCACCCAAGTGGGACCATTTTCCTTAAGATGGTAATATGACCAATATGCCATACAATTTAAGTTTGCGGCCCAGTAATACAACTGAAAGTTAGGAAGAGCCAAACCGCCCTCGCATTTAGCCCCTTGCAGGAATTCTTTACGTAAACGTGGCTGTTTATTATTCCATATATAAGAAGAAATAATTGAATCCAATTTTTTAAAATATGAAGCGGGAATGAAAATAGGCAAACATTGAAACAGGTATAAATATCTGGGCAATACCGTCATCTTGACAGCACACAAAGTATTTTGACGTCAAATTCGACTAACGGAAATTTGTGTTATGTCGCCAGCATAGGGGAGGAACCTGTTCGTAAGTTGAGGACTTTGTCTATAAGGAACTTTGTTGAGAAAAAACTGGAAGAGATAGAGTTAAATCTGAGTCCCCACATACTTGCCACCAATTAAGGTGTTTCTATCCATCTAACTGTATCTTTTATCTGTATCTTTCATGTATCAATCCATCCATCGAGCCTAAGGCGGACTACACTCTAAACTGGTCGCCAGTCAGTTGTAGGGAACACACAGAGACAGACAACAATCCACACGCACAATCATACCATCACTGAGTAGGAATCGGTCCCACGGTGCCTGTGCCGTAAAGTGTCTCTCATTGACCATAAATCAAATTCAGCAGATTTAGTAGGTTTTCCTGACCGTTTTTTATTCCTAACAGAAAACTGAACATTTTGTGCTAACACTGACTGGTATTTGAAAGAGTTCATAATTTCCTGCAACTTTCCCCAGTTCTGGCCAAAGATAAACAAGCCCAAAGCTGGATGCTGCCGCCAGCATGGTTCACTGTAGGTCTGGTATTCTTTTGGTGGAGCAGTTTTGCATTTGATCCAAACAAAACTTTTGGAATTATGACCAAAATGTTTCATCGGAACATTGCACATTTTCCCAAACGTTTTGGAGATTTTATTATGCTCCAATGAAACTGAGCTTGGAGTTCATCAGAGGCACTTTAAATGATGGCAGCTGTTTGCTTACTCCCTTTTAACATCAGTTTGGGTGTGCAAAATTGTGCAAAAGTAATTACTTGCAGTTCCTCTCTCAGCAACATTGTTTTGCTATTAAAAAACAAAAACATGGACACCTATTACTTTTTAGTCAAGAACTATGTTTTGAAAATAGCCCGTCAAAGGCCATTAGGTTGTTGCAGTTTGGATTTTATGATAGTGTTATTGCCACATGTAAATATGAGCTTCCTGAGCTGCTACAGATGTAAGACCTTGTCAAAGTTGCTTTTCCTCCCTGATTTATGAGAAGGCCTGGCTATAAGAAGCACATTTAGCAAGGAGGACTCGTGGGGGTGTTAGCAGGAATACGACACGGAAGGGAGAGTGCGAGCGTGTGGGAGAAATTGGAGGGCTGTAGGTGTGTAGTTCAAACGTAGGGCAATGTTTACTTTGAGCTCTGAGGCCATTGCTACTTGCTTTGCTCCAAAACTGCCTACACCCAACATGCAACTCATCAGCTGCCCTTCCTCCCCATAGCCATCACCTTTTTCTTCTGATGCAGAAATAAACCTAGAGAAGATCGGACACCCTTGGGTGTAGCTTTATCCATGAAATAAGGACCAGCTGTGCAAAGACAGATTTGGTGCAGTCCTTTGAAGACCATTTATACTTTTCATGAGCTTCTTACAGCAGAAAAGTAACGATGGTGAGTTAAAACTCCGAACAAGGTGTTCTCGGGTTTTCCTTACTACACATAATTACTCAGGAACAAGAATTTTAATGATCTATCCCCGCACTGCATTTACACATTGCTAAGGGTTGTGGTTGAACAGGATGGAGATAATGATAAGATAACAACTTTAGGAACATGGGAATGAACTGACAATTTCTATATTGCCTGTTACAGGTTTTTTTCTTTCTTTCATTTGATCTATTCAACTCACGGATTACGGTGACTACATTTATCCAAATAAATATGTTGCAGTGTCAACCTAGATTAACATTGTTGTATCATAGTTCAGTTTATTATTTGTATGTTTCAGTGCAGAGAAACTTACATAATTAGTGGTAGGGCTGGGCCATATGGCCTTAAGGACTTATCATGGTAAATTGAGCGGATTTACCTTGATATCGATAAATGACGATAAATATGCCTAAGCGGGCTGTTATATATTTTAAAAATCTGAACCAATGCATGAAATAAAAATAAACCGTTTCTCGTTGATTTATTAACCAGCTTTAACATATTTCACAATTGTACATGCAGTGTAATATATATATATATATATATATATATATATATAGATATAGATATATATATATATATAGATATATATATATATAGATATAGATATAGATATAGATATATATACAGTGGGGAGAACAAGTATTTGATACACAGTCAATGGGAAAACCCATTGGCAGTGTATCAAATACTTGTTCTCCCCATTGTATCTATAAATATCTTGTAAACAATAAGCATTCAGGTCTGAACATTTATAACGGCCTGGGTGACTTCAACAATGTACAACATTGTAAAGTTTGCCATGGCCACTTTGCAAAAATGTCATTGTAACATAAATGATTTACAGCAAGATTGGCTTGAACAGTGAACTTCAAACAGAGGACCGAGTATCAGACAACTTATTGATAATGGCTGCTGTGACATGACTACTCAACACAAGTGTTCACTTCAAGTTTTTTTTTTACCCAAAGCATTTACTGAAATACACACACGCTCGGATGCACAAACCCTAAACCTCCCCACCCCACGTACACATGAAGCTATACTATGCTGCTCTAATGCCAATGAAACATTTATGATTTCATGATGGTAGTAATGACACAGAATAAAGCAAGCACATACAGAAAGATCATATTATAGGCCACACCATTGGATTATACTTTATGATGAACAGAAATACAAAATAATGTGACATATTGATTGCTAGATGCAGCCCGTGCCCAATCCCCTCATTAAGTTAAAGTTCAGCCCCCTCGACAAAGTTAGTGCCGCTGTCAGTGGTGACGACGTAACGTCCCACTTATACCCCTTTCCCACTGGCCAAAAAACCCATGTCAACCCACTAACAATCGGCTCTTGGTGGCAGTGGGAAAGGTGCAGCGACCCGCCTCGACCCGTGTCAATCAACCCACCAAGCGACCCGCGTTAAAATCACCTCGGCTCTGATCGTCATGCAGTGTGAAAGCAAAACCCCGGGTTAACAGTCAACACCCTAATCTACGTGGTGACATACACTCTTACATGATGCGTCATAACAACGTTCCAGTCGCCTCCCATTTAACACGCCCCACAACCGTAGTTACGTTGATGCTCACAACAAAGCTAGTAGAAGAAGAAGAATTCACGTCGCTTACGTTGCCTCAGCAAAGCAGAGTGTTAATCCTTTGCTGCATTTCGACCATTTTGAGGGCAGTAAAAAGCATGCAAACAGAGAAAACAAACGGAAAAGAGGCTTCCATTTTGCTCTGCATTGTTTACTTCCTTGAACTGAATTAATTTGGTCGCATTTGTCGACACGCATCTTTGCGTGGTGACGTCACGTAACCTTACGCACGGCTGAGGAGGGGTGGGTAGACGGGTGAAAAAAAAAAAAAAAAAAAGACACGGCTTTTTTTGTCAGTGGGAAAGGTGCCAAATGCCAATTGCTAGTGGGTTGCATCGGCTTGGAAAAAACGCGTGTTGACCCACTAGTTTCAGTGGGAAAGGGGTATTAGAGAGAATTTCTTTCAGGGCTTAAGTGGTCATTTCACCTGTGTGGTCATCCGAGAAATAGGCTCTATCCAGCAGCTGGGGTGCGCAACTTGTTGTCCATGAAATAGACCGTCAAACTCATGTAGGGCTTCATGGTTTGTCGTCCTTCTCGAATCCAAAATACAACCGATGTCGAGTTCTTTCTTGGCACCAACGCCACAATATGAGCGTCGACTAAAGGCCGAGTTATACTTCCGTGTCAGACCTGCGCCGTCAAGGAAGACCCGATTTAGGACCCTGCGCCATAGCCTGACGCGATCCTATTGATTTTTCAAACCCTAGCGTCAGCCTAGCGTCACGTCAACGCATACTGTATGACGTGGCGGAAATGGACTGTGATTGGTTCACTCAGACTGTTGTTTCCGGTTCAGCGTGAAATCACCACCATTGTAAAACATTAGTTTTCTACACGCAAAAATGGACCAAGCCGACGAGAGTATCATCGAAGAGCAAGTCTCGTCAAGACATTATTATGATTGCCGAATAGCAAGGTCGACGATTGAAAAAAAAAATGGAAGAACCACCGAGACGTGTGTGTTCGGAATCGAGTGGCCACACGAAGCGGTGACTCAGTCGGCCAAAAACGGCCAACTTTTTATCACCTTATGTCGTATTTTTGGTTGGTGCACTTCATTCATTTATTGTGTACATATGTTTGCTGCGAGCCTGTGACTTATTTGCGTGTCACACTTCAAGGATATGAGGAATAAAGCACAGGTTTGGTGTCAGAAGATCTTTAATTTCCAATAACAGACAGTTCACACACGATACATCATCACTGATTGAGAGTGCCTCGGTGCTTTTTATGATAACGTTAAAATCAAGGCTCCCAACGCAGTTTGGGAAGTTCCATAGACGCCAGAAATCTGCTATGGCTGGTTGTAGGACACAGCAAACAAATCGAGGTGGAGGGCTTTGCAGACCTTGGACGCAGTTTGAAGCTAGCCGCCACAGCTAGGTGTCTCCAACCGAGTCTAGAACTCTCTGTGCGGCATCAAAAGTCGGCCAGACCGCCTCGAAACTGTCTTCTGCGTCGCCTGCCCCTCAACATTTGTATTATCAACATTTATTTAATGTTGATGAGCAAAAGATTTACATTCTAGCGTTCCATCGTGCATTGGTTATTTTTTCTCCGTTAAACTAGACTAGCGGAAGTCAACAAGCATGCCCCAAAACCGTACAAACATAACGCCACAGCCCTCTAGTGGCTTGGCGGCGAATTACAGAGCAACACGTTCCCTCACCGCAGAACTAACGAAAACGCCACACCCCTCTAGTGGCTTGGCGGCAAATTACAGAGCAACGCGTTCCCTCACCGCAGAACTATCGAATGCTCATTGACGCCGTAATCACTTCGCCGTCACCGCAACGCAGGAGTATAACTCAGGCTTGATACTCAAAATGCCTGTGGCCTGGCTACTGGTAGCCGTTTCACTATTATCCGACTCCTTCACGTTCACTTACGTACCGGTTGATAGCAACGGGCTAGTTTGTTTGATTTCCTGATAGTCACGTGAGGTCACACGTAAGGACACTGGCTGTACTTAAAGGGGAATAAACATAGGAACAAAACATAGTCAAACCGAGCTGAAAAGACTTCATTTTTTTCATTTCATTAAAATACCGAATTTACCGATATGGTCAAAATTACGTCGGTCATCGTAAATCATTTCGATAATGGCAAATTTTCTGTAAACTGCCTGGCTCTAATTAGTGGCTATTCGAAAAATGGATGATAGCAATTTTTCCTAGTCTATCCACTGCATCGATAGTAGGGATGTCCCGGTCAGATCACGTGATTGGAAATCAGGCCGATTGCGCCATTCTTCAGAGGATCAGAATTGGGTGAAAAGGATCGGATTTTTAATTTGAAAAATATATTTGTTTTTCTGCTTCATGCTCATACAGCACCCCACACACCCTCCTGCTAAGCAGTGCGACCAAACTGTTTTTTTTGGCCACCAGTGCAGCTGGCGTTTGCTTCTTAAAGTTAACGATGATTCACAGGTTTGTAGCTTTGATCCTGCCAGAGAAGCCCCGGTAGCGCTACGATCAAAGGCACAAATGTGTTAATCTTCATTAAGCTTGGTACACAGTCTGAAGTGTGCTGTGCCATTGTGTAAGTGAGAGGCAGGGTGAGCTTCAAAGCGTGCGTGAATTTGAGTGGACTCACTCATATGAATCATATGAATGTTATGGAGAGTGATTAAAAGTATGTCGTTAAAGGTGATGCATTGAAAAATGTGGGTGCGCCTACATTTTGTGCTAGTGCGCCACTGCAACCAATGCAAAACGTAAGTGTGCAACCTTGGCAAAATATATTATATATATATATATATATATATATATATATATATATATATATATATATATATATATATATATATATATATATAATTTTATTTTTTTCCAATATCGTACAGGCCTATTCCAAACAGAGCTTTATCTGCTGAAAATTCTTCTAGTTTTAATATCGCATACCCCCAAAAAATCGCAATGATAGTTTTTTTCCAATATTCTGCAGGCGTTTTTTTTTTTTTTTTTTTTTTTTTAACTTTTTAAGGGCTAAAAAGTAACAAAATAGATAACAGAATATAATATAATAAACAGAAATACAATGGCATTGCCAAAAGTAACAAAAATATATACGTTTTGTACTCCGCAACACTCCCTTCATTCCACAGCCTAAAAACCTACTCTAAATCCTTAATAAATACTTCAGGTACAATTGAATAATAGCAAATACACATTGCAAAAAAAAATATGACTACAAAATAGAATTATTACAATAATAATAATAATAATGTAACAAATCAGGTTCTAATGTGGTGGTTGTATTTTGCATGTTGTTCCTAATCGCACCGTGTGACTGACGAGAGAGTGAGAGAGATGCGGAAGAGTAGGAAGTTTTTAGTTTTATCTTTTCATGTTCGGTTGTTGTTGATGGCGTCAGCTACGGCGGACAGTAGCCGTGTTGTGTTGCACAAGTTCTGAAATAAATGATTAAAAACCTGCCGAAGCTGGCGATTTGCTTGTCGATGTTACAATTATAAAAATAATAATGAGAGTCGTCCTCGAGATCGTAGACAAATTCTGGCCGTACTGTCGAGCTAGCTCACAGACGTGTATTTCCTTCTTAATTTCAAATGTTAGCGTCACCTTTTTCCTTTTTTCACCACCTGCACAAACCTTCTTGGGAACCATGTTGATTTCTCTCAATTTTATGTCAGACATTGAAAGGATCGTATGCCAATGTACCACTGTACTTTTTTGTCCATTTTAAAGCATGTGCTTAAAAAAAAATCCCCACTAATTACTTTACCTATGAATGTTTATTTCCAGTTACTTTAGATCTTCAATCATTTTATATAGTTGCCGGGTTTTAAATTGCACTATTTACTAATAAAAAATGTTAAGGCCAAAGTATTGCACTTTTTCAAATGTTCACTATTCTATAAAAAAATACTGTAAAACATTTTAGGAATTCTTGATAGTTTATTAAAATCTCAAAATAATGTCTTGTAAGTTTGTAAAATGTACTTTAAATACTGTACCATTTTAAATGATACTAAAGAATGTTGTGGTGAGTAACACTGGTAACCAGCAGCCACAATGTCAACCGGAAATAAAAGGTTAATATCAAGCCCTGATTACAACATATTTAAAAAAATAAATAAAATAAAGAAACAAAAAACAGTAATTGCGTCCACATTCATCCATGTCTTAAAAAAGAAGACTAAAGAAAAGTTTGATATGACCTAATGCATACCTGGTATAACTGTATATTTGCCTATCCAGATTTATATCTTGTATCCTATTTCGGTCTATAAAATTTCTTATGACAACCTGCAACAATCTAAAACCCAACGCCAACGTTGGTACAATAAACCAAGCGCAACAGATTTAAAACTGAAACCTTTTGTATCGGTGAATCACTCATCAATCTGATGCATATGAAAGTAACAAAAATGGAAAGTATGTTTGGCTGTTTTCCTTATAAATGTCATAGATTTTGCAGTTGTGAAGGCAAAAGGAGGAGCCAACCTTGCCCAAAAATGGTTTGATTAAATGCAGCCGTCAACAAGGACACAAAATTTAGCATCTGGCCCAACCTCTCTGTAGTCTAGATTCCCTTGAGCTAATGAAGGGCCACACTGTTGGCTGTCCCGGCAGCCTTGTGAATAAAAATATCAACTGCTTCCATTCGGGATATTTACACTCATCCTTCACACACTCTGAATGTTTAGGAATCACCACCACTGACTGATCCTTCGTGTTAAAAAAACTGTGATCACACTTTCAAACACCTCAGCCTCCGCTGCCGATGTCCACCAACCATGAAGAAAAAATAAAGAACATGCCCGTTCAAGTTTATAGTTTAGCATGATAATCTGCCAAAAAAAAATAGCACTTGTCATCTTTTACCTTGCTGGATGACCGGTAATAAAAGTTGCATTAACTTTTATTCAAGGCGCACTGAAAACAAGAGAAAAACGGCAATCATCTTGAAGTAAAATCAGCAATAATTTCAAAAGAAAGTGTTTATTTCAAGGCTGCAACAACTAATCGATTAATAAATTAGTTGCCAACAAATTTGATAAGCGATTTTTGCCGGCAGCTATGAGCAGTCCCATTTGGGTCCTTGTTTGTGCGTAATGTGAGGCTGAGTGGGCGCGACAGTGATTAGAGAATGAGAATTCACTGCTACACTCAGTTTGAATTTCTCGATCAATAATATTACGAAGGGTCGAGAGTTAGATTGTCTTTTGTGTTGTTAGATCCAGTGTGCCTCCGTTAGAAGTGAGTGAATGAAGCCGATTGTATTGTTTGCAGTCATTGTTGATGAGATGTTAGCGATTATGCTAATCAGTGTCTTAAGTGTCCGTTTGTATTGTGTTTTGGAGCAGCATATTCGCACTTGAGTCAATGTTGAATAGTAAAGTTGTCTCATTACTTTTAATAAAAAATAAACCACACACTTCAACCCATTCATATAACACCTTCAACACAAACTCCCATTCAAACTGTAAATTGTCACACAATAGAGTTTACTTTGAAATTGGACAACAACTGTTTCATCAAGGATATTGATTCATTATAGCATGCCTCCTCCTGATTCGATTTTATTGTTTAGTTTGTTTCAAGAAAATAAATGAGTCATTCACACAATTTATATTAGCGATTTGCTGCCAAAGGAAAAAACTGCAGCAGCACTTTGTTTTTATTTGAATGAACTGGACTTTTGTCTGATTTGTGAACTGAGAAAAATCTTTTTTATGTTTTATTTACTCAGAATATTTATTAAAAACCTTAACAAGTTTTACGTACTTGAAACAGTACAGTGGTAGACAACAGTTAAATCAGAAAGCTGTAATAAAAATTTTTTGCAAGAGAGTCATCCATGTTGTCTTCATTGTTACATACAACATAGTTTAAAAAAAACTTCAACTTAAATTCTGAAGGTAATTGAAAAATCGTTTAATCTTCTGATTAATCGATGATAAAAAAAAAAAAATCATTAGTTGCAGCTCTAATTTCAAGACAAAATGCACAAGTATCACTTGTCACAGTATATCCCCCATATAACAAAATATTGTCTTGACATGTACAACCAATGGCCAATCTGCCAAAGGTTTGGCATAATCTGATACATCATGTATGTCTTCTCGTGCGCTGTGGCACCTTTTTCCAATTATTTATTCGGCCCCTCACCCTTGGCAGTGTTAGTACCAGGCTAGCATGTTTAATTGTCTCGTGACCCGGGTGGTGATGTCAAGCCAGAAAAAAAGAATTTCAGACACAGTTGCGTTTGGACGTATTGATGGCATTTCAGAGAGATTTACTTCAAGGGGGAAAAAAAAACGAGGACAACCCGCAGTGTGGCGCCTGTGGTAATTGCCTGCAAGTCAGTTTGCAACCAAACACGAAAGGCAGCATGGTGTCACTCTGAAAGACTGTACACTATTTGATGTTTTGTGACCTCCTGGTGCTGTTCCAGATGCAGCTGCTGCCAATCGCTCGAGAATCACCTTCGATTCAAACGGCCAGGCTGACAATTTGGTCTGACTTCGCAACTCAATCAACAGTTAAAAGTGTTAACTTAAAAACTTTTAAATGCCAGTAGTAAAAAGCCATTAAAAAAGAAAGCCACATACCAAAAAAGACACAGAGTAAAAATCGTAGACATCAAGATACTTGACTGGTAAGCTTCGTCATTCTCTGCGCCCCGCCTGCCCGTAGGGGTCTGTGTGACGCGGCTTAATTTATTAGATATCAGTGGGAGTGAAACTCTCACACATGGTTTTGAGCGCAATGCCGAATTGACATTAAAAAAGTACGAAATCTGGACCGCATACTAACAAGGATTGTCTCAGGAGTGATTTGTTCAAGGATTCAAGGTAATTGTTATATTTTTCATACCGTGCATGCATTTTGAAACGTTTGGAAAAAAATCAATTGGAGAAAATAGCCCCTCCATACCTTGCAATATTTACGTAAAATAACTGCCAACTGCCCGGTTTTTGTTATTAACCAAGAATCTAGACTGTTTTACGTCCATATGTATAAAGAATTCAGGGATTTAGGCATATATTCACAAGAATTTCAACGTAAAAAGGTCTTTGTTGTGGACTTGTGGTAAGGCGGCGCCACAATGAACTTAAAGACGAGCCGCATGTTCGCAATATTTACGTAAAATAAATGGCACCTGCACGTTTTTTTTTTTTGCTTTTAACGGAGGACTCGGGAATGTTTTACGTTCATATCTATTAAAATTCAGGGATTTAAGTATTTATTCACAAGAATTTTCAACAGAAAAAGCTCATTGTTTTGCTACGGCGGCCTTGTTGGATTTTGTATCTCTAGATTTTATTTTAGACATTTCTGCGTTCATATTAAAAAAACAATCAGCTGTTACGTGTTTGATTTTATGTAATATTTCAATCTAATAACTTTCAGTGAAACACCATTGTCCTACACCAACACCTACGCTGACGGCAACAACCAGATCTTTGTATACTTTGACCCCGTGCACCTTTGGAAGAACATCTACAGCAGTTTCCACAACAACGGCTGTATGGTCCTGCCCAGGTGTCCTGGGGCTGAAGTAAGTGGCCAGCATTATTCACTTTATAAAAAATATGAATCAAAACACCTATCTTTCTAAAACAAACATGTTTTTTAGGAGCCTGAGAGGATGAGAACGGCCCGATTCTCGAGACGAAAGGTTCTGGCCAGGTGAGAGATTACAAGTCTGTCAAGGCTGGCTACAAGTTGACCCAGAAGGTGCTGGCGCGTGCTTCGATCGAGAAGCAGAGCGTCGAGCTCATCAAGGCGGTCGTCAACCCCAACACGGTCACACGGGCAAGGATGAACACAGGGACACAAAGGGCCGACATCCTGGAGATGTTCCAGAGGACAAGGGAGACCTGGAGACGGGCGGGGCGGTCCTAAAGCGGAGATTTCTCCCCATGGCCCACATGGCATCCTTCGGAATGTCGCTGTGGGACTCCCTGATGTGCGGGAAGCACAAGAGCACCTGCTGGAGTTCCTGGCGGTCCCTCTTTAACTGTTTTGGTGCCAACGTCTCCAAGGATGTGACTTCAGAAGCGAGGAAGAACAGGGCCTTTGAGTGGCCGGCCGGCAGGAAAAGCAGCAGAGTTGGGGAGGGCAGAAAGGAGACGGCGAGGAAAAGGGACTTGTACAAGTCGAGGTGACCAGAAAACGCAAGGCATAGAAAAAGGCAAAATTGTAGAAAGACAAGGCTCACATCCTGGTAACACCACATTAATTATTTGCACTTCCTGAATTATAGGACTTCTCATACGCATTTTATATTTATGTTTATTTTGATTTCATACTTGAACGTCACTTTTAAGAGTTTAATTCATCCTGCACTGTAAAGGGATGCTCCACAACTTTGTATAACTGTATAAAGATAATAAAGGGCTATTCTTTGCTATAATAAGTTGTGATTGTATATAGAATTTATTAATAATCTATTTAAATATTATTTATAATTGATTCTGCATGGTTTTCTCAAATATTAGGTTTCTGATGTTAAATTGAATGATTTATTAGCTGTTGAAAACTTGCAGTTAATAAAAATTTTAAAAAGTTGCTATTTTGGTCAAAAACTGATATGATATGTTAAATATTGCATTGGATCCTGAAAATATAGGTGATTATCTCTGTATTTGGTGATTTTTGTACATCTAGTGTAGAATCTGAGAATTTTATCGCCATTTTAAGTTTTGTTATACTTATATAGAAAAATAATTAATCGGGATTTTATAAGGGAATGCCTTTGAATTTCTTGATGCCGCTGCTCATGGAGACTCATAAATGGCTAAGGTAGGTGCCTGTTTTGGTTTTAGGTCGGTAGCAGCTTTGGTTTTGAAAATATTTGAACTTTTTGAAAATAGGCCCCCTACAGATCGGCCCCCTTTCCCGTGTCCTGTCAAGTATTATGAAGTCAATGGTAAAAATGAAGAAGATTAGATCACTGGCAGAGGTGGATAGAGTAGCCGAAAACTTACGATAGTGTTATTAGTATACTGACTATAACTAGTGCTGCAACGAATAATCGATTAACTCAAGTAATTCGATTAGAAAAAAGTTTTTTTGCAAATTTTGCTGCTACGGGGTTTCGTTAAATTAGAAACATGTTGTAACGGGTTGTTTTGAAAGTCTTTGCATTTACATTTATTGATTTGGCTGGATACAATGCCCTTTAGTAGCAACAGTGAATATGACATAACTCATCTAACATGGCTGGATCCAGCTGCTCCCTGTCTAGACCCACATATGGTTGTGAGTTTTTTTTTGAGCTTATATCATTGTTTATGCATTCGTAATTTAGCTTAGAGGTATATTTAGCAGTTTTTTGTGGGAATATGTGGTTCAATGATTTGTTAAGTTCATTGTGAAACAAAAAACGTTAGCATTTTATAGCATTTTAAGCTAGCGGACTTTTGCTATGCAAGCCAATTGTACTTTTGTTGTACTTCGATCCTCATTAGTCATTTCTTTATACCGTTTAAGGCTAAGCTCAGGTATTTTAATTTGTTATTAAATGTGTTTATTGCTCTTGCGAAATAAAGTGCAATCCTGCATAGTTTGAAAAAACACTCTGGAATTGTTTTTTTTTTTTTTTTTTTTCACATTTAATGCTCTTTTAAAAGTTCAATCTTAGCAAGCCTTTGTTTTACGTCTCCTAAAATTTATTCTATAACGCATTAAATGTTCCAAATCTGATTACTTGATTATTTAAACTAATTCATAGATTAATCGATTACATAAATAATCAATAGCTGCAGCCTTAACTATAACATATTACATGAACATATTAGGTAAAAAAAATTCACACAAAAATCATCATCAAATTCGAATTCCAAAAATCTACAGAACTGAAACATCACCTGTCCAAAGAGCATGAGTGCCCTCTAGTGCAGAAAACATTTTTTACCATTAAATTAAAAGTAACATATCTGCGGTCTATCGATACCAAATAAAAACTGGGAGAGAGCTTGAAATCTGCGACGGCACTCTAAGTGAAATTGTATTTTTTTGTTTTTTTTTTACAGCGCTTTAAAGATGCCACGTGATTGAACAGCCCAGCACGATCATAGGACTTTCGACTGCAATCTTGTGTGTGTGGTTGTGTGACTGTATTGTTATGTGTGATGAGTATAATGAAGTCATGTGATTAATGTTGTAATGTTTCATTGGTGAAATTGGTAGAGCCACTGTGGGCGTCTCTGGCAATATATAAAAAAAAAACAAGTTAAATCTAATATGTAAAGTAAACAGGAAACATGTAAGGTCCCAAAGTAGTGGAGTAAGAGTAGCGTTTCTTTTCAAAATGTTACTCAAGTAATTGTAACAGAGTAAATGTAAGGCGTTAGTACTCACTTCTGATAATACATAGGCTTATGTTGAAACATCAATTGTTGAAATTCTCCAGAGGCATTGGCACTAACACATGGTTGCCATGGAAATGGCACGGGCAGTGCTTTTTTCACATGACATCAATATCTATACTTACATATAAATGGAGCTTTGTTTGTGTGTGTTCAATTTTACACAATTGTACTTTATGTTCCTGGAAGTGTTCTGAAATGGGTTTGATCTCTGTAGGCCTCCATCTAATGCAGAAAATTAATTTGAAACTTTAAAAATTATCATAAAGTCAGCTCGCCGACCAGTCCCAAGCCAAGACCAGACAAAGACTTTTGGTAATTGAGAAGGAGATAAGATTAAGAAAGATAAAAAACTGCTCTTGTGTGC